>NC_142478.1:1217500-2417500 GCF_049115385.1 Moschus berezovskii | reverse complement strand
TAACATTCCAAGGGTCTAGAGATTACCTCCTAGAAACTGAGGCAAAGAAGAAACATTTCTCTGCCTGAGGTTCAAATCTTTACTACACATGCTATACCTGGCCTTTACCCAAGGCTCTTTCAGAGCAAAATATATTTGTCTGGGAATCTACTTTCAGTATAGCATTTATAAGACATGTAACAGTAAAAAACAAGCCCATCTTATAAAGCCATTACATACATTTTAATATCAACTTCTTTGATCTACCTCTATTTGTATTTTATAATAAACTTAGCTGATGGTTAGCTGAATCAGTTTTCCCTCATACTACTCATTTGCCATCACTTTTATTTTCTGGCTGTACTGCGTGGCTTGTGGGCTGGGTCCCCAACAACAGACCCAGGCCCTCAGCAGTGAGAGCAGAGTCCTAACCACTGGATCACCAGGGAACTCTGCCATCAGTATTATATCCTGAAAAGCCTTTAACTCAATTCCCTGATACATGTGACCATCAATAGAAATATAACCTTAGCAACAATATAGTGTATTATGATACACTGTATCATAATAAGATATAACTGACATACAACACTATATCAATAGTCAACACAATATACTGTATATTTAAAATTTGTTAACAGAATAGATGTCCTGTTAAGTGTTCTTTCTGAAGTAAAATACTCAAAAGATACTGGCACATTACTAGAGTCCTACTCAGTCATCAAGAATTGGTTTAGTTGATCTCCCAAAGCCAAGTCACTCAGGTTCAGGCTTCCATCTGATCTTCTCAGGTTCCAAATGGAGGAGCAGTCTTGGCAACATATGGATGCATTCTTTCCAACATCTGTCAAAACTGAATTAAGATACAGCATCATCTCTTACCCTGAGCCTCTCAGGGCACCAATGGAATGGACTTCTCTTGTTGTATGTCCTATTTATTCATTCTCTTACTCTCAGCTATCAGTTCAGTTCAGTCACTCAGTCATGTTGGACTTTTTGTGACCCCATGGATGGCAGCACACCAGGCATCCCTGTCCATCACCAACTCCCTGTCCATAAGCCTCTTATCCTTCTCCAGCAGAAGGCAGACAGAATGAAAACCACAATCACAGAAAACTAACCAAACTGATCACATGGACCACAGCCTTGTCTAACTCAATGAAACTATGAGCCATGCCGTGTAGGGCCACCCAAGATGGATGGGTCATGGTGGAGAGTTCTGATAAAACGTGGTCCACTGGAGAAGGCAATGGCAAACCACTTCAGTATTCTTGTCTTGAGAACCACATGAACACTATGAAAAGGCAAAATGGTAGGACACTGAAAGATGAACTCTCAGCTTTCTTTCTCCTTTTCTCCATTTATCATTGAATTTGACCCGAACTTTTCCACTTCTGGAAGGGACACTTATTGAAGTGTGCCCACTGTGCTGGTACAGGCTGCCAGGAGCAATGCCAGTCTACCACATGCATCCCCTGAAGCCCACTCTCAGTTACACAGAGTATCGTTCCAGTGGTCTATCACAGCCACCAGGTGATACAGCTGTGTTCACTGTCAACCCCAATTTTGCCAGATGAGGTGAACACACAACCTGTCATTAGGCCTTTAGGAATTCTGGCATAAAAGTTTAAAAGCAGAGTTAAAGTTTCTTGCTTAGGAATCAGCCCTGCTTCTGGCCCCTTTAATTGCAGTGCTGTTCCTAGGACCACTGAGTCAGGTAGGAATAAAAGAAAGCTGAGGTGTTTTGAGGGGTAATTGTATAATCATACTAGCAACATCTCCATCTCCCTCTTCCCCAGGTACTTCTGAAAAGTGAAGGACTATCTATTGAAGACCTTGCTTTGATCACCTTCACATCCAGTGTGACCCATCCTGTTACATCTTCTTCATACCTGTGAAGACGTCTAAGCCAGTCCTTCATGCTTTATCTCCCCCAGTTTTAGACAACAAGTGTTCAGTTGCCTATTCTAAATTTCAATCAAAGAACTACTCCTAGGATATATCTTGGCTCACTGTTGAACATTATGGATTGTTCCTGTGAACTGAACTGTGTCCCCCCCAAATTTATATTTTGAAGCCCTAAACCTCAATATGGTTGTATCTGGAGATAGATCCTTCAAGGAGGTAATTAAATTTAAATGAGGTAACAAGAGAGCCTTAAATGAATAGGACCGGTGTCACTATAAAAAGAGGGACATGCACAGAGAAAATGCTATGTAAGGACACAGTGAGAAGGCGGCTATCTATAAGCTGGGATGAGAGGTCTCACCAGAAACCAACCCTACGGGAAGCTTGATCTTTGACTCCTAGTCTACAGAACTATGAGGAAGAAAATTTCTATTGCTTAAGTCACCCAGTCTATGGTATTTTGTTATGGAAGGGAAACTTCTGAAAACTAGAAAGCATGACAGAATTTAAAGAATCTTTCATTCAATTAAAAATAAATAATTTTAAAATTTGTATGGAAACACAAAAGACACCGAACAGCCAAAGAAACCTTGAGAAAGTAAACTAAAGCTGGAGGAATTAGGCTCCCTACACAAGCTCTACACAAACAAGATGAAAACACAATCCTCAGAATGGGAGAAAATATTTACAAAGAAAGCAACAAACAAAGGATTAATCTTTAAAATATATAAACAGCTCATGGAGCTCAACATCAAAAAAATAAACATTTCAGTCAAAGAATGGGCAGAAGACCTAAACAGACATCCCTCTAAAGAAAACTTACAGATGACCAACAAACATATGAAAAGATGCTCAACATCATTAATTATAAGAGAAATGCAAATCAAAACTACAATGAGGTATCATCTCACAAGGATGGCCATCATCAAAAAGTCTACAAACAATAAATGGTGTAGAGCTTGTGGAGAAAAGGCAACGCTCCTACACCACTGGTGGGAAGGCAAACTGATACAGCTACTGCAGAGAACAGTATGGAGGTTCCTTAAAAAACTGAACATAGAACTACCCTATGACCCAGCAATCTGACTAATGGGTATATACCCGAAGAAAATAATAATTCAAAAGGACACATGCACCCCAATCACTGCAGCACTATCTACAACAGCCAAGAAATGGAAGTAACCTAAGTGTCCAACGACAGATGAATGGATAAAGACAATGTGGTACATACACACAAAGGACTATTACTCAGCCACCAAAGCAACGGAATAGGGTCATTTGTAGAGACATAAATGGGCCTAGAGCCTGTCATATAGAGTGAAGTAAGTCAGAAAAAGAAAAACAAACATCATATATTAACGGATATATATTCCCTGGTGGCTCAGACAGTAAAGAATCTGCCTGCAATGTGGAAGACCTGGGTTCAATCCCTGGGTGAGGAAGATCCCCTGGAAAAGGGAATGGCAACCCACTCCATTTCTTGACTGGAGAATCGATGGACAGAGGAGCCTGGTGGGCTGTAGTCCATGGGGCTGCAAACAGTCAGACACAACTGAGCAACTAACATGTTCACATAGAATCTAGAAAAATGGTATAGATGAACCTATTTCCAAGGCAGGAATAGAGACATAGACCTCGATAAATGACATGTGGATAGGGGAGGGAGGGTAGAGTAGGACAAATTGGGAGGTTTGGATTGACATATACACACCACCATATGTATATAGCAGGTGGGAAGTTGCTATAAAGCACAGAAAGCTTACCTGGTGCTCTGTAAGGACCTGGGAGGGGTAAGTTGGGGAGCGGGAGGTTCAAGAGGAAAGGGATAAATGTAAACATACAGCTGATTTAATTCATTGTAAAGAAGAAACTAATACAACATTATAAAGGAATTGTATTCCAAATAATTTTTTTAATATCTACCAAAAACCAATATCTGAGCCTATTATTTTCAAAAGCATGTAACATGTCTCTTTACTTCTTTGCAACCCTTGCACTATAAGAAAAAAATTTTTTCGTGAAAAAGTTTGGTGATTCAAGCTTCTGACAAAGTACGACTGGAAACTGAGAACAGAGGAGGGAATTAATTATTACTCAGTTAATGAGAGAGTATTAATGAATACTCAAGAGAACACATACAGCACATCTAAATAATGTACTAATAAACCATTCAGATATGACCTCAATCAAACCCCTTATGATTATACAGTGGAAGTGAGAAATAGATTTAAGGGACTAGATCTGATTGATAGAGTGCCTGATGAACTCTGGACGGAGGTTCGTGACATTGTACAGGAGACAGGGACCAAGACCATCCCCATGGAAAAGAAATGCAAAAGAGCAAAATGGCTGTCTGAGGAGGCCTTACAAATAGCTGTGAAAAGAAGAGAGGCAAAAAGCAAAGGAGAAAAGGAAAGATATAAGCATCTGAACGCAGAGTTCCAAAGAATAACAAGGAGAGATAAGAAAGCCTTCCTCAGTGATCAATGCAAAGAAATAGAGGAAAACAACAGAATAGGAAAAACAAGAGACCTCTTCAAGAAAATTAGAGATTCCAAGGGAACATTTCATGCAAAGATGGGCGCGATAAAGGACAGAAATGGTATGGACCTAACAGAAGCAGAAGATATTAAGAAGAGGTGGCAGGAATACATAGAAGAACTGTACAAAAAAGATCTTCACGACCAAGATAGTCACGATAACGTGATCACCGACCTAGAGCCAGACATCTTGGAATGTGAAGTCAAGTGGGCCTTAGAAAGCATCACTACGAACAAAGCTAGTGGAGGTGATGGAATTCCAGTGGAGCTATTTCAAGTCTTGAAAGATGATGCTGTGAAAGTGCTGCACTCAATATGCCAGCAGATTTGGAAAACTCAGCAGTGGCCACAGGACTGGAAGAGGTCAGTCTTCATTCCAATCCCAAAGAAAGGCAATGCCAAAGAATGTTCAAACTACCGCACAATTGCACTCATCTCACACGCTAGTAAAGTCATGCTCAAAATTCTCCAAGCCAGGCTTCAGCAGTATGTAAACCGTGAACTCCCAGATGTTCAAGCAGGTTTTAGAAAAGGCAGAGGCACCAGAGATCAAATTGCCAACATCCGCTGGATCATGGAGAAAGCAAGAGAGTTCCAGAAAAACATCTATTTCTGCTTCATTGACTATGCCAAAGCCTTTGACTGTGTGGATCACAATAAACTGTGGAACATTCTGAAAGAGATGGGAATCCCAGACCACCTGACCTGCCTCTTGAGAAACCGGTATGCAGGTCAGGAAGCAACAGTCAGAACTGGACATGGAACAACCGACTGGTTCCAAATAGGAAAAGGTGTACGTCAAGGTTGTATATTGTCACCTTGCTTATTTAACTTATATGCAGAGTACATCATGAGGAACGCTGGGCTGGAAGAAGCACAAGCTGGAATCAAGATTGCAGGGAGAAATATCAATAACCTCAGATATGCAGATGACACCACCCTTATGGCAGAAAGTGAAGAGGAACTCAAAGGCCTCTTGATGAAAGTGAAAGAGGAGAGTGAAAAGGTTGGCTTGAAGCTCAACATTCAGAAAACAAAGATCATGGCATCTAGTCCCATCACTTCATGGGAAATAGATGGAAAAACAGTGGAAACAGTGTCAGACTTTGTTTTTTTCGGCTCCAAAATCACTGCAGATGCTGATTGCAGCCATGAAATTAAAAGACGCTTGCTCCTTGGAAGGAAAGTTATGACCAACCTTGATAGTATATTAAAAAGCAGAGACATTACTTTGCCAACCAAGGTCCGTCTAGTCAAGGCAATGGTTTTTCCCGTGGTCATGTATGGATGTGAGAGTTGGACTGTGAAGAAAGCTGATCGCCGTAGAATCGATGCTTTTGAACTGTGGTGTTGGAGAAGACTCTTGAGAGTCCCTTATACTGCAAGGAGATCCAACCAGTCCATTCTAAAGGAGATCAATCCTGGATGTTCATTGGAGGGACTGATGCTAAAGCTGAAACTGCAATACTTTGGCCACCTCATGCGACGAGTTGACTCACTGGAAAAGACTCTGATGCTGGGAAAGGTTGGGGGCGGGAGGAGAAGGGGACGACGGAGAATGAGATGGCTGGATGGCATCACCGACTCTGTGGACATGAGTTTGAGTGTACTCCGGGAGTTGGTGATGGACAGGGAGGCCTGGCGTGCTGTGATTCATGGGGTCGCGGAGAGTCGGACACGACTGAGCGACTGAACTGAACTGAACTGAACTGAAACTCTTCTCTAAACTACATTAGAGGGTGCTTTAATCTACTACCTTTACTATGTGTGTGTGTAAAAGTGTGTGCGTTTGTGTATAAAGTGGCTTCAGTCGTGTCCAACTCTTTGCGACCCTGTGGGCTGTAGCCTGCCAGGCTCCTCTGTCCATGGGATTCTTCAGGCAAGAATACTGGAGTGGATTGCCATGCCCTCCTCCAGGGGATTTTCAAGACCCAGGGATTGAAGCTGAGTCTCTTACATCTCCTGCATTGGCAAGCAGGTTCTTTACCACTATCTCCACCTTCATTCTCAAACCTTATGCTGAAGATGACAGTTCCACTGTTGCCAGGAAACCATCCTTCTTTTTGACTGTGGGTTAGGACAACTATATATAGAGTAGTATTATCACATGCAAACGATCTGCAGAAAAACGGCACATCTGTGCATGTGCACAGACATATGCATACCACAATGGGTCCATTAGCTCTTTCCACGGAATATTCCTAACCGAGGAATTGAACCTGAGTCTCCGGCATTGCAGGCAGATGCTTAACCATCTGAGCCCTGTAAGCCAGCCACACTTCACTGCAATTCAGTTTTATGCCTCAAAATGCTTTAGAGTAAGAATAATTGAGAGTAGTTTGTTTTAAAGTACCTATAACCAATGATCTCGAACTAAAGTAAAGCAAGCCTTGTCATTTGAACAGAAAAGTTTAATTCTGTATCTGCTGAAGAAAAAAACAAAAACAAAAACCCCTGTTGTCAAAGTTGAAAGGGCAAAAGCAACTTTACAAAGTTGTTACAAGAACATATAAAATCCAAACCACATTTATAAAGGGAGTCTCCTGGCCCTCTCAAAAGGAAGAGCTTTGGGGAAGACGAGATCGCAAATGTTAGTCAGCTAATGCTGAGAGCTAATTGTTAGGTAGGCTGATAGAGTCTGGGGCCCTCAAGGAGGAAGGGGTACAGGGGTCTCAAGATAGTTTATTTTTTCCTACATTGCTTTCCCTTAATCACATAAGATGTGCTTTCCTTAAACTCTAAGTTGTAGTGTCAAAAATATTTGAGACTAACTTTGGGCTCCCCTGGTAGCTCAGAGGTTAAAGGGTCTGCCTCCAATGTAGGAGACCTGGGTTCGATCCCTGGGTGGGGAAGATCCCCTGGAGAAGGAAATGGTAACCCACTCCAGTATTCTTGCCTGGAGAATCCCATGGACGGAGAAGCCTGGTAGGTTACAGTCCACAGGGTCGCAAAGAGTCGGACACGACTGAGTGACTTCACTTCTTCACTTCACTTTAAGACTGGAGTTGACAATTACACAACAACAACTCATCATAAACTATGTAACAGAAAATTGGATTAAAGATTTACTGAGCACTCATCTCACACACTAGTAAAGTCATGCTCAAAACTCTCCAAGCCAGGCTTCAGCAATATGTGAACTGTGAACTTCCAGATGTTCAAGCAGGTTCTAGAAAAGGCAGAAAAACCAGAGTTCAAATTGCCAACATCCGATGGATCATGGAGAAAGCAAGAGAGTTCCAGAAAAACATCTATTTCTGCTTCATTGACTATGCCAAAGCCTTTGTCTGTGTGGATCACAAGAAATTGTGGAAAATTATGAAAGAGATGGGAATACCAGACCACCTGACCTGCCTCTTGAGAAACCTGTATGCAGGTCAGGAAGCAACAGTCAGAACTGGACATGGAACAACAGACTGGTTCCAAATAGGAAAAGGAGTATGTCAAGGTTGTATATTGTCACCCTGCTTATTTACTTCAATGCAGAGTACATCATGAGGAATGCTGGGCTGGAAGAAGCACAAGCTGGAATCAAGAAGGCTGGGAGAAATATCAACAACCTCAGATACGCAGATGAAACCACCCTTATGGCAGAAAGTGAAGAGGAACTCAAAAGCCTCTTGATGAAAGTAAAAGAGGAGAGTGAAAAAGTTGGCTTGAAGCTCAACATTCAGAAAACAAAGATCATTGCATCTGGTCCCATCACTTCATGGGAAATAGATGTGGAAACAGTGTCACTTTATTTTTTTGGGCTCCAAAATCACTGCGGATGCTGACTGCAGCCATGAAATTAAAAGAAGCTTACTCCTTGGAAGGAAAGGTATGACCAACCTAGATAGCATATTAAAAAGCAGAGACATTACTTTGCCAACAAAGGTCCGTCTAGTCAAGGCTATGGTTTTTCCAGTGGTCATGTATGGATGTGAGAGTTGGACTGTGAAGAAAGCTGATCGCCGAAGAATTGATGCTTTTGAACTGTGGTGTTGGAGAAGACTCTTGAGAGTCCCTTGGACTGCAAGGAGATCCAAACAGTCCATTCTAGAGGAGAGCAGTCCTGGGTGTTCATTGGAAGGACTGATGCTGAAGCTGAAACTCCAATATTTCAGCCACCTCATGTGACGAGTTGTCTCACTGGAAAAAGACTCTGATGCTGGGAAGGATTGGGGGTGGGAGGAGAACGGGATGACAGAATGATATGGCTGGATGGCATCACCGACTCGATGGACATGAGTTTGAGTGAACTCTGGGAGTTGGTGTTGGACAGGGAGGCCTGGCGTGCTGTGATTCATGGGGTCGCAAAGAGTCGGACACGACTGAGCGACTGAACTGAACTGAGCATGGTCCCGCCCATCAGAACAGTTTCCCCTTCAGTCACTCCCACCAGGAAGCTTCCATAAGCCTCTTATCCGTCTCCATCAGTCAGACTGAAAACCACAATCACACAAAACTAACCAATCTAATCACATGGTCCACAGCCTTGTCTAACTCAATGAAACTATGAGCCATGCCATGTAGGGACACCCAAGATGGATGGGTCATGGTGGAGAGTTCTAACAAAATGTGGTCCCCTGGAGAAGGGAATGGCAAACCACTTCAGTATTCTTGCCTTGAGAACCCCATGAACAGTATGAAAAGACAAAAAGATAAGATGCTGAAAGATGAACTCCCCAGGTCGTTAGGTGCCCAATATCAGTGGAGAAATAACTCCAGAAAGAGTGAAGAGACGGAGCCAAAGCAAAAACAACACCCAGCTGTGGATGTGACTGGTGATGGAAGCAAGATCCAATGCTGTAAACAGCAGTACTGCACAGGAACCTGGAATCCGAGGTCCATGAATCAAGGCAAATTGGAAGGGGTCAAACAGGAGATGGCAAGAGTGAACGTCGACATTTTAGGAATCAGTGAACTAAAATGGACTAGAATGGATGACGTTAACTCAGACGACCATTATATCTACTACTGTGGGCAGGAATCCCTTAGAAGAAATGAAGTAGCCATTATAGTCAACAAGAATCCGAAATGCAGTACTTGGATGCAATCTCAAAAACAATGGAATGATCTCTGTTCATTTCCAAGCCAAACCATTCAATATCATGGTAATCCAAGTCTATGCCCTGACTAGTAACGCTGAAGAAGCTAAAGTTGAACGACTCTATAAAGACCTACAAGACCTTCTAGAACTAACACCCCAAAGATGTCCTTTTCATTATAGGGGACTGGAAAACAAAAGTAGGAAGTCAAGAAACACCTGGAGTAACCAGTAAATTTGGCCTTGGAGCACAGAATGAAGCAGGGCAAAGGCTCATAGAGTTGTGTCAAGAGAACACACTGGTCATAGCAAACACCCATTTCCAATAACACAAGAGAAGACTCTACACATGGACATCACCAGATGGTCAATACCAAAATCAGACTGATTATATTTTTTGCAGCCAAAGATGGAGAGACTCTATTCAGTCAGCAAAAACAAGACCAGATGCTGACTGTGGCTCAAACCATGAACTGCTTATTTCCAAATTTGGACTTGAAAAAAGTAGGGAAAACCACATAAGAAATCACATAAAGAAAATCCCTTACGTGGAAGTGAGAAATGGATTTAAGGAACTAATCTGATAGACAGAGTGCCTGAAACTATGGACGAACGTTTGTGATATTGTACAGGAGATAAAGACTGCCCTCAAGAAAAAGAAATGCAAAAAAGCAAAATGGCTGTCTGAGGAGGCCATACAAATATCTGTCAAAAGAAGAGAAGTGAAACGCAAAGGAGAAAAGGAAAGATATAGCCATCTGAACACAGGGTTCCAAAGAATAGCAAGGAGAGATAAGAAAGCCTTCCTCAGCAATAAATACAAAGAAATAGAGGAAAACAATATAATGGGAAAGACTAGAGATTGCTTCAAGAAAATTAGAGATACCAAGGGAACATTTAGTGTAAAGATGGGCTCAAAAATGACAGAAATGGTATGGACCTAACAGAAGCAGAAGATATTAAGAAGAGGTGGCAAGAATACACAGAAGAACTATACAAAAAAGATCCTCACGACCCAGATAATCACGATGGTGTGATCACTCACCTAGAGCCAGATATCCTGGAATGTGAAGTCAAGTGGGCCTTAGGAAGCATTACTACGAACAAAGCTAGTGGAAGTGATGGCATTCCAGTTGAGCTATTTCAAATCCTGAAAGATAATGCTGAGAAAGTGCTACACTCAATATGCCAGCAAATTTGGAAAACGCAGCAGTGGCCACAGGACTGGAAAAGGTCCGTTTTCATTCCAATCCCAAAGAAAGGCAATGCCAAAGAATGCTCAAACTATGACACAATTGCACTCATCTCACATGCGGAGAAGGCAATGGCAAGCCACTCCAGTACTATTGCCTAGAAAATCCCATGGATGGAGGAGCCTCGTAGGCTGCAGTCTGTGGGGTCGCTAAGGGTCGGACACAACTGAGCGACTTCACTTTCACTTTTCACTTTCACACATTGGAGAAGGAAATGGCAACCCACTCCAGTGTTCTTGCCTGGAGAATCCCAGGGACGGGGGAGCCTGGTGGGCTTCCGTCTGTGGGGTCACACAGAGTTGGACACGACTGATGTGACTTAGCAGCAGCAGCACATGTGAGGAAAGTAATGCTCAAAATTCTCCAAGCCAGGCTTCAATGATACATGAACTGTGAACTACCAGATGTTCAAGCAGGTTTTAGAAAAGGCAGAGTAACCAGAGATCAAATTGCCAATATCCACTGGATCATGGAAAAAGCAAGAGAGTTCCAGAAAAACATCTATGTCTGCTTTATTGACTATGCCAAAGCCTTTGACTGTGTGGATCAAAATAAACTGTGGAAAATTCTGAAAGAGATGGGAATACCAGACCATATGACCTGCCTCTTGAAATCTGTATATTGGTCAGGAAGCAACAGTTACAACTGGACATGACAACAGATTGGTTCCAAATAGGGAAAGGAGTACACCAAGGCTGTATATTGTCACCCTGCTTATTTAACTTATATGCAGAGTACCTCATGAGAAACGCTGGGCTGGAAGAAGCACAAGCTGGAATCAAGATTGCTGGGAGAAATATCAATAACCGCAGAAATGCAGATGACACCACCCTTAATGGCAAAAAGTGAAGAACTAAAGAGCCTCTCGATGAAAGTGAAAGAGGAGAGTGAAAAAGTTGGCTTGAAGCTCAACATTCAGAAAACTAAGATCATGGCATCCGGTCCCATCACGTCATGTCAAATAGATGGGGAAACAGTGGCTGACTTTAATTTGGGGGGCTCGAAAATCACTGCAGATGGTGATTGCAGCCAAGATATTAAAGGACACTTATTTCCTGGAAGGAAAGTTATGATCACCCTAGTTCAGTTCAATCGCTCAGTCATGTCTGACTGTTTGGGACCCCATGAATCATAGCACACCAGGCCTCCCTGTCCATCACCAACTCCCAGAGTTCACTCAATCTCATGTCCATTGAGTCGGTGATGCCATCCAGCCATCGCATTCTCTGTCGTCCCCTTCTCCTCCTGCCCCCAATCCCTCCCAGCATCAGTCTTTTCCAGTGAGTCAACTCGTCGCATGAGGTGGCCAAAGTATTGGAGTTTCAGCTTTAGCATAAGTCCTTTCAATGAACACCCAGGACTGATCTCCTTTAGGAGGGACTGGTTGTATCTCCTTGCAGTCCAAGGGACTCTCAAGAGTCTTCTCCAACACCACAGTTCAAAAGCATCAATTCTTCGGTGCACAGCTTTCTTCACAGTCCAACTCTCACATCCATACATGACCACTGGAAAAACCATAGCCTTGAATAGACGGACCTCTGCTGGCAAAGTAATGTCTCTGCTTTTTTAATATGCTATCTAGGTTGGTCATAAGTTTCCTTCCAAGGAGTACTGAACTGAACTGAATTTCATGGCTCCAATCACCATCTGCAGTGATTTTGGAGCCCACAAAAAATAAAGTCTGCCACTGTTTCCCCATCTATTTCCCATGAAGTGATGGGACAGATGCCATGATCTTAGTTTTCTGAATGTTGAGCCTTAAGCCAACTTTTTCACTCTCCTCTTTCACTTTCATCAAGAGGTTTTTTAGTTCCTCTTCACTTTCTGCCATAAGGGTGGTATCATCTGCATATCTGAGGTTATTGATATTTTTCCCAGCAATCTTGATTCCAGCTTGTGCTTCTTCCAGTCCAGCGTTCCTCATGATGTACTCTGCGTATAAGTTAAATAAGCAGGGTGACAATATACAGCCTTGATGTACTCCTTTTCCTATTTGGAACCAGTCCGTTTGTTGCTCCATGTCCAGTTCTAACTTGCTTCCTGACATGCATATCATGTTAGTTGTATGTATGTTTTCATATATTTTCATTAGCATATATTTTAATTAGCATCCTCTTATTTCAGCTTGAATAACTCCCTTGAACGGTTCTTTTATGGCGGAACTAGTGGTGATGAACTCCCTCAGCCTTTGTGTCTGAGAAAATCTTTCTCCTTCATTGTGAATCATGGACTAAATAGGAAGGTTTCTCCTGGCACTAAGCTGTACTGCCACATGAGTGAGGGGACACAGGTGAAGTCAAACTGCTTTTTTCTGCCTCTTCAGTATGTCCAGACATGTGCTGATATTGTTTTTGCTCCAATGGAATGCTAAACTGTCTCCTATGGAAACTTAGACTTCCACAGAAGCTCCCTCATCTGTGGGGAACAGTCTGGGTCAGTGTTCTCTGGGTGTTCCCAGACTGAAGTCAAGAGGGGCTAAAACTGGTTCACACAGCACTTGAGAGCCACAGCCAGGACCAAGGCCTGCCTGCCTACTGCCTAATGCACAGTGGGCAAGGCTCCTTCTTGGTCCCTTAGTGTATGGTGATGGATCCCACAGCTGCCACAAAGACACTTTCATTTGTGGATGAATACAGGATATTTGGTGCATAGAGAGGGAAGACAAGAATGGGGGATGTATTATGCTCATGACTAAAAAATGTTTTTAACCGTGTGAAAATATTTTTGATTGAAATTTTAAATACAAAAGAAAAAAAAGTCACCAAACTAAGCCTAACTACTTTCTGTCACCAGTGAGAAAGAAAACTGTTGGTACAGAGAATTAATGAATTTTATTGTGTTCACTTCAGTAAACAAACATCTCCTATCCTCTCCTACTTGGGCCACTGCCCTATCTTGCTGGCCTTCACACCAAAATTCTTTATGGCAGACCTTAATACTGATGCATCTACATACTGATGCACTCACATCTTTATCTGTGGTAACACGGCCTCTGGCCCCCTTTTCCCATCCAATTGTTCTTTGGAAGTTCTTTTATTGAGATTAGTATAATCTGTCTCAACGCCTGTGCAGTGTTTCACCCTAAGAACTCTCTCTCCTAGCCTGGATTCTATAACACTTCTTTCTACATATCTAACTACTCAGTCTGTCTCTAATAGTTCCCTAAAACTAGATGTTACCTGTGGTCCTGCCTGCGCTGACGTCCCTTTTCATTTTCTGTTCAATCTCCTCTAATCATTTCATCCACATTTTTGTGTGTGTGTCCCAGTTATTGTTAACTGTCACCCCAGTATGGTTGTTCCCAGACTCAACCTCTCTCCCAAACCCCAATAAATGAATTTCCAGCTATCTTTAGTCTCTATAGGATCTAACCGTCATGGCTCTTTTAAACAAATAGATCCACCCCTACACCATGCACCTGCAGCATATGCAAGCAGTTCTCTAAGATTCACTGCCAGAGATCACTTATTTTCATCTGTTTTGAGTTCTGTGGTCTTTTTTAATCATTATGCATCTTTCCATTGATGGCACTGCTTCACTTCTTGGCTTGAAGCTCAACAAAGATGCTCTGGCTGAGTCTACTGATTGTCTCCCTCAAAACAAATCAAGGTCTTCTGCTGGCCAAGTTGTCTTTGGCTACTGTTAATAATCTTGCCATGTGTGAGAAGCTCTAAACTGATACCACATTTTACTGCTGATTGGCCCTTGAACAATCGAGAATAAAACCCACCTACACCTTCCTCCCGACACCTGCCTGACCTCTCATGTTTCTTTTGGGTATCAACGGCTCTATTATCCACACTGACTCCAAGGCTAAAGAGTCTCAGTCACAGTTGATTCCTCACTAGTCCCTCCTCTTTTTATTGTGGTACAAATATAAGATAATTTACCACCTTTACTATTTTTCAGTTCAGTTTAGTTGGTCAGTCGTGTCTGACTCTTTGCGACCCTATCAACCGCAGCACACCAGGCCTCTCTGTTCATCACCAACTCCCAGAGTTTACCACAACTCATGTTCATTCAGTTGGTGATGCCATCTAACCATCTCATCCTCTGTCATCCCCTTCTCCTCCTGCCTTCAACCTTTCCCAACATCAGGGTCTTTTCAAATGAGTCAGCTCTTCGCATCAGGTGGCCAAAATACTGGAATTTCAGCTTCAACATCAGTCCTTCCAATGAACACCCAGGACCAATTTCCCTTAGGATGGACTGGTTGGATCTCCTTGCAGTCCAAGGGACTCGCAAGACTCTTGTCCAACACCACAGTTTAAAAGCATCAGTTCTTCGGCACTCAGCCCTCTTTATAGTCCAACTCTAATATCCACACATAACCACTGGAAAAACCATAGCCTTGATCAGACGGACCTTTGTTGACAAAGTAATGTCTCTGCTTTTTAATATGCTGTCTAGGTTGGTCATAACTTTCCTTCCAAGGAGTAAGCGTTTTTTAATATCACGGCCATCTGCAGTGATTTTGGACCCCCCCAAAATAAAGTCTGCCACTGTTTCCACTGTTTCCCATCTATTTGCCATGAAGTGATGGGACCGGACGCCATGATCTTTGTTTTCGGAATGTTGAGTTTTAAGCCAACTTTTTCACTCTCCTCTTTTACTTTCATCAAGAGGCTCTTTAGTTCTTCTTCACTTTCTGCCATAAGAGTGGAGTCATCTGCATATCTGAGGTTACTGATATTTCTCCCGGCAATCTTGATTCCAGCTTGTGCTTCAACCAGTCCAGTGTTTCTCATGATGTACTCTGCATAGAAGTTAAATAAGCAGGGTGACAATATACAACCTTGACGTACTCCTTTTCCTATTTGGAACCAGTCTGTTGTTCCATGTCCAGTTCTAACTGTTGCTTTCTGTCCTGCATACAGGTTTCTCAAGAGGCAGGTCAGGTGGTCTGGTATTCCCATCTCTTTAAGAATTTTCCAGTTTGTTGTGATGCACACAGTCAATGGCTTTGGCATAGTCAATAAAGCAGAAATAGATGTTTTCCTGGAACTCTCTTGCTTTTTCAATGATCCAGCGAACATTGGCAATTTCATCTCTGGTTCCTCTGCCTTTTCTAAAACCAGCTTGAACATCTGGAAGAGTTCATGGTTCATGTACTGTTGAAACCTGGCTTGGAGAATTTTGAGCATTACTTTCCTAGCATGTAATATGAGTGCAATTGTGTCGTACTTTGAGCATTCTTTGGCATTGCCTTTCTTTGGGATTGGAATGAAAACGGGTGTTTTCCAGTCCCGTGACCACTGCTGAGTTTTCCAAATTTGCTGGCATATTGAGTGCAGCACTTTCACAGCATCATCTTTTAGGATCTGAAATAGCTCAACTGGAATTTCATCACCTCCACTAGCTTTATTCATAGTGATGCTTCCTAAGGCCACTTGACTTCATATTCCAGGATGTCTGGCTCTAGGTGAGTGATCACACGATCGTGATTATCTGGGTCGTGAAGATCTTTTTTCTATAGTTCTTCTGTGTATTCTTGCCACCTCTTTTTAATATCTTCTGATTCTGTTAGGCCCATACCATTTCTGTCTTTTATTGAGCCCATCTTTGCATGAAATATTCCCTTGGTATCTCTAATTTTCTCGAAGAGATCTTTGGTATTTCCCATTCTATTATTTTCCTCTATTTCTTTGCATTGATTGCTGAGGAAGGCTTTCTTATCTCTCCTTGGTATTCTTTGGAACTCTGCATTCAAATGACTATATCTTTGCTTTTTGCTTCTCTTCTTTTCACAGCTATTTGCAAGGTCTCCTCAGACAGTCATTTTGCTTTTTTGCATTTGTTTTCCTTGGGGATCCCTGTCTCCTGTACAATGTCATGAACCTCTGTCCATAGTTCATCAGGCACTCTATCAGATCTAGTCCCTTAAATCTAGTTCTCACTTCTATTTTATAATCATAAGGGATTTGATTTAGGTCATACCTGAATGGTCTAGTGGTTTTTCCCACTTTCTTCAGTTTAATTCTGAATTTGGCAATAAGGAGTTCATGATCTGAGCCACAGTCAGCCCCTGGTTTTGTTTTTGCTGACTGTATAGTCATACTTAACCATTTTTAAGTATGCATATAGTTCAGTAGTCTTATGCATGCTCACACTGTAAAATCTAAAACTGTATACTGAGTAAACAACTCCTCTCTTCCTGTATCCCCTCCTCTCTATAATCTCTAAAATAAATTGCTTCTCAAATCCTGGGAATCTTCAAGAGTGACTCAGGAAAGTCATAAGATTAGTGATACAAGGGACCTGACCACAACTTCCATATGAAAGAGTAATCTCTAAAATGTTCACATTCAATGGGTATCTGGCTATTGTTTGCAGACATCAGCAGAAAGCAAAGCAGCCACGTCACCCTTGAGCACTCACTACAAGGTTCTTTCCATTCGTTCCGTTCCGTTCGATCGCTCAGTCGTGTCCGACTCTTTGTGACCCCATGGACTATAGCCTACCAGGCTTCTCCGTCCATGGGATTCTCCAGGCAAGAATACTGGAGTGGGTTACCGTTTCCTTCTCCATGTTCTTTATGCTGTACTAAAATCTTTCCTTAATTTTTAACACTGATTCTACTGATAATCACCACAGAACGAGGTTAAGCTCTTTCTCTCATGAAATTCCCTCAAACTTTTACAGAGAATATTATATTCTCTAGAATTTTACAAATTCTTTTGACTACTCCTTGTAAAACAGTTTCAGGTCTTCCTGGCTCTGAATTCAGTGCTTCAGTTCATCACTCTCTCTTAAAACATGTAACTGAAAATGAACTCAATTTCATAGATATGATCTGACCTGGGTGGAAGAGAATGAGATAATCACCTTACATCTTTATAGATACAATTATATTACTGATTGCTATTGAATCCACTATCAACAAAAACCCTAATATCTTTGGATTGGTTTGGCCAATACAAGCCTAATATTTGTCACAAGGGCTTCCCTGGTGGCTCAGATTGTAGAGAGTCTGCCTACAAACTCTTTACCATGAAATCTACAAACTTAGAGACCCAGGTTCGATCCCTGGTCGGGAAGTTCCCCTGGAGAAGGAAATGGCAACTGATTCCAGTATTCTTGCCTGGAGAATCCCATGGACGGAGGAGCCTTGCTGACTATAGTCCATGGGGTCGCAAAGAGTTGGACACAATGAGCAACTTCACATCCTTACTTACTTGTTATTTAGATTTCTGTATCTCAGTAAGTTATAGTAAAATTGAGCAGCTACTGCACATTGGCAATATATATGCACACACTGAAATGTACCTACAAAGCTTAACCTAAAATGTAACGCTAAAGGGCAGAACATTTTAGAGTCTAGTCTGTTTCCTGTACTCATATCCAGGGTCAGTTCCAAGATCTATGACCTTCTCTCTATCTTCACTACCCAAATTCTGTTACCAATGTCACTGACTCTTTCCAGTCCTCCCACCCACATGTTAACAGATTATTCTGTTTATAGCACAGAGCTTTTATTGTGGTATTAGTGATTTGCCTCTACTAGTTTCCTCTGCCACTGAGTAAAGCCAACCATATTCACACTGCCATTTGATGATCAGTTCCTTTTCTCTAAAAAAGCATAATTCCCAGAAGTGTTAACTATGCTATAGCCATGCAATTAGCATTAAACACATATATTATACATATATAATGTACACAAGCGTTCTTCCTTATATATAAGAAATCTCTTCACTCTGTAGAGCAACTGTATTTTCCCATTTGATTCCCTCCTACAAATAAAATAAGTTTGTCAAGAAAAGAGAGATAGTCACTAGGATTTATCACACCAGGTCTGAAAGGCTCAAGTCACTCATCCCAAATTAAGCTGATGAAGTGAACAATACAAGCCCAAAGTTCTTTTTGTTTTGCACCCTCTGATAACAAACAAAGTAGTCTTCATATCTAATTTCTACAGAACAAGAAACTTTTTGATCAAAATTAAAAGGTATGAGGGGTTCGTATAATTCCTCTATACTCCATCTAGGGCAGAATCCTATCTGAAAAGTGAGGTTAAGTACCTGGATAACAACAGTATTTTAAGTCCACAAATAACTTACCTCTGAGAAAGTGTTCTGGGGAAAATAAAGATATCTACAGTCTTCATTTTCTTAATTAATACAATTAAAGTGTTAGACTAGATAATTGCTAAGTTCCCAACTAGTGCTAGCACTCCATGAGTCTTTCATTCTGAATACTATTAGTTTCTAGGGGGAAAAAAAAATCCATATATGTATCTCCAGCAGTTCCCATTAACACACAGTTTGGTGAAACCTGAAAACAGCTAACTCATCTCAGCTAGAAAAACTGTCAACAAAGCAAAACAGACTGCATGTAGTTAACTAGGACATAAATGAGGACTATAATGAATTTAAGAATATAAAAATGATTAATTCTTTTAAGAGTTGTCATTTAAGTCAGCAAACAATCAACCAGTGGTGCACATCAAATGCTTTCATTATCTTCCAAAGGAAGAATTTTCTTTAGTAGTACATTAAGATCGCAATAGAGTCTCAATAATCAGCATCTACTCTTTATTATGCATATCACAAAGTCAAGGTTGGTGACACCATTATTAGAACCACTCTCAAGTTTCTTTCAAGAGGGCTGTTTTCAAAACCATGAGTTTATTTTGACAGATGTTTACCCCAAGTAGTGATTCCTAGCCTAAATTATATAAATGGAAAAATGACTAAAGGAAACTGACAGCAGAAGAAAATGTCATGGGATCAGCTCTTCCAGAGAATAGAGCATAATCTGGATATACTAAAATTGGGTGTGAGTTGACTATTACTGGCCAATAAACTCCTTGGAATCTGGGGTTAAATCATACTGGACCTGTTATCATCCACAGCAGTTCAGGCAATACCAGGCACACAGATGGTAGTTTTGAAAGGACTGACTACTGATGCTAAAGCTGAAACTCCAATGCTTTGGCCACCTCATGCAACGAGCTGACTCACTGGAAAAGACTCTGATGCTGGAAAGAATTGGGGGCAGGAGGAGAAGGGGACAACAGAGAATGAGATGGCTGGATGGCATCACCAACTCTGTGGACATGAGTTTGAGTGAGCTCCGGGAGTTGGTGATGGACAGGGAGGCCTGGTGTGCTGTGATTCATGGGGTCGCGGAGAGTCGGACACAACTTCACTTTCACTTTTCACTTTCATGCATTGGAGAAGGAAATGGCAACCCACTCCAGTGTTCTTGCCTGGAGAATCCCAGGGACGGGGGAGCCTGGTGGGCTTCCGTCTGTGGGGTTGCACAGAGTCGGACACGACTGGAGTGACTTCGCAGCAGTTATCAATACACCAAAGTTATGGAAATAGCTTAACTATATGAAATTGGTCACTGCAATTTTACTTCTTTAAAAGTATAAGAAATATGTAGATGAAATAATATGACTGAATTGCTCCAAAATAATACAAGAATTCAAAAATTCATTAAGCTGTAGATGTCTAATTTGCATACTCTACATATTTACTAGTTTGATCTAATAAGTTTACATAAAAAATAATAACAAAGGAGAGAGATGTCAAGAACGGTGTAGTTAAAATTATCCATGAATTGACAACTCTCAGTGTTGGGTAGTGAGTACTATTCAATTTTTGCATGACTGCAACTTTTCATAATAAAAGATGCTGTAAAATGTTACTTAGAAACTTGAGCAATTTTAAGATTCAGATGCATGTTATGAAAAGCAGTATATCTTTTAAAATAAGACTTTGATTAAAATTATAGTGTGTACATACGATAAATCAAATTTTATTTGTACTTTTGTTGAAAAGTACAACATAAAAAATTCTTGGCATAATTATGTAGAAAGAGTCTGTACACTAAGATGCAGAGGTGTTGTAATTCTAGTAGAAAACTGGTGACATTCTGTCATAAACTCCAATAAATTTAAAACTGTAAAGAAGAGAAAGAAATAATAAAATATTATTGTCTTCTAAAACACAGTAAGTGAGTTGGTTCTGATATGAGTAAAACTAAGAGTTCTACCACAGCATCTTAAAACTCAGTAACATTTATCAAGTTCGAGGGACAATTAGCAGTCCAAGAAAGATTTTAACTAGAGATTGCTTTATGTAGAAAATACTATCCAAAAAAAATGCACAAAGCCTCCTTGGCTTTCGTAATATAATTCACTTAGAACAGGTTCAATATGTCTAGCAATTAACGGGTCTAATGGATTTCTATTTAGCTGAAGAACAGAATTAGTTGCACTGGAGAACACGTCAATAAATACAAATTTCTGTTTGGTTTTCTTAAAATACCTCATCCCACTCAAAAAGATTATATGAATATTGCTACATGTTATATGTATTCTGCAACTTACAGAAATTGTATTCTAAAAGTTTATCTGAAATTAAGCATTCTGGGACTCAGATCACATTTTCCCACTGAAACAATTTTACAAAGGGTAGTTAAGCCAATCAGGCCACCCCAGAAAAATCTATAAATTTCAAAATTACTGGACCTATTATGGTTTACTGTAGCACTTTTTTTCCCCCAACTAACCACTTTGTACTACTATTTCTTTGATAAATGCAATAGGGATTCTAGGAATAAAGCTCCTGTCAGATACTCTGTGCCTTGCCTGTGTCTATGTTCCTTAGTTATCAGAGCAGGCAGAGTGGAGTAGAGTTTAGATGAGGGGTTTTTGCATTTGAAGGGTGCAGGAAGTTGGGGCCCTACAATTTACTAAGGGGCAGCAGTCTTGGAAGATTCTTTAGTAACTTGCTCCTACTGGGTCTCACAGACACAGGGTGGAGATGTGGGACTGTATCTTTCACCAGGTTTATCAGCTAGAAAATGTTTTTTTTTTTCTTCAATTAGAAACTTCTTAATAATCACTTTTAATATGAATTTTTTAAATGTTTATAAACTCAGAGCTAAATAAATTATAGGTTACTCCTGTGTACTTTAGCTACACTCAAAGCTGTGACAATAATTTGCTCCGTGACTAGACAGCCACAGGCCTCTGCCCACTATAGGGAGATGCCACCAGGAAGTCCTGAAAACCAGCGTCTGTTTAATCTAAGCAGAGGGCCACCTCTAGTTGGAGTCAACTTTTCTCCTCTATTCACAGTCAACTAGATTTCATTGCTTTGAAAATGTTGAAGCCACAAATTGTTTTCTTGGATATAAGAAAAGGTTGCAAAAAGCAGGTATAAAATGACTTAATTTCATATGTAAACACTTTTTTATATCCCTATTAATTTGACAGTATGAAATAAAAACACAGAGATTCAATATTTGCATAAAATTACCTACTCTATCATTCAGGCCTAATATCATGTACAGTTTATGTTTTTCTTTAAAATTCAGAACTCAGTTATGCAGTGTTATAATACCAGTATAAGATTTTAAATGTATTTTTTTAATGTGCAGATCCAAAAACATAAAACAAATTTCCAGAAATCACTATAGAATCATATTAGAAATCAAGAGTTCCAGATTCTTCCTGTCTCAAATTCAGTCAAGATTTATTCCACTTGCCTGCATAGGTGTTGGCCTTGTTTAGGAGGTCCGTGCACGCATGCATATCAGCGAAAGCCCGGATTCCTAAGCAGTTGACAGGGTGAAGTTGAGATTCCAAAAATTCACAGCAAGTCTTCTTCACATCCTGTAACTGTAACAGACCAGCTGCTGGGAGAAGTACCTGTAACACAACAAGTGAGCGTGCTTAGCCGACTGGCTAGGAGTTTACTCTTCACTGTGTCTACAGAGGGCTCAGGGATTCAGCCACAGCTCAAGATCTGCACCCAGACCCCAGCATCCCATAGACAAGTAATGTAACTATTATTTGCAAAAAGGATGATGCCTCCTTCCAATCCCCGTAATTTCTATGAAATTTTTCAAAGGTCTCTTCTTGGTTACAAGAATATAAGAAACATCAGATTATGTTAGATTAACAATTCTTTTCATAGATCTAAACAAATATTCCCTTGAATTTTAAAAACATAAATTGTTAGGCTGGTAGGGGGTGCTATGGTTCCATGAAAATGATTTTCTTCCCTTAGAGTAGTCATGAGATTCAGTGATTTGTGAAGAAGGGGTGAGCACAGGGTAATGATACTAGAGTGGCTGCCATGTCCTCTTCCAGGGGGTCTTCCTAACCCAGGGACTGAACCCAGGCCTCCCACACTGCAGGCAGATGCTTTACTGTCTGAGCCACAAGGAAAGCCCACACCAAAGCTTCATCTTTTTGTTATTCCACTAAGTAACACCACAAACTACTTTCCTTAGCAGGGTAGAACAATTTAAAACTCAACAGTCTAAATGCAAGCAACTTCTCTGAAATATATGTGCTAAAAAAGAAAACAAAAGGAGTAATTATCTAATAATAACTTTTTAATTTATATTTTTATTTCAATAACTCCATGAGACTCTGTATTAATTAGGTTATTCTTTGGGATTTAACCAGTATCTTCACTATAAACATGATATCCAACACAATTACTTTTCAAATAGGCCAATAATGGAAACATTTTTACTTGTATCTAAATTAGTAAATGCTATGTAAAGGACCATATTGGAAAGTCAAATTGGAAAACTTTATAAAAAAGAAGCTGGCAAATCCTTCTATAAAAGCCAAAAAGGTGGGGGGAACTATTAGAACAATAGTTAATTTCAGAAAAGGTAACCTGGGAATAGTAGCATAAAAATTAAGTAAGTTCTAAGTTCCTTCAGGAACTGATTTTCATATATTCCAAGCTGCGGCCAAAAGAGAAAATGAGAAAAGAGATAGTAGTTTTAAACATCCTTCAAAATTGTCTTAAATGTATGCAGTAAGTCCTAAATGTAGAAGAGAAAAAGTGCAATCCTGTCTTTCTGTAATACGGACTGTTTTATTTTCTTAAAGGAAACCATAGCAGCTTTAAACTCTCCAAGCTAAAAACTGTGTGTGTGTCCACATATACAGTCAAATAATCATGAATCAAGGATGAAGAGGACAACTTTTTGTGTTTTTTAATTCAACTCCACCAACTAAATAACTTTTCTCTGAAAATTATGAAAACAGTATCTGGTGATAATGCCTTTTCTTTCTGAATAGGAGAAATAAAAGTGCAAATAACTCTGTTTATACTCAAATCTTTTATATAATATGGATAGTGTCCTTCATTATGTTATGGGAATGAATCTCGATGGAAGGCTGACAATTTGCAAACTGGAGTTTTTCTACACTGGAATAATTATGCTCTGAAGCAATGTAAAGTACATTTCATGATGCTTAACTGTGCAGTCATTTAATTCAGCAAATACATATGTTAAGAAAGTGGTCTTCTGTGTAAAATTCAATCTCTGTGAAATTTGTAAAAATGGTAATGATCACCCATCTAATCAGCATTTTCCCAGAGATAACATAGTGTAATATAGTATAATGCAAACTGCTTTGTAATACAGAAAGACTGGAATCCTTGAGGGGGAAAGCAGTCTAGCAGAAGCAAGTTCACCCACACATTATTGGTGGGTGTGTACACTGGTTCAATCTCCATGAAAAGCAGTTTGTCTGTTTAATCAAAATTATTAAATGCACATATCCTCCAATAAAGCAATGTAACCTACAGATACACTGAAGAAAGGAGGGAGGGGGGTTCAAGATGGGGAACACATGCACACCCGGGGCAGATTTATGTCAGTGTATGGCAAAACCAATACAGTAATGTAAAGTAATTAGCCTTCAATTAAAATAAATAAATTTAAAAAATAAAAAATAAAAAAAATAAAGAAAGTGAAGTTGCTCAGTCGTGTCCTACTCTTTGTGACCCCATGGACTATAGCCCACCAGGCTCCTCTGTCCATGGAATTTTCCAGGCAAGAGTACAGGATTGGGTTGCCATTTCCTTCTCCAGGGGATCTTCCTGACCCAGGGATCGAACCCAGGTCTCCCACATTGCAGGCAGACGCTTTACCATCTGAGCCACCAGGGAAGCACAGATACACTAACATATGCACAAAAGCTCACACATACACACAACATTCATTACAATATTATTATGGGTAATAGCAGAAGTTATAAAAAAGCCTAAATGCCCACCATAAGGAGATTGGTTAAACACTGGTGTTCATCCATTTGAAGGAACATTCTGTATACATTAATGAGAAAACTATATGAATAGGACAATTTCTAAGATATATTTAAATGAAAAAAAATCAGCAATTGGTTGATACTATGCTAACATACAAGTTTCCCAGGTGGCTCAGTGGTAAAGAATCCAGCTGCCAAGGCAGGAGATGCACGTTGGATCCCGAGGTTGGGAAGATCCCCTATAAGAGGAAATGGCAATCCACTCCAGTATTCTTGTTGGGAAAATTCCATGGTCACAGGAGCCTGGCAGGCCACAGTCCATGGGATTGCAAAGAGTCAGATGCAACTGAACACACAAACACACACTAACACACAAACGGTAACATATACATACCCACTAACACTTATACATACATCTTTAAAAAAAAAAGCAGATACGTAGACTTTTAAAAATTTATTTTGCTTCCCCAATTTCAACTTCATCACTACCAAGTCTAGACCTATCCAACAGGAGACTGAAACTCATAAAACTGTTGAATCCCAGATCTGGAAAGGATATAACAAGTTATGTAGGCGAAGGATATAAAAGTTATCTTAATTGTTGCCCACATGGCTAGAAATCCACATGTAGTTATTATGGTGGCAATACACACCATAAATATTAGCAAAATGTAAAAAATCAATTCATTTATATTTTCCTTTTATCAATAAATTCTTCAAAATGCCTCAGCTTTATGCTACATTTTACTAGGACTAAACTTCTTGGTGTGATCACTCACCTAGAGCCAGACATCTTGGAATGTGAAGTCAAGTGGGCCTTAGGAAGCATCACTATGAAAAAAGCTAGTGGAGGTGATGGAATTCCAGTTGAGCTATTTCAAATCCTGAAAGATGATGCTGTGAAAGTGCTGCACTCAATATGCCAGCAAATTTGGAAAACTCGGCAGTGGCCACGGGACTGGAAAAGGTCAGTATTCATTCCAATTCCAAAGAAAGGCAATGCCAAAGAATGCTCAAACTACCGCACAATTGCACTCATCTCACATGCTAGTAAGGTCATGCTCATAATTCTCCAAGCCAGGGCTTCAACAGTACATGAACCATGAACTTCCAGATGTTCAAGCAGGTTTTAGAAAAGGCAGGAACCAGAGGTCAAATTGCCAACATCCTCTGGATCACTGAAAAAGCAAGAGAGCTCCAGAAAAATATTTACTTCTGCTTTACTGACTAAGCCAAAGCCTTTGACGTGTGGATCACAACAAACTGTGGAAAATTCGGAAAGAGTTGGGAATACCAGACCACCTGATCTGCCTCTTGACAAACCTGTATGCAGGACAGGAAGCAACAGTTAGAACTGAACATGGAACAACAGACTTGTTCCAAATAGGAAAAGGAGTACGTCAAGGCTCTATATTGTCACCCTGCTTATTTAACTTACACGCAGAGTACATCATGAGAAACGCTGGGCTGGAAGAAGCACAAGCTGGAATCAAGATTGCTGGGAGAAACATCAATAACCTCAGATATGCAGATGACACCACCCTTATGGCAAAAAGTGAAGAACTAAAGAGCCTCTTGATGAAAGTGAAAGAGAGTGAAAAAGTTGGCTTAAAGCTGAACATTCAGAAAACTAAGATCATGGCATCTGGTCCCATCACTTCATGGCAAATAGATGGGAAACAGTGGAAACAGTGTCAGACTTTATTTTGGGGGGGGGGTCCAAAATCACTGCAGATGCTGACTTCAGCCATGAAATTAAAAGACGCTTACTCCTTGGAAGGCAAGTTATGACCAATCTAGACAGCATATTAAAAAGCAGAAACATTACTTTGCCAGCAAAGGTCCATCTAGTCAAGGCTATGGTTTTCCCAGTAGTCGTGTATGGATGTGAGAGTTGGACTATAAAGAAAGCTGAGTGCTGAAGAATTGATGCTTTTGAACTATGTTGTTGGAGAAGACTCTTGAGAATCCCTTGGACAGCAAAGAGATCCATCCAGTTCATCCTAAAGGAGATCAGTCATGAATATTCATTGGAGGGACTGATGGTGAACCTGAAATGCCAATACTTTGTGCACCTGACACGAAGAGCTGACTCTTTTGAAAAGACCCTGATGCTGGGAAAGACTGAAGGCGGGAGGAGAAGGGGACGACAGAGGATGAGATGGTTGGATGGCATCACCAACTCAATGGACATGAATTTGAGTGGACTCTGGGAGTTCAGGGAGGCCTTAAGTGCTGCAGTCCATGGGGTCACAAAGAGTTGGACAACTGAAACTTCAACAGGTCAAAATTATTAAACTAATCATATACAGCTTCAAAAACAATTATTAATAACAGTTGGCTCAGGTTTACTAACATGATCCCTGCTGACCATCAGTCACTTATGATGAAAACAGGAAAGCAGTTGAGGCTACACCAACTGTCCATATTACTCTGTGACCAGCTAAAAAACCAACCAAACAAAACACACTTAACTTACAGATGCTATAACCTACAATGGGCATCAAACAGTTGGCAGTCTACTGGATGCTTTGGGATCAAGTCAGATCAAATCTCCTAATTTGTCTGATGAAGAAACTTAATCTTAGAGAGGCCAAAAGATCTGACCAAGTTACACAGCCTGTCAGAAGACAGCTAGTGCGTGCTGTAACTGCTTAGTTGCCAAGTCATGTCTCTTTGTAATCCCATGGACTGTAGCTGGCCCGTCTTCTTTGTCAATGGGATTTTTCAGGCAAGAATACTGGAGTGAGTTGCCATTTCCTCCTACAGGGGATCTTCCCAACCCAGGAATCGAACTTGCATCTCCTGCATTGGCAGACAGGGTCTCCACCTCTGCACCATCTGGGAAAAGTGATATACTCAAATTCACTAACTCTTTGGTCTAGTGTTCTTTTCACTGCCTTCATACTCATCCGTAAGTATGACGTGCTTGTCTAATTTCTAAATCTGCAATACTGCTCTTTTTGGTAAAATAAAGAGATGGGCTTCCCTGGTAGCTCAGTGGTAAAGAATCTGCCTGCCAATGCAGGGGACATGGGTTTAATTTCTGGACTGAGAAAATCCCCTGGAGAAGGAAATGGCAACATATTCTGTTATTCTTGCCTGGGAAATCCCATGGACAGGGGAGCCTGGTAGGCTATAGTCCATAGGCTGCAAAAGTATAGGCCACAACTTAGAGACCAAAACAACCACAACAATAAGAAAGACGACAATCGCTTCAATTGCATTCCTGCAGTTGCTTCCATTTACTGAGTAATTACCACGTCAGGCACTTGACAGGCAACAACATCTCACTGAAATGCTATGTGAATAGCTGCCAGCAGAAAGCTTCTTAGAACTTCCTGAAATTGGTTTTGTTTTTTCAAATTTTTAACCTGTGGTTGGTTTAATCAGCAGATGTGGAACCTGAAGATATGGAGGGCCCATTTAATTAAAAGAGATAAACAGTTAATGACTAGGACATTTGTTCCTAATATATTTAGTTTAAAAAAATCTAAGTTTTAAACAGTCCCCTTTTTGTAAGCACACATATACATGATCACAAAGACAGTTCTAGAGGAATAGTCCACAATTGTTATTTGGGATTACCTCTGGTTAACAGTAGTATGGAGGCTTTTCTACTTTCTTCTTTCGATTTCTATTTTCTAAAGTTTTAATAATAAATCTGTACCATTTAAATAGTCACATTCTAATGAAAGTCAGGGAGAAGCAAGTAAAGAAATGCCTTTCTGGGAACTTTCCTGGTGGTCCAGTGGATAAGAATCCGCCTTCCAATGCAGAGGGTATGGGTTCAATCCTGGGTCTGGGAACTAAGGTCCCACATGCTATGTAGCTACAACTGGGCCTGCGAGTCACAACTAGAGAAATGCCTGTGTGTCACAACTAGAGAATCCTGTACACAGCAACGAAGATCCTACCTGCCACAACTAAGACCCAATGCAGCCAAAGAAAGAAATGCCTTCCTGGATCTCTAGAATTCTAGCCAATCTCTCAAGGATAAGGGGAGCTGTTTATTTAGTGACTGCCACACTCACCAGAGACTACCACAGTTTGGCCTGTCCTCTGAGTATCATGAGGTTGAAAGACCTTTAGTCTTTCTCAAGCTAGTGTTTTGTAGAACCTTAAGGGTTCTACACGTTCCTCTTCTTGTTCATATGAATAGCATCTCTTTAAGTGCTCAGAGGAACACAATAGCTGATTAAATAAACCTAACTTCATGTGTTATTCATTTTGTTAAGCAGAAAAAAATTTTCCATCTAGATATGCTGACTTCCAGCATATAGAGACACATAAAGCCTAGACTTCTTATACTGTGGAGATGTTTTCTGTAATGAACAAAGAAGTAGGGGGAAGCTACCAGTGATTCCTGAGGGCAAGTGGAACATGAGACACGGAACACACCTGAGCCAAACAATAAGCACCCATACGACACCTCACACCAGCTGCACATTTTAAAGTAAGACGCTTCCATCCTACTGCACATTATCTGACAAGCCAAGTTACATGTAAGACGTCTTGCTCAGACAAGTACACGCCTTCTATTTGGCTACTAGGATATGCAGTTTATTTTTAGCTTGGGCACCTACTCTACAGAGTGAAATGATTTATGTAGTAAATCTTTAAAATCCTGAGCCTTTAAGGGATGTTTATTAGAAGACACTACTACAGGGTCTGATTATTCTATAGATGTAAGATTTCCAGATGTCTGAGAATTATGCTTACATGATGCTCATAACTCAGTCACTGTTAACATTAGTTAGTGCACTGCCAAAAAGCAAATTTTTATTAATTTTGCAGCCATCTTATAACCATATCAGAAGAACCTGTTTAAAATGCCAGGGCCTTGTATGCCAGGAATAATGTGAACACAAGGAAAACAGCTGTTCAAAGGGTGTGAGCAGAGGGTAGAAATTATCCCCAAAGTTAAAGAAGCTGTATGTTGTTAGATTAAAAAAGCTTCCTTATGAAATATGACCTATAACTTTCATTAGCATGCCTCTTCTAAAATCTGGGATTTCCCTGGCTGTCTAGTAGTTAAGGGGGTGGTTAAGGTAGTTCCCCGGGTGGCTCAGATGGTAAAGCGTCTGTCTGCCTACAGTGCGGGAGACCTGGCTTCGATCGCTCAGTCGGGAAGATCCCCTGAAGAAGGAAATGACAACCCACTCCAGTACTCTTGCCTGGAAAATTCTATGGACTGAAGAGCCTGGTTGGCTACAGTCCATGGGGTCGCAAAGAGTTGCACACAACTGAGCAACTTCACTTTCACTTTCTTTCCAGTGGTTAAGAGTCTGCCCGCCAATGCTGGAGACATGGGTTCCATCCCCAGTCTGGGGAGATTCCACATGCAGCACCGCAGCTACTGACTCTGTGCTCTAGAGTCCAGGAGGTACAACTACTGAAGCCCATGCACCCTAGAGCCCTAGAGCCATGCTCTGCAACAAGAGAAGCCACCACAGTGAGAAGCCTGCACACTGTAAGAAAGTAAACCCCACTGGCTGCAACAAGAGAAGGCCCATGTGCAGAAATGAAGACTCAGCACAGCTGAAAAATTAATAATAAAAATTTTAAAATAAATAAAAATTAAAATCTCCCTTTAGTCCCCAAGTTACAAGTAAGTCATATGCCACAATTTTATTTTTGTAGTTGGCTATGTGGCACACCTTGCACATTTACTCACAGAAACAGTATTAAAAATAGTTACAAACCACAACAGCAATGAACACAGCATTACTTCTTGATGGCTACTACCTCAGGAGGGCAGCATGTGCAAAGAAGGAAGAAGAAAGTTTCCTTCCTCTTTGTGGGATGCAGGCCTGGCGGGGGCAGTTTTGAAACAGGAAATGCTCGTCTCTGGCATGCTGCCACCTCACTTGCACTCTGCTGTGTGTATGTTCAGTCACTCCGTCGTGTCCGACTCTTTGCGACCCCATGGACGGTAACCCGCCAGGTTCCTTTGTCCATGAGATTCTCTAGGTAAGAATACTGGAGTGGGTTGCCATGTCCTTCTCCAGGGGTTCTTCCCCACCCAGCGATCAAACACACGTCTCCTGCATCTCCTACATGGGCAGGTGGATTCTTTACCACTGAGCCACCAGGGCTTCCCCTCATATGCACTCCTATGTCTCAAAGCTCTAAAGCTGGGTCACAGGCAGTCAACTCTCTGCTCTGTGCACCCAGCTATGATTTTACACCCCAGTCTGCCTTTCCTGCTAAGTGTTTCATTTCATTCTCTACATACGCCTACCTCACCTCCCAACACATCCCATACCCAAGCTTCATCCCTTGGGATAGCTACTGCCAGCAGGGTCAAAAGAAAAACCATCTTATTAATTCATATTTAGAGTTAGTAACATATCACCTTCCAGGAAAAATTTCTTCCAGAGGTAAAAGCTTTATAAGCGGCTGACTCTTATGCAGAACATATTTGTAATTGATGTCATTTCCAATGATATATAAATGAGGGGGAAAAGCAAAGGGAGCACAAAAAGAAAAAAGATGGGAGCAATACAGCTTTCAGACAGAATGAAAGTCCCTCTTATACTACCCTTTTCATAGCTGCTGGCTCAAATTTACAATGAAGACAGCATCTGCCTGCAGAGTTATTGAAAAAATTTTAAAAATTGGTCAACCATTGAACACTGCCTGACACATGACCAGAGTAGCACATCAGTGCTGATTCAAGGCTTCTGTTCTTTGAACATTCAGTCCCATTGCAATGAAATGCCACAATTTCTTCTCCCTCACAAGATGATGTTCTATGCCAGATCATTCACAATAAACATAAAATTGCTTTCTTTTCACATCAAATATTCTAAAAGTAAAAGATATAATCAGGGACAATTTGGAAAAAAGCAACACAATATACAAAAATAGGAAATATCTTTGATACCTCACTAGTCATCAAATAAATATAAATTAAAATGAAAGCATTTTATGACTATTGATTAAAAATGATTAACATCAAACATTCAAGTCAAGGCATAGTAAGCCCTGGCCCCTAGCTCATTTCTGCTGTCACTGTAAACTAGTCAGCTCTTTTAGAAAGGAAATAGGCAACAGTCATCAAGAGTTACCAAAAAAATAAAAGTTTAAAGTCTTTGGCCCTGAAAATATGTTCTGGGATTCTACCTTGAGAAATCAGTTCAAAAAATGAATAGGCTCTACATCCATGAATTCTACTTTCGCATTACTTATTACAGTATGGGGGAAAAAAACTAAAGGTTTAATAGTATGGTAATTTACTAAATCAGGCTACACTCACATAATGAAATATTATGATCAATGACAATGAAGACTAATAATGGTTGAACACACTAATATTTCTAAAATATTTGCAATAAGATACAATCATATTATAAAAGTAAATGAATATACAGCTTTAGCCTACAGTCACATTATAAAGAGTTTAATGGACATCAATTACATTTGCTTTGATCTCAAGGAACATAAGACAATGCTGAACAAACAAAACACTGAACATTCCCACATGATTCATTTTTCCTGACACACAGTGGAATAAATAAAGAGGGTCTTTCAATGCCAGCTTGCCTTCCTGCCCTTGCATCCATCATTGGCATAATTGGCAGCTTTGGATCTGAATCTAATCTTATCTCTAAGCAGAGAGAAAGTCTTAGCTCTAATTAAGCATCTCGATCCACTGGACATTTATTTCTGCCCACAATGATGTGGCCCTGGACACTGATGCTCCACTCTCCAGACCCAGTTCCAGTTCACGTGCCCCTCGATGCCTCTACCTAGGGCTCTTATCCCAGTGGACCCCACATTACTATGCACTGACCACTTCTCCAAGAAACTAAAATCATGCTCAGAAAATACAGAATGCTTGTTCCCAGTTACCTTCCTCCTGTCCTGCCAGGACTTCTTGCTTGTCTCAGCCTCTATTTATCACACAGGGCCAGCCTATCTTACAGGCATTCCCTCATTATTCATCTGACAATTGTTCATCAAGCTTCTAATTAATACCAACCACTAGTCTAAGTTCTGGGGATTGGGAAGTGATCAGCCATCCTAGAACCTAGATTCTAAAAGGGAGTGCTTACAATTAGTAGGGGCATGTGGAGTTTCCATCACTCAAGTTCTTCTGCCCTTCACAGTGGTCTCTGGATCTCAGAGTCTAAAGTTCACAGGTATGACAGCACTTAGGAGCCATAGATATTAATCCCCAATCTGTTACTGAGTTTCTGTACAGCTTCAGGGGCAGAATGGAGTTATATGAAAAGAATGGAGAATGGAAACTACTCACAAGCTCCAGAGTCAGAGAACTTTGGCCTTGAAGGCTGTATGAGCAACATACTCACTGTGTCACCCTAGAAAGTCAAACCACTCAAAGTTGCAATTATTTGATGTGTAAAAAAAGAAAAAAACAACCCTCTGTCCGGGCTGTTACAAAAACTAAATGAGGTCAGCATTTCAGCATTTAGCAAAGTAACTGGAACACAGAAGGCAGGTAACTGCCTCTTCCAAAATGAATATTTCATTCCAGTTTTCCTATCATTACTCAGAATTAATCCACTTTAATCTCCTCTCCTTTAGTCTCTCCTCTCTAAAATCAACACACACAAACAAACATGACTGCTGATCTCTCGAAAAACTGAACATATGTTTTACTCCTATAGGTCAAAATTCTCTTCTGTATCTCCATCAGATCCTCCAAGATTCTTCCTTTCAACAACCTCAGAATTTCACAAATAATTACCTTCAAAACCAGAGCTAAAACTGGTTAAATCATGGCTGTGAGGTTGAGGCCTCAAGTCACTATCTAAAGAAGAAAACAAGTGCCACGAGTGGGCCTCAAAAATATTTTTTTTTAGCTAAAATAGAAACAAGTTTAAAAGGCCAAGATTATCAGTTAACTCAAAGAACAGACCATCTCTTAACATCAGGGACTAAGGACAACTCTGACTTTTCAAAGGTGCTGCATATATTTACCACTGTGAATGATAATCACCAAATTAACTGCCAAATATAACTGTCAAAACAGTTTATATTCGTTGTCTCTTTTGTGTGTCAGTCAACTGGCCTACACACAAATAATTATCCAAAGCATTATAAATACAGGATTGGGTTAAACTTTCATTCAAACGTGCTTGAAAATCGGAAAATTTTTAAGCAAAAAATGAAAATCTCAATATGATCCATTTGAGAAGTCCTTTATCAAGGGTTCATTATTTTTCCACCAACAAATATTTCTTCCTTGTTCCAAAATCTGTAATGTTGATTAAAATGGGAAAGGATTTTATCCAACCATCACTGTTCAGTAGGTTCCACAAAATACTTAATGGGGAACAATTTCACATGTGTAATAAAATAAGTAAAGCCTTAAGCAAGATCTCTGTCTTAAAAACAGCGGGGTCATGTGATGACACAGCATGACTCGCTTATATACTACATCCGCCTCTTCCTCTCCTTCTTGCTCCTTTTGTCTATGCCTATTACTTTTCCATCGTCTTTCTAAATTGTTTTGTATTATTCAGAAGATCCACAAATTACCAAGTTTATTTCAATGGGATTTTTTTCAATGCTGAAGAGATTGCTAATTATTTTTAAGGAATTTTTGGTTTTTTTTTTTGCTAAATATAACACTAAATCAAAACTCTCCCCCACATATAACACTCTTATTCCTTAAATAAATAACTCTTTTCAGGCACATGTTAGTTTTCATCGGAAATTATCCTATACTCTCTCCTCTCAACTCTGTCTGCAATCAATATTCATACATCATATCTCAACTTTGTTTCTCAAAGCCTAGACATAAGAAGAGATTCTAAGATAAAATTAAACTGCTATTGGAGAAGGAAAAGGGAGAAAATACATGATAAGAAAGAACATGTGAAACAAACCAAAGAAAAAAATAAAAACATATTTAATAGGCAATTAAGTAACATCATCCATCTTAATGATAGCTTCTACCTGACCCCAAATAGCACTTAAATTGTAGCATTACTGTTAATGTTCCTTATCAGAATACCTTAAGATTTCTTCATAACAGTCAAAAAACTTTAAACACATGTTCATCAACATGGTGAAAGTAAAAGTATTAGTTGCACAGTCGTGTTCAACTCTTGGAACCCCCTGGACTGTAGTCCACCAGGCTCCTCAGTCCATGGAATTCTCCAGGCAAGAACACTAGACTGGGTAGCCATTCTCTTCTGCAGGGGATCTTCCTGACCGAGGGATGGAACCCAGGTCTCCTGCATTGCAAGTGGATTCTTTATCATCTGAGCCACTAGGGAAGCCCTTACCTGTATACATGGAAAACTGAAATAAATACACACAACAGAATACTCAGCATATTTATAAAGAGAAACAAATTACTGCAACGTGAGATAACGTAAATGACTGTTACAAATGTTATGTTTGTGCCAAAAATGTCACCCTCAAAAGAGTACATTCTGTGTGACTCTATTTACATGAAGTTCAATAGGCAAAACTAATCAGTTATAACAGAAATCATATCACCCTAGATTAGAGGTGAGGGATTTACAGGGAAGAGGCTTGAAGTTATAAATGCTCAATATCTTGATCTGGGTGTGGCATATGCATTTGTTAAAACTTAGCAAACCGAAAAGTTAAAATCCATGGAATGTAAGCTACAGCCCACTAAGTGGTGGAAAATGATTGCTTTAAGCAAACGCTGAGGTTAACCAAAGGTCGATGGAAGGTTTTTATAAATTATGAAACACATTTTTTAATGGAAAATAATAATCCTATCTGATAGAATCCAAAACAAGAATGTAACCCCTCCCCCAAAATCAAACATATTTACATGACCAAATTTCTACACTAGTGGATCACAATAAACTGTGGAAAATTCTGAAAGAGATGGAAATACCAGACCACCTGACCTGCCTCTTGAGAAACCTGTATGCAGGTCAGGAAGCAACAGTTAGAACTGGTCATGGAACAACAGACTGGTTCCAAATAGTAAAAGGAGTACGTCAAGGTTGTATATTGTCACCCTGCTTATTTAACTTATATGCAGAGTACATCATGAGGAACACTGGGCTGGAAGAAGCACAAGCTGTAATCAAGATTGCCGGGAGAAATATCAATAAACTCAGATATGCAGATGACACCACCCTTATGGCAGAAAGTGAAGAGGAATTCAAAGGCCTCTTGATGAAAGTGAAAGAGGAAAGTGAAAAGGTTGGCTTGAAGCTCAACATTCAGAAAACGAAGATCATGGCATCTGGTCCCATAACTTCATGGGAAATAGATGGGGAAACAGTGTCAGACTTTATTTTTTTGGGCTCCAAAATCACTGCAGATGCTGATTGCAGCCATGAAATTAAAAGACGCTTACTCCTTGGAAGGAAAGTTATGACCAGCCTAGATAGCATATTAAAAAGCAGAGACATTACTTTGCCAACCAAGGTCCGTCTAGTCAAGGCTATGGTTTTTCCCGTGGTCATGTATGGATGTGAGAGTTGGACTGTGAAGAAAGTTGATCGCTGAAGAATTGATGCTTTTGAGCTGTGGTGCTAGAGAAGACTCCTGAGAGTCCCTTGGACTGCAAGGAGATCCAACCAGTCCATTCTAAAGGAGATCAATCCTGGGTGTTCATTGGAAGGACTTATGCTAAAGCTGAAACTGCAATACTTTGGCCACCTCATGCGACGAGTTGACTCACTGGAAAAGACTCTGATGCTGGGAGGGATTGTGGGTAGGAGGAGACGGGGACGACAGAGAATGAGATGGCTGGATGGCATCACCGACTCGATGGACATGAGTTTGAGTGAACTCTGGGAGTTGGTGATGGACAGGGAGGCCTGGTGTGCTGTGGTTCATGGGGTTGCAAAGAGTCAGACACGACTGAGCGACTGAACTGAACTGAGTCATTATAAAGTTAATATAAAAAAGCATCTTACAAATACATGTTAGTGACACAAAGTAAAATAATTGTAACTTATACATCCTAGGGGAAGTCACAAGTACACTTAAACTAGAGGAGCACATTAATTTTACTAACCTGACACGGGATTAATGATCAAGGTTCAAAAGGTAAAAAATTTTATGTAAATAATGCTAGGGTTTATAAAACCTTTGGCTTATCTCAAACCAAATATGCCAGAATCACAGATAAATTAAGAACTCCAGACTAACCACCTAAACTGGTTTGGTGAGACAGACCCTTCCCTCACACCTGCCACATGCCTGATGCAAATGTGTTATCTCCCACGGAGGCTCCATACCTAAACAAGAGGCAAAGATCAAGGGAAAAAACCCCATATGATAAGGAGTTTGACTTATTTCTAATTTTTCTCATCCCTGCTCAAATTATTCAATATTGTTTATAAGATGCTAAATCATAATCAGGGTCGATTTATTTTCTATTCATCAAGATATATACCTTATATGTACCACATGAAGCTTCTTGAAACATGAACTACAAAACGATTCAACTGTCTTGACATATTCAAAGATTATATATTTCAATGATATGAAGCTGTAATAAATAATTACTAATGCTTCTGGAGTAACTAGCTTTTCTCCAAACAAGAACTTAACAAACCACTTCAAGTGTGATGTCCATCTAGTTCTATAGGATGTTCTTAAAATAAAGCCTCTAGATTTTCTCAAGCTAGCTGACCCCAGTGACTTTTTCCATATTAAATTTTGAATAAGTTCTTTATCTGTTCTATATCTTAACTCATATAGAATAAAACATAATTTAACTGGCATGACTAAAAACTAGATGTTTTTGCTGGTCAAATATTTTGATTAAAATTATGAGGCTTACGGAGTTCTAACTAAAAACACAATAAAATACAACTAAGATTAAACTCAAGCTTCCCTGGTGACTCAGATGGTAAAGAGTCTGCCTGCAATGCAGGAGACCTGGGTTTGATCCTTGGGTTAGGAAGATCCCCTGGAGAAGGGAATGGCAACCCACTCCAGTATTCTTGCCAGAAACATCCCATGGATGGAGGAGCCTGGTGGGCTACAGTCCATGGGGATGCAAAGAGTCGGACAAGACTGAGCAACTAATACATAAGATCAAAACTCAACTGTAAGTAATTTAAAATTTCACAGTAATTTTTAATGTAAAAGAAATTCACCATGTTTTGTCTCTGCTACTGCTGCTGCTAGGTCGTGTCAGCCGTGTCCAACTCTGTGCAACCCCATAGATGGCAGCCACCAGGCTCCCCCGTCCCTGGGATTCTCCAGGTAAGAACACTGGAGTGGGTGTTTTGCCTCTAGATAATAATAATAAACTAAAATTATCACTATTCCAGTAACGTGATAAAATACTAAGTTAACAGATTTTTAGGTATTAGAATGTCAGATAAATTCACTCCCGTAAGATTTCCATTGCTATACCATAAACAACCATTAACCCTAAAGGTTTGATTCAAAGCATTATTACTATTTTTTAAGTGTTAACCGTGTTTTCCAAGCATATCATCTACCAAAAATAGACACAAGGCACTTACTCTCTATTTTCTAAGAGAAACGGAACTTGAATGGAAAAACAGCAAGCGTTCCATAGATTCTGCTAGGAGAAGTAACTCCAGCCACCACAGTCAAACCAATGGAAAAGGCTGTTATAAATCAAAAATAGAAAACAGTACTGCAATCACCCCAGAGTGCTATCTCCACACTAATCCAAACATACAAGAAAGACTTGTTGGGTAGAGAGGAATCAATAGCAAATTATGAATCTTTATTTGGGGGGGATCACAAATAATATATGCTGATTATAAAGAGTGAAAATATAAAGAGTAAGGGACAGATTACATGAACACTTTTTATACAGTGATCCCAAACAATCTCAAACAAGTTCCTCCTCAAGGACTCAAGTCCTTTGACTGTTGTTGCATTTTCTCGCTAACATTCATGGTGGTTGTTAGTTAGTCACTAAGTCTTATCTGACTCTTTTGAGACCTCAAGTATGTAGCCTGTCAGGCTCCTCTGTCCATGGGATTTCCCAGGCAAGAATACTGCAGTGAGTTGCCATTTACTTCAGCACGAGACTTTCCCAAACCACGTCTCCTGCATTACCAAGGAGATTCTTTACCACTGAGCCACTTAGGAAGCCTGACTAACATCATAGAGCATCTCGGTATTTTTAGAAGTGTTAGCTGTGACATTTTACAGCATTTCTGTGAGGTACTGAATCATTATTAGCCTCATTTAATAGCTATACATCAGAGAGAAAACTTAGCGTCTTACTCAAAGCCATTATTGAAGTCGATAGTAAGATTTCAGCTCTGAATTCTAATAGGACAACTATTAACAGTCCACTGACCCATGAAGTTTCCAGCAAAGAGTCAATCTACAGGTTCCTTATCTTCTAAGTTGTTCAATGACAATTTAAATATGCAGTATTATATACTCACTTAAATAATTTTATGCTAAAATAGCACTGTTAACATCTGGGAAACTATTCAGTAGATGTTTTTTCACCTTGGAGATGAGCTTTCCTTTACTGAACTCCTTTGGTATTCAGGAAACTTCTACATGTGTGGCTGAGAATGGAAAATGATCATTCAACAAAACTAAGTAAAGGGCAGATCTCAAACATGTCTGTAACCAAGCTTATACCATGAGTATAGTTACAGTCTCTCTCAGAAGAAATTATTTTTGAAACTATTTTGACACAAGGCACATGAACAGTATGAAAAGGCAAAAAGATAGGACACTGAAAGATGAACTCCCCAGGTTGGTGGGTGACCAATATGCTACCCTGGGAGATGGTGATGGACAGGGAGGCCTGGTGTGCTGTGATTCATGGGGTCGCAAAGAGTCGGACACGACTGAGCGACTGAACTGAACTGAACTGAATATGCTACTGGAGATCAGTGGAGAAATAACTCCAGAAAGAATGAAGAGACGGAGCCAAAGCAAAAACAACAGCCAGTTGTGGATGTGACTGGTGACGGGCATAAAGTCCGATGCTGTAAACAGCAATACTCTATAGGAACCTGGAATATCAGGTCCATGAATTAAGGCAAATTGGAAGTGGTCAAACAGGAGACGGCAAGAATGAACACTGACACTTTAGGAATCAGTGAACTAAAATGGATTGGAATGGGTGACTTTAACTCAGACGACCATTATATCTACTACTTTAGGCACGAATCCCTTAGAAGAAATGGAGTAGCCATCATAGTCAACAAAAGAGTCTAATATGCAGTTCTTGGATGCAATCTCAAAAACAACAGAATGATCTCTGTTCATTTCCAAGGCAAACCATTCAGTATCACAGTAATCTAACTCTATGCCCTGACTAGTAATGCTGAAGAAGCTGAAGTTCAATGGTTCTATTAAGACCTAGAAGACCTTCTAGAACTAACACCCAAAAAAGATATCCTTTTAATTAAAGGGGACTGGAATGCAAAAGTAGGGAGTCAAGAAATACCTGGAATAAAAGGCAGATTTGGCCTTGCAGTACAGAATGAAGAAGGGCAAAGGCTAAAGGAGTTCTGCCAACAGAACACCCTGGTCATAGCAAACACCCTCTTCCAACAACACAAGAGAAGACTCTACACATGGACATCACCAGATAGTCAACACCGAAATCAGACTGATTATATTCTCTGCAGCCGAAGATGGAGAAATTCTAGATAGTCAGCAAAAACAAGACCGGGAGCTGACTGTGTCACAGACCATGAACTCTTTATTGCCAAATTCAGACTTAAATTGAAGAAAGTAGGGAGAACCACTAGACCATTCAGGTATAACCTAAATCAAATCCCTTATGATTATACAGTGGGAGTAAGAAATAGATTCAAGGGATTAGATCTGATCCACAGAGTGCCTGATGAACTATGAATGGAGATTTGTGGAACTGTACAGGAGGCAGGGATCAAGACCATCCCCAAGGAAAAGAAATGCAAAAGAGCAAAATGGCTGTCTGAGACGCCTTACAAATAGCTGTGAATAGAAGAGAGCAAAGGCAAAGGCGAAAAGGAACAATATAGTCATTTGAATGCAGAGTTCCAAAGAATAGCAAGGAGAGATAAGAAAGCCCTCCTCAGTGATCAATGTAAAGAAATAGAGGAAAAGAACAGAACAGGAAAGACTAGAGACCTCTTCAAGAAAATTAGAGAGACAAAGGGAATATTTCATGCAAAGATGGGCTCAATAAAGGACAGAAATGGTAGGGACCTAACAGAAGCAGAAGATATTAAGCAGAGGTGGCAAGAATACACAGAAGAACTATACAAAAATGATCCTCACGACCCAGATAATCATGATGGTGTGATCACCAACCTAAAGTCAGACATCCTGGAATGTGAAGTCAAGTGGGCCTTAGGAAGCGTCACTATGAATAAACTAGTGGAGGTGATGGCATTCCAGTTGAGCTATTTCAAATTCTAAAAGATGATGCTGTGAAAGTGCTGCACTCAATATGCCAGAAAATTTGGAAAATGCAGCAGTGGCCACAGGACTGGAAAAGGTCCATTTTCATTCCAATCCCAAAGAAAGGCAACGCCAAAGAATGCTCAAACTACCACACAATTGCACTCATTTCACATGCTAGTAAAGTAATGGTCAAAATTCTCCAAGCCAGGCTTCAACAGTACATGAACCATAAAGTGTTGTTCAAGCTGGTTTTAGTAAAGGCAGAGGAACCAGACATCAAATTTCCAACAGCCACTGGATCACAGAAAAAGCAAGAGTTCCAGAAAAATATCTGCTCTGCTTTATTGACTATGCCAAGCCTTTGACTGTGTGGATCACAAGAAACTGTGGAACATTCTCAAAGAGATGGGAATACCAGACCACCCGAGCTGCCTCTTAAGAAATCTGTGTGCAGGTCAGGAGGCAATAGTTAGAACTGGACATGGAACAACAGACTGGTTCCAAATAGGGAAAGGAGTACGTCAAGGCTGTATATTGTCACCCTGCTTATTTAACTTATATGCAGAGTACATCATGAAAAACGCTGGGCTGGATGAAGCACAAGATAGAATCAAGATTGCTGGGAGAAGTCAATAACCTCGATATGCAGATGACACCACCCTTATGGCAGAAAGTGAAGAGGAACTAAACAGCCTCTTGATGAAAATGAAACAGGAGAGTGAAAATGCTGGCTTAAAACTCAACATTCAGAAAACTAAGATCACGGCATCTAGTCCCATCACTTCATGGCAAATAGATGGGGAAACAGTGACAGACTTTATTTTGGGGGGCTCCAAAATCACTGCAGATGGTGACTGCAGCCATGAAATTAAAAGACGCTTACTCTTTGGAAGAAAAGCTATGACCAATCTAGAGAGCATATTAAAAAGCAGGGACATTACTTTGCCAACAAAGGTCCATATAGTCAAAGCTACGGTTTTTCCAGTAGTCATGTATGGATGGGAGAGTTGCACTATAGAGAAAACTGAGTGCCGAAGAATTGATGCTTTTGAACTATGGTTTTGGAGAAGACTTTTGAGAGTCCCTTGGACTGCAAAGAGATCCAACCAGCACATTCTAAAGGAAATCAGTTCTGTCTGAATATTCATTGAAAGGACTGATGTTGAAGCTGAAACTGCAATACTTTGGCCACCTGATTTGAAGAACTCACTCATTTGAAAAGACCCTGATGCGGGGAAAGACTGAGGGCAGGAAAAGGGTACGACAGAGGATGAGATGGTTGGATGGCATCACCGACTCAATGGACATGAGTTTGGTAAACTCTGGGAGTTGGTGATGGACAGGGAGGCCTGGTGTGCTGCAATCCATGCAGTTGCAAACAGTCAGACACGATTGAGTGACTGAATGAAGAATAAGAAATTTTTCCAACAATTTTTCAGTTCAGTTCAGTTCAGTTCAGTCGCTCAGTCGTGTCCGACTCTCCGCGACCCCATGAATCACAGCACGCCAGGCCTCCCTGCCCATCACCAACTCCCGGAGTTCACTCAAACTCATGTCCAGAGTCGGTGATGCCATCCAGCCATCTCATTCTCTGTTGTCCCCTTCTCCTTCCGCCCCCAACCTTTCCTAGCACCAGAGTCTTTCCAAACAATTTTTACAATGTTGTAAATTGTAGAAACGTTATTTAATTTCCACCTGGAGACAGATAAGAGTTCAAAAATATTAGTTCTCTGCCCTCTGGTTGGAATTTTTCCTAAGTAAGAACTGTGGCTGGTAAACCAAACTGGCCACATCCTCAAGAGTTTGAGGGTAGGAAAGACAACTACTAGAATATCAAATGTTCAGAAATGGGTTATCTGAAGAGAAGTTTTTCTGGAAACCACAAAGGTTGGAGATACATTAGACTTGATAATACTCAATCAATATTCCTCACTAGAAATGTATGTTTGATAGTGGGATGACAATTCATTACAGCCCTCTCTTACCCATCAGAAGTAACCCACCCCCACCCCCCGCAACTTCTCTGTGATTCCACATTAACTACACAATTCTCTGATTACTAATGCTATCACTAGGGACCTAGATCCCAGAAGTGATGTACATTGGACACTATACACATCTACAGTCACTAGAAACACCCAAGTAGCTGTAAAGTAATAGGTTGTTTAAGGTTCTCAGGACAGGAGCCTTGTCTGTCTTGCTTGGTATTGCATCACCAATTCCTGGAATATTATCTGGCATAAAATAGATGTTCCATAAATTTTTAATGATTATTGAAAATTGAAATTTATCAGAATCAATACCAGCAGTGGAAAATACAAGCAAGCTCAACAGCTTAGAAGAATGAAAGGGAAAGAGCAAGTCATGCATGAACAGCAGTAAAATGGTTATTAATACTTAGGTGAACTAGCCTGGTCTAGCTGCAGACCTTGGCTTAGATCTTCAACTTCAATCCTAAACTAATCCTGACCAAGAATGCAAAAATTTATTAGTAACCTAATTAGTGATTATGGTCTGTCATTAAACTTGCTGTTCTAAATGTAGAAGGATCCCCAACACACCCTCAGGCTTACTAAGCCACGTGTGGCCCTAAAGCCCCATAGGACTTAGCATAGTCCCAGATTCTAGGTTTACAGTCTGTTCCCTAATGTGAATACATACATGACAATACCAACCTTATTTAGCTCTGGTCATAATAAATGCCTAGCCCTTACTAAGCCTCTTTCCAGACACGCTAGAATCCAGAAGCTGCAGACTTGAATCACTGTTTACTCAGAGCAGCTCTTTCTGGATCAAAGACACCGTCATCAGTCTAACAGCAGGCATCACCACCACAAGACCCCACTGCCGTTCGTCCTGTGGTGCCTCATTCATACCTGAATTTATCACTCAACCTTGAACATTCAATTTGGAATGCATGACACTCTCAAAGAAATATTTATTGAGTACTTGCCCCTGTCCCACCCTGGATCAGTACCCTTATTCCTAGCTCCATTCATTTCTGGCTCAAACCTCAATCCAAACTGGACTTTTAATGAAGTCCCAGCATGTCTCACCTCTATATAAACTAGTTATCTAACCACGATGTTCCACAAGCTTTTATATAAGAAAGAACAGAATTATCCTCTCTTTGCAGACAGGCTCAGAGAAGTTAAGGACTTCGAACAAGGTCACACAGTGTTTAAATAGTAAACCCAAGATTCGAATCCAGCTTAAGGTCTATAGTCTATTTATTATGCTTTCTGTTCTTTGTTCATTTCTTGCAGCATCAGGACCATAAGCACAGACCAGAGTACTCAGCAGATATTCCATCAATGTCTGTTTAACTGATAGAATATCTTCAATGTCCATTTTAAAATAAATTTTCATAATGGGCATCTCAACTCAGTGTTGATCTATCCAATGCAGAAATATAGAAAGAGTATACTTTACCATCCCCCACTTAACTAGTGGCCTGACTGACCAACTCTTCCAACCCTTTGTGCACTCGAACAGCCTTGCACCTTCTACCTCTCCTCTCAGCTGACATGCAATTCATCAACACGTGCATGTTATTAGATCTGTTTGGGACATATGCACTTGTCACAAGGAAATGTGAGTGTAGAAAGAATGCTTTTATGTGAAATCTAACTTGATTGCTTTAGAATGGTTTCATCAATATATTACCACAAAAAAAATTTTTAATCAAATTAGACATGTGAAGAATGTCAGAGATAGTCTATAGTCCGAAGATGACTTTGCACTGAAATTTCTTTTCAAGTGTCTCAGTTATTTTTCTAACTTTAATTTAATTTATTTATTTTTGGCCATGCTAGGTCTTCGTTGCTGTAAACAGCCTTTCTCTAGTGGCAGTGAGCTGAGGGCAGTGCATGGGCTTATCATTGCCATGGCTTATCCTGTTGCAGAAACATTACTTTGCCAACAAAGGTCCATATAGCGAAAGCTATGTTTTTTCCAGTGGTCATGTACGGATGTAAGAGTTGGACCATAAAGAAAGTTGAGCACTGAAGAATTGATGCTTCTGAACTGTGGTGTTGGAGAAGACTCTTGAGAATCCCTTGGACTTCAAGTAGATCAAACCAGTCAATCCTAAAGGAGATCAGTCCTGAATACTCACTGCAAGGACTGATGCTGAAGCTCCAAAACTTTGGACACTTGATGAGAAAAGCCTACTCATTAGGAAAGACCCTGATGCTGGACAAGACTGAAGGCAAGAGGAGAAGGGGATGACAGAGGACTAGATGGTTGGATGGCATCGCCAACTCAATGGACATGAGTTTGAGCAGGCTCCAGGAGATGGTGAAGGACAGTGAAGCCTTGCCTGCTGCACTCCATGGGGTCGCAAAGAGTAGGACACAACTGAGCGACTGAACAACAACATCCTGTTGCAGGGCATAAGCTCAAGGGCGAGAGGGCTTTGGTAGCTGCAGCAGGTGGGCTCAGCAGTTGCACCTTACAGGCTCTGGACTGCAGGGTCAGTAGTTGCGACACATGGGCTTAGTTGGCTCACGGTATGTGGAATCTTCTCGGGCCTGGGATGGAAACTATGTCCCCTGCACTGGCAGGCAGATTCTTAACCAGTGGACCAGCAGGGAAGCCCTCAAGTTTCCCAGTTCTTGCTGTACGTTAAGAACAAGCATGTGTCTCTCCAAGCAGCTGGTTGTACTTAGTTTGACAACAAAATACTGGCATAACTTGTATAGTATGTTTGGGGTTAAGTATTTATGGTAAACAAGTGCTCTTTAATAATTTCTTCACTTCAACAGCCTTTTTTGATTAAGTGCTCAACCGTATCAACAGGCATCCTACCTACTGTGGAAGCCCTTCCTGTAATACCCTCCTTTCAGAAGCCCTCAAGTAAAAGACTCTACAATGACACACCGCTGACACTTCTGACCTCAAACAGACATCCTAGTCTACCCCACCAAGAAAATGGACACACCATGTTCAATTTTCTATTGTACTGCTGCTGCTAAGTCACTTCAGTCGTGTCCAACTCTGTACAACCCCATAGACGGCAGCCTACCAGGAACCCCCATCCCTGGGATTCTCCAGGCAAGAACACTGGAGTGGATTGCCATTTCCTTCTCCGATGCATGAAAGGAAAAGTGAAAGTGAAGTTGCTCAGTTGCGTCCGACTCTTAGTGACCCAATGGACTGCAGCCTACCAGGCTCCTCTGATTTTCCAGGGGAGAGTATGGGAGTGGGGTGCCATTGCCTTCTCCCTCTATTGTACTGAGGTTGTGTTAAACATTCCAATGTGTTTCTCTTGAAAAACTCTTGCTTAAATTCTGTTCCTTTTGAAACGGGATGAGCTTTTTTTTTTTTTAAATTAATTTATTTTTTATTGGAGGCTAATTATTTTACAATATTATATTGGTTGGTTTTGCCATACATTGACATGAATCCGCCCAGGGTGTACATGAGTTCCCCCTCCCGAAGCCCCCTCCCACCTCCCTCCTCCCCTTATCCTCCCTCTGGGTCATCCTCGCACACCAGCCCCAAGTATCCTGTAACATGCATCAACCCTGAACTGCTGATTCGTTTCACATATGACAACATACATGTTTCAATGCCATTCTCTCAAATCATCCCACCCTCACCCTCTCCCACAAAGTCCCAAAGACTGTTCGATACATCTGTGCCTCTTTTGCTGTCTCGTATACAGGGGGATGAGCTTTTTTATCTCAAATAATTTGTTTATGCAACACACAAGTTTCATAAAATGTTTAAAACCAATCCATTCAAAATTATATCAGATGCTTCTTAAATTCTGGTATGATAAAAGTTCTATTGTAGACAGAAACTGCAGACAAACACTCACAATATTAATTTGGGAACAAAATCATTTACTTACATTGGCACTGTCTATTAAGAGCCTTACCTTAGTTTTTCACACTTGATGTGAAAACCTCTTATCTACCTTTAGCTAAAGTCAAAACAAATACCCGAAAGCTAAGAAGTAAAAATGCATGTAACAAAACCAAAAATTTAGCAATGAAGTGAAAGGTTTTAAAAATTCAGTATCCTTTAGGATTCTTCAACATGTTAATCAACACATCAAATGAAGAATACAAAACCTTCAATAATTTGGGGGATACTAAAAATTTTTTTTCAGTTATAAATGTGCTTTTATTTTTGAATTCACAAACTTTTAAAGTAACACTAGTAGTTAATGACATTGGAGAAGGAAATGGCAACCCACTCCAGTGTTCTTGCCTGGAGAATCCCAGGGACTAGAGAGCCTGGTGGGCTGCCCTCTATGGGGTCGCACAGAGTCGGACACGACTGAAGTGATTTAGCAGCAGCAGCAGTTAATAACAACTTAATAGTTGTTGTGTGATGCTGAACTAATTACTTAACCCACCTGAGCTTCCTCATTTGAAAAATGGAGTAATACCTATCTACTATGCTGATGAATATCGACAAAGACATATGTAAAATGCCTAGCATACAACTGAAAATAAACTCATGTAAAAACCCTTCATACACACACACACACATACACAGAGTCAAGTATTTTCAGTGGGGAAGATAAGGGGAGACAAACTACAAGAATTCTCTAAATATGTATGCAAAACTCTGTGCATACATGCTTTAGTGCACGTTACTTGGGAAAAAGTTCAGTTTTTCATCAGTTTCTCAAAGATTCCATGACCTCAAAAAAGTTTAAAAGACTACTTTTATAGTAGCCTTTGGCTTTATTTTCTCTGTTCCCAGATTTTTAAAGTTTATAAAATTTGACTGGCTACTCTAGACACAAGTAATTTAAATTACTCAGCAGCAACAACAGCAAATAAAAGTTCAATTAAAAGTGTGGTCATGGTAAAATATTCTCCTTTCATTTCTCTTAAAAAAATTCACTTGACTCAAATTATTAAAATAGTCAAAAGCAACTACTCAAAGTCAAAATCAAAATTTGAAAACCTAAACAAAAAACAACAGCAATACCAGAAAAAAAAAAAATCAGGAAACCTTAAACAGTCAAAATTTAAAACCCTATTATTAATACTTATATAATAAAGTAGGGCTTCCCTGGTGGCTCAGAGGTTAAAGCATCTGCCTCCAATGCGGGAGACCCGGGTTTGATCCCTGGGTCGGGAAGATCCCCCGGAGAAGGAAACGGTAACCCACTCAGGTATTCTTGCCTGGAGAATCCCATGGATGGAGAAGCCTGGTAGGCTACAGTCCACGGGGTCGCAAAGAGTCGGACACGACTGAGCGACAGAACGGAATGGAATATAATAAAGTGACACTTATTCCTCCTTTAGAATTAATTTTTCAAACTACTTAATTCCCTCATTCCAACTCAAAGTTAACAACCTTCACTTCAAGCAGTTTTTTTTTTACATTTGCGTAATAAGGAGACTGTATGGTATTACAGAAGTGACCCTTAAGTAGGAATCAGGGAAACTAGGGTTATGGTCCTGCTCTGTCACCAGCAGACTCTATAAAGACAGCTGTAGTCAGTCAGTTGCTCAGCATTCTACGACACTAGGTATGATTCAATATGAAACATGCAATCTCGAAGTAGAATACTAAGATACCCGCTATCCTAAGACTATACTTTATTACTAAAAGAGAAATGTACAAAAGGAAGTTTACCTACCTACCTCCTACCTGACAAAAGATATGATTCTAGGTCTCATGAGAAAATCTATCCACAACAATAAACCTTTGAATTACAGAAAGTTCTATTCCCACTGTCAGCACTTTCAAGGCAGATATACTCAGAGCAGGGCTTCTAGTTGGACCACTGAAAACTTCAGCTTCACATTAATAAGAACACCATATACCTCCCCAGAACTGTTTCTTTCGTTAAGGTGAAAAGCATTTAGAAGAAAGATCTCCAAAGTGCAGACAGACAAAAATACACAAAATAGAGGAAACAGCAGTTTCAGTTCAGTTCAGTTCAGTCGCTCAGTCGTGTCCGACTCTCCGCGACCCCATGAATCACAGCACGCCAGGCCTCCCTGTCCATCACCAACTCCCGGAGTACACTCAAACTCATGTCCACAGAGTCGGTGATGCCATCCAGCCATCTCATTCTCCGTCGTCCCCTTCTCCTCCCGCCCCCAACCTTTCCCAGCATCAGAGTCTTTTCCAGTGAGTCAACTCGTCTCATGAGGTGGCCAAAGTATTGGAGTTTCAGCTTTAGCATCAGTCCCTCCAATGAACATCCAGGATTGATCTCCTTTAGAATGGACTGGTTGGATCTCCTTGCAGTATAAGGGACTCTCAAGAGTCTTCTCCAACACCACAGTTCAAAAGCATCGATTCTTCGGTGATCAGCTTTCTTCACAGTCCAACTCTCACATCCATACATGACCACGGGAAAAACCATTGCCTTGACTAGACGGACCTTGGTCGGCAAAGTAATGTCTCTGCTTTTTAATATACTATCAAGGTTGGTCATAACTTTCCTTCCAAGGAGCAAGCGTCTTTTAATTTCATGGCTGCAATCAGCATCTGCAGTGATTTTGGAGCCCAAAAAAACAAAGTCTGACACTGTTTCCACTGTTTTTCCATCTATTTCCCATGAAGTGATGGGACCAGATGCCATGATCTTTGTTTTCTGAATGTTGAGCTTCAAGCCAACCTTTTCACTCTCCTCTTTGACTTTCATCAAGAGGCTTTTGAGTTCCTCTTCACTTTCTGCCATAAGGGTAGTGTTTAGCATATCTTAATAGTTAAGCCCTTACTTTGTACTTTATTTTTAAAAATACTTGTTGTGGAAAAGGTAGCTTATTTTAACCAATTTTATTTCCAAACTGACTTTTCCAAAACAAGTACTTTTCAATGGAGCGTAAAATAAGGCTTTATATACCAAGATATCCCTACATCCCTCTTCCAAAAAACAACAAAATAATACAAGCAAATACAACTCTTTGAATGTATTCCTGTAAGAGTCAGCAATACACACAAAGGCAAATCAGCAGGACAAGAGGTTTTCTGAGAGATGTGATGACTAACACTTCAGGACTGGAACGTGACAGCTATTAAAAGAAACATGAAAGGCGTTCCCAGTTCCTCACAGGCCAATGTCTTTACTGCAAGAATTACTACAAATAGCATTCAGGGCTGAATTCACACAGTCCAGTTTTCTATGCCTAAACCATCTTTTGTAATTTTACCCAGGTGACACATTACGTGAATCAAAGAAACCAATCAGTAACTCATTTACTGAAGGCCAGATACAGTACACAATGAGACTCCGCACTCAAACTAATAAAAAGAAGGGACAAAAGAAACCCAAGATCAGGGTTCTTGCTGAAATAATGCCCCAGAATCCAGCAAACAGCATTACTGGTACAGAAAAGATCAGAATGAGATAACATGTACCAAACATTTCCTCCATGTTTAAAAAAATGTTCACAGAGCATCTGATTCATACCTTTATATATGACTTCAGGATCAACCAAGGCTTTTCAAATGCTTTACCTTATGAATGGGACTTCCAAGCAGAAGTTTACTGAGGCTATCTAGTAAGGATCACCAGGAGGCCTTACCACTGCCAATATTTAAAATTTAATAACAAGTTAAAGTGCAAAGATTTCAGTCTCCCAACTCAAATATTCTGTGGCATATTTCATATGCCATATTTACATAGGGACATAATTACAAGGAACAAAAGATTTCCTATTTGTGCAAGTAGAATTTATAGAGATTATTTCTTAAGAAGTTAGCCCTAGTTCTTTTTGCTATCCTCAAAACACAGTCAATCTATTGGAAGGAGTATAAATAAATACAAACTTTTAGATGGCAGTCTGGCACGTCTATCAGAAATTAAAATATGCATGTACCTTTTGATCCAGCAATTATATGTTGAAGAATCTATCCCATGAAATTTAATGCAAATACAGAAATGCTCATTCACTGCAACATTTTTTGCAAAGGTGAAAAATCAAGTATGCTAATTAACACCTGGGACATCCCACAAAAGAAATGAGCTGGACTCATATGTATTGACATACAAAGAATTTTAAGACACTTTGCTCAGTGAAAAAGCAAGCTACACAACAGCAGGTATAGTAAAAATATACTTTTGTCAAGAAGCTTGTGTACACGTGTGTGTGTGTAACCACAGAAAACAGTCTTAAAGATGAACAGCAAACAGAGTCTACCCTTTAGGGAAAGAGAGTAAATCAGAGTGTGGGATGGGTTAGTACAAAGAGAAGTATTGTTTTAAACAGGGACTTTTACTTTCTACTCCACACACACCTGTATTAAACATTTGCATCATACATATAAAACATTCATTCTTTATAGAAAGTAAGAGAGATGCAATGTCAAATTTTAGCTGAAATCTAGAATCGCTAACAGAGGATGCTGAAATCCTCAAAGAAGTAAAGGCTCTTGGGCATCAGAAACACCCTTTACAGACTTAACCTTCCCGGAAATAATGGAAAATACTGACAGCACTGACCAGTACTTGTAAAGGAACAAGTCATGTTTTCATAAAAGAACAAGCGTCATTCAGAGAACTAAAGGCTTTGTGTCTTAGAACCTTAAGATACTGAAATCAGAAACATTATTAAAAAGCTATAATCATTCTAAATGTCTCTTAAAAATACAGTTATAACAACAAATTCTGTTACTTTGGTACTGCTGACTACAAAATATAGTCACAACCTCAAAGTAGCGTTATTTTATTTGGTGGGAATATTTAGGACGTGGAGTATAGGAGGCAGCGTCTCAGTAGCCCTGAGAGACTGCTCCAAGGAGGCAGGAGGGAGAGAGTCAGGTTATCTATAAGTGTGCCACAAAGGGGGCAGGCAATCTGAACACCAAAGATTATTGGTAAGTAAGAAAAACCAGATATCAAGTTAAGGAATTTAGCATTCTTCTATGTAGGGAAGGTGCAAGAGCCTGGGATTATTGAAGTCATGGTTTTCATATGCATCTCAGCTATCTGGGGTAAGCATCCAGCATATTTACAGAGATCTTTTTCTCTCTCTTGAATTCCCTTGGGGCCTTCTGGTTCACGCAGGAGGGCTGTAATTGCTGATGACTATGACATCCTTATGTTCCTTGTGTAGGGAGTGGGGCCGCTTGCCAGCATGGCTCAGGAATTCACGGCTGCTGCTTGCCAGCATCGCTTAGAAATTCACATTGGAGGGCCAGAATCTCAGATAGCTGTGGCACTTTGTTTACTGATATGGCACGAGACATTCCACTTCACAATACAAAGTATCTATGTATAGGTATGCTCTTTTGCATTAGAAAACTGGCACGTGTATTGAACCGAATGGTATGAGCTGTCACCTTACCTGTACATTCTCTTCTGTCACCTGAATCTCTGCCGTGTAAACATAGTCAATCAGCATCCTCAGGGTCCAGCCGTCCACCTCCTTGATGCGAACTCTCTTTGCTCGGCTCTCACTCATCTCACCTAAAATATAAGAAGCATTGTTGACACTGCACCAAACACCCAGCAAGAGGACCAAGGCCAGGCAGATGACCAGCCAGTCACTGTATTCAGCAGGCAAATGGTCAGCCCCTTCAGCAAACCTACAACATTCCCTTACCTCCCGTAAGAGCTTACCTGAACAAACTATACAAGGTACCTCTGTTACCCACTTATACCTGAAAATTACATCCTGGTGATGAACATGCCACGTGTCCAACTGCATGAACTCTTAACACCTGTGGCATTATAGATTCACGGCCTGATGCTGTCCATGCCATTTTTTGGTCCACGCTGTGGATAAAGAATGTCATCTGCCATATCAGTCAACAAAGGATGTTGCAGCCATCAGTCACCGCAGGCCACCCGAGACTGTACACCATGAGGGAATTCAGAATGCGGCAGGGGCGGGGGAGAAACAGGGGAACTAACATATAATAAAGGAATGATTTCAATGAATCCAGACTCGTGTATCTTCCCATACATCAGTTCAGTTCAGTTCAGTTCAGTCGCTCAGTCGTGTCTGACTCTTTGCAACCCCATGAATCACAGCACGCCAGGCCTCCCATATATAGAAAAGCACTAAATTGACTTGTCTGGTTTTTCATCTTTAGATGTTCTGACTACCTGTTTTTTTCTATTTTTTATTTTTGCAAAAACTCCTCCATATACTGGCTACTCTCTTATTTCTTCAGATCATTCCCTCAGAAAGATCTGAGAGGCTCCAAAAATCCTCCAAAAGTCCAATGAATAAAACATAATCTTCAACTTCTAATGTGTGCATTCTTTTAGTTGACAATGTTTGAAAGCAGTTTCTTTCCCTTTTGAATTTCGACTCATGACTAGAACACAGTGTTACCCCATGAGGCTAACCACCAGGTTCATAGCACTCACTCACAAGCACTCAAGGGCCTGCCCCTGACCTCAGGAAGGACACACCTCTCAGGCAGGAAACAATCAGAATACAAATTACACAAAATGCCAAGGAAATGCAAGACAAAAGAGGGATTTTAAATAGGTGAGTCAATCAAGGCAACTGTCAAAGGGCCTTCTAGCCCAAAATCCATTCCTGCTTGTCATACGTAGCAACTAAATCCTGAGGTAACTTCCATACCACCATTTATAACCACTACACTAAAGCCTTTGACTGTGTGGATCACAACTGTGGAACATTGTTAAAGAGATGGGAATACCAGACCACCTGACCTGCCTCCTGAGAAACCTGTATGCAGGTCAAGAAACAATAGTTAGAACCAGACATGGAACAACAGACTGGTTCAAAATTGGGAAAGGAGTATGTCAAGGCTGGTATACTGTCAGCCTGATTATTTAACATCTATGTTATTTAACATCTATTATTTTACATCATCTGAAATGCCGGGCTGGATGAAGCACAAGCTGGAATCAATATTGCCAGGAGAAATATCAATAACCTCAGATATGCACATGACATTACCCTCATGGCAGAAAGTGAAGAGGAAGTAAACAGCCTCTTGATGAAGATGAAAGAGGAGTGAAAAAGCCGGCTTAAAACTCAACAGTCAAAAAACTAAGATCATGGTACCCAGTCCCATCACTTCATGGCAAATAGATGGGGAGACAATGGAAACAGTAACAGACTTTATATTCTTGGGCTCCAAAATCACTGCAGATGGTGACTGCAGCCATGAAATTAAAAGACACTTGCTCCCTGGAAGAAACCTAGAAAGCACAATAAAAAGCAAGACATTAGTGTGCCGACAAAAGTCCATCTAGTCAAGGCTATGGTTTTTCCAGTAGTCATGTATGGATGTGAGAGCTGGACCATAAAGAAGGCTGAGGACTGAAGAACTGATGCTTTTGAACTGTGGTGTTGGAGAAGATTCTTGAGAGTCCCTTGGACTGCAAGAAGATCAAACCTGTCCATCCTAAAGGAAATCAGTCCTGAATATTCATTGGAAGTGAATTCACTGGATGCTGAAGCTGAAGCTCCAATACACTATCCACCTGATGCAAAGAGCCAACTTATTAGAAAAGACCCTGATGCTGCGAAAGATTGAAGGCAGAAGGAGAAGGGGACATCACCGACTTGATGGACATGAGTTTGAACAAGCTCTGGGAGATGGTGAAGGACAGGGAAGACTGGTGTGCTGCAATCCATGGGGTCATAGATTGTCGGACATGACTGAGTGACTGAACAACAATTTATTACTAAAGCCAGATGCCTTCTACATCACTGCACTAAACACTTAGTACAAGACCTCCTTCCTACTACCCACTGAACTAGTTAAGCATTTAGGGATCATAAATAAGATGCTCTCTTATGGAAAGAAATGGAGAACCTGAAAAGAGAAGGGATTGCTTCTAAACCCAGGGGACTTATGAAGAGTTAGAAGCAGGCTTGGGCACACATGCATGGACATATAATGGCCCAAGAATAGGAAGACATAAGCAATAGTGAAAGAAAACTCAGTTAAAAACGAGACAGTCTAAAAATAATGTTGAGCACCAGGGGACACCTTGGCAAAAACGTTTGGTGCTACATTCATCAGGTTTTGATACCGTGCAGAGTCCTGTGGGGCTCCTGGTCACAAGGCCTTTTTTTTGTCCCCCATTTCTTTGATTATAGAAACAGCCTTTATTCAGCCTCCATGACTTTCCCTGAGTTCCAATGGGCAGATTCAAGCAGTTGTTAATTATGGAAGGGAGGTGAAACAGTCAAGAGCAGCCTTGGGGCAAGGTCCTGTTTCCACATCAAAGGATACACAACAATATTTTTGAGCTATTTTGCAGATACTGAAATTCCCTCCATGTGGCAGAAATACATGATTAATGATGGTATGCCTCCCACAAGCATGTAGATCCCAGACCAGCTGAACCTGAAGTTTGATGATGCTGACTCCTACTGATTTCACCACCAACCCATCAGAATGTTCATGGACTGATAATGCCCTCTTTGAAAAATTATTATGGGGCTTCCCTGGTAGCTCAGAGGTTAAAGCGTCTGCCCACAATGCGGGAGACCTGGGTTCAATCCCTGGGTTGGGAAGAGCCCCTGGAGAAGGAAATGGCAATCTCCTCCAGTATTCTTGCCTGGAGAATCCCGTGGATGGAGGAGCCTGGTAGGCTACAGTCCACGGGGTTGCAAAGAGTCAGACACGACTGAGTGACTTCACTTCACTTTCTCTTTCCCAAGAAGGGACACATGGTTTTGCAGGCATGAGCCCACAGTGTCATCCTTTGCTGGCAAAGCAATAAAGCAATTCTCTACTTCACCCAAAACTCTGTATCTGACATTCGATTTGGCACCGCTGTATAGAGAAGTCAAGCTTTCGGCATCAAAGATAAAAGAAGCATGAAAACAATGCCATCATCCCTTGCCTGTTAGAAAAACAACACAATGGTTTCCAGATTTCTGGAAAATTTGTTTCTTTTTCAGGTACAGTATACTGTACTGTCTTTGGCTACATCTAGTCAAAGCTATGGCTTTTCCAGTAGTCAAGTATGGATGTGAGAGTTAGACTGTAAAGAAAGCTGAGGGCCAAAGAATTGATGCTTTTGAACTGTGGTGTTGGAGGAGACTCTTCAGAGTCTCTTGGACTGCAAGGAGATCAAACCAGTCCATCCTAAACAATATCAGTCCTGAATATTCACTGGAGGGACTGATGCTGAAGATGAAACTCCAATACTTGATGTGATGTGAAGAATTCACTGATTTGAAAAGACCCTGATGCTGGGAAAGATTGAAGGTGGGAGGAGAAGAGGACAACAGAGGATGAGATGGTTGGAAGGCATCACCGACTCGATGGACATGAGTTTGAGTAAACTCTGGGAGTTGGTGATGGACAGAAAGCCTGGCATGCTGCAGTCCATATAGTCACAGAGTCGGACACAACTGAGCAACTGAACTGAACTTATACTGTACCATAAACTATCAGAAAAGCCTACAGAAATCCGTAAGTATACAAAACTCTTTTGCAAACTTAAATACCAGAAAGAGAGAGGTGGCCCAGTAGTAAAGAATCTGCCTGCCAATGCAGGAGACACAGGAGACCCAGGTTCAATTTGTGGATCAGGAAGATCCTCTGGAGAAGGAAATGGCAACCCAATTCAGTGTTGCTGTCTTGAAAATTCCACAGACAGAGAAGCCTGGCGGACTACAGTCCATAGGGTCTCAAAGTGTTAGATACAACTGAGCACAGTTAGTTCAGCCCCTCAGTCAATTCTGACTCTTTGCGACTCCATGAATCACAGCACGCCAGGCCTCCCTGTCCATCACCAACTCCTGGAGTTCACTCAAACTCATGTCCATCGAGTCGGTGATGCCATCCAGCCATCTCATTCTCTGTAGTCCCCTTCTCCTCCCACCCCCAATCTGTCCCAGCATCAGAGTCTCTTCCACTGAGTCAACTCGTCACATGAGGTGGCCAAAGTATTGGAGTTTCAGCTTTAGCATCAGTCCTTCCAATGAACACCCAGGATTGATCTCCTTTAGAATGGACTGGATGGATCTCCTTGCAGTACAAGGGATTCTCAAGAGTCTTCCCCAGCACCACAGTTCAAAAGCATCCATTCTTCGGCGATCAGCTTTCTTCACAGTCCAACTCTCACATCCATACATGACCATGGGAAAAACCATAGCTTCGACTAGACGGACCTTTGTTGGCAAAATAATGTCTCTGCTTTTTAATATGCTTTCTAGGTTGGTCATAACTTTCCTCCCAAGGAGTAAGCGTCTTTTAATTTCATGGCTGCAATCAGCATCCGCAGTGATTTTGGAGCCTAAAAAAATAAAGTCTGACACTGTTTCCACTGTTTCCCCATCTATTTGCCATGAAGTGATGGGACCAGATGCCATGATCTTTGTTTTCTGAATGTTGAGCTTCAAGCCAACTTTTTCACTCTCCTCTATCACTTTCATCAAGAGGCTTTTGAGTTCTTCTTTACTTTCTGCCATAAGGGTGGTGTCACCTGCATATTTGAGGTTATTGATATTTTTCCTGGCAATCTTGATTCCAGCTTGTGCTTCTTCCAGCCCAGCGTTCCTCATGATGTACTCTGCATACAAGTTAAATAAGCAGGGTGACAATATACAACCTTGACGTACTCCTTTTCCTATTTGGAACCAATCTGTTGTTCCATGTCCAGTTCTAAATGAGCACAGTATACCACATATTTAACTACCTGTTTCCTTGGAGATTATCTCTCACAAGATCTCAGAAAAAGACTATTCTCCTAAGAGCTAAAATATCTGAAAAATTACTATGCTACCTCCTGGGGTGAAATATCCAGTGGTATTATAAGGGTAATGTTATGCTTCTGTTACATGCTAAACAGCAGGAAGACAAGATATTGGGCTACGTGTCTGCTGCCCCAGCACTTTTCCTTTCCAGAAAAGGGGGAAAGCAAAGAATATGGAAACATAATTCTTAACCTACATATAAAGCACCTTCCTTTGTCCTACTCTCTCTGAACCTTCTAGCTAGACAGGATTTGTGTCATCTAAAAGTTCTTTTGTGACAAACATGAGAATACTTGCCTAATTCCTACTTGGACTTTAACAAAAGGCCACTCTTAATTCACCTCTATGGCCCCGGCGATGTGCAAAACCCCACAGGGCCTGGAGTCATACAAGCATAAGTTCAGTTCAGTTCAGTCGCTCAGTCGTGTGCGACTCTCCGCGACCCCATGAATCACAGCACGCCAGGCTTCCCTGTCCATCACCAACTCCCGGAGTTCACTCAAACTCATGTCCACAGAGTTGGTGATGCCATCCAGCCATCTCATTCTCGGTTGTCCCCTTCTCCTCCCGCCCCCAACCCTTCCCAGCATCAGAGTCTTTTCCAGTGAGTCAACTCGTCGCATGAGGTGGCCAAAGTATTGCAGTTTCAGCTTTAGCATCAGTCCTTCCAATGAACACCCAGGATCGATCTCCCTTAGAATGGACTGGTTGGATCTCCTTGCAGTCCAAGGGACTCTCAAGAGTCTTCTCCAACACCACAGTTCAAAAGCATCAATTCTTCGGCGATCAGCTTTCTTCACAGTTCAACTCTCACATCCATACATGACCTCGGGAAAGCATAAAGCCGTGTACTTAGTCCTCAAGGAGTAAATTCATTCCTCAGGACTTGGGCACAGTTTAGACAAAAGTCAATTTGACTTTAATTTATATATATGACTAAAAAATTATCAGCTCTCTGCCAAGCTATTTTTCATATAGTAGTTTTTAAGGTGTTGCTGTAAGATGCATCCCACACCACTGACTGTGGTGCTCAAAGCCTCCAGCTCCTCCCATGGAAACCATGCAGGCCCTGTCCACGTTCCACCCCTGCCTCACCATCTAGTCTCTTCTCTGCCACTTCCAGTCTTAATTTATATAAGGAAAGAACTTTGTATAGTTCTCCACACATATCCAGCAACTTCCTGACTTACTGTCTTTGTCAAGCTTCATCATCCGTCTCCCCTATGCCCTCATTCCCCAGGCTAACTCCCACAGGGTCTTCAAGACAGCTGGAACCTCTCCAAGCAGGCTTATCAGCTGATGACCCAAGGCTAGGTTAGGCTCTTACCCTAGGTTAGTGAAGTAGTAGTGAAAGTGACTGAGTCGTGTCCAACTCTTGTGACCCCATGGATTGTAGCCCGCAATGTTCCTCTGTCCATGGGATTCTCCAGGCAAGAATACTGGAGTGGGTTGCCATTTCCTTCTCCAAAGGTGATCAGCTTAAGACAGGTTTAAATCCCTTATGAGTTTACTGATGGCATTTTGTTGATGCTGATCACCACAATTCTTTCTCTGAACTACCATACTACAATGCCCTGTAATTTTTTTTTTTTTAAAGGAGGTGGGTGTTTAAAAATGGACTCATTTGTTGGTTTTTTAAGGCAATCCCACATAATGTTACCGGTGGGCTAATGATGGAATTCAGCTTGCCACTGTCCTAGGTCACTCTTCAAAGCAAGCTGCTTTAACTATGTGAGAATTTGGGAGTTAACTAGCAACAAGCCTGAACATTTGGTTATGTATATAAGTACAAAGCTGGTTCATCAAATCCCTGTTCTGCCCATCAACCCAGTGCATTTCAACTAAGGCGTCATTCACCTCCTCCTTAACGTTTATCAGACACTGGGCTGCTGAAGGGCTCAGGAGCTTCGCGGTCCTGGGCTCCATTACTGGAGCCTGTACAACCTTCCAGAACCTCCATGTCCCCCTTTTCCTCACCCCTTTCATCCTCCGTGGGTCCTGGGTTTTCCTCCTGGGAAAGCGAGTCCTGGCTGGGGCCATGGCCGCCCGCAGTGGCAGACCTGCCTTCCGGGAGAGCAGGGCACCCCAGGGCCCCGTCCTGGCTGCTCCCAGACGCTCTGGGGAGAGACTTTTTCCTTCCAGGGCTCCGATCACGTTCCTGGGAGCCGGGGGCACTTCTCTCAGCTGTCTCGCTAGGTCTCTCTTCTTCCTCCCTAAGTGCACCCAGTTCTCTATGGCCGCTAGGAAAAGGCTGATTTCCTCCTTCCCACAGGGAACTCATTTATGCTGGACCTTTAGATCACTGAGGATTTTTTCAGTTCATGTTGTCACAACCACGATGCCTTCCACTGTCTCACAGCCCAGAGATGACGCTTTGAGGGCTAGTTCTTCCATCACAGACCCCAGGGCTACAAACGTAATGGGCTTCCTTGGCTTCTCTAGTTTTCTTCGCTTACTGGGTGGGGACGGTACTGTTACATCATCATAAAAACTCCAAGCCAAAGCCCATCTCATTGTCCGACCCTGGCAGAATTCAGTATAGGTGACTTTAGGAACTCCTTGTATGCGAAGTTCTTCCTTCAGAGAAGCCAGGCTGCATTTCTTTCCCAGCATACAGCTACACCATCTTAATCTTTTTTTAAGCTGTAAACTGTCATGGATGATCCTTTTAACAAACTCTAATTCACCTCCTTCTGCCATGATCTCTGTGATTCCTCCTGTATTTACAGAACTGGGTGGGGGTCTTCGAGGATTTCGAGAATTTACTCCCTAGGCTTCCAACTGATAAATCCACTGTCATACTAATATCTGGTTCTCCCCACCTGGATTCTTAAGCCTCTTGAGAGTACAGATAATATCTTTCTTACCTCTGTATCCCACAATACCTGACATATGGTAGATACCCAGTAAGTAATGGCTGGATAAATAAATGACTAGAAAAGTGAAAAGTAAAACAAGTGCCAATTTGAAGTGTAGCACCTTTCAACACAATCAGCACTGGGTTGGCCTAAAAGTTTGTCCAGTTTTTTCAGTCAGCTGGCTCTAGCAGTGCTTAGTTGTCTTTAACTTCATTTGAAAAATTTTGTTATCTTGTATTGTGTATTGCAACCCACTCCAGTATTCTTGCCTGGAGAATCCCATGGACAGAGGAGCCTGGCAGGCTATGGGATTGCAAAAGTCAGACATGACTAAGCACATACAGTACAGTACAGTATTGTGTATTGTATATGTGCTATCATATCAGCATGCATTTTAAAAAACATTAAAACTGGTGAATTATTATATAGCCTAATATTGAAAAAAGGAACACGTCCAGCGTATTATGTTTTATTAGTTCAAGAAAGGTAAAAAGGCAACTGGAATGCAACTAAAAATGCAACTAAAAAAAAAAAGAGATTTTTGTAATGTATACAGAAGGTGTTATGACTCAGCAAAAATACCAAAAGTGATTCATGAAGTTTTGTGCTGGATATTTCTCGCTGGACTGTCTCACAGTTGGGTAGACCAGTTGAAATTGATCGAGACATTAACTGAACACAATCAATGTTACATCACATGGGAGATAATCAATATACTCAAAAATATCCAACCTAAGCACTGAAAACCATTTGCACCAGCTTCATTATATTAATTTTTTGATGTCTGGGCCCCAAATAGTTAAGTGGAAAAAAAACCTTCTTGGCAATATTTCCACCTGCAATTCTCTACTGAAATGTAACAAAAACGTTCCAATTTTAAAACAAATTGAGATGAGTGATGAAAACTGGATACTGTACAATAATGTGGAATCGAAGAGATCACAGGGCAAGAGAAATGAACCACTACTAACCACACCAAAGGCCAATGTTCAACCGAAGAAGGTGATGCTGTGTATATGGTAGGATAGAAAAAGAATCCTCTATTATGAGCTCCTTGGAGAAAACCAAATGATTAATTCCAACAAGTACTGTTTCCAACTAGACGAAGTGAAAGCAACACTTGAAGAAAAGCATTTGGAATCAGTCAACAGAAAATGCATAATCTTCCATCAGGATGATAATACATAAGCGTGTGTTTCTTTGATGACCAGGCAAAAACTGTTACAGCTTGGCTGAGAATTTCTGATTCACCTGCCATATTCATCAGATATTGCACCTTCAGATGTCCATTTATTTTAGTCTTTACAAAATTTTTTTATTTAAAAACATTTCAATTCCTTGGAAGACTGCAAAAGGCACCTGGAACAGTTCTTTGCTCAAAAAGATAAAAAATTTCCTGAAGATGGAATTATGAAGTTGTCTGAGGAACGCTGGGCTGGAAGAAGCACAAGCTGGAATCAAGATTGCCGGGAGAAATATCAATAACCTCAGATATGCAGATGACACTACCCTTATGGCAGAAAGTGAAGAGGAACTCAAAAGCCTCTTGATGAAAGTCAAAGAGGAGAGTGAAAAGGTTGGCTTGAAGCTCAACATTCAGAAAACAAAGATCATGGCATCTGGTCCCATCACTTCATGGGAAATAGATGGGGAAACAGTGGAAACAGTGTCAGACTTTATTTTTTTGGGCTCCAAAATCACTGCAGATGCTGATTGCAGCCATGAAATTAAAAGACGCTTGCTCCTTGGAAGGAAAGTTATGACCAACCTTGATAGTATATTAAAAAGCAGAGACATTACTTTGCCAACAAAGGTCCGTCTAGTCAAGGCTGTGGTTTTTCCCGTGGTCATGTATGGATGTGAGAGTTGGACTATGAAGAAAGCTGATCGCCGAAGAATCGATGCTTTTGAACTGTGGTGTTGGAGAAGACTCTTGAGAGTCCCTTATACTGCAAGGAGATCCAACCAGTCCATTCTAAAGGAGATCAATCCTGGATGTTCATTGGAGGGACTGATGCTAAAGCTGAAACTGCAATACTTTGGCCACCTCATGCGACGAGTTGACTCACTGGAAAAGACTCTGATGCTGGGAAAGGTTGGGGGCGGGAGGAGAAGGGGACGACGGAGAATGAGATGGCTGGATGGCATCACCGACTCTGTGGACATGAGTTTGAGTGTACTCCGGGAGTTGGTGATGGACAGCGGGGCCTGGCGTGCTGTGATTCATGGGGTCGCGGAGAGTCGGACACGACTGAGCGACTGAACTGAACTGAACGGAACTAAGAAATGGCAGAGAATAATGGAATAAAGAGTTCCAGAGACTAGCAAGGAGACATAAGAAAGCCTTTTTAAGTAAAAAATGCAAAGAAACAGATGAAAACAAAAGAATGGGAAAGACTAGAGATCTCTTTAAGAAAATTAGAAATACCAACCAAGAGAACATTTCATGAAAAGGTAAACACAACAAAGAACAAAAACAGTATGGACCTAACAGAAGCAGAAGATGTTAAGAAGAGGTGGGAAGAATACACAGAAGAACTGTACAAAAAAGATCTTGATGCCCTGGATAACCATGATGGTGTTATGGTTATCCGAGCCATCAAGATGAGTTATGGTTACTCACCTAGAGCCAGACACTCTGGAATGCGAAGTCAAGTGGTCCTTAGGAAGCATCATTACGAACAAAGCTAGTGATGGTAATAGAATTCCAGCTGAGCTATTTCAAATCCTAAAAGATGACGCTGTAAAAGTGCTGCACTCAATATGCCAGCAAATTTGGAAAACTCAGCAGTGAGCACGGGACTGGAAAAGGTCAATTTTCATTTCAATCCCAAAGAAAGGCAATGCCAAAGACTGTTCAAACTGTTGCACAATTGCACTTATTTCATATGCCAGCAGAGTAATGTTCAAAATCCTTCAAGTTTCAACAGTATTTGAACCAAGAACTTCCAGATGTACAAACGGGGTTTAGAAAAGGCAGAGGAACCAGAGATCAAATTGCAAACATCCACTGTATCATAGAAAAAGCAAGGAAATTCCAGAAAAACATACTTCTACTTCATTGACTATGCTAAAGCTTTTGACTGTACAGACCAAAACAAACTGTGGAAAATTCTTACAGAGATGGGAATACCAGACCACCTGACCTGTCTCCTGAGAAACCTGTATGCAGGTCAAGAAGCAACAGTTAGAACTAGACATGAGCAGACTGGTTCAAAACTGGGAAAGGAGTATTACTTGTAATTACTCTTGACAATTACAAAAGTAATTGTCACCCTGCTTATTTAACTTATATGAAGAGTACATCATGTGAAATGCCAGACTGGATGAAGCACAGCTGGAATCAAGATTGCAGGGAGAAATATCAATAACCTCAAATATACAGATGACACCACCCTCATGGCAGAAAGCAAAGAGGAACTGAAGGACCTCCTGATGAAAGTTAAAGAGAAGAGTGAGAAAGCTGGCTTAAAACTCAACATTCAGAAAACTAAGATCATGGCATCCGGTCCCATCACTTCATGGCAAATAGATGGGGAAACGATGGAAACAGTGAGAGACTTTATTTTCTTGGGCTCCAAAATCACTGCAGATGATGACTGCAGCCTTACTTTGCCTACAAAGGTCCATCTAGTCAAAAGTATGGTTTTTCCAGTAGTCTTATATGGATATGAGAACCAGACAATATAAAAGACTGAGTGTCTTTGAAATGTGGTACTGGAGAAGAATCTTGAGAGTCCACTGGACTGCAAGATCAAACCAGTCAATCCTAAAGGAAATCAACTCTGAATATTCACTGGAAGAACTGATGCTGAAGTTCCAATACTTTGGCCACCTGATGCGAACAGCTGACTCATTAGAAAAGACCCTGATGCTGGAAAAGACTGAAGGCAGAAGAAGGGGACAGCAGAGAATGAGATGGCTGGATGGCATCACCAACTCAACAGATACAAGTTTGAGCAAACTCCGGGAGAAGGGAAAGGTCAGCAAAGCCTGGTGTGCTGCAGTACATAGGGTTACAAAGAGTCAGACGCAACTGAGCTACTGAACAACAGCAATGGAACAGTGACGACATTGTTCACAAAGTTCTTGGTAAAAATGAAAAATGTGTCTTTTATTGGGTTGGCCAGAAAGTTCATTCAGGCTTTTCCATAAAATCTTAACAGAAAAATCCAAACCAACTTTTCAGCCAATCCAGTATTTTTACTTAAAAACCAAAGGAAGTTTTTGGCCAACCCAGTAACACTTAAGTTCTTGTGTTCTAGCTCTGAAGGATTTCAGGCATCAAACATTTACTGAAAAGTTACTATACAGGTTGAGCTAAGCACTTTCACTAGTGAACACTGTACTTTTTTTGAGAAAAGAAATGAAGACCTCCAAATTGTAAATGTTTACGGTCATATGTATGGATGGAAACATTTCCATCTCAAGGACCTTAATTGGGACTCTTGAAGCCCAGAACAAACTGATAACTGGGTTTACCCATTCTGAAGTTCTAAGAAGTGAATAGATTTAAGAGGGCAAATCCTAGGATCAATAAAAAGTGCATATGATTCTAACTTTAGTTACTGCTTAGCACACAAAAAATTAAAAAAATAGTAAAAGTATAATACAGACATTATACTATGCTGAAACACTAAGACTTGAATGACAAATTAAAGCCACATTTAATACATAAAATGTATTCCATTACTCTTCAAGTTACATATGTCAACCCCTCCAGTCATATTGCCCTTTCGCTTTTAGGTTACAAATACACTACCAACATACTGGTATCTTCCTTCTGGCAAGATGACCCGAATGCCCCTGCCAGACACTGGCTATGGTGGTATGGTACAAAATTCCCCAATTCTACAACTAATCTAAGGCAAACATGGTACCTGCATTTCCCTGCCAATTTGGCTCTAGTTTGAGTAACCTTCGGAACAGGTCTCCTACTTCGTAAAAGAAAACAGGAAAGAGATAACCCCTTCCTTCCTTGAGATACTAGGTCCACTCTGGTAGGCATCTTGCATTCATGGGGGAAGCAATCAAAGGATAAAATTTTTAGTGAGTACAGTTTGGTGCTAAGACAGACAGAAGAGGATCCTTGGTGACCAGCTTACTTTCTAGTTATGAGAGAATGTATTTCCTTGCTATTTAAACCACCTTAAGGGGAGTTCTCTGTCATATGCAGACTAAAGTCATATGCACTTTATGTCCAATACCTTATTTAATGTTCTTCACAGCAGTCAGGAATATAAGAAACTTTGTTTCCTCTCCGTCTAACCCTTCTTCCTTCCAAAGCCTAGGATAACACTCAGCACACAGAAGGTGCTCAATGAGTACTCCTTGATGAAGAAAAGCACAAATCTTAAGAGAAATATAACATGCTCACAACTTTTAAAAAGACTCACATTACACAAATGATAATCTCTCTTCCTATTCTTATTTGCCTTATTAAATGATGTTCAATGTGACAAAAGAAATTATCAAAAAGCACTCCCCAAAAAGAAGAGTGAAAATTATTTCCTATTTCCCACTAGATTTCAGATATTTTAGCCTGTGGCATGAAAGAAGCCTCAAATATATTTGTTAAGGAAAAGAGTATTTTCAATGCCACATCTGTACATAAGTAATTTTAAAACACAAGAACCTAGGATTTCCCTGGTGGTCTAGTGGTTAAGACTTCATACTTTCACTACAGTGGGCATGGGTTCGATCCCTGGTCATGGAACAAAGATCCTGCACACCACCATCAACCAAAACAAGCAAAAAAAGATAGATAAATGGATAAAAACACAAGAAATCAATTTGATATATTCTTTTTCAAGTAACAGTTAAACAACCTGGCCTTAAACTAAACTTCACGAAAGAAAAACCGGTGATACATCACAGAATTACTTTTCACTTCCCTTCTTTTACTAGAATACTTGGAACTAAGAAGAGTAACAGAATTCTTTTTTAGGTGATATAATTTGAATGAAAATTTCACTGAGCGTTTAAGGGGGATTAAAAACAAGGGCCAAAAAGAGTATCTGCAGAGTCCCCATTTCCAAATAGGCAAATCACAAGGAACAAGAGGAACAGAGGGTAGCCCTGTGCCACTGTAGACATGTCTGTGTATAGCTGCTCACTGAGTCAGAGGACACAAACATCACAGCGCGTAACAGCATGGAAGCACGCCAAGGTCTACTTGTGGGCCTCCTCATATTTTTTATGAAAGATAATATAAATACAGTAAGACTTCAGCCAGGAAAATAGACAAGCAATGGGTTCATAGTCTAGCAAATCTTAAATGTATGTACACTAAAACCCCCAGACCAAATCTCCATGTCTTCTTTTACCTAATCTCTGCCAAACTGCTATTTAGTGAATTCAGAAGAAGAAAATAAACAAAGACTGCCAGAAAGGTAAATAATATCTACTACCAAAGAACCATAAAATTCTAGCCTACCAAGTACATGAAAAGATGCTCAACATTATTAGTCATCAGGGAAACGCAAATGAAACTATAAGAGATGCCACTTCACATCCATTAGAATGACCACAACTGGGAAAAAAAAAAAAAGAGTAACAAATGTTGGTAAGGACATGGAAAAATGGAAACACTTATACATAATGTAGGAATGTAAAATGATGCAGTCACTTGGGGAAATAATATAGCAATTTTTAAAAAGTTAAATATAAATTTACCACATAACCCAGCCATTCCACAGACATGTATCTACCACCATGAGAAATAAAAATTTGTGTCCACACAAAGAACTACATGTGAATGTTCATAGCAGCATTAGCCATAATTGCTAGAAACTGGAAACAATCTAAATGTCCATCAGCTGGTAAACAAATAATCAAAATGTGCTGTTTTCATACAATGGAATCTACTTAGCAATAAAAAGGAACAGTATGATGATATATACTACAACATGGATAAGCCTCAAAAATATTACGTAGGGACTAAACTGCTATGAAGTTGATTTATGGTGACGGCAGTACTACTCAGAATAAATTTATTAAAAATCACTGAAAATTACAACGTAAAATATGCCTCAATAAAATTGTAAAAGTCACAATCGAGGTACTCAATTCATATTTTATATGTGTCAGAAATTAACACAGTATTCCCATTTTGGACCTTGGCACAGCAATCTAAGATTTGACCAAGTATTCTCAGGCAGAAACAGGCTGAACTGCAAGAAGCACCCAACTACCAGTTAACTGAGACATTAGGAATACTTATAGAATCAAAACATCTTCAGGGTCTCATCCCCATCATTAGGCAAAATTCAAAAGTTGCATGTCAACTAAAATATGAAGAGGTGAGAGTCATTAGGTAAAGGAAGGATGAAAGAAAGAAAGAAATGAGGGAAGCTGAAATGTAGTTTAGATTAAAAAGTAAACAGGGAAGAAAAACAGAGACATAATGAGATCTCCCATCACAAGCATCCATGTCTCTGGATGTCAAAGGCTCAGGGAGTTTGGAGACTCTTAAATGTTATCTTTTGAAGGGAAAGGAAACTAACTCTGATCTTGTAATTTTAAATTAATCATTACATTTTGTAACTGGAAAATAAAATATTTATCAAAAGAAGTCTACTTTAAGGCATTTTCAATCTTTTACCCTTACAATACAACAAACTTTAGGAATTGAGGGTAAAAAAGAATAATGATAACCATGAAAATGCCAATATTAATTGAACATTTTCTATGTGCCAAATAAAGGACAAATATACATGATCTCATATAATCTTTATAAGAATCCTAGGAAGTAATATTATTATCCCCATTTTCCAAAAGGGAAAACTGAGGCCAAAACTGAAGAAGAGACTAATGATCCCAGATTCAGTAATTCTAACAAGGACTTGAAGGAAGGCACTTTACTAGGGAACTCCTAAATTAGGCCAACACAATGCAGATCAAATACTCCTTTTACAAATCTAGAAATTCTGTTTGGAAAAAGTCTCCAAGAGTAATAAATAAGATGGTCATTGAAGTGAAATCAGGACATAAAAATGTGACTAGTCCCTCTCTAACTTTTCTAATCAGCCTCAGTTAAAGGCATCATCCCCAAATCACTTGCCCAATATGGTTCACAACCCCTCTACTGTCTTTCCTACTTTTGTCTTTTTTATAATTAATTAATGTTATTTATTTATTTATTTTGGTTGAGCTGGGTCTTTGTTGCAATGGGCTTCTCATTGTCGTGGCTCCTCCTGTTGCAGAGCACAGGCTCTAGGTGTCTGGGCTTCAGTAGTTACAGTGCATGGGCTCAGCAATTGCAACACACGAGCCCTAGAGTGTGGGCTCGGGAACTGTGGTGCTGAGGTGTCACCGCAGCATATAGAATCTTTCCAGACCAGGGATCAAACCCGTGTTCCCTGAACTGGCAGGCAGATCTTAACCACTGGGCCACCAGAGAAGTCCCCTTTCTACATTCTTGATTATTTAACTCAATTTAGGAACAACAAGAATGTAACAGGCTGAAAAGTGAGGTGGTCTCCAGAGTCCTCACTACTCTCAAAACGCTAAGCCTATTCTCTCCACACTGCCTCTGCAAAAATGTCAGATCCCCATCTCTCAGTGCTGTCCATCACAGTCCTCACTATCTGTATTACTGGTCTGAGCAGATCTTCCACAAACTATTATTATTTAAAGTGTGCACATTAATACATGCCATGCTGTTAGTCTGCTTGGATTGTTCAACGCTTGCACCCTGACCACTCTAATAAACCATCTTTTGACAAAAACCAAAAAAAGCATAAAAATAAAGTGTGTACAACTCATTTCTACAATGATATTAATAAATTACTGGTACAAAAAGTGTGCTAATATTGTTTATTACCCCTGGAAGTATCTAGCAAAATGTTAGGCATAGGAAATATTTACGTTTCTAAAGTATGAATAGATTTGCATTTGTGCTTTTTTTCTATAACTATGTATTTACAAGCATTTGTTCTATCAATAATCTAAGATTATAAGCTAATTGTTGGAAAATAAAATAACTGTTCATTTTCTTGAACAGTACTACACTGGATGTTTAGATTTTGTTTTCTTAAGAATGAAGTTAAGGGAGGATATGGCCAGGTGGCAGAGTAGGAAGACCTGGAGCTCACCAGCTCCTACAGACACACCAAATTACAACTACTCACAGAGCAACTATAAATGAGAATGACCTGAAGACTAGCAGATATCTCCCACATAAAGAAATAGAGAAGGAACCACAATGAGAAGGGTAGAAGGGACAAGGACAAGGCCTAGCCAGGATCAAACTCACTTGAATGAGCAACCCACAAACAAGAGTATAATCACAATTACAGAGGTTCTCCCCAAAGAGCAAGGGTTCCGAGCCCCACATCAGGGTCCCCAGCCCAGGAATCCTACAACAAGAAGACAAGCCACTACAACATCTTGTTTTGAAGGCCAGAAGGGCCTGAGTGCAGGAGAGCAAGAGGGCTGTAGGAAACAGACTCAGCTGTTTCAGGGATGTGCAGAATCTCATACACTCTGCCAGGACAGAAGCAGCGGTTTGAAAGAAGCCTGGGCTAGACCTATATACTGATCTTAGAGAGGCTCCCAAAAGGCAAGAGATCACCCTGAGGGCACCAATGCTGGTGGCAACCATTCTGGGGATGTCATTCTACCACAAGGACACTGGTGCTGGCAATGCCATTTTGGGATCCACCCTATAGACTATTAGCTCCAGGGGCTTACCTGCCCACCAGCAAGCTGGCAGCAGCCCTGTGCCCCAACCAGGGTCATGCAGATAGCCTCATGGGAAGCCGATCCCACCTCCAGCCTGACTATAGCCACTATGCAGGGCACAGTCTTGCAGCCAACCAGGCCAGGAACCAGGAATCTGCCTACCAGATTGCCCACAGTACTCTTCCCACCACAACAGAAGGAGTCACACAGTCCATATAGGGGGCACCCCAAGAACATATAGCTCTGAAATAGGAGGGGAGCAAGCTACTGGGCCCTACAGGATGTCAACTATATAAGGCCACTTCTCCAAGATCCAGAAATATAACCAACTTACCTGATAAATACAGAAAATTGGGCAAAATGAGTAGAGAGCAAAATATGCTCTACACAAAAGAATAAGACAAAACTTCAGGAAAAGAATTAAAAGAAATGAAGGCAGGCAACCTGATAAAACGTTCTCATTAATGATCATTAAGCTGCTCCATGAATGTGGGAGAGGAATTAGATGAACACAGTGAGAATTTTAAGAGAGTTAGAAAATATAAAAATAAACCAAACAGCCATGAAGATAAAATACCCAGAAAAAAGAAACTGGAAGGAAAAGTATTTTAGATGATACAGAGAAGTATAATAGCAACATGGAAGACAGAGTAGTGGAAATCATCCAAGGTGAACAGGAGAAAAAAAAAGAATTTGAAAAAAAATGAGAGTAGTTTAAGAGACCTCTGGGACAACATCAAGCATACTAACATTCATATTATAGGGGTACCAGAAAAAGACAGAAAAGGGCAGAGAAGTTACTTGAAGAAATAACAGGTGAAACTTCCTTAACCTAGGGAAGGAAATAAACATTCAGTGACAGGAAGCAAAGAATCCCAAACAAGAGGAACTTAAAGAGGTCCACACCACAACACATTGTAATTAAAATGGAAAAAAATTAAAGATAAAGAGAAAATCTTAAAAAGCAGCAAGAGAACACCCCAGGCTGTCAGCTGACTCTTCAGCAGGAACATCAGCAGTCCAGGAGGAGTGCCATGATATTCCAAGTGATGAAACAATAAAATCTGCACCACAAGTGTTCTACCTGCAAGGCTCTCATTCAGATGTGAAGAGGAAGAGGAAGAGTATTCCAGATGAGCAAAAGCTAACAGAGTTCAGTACCACCAAACCAGCTTTATAAGAAATGAATTCAAGGAATTTCTCTAAGTGAAAAAGAAAGAATCCAAACAGAAACATGAAAATTCTCACATGTAAAGGTAAACAAATAGTAAAAGTAGTAGATAAGCAACTTAAAAGCTAGAAGGAAGGTAAAAAGGCAAAAATAGTAAAATCATTTATAGCTACAATAAATAGTTAAGGGATATACAAACAAAATGATGTAAAATATGACATAAAAATATTAAATAAAGGGAGGTAGAAATAAAAATGCAGGGCTGTTATAATGCATTAGAACTGCAGAGATCTTCAATTTAAAATAATCACATATATACATGCACAGGTTGTTATATATGAATCTTATGTTAATAACAAAAGAGAATCATCAGGGATTCCCTGGTGGCTTAGTGGTAAAGAGCCTGCCTGCCAATGAAGGAGACACGGGTTTGATCTCTGGGCCAGGAAGAGATCTCATATGCTGTACAACCACCCCACATGAGCCACAATTGCTAAGCCCACTTGCTACAACCCCTGAAGCCTGTGTGCCCTGCAACAAGAGAAACCACTGCAATGAGGAGACCTCTCACAGCAATTAAGAGCAGACCTCACTTGCTGCAACGAGAGGAAAGTACACACAGCAGAAAAGACCGACCACAGCCAAAAGAAACAAACAAATAAATAAATCTTTTTAAATTAATTAAATTACATGATATTTTTAATAGGAATAGTAAAGAAAAAGGAACAAGAAAGAACCATAAAAATGACCAGAAAACAATTAACAAAATGGCAAGAACTACATATACATCAATAGTTTAAATGAAAATAAACAAACTGCTCCAATCAAAAGACAGAATGGCTGAATGGATTAAAAAAATAAAACCTATCTATATGTTTCCCAGGTGATGCTAGTGGCAAAGAACCTGCCTGCCAATGCAGGAGACATAAGAGATGCTGGTCCAATCCCTGTGTCAGGAAGATCCCCTGGAGGAGGACATGGCAACCCACTCCAGTATTCTGATCTGGAGAATCCCCATGGACAGAAGAGCCAAGAAGTCTACAGTCCACAGGGTCATACAGAGTCAGACACAACTAAAGCAACTTAGCACACACATATGCTACCTACAAGAGACTTACTTCATATCTAAAGATACACCCAGACTAAAAGTGAAGAGATGAAAAAAATATTCCACATAAATGCAAATGAAAAGAAAGCTGGGGTGGCAGATGTATATCAGACAAGACAGACTTTAAAACAAAGATATTATCAAGAGACAAAGACAGGCATTACCTAACGGTCAAGGGATCAATCCAAGAAGATATAACAATTGTAAATGTATACATACCCAACATGCATGCATGCATCCTAAGTCACTTCACTGTGTTTGACTTAGTGCGATCTTATGCACTGTAGCCCACCAGGCTCCTCTGTTCATGGGATTCACCAGGTAAGAATACTGGAGTGGGTTGCCACGCTGTTCTCCAGGGGATCTTCCCAACCCAGGGATTGAATGTGCATCTCTAACGTCTCCTGCACTGGCAGGAGGCTTCTTTACCACTAGTGCCACCTGGGAAACCCAACACAGGAGTACCTAAATAAATAAAGCCAACAGGATTACAAAAATAGTAGGGGACTTTAAACACCCCATTTATATCTACAGACAGATCATCCAGAAAAAATATCAATAAGGAAACACTAGCCTTAAATCCCAGAGACGGGGGAGTCTGGTGGGCTGCCGTCTATGGGGTCGCACAGAGTCGGACACGACTGAAGCGGCTTAGCAGCAGCAGCAGCCTTAAATAACACATTCGACTAGATAAATTTTCTATGTATATACATAGAATATGGGCTTCTCTAGTAGCTCAGAAGGTGAAGAATCTGCCTGTAACACAGGAGACCTGGGTTCAATCAGAACATAAGCAAAAAGCAGCAGAATACACATTCAAGTGCACAAAGAACATTCTCCAGGATATGTTGTCACAAAACAAATCTGAATAAATTTGAGATGACAGAAATCATATCAGTGATATGAGAAGAAAAATCAACAAGAAAAAAAAATGAAAAAGCACAAACACATGCAGCCTAAACAATATGCCACTGAACAACCAACAGGACACTGAAGAAATCAAAAGGAAATAAAAATCTGGAGACAAATTAAAATGAAATACAATCCAAACATGACACAATAATCCAAAGTCTATGGAACACAGCAAAAGCAGTTCTAAGAGGAAAGTTTACAGTCATACAAGCCTACCTCAGGAAATAAGAAAAATCTCAAAGCAATCTAACCTTATACCCAAAGGAACCAGAAAAATTAAAATAAACAAAACCTAAAGTTAGTAGAAGGAAAGAAATAATTAATATCAGAGCAAAAATAAATAAAATAAAGACTAAAAACCAGAAAAGATCAATGAAAGAGCTGGTTCTTTGAAAAGATATACAAAATTAATAACTCTTCAGCCAGACTCATAAGACAGGGCCCAAATAAACACTTGAGAAATTACAGGTGAAACCACAAAAATACAAAAGATCATTAGAGATTACTGTGAACAAGTATACATCAACAAAATGGGCAATTTAAAATAGATGTATTCCAAGCAATATACAATCTCCAAATACAATCAGGAAGACACATAAAATATGAAGACTGGTTACCAGTAATGAAACTGAACCAGTAATTGTGAAAATTATCAACAAAGAAAAATCCAGGACCAATAGGTGATATTCTACCAAACATTTAAAGCGTTAATAGCAACTCAAACTATGACAAAAAACTGAAGACAAAGGAACACCTTGGAATGCATTCTGTAAGATCAGCATCACCCTACCAAAACAGGCAAAAACACCACCCAAAAAATAAAATTACAGGCCAGTACCATTGATGAACACAGGTGCAAAAACTCTCAAAATATTAGTAAACTGAAATCAACAATTCACCAAAAGAATCATATACCCGTATCAAGTGGACTTTATCCTAGAGACATATAATTAAAGATGATTTAATAATCCACAAACCAATCAACGAGATATACCACTTTAACACACTGAAGAATAAAAATGATATGATCATATCAATAGATGCACAAAAAGCTATTGATAAAATTCAATACCCATTTATGATAAAAACAACTCTCCAGAAAGTGAGCACAATATACATACTGTGAACCTACCTCAGGACAATAAGGCCATACATGACAAGCCCACAGTTATCATACTCAATGGTGAAAAGCTGAGAGCATTTCTTCTAAAATCAGGAACAAGACAAGGATGTCCACTCTTGCCACTTTTATCCAACACAGTTTTGGAAGTTCTACCCACAGCAAACAGAGAAGAAAAATAAATAAAAGGAATCTAAATCGGAAAAGAAAAAGTAAAACTGTCAATGTTTGCAGAGGACATGACCATATATAGAAAATCCTAATAATGTTACCCAAAACTATCAGAATTAATTTAATACATAAACTCAGTAAAGAGCTAGGATAAAAATGCAATATTCAGAAACACACTGTGTTTCTATACACTAATAACACTAATAACAAACCATCAGAAAGAGAAACTGATCACAGTTACAATGTCATCCAAAACAATAAAATACCGTGGAATAAATACAACCAAAGAGCCAGAGTACAAAAACTTGTACTTTGAAAGTTGTAAGACATGGATGAAAGAAACTAGAAACAACAAAAGCAAATGGAAAGAATACTATGCTCATGGGTTGGAAGAATTAATATGGTTAAAATGATCACAAATCCTAAGGTAATCTATAGATTCAATGCAATCCCTATCAAAATACCCATGACACTTTTCACAGAACTAGAACAAATAATTCTAAAATTCATCTGGAAACACCCCAAATAGCCAAAACAATCTTAAGAAAGGAGAACAAAGAGGGAGGTATCATGTTCCCTGACTTTATATTACAAAGCTACAGTAATCAAAATAGTCTGGTATTAGCACACACGCACAAAAAAAATACATGGGTCAATGTAACTAAATACAGAGTACAGAAATAAATAGAAACTTAAATGGTCAATTAATCTCCAACAAAGAAGGCAATGAGGAGTAGACAGTCTCTTCAACAAATGATGCTGTGAAAAATGGACAGCTACATGCAAAAGAATCCAACTGGATTGCTTTCTAATATCATGCACAAAAATAAACTCAAAATGGATTAAAGACTTAATGTAAGACCTGAAACCATAAAATTCCTAGAGGAAAGCATGGACAGTATGATCAAAGCAATATTTATTGGATTTCTCTCCTCAGGGAAGGGCAACAAAAGCAAAAATTAACATATGCAACTAACTACACACAACTAAGCCAAGGAGCTTTTGCACAGCGAAAACTATCAACAACTAGGTAGGCAGCCTACCAAGTGAAAGAAAGTATTTCCAAATGAACCATCCAATAAGGAGTTTCCATCATCAAAAATAAAAATGGGGAGAGTACTTGTATAGACATTGCTCCAAAGAAGACATACAGATGGCCAATAGAAATATGAAAAGGTAGTCAACATCACTAATAACCAGAGAAATGCAAATCAAAATCAGAATAAGATCTGTATCATACCTGTCAGAATGGCTATTTTCAAGAAGTTAACAAAGAAGAAATATTGGTGAAGATGTAAAGAAAAACCCTTGTGCACTGTTTGCAGGATTGTAAACTAGTACAACCACTATGGAAAACAGTATGGAAAACAGTATGGAGGTGCCTCAAAAAATTAAAAATACAACTCCATATGATTCACTAATTCCACTTTCTTCACACCTGAAGAAAACAAAAACAGTAACTGGAAAATTATGTGCACCTCTACATTCACTGCAGCACTGCTTACAATAGCCAACATATAAAAGCAACCTGTGTCCATTGATAGATAAAAGGATAAAGAATATGTGGTACATATACAATGAAATATGAATAGGCATAAAAAAGAATGAAATCTTACCATTTGCAACAACATGTATATACCTAGAGGATATCATGCTAAGTGAAATAAGTCAAACAGACACTAAAAATACTACATGATTTCATATGTGAAATCAAAGATAACCAAACAAAACAAAGTGAAAACAGAATCAACAAACATGGAGAACAAACAGGCGACTGACACAGGAGAGTACGGTGGAAAGGGGGAGAACTAGGTGAATAGTTAAGTGATACAAACCTATATTTATGAAAAGAATAAAGTCATGGGGATGTAATACACAACATAAAGACAGTAATATTATAATAACTCTGTATGGGGATACGTGGTTAAAGGACATACATAGTAATCATCTGACCGTTTCATAAAGCATGCAAGTGTCAAATCATTAAACAGTGCTCTTGAAACAAAATATTGTACATCAACTGTATTTTTTTTAAAGGGTTTAAAGACAGAAAAATGAATTTAAAGGCTTCCAGTGTGGCATGACTAAACTGCTTTTTTGCCCAAAATACTAAAATTATTCTATGTATTTTTATAACTAAGTATCCACTCTATTTTCTTATATTTCTGAATCAAAGGCATTTACTAAACATTTATTTGTTCATTATAAACACTGATGAGGCAAATGTGAAAATCATTTGAAGAAATGCAGAATAGTAAAAGCAATTTACTTTCATCAAAATAAGAAAGTGCTAAAAGCTCTTATAAACTGCAAGAAGGCAAACTTATCCGATATATGCAAATATAAATGCAAAAGGGGAAGGCCGAGCATAAACTTGTATGTAATGTACACACATATGTATACAACATGATAACAATAATGAAAAACAAAGATGAAGAGTAATTTAAAAGAAAACAATAGCATTTTCTTCTACTACAATGCTTAATTTCATAACAATAAAATGTTAATAAGAAAAGAAAATGTGGGACTTCCCTGGTGGCACAGTGGTAAGCATCTGCATGTCAATACAGAAGACAAGGGTTTGATCCCTGGTGCGGGAAGATTCCACACATTATGGAGCAACTAAGCTCATGTGCCACAATTATTGAGCCTATGCTCTAGAGCCTGCGAGCTCCACCCACTGAGCCTGTGTGCGGCGACTACTGAAGCCCGTGTGCCTAGAACCTGTGCTCTGCAACCAGAGAAGCCATCACAATGAAATGCCCGTCACTGCAATGAAAGCAGCCCCTTCTCTCCACAACCAGAGAAAGCCCTCACAAGGCAAGGAAGACTGAGTGCAGCCACAAATAAGTAAATATAAAAAAAGAAAATGTGTAATGAAAAGCCCAAATCTGTATACATTTTATAAACGTCCATAACTAAAACATTTCATACCTGTAAACATGGCATGGAAGTAAGGACTACAGGCAGCCAGCACCACTCTATGAGCAGAAATTTCCATGTCTTCAGCCACAATTGTGACATCACACAGCAAATTCTGACTGTTTACAAGAGAGAAAGAAAAAATGTAAGTGATAACAACAGTAAATATATTGAACATCCTACGCAAAACTTTTACAGTGAAAGCCCAATTTTCTGAAGACTTAACTGTCATCCTTAAAAATGAGTTCCCAAACATGGAGCACAAATAAAACAGCCATGATGTAGGCCAACATGCCTTTACCCTCATTCAGAATTTTGCTTTTGTTATCTCAACCTAATGAAAGTTACTGGCAGCAAATTATCAATGGAGTATGAAGGGGAAGTTCTTTGTATTAAGAACTGCATCAGCAGAAGTGGCAGATGGTGATATGACACTAAGACAAGACAAAATAAAACACACACAGAAAACTAAATTGGGTCAAAGTACCAAAACTATACAGACACAGAAAATGTCCTGGGTCATGAAGCATAGGTAAAGTTATATTCAACTACTTGCTGCATCAAAGGCATTTGAGCATTTGAAGTTTAACTTAATCAGAACATTTTCCAGTGCAAAACATCTCATTCTTCAAAGTCAGAAAATGTTATCACACATAAAATTAAAAAGGATTTTGTTACCTTAAAAGTTATTCAATACATATAATTATACTTCCAGTTCTAAAATATCCATTTTAATGCATTCAAAAACATGCAGTAAACACTTTTCACAAGCTATATAAGCTGCTAGATGAGACGCTCCAGCTAAATAAGAATGTCACAGAATATCTTTTGGGGAAAAAACTTTGCTGGCACTAATTTCAGAAAAAAGAAGAGGACTCCATCAACCTTACGTCATTAATGACTGAAACAAGGTGTGATAAGCCCAAAGTCCTTTTGCACCTCAAATATCCTGACACTGAATTCATGAGTTTAGTGTACTTAGGTGACACTGGGCCTCCTGCTCAAATATCCCCATTCCCCACAAGGGTGCCTACCAGCGTCTGCAATTTCTAATAGCTTACAAGAAACATTTTCACAGGAGCTTAACCCAGTCCTTGAGTGTTCCATTTTCCCACACCACTTTCAAACTTTTTTCTGTGCTGTGTTGCATGTGCTCAGTCGATTCAGTCGTTTTCAACTCTTTGCAACCCTATGGACTGTAGACCACCAGGCTCCTCTGTCCATGGGATTATCTCAGCAAGAGTAGCGGAGTAGGTTGCCATTTCCTCCTCCAGGGACTCTTTCCAATCTAGGGATCTAACCTGCGTCTCCTGCAGTTCCTGAACTGGCAGGTGGATTCTCTACCACTGAACCACCTGGGAAACCCTATTTCTGTGGCATTCACACCAAAACTTCTGAAGATCCTACCTATGCGTACTCACATTCCCTCCAAGTCTAGAAGAAACTGTAAGAAAAGGGGCCAACCCAGCTCCAGTGAGGACAGCATCCCAGTCATAAGCTTGCTGCGCCCTGTAAGCTGAAGCATGGGTTATGATGAGACATAAGGCAAGCTGCCTGTTAGGCTTCAGAAGTGACACATCCCTCTCTAAAATTCCTCCAGATCAATGTGGAAAACTGACAAAGTCCACAGAACACTCTGAGCAGTTAAAACCACTCTGCAATTCTATGATTCCATGGGTTCTCAAGTAAGCAGGAGGAAGTCAGTGGTTTTTCAGGAAGATGTTATGCAGGAGCTCTATCCACATGTATGATTTCACTTTGACCCTAATATCTTATGAGGTCCATGTTATTGTAATTTCTACCCTTAAAATGTACAGCTGGGGAAACCAAGGTAAAGATGAATAAGCAGTCTAAAGTCACCACTAGTGGCAATGCCAGGATTCAAATCTAAGGAGTCTGGTTTACAAAACCATCTAAAGCTATGTGATTTTAAGACTTGTTAAAGTTTGAATAAAACAGGGAATAGAAAGTATAAACAACAGCCATTTTTTATTAGACATACTATACACCAGATACGATGCAGAATTCTATATATAGTTTACAAAAGGCCCAGTTTTAATGGGTTTTTAGCACTACCACTAGAACAGAAAAACCAAATTCAACAAAGCACTGCAAGATCTTCTCTGCCCTTAAGGAGACTAGCAGAAAGGTCTGACAGTGCAAGGATTACAGAACAAAGTAGAAAGTGCCAGAGTAAAGATGCTAGGAGAACAGGGGAGCATCTAAATCAGACTTGGGATCAGAAAAGGCACACTGCAGCTACTGCACTTAGCTGAGTTCTAATCACAGATAAGTGTTACCTGGATGGAGAGGAGCAAGAGAATCCCACACAGAGAGAAGAACAGATGCTGCTGGACAGAGACCTGAAGGAGCAAAGTACAGCGGGGCATGTGGCACAGAAAGAGCACGTGAGCAGAAGAGGGATGCTGGGTGAGCAGAGCCATCCAGGTTTCCACCATGACCATCGGCACACAGCTCAAACCTGAGTCAACTGCACCTTCATGTCTTTTCTCCTTTTGTCAAAAATCCTTCCTAGTGCTCTAGTTTCAAGATGGAACTTAATGGAATTACACTGAACACCTCAAAATCACATAATTACATTCAGCTTCAATTATAATTACTCATTGATCCAAACCTTTTATCACATAATTATCTTGGCCTTACTGGATAATTGGTAAGGTAATTAATATGTTAGTCTCTCAGTTGTATCCAACTTTTCAACCCAATGGAGTATAGCCCACCAGGCTCCTCTGTCCATGGAATTCTTCAGGAAAAAATACTGGAGTGGATAGCCATTCCCTTTTCCAGGGGATCTTCCTGACCCAGGGATCAAACTGAGTCTCCTGCATGGCAGGCAGATACATTACCATCAGAGCCACCAAGGTATAGTACTGGCTTATTCAGTTCAGTTCAGTTCAGTCACTCAGTTGTGACCGACTCTTTGTGACCCCATGAATCACAGCACGCCAGGCCTCCCTGTCCATCACCAACTCCTGGAGTTCACTCAAACTCATGTCCATCGAGCAGGTGATGCCATCCAGCCATCTCATTCTCTGTCATCCCCTTCTCCTCCTGCCTCCAATCCTTCCCAGCATCAGAGTCTTTTCCAGTGAGTCAACTCGTCGCATGAGGTGGCCAAAGTATTGGAGTTTCAGCTTTAGCATCAGTCCCTACAAGGAACACCCAGATCGATCTCCCCCAGAATGGACTGGTTGGATCTCCTTACAGTCCAACAGACTCTCAAGAGTCTTCTCCAGCACCACAGTTCAAAAGCATCAATTCTTCGGCGATCAGCTTTCTTCACAGTCCAACTCTCACATCCATACATGACCACTGAAAAAACCATAGCCTTGACTAGACGGACCTTTGTTGGCAAAGTAATGTCCCTGCTTTTCAATATACTATCTAGGTTGGTCATAACTTTCCTTCAGAGGAGCAAGCGTCTTTTAATTTCATGGCTGCAATCAGCATCCGCAGTGATTTTGGAGCTGATGTTAATTAACTAATAAGATTAAAAACAAAGGCAAACCAGTATGAAGTCACACCCTGGGATAGGTCACATGGAGTATAATGCCACATTATAGATCAAAGACATTCTTAGTTTTAGTATTCAATTCCAGCAATAACATATTTTTAAAACAGTACTTGTAGACAAGAGAGATTTGACCAATCTTCCTGTCATTTGGCCAGTTTGTGTCTACTGACCATGGCCCTTACCTTTTCAAGTGTGCATGCTCACAAGAAGTTGAATGATTTTGGATGAGAAGAGAGCTACAAATAAAAGCCAGCAATAAAAATAACAGAAATTTGTTTTAGCCGCCCATACCCAAAGTACACATGATGAGTTCATATTTCTACTATGTGAAATCTAATGAGGCAATTGACTATAAAAATTAAAGTCTTTCAGAATGAAGGTATAAATAAAGTTGCTAATTAGCAAAATCTGCATTTATTCACTCATTCATCAAATATCTAAGGTGTATATAGGGCATCAAGGACAATGTCAGTTTACCACAATAAATAAGACAATGCCCATGATAGTAAGGAATCTACCCTGGAGGCTGGGAAAGAGACAAGCTTACAAAATGAATTGACAGCTATTAGGGCAAGTGTAGGAGGTTGGAGTACACTGCACACAGGCCAAGCCCTAACACAGAGGAAAGCTTTGGAAAGAGAATAACTTCTAAGCTCAAGTCTGGAGAAGAAAAGGGGTTACACAGGCCTCATATGAAACTCAGATGACACCGAAAGAAGATAGGCACTCATCTCCCAAGTGAAACATCATAACAATTGGTCCTTCTCAGGAAAAAAACTCCTTTGAAAATAAACCATACCCAAATATATCAACACACTCTTTGGTTTTCAGGTGTCAAAGGTGTGAATTCCATTTCTGTATATACAGAAGCCTTCCCTAACCATCGGGAAGGCATTCCAAGACCTCCAGTGGATCCGTGAATGCGCAGACAGCACTGAAACCTGTATATATTGTTATTTCCCATATATATACCCATGATACAGTTTAATTGATAAATTAAGCATAGTAAAAGATTAACTACAGTAATAATAAAACAGAACAATAACAATCCTGTAATAAAAGTTATGTGAATGTACTCTTGCTCTCTCAAAATATCTTACTATACAAATTTAATGTGTTTTCCATCTTAACTGAGCAATTATCATGCCCTGTGGCTATAACTTTCACAGTTTGAGGTGTGACAGCAAAATTAGCACAAATTTCTTTTTCGTATTTCACAATTTCACAGATGGAGGGTTCATTCTTACCACAGATCTTAGCAACTTCAGCATATGATGTTTTTTTCTTCTCTTAAGTCAAGAACATTTACACTTTTCACTTAAAGGAAGTACTTGACAGCTTACCTTTGGCATTTCTGAATTGCCAGCATCATTTCTCCTGCACTTGGGGCCATTATGAAGTAAAATAAGGGTCACTTGAACACAAGCACTGCAACAGTCAACTTAATAACCAAGAGAGCTGCTGAGTGACTAATGGCTGAGACACACTGGACACAGCGGTGAGTCCTGTCTCAAGCTGGAGAGAGCAGGACAACGCCGTCACACTACCAGAATGGTGCTCAATTTAAAACTTATGAATTTTATTTCTGGAATCTTCCATTTAATATTTTCAAACTGTAGCTGACCAAGGTAACCGAAACCTTGGATAAGGGGGGACAAATGTGTATCTTCTTAAAGTTAGAATGAGCCATTAGGCTCTGAGGTATCTAAAATAACTGGTAGTTTCAGGAAACAAGAATTTACTTTCTATTGGAGGTGGGGGAGGTGAGATAGAAAAATAAGCTGTTTTAAAAATGAAAGGCAGGCCGCCGCAGGCCGGCCGGCCATGCTCATCACGCTGTGATACCTGTACCTGTGGGCGCGCCAGGGGCGCGGGCCGGCCGCACTCGTGTGCGCCACGGTGCAGCGGCTGCGCTCCTCGCGCTGCTCCTTCACCTTCTGCAGCGCGGCCGCGCCGCCCCGGGGCGCCCGCGTGTGCCTGAGCCGCGGCGGCAGGGTCTTCTGTGTCGGCGAGAGCCAGTCCATTGATGACTTAAACAAATGGGCCCTGTTCCTGGATTCTCCTTTTATACTTGAAGCAGAGCACATTGCCTTTGTGACAGAGAGCATTTCGGTGCAAGCTGAGAATTTACAGAGACCAGCATCCTCTTCGGAAACTACTGCTTCTGCTGGCGTCTGGGCTGAGTCCTTCCTGCCAGTGGCGTGAACGATCCAGGAGGCGTTTTGCTGAAGACACCCATGACCATTGGACCTCCATCTCACAACACTGTCTTGAAGACATTGTGTTGGGATGAATGAAAACGAAGAGAGAAATAAGACTGGAAATAACTGACTAGAACTCAAGGTGGATGGAAATAAGAGTTACCAGATAGGAAAAAGTAAAGGAGAGCAGAACCTCTCCTGTTTGGGGTTCAGGAGGGATTTAGAGTTTTGCAGGTGGTGGTCGCACAGTAACCTAGTGTGCTAGGACAGTTCACTTTTGTCCCGCCAGTTCTTACTGTTTATCAAACTTTATATATACTTAGGATAATAATCATACGATTTATTGAGCCCCGGCTTGGTGTTTTATTACCTCTAGTGCTTACAGTTTTATAAGATATTATGACCACCTGACTCGCCTCTTGAGAAACCTGTATGCAGGTCAGAAAGCAACAGTTAGAACTGGACATGGAACAACAGACTGGTTCCAAATAGGAAAAGGAGTACGTCAAGGCTGTATATTGTCACCCTGCTTATTTAACTTCTATGCAGAGTACATCATGAGGAACGCTGGGCTGGAAGAAGCACAAGCCGGAATCAAGATTGCCAGGAAAAATATCAATAACCTCAGAAATGCAGATGACACTATCCTTATGGCAGAAAGTGAATAGGAAGTCAAAAGCCTCTTGATGAAAGTGAAAGAGGAGAGTGAAAAGGTTGGCTTGAAGCTCAACCATTCAGAAAACGAAGATCATGGCATCTGGTCCCATCACTTCATGGGAAATAGATGGGGAAACGGTGGAAACAGTGTCAGACTTTATTTTTGGGGGCTCCAAAATCACTGCGGATGCTGATTGCAGCCATGAAATTAAAAGACGCTTACTCCTTGGAAGGAAAGTTATGACCAACCTAGATAGCATATTGAAAAGCAGAGACATTACTTTGCCAACAAAGGTCCGTCTATTCAAGGCTATGGTTTTTCCAGTGGTCATGTATGGATGTGAGAGTTGGACTGTGAAGAAAGCTGATCGCCAAAGAATTGATGCTTTTGAACTGTGGTGTTGGAGAAGACTCTTGAGAGTCCCTTGGACTTCAAGGAGATCCAGCCAGTCCATTCTAAAGGAGATCAATCCTGGGTGTTCATTGGAAGGACTGATGCTAAAGCTGAAACTGCAATACTTTGGCCACCTCATGCGACGAGTTGACTCACTGGAAAAGACTCTGATGCTTGGCGGGATTGGGGGCGGGAGAAGAAGGGGACGACCGAGAATGAGATGGCTGGATGGCATCACCGACTCGATGGACATGTGTTTGACTGAACTCCGGGAGTTGGTGATGGACAGGGAGGCCTGGCGTGCTGTGATTCATGGGGTTGCAAAGAGTCGGACACGATTGAGAGACTGAACTGAACTAAATTGATGGTCATTTTTAAAGAGAAGAAAATCGAAGTTATATGATTAAAGGTTGAAGTTGTTTTTGTTTTTTTGACATGAAAAAAATAAAAATATTAAAAATAAATAAAAATGAAAGGCAACCTGACCTCTGACTTAAATCAGTCATATTTAACCAAACCTCCTATAACTGATAATGTCGTTCAACATACAAGCGAGATGCAACCTAGCTAAAATGTCAATAATCTTGAAGAGCAACACAACTCCATAACAAGTGGTACCACCACCACCGTTTTCCCCTTAAACCGCGATGGTTCGAATGGAAATCTCTGTAGCAGTGAAGCACGAGGAAAACTAGCTGCTGGTTCACCACCACATTCAGAGTCCTGAAAAGCAGCAGAGATTGTACCTGCTGAGATTTCAAAGCAAAGTAAGAAAGGATAATGGCCAACTACGGTCAGGGATTTAGAAAGTGCCTTAAACAAGCAAAGGATCCCAGAATAGAGAATTTCACATAAAAACACAAGAGCAGAATGACAGGGAAAAGAGATAAAACAGAGTCATAAGAAGATGTGGCAAGAAGCACATTACTGAGTATTTGTAGAGAAGGGAAGGTAAAGAATCCAGATTTAAGGACTTCTAAGAATACTTTGTCACAGTTAAGAGGGGGAAAAAAAAACACCAATAATTGGAAATAAAGTGAAAGAAGATATGAGTAATGGAGAAAAGATAACAGGGATGAAGCAGAGTGGAAACATGAGGATTTTACAGAGAGGAAACAGTAATGGTAGAAGTGAGTTTCTGAACATGTGTGATGAAAACGCAACTACGCACAGAAAAAGGAAAATATGTACAAGGAAAACAACTTCACTAAAAATTATTTTAAAAATCTGATGAAATAAAATATGAGCTAGATATTCTTGCTGTTATTGTTGCTGCTGTTCAGTCATTAAGCTGTAACCAACTCTTTGCAACCTCATAGACTGCAGCACACTAGGCTCCTCTGTCCTCCATTATCTCTGGGAGTTTGCTCAAATTCCTGTTCACTGAGTCAGTGATGCTATCTAACTTTCTCATTCTCTGCTGCCCCTTTCCTTTTGCCTTCACATTTCCCAGCATCAGGGTCTTTTCCAATGAGTATACCTCATTGGAAAATGAGAGTGAAGAGCAATTAGTAATAGCTCCAGAAAAGATGAAGCAGCTGGGCCAAAGCAGAAATAAAGCTCAGCTGTGGATGGGCCTGGTGGTGAAAGGAAAGTTGATGCTATAGAGAACAATACTGTATAAGAACCTGGAATGTTAGGTCCATGAATCAAGGTCCATAAATTGGACATGGTCAAACAGGAAATGGCAAGAGTGAACATTGACATCTTAGAAATCAGTGAACTGAAATGGATGGGAAAAGGCAAATTTAATTCAGATGACAACTGTATCTACTACTGGCAGCAAGAAATGGAGTAGCCCTTGTAGTCAACAGGAGAGTAGGAAATGCAGTACTTGAGTGCAATCTCAAAAATGACAGAATTACCTTGGTTCATTTCCAAGGCAATCATTCAGCATCACAGTAATCCAAGTTTGTGTCCCAACCACTGATGCTTAAGCAGCTTAAGTTGACTGGTTCTATGAAGATCTACAATGCTATCTAGAACTCACACCCAAAAATATGTACTTTTCATTTTAGGGGATTGTTATACAAAAGTAGGAAGTCAAGAGATAACCAGAACAGGCAAGTTTGACCTCAGAGTACAAAATGAAGCAAAGCAAAAGCTAATACAGTTTTGTTAAGAGAACATGCTGGTCACAGCAAATATCTTCTTCAACAACTCAAGAGATGACTACACATGGACATCACCAGATGGTTAATACTGAAATCAGATTGACTCTACTCTTTGCAGCTGAAGATGGAGAACCTCTATACAGTCTGCAAAAAGACGACCTGGGGCTGACTGTAGCTCAGATCATGAGCTCCTTATTGCAAAATTGAGATTTAAGTTGAAGAAAGTTGGGAAAACCACTTGGGCATTCAAATATGACCTAAATCAAATCACTTATGATTATACAGGAGAGTTAATGAATAGATGCAAAGTGATTAGATCTGGTAGACAAAGAGTGGCTGAAGAACTGTGGACGGAGATTCATAATACTGTACAGGAGGCAGTGACCAAAACCATCCCAAAGAAAAAGAAATGCAAGAAGGCAGAGTGGTTGTCTGAGACGTCTGTACAGATAGCTGAGAAAAAAAGTGAAAGTCAAGGAGAAAGGGAAGGATATTCCCAACTGAATGCAGAGTTCTAGAGAAGAGCAAGGAGAAATAAAAAGACCTTCTTAGCAAACAATGCAAAGAAATAGAGGAAAACAACAGGGTGCAGAAGACGAGAGATCTCTTTAAGAAAACTGGAAATATCAAGGGAACATTCGTATAAGAATGGGTACAATAAAGGATAGAAACAGTAAGGGAACTATCAAGCAGAAGAGAATAAGAAGTGGTGATGAATACACAGAAGAACTATACAAAAAATGTCTTAATGACATGGGTAACCACTATGGTGTGGTCACTCACCTAGAGCTGGACATCCTGGAGTATGAAGTCAAGTGGGCCCTAGGAAGCATTACTATAAAGCTAGTGGAGGTGACAAAATTCCAGCTGAGCTATTTAAAATCCCAAGAGTTGATACTGTTAAAGTACTGTACTCAGTATATCAGCAGATTTGGAAAGCTCAGCAGTGGCCTCAGGACTGGAAAATTTCAGTTTTCATTTCAATCACAAAGAAGGACAATGACAAAGAATGTTCCAACTACTGTATAATTGTGCTCATTTCACATGCTAGCAAGGTTAAGCTCAAAATCCTTCAAGCTAATCTTCAACAGTACTTGAAATGAGAAATTCCAGATGTACAAACTGGGTTTAGAAAAGGCAGAGGAACTAGAGATTAAATTGCCAACATTTGTTGAATCATGGAGAAATCAAGGGAATTCCAGAAAAACATCTGCTTCTGCTTTATTGACTATGCCAAAGCTTTTGACTGTACGGATCACAACAAACTGTGTGACATTCTTAAAGAGATGGGAGTACCAGACCAACTTATCTGTCTCCCGAGAAACCTGTATGTAGGACAAAAAATAACAGATGGAACCACTGACTGATTTAAAATTGGAAAAGGAGTATAAGAAGACTGTGTATTGTCACCCTGCTTATTTAACTTACATGCAGAATTCATTACATGAAATCCCAGACTGGAAGAAGCATAAGCTGGAATCAAGATTGCCAGGAGAAATATCAACAATCTCAGATAGGCAGGTGATACCACTCTAAAGGCAGAAAGTGAGGCCAAACTAAAGTACCTCTTGATGAAGGTGAAAGAGGAGAGTGAAAAAGCTGACTTGAAGCTCAGCATTCAAAAAACTTAGATCATGGTATCCGGGCCCATCATTTCATGGCATCTCCTTCCTCCTCATGTGAAGATGTGAAGAATGGATGGTAGTGAGTGAATTTGCTTCTGTTTTTGTCTTCTCTTTTGTGGCACTGTTGATTGCCCACCAGCATGCTTTGATATGTTTAATGATTCTATCCATAGTCAATAAATACCACCTAATAGAAAATCTATCACAAGAGCTTAAGATATACTGTAGAAGATTATAAGCTAAATTGAGACTGTTAGCTTCAAAATGTCTCTTCAGTTCAGTTCAGTCACTCAGTCATGTCCGACTCTCTGCGACCCCATGAATCACAGCACGCCAGGCCTCCCTGTCCATCACCAACTCCCAGAGTTCACTCAAACTCATCCACAGAGTCGGTGATGCCATCCAGCCATCTCATTCTCGGTCGTCCCCTTCTCCTCCTGCCCCCAACCTTTCCCAGCATCAGAGTCTTTTCCAGTAAGTCAACTCGTCACATGAGGTGGCCAAAGTATTGCAGTTTCAGCTTTAGCATCAGTCCTTCCAATGAACACCCAGGATTGATCTCGTTTAGAACAGACAGGTTGGATCTCCTTGCAGTACAAGGGACTCTCAATTTTCTTAAATGAGTTTGCTTGGGTTAGGGCTTTTCCCAACTGCACTATCCTTCAAGGAATGTTTTATATTCTACATTAGTACAACATGAAAACGAAGCTGATAATGTTTTACTATAGAAACATATGTATATATACACACACATATAAGTTAGGAATAAAAAAAAATTCACACCCTGTGCAATTTCCTAAAACCTTTTAAAAAACAGTAATATGCAATATAAAGCTATGAAGTGAAAGAAAGCCAGCCTCATTTCAGTTTATTGTTTAAATCACTTGCGACCTAAGAAACAAAGTTCAGTTCAGTTCAGTCGCTCAGTCATGTCCAACTCTTTGTGACCCCTTGAATCACAGAACGCCAGCCCTCCTTGTCCATCACCAACTCCCGGAGTTCACTCAAACTCATGTCCATAGAGTCGGTGATACCATCCGGCCATCTCATTCTCTGTCGTCCCCTTCTCCTCCCGCCCCCAATCCTTCCCAGCATCAGTCTTTTCCAATGAGTCAACTTGTTGCATGAGGTGGCCAAAGTACTGCAGTTTCAGCTTTAGCATCAGTCCTTCCAATGAACACCCAGGATTGATCTCCTTTAGAATGGACTGGTTGGATCTCCTTGCAGTCCAAGGGACTCTCAAAGAGTCTTCTCCAGCACCACAGTCCAAAAGCATCAATTCTTCAGTGCGCAGCTGTCTTCACAGTCCAACTCTCACATCCATACATGACCACTGGAAAAACCATAGCCTTGACTAGACGGACTTTGGTATTACTTTGCCAACCAAAAGAAACAAAGTACAAATAACCAAAGAAGAGCCACAACTCAGTGTTTTCATAGATGCAAGACAGATACAATCCTAGTAGTGATCTGTGTCCAGGATGTCCAAAGTCCTAAGGGAAAACTACAATAAGCAATCCCTTAAGGCAGACCTCAGGCTGTTATGTTTATCCTATCTTTTAGAATGTAAAAATGCTATTATAACTGAACAACTAAATATTTACAACTTCTGTGTGATATACAGGCAAACATTCAAATTGCTTCAATGAATGAAGCAATGAAACTTTACTAAAAAGTTTCAACTCCTAAATGTAACTTAAGGATCAATATTTGTTGCTGTTATTTAGTCGCCAAGTCATGTCCAACTGTTTTGAGACCCCAAGGACTATAGCTCACCTGGCTCTTCTGTCCATGAGATTTCCCAGGCAAGAATACTGGAGTAGATTACCATTTTCTCCTCCAATGGATCTTCTTGATTCAAGGATCAAACCCACATCTCCTGCTTAGCAGGCGGATTCTTTACCACTGAGCCACCACGGAGGCCCAAGGATCTATATTAGCTTCCTTCTTAACAAATAATAGGTTGGCTCCCGCTAATACTCTTTGCAACTTTTAAAACGCAAGTCCAGTCTCATCCCATATCATAGAAGACAGTCATTTTTGCTTTCTTTATTTTAAATGCAAAACGTTAAATCTGAGAGTTCTCTTCTGGTTACCTAGAAAAGCTCATGGTGTAATGTCCTCAAGTAAAGGTGTACTGGGGACACAGCCTGTTTCTCTGTCTACTCTGTAGGCCCAACACACTCTGTTGCATACGTTAAGCACTCTGTAAAGGTTTACTGCTTTGCTTTTGAAAATGTTAGTGTGTTAGTGCTTTGGAAAACTCCTACCTTTGCCAAGCCATGCCTAGGAAATGTACAGAGCTGACTTCCCCACCAGAGATGTGCTGCTGTACCAGACTCACGTTTCACTACACTGAGAGGCTGTTCCTCTGACATCACTAGCTTTACAATGCTACACCCTTTCTCAGAAACCTTCACTGATTCCCTTGGAATTAAGTCCCAATAAATCACCATTTAAGCCTGCCATAATTTTGACCTTTTCTACAGGCTCCCCAGCATGAACTCTTTTCTGATGCACTTTACCAAACAAGATACATTTGGCCCTTTCCTAGTTTGTGCAATTATCTAGACCAGGAACTGCCTTTCCTCTCCAGTACTTTTTATGAATCCTACTGCACCCTTATCAGGCCCAGCCAAGATCACTTCTGTGAATTTCTCTTGTGAGAACCCTCTTCAGAACCCACATTTTGCACAGTCTTCCACCACCTCATTCTCTTCTCTGTATCTCCTGCACAAAGGGCATGGGCAATGTCAGATGCTGGCTCTTCTGGCTCCCAAACAGTCTTCCAGGCATGCTAGCTGACTTCAGAGGAGAACTAGGTATCTTTAAGTACTTGTTGAATACACTGTTTAGAAGTGACCACAGGGTTTTTAAACAAAATAACTGCGAGTTATTCAAGCTCATATTGAGATAGGACATAGAACTATATCTGAGCCTCTGAAGTAAAAGAAATGAAAAACTAAAGAAAAGGTAAAATTTCACTTTTATAAGATTAAATTACAATTCTTAAATTAAAATTCTATAACTTACTCCTGGTCCTATTTCCACAACCATACCTTATACCAAGTATAACTGGAAGAATAGTGAGTTGACTTTTACTTCTAAAACTTCACTTTCATCAGTCAAAGGTTCATAAAAACACCCTAGTGTACAGCTGATATTCTACCTATTAGAAGTAACAGCCCAAAAGCAGAATGGTGAGAACAAGAAGTTCTCCCTTCCCAGAAGTCAGGAAACTACTCTCAGCTACCCATTTCTGGCAGCAGGAAGTTGATACAAGAATAGAAAATGACTAAAGATTTTCAGCTGTACAAGCAATTGACCTCTTCAGAGTTTTTAAAGAATTACATAAAACTGGCAATAAGGGGTAAAAGAAAAGGGAATGGCATTAAAAAAAAAAAAAAATTTCTAAGGAGCCCCAAAGAGAGTTCATTTTTTAAAACACTAGTGGCCGGTGACTTCATTTAAATAATCCCTGTTGTGGACCTGGCAGTCAAGATTCAGCTATTCAAAGTTGATCTTTCTTTCTGAAAACCAGTATCAACTATTAGCTTATTTATATGCTATCTACTGAAATGGTACAACACAAAAAACAAAAGCATACTGTCCACAGCCACACAGTTCACCCCCAAAATGGGACAAACAACAGAATGAAGGGTAAAGCTAAATAATCCTTGAACGAGACAAGGGCACCATTCAACCTGCAGGGAAACAGGAGAAAAACCTCACAGAATGAGAAAATGTCAGGGAAACAACGAAACTTGGACTACATTCCATCTACTCCCCTCATATAGTTATGGCTCAATGAAGTAAAACAACTGGCAAGGCCAGAGTTTGTCCCAAAACTTGGGTCATCTTCCTCAGGGGAAGGTGAGCTAGGTATGGCCTTCCCTGTAGTTTAGTGAGTCAGACCTTTGTCAACAGGGGCCTACACACATGTAAGTGAAAAACCAGGCTACCAATCCCATAGGAACTGGGGGAAAGGTAAGAGGAATAGGCCTATTAAAAGTCAACCTTTACAGACTTTTCAAGAAAAAAATGTCTCAACACAACCAGACTATTTTTCTTATTTTTATTTCAATGTCACTTAATAACTACCACATTTTACATCCCAATAACTATTTTCCAACCAGACTGACTGAAACATCAGGGCCAGACCTGCTGGACCATTCCAACTATGTTTTCTCCCCAAAATTAAATGAAAACCTACCGATTGAAACTGATGTCAGAGCAGCACTAGGAAACAAATCAAATATCCAATATTCAGTTTAACTTTCCCTCATCTTTCTCTCTCCAATCCACTCTTCACCCAGCAGCCAGTGTTTTGTTCAAAATACATATCTGATCATGCCACATCCCTGCTTAAAACTCTACACTGTTTTTTTCCATGGCAACTCCTGATAAAGACCAAAATGCAGAAAGCTCTAAGAATGCTGGCCTTCACGAACTCACTCAGCCTCCTCTCTTGCCATGATACCCCACCCATCTGACTCCAGCTACCCATTAGTCCCCACAGGAGGCTGGCTCTCTCCCACCACAAGACTTGGATATTGCCATTACCTATGCCTAACTTCATTTCCTTGTTTCTCTTTTCCTTCTGATCACAGCACAATTATTCTTATTTTCTTAGGGAATATTTCCCTGACCACTGTTTATCTATCTTCACAGCCCTCACTGTAGCAGTTACTGCCATTAAAATTTGCAGTAAATTATCTGTATGATTGTTTCATTAATGCCTGCTTCCTACAATCAAACATAAGCCCTGTGAAGGCAGCAGCCATGTCTGTTTTGGCTCACCATTGTTATCTCCAACACCCAGCAGATGAATATTCATTGAATCATGAACTTAATCAAAGAAGAAGCAAACAAATGATGGAACAAAAGAAAGGATCGCCTTTCAAAACACAGCACAGAGATTAAAGGAAATTTTAAGTCATTCCCTTCTAAGCCCAAGCTTTCAAATATATGTGCTTTCACAAAGGAAATGATGGGAAAATATATACCTTTCACAAAATGCTAGGAAAATAATACCAAGACTGTTCATTCATATTTCAGTCTTCTAATGAAAAAAGCTACTCATTTTTCATTCAACACTTAAAGTCACTCTTTTCATTGCAGTGACTCAAGTATTTGAGAATATTTTAGCAATGCGCAGGTCACTACTGCCTAAAATCACTAACACTACCACCACTATCATTAAAGAGAGAGTTACATTTTTCTCTATCTAAAAACTTTCCCATATTTCATGTAATGGAGACAAGTAAGCAGGGGTAGAAAGACTGATATCAGAGAAAACAGACTTTAGAACAAAGCCTATAATAAAAGACAAATGATGGCATTATATAATAACAAAGAGATCATTACAAGAAAAGGATGTAATACTCATTAACATATATGCACCTAATACAGGAGCACTTAAATATATTAAGGAAATATTAACAGACACAAAGGGAGATATAATAATACAGTAACAGTAGGGGATTTTAACACCCAATTGGCATCAGTGGGTAGATCATCCAGACCAAAAAATCAATAAGGAAAGAGCAGTCTTAAATACCACATTGAATATAATGGGTATCTGAAAGACACTGCATCCAAAACACCAAAAGGCACATTCTTTTTAGTGCATTTAGAATGTTCTCCAGGATAGATAACATGCTAGGCCACAGAACAAGTCTTAAAACTCTGACAAGATACAAACCCAACCAAGCAATTGTTCTGACCATAACAGTGTGACACAAGAAATCAAATACACGGGGAAGGAGGTGGGAGGTATATTCAAGTGGGAGGGGACATGGGTAAACCCATTGCTGATTCATGCTGATGTTTGGCAGAAACCAACACAGTGCTATAAAGTAATTAGCTTTCAAATAAAAACAAATTTTTTAAAAAAGAAATCAAATCCAAAAGAAAAAATGTGAAAAGCACAAAAACATGGAGAGTAAACATGCTACTAAAAAAAAAAGAAAGAAAACCAATGAGTCAATAAAGAAATCAAAGAGGAAGTCAGAAAATACCTCAAGACAAATGAAAACGGAAACACAACTTCCCAAAATCTACAGAAGGCAGTAAAAGCAGTTTTAAGAGGGAAGTTTATGGTGATACACAGCTTACTCAAGAAAACAACCTAATCTACACCTAAAGGAATTAGAAAAAGAATTACAAAGCCCAAAGTCATAAGGAAAGAAATAGTAAAGATCAGAGAAAATACTGAGTAAAACAGAGACAAACACACACACACACAAACCAATGAAACCAAGAGCTGGATTTTGGGTTTTTTTTTTGGTTAAAGAAAAATAAAATTGATAACCTTTCAGCCAGGCTCACTACCGAGAGAGAATCCAAATAAAAAATTAAAGAGGAGAAATAACAATCCATACCACAGAGATACCAAAAAATCTTAAGAGAATACTAAAAATAGTTATATACTAACAAATTAGATAACCTAGTAGAATGGACAAATTTCTAGAAACATACAACCTTCAAAGGCTGAATTAAGAAAAATCAGATAATTTCAACAGTGAAACCGAATCTATAAAAAAAAAAAAAAACTTTCAGCAAAAAAAAGTCCAAGACATGATGGCTTCACAGAAGAATTCTACCAAATATATCAAGAAGAAAGAGCTAATACCTATCCTTCTCAAATTATTCCAAAAAAATGAAAGAGTAGAACATCCCCAAATTGATTCTATGAGGACACCATTACCCTGATGACAAAACCAGAAAAAATGCCAGAAAAAAAGAAAATTATAAGCTAATATCTCTGATGAATATAGATGAAAAATATCCTCATAAAGTATTAGCAAATCAAATTCAACAACATAAATAGGATCACACACCATGATTAAGTGGAATGTATTCCAGGGATGCAAGGATGGTTTAATATCCATAAGTCAATGTGATATACCACAGTAACAAAAGGAAGGATAAAATTCACATGATCACCTCAATAGATGCAGGTTTGACAAAATTCAACATCTATTCAATATAAAAAAAATCTCAGCAAAGTGGGTAAAGAAACATATCTCAACATAATTAAGGCCATTTATGATAAATCCTCAGCCAATGATTAAAGCTGAAAGCTTCTCTAAAATTAGTGACAAGAATGTTCACTCTTGCTACTTCTATTTAACATAGCATTGTAAATCCTAGTCACAGCAATTAGAAAAGAAAAAGAAATAAAAGGACTCTAAATGGGAAGGAAAGAGGTAAAACTGTTACTACTTGCAGGTGACACGATACTATACGTAGAAAACCCTAACATCTCAATACCAATAAAACATTAGAACTAATAAATGAATTCAGTCAAGTTGCAGGAAAGAAGATATCTCTGTTTCTTTTCTATACACTAATAATGAACTATCAGACAGAGAAAGTAAGAAAATAAACTCATTTAAAATCACACCGGTCTCCATTTAATAAGGACACCAGTCATACTGAATGACTAGTCCTTCCTACCCCAGTATCTCAGCAACAGCCTTGTTTCTAAACAAACACATTCTGAAGTACCGGGCATTAAGATGTTAACATATGAATGTGTGTGTGTGTGTGTAGGGGGGAGCACAAGACACTGCCATACCTCCAGTCCACACACAGTTGAGGGGGGTACTTTCACAATGGCAAAAGAGTAAGATGAGACCACCTTCCTCCAGACAAACACATCAAAAATACATCTGCATATCAACAACTCTTTAAAACACCTTCTGAACACTGGCAGAAGAACCCAGACTTCACAGCTCATCTTCAGAATGAGGCAGGGTAAAAGATAAACGGAAAACAGAGACAAAGGGATTTGGGACGAGGACCTGGGCCTTGGGGTGGAAGCATAGAGAAGGAAAGGTTTCCACACACATGGAAACCCCCTCGCAAGTACAAACGAACAGAACTTTGGAGCCTCAGAGGGGAGTGCAACAGCAGGTGCTTAAAAGGCCAAACAGAATTCAGCACAGAGATCAGTGCTGACCAGCACTTCCCAGCCTGAAACATATGTCTACATGGCCACTGGTGAGAGGAGGCTGAGTACTGAGGGTTAGGCTTCAGGGGTCAGGTCCCAGGAAGAGGACTGGAGCTGACTGCTGTGAAGATACTCTGAAGAGGGTAGTACAGCAAAGCTGAGAATCCAGGGAAAAGCCTGAACCTGTTGGAGAAGCAAGGGATCATTGTCACAGGGACACAATAGCTCTGCCAGCACAAAGACAGGAGGACTTGGCCTTGGCAAGTGTCATAGATGGCAGAAGCCATGGCTATGAACTGAAACCCCAGAGTGTTGACAAGCTGCCACCAAAGAAGGGAACAAGTACCAGGGGCAGGACTAGCCACGACGTCAATCTGCAATCCCAGAGGAGGAATGCAGGCCACTTGGCCACCACCAAGGGTGTCAGGGCCAACGGGAAAGACATCACTGCGGTCCCAGACCACCAAGCTATGAGCAGGCACATGTCATTATCCACACATTCCTGGGAGCCTATGCAGATATGCTCTGCCAAGGGACCCACGACACAGGGCCAACTGCCCTAAGGGAGCGCATGACCTCCCTCAGACTAGCAAATTCCCCCAGGGCTCAGCAACAGCAGGCACACCCCACAAACCCCAACTGTGTCTCTTGCACCCCTCCATCTCCTCAGCCCAAGTAAACAACTGAACTCTAGTAAGTAGCAACTTTCGGCCCCTCTCATACGGGCAGGAAACAGACACAGGAGGGCAGCCTACAAGCAGAGGTGGGCCCAAAATCAAAGCTGGGCACCAGGGACTGTGTGATCTAAGTGGGAAGGAATTCCTTCCTGCAGCCATAGGTATAGCAGATTAAATCCCCACGATTAGTTTGAGTCTGTGGACTTTGGAGCCAATTGTACACTTTGGAAGCAACTACAAGGTGCCGAAAGACGAGATCTGAGTCTGAGTTGACCCCACAGCAGGTCCAGAGAACTTCCAAGAAACACTGGAGGACTTCCTGAGTTGGCAGATTGGCGGGAACTCACTGTGTGATGAGGACAATGGAGCACATTCTTCTTACTACTACTCTCTCTCTGTATATATAAATAATTTTTCTTCTTTTGTCTTTTTCATACTGTTCCATTGTTACTCCTTTTTCATTATTTCTTTAATTTTGGTTTTACTTATTCCTCTTTTAAATGTGTCTATTTTAAAATTTTTTTATTTCTATTTTTACAGTACTCTCATGATATTGCATTTTTACCCGTGTTTTTGGTTTGGCATTGTTGCTAGTCTAATTTTAAGTATTTGTTTCACTTATGGATTTATTGACTTGACTGTTCTCTTTCAATTTTTGGTTCCTGTTTCCATTCTTTTTTCTCTCTCTCCCCTGTTCGCCTTGTGAGTGTGTGTTTATGAGCCTGTGAGTTTATTTAGCTGTTTCTTTCTCATGGGCTTTTGTTTGTCTGTTCCTTGTACGATTGTTGACTTCCTTTTGTTTTCCTTTTTTCTTCTTTCTTTTCTTTTTTTAAGTCTCTTTTTTTCTTCTTCTCTTCTGTGCTATGCAGCTTGCAGAGTCTTGGTGCTACAGTAAGGTGTTGGGCCTGAACCTCGAAAGTGAGAGACCCAAGTCCAGGATGTTGGACCACCAGAGAACTCCCAATCCCATGAAATATTAATTGGCACGAGCTCTCCCAAAGGTTTCCATCTCAACACTAAGACCATGGCCTACCCAACAGCCAGCAAGCTCCAAAGCCAGAAGTCTCACATCAAATCATTAACAAAACAGGAACACAACCCTGCCCACTAGCAGATAGGCTTCCCAAGGACATACCAAGCCCACAGATATCCCAAAACACAACAATGGAAATGGCACTGCCCTTCAGAGAGACAGTGTCCAGCTCAAAGCACTAGAACACAGGCACTATTTCACTCAGCCAGGAAACCTTCACAAAAGCAGAATACGTGAGGAAGAAAAATGAATCTGGAAGGCAGAATAGTGTAAATAACTGAAGCATAGCAGAATATAGGAAACCGAATGAAAAGAAAGGGGGACAGTCTCAGAAGCCTTTAGGACAACATTAAATGCACCGACATTTGAGCTGGAGGGATACCAGGAGAAGAGAACAAGAAAGAGAAAGAAAAAATGTCTGAGGAGTTACAGTCTAAAACTTCCCTAACATGGGAAAGGAAAATAGCCACCCAAATCCAGGAAACTCAGAGAGTCCCATACAGGATAAACCCAAAGAGAAACACACCGAGACACATATTAATCAAACTCACAGAAACTAAACACAAAGAAAAAATATTAAAGCAGAAAAGTAAAAGCAATAAATAACATATAAGGGGATCCCCATAAGAATAACAGCAGGTATTTCAACCAAACTCTGCAGGCCAAAATGGAGTGATAGGATATACTTAGCCGGAGAAGGCAATGGCAAGCCACTCTGGTACTCTTGCCTGGAAAATCCCATGGATGGAGGAGCATGGTAGGCTGCAGTCCATGGGGTCGCTACGAGTTGGACATGACTAAGCGACTTAACTTTCACTTTTCACTTTCACACATTGGAGAAGGAAATGGCAACCCACTCTGGTGTTCTTGCCTGGGGAATCCCAGGGACGGGGGAGCCTGGTGGGCTGCCGTCTATGGGGTCGCACAGAGTCGGACATGACTGAAGTGACTTAGCAGGATATACTTAAAGTGATGAAGGGAAAAAATCTACCACCAAGATTACTGTACCCAACAACGATCTCATGCAGATTAGATGAACAAATCAGAAGTTTTACAGATAACCAAAAGTTAAGAAAATTCAGCACCACCACACCAGCTTTAAAACAAATGCTAAAGGAACTTCTCTAGAGAGGAAACACAAGAAAAAGAAAAGAATACAAAAACCAACCCAAAACAATAGTGAAAGGTAAAAGCATCATATATATCATTACCTTAAATTTAAACGGATTAAATGTTCCAACCAAATGACACAGATTGGCTGAATAGAAACAGAAACAAGAACTATATGCTGTCTACAAGAAACCCACTTCAGAGCTGGGGTCACATATGGACTGAAAGTGAGGGACTGAAAAGATTCCATGCAAAAGGAAAACAAAAGACAACATAGCATCAATACTTGCATCAGATAAAATAGACTTTTAAACAAAGACCATTACAAGAGACAAGGAAGGACACTAATCATCAAGGAATCAAGCGAAGAAGAAATAGGAGCACCACAATACATTAAGGCAAATGCTAACGACTATAAAAGGGGAAGTAAGACAGTAACACAGTAATACTAGGGGACTTTAACGCCCCTCTCAATGGAGATTATCCAGACAGGAAATTAATAAGGGAACACAAACCTTAAATGACACATTGGACCAGTTAGACCAAATTCACTTTGTACTCAAGTGCACATAGAACATTCTCCAGGACAGATTATATCTTGGATCACTAATCAAGTCTGGGTAAATTAAAAAAAACGAAATTATATCTAGCATTTTTTCTATTATGCTGTAGGGTTAAATATCAACTAGAGTAAATAAACTGTAAAACACAAACACATGGAGGCTAAACAATATGCTTCTGAATAACCAAGAGATCACTGAAGACATCAAAAGAAATCAAAGAGTACCTGGAAACAAATGACAGTGAAACCATGACAACTGAAAACCTGCAAGTGAAGGCAGTGCTGAGAGGGACGTTCACAGCGATACAGGTGTACTTCAAGAAACAAAAGAAACATCAAATAGACAACCTAACCTCACACCTACAGAACAAGAAAAATAAAATACTCCCTTTTAATAGAAGTGGAAAAATCATGAACATCAGAGCAGAAATAAATGAAAAAGAAATGAAGGAGGCAATACCAAAGGTCACTAAAAAACTAAAATGTGATTCTTCAGAAGATAAACAAAACTGACAATCTATTATCCAGACTCATCAAGAAAAAACGGGAGAAGACTCAAATCAATCAAATTAAAGATTAAAAAGAAGTTATAGCAGACAACACAGAAATAAAAAAGATCATAAGAGACTACTACAAGCAATAAATGGACAACATGGAAGAAATGGACATATTATCAGACAAGCATATTCCTCCAAGACTGAATCAGGTGGTAGTGGTGGTTTAGTCGCTAAGTCGTGTCTGACTCTTGCAAACCCATGGACAGTAGCCTGTCAGGCTCTTCCTTCTATGATATTCTCCAGGTAAGAATACTGGAGCAGGTTGCCATTTCCTTCTCCAGACTGAATCAGGAAGAAACAGAAAATATGAAAAGATGAATCACAAGCATTGAAATGGAATCTATGATCAAAAATCTTCCAAAAAACAAAAGCCCAGGGCCAGACGGCTTCACAGGTGAATTCCACCAAATATTTAGAAAAGAATTAACATGTACCCTGCTCAAACTGTTCCTGAAAATAACAGAGGAAGGAGAACTCCCAAACTCATTCTATGAGGCCACCATCATCCTGATGACCAAAACTAGACAAAGATACCATAAAAATATTACAGGTCAGCATCACTGATGAACATAGGTGCAAAAACCCTCGACAAAATTCCTGCAAACAGAATTCAGCAACATGTTCAAAGGATCATACAACATGATCAAGTGGAGATCATCCCATGTGTCCAAGGATTTGTCAATATACACAAATCAATCAATGTGATACACCGTATGAACAAACTGAAAGATAAAAAACACATGATCATCTCAATACATGTAGGAAAAGCTTTGGACAAAATTCAACAACCATTTATGATTTAAAAAAAAACTTCAGAAAATTCACACAGAAGGAACCTACCTCAGTATAATAAAGACCATATAAAACAAATCCACAAAAACATTATTCTCAGTGGTGAAAAACTGAAAGCATTTCCTCTAAGATTAGGAACAAGACAAGGGTGCCCACTATCACCACTATTATTCAATATAGTTTTGAAAACTCCTAGACACAGTAATCAGAGAAGAAAAAGAAATAAAGGGAATCTGTATTGGAAAAGAAGAAGCAAAACTCTCATTGCTTGCATGTGACATGACACTATACATAGAAAAACCCCAGGTTTGCAACCAGAAAACTATCAGAGCTAATCAATGAATACAATAAAGTCTCAGGACATAAAACTAATACAGAGAAATTCCTTGCATTTCTGTACACTAACAATTAAAAATCAAAAAGAGAAATTAAGGAAACAATTCCATTCACCACCGCAACAAAAGAGTAAACTATCTAGGAATCAGTTCAGTTCAGTCGCTCAGTCGTGTCCAACTCTGTGCGACCCCATGAATCACAGCACACCAGGCCTCCCTGTCCATCACCAACTCCCGGAGTTCACTCAAACTCATGTCCACAGAGTCGGTGATGCCATCCAGCCATCTCATTCTCTATCGTCCCCTTCTCCTCCCTCCCCCAACCTTTTCCAGCATCAGAGTCTTTTCCAGTGAGTCAACTCGTCGAATGAGGTGGCCAAAGTATTACAGTTTCAACTTTAGCATCAGTCCTTCCAATGAACACCCAGGATTGATCTCCTTTAGAATGGACTGGTTGGATCTCCTTGCAGTCCAAGGGACTCTCAAGAGTCTTCTCCAACACCACAGTTCAAAAGCATCAATTCTTCGGCGATCAGCTTTCTTCACAGTCCAACTCTCACATCCATACCTGACCACGGGAAAAGCCATAGCCTTGACTAGACGGACCTTTGTTGGCAAAGTAATGTCTCTGCTTTTTAATATACTATCTAGGTTGGTCATAACTTTCCTTAAAGAGACAGAAGATCTGTATATAGAAAACTGTAAGACACTGATGAAAGAAATCAAAGATGATACAAACAGATGGAGCGATATACCATGTTGTTGGATTGGAAGAATCAATATTGTGAACATGACTGTACTTCTTAAAGCAATCCAGATTCACTGCAATCTCTATCAAAATGCCAAAGGTATTTTTACACAGAACCAAAACAAAAAATTTCACAACCTATATGGAACCACAGAAGACCCCAAATTTCCAGAGCAATCTTGCCAAAGAAAAATGGAGCTGGAGGAATCAAGCTTCCTGACTTCAGCCTATACTACAAAGATACAGCCATTAAGACAGTATGGTACTGACACAAAAACAGAAATACAAACTAATGGAACAAGACAGTAAGCCCAGAGATAAAGCTACACACCTATGGGCACCTAATCTTTGATAAAAATGGCATTAATATAACAATGGATTAAAGTTTCTTCAATAAGTGGTGCTGAGAAAACTGAACAGCTACATACAAAAGAATGAAATTAGAACACTTCCTAACAACATATACAAAAATAAACTCAAAATGGATTAAAGACTTAAATATAAGTTCAAAAACTATACAGTTCTTAGAGGAAAACATAGGCAGTGCATGCTTTGACATAAATCACAGCAAGATCCTCTTTGACCCACCTCCTAGGGTAATGGAAATAAAAACAAAAATAAACAAATGGGACCTAATTAAACTTAAAAGCTTTTGCACAGACAAGGAAACAATAAATATGATCAAAATCAACCCTCAGAATGGAAGAGAATAATTACAAATGAAGCAACTAACAAAAGATTAATCTCCAAAATTTATAAGCAGCTCATATAGCTCATTATCAGAAAAACAAACAGTCCAATCAAAAAGTGGGCAGAAGGCCTAAACAGACATTTCTCCAAAGAAGACATACATATGGCCAAAAAACACTTGAAAAGATGCTCAACATCACTCATTTTTAGAAAAATGCAAATCAAAACTACAGTGAGGTTATATTACCTTACACCAATCTGAATGACCATCGTCCAAAAAAACTAGAAACAATAAATGCTGGAGAGGATGTGGAGAAAAGGGAAGTCTCTTGAACTGTTGGTCGGAATGCAAATTGACACAGCCACCATGGAGAGCGATATGAAGATTACCATAAAACCAGGAATAAAACCACCATATGACCCATCAATACCACTACTGGGCATATACCCTGAGAAAACCATAATTCAAAAGACACATGCCCCCAGTGTTCACTGCAGCACTATCTACAGTAGCCAGGACATGTAAGTAACCTAGATAAGACATGGTACATATATACAATGGAGTAGTATTCAGCCATAAAAAAACCGAATTTGAGTCAGCCATAGTGAGAAGGATGAACCTAGAGCCTGTTACACACAGTGAATTAAATCAGAAAGAAAAAGACAAATATCATATAGCAACACATATATATGGAATCTATATGTACGAAAAATAGCTGATGAAGAACCTATTTATAAAGAAAAGGAGATGCAGATGTAGAGAACAGACTGGCGGACACAGTGGGAGAAGGAGAGAGGGCAAACTGGCAAAGCAGCACTGACATATATACAGTATTATGCATAAAACAGATAACTAGTGGGAAGCTGCTGTATTAAAGAGACAGCCCAGCCTGGTTCGTACTCTTGACAATCTAGAAGGCTGGACTGAAGGTTTGAGAGAGGCTCAAGAGGGAGGATACACATATGTATGCGTATATATATATACACATATATGATTATGACTGATTCTCGTTGATGTACCGCAAAGACCACCTCAAGACTGTAAAGCAATTATCTGCCAATAAAAATAAAAATAAATTAATTAAATAAAATCACCCAAAAAAAATAAAATGCCTAAGAATAAACTTAACCAAGGAGGTGAAAAAATTATACTCTGAAAATTATACTGACAAAACAAAAAGAAACATGATACAAAGAAATAAAAGATATCCCATGTACCTAAGTTTTGAAGAATTAATATTATTAAAATGTTCACATCATCAAAAGCAAGCTATAAATTTAATTCAATCCCTATCAAAATACTCGTGACATTTTTCATAGAACTAGAGTATATAATCCTAAAATTTACATGGAACCACAAAAGACCCTGCACAGCCAAAGCACTCTTGAGGAAAAAAAAAAAGAACAAAACTGGAAGTATCATACTCCCTGACTAAAACGCTATCATCATCAAAACAGCATGGTACTGGCACAAAATCAGACACACAGATAAGTGGAACAGAATAAAGAGTCCAGAAATAAAGTCATGCATCTGTGGTCAATCTACAACAGAGGAGGGAGGGACATGCAAAGTATAAAAGCCAGTCTCCTCCACAAGCGGTGCCGGGAAACCTGAACAGTTAACATGCAAGAGAATGAGGTCAGAACAGTTTCTCGCACTGCATACAAAAATACACCAAGAAACGGAGACCCAAAACCATAAAAATCCTAGGAAAAAACACAGGCAGAACACTCTTTGACACAAATTGTAGGAATATTTTTTGGATCTGTTTTCTAAGGCAAAGGAAACAAAAGCAAAAATAAACAAATGGGATCTAATTTTACTTAAAAGTTTCTGCACAGCAAAAGAAATCACTGACATAATGATAAGACAACCTGCTGAACGGGAGAACATATTTGCAAATGATACATCTGATGAGCTGTTATCATTTATATAAATATGTAAACAGCTCATACAGTATCAAAAACCTGATTAAAAAATGAGCAGAAAGTTTGCATAGACATTTTCCAAAGAAGATATACAGATGGTCAAAAGACACATGAAAAGATGCTAAACATCTGTAATTTTCAAAGAAAAGCAAACCAAAACTACAATGAGATATCATTTCACACCTGTAAAAATGGCTACCACCAAAAAGTCTACAAATAACAAATGCTGGCAAAGATGTGGAAAAAAGGAAACACTCCTACACTGCTGGTAGGAATATAACTTGATACAGTCACTATAGAAAACACTATGGAGGTTTCTCAAAAATTTGAAAATAGAACTACCAGCAAGTCCACTCCTGGGTACACATCTGAAGAAAATGAAAACACTAATTTGAAAATGCATGCATTTGAATGTTCACAGCTGCTACTGCTGCTGCTAAGTCACTTCAGTCGTGTCCAACTCTGTGTGACCCCATAGACGGCAGCCCACCAGGCTCCCCCGTCCCTGGGATTCTCCAGGCAAGAACACTGGAATGGGTTGCCATTTCCTTCTCCAATGTGTGAAAGTGAAAAGTGAAAGTGAAGTCTCTCAGTCATGTCTGACTTGCAGTGACCCCATGGACTGCAGCCTACCAGGCTCCTCCATCCATGGGATTTTCTAGGCAAGAGTACTGGAGTGGCTTGCCATTGCCTTCTCCATTCACAGCAGTATTACTCATAACAACCAAGACACAGAAGCAACTGAAGTGTCCATAACAGTTGAATGAATGAAGATGGGTTGTATCTATACAATGGAATACTGGATGGTGGTGACATCTATGTGTGTGCTCAGTCACGTTCAACTCTTTGTAACCCTCTTTGTAGCCCGCCAGGCTCCTCTGTCCATGGGATTTTCCTGGCAAGAATCCTGGAGAGGGCTGCCATTTCCTCCTCCAGGGGTTCTTCCCAACCCAGGGATCAAACGATGTCTTTTGCATTGCAGGCGGAATCTCTACTACTGAGCCACCAGGGAAGACCCCACAATGGAATACTACTCAGTCACAGAAAAGAATGAGATTCTGCCATTGACAACAACATGGATGGACCTAGAGGGTACTACACAAGCTAAGGGAAGTAAGTCAGACAAAGAAAAATATTCTACATTTTAACTTATATGTGGAATCTAAAAAAGAAAACAAACTAGTGAATGTAGCAAAACAAAAACAGACTCAGGTATAGAGAACAGACTGGTGGTTACCAGTGGGGAAAAGGAGGGGAGAGAAGCGACTGAGGTAGGGGATGAGAAACGCAAACTAGTATGCGTAAAATGGGTGGCCTACATATAGTACAGCACAGGGAAATATAGTCACTGCTCCGTAGACTTTAAATGGAGGATAATCTATAAAACTGTTGAGTCTCTATGTTGTACACCTGAACTAATAACATATTATAAATTAACCATTCAATTAAAAAAATTTTCATAAAAGTTTTCTTTTTATATGCTCTGCAATGATAAGTTAGAAACCCTAGACTAGCCAGTCCAACAGAAATATAATGCAAGTCAGAATTTTCTAGTAATCCCATTTAAAAATAAACAACTGGAATTAATTTAATAGAATTAAATAGAATTCTATTTATCCCAAAATATCCAATATTATAGAATAATAATGGAGAAGGAAATGGCAACCCGCTCCAGTGTTCTTGCCTGGAGAATCCCAGGGATGGCGGAGCCTGGTGGGCTGCCGTCTATGGGGTCACACAGAGTCGGACATGACTGAAGCGACTTAGCAACAGCAGCAGCAGCAGCATAGAATAATAAAATAATTTCTAAATGTAATTTTTTAAAACTTATATTTTACATTTTTTTGTAATAAGTCTTGAAAATCCACTATGTATTTTCCATTTACAGAACATCTCAATTCAGACTAGAAAAATATGACTAGTGGCTACCATATTGGACAGGACAGCCTTATACCATTCACACTTCTGATAAATTACTTGCTCTTTTCCTTCCTTTAAAAAGCTTGCAGAAAAAGCTTTAAATGTTCTCTGTAGCAAACAAAGCAATAATGAGGGACAGGGAATATATTCACTATGCACTATATGCTAAGTCGCTTCAGTCAGTCTGATTCTGTGCAATGCTATGAACTGTAGACTGCCAGGCTCCTCTGTCCATGGAAGTCTCCAGACAAGAATACTGGAGCGGGTTGCCATTTCCTTCTCCAGGGGATCTTCCTGACCCAGGGATTGAACCCACATCTCTTAAGTCTCCTGAAATGGCAGGCAGGTTCTTAACCACTAGCACCACCCAGGTACCCGTATACACACTGAAAGCATGTTAAAGTAATAATACCTTCTTAATTCATTCATCACTTTAAAAGCTTTCTTCATGTGCCAAGGATTCACTGTCACCGGGCAGTGTTTTTCAGTATTATCATCTTTTGAATCGAGAGGCTTCTGATGACCCTGATTTGTGCATCTGTACATAAGAAAGAATAACAAAACACAGAAAAAGATCTTATTTAAGATAGTTTAGTTCAGATTTATCAGGTTACAAGAGATACAATGAACACACCTCTCCCCCACTTAAAGGAAGTCTCATAGTATACTCCAACATAGGATTCATCGACAATTCAGAAAACTTTCTGATGGTCACTGTGATTTTAACAAAAAAAGTAGGTAATTACCTCCCTGGTGTCAAATCTCTCTCAAAGATGAGCACAGAAAATTCAGTAAAATGGTTCAGATACCTTCAAAAGAAATGCTGAGAAATTATCTTCCCTGTTGGAAATTAACCTGCTTTTTACATTCTGCAGTAGGTCTATTTACATACCAAGACAGGAACTGGTTCATATTTTATACATACTTCAGAGGCTTAGACTCTTAACACAACTTTGTTCTCTATTGCAAGGTTATTTACCACATATATTTCAGCCCTACTTTAATTCTTTACTGAGTATTAACTTATAGGCAGCCTCTGTACTATATTTTTTTTCATTGTTTCTTTAATCCTCATAACTCTGTAAGCTAATTACTATTATTATCACCAAAAAACATAAAAAGAGACTGAAGAGTATGGCCAGTTTGACTCTCAAGTCCATTCTTTTCACTAATGTTAGATACCATTTCCTGCATTAAGCAGTGGATACTTAATTCCATAGTTATATGGAATTTGTTAAGAGTACAAAGCTATTAGTATGGCTGTGTAAATTATTCTTTCAAGATCTGGGAACCAAAAAACTAACAAATAAAATCAGGGTGCCATTGTGGGGAGGGTTAACCACATATGGGCCGACACAAGGAAATTTTTGAGATGGTTGCACAGCTCTACAAATTTACTAAGATCACAATTATAATGGCTGAATTTTACGGTATGTAAATTATACCTTAATAAAGCTATTAAATAAAAAAATTAGGATACCAAATTAAGCCTAAAAAAATACATTCCTGTATATACATCACACACAGAACAAAAGGCAAACGTCATTAGTACTGCACCATTTCTCTTCATGCTGCTTCCTTTCCTAAAGATAATTCATTCTTTAAATATTATTTTATTACTTCAGCATCTAATTTTGCGCACTATGTACCGAGCACTATTCTAGGCATTAGGCCCTAGGAATAAAAAATAAACAAAACAAAAATTCCTGTCTTCATGGAATTTGTAGTTGGGGGGGGGGGTAATGATATACACAACAGACCAGTAGACAGCATGTTAGAAAATAAGAACTACGGAAAAAAGAAAATGTGTCGGGTAAAGAGAATCGGGAATATGGGGGCAATGAAACTTATAGTATTAAACAGGGTGATCAGGGTAGGCTGAATTGAGAACTGAGATTAGAACAAGGACCAGGAGGTGGGAAATGGCCAAGATGGAAGAAATAACTAGAGCAAAAAGGCCACTATGCACCTCATGTGTTCCAGAATGTGAGAGCAGGGCTGGAGAATGGAGTGCAGATTGTGTGTCTCCTCCAAAGCCTCGTATATGTGTGTGTGTGTGTCTACTCTGAACCCTCATGTATGTGCATGAACACACAGAGGGATGAGTTATACCTGGCCTAAGAGAAAGAGCTAGTAAGTTTAGAAGCCAAGAGAGAAAGAGCATCCAGATCTGACAGAGGAAAGTGGGGACACTCCTAACAGTATGAGACATATTCTCATAGTACCATTTCTACCACTACTTCATTAAGAAAACAGTAAGAAAAGGGAAAATTAGGTAGATAACATCCAACCTACACAAACTTTCTTACCATATAACACTGAATACCCACATATGCAGCAAATTGATGATATTTATATATGCTTCAAGTTTAATGACTTAAGCTTACAACTGAGGGAAAATACAATATTGAGGACTGGCAAAACTATCACATAAGGCCTTTCAATGCTCACAATGAAAAGAAAAGCAACTCTGCCCTAAAAAGAATATCATTAAGAGTCATGAATATTTATATTTCCTAAGAAACTGGAATTAAAACTTACTGCATTAAAGAATTCACTTTAAGACAGATACCATTCAACAACCAATGTCTATATTGCTGCTTTCTTAAAGATATTTTTAGCTCTTGCTTTTCTAATGTACTCCAGAAACTCTGCAAAGAAAAGATTCTATTCAAAAGCTTAAAGGAATAAATAAGGAATAAATACTGCTTCTTTCAAGTGTTGTCTGTATTGAAAGTACCTTTCAAATGCAGAACCCTGCCAAAGGTCTACATTTCTGACACTGAACTTCTTTCCACAATTTTCTAATTCCTATTTGATTCTGTGTCAGATGGTCTCTGGTTCAGAAGCAGAACTGAGTAACAGAAAACAACACAACATGTCTAAAACTACAAATGCAGAGGAGGAACATCCACTAGGAAGCAAATAGGAGGGAAAGGATTACCTTTTAAGTTACATTATAAGTGCAGTTGGAGTAGGAAATAGCAACCCACTCCAGTATTCTTGCCTGAAAAATTTCCATGGACAGAGGAGCCTGGAAGGCTACAGTCAGTGGGGTCACAAAGAGTCGGACACAACTGAGCACATACATACAGAAGTGCAGTTACACCTTCTCCCTGTTTCCCTTGAGAAGCAAAGTGCTAACCTTTTCCAGAAAACCTCCTCACTATCAAAACCTTTAAAGTATCTGAAGGAGATCAAGCAAAGGTTTAAGCCTACTGCAAAAATTTTGAGGAAATCTGTGAAATAACAGTTTCCTTAGATGCATATTATTTGTTCTGGAATAGCACTTTCCAGGGAGAAGGAAATGGCAACCCACTCCAGTATTCTTGCCTGGAGAATCCCACGGATAGATGAGCCTGGTAGGCAGTTGTTTTAGGGTCGCACAGAGTCGGACATGACTGAAGCGACTTAGTGGCAGCAACAGCATTTTCCAGTGGAGGATGGAGGGGACAGAAGGACTACATGACCCAAGCAATTTTTCTAAACTATACATAATCATCCTTCTTCCTGTGAAGATTCAGGCAAGTCCCTTTTACAGGTCTAACTATACCAGAATGACAGCATCTCCAGGAATAGAGGTGAAAGGCAGCTATATATAATTATAAAAAAGGGGAGGGGGAGTGATGTAATAGGCTCCACCACCCACTTACCTCCCACCACAGGACAATCATCTCAGATTGAGAACAAACACATTAGGAAATAGTGATTGTTTACGTTTTCAAGGTGTTTTTTTGGTGGAAATAATGCTGTAAGTCGTCATGTGAGTGATGCAGCTGAAAAATTTAAGAGTGGACCAGACATTTTCACATTCAAGACAAACACTCAGCTCCTGGGTGGCCACTATCTTTGCTCTTTCCTTTGCCTATTCACCTCAAAAACTGCAAGTTTCCCCTGCCTGCAATGTCACCCACCATTACTCACAAATTTCTGCCAAGTTCACATCAGAAGCTGTATTCAGTCACCATCCATGCTGTACTGCTATGAAGTTTGTCTGTTACTTTATATCTCTTCTATTTTCTCTGCTGTCTTCTAAGTACACTTGCATTCAGAAGCTGATCACCATAAGAACACTGCTCCCATAACAAGTCCAGGATATGAGAAGTAGAGACGCACCCATAACTATCATTTGAACATATGTTATGCCGCTCTATAGTTTCCCAACAAAATACCCTCATATACTTCACCTCACCCAAATAACCACCATGTTACTTAGAGGCTATAAAAGTGGAAGGCTTTCTCCACTGGAAACATTTTAGTTTGTGGTAGAGTTGTGCTTTCAGTTTTTGCAATTACGTACAGGCAAAAAAACATGCTCTGCAAATTTCCCTCAAGTGCTTAGAATTTAAACTTTTATAAGGTACACACCCAGTAGACTATCCGTAATCTATGAACATATGCTCGTATTATCAAATAATGTTAACATCTGCCCTACAGACAGGTAAGAACTTGAGTTAGACCTTCAGGACGGAGACCTTTAGAACTGATGGTGAAGCATCATGTGATTAAAAAACACCTCCCATCCAGTTACAGAACACCTTGCAGACATCATAACAAAGGCACTGAATACATTATCATAGTAGATACACTGCGAAAAGTTATGCTTCCAATTTCCCAGAGCAAGAAAGAAAAAATCTAGAAAACCTGACAAGTCCCAATTTTACTAAAACGGCTTACCACTTAAAGCAAAGCGCTGACCCTCCTGGAGACAGAATGGAGGCTTACACACTGCCCTGTACTCCCCCAGGATGTGCTGTGCCAAACACCCACAGGATGTGATTGGGACTCTTAGGTGGAGAGGTGAAGGATGCTCTCAGATCAAATGACAATAAGAGCTGTAAAATGCTCTGCTTCAGTTCAACCTTGCTCCCTCTCCCACTTTCCCTCTTACCTACATGACAAACGAGCACAAGCAGGCACTTTTTGGCCCTGACAGTGACTACTACCAGAAAAGTGACCAGGGTAAAAAGCCCTGCCTTCTGCAAGATCAGTCTTATTTTAAATAGTGTATTATAAACAAATAACAAAGTTACTGTCAGAGTGGGATGTATGTGAGATACTAACATTGGGAGGAGTTTGATGGTCCATTTCAAACATTTCCGTGTCTTTTATCACTCGTATTTCTGACCTATCTTTTGCGATTTTTCCCATTACCATCACTCGGTTGGTAAGAGGGCAGCAACATGACTTGGCAATTCAGTTGACTGGAAGACATTTTCCAACATTTGACTGAAAAGGCACTAGAAGAGTAGCAACATCAGCTGGAAAACATGAACCACAGTCCCGGCCTGTGCCAGATACTAACCAAGTGACCTTGGATTAGTAACTTAGCCTCTCTGGGCTTTAGACTGTGTACTTAAAAAATAAGGTTTTTTTATTCTACAAATCTGTCTAGTAACGTAATATGCAAGTTGACGATAGTAATATCTCACCTACAAACCTCAGGGAGCCGTATAAACACTAAACACTATGTGAAAATAAACACAAGGGTTAAGAAAAATGTTAGGGTTAGAAGTTTAACTAAGCATGAGATATATTTTTAAGAATTTTCTTGGTCTTCCTCATTCTTAATTGCAACACTCAATTATAAATTACTGACAATACTCCAAACCACACCACCACCGTTAATAAATCAAGTAGGGAAGCACTGCCTAGACACCCACTAATGCCCTATACTCGGCAGAGTGAAGAATACAAAAGATGCCAAACACAGATGCCTTCTCCAGTTACCAGCTAAGAGAAGAGGCACTTCGGAAACCACCAGGGAACAGCATGAAGTTAGTACACAAGTGCAAGATTCAGTTCAGTTCAGTCACTCAGTCGTGTCCGACTCTTTGCGACCCCATGAATCATAGCACACCAGGCCTCCCTGTCCATCACCAACTCCCGGAGTTCACTCAAACTCATGTCCATCGAGTCGGTGATGCCACCCAGCCATCTCATTCTCCGTCGTCCCCTTCTCCTCCCGCCCCCAATCCCTCCCAGCATCAGAGACTTTTCCAGTGAGTCAACTCGTCGCATGAGGTGGCCAAAGTATTGCAGCTTCAGCTTTAGCATCAGTCCTTTCAATGAACACCCAGGACTGATCTCCTTTAGAATGGACTGGTTGGATCTCCTTGCAGTCCAAGGGACTCTCAAGAGTCTTCTCCAGCACCACAGTTCAAAAGCATCAATTCTTCGGCAATCAGCTTTCTTCACAGTTCAACTCTCACATCCATACATGACCACTGGGAAAACCATAGCCTTGACTAGATGGACCTTTGTTGGCAAAGTAATGTCTCTGCTTTTTAATATGCTATCTAGGTTGGTCATAACTTTCCTTCCAAGGAGGAAGCATCTTTTAATTTCACAGCTGCAATCAGCATCCGCAGTGATTTTGGAGCCCCCCAAAATGAAATTGACACTGTTTCCACTGTTTCCCCATCTATTTCCCATGAAGTGATGGGACCAGATGCCATGACCTTAGTTTTCTGAATGTTGAGCTTCAAGCCAACTTTTTCACTCTCCTCTTTCAGTTTCATCAAGAGGCTCTTTAGGTCCTCTTCACTTTCTGCCACAAGGGTGGTGTCATCTGCATATCTGAGGTTATTGATATTTCTCCCAGCAATCTTGATTCCAGCTTGTGCTTCTTCCAGCCCAGCGCTTCTCATGATGTACTCTGCATAGAAGTTAAATAAGCAGGGTGACAATATACAGCCTTGACGTAATTCTTTTCCTATTTGGAACCAGTCTGTTGTTCCATGTACAGTTCTGACTGTTGCTTCCTGACCTGCATACAGGTTTCTCAAGAGGCAGGTCAGGTGGTCTGTTATTCCCATCTCTTAAAGAATTTTCCACAGTTTATTGTGATCCACACAGTCAAAGGCTTTGGCATAGTCAATGAAGCAGAAATAGATATTTTTCTGGAACTCTCTTGCTTTCTCCATGATCCAGCAGATGTTGGCAATTTGATCTCTGGTTCCTCTGCCTTTTCGAAAACCAGCTTGAAAATCTGGAAGTTCACGGTTCACATATTGCTGAAGCCTGGCTTGGAGAATTTTGAGCACAACTTTACTAGCGTTTGAGATGAGTGCAATTGTGCGGTAATTTGAGCATTCTTTGGCATTGCCTTTCTTTGGGACTGGGATGAAGACTGACCTTTTCCTGTCCTGTGGCCACTGCTGAGTTTTCCAAATGTGCTGGCATATTGAGTGCAGCACTTTCACAGCATCATCTTTCATGATTTGAAACAGCTCAAGTGGAATTATGGGCTACCAATTATAAACAGTATAGGAATTTCAAAGAGGAGCTACAATGAGTTGGAGTAAACATGGAAGACTTTGTGAAAGGGACAGGACTCCACCTGGGCCTTAGAGGATTTCTAAGTTGCTTTTCTAAGGAAAATGCTGGAAACTTCTGGCCTATGATAAGGCAGAGTTTACTCTTGGAGGTTAAAGCACAGAATGATTTTGAACGTAAAAGATAAGCCAAAATGATGGAGGGCTGAAACTTCCTGGCCTCAGTCTTTACAATACCTGGTTTTACAAAGTCTTTGACTTGACTCTAGACGTTATGCGGTCAAAACAGTAGGTGAACTGAAAGGTGATGAGACAATCCAGGTATCAAGGGATGAAATCCTGAGTATCATCACAGTATCAGCAATCAGAATGGACACCTGAAATCAATAATGTACAGATCCTGGGAGCTGATAAAATGTAGAGGATAATTAAAGAAAGAGAAATCAAAGACCGTTTCAAGGCTTTGGGTATCCAGGACCAAAAGAATGATAATTCCATTGAGAAATTGGAGATGTTATAAGGGAAGTCAATTTGAGAAAAAGATTATGAAAACTCAGTTTTAGACATGCTGAATCTGACGTATGCGCTAAGGATAAGTGTATGGTAAGAAGCTCAAAATTCAAAACTGAGGCACAGATCTAGGGATCAGGCTTAAGATATAGACAGAGCCACAACTTAGTGATAAATAGTTGATTGAAAAGAAGAAGTGGCCAAGGTCTATATCTGTGAGAAACATTTACTAGCAACGAACAGAAGCCTTGTAAGCCAAAAAAGTGATGAGAGAGAGATTAGAGTCACAGTCTCTCCTCTATTTGATAAGCTTAAGAATGTAACTTAACCCCTGAAAAGGAATGAGATCTACTTAGTGCAGAATCCTCCTGCAATGTGGGAGACCTGGGTTCGATCCCTGGGTTGGGAAGATCCCCTGGAGAAGGGAAAGGCTACCCACTCCAGTATTCTAGCCTGTAAAATTCCATGGACTGTATAGTCCATGGGGTCATAAAGAGTCGGACACGACTGAGCAACTTTCATTTCCACTTCACTTCTTAATAAGGTAGGCTACTGACAAGATTAAATGAAATAGAGTAATAAAATTAAATAAATCTCATTTAACAACCTAAAAACAAGAGCAGGAACAAGAAAAAGTAATGTCAGAGGGAGCAAGGGCCTGTTTATCAAGACAGGATCAGTGGTCAAAACAATACTGTAGCAAATGCCCATAGCCTGAAAGGTGAAAGAGAAAAGCAAACAAAACAAAGTACTCAGACCCCCGCTCTGGAGTAACTGTATCATATATTTGTTTACTGTCAGTTTCAACCATGAGGAAAAAGACTGTTTTGTTTTCTGAGATATTCCTTTGGGAATATTTACTGGGTGCTTGGTCACCAAAGGCACCCAATAAATATGGAGAAAAAAAAAAACCTCCCTCAGGTTGTTGCAGTTTAGCCGCTAAGTCATATCTGACTTTGCAACCCAATGGATGGACCCAACGGATGGTAGCCCACCAGGCTCCTCTGCCTGTGGGATTTCCCAGGCAAGAATGCTAGAGTGGGTTGACATTTCTTTCTCCAGAGGATCGCCCCGACCCAAGGATCAAACCTCCATTGGCAGGTGGATTATTTACCGCTGAGCCACCAGGGAAGCTTCATAAAACCAAACGTATTCAATTTAAGAAGTATCCTTCAGCCTGAGATTATGTCCTTCTTTGTTTTTGGGGAGAGACACTAAAACGTTCTTTCTTTTACAAAAAGATGATAGTTAATAATTATAACTTTTTTTTAACTTGACAAAACAAAAAAATTAGCAATTCTATGTCAGACTCCAATTTTTTTTAATTTCTCAGCTAAGTCGCTCGGTCATGTCTGACTCTTTGTGACCCCATGGACTGCAGCACACCAGACCTCCCTATCACCAACTCCCAGAGTTAACTCAAACTCATGTCCATTGAGTCTGTGAGGCCATCCAACCATCTCATCCTCTGTCGTACCCTTTTCCTGCCCTCAATCTTTCCCAGCATCAGGGTCTTTTCAAATGAGTCAGTTCTTCACATCAGGTGGCCAAAGTATTGCAGTTTCAGCTTCAAAATCAGTTCTTACAATGAATATTCAGGACTGATTTCCTTTAGGATGAACTGGTTGGATCTCCTTGCAGTCCAAGGGACTCTCAAGAGTCTTCTCCAACACCACAGTTCAAAAGCATCAATTCTTCAGCACTCAACTTTCTTTATAGTCCAACTCACACATACATACATGACTACTGGAAAAACCATAGCTTTGACTAGATGGACCTTTGTTAGCAAAATAACATCTCTGCTTTTTAATATGCTGTCTAGGTTGGTCATAACTTTTCTTCCAAGAAGCAAGCATTTCATGGCTGCAGTCACCATCTGCAGTGACTTTCGAGCCCAAAAAATTAAAGTCTGTCACTGTTTCCCCATCTATTTGCCATGATGTGATGAAGCGATGGGACCAGATGCCATGATCTTAGTTTTCTGAATGTTGAGTTTTAAGCCTATTTTTTCACTCTCCTCTTTCACTTTCATCAAGAGCCTCTTTAGTTTTTCTTCACTCTCTGTCATAAGGGTGGTTCATATGCATATCTGAGGTTATTGATATTTCTCCCAGCAATCTTGATTCTGGCTTGTGCTTCATCCAGCCCAGTGTTTCTCATGATGTACTCTGCATATAAGTTAAATAAGTAGGGTGACAACATACAGCCTTGACATACTCCTTTCCCAATTTGGAATCAGTCTGTTGTTCCATGTCCAATTCTAACTGTTGCTTCCTGACATTCATACAGATGTCTCAGGAGGCAGGTAAGGTATTCCATCTCTTTAAGAATGTTCCAGTTTGTTGTGATCCACACAAAGGCTTTGGCATAGTTAATAAAGCAGAAGTAGATGTTTTTCTGGAACTCTCTTGTTTTTCGATGATCCAACTGATGTTGGAAATTTGATGTTTGGTTCCTCTGTCATTTCTAAATCCAGCTTGAACATCTGGAAGTTCATGGTTCAAGTACTGTGGAAGCCTGGCTTGGAGAATTCTGAGCATTACTTTGCTAGCGTGTGAGATGAGTGCAATCATGCAGTAGTTTGAGCATTCTTTGGCATTGCTTCTCTTTGGGACTAGAATGAAAACTGACCTTTTCCAGTCCTGTGGCCACTGCAGAGTTTTCCAAATTTGCTGGTATACTGAAAGCAGCACTTTCACAGCATCATCTTTTAGGATTTGAAAAATTTCATTCAGTGAAGTCCAAAAATATGAGAACCTCTGCTCTAGTTCAACTAATTTTCTGGCTGCCCAAATCCCTTAGAATACAGTCAACAAGATGTTAGTCTGCCTATGTTGAACATCTCTAATGTTCAAGAGCTTCCAGTGATGTGGAATCAACTGAAAAAAGATAAAGCTGTATATCTCAGGCATGTTTACTTAGCTTCATGAAGAAAAAGCAAAAAACCAAAGCCTGTAGGGAGAAAGCCAACTTGTGAAAGAGGGCCAGTAGAGAAACGAAGGCCAAGAAAACTTTTCAGTAAGTTCAAAGGGATGCATTCTGTGCTATACTCATAGTCTTCCCTCAACTTGATGATTATGAAAATCTTCACAAAAATAACTATAAAGGCTAGAAATGTATAAAACACTCCTGAGGTGATAAGCTTACATTTCCTTTCACACATCTCCATACTGGCTGAGATGACTCGTTTGCTAAATTCTAGTTGGACACTTTTCAGGTTCAATCAGAGGCAAATATCCCATGGTTTTAATATTATCCAGACTCAAAAATATAAAAGAACCTAAAAGACACATAAACTCAAGGATGCAAAAAACAAAAAACAGAGATATAAAGTCCATGCCAATCAACATGAGAATCAAAAAGGATGAGAAGAGCGTGAAGGCAAGGAGTAGAAAGAGGAGAAGCAAAAAAACAAAAAACCTAATCTCAACAAGCCCATCTAAAGGAACCAGAGACCTGGACACAGTTGCCTCCAACCTTCCAAGACATAACAGGCTGAAAAGGACAAAGGTGGGATTTGAAAATGATGCAAAACTGGTTGCTAAAAAAAGCACAAGCAAAAGTGTAATACTCAGTGCCAGGTAGAGATAGGCATTTCAAACATTCGGAGAAACAAATATTTGCACAAATAAAAAGACATTCATACAAAGAGGATGTGAGTCCCTGCCTTCCAACCACATCATTCAAAGCACGTAGGTCCCCATCAAACAACTTTCTTTGCATGTAAGCTCAGGCTAAAAACCTAACCTTATGAAACGCTGAGCCCTCCCAATAACCCACACTGGCCTCCTAGCCCAGTTCTAGCACAGCGAGGCCCAGCAAAGATCCTTCCCTATGAACTGTCATTTCTCAAAACCAGCACCCATGAGTCAGTGCCGAAGTAAAAAACAAAGTTATTGGGAGCAGAGGCAAAGAGGCCAAGGGGTGGGAAGAAAAACTATTTCTGATGTACAGAAAGGTAAGAATGGCAACCCACTCCAGTGTTCTTGCCTGGAGAATCCCAGGGACGGCGGAGCCTGGTGGGCTGCCATCTATGGGGTCGAACAGAGTCGGACACGACTGAAGCAACTTAGCAGCAGCAGCAGCAGCAGATAGATCAAATGAAAATAAAACCTATTTCTATTTATGATTAAATGAACAGAAATAAGTCTCACCAACAAGCCACCAACGACTGAAAGGAGTTTTTTGGTTTTAACTTTCTTTCACCCCTGGTTTTCCATTACATCTCAGCCTCTCATTGTTGCAGCACTACTGATGAAGTCTTAATAGCAAAGAACTGTGCTGGACACCAAAATTCTGCTTAGTTGATCTGTATTAGATTCAGTTTATCAGTATTTGCACACACACATTTATTTCATTTTTCATTATTTATATTTAAATGATGTGTAACGTTCTCTTTTCCTCCCTTCAGAGCCTGTTTTCCCACACCTTTTTCTCGTCTGCATTCTAAGGTACCCCTTTTCTTTCCTTTAGTTCACTTTGCTTCCAAAGCAAACAGGGTCTGCAGGGAAATGATATAAACGGGGCAGGTTTATGGCAAATAATACCCTACCTAAGATATCCTCTATACCATGTGTTGTCTACAGTCAGGCAGCAATTCCTTTCATGCCTCTGAGCCTGAGCGGAACTCATGTGCTGACGCTATGCTCACATTGCTGATGCTAACAACCACCATTATGTTTCCTAAAGGTTCAGGAGTGTTCCCAAACCTGCTGAAGAACAGGAACAAATCACAAAGCCCTCAAAGCTACAACCATCATCAAGCAACTGAGCTCTTGTTCCTACCAGTCCAGGAATTCAAGAGTCTCAGGTACTCCTTAATCCCCATGACCTGTTGTACTCAAGCTAAAAATTCTGTAAGGCACTTTTAGAAACTGTAGTTTCAGAATTCTATTAGCTTTCCTAAAAGGACTCAACATCAAACAAATTTTCAGCCCAAAACAAATTTGGCTGGCATTCTGCCAAATAGCTACAAGAAGCTGCTGTAGTACAACTGCCCTGGAATGAAGCTGGCCAAATCTAAATGAAAAATGATAAAGCTCCAAGAATAAGCTGTTATAAAAAGATACATGGTTCCTCAGAAGAAACTTGCTGGCGGTCTGAAACATCAGATTCAAAGGGCTCTTGTCCCTTTATAAAGATTAAACTAAAGAAAGTAAAAGAGACTTGAAATGTTCAAAATTCCTGGGGATTAATAGTCCACTTTTAACAAAATGGTAAATGAAAAATCTTGTATTGAATAATGCAGTTTCTTCAATGTCTCCCAAGTGTTCAGCTTATTTTGGAAGCAATTTTTTTGCAGCTGGTCTTGAATGTACTTGGGTACCAAGGAAAAGACACCTGTGCCTGGCAGGTCGTGCCAGAGAAACAGAAGATGCTGTGATTTCTGGATAAGATTTTCTGCAGTGCCAGGTAAAAGAGGTCACATGCCCTGTACAGCCGCGGCTCAGCTTTTTCCGAGTGATGTGCAAGCTCCTCGGACAGAATTTTGCTAGGAATTCGGAGAAACAGGCAAGCTGAGAGGAATTCCTCTCGGCACCGGTGTCTGTACTTTGCAGCTTCCTTTTCCGACGGCCTCGCGCGCATCCTGTGCCTCCATGCCGCCGATGCTCGGCCCTCCCTGGGCTCCAGCTAGCCAGCGGAGGACCCTCCCTACAGCCCCGCGCGGCGACGCCCCGCCCGCGGGTCAGCTGGGTTCCACTGCCGCCCGGCCCGGCCGCTGCGGCCCCGCCCGCTGCCCTTCCGCTCACTCACGCGGGAGGCCGCGGCGGCGTCTCCATGGCGGCTCCTCTCGGGCTTCAGCTCTGGGGCGCCCGCCGCCGCCAGCACCATTCCAGCTGCGGACGCCTGCCCCGCCCGCCTGTCGCGCCGCGTCCCATCCGCCCGGGCGCCAGCCCACCGCCGCCCCGCACCCGCGCCCGCACCGGCACCCGCTCCAGAGGCGGCCCGCTAGCCTGCCCAGCGCTGCAGCCCCACTTCACGGGCGCCCTCGGCCTGCCGGCGATGCTGGGGGCGGAGCGGCAGGAGGGCACTTCCGGGTGTGACGCGCCCTCGAGACCCCGCCCCGCCTCTTCCTGCCGCCCCCGCGTGGGCTCCCAGCGTGGGCTCGCCCGCCCGAAACCTTGAGCGGGAGACTTGAGGGTGGGGTCCGGCCGGAAAGTGCGTGGTCCCGGCGTTTGGCGTTCCCTGACTGCTCCACTCCACAGGCGCGTTTGTTTTGTCCTCTCGCAGTTTGCCGCCAGGGAGGCGGGAGGAGTGGGCGTAGCCGATCCTTCATTTACAGATAGTGAAACTGAGGCAAGAAGAAATGGCTTGCCTGTCCAGAGTCCCAAGCAGGAACTGGAGCCTCCCTTCTAGGGCTGTGATCCCCTCGTTGCACTTACTGGGAGAGATCTGCAGTACTGGAATGGGATACAGAGAAAAATCAGGTATCCGTGCCCGCGCACCTGCCTGCCATGAAAATACCAAATAATCAGGTGAGGAGACCGGATGCTAAATGGTGGTCAAGGAGTGAAGTCGCTCAGTCGTGTCCGACTCTTTGTGATCCATGGACTATAGCCCACCAGGCTTCTCTGTCCATGGGATTTGCCCTGCAAGAGTACTGGAGTGGGTTGCCATTTGCTTCTCCAGGCTATCTTCCTGACCCAGGAATCGAACCCAGGTCTCCTGCACGGCAGGCAGACGCTTTACCCTCTGAGCCACCAGGGAAAGCCCTCTCAAAAATGTCATATGGAAGAGATGGAAGAAAGCGAATCTTGAGTAAATCAAAGAGTGCTCAGGGCAGAGGGAAGAGCAGTGCAAAGACTCCTGGACCTTGAAGAAATGAAAGAGTACAGTGCAGCTGATGGTTCCCCCAAGTATGCCCGCTGGACTGTGGTAGGATCTGGGAACTTGTTAGAAAGGCAAATTCTCGAGGCCCATTTCAGATCTGAATCAGAAGTTGTGAGGATGAAGCCCAGCAGCCTGTGCTGTGGCAAACCTTCCAGAGGATACTGAGGTTTAAGGACCTCTGTGGTAACTGAAGCAGTCAGGACAAGAGACAGTGGGAGGAGATGGTGTCCCACGTGTAGTGACAGATCAAATAGGCCTGGTAGGCCTTTGAAAAGATTTCAGCTTTTATTGAAAAGAGAAACAAATGCTGTGAGCAAGGTGATCTGATCAGTAAAAGGATGACTTTGCAGGGATTTGTTTTTAAATCCTCTACCAAAAAAGGGAGGGTAGGGAATGGAAGAAAAAAGATGTCTAAAATGTTAATTTTTGTTGCAGAGTGATGAGTGCACGGGGTTAGTCATTTATGTATAAGCTGATTCTTCTGTTGCTATATGAGCCATAGATGCAAGAAAGCAAACAAAAAATTACCTGCTGGGCTAATCAAAGCGATAGAAGTTGATAGATTCTGATTTTTCTGGAAATATAAAGCATATCAGAATTACTGATAGATTAAATATGAGTATAAGAGAGCAAAGTGAAAGATGATCTCAAATTTTGTTCTGGGTTCTTGGGAGAGTGGAGTTGACATTTACTGAGATTGAGAAAATAAAGAAGAAACAGATTTTATGTGAGGAGGAGAGTATTTGTTAATTCTGATTTAAATATGGTTAAATCTGAGGTGTCCGTTGAGTATCCATGTGGTGTAGACATTTAGATATCTGGAGTGGGCATAACTGTGGGGATTGTCACCATATAGATGGTGTTTAAGGTCTGATTAAGATCAACTATATAATGTAACTAGAGAAAAGAAAAGACCAAAGAGTAAACCTGGGGCCCTCCAACACTAAAACAATAAGATAAGGAGGAAACAGAAAAGGGAGCAGTAGTGAAGTAGGACTAATGTCTTGGTAATCTACTGATATGTGCTAGGAAAAAACTGTATCTAGTAGAGCTCACCCATCAGTAACTTGGTAGCATTGTTGATCCACTATGAGGAGGGCATACATAATTGAGTTATTTCTCTAGTGTTAGTAATGACTTTGTTCAGATCTAAAATAAAACTTCCTGCTTTATAAGGTCATTATAAGAATTAAAATAATATATTTAAAGTATATGGCACTGTGTATAATGGAATCACTTCATAAATGTTCATTGCTGTCATTCAGTTCAGTTCAATTGCTCAGGCCTGTCTGACTCTTTGGGACCCCATGGATTGCAGCACGCCAGGCTTCCCTATCCGTCACCAACTCCCAGAGCTTGCTCAAACTCATGTCCATCGAGTTGGTGATGCCATCCAACCATCTCATTCTCTGTTGTTCCCTTCTCCTCCCACCTTCAGTCTTTCCCAGCATCAGGGTCTTTTCTAAGGAGTCAGTTCTTCACATCAGGCGGCCAAAGCATTGGAGCTTCAGCTTCAGCATCAGTACTTCCAATGAATATTCAGGACTGATTTCTTTTAGGATGGTCTGGTCGGATCTCCTTGCAGTCCAAGGGACTCTCAAGAGTCTTTTCCAATACCACAGGTCAAAAGCATCCATTTTTCAGCATTCAGCTTTCTTTATGGTCCAACTCTCACATCCATACATAACTACTGGAAAAACCATAGCCTTGACTAGGCGAACCTATGTCAGCCAAGTAATGTCTCTGTTATTTAATACACTAAGTTTGTCATAACTTTTCTTCCAAGGAGCAAGCATCATTTAATTTCAAGGCTGCAGTCACCATCTGCAGTGATTTTGGACCCCAAGAAAATAATATCTGTCACTGTTTCCATTGTTTCCCCATCTATTTGCCATGAAGTGATGGGACCAGATGTCATATCTTAGTTTTTTGAATATTGAGTTTTAAGCCAGCTTTTTCACTTTCCTCTTTCATTTTCGTCAAGAGGCTCTTTAGTTCCTCTTCACTTTCTGCCATAAGAGTGGTGTCATCTGCATATCTGAGGTTATTGATATTTCTCCTGGCAGTCTTGATTCCAGCTTGTGCTTCATCCAGCCCAGCATTTCGCATGACATACTCTGCATATAAGTTAAATAAGCAGGGTGACAATATACAGCCTTGTCGTACTCCTTTCCCAATTTGGAACCAGTCTGTTGTTCCATGTCCAGTTCTAACTGTTGCTTCCTGACCTGCATACAGATTTCTCAGGAGGCAGGTCAGGTGGTCTGGTATTCCCATATCTTTAAGAATGTTCCACAGTTTGTTGTGATCCACACAGTCAAAGGCTTTGGCATAGTCAATAAAGCAGAAGTAGATGTTTTTCTGAAATTCTCTTGCTTTTTCTATGATCCAGTGAATGTTGGCAGTTTGATGTCTGGTTCCTCTTCCTTTTCTAACTCCAGCTTGAACATTTGGAAGTTCTCAGTTCATGTACTGTTGAAGCCTATCTTGGAGAATTTTCAGCATTACTTTGCTGGTGTGTGAGATGAGAGCAGTTGTGTAGTAGTTTGAACATTCTTTGACTACCATTGCTATCATTATTTCTACACATTTACATAACTATCAGTTATACTTGATTCAGTTGGGAACTGAGGTTAAGTGCTAGACCCAAGAGATATATACTAACTTAGATTTGATCAAACCTTTGGTCTGACTTTCTTCTTCTACATGCAAGCAGAGTGAACAGGACTGTTTAATCAGCCATTTTAGGAGCTCTGTCAGGACAGGACAGAAACATAAAATTCTTCTAATGTTTGTGTGTCTTCTCACCGAAATAATGTTATAGGTACAAGTAAATACTGAAAAGTGAAGCTATATCTATCTGACAAGTAAGCAGTTCAGTTCAGTTCAGTCGCTCAGTCGTGTCTGACTCTCCACGACCCCATGAATCACAGCACGCCAGGCCTCCCTGTCCATCACCAACTCCCGGAGTTCACTCAAACTCATGTCCACAGAGTCGGTGATGCCATCCAGCCATCTCATTGTCCGTCGTCCCCTTCTCCTCCCGCCCCCAACCTTTCCCAGCATCAGAGTCTTTTCCAGTGAGTCAACTCGTCGCATGAGGTGGCCAAAGTATTGCAGCTTCAGCTTTAGCATCAGTCCCTCCAATGAACACCCAGGATTGATCTCCTCTAGAATGGACTGGTTGGATCTCCTTGCAGTCCAAGGGACTCTCAAGAGTCTTCTCCAACACCACAGTTCAAAAGCATCGATTCTTCGGCGATCAGCTTTCTTCACAGTCCAACTCTCACATCCATACATGACCACGGGAAAAACCATAGCCTTGACTAGACGGACCTTTGTTGGCAAAGTAATGTCTCTGCTTTTTAATATACTATCAAGGTTGGTCATAACTTTCCTTCCAAGGAGCAAACGTCTTTTAATTTCATGGCTGCAATCAGCATCTGCAGTGATTTTGGAGCCCCAAAAAATAAAGTCTGACACTGTTTCCACTGTTTTTCCATCTATTTCCCATGAAGTGATGGGACCAGATGCCATGATCTTAGTTTTCTGAATGTTGAGCTTCAAGCCAACCTTTTCACTCTCCTCTTTCACTTTCATCCAGAGGCTTTTTAGTTCCTCTTCACATTCTGCCATAAGGGTAGTGTCATCTGCATATCTGAGGTTATTGATATTTCTCCCGGCAATCTTGCTTCCAGCTTGTGCTTCTTCCAGCCCAGAGTTCCTCATGATGTACTCTGCATATAAGTTAAATGAGCAAGGTGACAATATACAACCTTGACGTACACCTTTTCCTGTTTGGAACCAGACAAATGAGCACACAACTCCAAACGATAACCAGTTTCACATCCTCCCGTGGATTATGTCCAGTACAATTCTGTTTTGTCCAGTACAATTTTCTGCTTCTTAAGGGATCCAATTCATCTAGCATGTGAAATGTCTATTCAAACCTTTTCTTTTTCACACCCATCCCTAAGTTCATAGGCCTGAGAAAGAGTACTTTTTTTTTTTTTATTCTCAAGCTTGCTTAGAGTTAAATATCAGCCCACAAGCTCTAGTATTCCTAGTGTGATGGTCATTGTACATTTGAAGATGGTCCATTTTCCTAATTCAATTCTCTGCTCTGACTCCACTCCCTGCAGAGAAGAGGAAGAACCAGGTCCACAGCTCAATATCTCATCTGTGAGTCTTGAAGCAATTTGAAAATTTATTAGTTTATACTGAACCTTTGTTGTTTTCTGAAAAGACAAAAGTGATAGGACCTTTGGCTTTCAGACACAAGCATACCTGTTTAAGAGAAGTAGCAATTTATAAGCCCAGTTTCCATTTTCATCTTTGTATGTGCCAAATAACTGCACAAAACTGGTCCTTGGACAGATACAGTCTCAACAGTTAACCTCATCTTACCAAACACACACACACAAAAAAAAACAAATCTTGGCAATATGGGCACAAATCCATCTGTGGGAGTGGGGGGAGACTTTTACTATGTCTTCCTTTATATGTCAGTTTCACCATTTTCTGAAGTAAAAGATTATGAGGCCACCAAAGACTTCCAAATGCTTTAGAAGAAACTATAAAACTCTTAGAGGAAAACATAGGCAGAACACTTGATGACATGAATCAAAGCAAGATCCTCTATGATCCACCTCCTGCTGCTGCTGCTAAGTCTCTTCAGTCGTGTCCAACTCTGTGCGACCCCATAGACGGCAGCCCACCAGGCTCCCCCGTCCCTGGGATTCTCCAGGCAAGAACACTGGAGTGGGTTGCCATTTCCTTCTCCATAGAGTAATGGAAATAAAAACAAAATTAAACAAATGGGACCTAATTAAACTTAAAAGCTTTTGTGCAGCAAAAGAAACTATAAACAAGGTGAAAAGACAACCCTCAGAATGGGAGAAAATAATAGCAAATGAAACAACTGACAAAGGACTAATTTCTAAAATATACAGGCAGCTCATATAGCTCAATATGAGAAAAACAATGACCCCAATCAAAAAGTGGGAAAAAGACCTAAATAGTCATTTCTCCAAAAAAGACATACAGACGGCTAACAAACACATTGAAAGATGCTCAACATCGCTCATTATTAGAGAAATGCAAATAAAAACTACAATGAGATATCACCTCACAGCAGTGAGAATGGCCATCACCAAAAAGTCTACAAATGATAAATGTTGGAGAGGGTGTGGAGGAAAGGGAACGCTCTTGCACTGTTGGTGGGAATGTAATTTGATATAGCCACTACAGAAGATGGTATGGAGATTCCTTAGAAAACCAGAAATAAAACCACCATATGACCCAGCAATCCCACTCCTAGGCATATACCTTGAGGAAACCAGAATTGAAAGAGACGCTTGTACCCCAATGTTCTTTTCAGGACTATTTACAATAGCTAGAACATGGAAACAACTTAGATGTCCATCAACAGATGAATGGATAAGGAAGTTGTGGTATGTATACACAATGAAATATTACTCAGCCATAAAAAGGAATGCATTTGAGTCAGTTCTAATGAGGTGGATGAACCTAGAGTGAAGTAAGTCAGAAAGAGAAAGATAAATATCATATACTAACGCATATATATGGAATCTAGAAAGATGGTACCGAAAAATTATTTTCAGGGCAGCAGTGGAGAAACAGACATAGAGAACAGACTTATGGACACGGGGAGAGGGGAGGAGAGGATGAGATGTATGGAAAGAGTAACATGGAAACTTACATTACCATAAGTAAAATAGATAGCCAACAGGAATTTGCTATATGTCTCAGGGAACTCGAACAGGCTCTGTATCAACCTAGAGAGGTGGGCTGGAGAGGGAGATGGGAGTGAGGTTCAAAAGGGAGGGGACATGTATACCTATGACTGATTCATGTGGAGGTTTGACAGAAAACAAAATTGTAAACCAATTATCCTTCAATTAAAACATAAATAAAATTTATTTTTTTAAAAAAAGGCCAAGAGCACCAACGACTTCCTATCTCCATTTCCATTGGCCTAAGAACTAATTGGGCATGCTGAGTGTTTGACTCCCTCCTCAGGTTATTAGCTTCAACCACCTACCAATTTTTATTTAGATGAGCTCTTGACTCCCCCACAGAAGGATGAGATCTTATCAATATAGAAGTCTGTTCACTTATTATACTGTTGAAATAGAACAGTTGCTGTATTAGTAACCATTACCTAAAGTGAATGGAAGTAATCAGAATATACCACTAGTAAAGTGAAAGTGAAAATGTTGCTTAGTCATGTGCGACTCTGGGACCCCATGGGCTGGTTGTATAGTCCATGGAATTCTCCAGGTCAGAATACCGGAGTGCTTAGCCTCTCCCTTCTCCAGGGGATCTTTCCAACCCAGAAGTCGAACCCAGGTCTCCTGCACTGCAGGCGGATTCTTTACCAGCTGAGCCACAGATGCAACCATGCAGAGGAACAAGTCTGCGACAGTAGCTGGTAAGTCAAATCAGATGGTTCAGGGGAACTAATGACATGACATGGCAAGCACAAACGTCACATGGCAAGAATCTGGAAGCGAAGAATTGCTCCTGTAAAGACTTAATTTCACCAAAGAATATAAAACAGCAAGAGTCCTTGTAATTCCTACCAGTGTAAAGGTAGCAAGGATGAAAAGCATCACTCATTCAAAACTGATATTAGGGAATTCCCTGGTGATCCAGTGGTTAGGACTGAGTTCAATCCCTGGTCAGAGAATCAAGATCCCGCAAACCGCATGGACAGAAACAAACAAAAGGCATATTAAAGAAAATGGAGACCTTCTAAAAAGTCTTATTTTTTATCCTAAAGGGTTAGTCTAAAATGCATTACTTGAGTTTCTTTTCTAATTTTAAATCAGGGTTTTGCTTTTATTCTTTTGATTTGGAAGCAGCTTTATGAGGCATTTCAAATTATTCTTGTGAGACTTTGCTATTTTGCAAATGGATTTTTCAATACATGAAGGTATTTATTACAGGCTTTGTGGTGTTAAATGAGGTAATTTAGTCTGCTCGAGACCAGTAGAAAATCTTGAATTGAAGGAATCTTTCATTGCTATGAGTCCAGTTTATTCTACAAATGTCACTTCCTTGTTTTTGTAATCTTTAAGATGCAAATCTTACTTCCAGCACAACACACCTGCCCGTTATCCTGTATCAGACACTCCTGGAAAAATGAAAGCAAATTGTTTGCTGTAAAGTTCAATTGGAAATCTGTTAGAACTGGTACAGGAAATATCCCCAAATAGACTTCACACTAATGTATATCAGGTAAGAAGTTTCTCTGTACTTTTTTAAGAAAATGAAATTTGCTTAATCTATTTTTACTTGTATATAGTACTTGTATATAGTTATATGGTATCTTTTATATAGTCTGGTGATGTAATACGTCACTGTAGAATTACCCAGGACTAAACATCATTGCCTGGAGAATCCCAGGGACGGCGGAGCCTGGTGCGCTGCCGTCTATGGGGTCGCACAGAGTCGGACACGACTGAAGCGACTTAGCAGCAGCAGCAGTAGCAGCAGCAAACATCATAAGCCACTCCAGTACTCTTGCCTAGAAAATCCCATGGATGGAGGAGCCTGGTGGGCTGCAGTCCGTGGGGTCGCTAAGAGTCGGACACGAGTGAGCGACTTCACTTTTAACCTTCACATATTGGAGAAGGAAATAGCAACCCACTCCAGTGTTCTTGCCTGGAGAATCCCAGGGAAGGGGGAGCCTGGTGGGCTTCCGTCTATGGGGTCACACAGAGTCGGACACGACTGAAGTGACTTAGCAGCAGCAGCAGCAAACATCATAAAGGTCCATCTAGTCAAAGCTGGTTTTTCCAGTAGTCATGTATGGTTGTGAGAGTTGGACCATAAAGAAAGCTGAGCACCGAAGAATTGATGCTTTTGAACTGTGGTGTTGGAGAAGACTCGCAAGTCCCTTGGACTGCAAGAAGATCAAACCTGTCCATCCTAAAAGAAATCAGTCCTGAATATTCATTGGAAGGACTGATGCTGAAGTTGAAGCTCCAATACTTTGGCAGCCTGATGCAAAGAGCTGACTCATTAGAAAAGACCCTGATGCTGGGAAGGATTGAAGGCAGGAGGAGAAGGGGACGACAGAGGATGAGATGGCTGGATGGTACCACCGACTCAATGGACATAAGTTTGAGCAAGCTCCAGAAGTTCGTGATGGACAAGGAAGCCTGGTGTGCTGTAGTCCATGGGGTTGCAAAGAGTCGGACACAACTGATCAACTGATCTGAACTGAAACATCACGAACATCTTTCTACACAGTCAGCAATGCCGGAAGAAGAAAAAGCAAGTAAAAGTGCTTGACAAATTATGCAAAGCATTATGAGCTTGGTGTCATTCATCTCAAGTTATACACACACACTTACTCTTCTACCCACAGTTTCTGTTTGTCCATCACTGATAACTGTTAATAGCATGGACCCTAAGCTAAATTGTGAAATAAGGGGTATTTTTGCCATTCTCCTTTTGTCCAGTGTTCCCTTTTTTTCCTTTTGGCATCCATATATCTATTACCTCTGACCCTCACCATCTGCAGGACTCTACTATTTTCTCTTCATCCCTAATAAAACTTAGAAATTATCTAGTATCACTTAGAATGATTAGTGGATTACACTATAACACAAAGGGGAAATATTGGTATTGCTTCATATTGCTATTATTTTAGCCAAATAATATGTTAATACCCTATTCCCTAGTCTTATTCCTCCTAGCATGCTTTCCAGTGCATCCTACATTATTTCAATAACAACAGTTTTGACAGTAAAGTGCATGTCCTTTTCAATAATAGAGATATTTCTGTATAACATTGTCAAAGGAATTCTTTAATAAAGGACCACTCTGAGAGAGATGAAAAATATTCTTCTTAAACTCTAGACCTTTTGAGACCAAATCTCTAACAACCTGTATTTGTTGTTGCTGTTGTTGTTGTTGTTCAATTTGTTCATATCGTAATGTGAAAAGAAAAGTCTTGAGTTTCCACATAAATCCTAAAATGTGAGCTTAGCCCAAGTCTTGGAATTATTTTTGCAAGTAAATATCCTTTGCCAAGAAATCCTTTCTCATTCTGAATATGGTACTAGTCAGCTTCTGGATACAGAGAAGCATGTTTAATGCAGGATCTAAGTGGTTAGTCAGTTCTTGAGGCATCCATATTTCATTTTTCTTCTTAAGATCTTGGTAAGGATCCAACCCAAGGAATAAAATTGAATCCATGCTGCATGTGTATGAGAACTATTCTTCATTGAACTAAAAATGAACCTAAGATGCCAGTTTGAAGTCTTTGTTAAAAGCCAACTAAAATTCAGTTCAGTTCAGTTCAGTCGCTCAGTCGTGTCCGACTCTCCGCGACCCCATGAATCACAGCACGCCAGGCCTCCCTGTCCATCACCAACTCCCGGAGTTCACTCAAACTCATGTCCACAGAGTCGGTGATGCCATCCAGCCATCTCATTCTCGGTCGTCCCCTTCTCCTCCCACCCCCAACCTTTCCCAGCATCAGAGTCTTTTCCAGTGAGTCAACTCGTCGCATAAGGTGGCCAAAGTATTGCAGTTTCAGCTTTAGCATCAGTCCTTCCAATGAACACCCAGGATCGATCTCCCTTAGAATGGACTGGTTGGATCTCCTTGTGGTACAAGTCAAGAGAAAAATATTCCTAGTCATATTTTCTGAAGCAAAATGATTCAGGCAATCTTACGTATTATATCAACTTATTTTCTATGCAAGTAAAGGGAGATACTGATGACCTGTTTTAAACTTCAGCTACCTCCGCACCAGTACTCTCTAAACTCCTTTCCTGCTTTATATTTCCCCAAAACTGTTACTGCCACTGGAAAAGCTATGTATTCTACTTATGTTTTTCATTTATTGCCTAACTTCTCCGTTGGAATGTAATATCTATGAAAGCATGGATTTTGTCTGCTTCAGTTCAGTTCAGTTCAGTCGCTCAGTCGTGTCCAACTCTTTGCGACCCCATGAATCACAGCACACCAGGCATCCCTGCCCATCACCAACTCCCGGAATTCACTCAAACTCATGTCCATCGAGTCGGTGATGCCATCCAGCCATCTCATTCTCTGTCATCCCCTTTTCCTCCCGCCCCCAATCCTTCCCAGCAACAGACTCTTTTCCAGTGAGTCAACTCGTTGCATGTGGTGGCCAAAGTATTGGAGTTTCAGATTTAACATCAGTCCTTCCAATGAACACCCAGGATTGATCTCCTTTAGAATGGACTGGTTGGATCTCCTTTCAGTCCAAGGGACTCTCAAGAGTCTTCTCCAGCACCACAGTTCAAAAGCATTGTCTGCTTAGTCATTGCTAAACCCGCAGGGCCTAGAAGAGCACTACAAATAGTATGCCCACAGCAACACTGTTGGATGGACAAACTGGCATGGTTGTGTACACCAACCAAAAATTTTACCTCCAAAAACATACATTTTTAACTCAAGTTCATGCAATGTGCATTTTAACAGCTATAAACTACATTTATGTATTAATTTTCTTTTTACTTGGAAGCATAAAGTCAGTTCTCCCTGGAAATAAGGAAAGTGAAAGTGAGAACTATTCTCACTCAGTCATGCCTCTATATATGTTTGCATCCCAGTGTTGCTTTCTTCATTTTTAAGTTTTAAAGTTGTGCAAATAATACATGATTACATTCTTATAGCTAAAATTCAAACCATAAAGTCAAAGTATCCATCTACCTCTCCTCAAATCCTCTGTGTAAACAGAGATTACACATATTAACAATTTTATGTATCTTTTCAAACATTTTTCAACACAGTTACATATGTATGTGGTGCATATAAAAATACACGGGTTTGTATTCGTTTGCCTCACATAGGTGGAGTCATGCTGTGTGGTACCATTTAGCCTGTTAGCACCTGCTAAGGAAGCCTTACTGCCAATTTGCTGTAGCTTTGGGATCCAGGCAGGGGGAGCTGATCTGCCAGCTGCCAGTGCATCTAGGATTTTAACTGATGCTAATTTCAAGCATCAGTGAACAGGAAGATTGTGAACATCAGAAGTTTGGCTGATGAATCAAATAGTACCCTGCCAGATAAACCTTCCATTGCATCTTAGTACCACAGACAATTTTCCCCTCTTTTCTCACCAAAGCAAACATACTCTTGGAAATCTTATTTTTATTCTAATCCTGAGGGAGCAAGATTCTACTAGTCACTACTTCCCCAGTAAAAATTAGTTTTTTAAAATTAGATTCACATTTCCAGAAATCTTTAGTGTTTCTAGATTCTCTCTTTCTTTTTTCACATCTTTTGTTTCAATCTGTAATTTTTCTCTCCATAATTTTTCATCCCAGTTACATCATCTAAAAAGAAGACTTTCTCTTTCAAATTCAGGATGTGAGGAAGGTCTTGAAGAGATGAATTTAGTGAATATCTGTTCATTTTATGTTGGTCAAGAGCCACTGAAATTTTATTCTTTTGTGTTTTGGTTCCTGATTAAACTTCCCTAAAACTCTAGTAATAACATGCCTATTTATAATGATTTACTTTAAAGCATGTTTAAATATTGCAGTAACTTGCATTTTATTTAGCACAATCTACTTTTAAAGTTCTAACTGTAAGAAGCTATATATGTTCATGTTACAGTTTATTTGAATATGTAGTGGTTTTGGAACAGTGAAGTACCATACTTTAGGGAGGTGGAATGAAAATAATGTATGTATTTTTAAATTAACTAAAGTTTTTTTTTTTAATGTCCAGTGTCTAGAGTGATTTTAAAATTCATTGTCTCTAGTTTATATCATAATCTGTGAATTAAAGAATCTTTGTGCAATAGAATCTCACTAATGTGGCTTTCAAAATCCATATCATGTGGCCACCACTAACTACTTTGTAATTGTGGTGATTAAATCATCATTGAGAGATTTTTTTTTCTCTTATACTGAATTTCATACCAATTAATTTTTGCAAATAAGTGAATGTATCCTTCGAATGACTAGCTAAAAATTATTTATATTTCCTCAAAAACATGTTATAGTCATGTTATTAGGAAAGGATAACTGAAGCCATTTTGAAAACTCACCAGATTTATTCATCCAATTTCATATGGGAGTATGACCAAATTGAAAAGCATTCAGGGAATATTTCAGAATTTTCTCCAGTAACTCATTCTATACTTTCATCGTCCTTTTTAAGATTCAGCACCTAGCTCTGTTTGCTTTGGGGACATATTCAAAAAATAACCTGTCTGGGAATAGCTTGCCCACCCAGAGGAAATGAGATATACATACCTAAAATTATTGGGGAATATGATTCATGAATGAAAAGATAATTTTGGGATGCAATTATCCCAGAAGCACTTTCTGGAAGAGGTATAACTTGATCTGGGTTTTGGGAGACATATAGGATTTGTATTAGTGGAGAAGAAAGGAAGTAGTTTCCTCATGTGCTGTGTCACTTCAGTCGTGTCTGACTCTACAGATTGAAGCCTGCCAGGCTCCTCTCTCCATGGGATTGTCTAAGCAGGAATACTGGAGTGGGCTGCCATTTCCTACTTCAGAGGATCTTTCAACCCAGGGATCAAACCCATCTCTCTTTCATCTCCTGCATTGGCAAGTGGGTCCTTTACCACTAGCATCAGCTGGGAAACCCAGTTTTCACATACAGGGAAGGAAAAAACAATTGGTGGATCTGGCAAAAATAACAGATCTGCCCTAACTGGAATTGAAAAGTAGTAGATGAGGTTGGACAGGTAAGGGAAGGTGTTTTCCCAAATCCTGATTTGGGGTGGTTTTAAAATTGATCTAATTAGCAAAAAGACACTGATGCTCTTTAACAAGGGAGTAAAATATGCAAGCATTACTTTAGTGAGATTTTTTTCAGCTGAAGTGGAAAGAATTGTTGGGAGATTTTAGAAGGAAGGGCTTTGTCAAAGATATATTACACATGCATCAAAAATATTTAAAAAATAGATATGTTCTGTGATGGCAATTCTACTCCTAGGAATTTATCCTAAAGAAGTTATCACCGATGCACATAATAAGTCATCTGTCAGAATATTAAATCAGTATTTCATACAATAATAAATTGGAAATTTAAATTGACCAAAAGGTGACTGGCCAAATACTATAATACCACCATATTATATAGGACTATAAAAATTGTTACAAGATAAGACTATTTAATGTTGTAGAAAGATGACACTGTTGGAAGGAAAAAGGAAGTTACTAAATATTTTGTTTGTATGATTCTAGGCATGTGCAAGGAGAAAAATGTGCTTGTGTGTGTTGTGTTGTGCATGCACCTCTGTGTATAATGAGTAAGTTGAACAAATATGACACACTTTAATTGTATGGAAAATGCAATTTTTGTCCTTTTCAATATGTTTTCATTGATATTATCTTTTCTTGCCAGAACATGAAGCATTACACAGGCCCATACGCTTAGAAAATAAAAAATCCTTCAGTCAATCATAGTCCTAGCAAGCCACAGCTCAGTCTTAAGTAATACTCAGAATTCCAAATTTAACTTTGTGTTAATCCTTCTTCCTTCCCCAACCTTCAACGACTTCAATCTGATGTGTTGTAGGGAGGAAAGTTGAGGAGGGGGTGAGATACCTTTGTAAAATGCCTTAGATGACTCACCAGAAAATTTGAATTTTAGAACCATCTCTACAGCCCAGACTAGTAAATCAACCTCTCCAATGTTTCATTACATCTTGTGAAAAATGGAACTAATAATACTTGGTCTACCTATATTTGAGGTTTATTATGAATATCAAATTATATCATAGAAGCAGAATTATTTTGAAGAGTTAAAGAGTGTTTCAATAGTGTGTAATCAAATGCCAAATTCAGACTTAAACTGAATAAAGTAGGGAAAACCACTAGACCATTCAGGTATGACCTAAAACCTCCCTCACAATTATACAGTGGAAGTGAGAAATAGATTCAAGATTTTAGATCTGATACACAGAGTGCCTGAAGAACTATGGACAGAGGTTCGTGACATTGTACAGGAGGCAGGGATCAAGACCATCCCCAAGAAAAAGAAATACAAAAAGGCAAAATGGTTGTCTGAGGAGGCCTTACAAATAGCTGTGAAAAGAAGAGATGCTAAAGGCAATGGAGAAAAGGAAAGATATACCCATTTGGATGCAGACTTCCAAAGAATAGCAAGGAGAGATAAGAAAGCCTTCCTCAATGATCAATGCAAAGAAATAGAGGAAAACGATAGAATAGGAAAAACTAGAGATCTCTTCAAGAAAATTAGAAATACCAAGGGAAATTTTCATGCAAAGATGGGCACAATAAAGGAAAGAAATGGTATGGACCTAACAGAAGCAGAAGATATTAAGAAGAGGTGGCAAGAATATACAGAAGAACTATACAAAAAAGATCTTCACGACACAGATAATCATGATGGTGTGATCACCAACCTAAAGCCAGACATCCTGGAATGCAAAATCAAGTGGGGCTTAGGAAGCATCACTATGAACAAAGCTAGTGGAAGTGATGGCATTCCAGTTGAGCTATTTCAAATCCTGAAAGATGATGCTGTGAAAGTGCTGCACTCAATATGCCAGCAAATTTGGAAAATTCAGCAGTGGCCACAGGACTGGAAAAGGTCAGTTTTCACTCCAATCCCAAAAAAAGGCAATGCCAAAGAATGCTCAAACTACCACACGATTTCATTCATCTCACATACTAGTAAAGTAATGCTCAAAATTCTCCAAGCGAGGGTTCAACATGAACCATGAACTTCCAGATGTTCAAGCAGGATTTAGAAAAGGCAGAGGAACCAGACATCAAATTGCCAACATCTGTTGGATCATTGAAAAAGCAAGAAACTTCCAGAAAAAACATCTACTTTTGCTTTATTGACTATGCCAAAGCTTTTGACTGTGTAGATCACAACAAACTATGGAAAATTCTTCAAGAGATGGGAATACCAGACCACCTGATCTTCCTCCTGAGAAATCTGTATGCAGGTCAGGAAGCAGCAGTTAGAACTGGACATGGAACAACAGACTGGTTCCAAATAGGGAAAGAAGTGTGTCAAGGCTGTATATTGTCACCCTGCTTATTTAACTTATATGCAGAGTATATCATGAGAAACACTGGGCTGGATGAAGCACAGGCTGGAATCAAGATTACTGGGAGAACTATCAATAACCTCAGGTATGCAGATGACACCGCCCTTATGGCAGAAAGTGAAGAAGAACTAAAGAGCCTCTTGATGAAAATAAAAGAGGAAAGTGAAAAAGTTGGCTTAAAACTCAACATTTAGAAAACTAAGACCATGACATCTTGTCCCATCACTTCATGGCAAATAGATGGAAACAGTGACAGCCTTTATTTTTTGGGCTCCAAAATCACTGCAGATGGTGACTTTAGCCATGAAATTAAAAGATACTTGCTCCTTGGAAGAAAAGTTATGACCAACCTAGACAGCATATTGAAAGTAGAGATGTTATTTTGCCAACAAATATCCGTCTAGTCAAAGCTATGGTTTTTCTAGTAGTAATGTATGTATGTGAGAGTTGGACAATAAAGAAATCTGAGCACCAAAGAACTGATGCTTTTGAACTGTGGTATTGGAGAAGACTCCTGAGAGTCCGTCGGACAGGAAGGAGATCCAACTAATCCATCCTAAAGGAAATCAGTCCTGAATATTCACTGGAAGGACTGATGTTGAAGCTGAAACTCCAATACACTGGCCACCTAATGCGAAGAACTGACTTATTGGAAAAGACCCTGATGCTGGGAAAGATTGAGGGTGGGAGGAGAGGGGACAACAGAGGATGAGATGGTTGGATGACATCACCGACTCAATGGCCATGATTTTGAGCAAACTCCAGGAGTTGGTCATGGACAAGGAGGCCTGATATACTGCAGTCCATGGGGTCACAAAGAGTCGGACACGACTGAGTGACTGAACTGAACTGAACTGAATCAAATGCAACACACTAGTCTAGCAATCTAAAACGCAAATGCCCACAGGCAGCCAGGAAGTTAACCTAAATAACCAGATCAGGCCAAGGGTAAGATAATAGCACCTGACATCTGCCCTTGATGTAGAATAACAATGGTAGGAAACATGGAGAACTAAAGATGGAGCACTCAAGAAGTTTCTCCTTGGATCTGAGTGGCTATTGCCAATGTTTCTAGATCCTCTCATATTTCAAAGTAAGTCTCAAATTCTGATTTTTATGTGAGATCTTCTCATTTTCCAATGTTAATAACTAATTTAAATATCAAATACCACATAGACCAACAATGTGTAAGTTGAACTAATAATGAATAAGGGCCAGATTCAGTCTCTAGGGTATTGCTTCATCATTCTGAACAAGTCTGTAAACAACTTGAAGGCAGATACCTTGACTTTTCTCTCTGTGGTCTCAATATTTTATACAATGTCTGATATATTTGGTGCTTAATAAATGCTGGTAAAGCTGTGGATGCATGCTGCTAACTATTTCTGCAGGTGAAGGTGTCTATCAACTCAACACTGTCTTTGGCCTTGTGTACATGGTTGTTTAGTTTTTTCTAAATTATTTATTCGTTTATTTATTTTGGGTTGCCATGGTTCTTCATTGCTGCACGTGGACTTTCTCTAGTTGCAGTGCATGGGCTTCTCATTGCAGTGGCTTCTCTTATTGCAGAGCACAGGCTCTAGGAACATGGACTTGAGTAGCTGCAGCATACGGGTTCAGTAGTTGTGGCGCACAGGCTTACTTGCTTCACAGCATGTGGAATCTTCCCTGGCCAGGATTGAACCTATGTCCCCTCCATTAGCAGGTGAATTCTTAATCACTGTACCACCAGGGCGGAGAAGGCAATGGCAACCGACTCCAGTACTCTTCCCTGGAAAATTCCATGGACGGAGGAGTCTTGTAGGCTGCAGTCCATGGGGTCACGAAGAGTCAGACACGACTGAGCGACTTCACTTTCACTTTTCACTTTCATGCATTGGAGAAGGAAATGGCAACCCACTCCAGTGTTCTTGCCTTGAGAATCGCAGGGACAGGGGAGCCTGGTGGGCTGCCGTCTATGGGGTCGCACAGAGTCAGACACGACTGAAGTGACTTAGCAACAGCAGCAGCAGTACCACCAGGGAAGCCCAAGGGGTTCTTTATGTATGTACATTTAACTGTACAATCCTTCTTTGTATTTTTTCCCAGTTTGTCAAAGTAGAGTAGGGAAAGGAAGTAGAAGAAAGCTAAAGGAATGGATAGAAAATAAGAGACCAATTTGAGCAAAGAGAGAAGTTAAATAAATAAAATAATAAGATACTTAGTTATTTCTGGTGTTCTATCCTATACAGAGGTTAGACTAGTCTGATTGAGGTGAATGGATTTAACTAACTTTAGATCAATGAGTAGAAAAGCAGTGCTTTATTTAGGGGATGTGGGTGTCTCTGGGAGATGGACAGCAGGTAGTCAGAGAAGACTTCCTGAGGGTGTGATGTTATTTCACTGAATGAATGCCTACTGAATATTTACTGTGGAATACATCAGCAAGCAAGACAGAGGCCTCTCACCTTCATGGAATTTATTTTTAGTAGAGAAGACAGAAAGTTGACATAAAAATTAGAAAATTATGTAGGGTGTTAGAAGGTGTGCTGGTCAATATTATGTGACAGTTGGCTAGGGTATAGTCCTTAGTTATATGGTTTCCTAGATAATCTGGCTAGGGCTGATTCAATTAGTTGAAAGACCACAAGAGCAGAACGGAGGCTTTCCTAAGAACGTGAAATTCCCCTAATGGATTGCAGTTTTGGCTCATGTGGACAAGTTTTAGCCTGCCCTTCCTGACAGCCTGCCCTGTCGATTTCAGACTTGCCTAGCCAAACCCCGCAGTTGCAGAAGCCAGGTCCTTAGATATATATCTCCTTCTGGTTCTGCTCTTCTACTGGATCACTGACTGATACAAAAGGTGGTAGGATACAGGGGTGAGTGGGAGTGTAACCTGATAGGTAGGAGCAAGATGCAGTATTAAGAGATTCAGCTTAGGTTACATTGAGAATGTGAGATTTGAGCAGACTTGGCAGAGGCAAGCATCGTTCCTTTGGGACAATGGTTCCAGGAAGAAAGAACTACTAGAACAAAGTCCTTAACGTTGGCAGCTATGAAGAAGGCATCAAGTGAAGCTGTTGCAGAGTGTAAGTATAGCAGGCAGATGAGAGGATGTCAGAGAGGTAAGGGTCGAGAGAAGAAGGCTTAGACATTTTCATGACCTTATATTTTACCTGGAGACCCGAGAACCATTGACCAGTTTTGAGAGAGGGGTGCATAATCTGATTTATGTTTTTAAAGGATCATTTACATTTTAAAAGATGACTCTGTTGAGGACAAACTACTGGATGGGGAACACGAGAGCAGAAACAGGGGAATCTGATGAAGTGCTCTAGTAACTCAGGCAGCAGGATGTTTGAACTGAGATTCAAAACCAGTCTTGACATTCAAGTGGTTCACATTTGATTGCGTGCTGCCCATGCCACACCAGTTCCTGAACATTTTTAATATACCCCTGCTCAAGGGACAAGAAGGAAGTAGGCAGTCAATGAATGCAGACATGAAAGTTTTAGTCATGTGCAAAGGCACAGGAATATAAGAAGGCTAAGCGCGAGTTGGACTGTGAAGAAAGCTGATTGCCGAAGAATTGATCCTTTTGAACTGTGGTGTTGAAGACTCTTGAGAGTCCCTTGGACTGCAAGGAGATCCAACCAGTCCATTCTAAAGGAGATCAATCCTGGGTGTTCATTGGAAGGACTGATGCTAAAGCTGAAACTCCAATACTTTGGCCACCTCATGCGACGAGTTGACTCACTGGAAAAGACTCTGATGCTGGGAAAGGTTGGGGGGCGGGAGGGGAAGGGGACGACCGAGAATGAGATGGCTGGATCGCATCACCAACTCTGTGGACATGAGTTTGAGTGAACTCCGGGAGTTGGTGATGGACAGGGAGGCCTGGCGTGCTGTGATTCATGGGGTCACGGAGAGTCAGACACGACTGAGTGACTGAACTGAACTGAACTGAAGCGCATTCACAAGTCTCCAAGATCACCATTATGGCTGGAACCATTGACAAAGAATAATAAATAACTACTGACATAAGCACAAACCTTGTCCCACACACTTCTGTAAATACCTTTTATGTACCATAGAAAATCTCATTTATCTTTGTATCAGCTAACTATTCCTACATAAGAAATTGCTCCAAAACTGAATAACTCAATCATCACTTAGTTGCTAAAGATTCTGTGGGTTGTCAATTTGGATTTAGTTGGTAAAATTCATCTCTGCTCCATATAGTGTCACCTGGAAGCATTTATGTCTTTGCAATCACTTGGCAAGTTAGCCAGACTGACTAGTTCCAAATGGCCTCATTCACATGTCTAGTAGTTGACCAAGGGAAGGTGGGATGGGGGTGGGTTAGCTGAACAGTTGTCTCTCATCTTCCAGCAAGTCTACCCAGGCTTCTCCAAGTGGTGACTGCGTTCAAAAAAGCAGCAAACAAGAGAGTGTAAAAACATAGTGTACACACGCTGATCAAGCCTCTGCTTCTGTCATTGGCCAAAGAGGCCACGTGGTGAAATCAAATCAATATCATAGGGGATCTCACAAGGGCATGAGTTCAGGGAGGCATGACTCACTGGGTTTGGCAGTACTTCAGCGCCGAAGAACTGATGTTTTTGAACTGTGATGTTGGAGAAGACTCTTGAGAGTCCCTTGGACTGCAAAGATCCAACCATTCCATCCTAAAGGAGATCAGTCCTGTGTGTTCATTGGAAGGACTGATGTTGAAGCTGAAACTCCAATACTTTTGCTACTTGATGCGAAGAGCTGACTCATTGGAAAAGACCCTGATGCTGGGAAAGATTGAGGGCAGGAGGAGAAGGGGACGGCAGAGGATGAGATTGTTGGATAGCATTACCGACTCAATGGACATGGGTTTGGGTGGACTCCGGGAGTTGGTGATGGACAGGGATGCCTGGCATGCTGCGGTTCATGGGGTCGCAGAGTCAGACACGACTGAGCAACTGAACTGAACTGAACTGAACAGCGATCTACCAGTCTTCATTAAAAACCCCAAGAGGTATGTCTTGTTAATATCCCCAATTTTCAAATGAGGAAACTGAAGCCAACACGTGTTGTATACCCCATACCCAGAAGAAAGCAAGGCCAAAGTCTGGACCCAATCTAGCTCCAGAGATTGAGGAGAAACCAGGCAGTGGATCCAGGGGTGATAGGCCTGGAACACTCTCCAGGTCAGTGTGATTGTGATGGAGGTCTGGGCTGCAATGACCAGAGGACTTGCAGGTGGGATACCTGAGAAAAAGGAGAGAATAAAGCTTTAGCCAAGAAATGGAGTCAGGGTTACAGACTGGGAGTAGAACAAACATCAAACCAAACTGTTGAGGCAGGTGGAGGCATAAGTGGAAGCCAGCACTAAGGAAGGTGAAGGAAATAGAGTGAGCGCAGAATGTTCTTTCTGTGTCTCATCTTTCTACAGACAAAAGAGGTACATTTAAAAGTGATGTCTGTGTGTTAATTTTATATCCTGTAACTTTGGGGAGGGAGGTGGGAGGGGGTTCAAGATGGGGAGCACATGTACACCCATGGCTGATTCATGTCAATGTATGGCAAAAACTACTACAATATTGTAAAATAATTAGCCTTCCATTAAAATAAATTAATATAAAAATATAAAATAAAAATGACGTCTGGTTTTGTAGCAATTTATCTGGAGTCATGGTCATCACAGTAGAAATAAAATTCTGCTTTACTCCTTTTTATGAGGGTGTGGATATATGTAAAAACTGGGAATATTGAATGTGCTGAAATACCAGTGAGCAGCTCCAAGCAACTCTGAATGTATTTATAGATGTCAAACACACGAAACACACCCACACCACACACCCGCTTCCAGGGATCCAGAAGGTGGGGAGATTAGTACCAAGTGCACACGGGCGGGCTGTGCCCCACACGGCTGTGCAGGGCATCATCACTGAACGATCCTCTAGAGCACCCCGTCGGGGTTTAGCAAAGCTGTAAGATGAATGATTGGAAGGCTTGAAAACGAAATTATTTTGAATGCAATGTTTTTCTTCCTTCAAACACAGGCCCTGTCATAATCTGCTGAATATCTCAAGACATGTTCTTTGTGACCTCAGGTGAATGGATAGATAACAGGATGGCAAAATTCTCTACCATCACTATTAATAATAAAATATGTTGATTTTCTGATCTTGGATACCTTATTTTTTAAAAAGTAATAGGCTCTCTAGACAGAGCTGCCTGACTCTGCTGGTGTGAAAGGCAGAGTGTCCATAACAGGAACAAGGGGAAAGAGCATTCGGATCAGAGGGCGCTTCCTGACTTCCGATGCTCCACGGCTTGAGGATAAAACCCTTAAACTTGAGAATCACTTCTAACCAATAGTAGTTTAACCAACAGTAGTTGGACTATTTACCAACTAAATAGTTGGTAGCAATGGCAACCCACTCCAGTGTTGGAGTTGCCTGGAAAATCCCATGGACAGAGGAGCCTGGTAAGCTGCAGCCTATGGGGTTGCGAAGAATTGGACATGACTGAATGACTTCACTTTTACTTTTCACTTTCATGCATGGGAGAAGGAAATGGCAACCCACTCCAGTGTTCTTACCTGGAGAATCCCAGGGATGGAGGAGCCTGGTGGGCTGCCGTCTATGGGGTCACACAGAGTCAGACACGACTGAAGCGACTTAGCAGCAGCAGCAGCAAGCTATTTACCAACTAAATCCAAATTACCAACCCAATAGTAGGCATGAAAAATAGGGGCCCTGCTGGCCTTTTGATTTGTCATCATTAGTGGCAATAAGACATTGTATGCCAGAGAAGTTGTCACTTTTTCACTGCAGAAAAAAAAGGGAAATAAATTACTGTGAGACCCAGGCTTAGAATAGATAGTACAAAAAACTGAGGGCATCTGCTTTTCTGTGAAGTGCCCAGAACAGAAAAGATTGGCAGAGACTCAGAAATGCTCACTATGGGAGAGAACACAGGCATGTCCTGGCCTTTCTTAGAGCAAGTGTGCCTCAAAGATTTTGATTCACCAGACATCTACTGAGTGCCTCCTCTCTGCTGCCTAGCAAACAAGGAATTCACCGGTGAACAAAACACAGCTTCTTCCTCAAGGAAGTGATAATCCAACTTTGCTTTCCAGGACTTTGCAGCAACTGAAGCACTATTTCTTGGAGTCAGATCTGCTCATTTGTTTTATTTTCATTTTTGTCTTTCACTTTTCTTGAAGGAAATTTGCACAACTCAAAATAGCCTGGAGTTAAAACTCCCCTTGGGGTCCCCCCCAACATTCTATGCAAAACAAAGAACTCTCTAACTTGAAGAAAAAAATGGACATTAAATTTGATTTCGCCCAGCTCTCAGCTGGTCCCAGCCTCTGGCCAATCTCCAAAATTCCTTGTCCCAGCCATTTAAGAGATAACTAATCTGAACAACTCTGTATTCAGATGCTTATATCTTTCCTTTTCTCCTTTGCTTTTCGCTTCTCTTCTTTTCACAGCTATTTGTAAGGCCTCCTCAGACAGCCATTTTTCTTTTTTGCATTTCTTTTCCATGGGGATGGTCTTGGTCCCTGTCTCCTGTACAATGTCACGAACCTCCGTCCAGAGTTCATCAGGCACTCTATCTATCAGATCTAATCCCTTAAATCTATTTCTCACTTCCACTGTATAATCATAAGGGATTTGATTTAGGTCATATCTGAATGGTCTAGTGGTTTTCCCTACTTTCTTCAATTTAAGTCTGAATTTGGCAATAAGGAGTTCATGATCTGAGCCACAGTCAGCTCCTGGTCTTGTTTTTGCTAACTGTATACAGCTTCTCCATCTTTGGCTGCAAAGAATATAATCAATCTGATTTCAGTGTTGACCATCTGGTGATGTCCATGTGTAGAGTCTTCTCTTGTGTTGTTGGAAGAGGGTGTTTGCTATGACCAGTGCGTTCTCTTGACAAAACTCTATTAGCCTTTGCCCTGCTTCATTCCGTGCTTCAAGGTAAAATTTGCCTGTTACTCCAGGTGTTTCTTGACTTCCTACTTTTGCATTCCAGTCCCCTATAATGAAAAGGACATCTTTTTTGGGTGTTAGTTCTAAAAGGTGTTGTAGGTCTTCATAGAACCGTTCAACTTCGGCTTCTTCAGCGTTACTGGTTGGGGCATAAGCCTGGATTACTGTAATATTGAATGGTTTGCCTTGGAAATGAACAGAAATCATGCAGAGTTCCAAAGAATAGCAAGGGTAGATAAGAAAGCCTTCCTCAGTGATCAATGCAAAGAAATAGAGGAAAACAACAGAACAGGAAAAACAAGAGATCTCTTCAAGAAAATTAGAGATTCCAAGGGAACATTTCATGCAAAGATGGGCTCGGTAAAGGACAGAAATGGTATGGACCTAACAGAAGCAGAAGATATTAAGAAGAGGTGGCAAGAATACACAGAAGAACTGTACAAAAAAGATCTTCACGACCAGGATAGTCATGATAATGTGATCACTGACCTAGAGCCAGACATCTTGGAATGTGAAGTCAAGTGGGCCTTAGAAAGCATCACTACGAACAAAGCTAGTGGAGGTGATGGAATTCCAGTTGAGCTACTTCAAATCTTGAAAGATGATGCTGTGAAAGTGCTGCACTCAATATGCCAGCAAATTTGGAAAACTCAGCAGTGGCCACAAGACTGGAAAAGGTCACTCTTCATTCTAATCCCAAAGAAAGGCAATGCCAAAGAATGCTCAAACTACCGCACAATTGTACTCATCTCACACGCTAGTAAAGTCATGCTCAAAATTCTCCAAGCCATGCTTCAACAATATGTCAACCGTGAACTCCCAGATGTTCAAGCAGGTTTTAGAAAAGGCAGAGGCACCAGAGATCAAATTGCCAACATCTGCTGGATCATGGAGAAAGCAAGAGAGTTCCAGAAAAATATCTATTTCTGCTTCATTGACTATGCCAAAGCCTTTGACTGTGTGGATCACAATAAACTGTGGAGAATTCTGAAAGAGATGAGAATACCAGACCACCTGACCTGCCTCTTGAGAAACCTGTATGCAGGTCAGGAAGCAACAGTCAGAACTGTACATGGAACAACAGACTGGTTCCAAATAGGAAAAGGAGTACGTCAAGGCTGTATATTGTCACCTTGCTTCTTTAACTTCTATGCAGAGTACATCATGAGGAACGCTGGGCTGGAAGAAGCACAAGCTGGAATCAAGATTGCCGGGAGAAATATCAATAACCTCAGATATGCAGATGACACTAGCCTTATGGCAGAAAATGAAGAGGAAGTCAAAAGCCTCTTGATGAAAGTGAAAGAGGAGAGTGAAAAGGTTGCCTTGAAGCTCAACATTCAGAAAACGAAGATCATGGCATCTGGTCCCATCACTTCATGGGAAATAGATGGAAAAACAGTGGAAACAGTGTCAGACTTTATTTTGGGGGGCTCCAAAATCACTGCAGATGCTGATTGCAGCCATGAAATTAAAAGACGCTTACTCCTTGGAAGGAAAGTTATGACCAACCTAGATAGTATATTAAAAAGCAGAGACATTACTTTGCCAACCAAGGTCCGTCTAGTCAAGGCTATGGTTTTTCCAGTGGTCATGTATGGATGTGAGAGTTGGACTGTGAAGAAAGCTGATCGCCGAAGAATTGATGCTTTTGAACTGTGGTGTTGGAGAAGACTCTTGAGAGTCCCTTGGACTGCAAGGAGATCCAACCAGTCCATTCTAAAGGAGATCAATCCTGGGTGTTCATTGGAAGGACTGATACTAAAGCTGAAACTGCAATACTTCGGCCACCTCATGCGACGAGTTGACTCACTGGAAAAGACTCTGATGCTGGGAAAGGTTGGGGGCGGGAGGAGAAGGGGACGACCGAGAATGAGATGGCTGGATGGCATCACCGACTCTGTGGACATGAGTTTGAGTGAACTCCGGGAGTTGGTGATGGACAGGGAGGCCTGGCATGCTGTGATTCATGGGGTCGCGGAAAGTCGGACACGACTGAGCGACTGAACTGAACTGAACTGAACTGAATCCGAACAACCTTGGAGAAGAACAGGCCCCCTTAAGACAGTAGATTTCCACATATATACTTCCTCTTTTCTTGGGTTAGTGCAGCAGCTCACTAATCTGACTACCGCCCCTTTTCCCCTCATTAAAGGTGATCTGTTCCTGTAAAGTGCAAGTCTCATTCTTTCTCTGAACCTCACATTCTCTAATTTCCTTACCCTACACTTCTGCCACCATTTTCTTCAGAAATTTGATAGGTGGTGGACTTAAGTTTTTATTTCTAGTCTCTCATATCTAATTTCTTGGGAGAAGAGACAGATTAACAATGTTACCTCTTAGGACTTTTCAGTGACTCACTTGTCAGGGTTTCTAAATTCACAAAGGCTCAATGACAAGAGAAGACATCTCTTTTTTTGAGCTGTTAATTCCTCCTTTAGGTATAAACCATCTTCTATTTAAACACGATTTCATAATGATTTCTTTTTTAGTATAATAGGAAAAAATTATAGATGCTTCTTTATTACCTTTAAATTCCCTGTCAGTCACTACACATGACTACTGTGGCCCTGTGGCCCGAGCAGTCACACCATGTCTGTGACTGCCTTTCACTCAAAGGGGAAACCAGAGAAGTGCTGAATGCATCTGGCTTCTGGTCCCCCGTACATCCCAGGATTTCATTTATTTTTTTTCCCCTTTTTTGATGCTCTGAGGGAAAACCTTAAGCTACTGGCCAGGTTCATAGGAATAGGGAGACATTTATGAAGGTCATTTACTGAAAAGAAGGAAAAAGGGATGGGCCCAAGACACATTTCATTATTTTTTCTGGAGCAAGACAGTCCTCTAACATAGAACAGTCTTCCTGTCTGCAAAAACATCAGTAGTGTCCTGAAGGAGATGTAAGGTTCTCTCCTCCAGCACCAGTGGGCCTCAGGGCAGAAGCAGCCCAGGACAAGGGAAAAAACGCCAGGATGTGCAACACAAAACTGTTGCTCTTCTAGATTCAAAGATCAGTGATCTGTGGAGATTTAGAGGTGAAAGAGAAAGGAGGAAGGGATGGATTCTGAATTGAGCCTTGAAGGATGGATGGGGTTTCCACTCAGAGATGATGAATGGTGAGAGATAGATCTCCTTCTGCTGTGGTGTGAGCTTGTGACGCTTGTCTCCCCAAGATCCAGTATCATCCACTTTTTTTTTTTTTTTTTTTTCAGTTTTGGTGTTCATTTATTTTATTATTTTATTGGAGACAAATTACTTTACATTAATATATTGGTTGGTTTTGCCATACATTGACACGAATCTGCCCCAGGTGTACATGTGTTTCCCCTCTTGAACCCCCCTCCCACCTCCCTCTTCCCCACTCTTAAAAATGAGGACTGGGACTTCTCTGGTGGCCCACTGGTAACAAAAATCCATTTTCCAGCTTTCCTACACTGCCGCTAAGGTGTTCAGTCCTTCCAAGGAAGCTAAGGCCATTTTGGGGTGAGGTCCTCACATCAACTGGCGATTAGCACTGCCCCTGGCAGCCCCCACCTAGCACTCACCCCCACCATGGTCCCAGTCTTGGAGCTCGCCTGCATCTACTTGGCCTTCGTTTTGCACAACGATGAGGTGATGGTCACTGAGGATAAGATCAATGCCCTCATTAAAGCAGCTGGTGTAAATGTTGAGCTTTTCTGCCAGGCTTGTTTGCAAGAGCTTTGGCCAATGTTAACATCAGGAGCCTCATCTTCATCGTAGGGGCTGGTGGACCTATCCCATCCACCACTGCTGCCCCAGCTGAGGAGAAAAAAGTGGAAGCAAAGAAAGAAGAATCTGAAGAGTGTGATGATGACAGGGGCTTTGGCCTTTTTTTGACCAAACCTCTTTAGTAACACATTCTATAAAAACCTCTTTAGAAAAAAATAAAAGGAATCCAGCTTCCAGTGCAAGGACATGGTTCGATCCCTGGTCAGTGAACTAATATCCCACATGCCGCAGAGCAACTAAGCTCCGTGGAACACAACAAATGAACTCAGTGCTCTGTAGCCCGCAGGACACAACTAGAGAGCCTGCACATTGCAACTAAGACCAACAGAAGTCAAGTAAATAAATAAATGTTTACAAATAATGATAAGTAAGTAAAAATGAGGAGTGGAGGGCGTGGACGGTTTCCCTCAGCTCAGCTTTTGTTCCAGGGTGCCATTCAGATTACAGCTAACGCTGCTGCTGCTAAGTAGCTTCAGTCGTGTTGGACTCTGTGCGACCCCATAGATGGCAGCCCACCAGGTCTCCCACCCCTGGAATTCTCCAGATGAGAACACTGGAGTGGATTGCCATTTCCGTCTCCAATGCATGAAACTGAAAAGTGAAAGTGAAGTCGCTCAGTCGTGTCCGACTCTTAGACTCTTCACAACCCCATGGACTGCAGCCTACCTGGCTCCTCCGTCCATGGTGTTTTCCAGGCAAGAGTACTGGAGTGGGTTACAATTGCCTTCCCTGCAGATTACAGCTAACCATGCTTTTTCCCACCTGCCTTCCACTTTATCCCACATTTCGTCTTCCTCCGTTTGCTCCCATTTATCCTCTTTACGTTAATAATGAAATAATTACAGCTTATGTAAATATATGTGGGAGAGTTGCTCAAGCCTGTGCTTTGCTGGGTGGTTCCAGTTCCCCCTCCAGCCTTACTGAGCTCTACTTTGTTTTCATCACTTCCAAAGAACATTTTGGATTCTTACCTTTGTCTACATCGTCTCCCAATACAGTGCTTATGTGGAGAAAGAATCAGAAAAATATTCATTAGGACTTCCCTTGTGTCTCAACAAAGGTCCGTCTAGTCAAGGCTATGGTTTTTCCAGTGGTCATGTATGGATGTGAGAGTTGGACTGTGAAGAGAGCTGATCGCCGAGGAATTGATGCTTTTGAACTGTGGTGCTGGAGAAGACTCTTGAGAGTCCCTTGGACTGCAAGGAGATCCAACCAGTCCATTCTAAAGGAGATCAATCCTGGGTGTTCATTGGAAGGACTGATGCTAAAGCTGAAACTCCAATATTTTGGCCATCTCATGTGACGAGTTGACTCACTGGAAAAGACTCTGATGCTGGGAAGGATTGAGGGCAGGAGGAGAAGGGGACGACAGAGAATGAAATGGCTGGATGGCATCACCGACTCGATGGACATGAGTTTGAGTGAACTCTGGGAGTTGGTGATGGACAAGGAGGCCTGGCATGCTGTGATTCATGGGGTTGCAAAGAGTCAGACACGACTTAGCGACTGAACTGAACTGACTGAACTGTGTCTCAGCTAAGAAAGAATCTGCCTGCAATGTGGGAGACCTGGGTTCGATACCTAGGTTGGGACGATCCCCTGAAGAAGGGCAAATATTCATTAGCAAATAAACCCACAAAGTTTTCCCAAATATTATTTAATGTTTCAATGAATATTGTAGAAATACCTAATCAAACTGTAAGGAACTGCCATGTGGACTGCTTTCCACCAGGTTTGTAGACATGACACAATTACCATTCTTGTATGATAAAGGTAATAAAGAGGATACCAGTAATATCTCCTTAAAGAAATCTAGTGCTTAAGAAGATAAAATAATTTTACAAAGGCAAGGTCACAACCTTTGTATTTTTTCTTGAAACTGTTTGCTAATTAAATTATTAAAAAAATTCCAGAGGGCACTATTAGCTTTCCTTCGGAAGATGCAGCACACTTTATATTGTGTGGCAGCATTTATTTGCATGTTCAGTTCAGTTCAGTCGCTCAGTCGTGTCCGACTGTCTGCGACTCCATGAATCACAGCATGCCAGGCCTCCCTGTCCATCACCAACTCCCGGAGTTCACTCAAACTCATGTCCACAGACTCGGTGATGCCATCCAGCCATCTCATTCTCTGTCGTCCTCTTCTCCTCCTGCCCCCAACCTTTCCCAGCATCAGAGTCTTTTCCAGTGAGTCAACTTGTCGCATGAGGTGGCCAAAGTATTGCAGTTTCAGCTTTAGCATCAGTCCTTCCAGTGAACACCCAGGACTGATCTCCTTTAGAATGGACTGGTTGGATCTTCTAGCAGTCCAAGGGACTCTCAAGAGTCTTCTCCAGCACCACAGTTCAAAAGCATCAATTCTTCGGCGATCAGCTTTCTTCACAGTCCAACTCTCACATCCATACATGACCACGGGAAAAACCATAGCCTTGACTAGACGGACCTTGCTTGGCAAAGTAATGTCTCTGCTTTTTAATATACTATCTAGGTTGGTCATAACTTTCCTTCCAAGGAGTAAGCGTCTTTTAATTTCATGGCTGCAATCAGCATCTGCAGTGATTTTGGAGCTCAAAAAAATAAAGTCTGACACTGTTTCCACTGTTTCCCCATCTATTTTCCATGAAGTGATGGGACCAGATGCCATGATCTTCGTTTTCTGAATGTTGAGCTTCAAGGCAACCTTTTTACTCTCCTCTTTCACTTTCATCAAGAGGCTTTTGACTTCCTCTTCACTTTCTGCCGTAAGGGTGGTGTCATCTGCATATCTGAGGTTATTGATATTTCTCCCGGCAATCTTGATTCCAGCTTGTGCTTCTTCCAGCCCAGCGTTCCTCATGATGTACTCTGCATATAAGTTAAATAAGCAAGGTGACAATATACAGCCTTGACGTACACCTTTTCCTATTTGGAACCAGTCTGTTGTTCCATGTCCAGTTCTGACTGTTGCTTCCTGACCTGCATACAGGTTTCTCAAGAGGCAGGTCAGGTGGTCTGGTATTCCCATCTCTTTCAGTATTTTCCACAGTTTATTGTGATCCACACAGTCAAAGGCTTTGGCATAGTCAATGAAGCAGAAATAGATGTTTTTCTGAAACTCTCTTGCCTTCTCCATGATCCAGCGGATGTTGGCAATTTGATCTCTGGTGCCTCTGCCTTTTCTAAAACCTGCTTGAACATCTGGGAGTTCACGGTTCACATATTGCTGAAGCCTGGCTTGGAGAATTTTGAGCATGACTTTACTAGCATGTGAGAAGAGTGCAATTGTGCGGTAGTTTGAGCATTCTTTGGCATTCCCTTTCTTTGGGATTGGAATGAAGACTGACTTTTTCCAGTCCTGTGGCCACTGCTGAGTTTTCCAAATTTGCTGGAGATGCCAGAGACGCAGGCCCTGGCGCAACTGACCACACAAAGAGGCACGGCCGTGAGGAGTTACCCCACGCCTGAGGCCAGGGCCGTCGGTTGAGAGCAGCTACCGCACGTCCAATAGGCGGTGGTTGCACGGGCACAGGAGGGCCGAGAGGAGCTACTCCACTTTCAAGGTCAGGAGGGGCGGCCTTGAAGAGATACGCCTCGTCCAAGGTAAGGTGCAACGGCTGCGCTTTGCTTGAGCAGCTGTGAAGAGATATCCTACGACCAAGGTAAGAGAAACCCCAATAAGATGGTAGGTATTGTGAGGGGGCATCAGAGGGCAGACATACTGAAATCATAATCACGGGAAACTAGTCGATCTGATCACATGGACCACAGCCGAATGTGGTCCACTGGAAAAGGGAATGGCAAACCACTTCAGTATACTTGCCTTGAGAACCCCATGAACAGTATCAAAGGGCAAAATGATAAGATACTGAATGAGGAATTCCCCAGGTCAGTAGGTGCCCAGTATGCTACTGGAGCTCAGTGGAGAAATAACTCTAGAAGGAAGGAAGGGGTGGAGCAAAAGCAAAACCAATACCCAGTAGTGGATGTGACTGGTGATAGAAGCAAGGTCTGGTGTTGTAAAGAGCAATATTGCATAGGAATGTGGAATGTTAGGTCCATGAATCAAGGTAAATTGGAAGTGGTCAAACAGGAGATGGCAAGAGTGAACATAGACATTCTAGGAATTAGTGAACTAAAATGGACTGGAATAGGTGAATTTAACTCAGATGACCATTATATCTACTACTGTGGGCAGGAATCCCTTAGAAGAAATGGAGAAGCCATCATGGTCAACAAAAGAGTCCGAAATGAAGTTCTTGGATGCAATCTTAAAAACGACAGAATGATTTCTGTTCGTTTCCAAGGCAAACCATTCAATATTACAGTAATCCAAGTCTATGCCCCAACCAGTAATGCTGAAGAAGCCGAAGTTGAACTGTTCTATGAAGACCTACAAGACCTTTTAGAACTAACACCCAAAAAAGATGTCCTTTTCATTATAGGGGACTGGAATGCAAAAGTAGGAAGTCAAGAAACACCTGGAATAACAGGCAAATTTGGCCTTGGAGCACGGAATGAAGCAGGGCAAAGGCTAATAGAGTTTTGCCAAGAGAATGCACTGGTCATAGCAAACACCCTCTTCCAACAAAACAAGAGAAGACTCTACACATGGACATCACCAGATGGTCAACACCGAAATCAGATTGATTATATTCTTTGCAGCCAAAGATGGAGAAGCAGTATACAGTTAGCAAAAACAAGACCAGGAGCCAACTGTGGCTCAGATCATGAACTCCTTATTGCCAAATTCAGACTTAAATTGAAGAAACTAGGGAAAACCGCTAGACCATTCAGATATGACCTAAATCAAATCCCTTATGATTATACAGTGGAAGTGAGAAATAGATTTAAGGGACTAGATCTGATAGATAGAGTGCCTGATGAACTCTGGGCGGAGGTTCGTGACATTGTACAGGAGACAGGGACCAAGACCATCCCCATGGAAATGAAATGCAAAAAAGAAAAATGGCTGTCTGAGGAGGCCTTACAAATAACTGTGAAAAGAAGAGAAGCGAAAAGCAAGGGAGAAAAGGAAAGATATAAGCATCTGAATGCAGAGTTCCAAAGAATAGCAAGGAGAGATAAGAAAGCCTTCTTCACCGATCAATGAAAAGAAATAGAGAAAAACAACAGAATAGGAAAAACAAGAGATCTCTTCAAGAAAATTAGAGATTCCAAGGGAACATTTCATGCAAAGATGGGCTCGATAAAGGACAGAAATGGTATGGACCTAACAGAAGCAGAAGATATTAAGAAGAGGTGGCATGAATACACAGAAGAACTGTACAAAAAAGATATTCATGACCAAGATAGTCACGATAACGTGATCACTGACCTAGAGCCAGACATCTTGGAATGTGAAGTCAAGTGGGCCTTACTACGAACAAAGCTAGTGGAGGTGATGGAATTCCAGTTGAGCTACTTCAAATCTTGAAAGATGATGCTGTGAAAGTGCTGCACTCAATATGCCAGCAAATTTGGAAAACTCAGCAGTGGCCACAGGACTGGAAAAGTCAGTCTTCATTCCAGTCCCAAAAAAAGGCAATATTTGCATGTAAGTGATAGCAAATTAAAAATGACTTTTATCTATGTATTAAAAAAAAATTCCCAAGAACACCTTCCTTGGAAGTTTTGTGGAAATCAGCCCATGTTCCAGGGGACCTTTAAAATACAAACTTGTAGATCTCAAAAATAACTTTGTAAATCAGACTTTGATTCACTTGAGTCTTCCAGACGACATTTCTGAATAACTATGCTAAGTAAAGTTACCCAGCTACGGGTGATTTTTAATGGAGCATATTTTAACCTAAATAAGTCATCCCCAACAGGTATCCCTGCACAGTGACCCAGCTGTACCACATAGCCTGCAAAGAAAGGTTACGAGAAAACCAAAAGATATGAGGGTTTTCCTTTCAGAAGTGACTCTTAAAGTGTCTTCCTCCATGGAGTATAGGCATAGAGTCCCTGTTTGTTCTCCAAGGACTGTATTTCTCTAGCAGTTCAGAGAAATTGCTGTGGTTAGAGAGTGAAAATGTGTGTGTGCCTGCTCTGCTGCTTGTCTCCAAATAACACATGCTTTTTAACAGTTTGTAATTCTAATTTCTGGCAGCTGTAGACTTGTTACCTTAACGTGCTAAAGTTCTGTGCATTGTAGTGAACAGGGTTTTTTATTGATTTCTATGGAGGGACTGATGCTAAAGCTGAAACTCCAATACTTTGGCCACTTCATGTGAAGAGTTGACTCACTGGAAAAGACTGATGCTAGGAAGGATTGGGGGCGGGAGGAGAAGGGGACGACAGAGGATGAGATGGCTGGATGGCATCACCGACTCGATGGACATGAGTTTGAGTGAACTCCGGGAGTTGGTGATGGACAGGGAGGCCTGGCGTGCTGTGATTCATGGGGTCGCAGAGAGTCGGACATGACTGAGTGACTGAACTGAACTGATACACTTAATTGTATGATGATCTATTGTTAGGGATTCTGTGTTTCTTCATAAATGTAAAATTCAATACAAATTTTTAAATTTCTCTCCCTCTCTTCTAGAGCTAGGTTGTTCTCTTGCACACAGCTCTCCCCACTCCCACCTCTTCTCTCTCTGCCTCTCTTTGTTTCTCTTTCTCTGTCTGTCCCTCCTTCCCTCTCTCCTCATTTCCCAGTCACCTTTAGGCACGTTTAAAACCCTCAACCTTTTGGAATTGCCACTTGGCAAGAGTTATGTTTCTGTGTTTTGGTTCTGAAGAACAGTGCCACGATTTCAACTGAACTTTTTATTGCTTGAAGCTAATCAAGTTGCAGTTCTGCCTTCCAAATTCACAGCTTGCTGTGAGCAGACAGGAGTGGGAGGGGAGGAAACTAGAACGCTGGGTACTGGAGATTTCCCCATTGCTCTGTCACCTCTTCTAACAAGAAATTTTTCTTAAGATTCCAGCTAAATGACCAGTTCTTTTAAAACTTTCCTTCTTTGACAATAATGTTCACTGTTGTGACTTCGGTAGTGGTTCAATGAAACTGCCTACAAATGTGCGCATGGGTTTGATCCCTGGTCTGGGAAGATTCCGCATGCTGTGGGGCAACTATGCCCCTGCACCACAACTACTGATCCCGCATGTTGCAACTACTGAAACTCATAGGCTCACAGGCTCTAGAGCCCAGGCTCTGTAGCAAGAGAAGCCACCACAATAAGCCCTCAAACCACAGCTAGAGAGTAGTGTCTGCTCACCACAACTAAAGAAAGCCCACATGAAACAATGAAGACCCTGCACAGCCAAAAATGTAAATAAATAAATAATTTTCAGTATTTGTTAATGCTTCTCAAACTTCTGAAATCTATACACCTAGTTTATCCAGAGTCTTACCTTCTCTGCTGCTGCTGTGGCTAAGTCACTTCAGTCGTGTCCGACTCTGTGCGACCCCATAGACGTCAGCCTACCGGGCTCCCCTGTCCCTGGGATTCTCCAGGCAAGAACAGTGGAGTGGGTTGCCATTTCCTTCTCCAATGTGTGAAAGTGAAAAGTGAAAGTGAAGTTGCTCAGTCACTTCCGACTTATAGCGATCCCATGGACTGCAGCCTACCAGGTTCCTCCATCCATGGGATTTTCTAGGCAAGAGTACTGGAGTACCTTCTCTAGTCTTGTTTAAAAAGTAGGAGTATTTCCCCCAAATATAAAGTTATAGTTGAATTTTCCCCCCCACTTAGATACACTTAAAGCTTCTCAGCCAGCTCTGAGTGAGGAACCTGGGAGTTGACTATCTACCCTCCCACATGGCCCTCTTTGAGAATCACTTGTTGCTGTTCTGCTGCTCTCTGGAGATTGATTAGTAAATCTGCTGAAACTGAAAAGAAATTCTAAGGAGTAAATTGTTGTAGATACCTCAAACTGCATTGAACCAAGAGCTGGGGCTATAAAATAGGAACTTAGTTGGTCCCTGGGGAAAATGTTCAGATTTCTTAGATGCTTTGCAGTTGGTACTAGAACCTTGCAGTAATGACTTTCAATTTTGTAGCTAATAAAAAGTAGCAACCCACAATTATCCTTGTGTTTCCAGTTGAGCAAAATGGAATTTAGAGAGCTCTTTGTTAGTCTAAATGAGTTTTCTATTTTCAATCCCTTTTCCAAAATATGTGGTTCTGCATTTCAGTTTTTATAGTAAACTGGCTTATACACATTTCTAAAAAAAAGTGAGACCCAGAAGTTAGTGACTAATGGATAAAACTGAGCAATATTGAAACAAAGTGGTAAGGTTGCCTTCCTAGCATTCTTATGACCTTGGGAACATTGGGGTTTCTAAAGCTGAGGGGTTTTTTTTCTTTTCTTTTCTGTTCTCACCTTCCTTGGTAAAGCATATAAATTGAATTTGTCTATGAATATGAAACATTGAAAGTATTAAAGTTTACACATGCTTTTTGTTTGTGGGGCTATATTTTTCCTTTTAGTTATCAATATACAATAATCATATACATAGCATTTTCCTCCCTTCTCCTAAAAATGATTATCAGTTATGTCATTAACCCTTACTGCCCCCATGTGGAGTAAGGCAATGCTCTTTTATTTTTTCTTTTATTTATTTATTTTATTTTATTTATGCTTTCTCTTTTATTTTTTAATTGGACTGACAAAGTTCTAGAAACAAGAGTATGTCCAAACCAATCAGTGAAATAGTGCTGAAACTGAAAGTAGAAATCAAGACAGCAGGAACCCAGAACTTCTCAAGGTTTTAATAGAATATAAAATTTGACTCCATCTATGTAGTGTCAAGGATGCTTAACACAACATTTTCTTAGAGGATGCCTGTTGGCATCATTACATAAAAAAAATTCCCACATAAGTATGTGTGAACCATAAAGCATACATTTATTGTTTCCAATAGTATGGAGATCTTACCTAATAGCTGTTAGTGTTCAGAAATGCTTCAGGTCAGGGAAGGGAAAACCAAATCTACTTCTAAATCTATTCTATTTCTTCTGGAACATAATACCCTCTTGAAATATATTTGATACTTCCATTACCAAACCTTGTTTCTGGCAATGTTGTGCTATGTATTTGGCCTCACCCAATACTATTTCCTGATCCTGTTTTCTTGTTCTCTGATACATTTGTCCTCTGACTGCAAATGTAAGTTTCCTTTATGAGAGTCAGTGATGCTCTTCCTGACCTTGTTTTTAGATATTTCACCACAGAAATATGTACCAATTCAAGAAATTTAATTTGAACAGTGAATGTCACTTTTGAGAATAAATGTGATATTTTGGTGATAGACTGTTTTAAAGGGAATGCAGATGCTAGGTGGACTCTCTGAAGCCGTGCTGTTGAATACAGAGTTGGACTTGGTACAAACCACTCTGTACTAAATCCCTCCCAGTATCTCTTCTACCCTGTGAGCTTTTTAATACTTCTCTTTAGACTAAGGGTGTTTTTTTAAAATTTATTCTTTAATTGGGAGAAAATTGCTTTACAATTTTGTGTTGATTTCTGCTATACAACAATGCAATTCAGCCATAATTATACCTATATCACCTCCCTCCTGAGCCTCCACCCCTACCCCCTCACCCCTCTAGGTCATCACAGAGCACCAGGCTGAGTTCCTTGTGTTATACAGCAACTTCTCAGCAGCCATCTATTTTACACATGGTAGTGTATATATTAGACTAAGGGTAAAGGAGAAACATCTTGGATATAATCATTGCTTCCATACCTGTGCAGACTTCTAATACATGCATGCCATGCTGAAAGAAATTGCATTTATGGTCAATATATGAAACACTAGCTTACAGTTTTTAAAATATGATACATGCTCATTATGAACAAAATTTGAACATGATAGAGATGTACAAAGAAAAAAAATTTAAAATATACAGAAAAAATTAAAATAGACAGAAATTCCCAGAGAAAGCATGTGACATCAAGGGATATGCAAGTGTTTAGATCTGATAGAAAGACTGCCTGAAGAACTATGGATGGAGATTTTTAACACCATACAGGAGGTGATCAAAACCATCCCCAAGAAAAAGAAATGCAAAAAGGCAATGTGCTTGTCTGAGGAGGCCTTACAAACAACTGAGAAAAGAAGAGAAATGAAAGGCAAAGGAGAAAAGGAAAGATATACCCATCTGAATGCAGAGTTACAAAGAATAACAAGGAGAGATAAGAAAACCTTCCTAAGTAATCTAAAGAGCCTCTTGATGACAGTGAAAGAGAGAGTGGAAAAGCTGGCTTAAAACTCAACATTCAGAAAACTGAGATCATGACATCCAGTCCCATCACTTACGGCAAATAGATGGGGAAACAATGGAAACAGTGACAGATTTTATTTTCTTGGGCTCCAAAATCACTGCAGATGGTGACTGCAGCCTTGAAATTAAAAGAAGCTTGCTCCTTGGAGCAAAAGCTTTGACAAACCTCAGTTCAGTTCAGTTCAGTCACTCAGTAGTGTCTGACTCTTTGCAAACCCACGGACTACAGTTTGTCTATGACAAACCTAGACAGCATATTAAAAAGCAGAGACATTGCTTTGCTGACAAAGATCCATCTGGTCAATTTTATGGTTTTTCCAGTAGTCATATATGGATGTAAGAGTTGGACCATAAAGAAAGCTGAGCGCTAAAGAAATGATGCTTTTGAACTATGGTGTTGGAGAAGACTCTTGAGAGTTCCTTGGACTGCAGTGAGATCAAACCAGTCCATCCTAAAGGAAATTAGTCCTGAATATTCATTGGAAGAACTGATGCTGAAGCTCCAATACTTTGGCCACCTTGTGCAAAGAACTGACTCATTGGAAAATATCCTGATGCTGGGAAAGACTGAAGGCAGGAGGAGAAGGGAATGACAGAGGGTGAGATGGTTGGATGGCATCACTGACTCGATGGATATGAGTTTGAGCAAACTCCAGGAGTGGTGTTGGACAGGGAAGCCTGGTGTGCTGCAGTCCATGGAGCCGCAAAGAGTCAGACACAACCGAGTGACTGAACTGAACTGAAGTGACCAAGCAAAGAAATAGAGGAAAACAATAGAATGGGAAAGACTAGAGATCTCTTTAAGAAAATTAGTGATACCAAGGGAACATTTCATGCAAAATAGGCACAATAAAGGACAGAAGTGGAATGAACTTAACAGAAGCAGAAGATATTAATAAGAGGTGACAAGAATACACAGAACTATACAAAAGAGATCTTAATGACCCAGATAACCATGATTGTGTGATCACTCACCTAGAGCCAGACGTTCTGGAGTGCAAAGTCAAGTGGGCCTTAGGAAGCATCACAACAAACAAAACTAGTAAAGGTGATGGAATTCCAGTTGAACTATTTCAAACCTTAAAAGATGATGCTGTTAAAGTGCTGCGCTCAATATGTCAGAAAATTTGGAAAACTCAGCAGTGGCCACAGGACTGGAAAGGGTCAGTTTTCATTCCAGTCCCAAAGAAAGACAATGCCAAAGAATGCTCAAACTACCACTCATCTCACATGCTAGCAAAATAGTGCTCAAAATTCCCCAAGCAAGGCTTCATCAGTAAGTGAACTGAGAACTTCCAGATGGACTTCCCTCATAGCTCAGTAGGTAAAGAATCTGCCTGCAATGCAGGAGATCTGGGTTCCACTCCTGGCTTGGGAAGAACCCCTGGAGAAGGAAATGTCAACCTACTTTAGTATTCTTAGCTGGAGAATCCCATGGATAGAGGAGCCTGGTAGGCTACAGTAATAGGGTCACAATAATTGGGCACGACTGAGTGACTAACACTTACTTCTTTCAAGCTGGATTTAGAAAAGGCATAGTAACCTGAGATCAAATTGCCAACATCCGTTGAATCATAGGAAAAACAAGAGAATTCCAGAAAAACATCTACTGCTGCTTCATTGACTATGTTAAAACCTTTGACTGTGTGGATCACAACAAACTGGAAAATTCTTAAAGAGATTGGACTACTAGACCACTTTGCTTGTCTCCTGAGAAACCTGTATGCAGGTCAAGAAGCAACAGTCAAAACTGGACATGGAACAACAGACTGGTTCCAAATTGGGAAAGGAGTACATCAAGGCTGTTTATTGTCACCCTGCTTATTTAACTTATATCTAGAGTGAAAAGCGAAAGTCACTCAGTTGTGTCTGACTCTTGCGACCCCAGAGACTACAGTCCATGGAACTCTCCAGGCAAAAATACTGGTGTGGGTAGCTTATCCTTCTCCAGGGGATCTTCCCAACCGAGGGATCGAATTCAGGTCTCCTGCGTTGCAGGCAGATTCTTCACCAACTGAGCTATCAGGGAAGCCCATGCAACTTACATGAAGAGCACATCATGTGAAATGCCAGACTGGATGAATTACAAGCTGGAATCAAGATTGTCGGGAGAAATATCAACAACCTCAAGTATGTAGACGATACTACTCTAATGGAATAAAGCAAAGAGGAATTAAAGAGCCTTCTGATGAAGGTGAAAGAGGAGAGTGAAAAAGCTGGTTTAAAACTCAACATTTAAAAAACTAAGATCATGGTAACCAGTCCCACCACTTCATAGCAAATAGATGGGGAAAAATGGAAATAGTGGCAGATTTTATTTTCTTGGGCTCCAAATCACTGTGGACAGTGGCTGCAGTCATGAAATTAAAAGACACTTGTTCCTTGGAAGGAAAGGTATGACAAACCTAGACAGCATATTAAAAAGCAGAGACATCACTTTGCCAACAAAGGTCTGTTTAGTCAAAGCTATGCTTTTTTCCAGTAGTCATGTATGGATGTGAGACCTGGACCATAAAGAATGCTGAGTGACTTAGAATTGATGCTTTCAAATTGTGATGCTGTAGAAGACTCCTGAGAGTTTCTCAGACAGCAAGGAGATCAAACCAGCCAATACTAAAGAAAATAAACCCTGAATATTCATTGGAAACACTGATGCTGAAATTCCAATACTTTGACCACCTCAGGCGAACAGCTGACTCATTGGAAAAGACCCTGTTTCTGGGAAGGATTGAGAAGTGGCTTTTAAAGGATGGGATGGTTGTATGGAATCACTGACTCAATGGACATGAGTTTGAGAAAACTTGGGGAGATTGTGAAAGACAGGGAAACCCATCATGCTGCAGTCCATGGGGGTCACAAAGAGTCAGACATGACTGAGCAACTGAACAACAATCATATACTATGTTCAAAGTCAATTTGTTTAAAATAATGTTGTTGTTCAGTCACTCTGTACAGTTCATGGAATTCTCCAGGCCAGAATATTGAAGTGGGTAGCCTTTCCCTTCTTTATCTTCTGAAATCAGGGATTGAAACCAGGGCTCCTGCATTGCAGGAAGATTCTTTACCAGCTGAACCACAAGGGAAGCCCAAGAATACTGGAGTGGGTAACCTATCCCTTGGCCAGTGGATATTCCCGACCCAGGAATCGAACTGGGGTCTCTTGCATTGCAGGTGGATTCTTTACCAACTGAGCTATCGGGAAAGAATACATCTCAATAAAGTTGTTAGTTAAAAAAAGAATTGTATGAGGGAAAGGTATTGAAGTGAAACTGCAAATAGGAAGCAATTATTTACTCCATTTTCCCCTCTTCCAAAAGCTAGCTAGGAATTTTGAAGTCCTCTTTTCAAAACTGAAGCTTTGGAGCAAGAGAAACAAAGAACCCTCTAAATGTCTTGACTAATGTGCACTGAAACTTGTATGAGGTTTCCAACTCCCAACCACAGATCTGCACCGTAGTTTAATTTTCCTGATCTTTAAAATTTTGATAACAAAGGCTTTATATTTTAGAAGACAAAAGCTGAAAATATATATTCATAAATATCGCTGATTTTTGTGTCTTACTGTTATTACAACAAAGGTAAGGACAAATCTCCTGGAAGTGGGTTGGCAGGGGGAGGGGTGGGAAGGATTTGCAGAGGTTAAAATGAAGGGGAGAAGTGAGAGGAAGGTCCGACGTGTTTGTCAGAGAATGGTGCTCTAATTCATGAACGTTTCCTCCAGACTCTGTCCCTTCTTGGGAAGGCTACTGTCCTGTCGCCAGACCTCAGAATGGTCCTGAGGCATCAGGTCCTCCCCACAATCCCTGGAAGGGCATGTCAACTCATGAGCATCACTTGTCAGTGAAGACCCAAGTCACTCTTCTGCTGTTGTTTTCTAAAAGGTCCTGCTGTTTTACATAGTCAGTCAGAGTCTGGTCTAGGGAACTTTTAGGAAAATGTAATCAGGTTTGTATTTAATGCTGAATTCTGAATTTAGGAGAGTATAATGAACACTGCAGATGCTGATTGCAGCCATGAAATTAAAAGACGCTTACTCCTTGGAAGGAAAGTTATGACCAACCTAGATAGCATATTAAAAAGCAGTGACATTACTTTGCCAACCAAGGTCCGTCTAGTCAAGGCTTTGGTTTTTCCAGTGGTCATGTATGGATGTGAGAGTTGGACTGTGAAGAAAGCTGATCGCCAAAGAATTGATGCTTTTGAACTGTGGTGCTGGAGAAGACTTTTGAGAGTCCCTTGGACTGCAAGGAGATCCAACCAGTCCATTCTAAAGATCAATCCTGGGTGTTCATTGGAAGGACTGATGCTAAAGCTGAAACTGCAATACTTTGGCCACCTCATGCGATGAGTTGACTCACTGGAAAAGACTCTGATGCTGGGAAAGGTTGTGGGCAGGAGGAGAAGGGGATGACAGAGAATGAGATTTTGGGATGGCATCACTGACTCTGTGGACATGAGTTTGAGTGAACTCCGGGAGTTGGTGATGGACAGGGAGGCCTGGTGTGCTGTGATTCATGGGGTCGCGGAGAGTCGGACATGACTGAGCGACTGAACTGAACTGAACTGAATGAACACTGACTAATTTTGAAATTATAGTGCTATAGGGAGCAGTTACACTGATTTTCCTTCTCACAATAGAAAAATTTTACCTGTGTTTGCCCACATCTGCAATCAATGTAGATTCAGCAGTATGTCTTCGAGAAACTTAGATTTAGCTTTTGAAATATCATTTTAAAAGGTTATATTACCCAATAGTTGTTAGGGAAGGGTACCTGACTTAAAGGTCTCCTTCGACAAATAAAAAACATGTGGAAAGTACTTGTTTTATATAAACAGTAGGTGCTATACTACTAATACTTCCACCACAACTAGTAGTAGCTTAATAATACTTGTATAGGGCTCTTCATGTCCTAGTCCAATATACCTGGAGTCTATCATTTAAACAAAAAGAGAGAATTCCTGGTAATCAATCTAATAAGGAGTTGCCATTGTTGTTTAGTCCTCTGCCGTGTCCACCTCTTTTGCAACCCCATGGACTGTAGCCCACCAGTCTCCTCCATCCATGGGATTCCCAGGCAAGAATACTGGAGTGGGTGGCCATTTCCTTCTCCATGGAATCTTCCTGACTCAGGGATTCGAACTCATGTCTCCTACATTTCAGGTGGATTTTTTTTACTGCTAAGCCACCAGAGACGTCAATAAGGAGAACTGTGGTGCTGGAAAAGGCTCTTGAGAGTCCCTTGGACTGCAAGGAGATCTAACCAGTCCATTTTAAAGGAGATCAATCCTGGGTGTTCATTGGAAGGACTGATGCTAAAACTGAAACTCCAATACTTTGGCTACCTCATGCGACGAATTGACTCACTGGAAAAGACTCTGAAGCTTGGAGGAATTGCAGGTGGGAGGAGATGGGGATGACAGAGAATGAGATGGCTGGATGGCATCACTGACTCGATGGACATGAGTTTGAGTGAACTCCGGGAGCTGGTGATGGACAGGGAGGCCTGGCGTGCTGTGATTCATGGGGCCGCAAAGAGTCAGACACGACTGAGCGACTGAACTGAACTGAGAGCATTTATTATGATAGTAAGTGTCCCAGAAGGGGAAATGTTACAAAATATGTCTTCAAGGATGACCCATTACCAAGATTTTCTCATAAGAGCAACTCTTGACAGATGTGGCAGCTGAAATATCATTTCTTATTAGTCAGAATTGGGTCTTATGGACACCCTATATGGAGGAGACTGGCTGGGAAGGTCAAGGTTCGGGTTCAGGTTGGGTTGGCCAATGGCATTAGCTCCATCATCCTTCTCTTCACTCCTTCCTAACCCCACTGAACTCAGTGAAGTTCAGCGATGGGGGAGAAGCACAGAGATGTTTGGAGGCTCATAGAAAGGGAAGAATATCTGTTTCACAAATTACCTAAAAATTAGTTTTTACTTATAAAAGCTTAATGGTTTGAGGACAAAGTTAAGGATTTACATTATGTAATTTCAAGGCATTATAATGCTACAGTAATCAAGAGAGAATGATATTAAAATAAGGTGAGATGTAGATTAGTGAAATGGAATATAAAGTCTAGAAATAGACCCGTGCAAAATATGATCAAGTGATTGCCAACAAAGAGGTTGAAGCCAGTTGATCAAAAAATAATTTTCTTTTCAACAAACATTAGTGTCACAAATGGACTTTTGCATGGGGAAAAAATTAGCCATGTACATATAAACAATGTTAACTTGAATTAATGTAAAAGCTAAAACTGCCAGAAGAAAGCAGGAGAAAATCTTTGTGATCCTGAAGTTGGCAAAGTCAAAATACAAACCATAAAATATTTGATAAATGGATTTCATCATAATTTAAAACTTTTGATCATTAAGAAAGATGGATAAGAAAATAAAAAAGCAAGACAGAAAAATTCTGAGTTTCCTTTCTTACTAGTGATTTGGGAATGGAAGGTAAATTTGCACACATTCTGAAGATCAATCTTCAGAATTTTACTTGGAGTACTTAGTTAAGTACACGTACAATCAGTGACTCAGCAGTCCCCCCAGGTATGTACCCCAAAGACATTCTCACACAGGTCTCCGAAGGGATGTATATATTAATAACTGCTCTCATTGCAGTACTGATGGCGTTGGAGATGATTAGAAGCCATCTAAGTATCTGTCACTGGAAGAAGAGATCAGCAAACTAAGGTGGATACATAGCTTGAAGTGTGGCAGTTAGAAGTAAAGGACCAGAGAAAAAGAAGCAGCAAGCATTATCCCAACAACCTGTGCTGGCTACAGAGAGCAGAAAACAGAATGAGATGGACCACACTTCAGTTCAATTCAGTTCAGTCGCTCAGTCGTGTCCGACTCTCTGCGATCCCATGAATCACAGCACGCCAGGCCTCCCTGTCCATCACCAACTCCTGGAGTTCACCCAAACTCATGTCCATAGAGTCGGTGATGCCATCCAGCCATCTCATTCTCTGTCGTCCCCTTCTCCTCCCACCCCCAACCTTTCCCGGACTACACTTACTATTATGTAAATAAAAAATACATACATACAAAACATATAATCTCACACAAACAGAAAAAGGTACCTTAACCACACTAGAAATGTGGTAGGGATGTGGGAGGAGGGTGGAGAACAGCTGTAGAAAATGAGGATACAGGGGAATAAGCAAAACAGGAAGGGCTGAATGAAACCAAATAGCACAAAGGAAAACAGTGAATACTGTAAGGGAGGAAAAAAATTGTCCCTCTACCTTTCTATGTTCTTTGCTTTTCAGTAAAAAGCAAAAAAAAAAAAAAAAGATTAATGGGGAAAAAAAAGCAAATTTAGTTACATGTGTACATACAGAAGCCCCACAATGATACAAGACTGAAAGAAGTGACCAAAGCAGAAAGCTTTTATACCTTTTAGGCAAAAGAAACAATTTGTGAAGAATCGACAAGAAAAGGAGGTTTGGCCTAGGAGTAGCATAATGGTGAAAAAGTAAGAGCTTTGTTTACATGATCTTCTAAGTCCTAAATTCTGTTTGGTGATAAGGATGCCTTCCACTCTCCTGGTACATGGAGGGTATGTTTCACAAGGGAGATTTATCTTTTGCTTTTAGAATAGAATGAGAGGGGTGGTTCAGAGTGACCCTTCTGCTTCTACCATTTTCTTGAGCTCCTTGAGCCTAAGATATTTAATATATCAAAGTGTCATGTTTGGGAGCAATGTATCCTGAACTCCAATAATTACTTAGCACGAAACTCAATAAATGTAAGTTTTACTTCTTTCCTACACCCTTTTGTACACACTGAGGCACAAAAGAAGGAATTGGGGATAGGAGAAAATTTAAAATCCCAGACATTTGGTTGGGATGTAAATAAATACAACAAGCATGTTAGAAAATAATTTTGCCAAATTTTAGTAAAGTTGAAAATGTGCATAATCTGGATGGCCCTTCAGTTTCATCTCTAGGCTATCCTGGAGAAATTCTTACATATGTGCATCTGAAGATGTGTTCAAGGATATTTATTATAACATTGCTTGTGATGGTGAAAAACTGGAAACCTCCCAAATGTTCACCAGCATGTCAGTGGATCAGTTTTGAAGTTGTGGATAAGAAGCATTAAGTCTTTTGTCCCTGGTCCCTGTTATAGAGCTCTTAAAACTGTTGGGATTTCCTGAGTGATGGAACTGTATTTTGGCACTCACTAGGAGTCCTTTTGGAGAAGACAATGGCACCCCAGTCCAGTACTCTGGCCTGGAGAATCCCAGGGACTGGGGAGAATTATGGGCTGCCATCTATGGGATTGCACAGAGTCAGACACGACTGAAGTGACTTAGCAGCAGCAGCAGCAGCAGGAGTCCTTTTAAAGCATTCTTGAGTTCATACTAATGAAGTGACTTAGGGTGGGGAGACCCACCCACAGACCTAGGGGAGAGAGAGAGGAGGCATTAGAGACTGAAGTTTATACAAATTCTTGAACAAGCAGATTGGAAAGCTTCTGGGTTGCTTCACATATTACAGTGCTAAGAGGGTAATATGCCTTGAGAAGCACACAAACACAGAGGCATGCCTTTCCAAACAAGAGGCACGGAGGCATGTACACACACACACACACAAACATATATATATATATATATAATTTTATATACTTGTGAATGTGTGCTCAGTTGCTTCAGTCATGTCCGACTCTTTGTGACCCTATAACCTGTGTCTGCCAGGCTCCTTAGTCCATGGGATTGTCCAGGCAAGTATACTGGAGTGGGTTTCCCTGCCCTCCTCCAGGGGATCTTCCCAACCCAGGGATCTAACCTGCAGCTCCTGCAGCTCCTGCACTGCAAGCGAATTCTTCACCACTGAGCCACTGGGGAGTCTGTTATTTTATATATATCACACCTGTTACAAAGTTCAAATCTGAAAATGTTGCTATAATCATGGCCTCTGTTGTCTGGTGCCAAATAGAAACACAGAGTTTGGGTGAAGTAGAAAAGAGTAGCTTTTATTGCCTTGCCAGGCAAAGGGGACCACAGTGAGCTAATTCCCTGAAGACTGAGTGACACACCCTGGAGGAGGTAGTGAGGAATTTTATAGTGTTCAAAGAGCAGGTTGTGATCATCATGTGAAGTGTTCTTGGATTGGTTGGCATCAAAGTGAAGTTTCAAGTATCATCAACCTTCTGATTTCAACCAGTTTAGGGTCTATGTTCTTGTGGTCAGCAATTTTCATCTGGGGGCAGGGGTGGTCTCCTTCCCGTAAAAACAACTTAGGAATGTGTATCAGACCTTTATATCTTTCAGGAAGCTGAAGTTTGGCAATTCAGTTATGTGGCAGAATTTTAAACTGTTACCGGTTCCTTAGCCTAACAGCTATTCTTTGTTTCTATATCTTCACATTTTCCAAACATTAATTCTTGAGTCAGCTTTTTATTTCAAAGACAAGAACACAGGGTCATGCACTCAGTTTCAAAAACAACTCACGCTAGTAGATCCTATTTAATTTTACAAAAAAGAAAACCAATTTACACCTGTTATTGTTTAGTAGCTGAGTCCTATCTGACCCTTTGGCAACCCTATAGACTGTAGCCCAGCAGGCTCCTCTGTCCATGGGATTTCACAGGCAAGAATGCTGGAGAGGGTTGCCATTTCCTTCTCCATTGCACTCATTAGGATGGCAATTTGTTTTTTAAAAGGGGAGGAGTAAATAAGTGTCAGTGAGGATGTGAAGAAAATGGAAACCTTGTGCACTGCTAGTTTTGTTCAGTCGCTCAGTCGGGTCTGACTCTTTGCAACCCCATGGACTGCAGCACGTCAGGCTTTGCTGTCCTTTGCCAACTCCCTGAGCTTGCTCAAACTCATGTCCATTGGGTTGTTGCTGCCGTCTAAGCATCTCATCCTCTGTCGTCCCCTTCTCCTCCTGCTTTCAATCTTTCCCAGGATCAGGGTCTTTTCTAAAGAGTCAGCTCTTTGCATGAGGTGGCCAAAATATTGGAACTTGAGCTTCAGCATCAGTCCTTGCAATGAATATTCAGGGTTGATTTCCTTTAGGATTGACTGGTTTGATTGCCTTACAATCGAAGGGAATTTTCAGTCTTCAAAAGCATCAATTCTTTGGTGCTCAACCTTGTCTATGGTCCAATTCTCACATCCATACATGACTACTGGAAAAACCATAGTTTTGACTAGATGGACTTTTGTTGGTAGAGTAATGTCTCTGCTTCTTAATATGCTGTCTGGTTTGTCACAGCCCTTCTTGAAATTAAAGCGTCTTTCATTTCATAGCTGCAGTCACCATCTGCAGTGATTTTGGAGCCCAAGAAAATAAACTCTGTCACTGTTTCCATTGTTTCCCCATCTACTTGCCATTAAGTGATCGGACCAGATGCCATGATCTTAGTTTTTTGAATGCTGAGTTTTAAGTGAGCTTTTTCACTCTCTCACTAGCACTGCCTGTGGAAACGTAAAATGTTGCAGCTTCTGAGGCAAACAATTTGGCAATTCCTCAAAAAAGTTAAAAACAGAAATATGATATCACCCAGTAATTCCTATCCTAGGTGTGTTCAGTTCAGTTCAGTTCAGTCGTTCAGCTGTGTCCGACTCTTTGAGACCCCATGAATCACAGCACGCCAGGCCTCCCTGTCCATCACCAACTCCCAGAGTTCACCCAAACTCATGTTCATCGAGTCGTTGATGCCATCCAGCTATCTCATCCTCTGTCGTCCCCTTCTCCTCCTGCCCCCAATCCTTCCCAGCATCAGGGTATTTTCCAGTGAGTCAACTCTGGTGGCCAAAGTACTGGAGTTTCAGTTTCAGCATCAGTCCTTCCAATGAACAGCCAGAACTGATCTCCTTTAGGATGGATTGGTTGGATCTCCTTTCAGTCCAAGGGACTCTCAAGAGTCTTCTTCAACACCACAGTTCAAAAGCATCAAATCTTCGGCAATCAGCTTTCTTCACAGTCCAACTCTCACATCCATACATGACCACGGGAAAAATCATAGCCTTGACTAGATAGACCTTTGTTAGCAAAATAATATCTCTGCTTTTGAATATGCTGTCTAGATTGGTCATAAATTTCCTTCCAAGGAGGAAGTGTGTTTTAATTTCATGGTTGCAGTCACCATCTGTAGTGATTTTGGAGCCCCCCAAAATGAAGTCTGACACTGTTTCCACTGTTTCCCCATCTATTCCCCATGAAGTGATGGGACCAGATGCCATGATCTTTGTTTTCTGAATGTTGAGCTTGAAGCCAACCTTTTCACTCTCCTCTTTCACTTTCATCAAGAGGCTTTTTAGTTCCTCTTCACTTTCTGCCATAGGGTGATGTCATCTGCATATCTATGGTTATTTATATTTGCCCCGCAATCTTGATTCCAGCTTGTGCTTCTTCCAGCCCAGCATTTCTCATGATATATTCTGCATATAAGTTAAATAAGCAGGGTGATAATATACAGCCTTGACGTACTCCTTTTCCTACTTAGAACCAGTCTGTTGTTCCATGTCCAGTTCTAACTGTTGCTTCCTGACCTGCATACAGGTTTCTCAAGAGGCGGGTCAGGTGGTCTCTTGAAGAATTTTCCACAGTTTATTGTGATCCACACAGTCAAAGGCTTTGGCATAGTCAATAATCAGAAATAGATGTTTTTCTGCAACTCTCTTGCTATCCAGCAGATGTTGGCAATTTGATCTCTGATTCCTCTGCCTTTTCTTAAAGCAGCTTAAACATCTGGAAGTTCACGGTTCGTGTATTGCTGAAGCCTGGCTTGGAGAATTTTAAGCATGACTTTACTAGCGTGTGAGATGAGTGCGATTGTGCGGTAGTTTGAGCATTATTTGTCATTGCCTTTCTTTGGGATTGGAATGAAAACTGACCTTTTCCAGTCCTGTGGCCACTGCTGAGCTTTCCAAATTTGCTTCAGGTATGACCTAAAACAAATCCCTTATGATTATGCAGTGGAAATGAGAAATAGATTTAAGGGACTAGATCTGATAGGCAGAGTGCCTATGGATGAACTATGGACGGAGGTTCGTGACATTGTACAAGAGATGGATCAAGACCATCCCCATGGAAAAGAAATGCAAAAAAGCAAAATGGCTGTCTGAGGAGGCCTGACAAATAGCTGTGAAAAGAAGAGAAGCGAAAAGAAAAGGAGAAAAGGAAAGATATTCCCATTTGAATGCAGAGTTTCGAGGAATAGCAAGGAGAGATAAGAAAGCCTTCCCCTAGCAATCAATGCAAAGAAATAGAGGAAAGCAATAGAATGGGAAAGACTAGAGATCTTCAAGAAAATTAGAGATACCGAGGGAACATTTCATGCAAAGATGGGGTCGATAAAGGACAGAAATGGTAGGGACCTAACAGAAGCAGAAGATATTAAGAAGAGGTGGTAAGAATACACAGAAGAACTGTACAAAGAAGATCTTCATGACCCAGATAATCACGATGGTGTGATCACTCACCTAGAGCCAGACATCCTGGAATGTGAAGTCAAGTGGGCCTTAGAAAGCATCACTGCGAACAAAGCTCGTGGAGGTAATGAAATTCCAGTTGAGCTATTTCAAATCCTAGGTGTGTAGGAAAACAGAAACTCAAACTGATACTTGTGTGTGAATGTTCACGTAAGAGTTATTCAGAATAGCAAAAGGTGGGAACAATGCAAATATCCCTGTGAATGAACAGACAGAATGTGGTGCATGTGAACAATGCAACATTATTCATCTGTAATGAGGAATGAATTTCTGATACATACATATGTTCTCATACTTGCACCATGGGTGAAATTTGAAAATATTATGCTAAGTGAAATATAGCAGACACAAAAGGACAACTTTTAAAAGAAATTTACTTATATAAGTTTGCTAGAACAGGCAAATTCATAGAGACAGAAATAAAATAGTAGTAACCATGGGCTTGGGGCAGAAGAAGATGGGACATTATTGTTTAATGGATACAGAACTTCTGTTTGGGTGATGAAAAAAATCTGGAACTAGATGGCAACAATTATTGCAGAACTTGTGAATGTACTTAATACCACAGAATCGTATACTTAAAAATGGTTAAAATGGTAAATTTTGTGTTTTATCTGTTTTACTACAATTAAAAAAAAAATCAATAGAGAGACACACACAAACTTGGAGAGACATGAGACAGACATGGGAACCAAAGGTTCAGAAGCCTTAGTGACTTGTCTGAGGTTTGCCTCACTGACACAGAGGCCAGAGCTGAGATTCAAGCCCCTCCATCTGGCCTCAGAGCTGAGCCTTGTGTGTAGTCCTGCCCTCTACCTCCATCCTCTGGTCCTTTCACCGTAAGAGCTTGAACAATGTGTGCATCTGGCCATTCAGATTTTTTGAGGTTCTGCACACATCTGCAAATGAACTCAGAGGGCCACAAGTATGGATTTGGGGGTTACTAGCTAATTTCAGCAAGCAGGGGAAATTGCAGATGTGGAATCTGCAAATAATCAGGGTTGACTGTATATACAAAATTGTAATTTTAAGTTTGCGAGGCTCTGGAAGTGACCTCTCACAGAGAGGTACCAGTGTGGGTGAGGTGCACAGTCCCCTGCTGGCTTTCCTTGGATGGACTCTTCTTCAGTACCTGTGGAAACAGGGAGCTATTTACATTCTTTTTTACACATAAGAATCACCTGGGGAACTTGTGAAATGCAGATCCTAGGCTTCAACTGAGGCTCGGGAGATCTAGAACTGAACCCAGGAATCTTCATTTTTTTAGAAACAGGTTCAAGTGATCCTGACACCATTTGAAATTAAAATATTTAGAAATTTTAAATCTGAACTTGCCTCTTGTTGATGCATTGTTGCCAGAAACCAACAGTAATACAACTGCAGTCAAACAAAATTGGATTCATTGGCTAGGCTCATTACAACCATACAGACCACACACCTGGGGGAACTATGGGGTCTCTCATCAAGAAAGAGTTAGAAGGGAGTTGAATGGTAATATGATTTGTGTGACATGTCTTGAGGAACGGCTGAGAAAAGCAATCATTTGCCACGAATTGGGTGTTGTCAGGAAGTCAGAGCAACACTCTGATTGGGTATCATAATCACTTTTCTCTAGAAGGCAAGATAAAGGAAGTGGGACTAAAACTGCAGTTGGAAAAGAACCAGTAATTACTCTCCTGGGAGAGACAGCATTTGTCAATGTTTATGACTTCACAGTGATCTTGTTTGTTGAAATGATTACAGGGTGGTCTGTCATGTGTTTCCCTCAATCACAGACCCAGAGCAGCCTCATGCAGGATAGGTGTTCCAGGAGCCTTCATGGGCACAACAGAACATCAGGGCCAGCAGTGAGCATTGGCAACCCAAAGATCAACTGGTAGGATCAGGTTGGCTTCCAGCTGTGAAGGGTTGCTTTCTCCATTCTCATACATGGATCTCAATTTTTTGCCCTATCCCCTCCTTCTTCCACGGCCCTTTCACCCTCCTATGTCTTGTTTCTGCCACTGTATTAACAGATTCAAGCCTGGCACTGCAGACATTGGGAGGAACAGCCCTTGCTCTTCACTCCTTTCACAATTAGCTTGTCCATGCTCAGATGGATACCAGCTCCTATATTTTTGCTAATACTGATACCCAAATACTTGTTAGAGAAAAATGCTCCGGAAATACCCACAATAAGATAAAAGTAATGCAATTTTTTAAAGTTGCTCTTCCAAGGTAAGAAAACTTGTCTTTTACATAGTTTTGGCATATCATGAGATGGCTGGATGACATCCCCGACTCTATGGACATGAGCTTGAGTGAACTCCGGGAGTTGGTGATGGACAGGGAGTCTGTGATGTGCTGTGATTCATGAGGTCACAAAGAGTCGGACACGACTGAGCGACTGAACTGAACTGAAGTGAAATGTTAAGCAAGTATGAAAGGGGGCGTGGTGATGACTTGGGGAAGAAAAAGGTAAAAGGGAAAAAGGTAAAAACAGCAGAGCTAAATGGAGTCAGGGGTGTTTAATCTCATTTTAAAGCCATAGAGAAACTATAACCACTTCTAATAAACAGTTTTAATTGTACTGCAGTTAAAAAATGTGGATTTAGTGATCATAAAGTCATTAAGAAAATAAAAACAGATAGTTTAGGTTTTTTTGGAAGTACAGAGTCCACTACATTTTAAGAATCTTAGAATGGTCAAACTTTATTTTCCATTGGTTCTTGGTCTGCCTTAGATAGGAGGACTAGAGCTGATGGGTGTGCATGGTGAGGCCAATGGTTGTTAAAACCTAGATCTTTGTAAGTGGAGTGACAGTTACTGTAAATATGTGAATTATTACTGACTGTAAATGCTTAATTCATGCATTCTAAATATTCTTTTACTTGCTCAGAATCTGGGGAGTAGAAATGTCAAGTCAAATGTTTTCATCATAAAAAATATATAACTTGCTCATCAAGAATATTTGTCTTTGTCATATATTTGGGCAATGTTTCCCACTCCCCCATCAAAAAATCTGCCTGAAAATTTTGAATTATTATCCCTATAAGCCAAATATTTGGTAGTTCTCAGAAAAACAAACTGAGTGTTTTATGCCTGAAGAAGAAAATCTACTTTTACCAAAAACAAAAAGAAAAAGTAAACAATTGGGGTGAAACTAGCCTGGGGAAAAGAGAAATCACATTAACTTGGCAAGTAAAATAGTCTGGATAATCTATTCATAGCAGCTCCTCACATATTCCAGGTGATTTTAGTTCTTATCTAAAACAATGCACTCTTTCAAAACTTTATCTTAAGAAAAATCATTTTTCCAAATATAGAATACCATACATCATTATCTGCTTACTATCCTACCTCTTAATTTCCCCATATATTGTCTCCAGACAATATCTATTTCCAAACAGAAAATATCATAAACATACAGAGAATCTGCCATTTTTTTGAGGCTAGATTTATTCCAATCTTGACAATCATATTAAAGCACATGGTTACTCTACAAAGGATTCAAGTAAAGTATATACTTCAAGATCTTTACTGATGTATTGGTAAAATATTCAATATTCAATAAAAGTTGTATAACAGGAAACATATGAAATAGACCAGTAGAAGGAAGAGGTAAGAATATTTTGATTTAGTTTAAAAAAACTAAAATCTTGATTGGATAAGCAAAACCAACATCAACTAAATTTATAGATTTTCCTATTTTCAAAATTTAAAATTGAAGTGTATTGTTGCTGCTGTTCAGTCACTCAGTTATGTCTGACTCTTTGTGTCCCAATGGAATGCAACACGCCAGGCTTCCCTGTCCATCACCAAATCCTGAGTGTGCTCAAACTCATGTCCATTGATGTCACTGATGCCATCCAACCATCTGATCCTCTGTCATCCCCTTCTCCTCCTGCCTTCACTCTTTCCCAGCATCACAGTCTTTTCCAATGAGTCGGCTCTTCACATGAGGTGGCCAAAGATTGGAGCTTCAGCTTCAGCATCAGTCCTTCCAAAGAATATTTAGGGCTAATTTCCTTTAGGATTGCCTGGTTTGATCAACTCTTTGGCACTCAGCTTTCTTTATGATTCAACTCTCACATCCACACACGACTACTGGAATAATATTAGCTTTGACTAGATGGACCTTTATCAGCAAAGTAGTGTCTCTGTTTTTTAATGTACTGTCTAGGTTGATCATAGCTTTTCTTCCAAGGAGCAAGCTTCTTTTAATTTCACTGCTGCAGTCACCATGTGCAGTGATTTTGGAGCCCAAGAAAGTAAAGTGTCTCACTGTTTCCATTGTTTTCCCATCTATTTGCCATGAAGGGTTGTGACCAGACACCATGATCTTAGTGTTTTGAAAGCTGAGTTTTAAGCCAGCCTTTTCACTTTCCTCTTTCACTATTCATCAAGAGGCTCTTGAGTTCCTCTTTGCTTTCTACCATAAGAGTAGTGTCATCTGCATATCTGAGCTTATTGATATTTCTCCCCACAATCTTGATTCCAGCTTGTGCTTCATCCAGTCAGCATTTTGCATGGTGTACTCTGCATATAAGCTAAATAAGCAGGGTGATAATATACAGCTTTGACGTACTCCTTTCCCAGTGTGGAATCTCTCCATTATTCCATGTCCAGTTCTAACTGTTGCTTCCTGACCTGCATATAGGTTTCTCAAGAGGCAGGTCAGGTGGTCTAGTATTCCCATCTCTTTCAGAATTTTCCAAAGTTTATTGTGATCCACACGGTCAAAGGCTTTGGATAGTCAATAAAGCAGAAATAGATGTTTTTCTGCAACTCTCTTGCTTTTTCAATGATCCAGCGGATGTTGACAATTTGATCTCTGGTTCCTCTGCCTTTTCCAAAAGCACCTTGAACATCTGGAAGTTCATGGTTCATGTATTGCTGAAGCCTGGCTTGGACAATTTTGAGCATGACTTTACTAGCGTGTGAGATGAGTGCAATTGTGCGGTAGTTTGAGCATTCTTTGGCATTGCCTTTCTTTGGGATTGGAATGAAAACTGACCTTTTCTAGTCCTGTGGTCACTGCTTAATTTTCCAAATTTGCTGGAATATTGAATGGAGCACTTGAACATCATCATCTTTTAGGATTTGAAATAATCAGCTGGAATTTAATCAGTTCCACTTGCTTTGTTCATAGTGATGCTTCCTAAGCCCCACTTGACTTCTCATTCCAGGAGGTCTGGCTCCAGATGAGTGAATACACCATCACGGCTATCTGGGTCATGAAGATTTTTTTGTATAGTTCTTCTGTGTATTCTTGCCACCTCTTCTTAATATCTTCTGCTTCTGTAAGGTCCATACTGTTTCTGTCCTTTATTGTGCCTATCTCTCATGAAATGTTCCCTTGATATCTCTAATTTTCTTGAAGAAATCTCTAGTCTTTCCCATTCTATTGTTTTCCTCTATTTTCACTGATCAAGTACAAAGGCTTTTTTTCCCCTCTCCTTGCTATTCTTTGGAACTCTGCATTCAGATGGGTATATCTTTCCTTTTCTCCTTTGGCTTTAGCTTCTCTTCTTTTCTCAGCTATTTGTAAGGCCCCCTCAGACACCCATTTTGCCTTTTTGTATTTCTTTCCCTTGGAGATTTTACAGGATGTACTGCCTCCTGTACAATGTCATGAACATCTGTCCATAGTTCTTTAAGCACCCTGTCTATCATATCTAATCCCATGAATCTACTTCTCACTTCCACTGTATAATCATAAAGGATTTGATTTAGGTTGTACCTGAATGGTCTAGTGGTTTTCCCTACTTTCTTCAATTCAAGTCTGTATTTGCAATAAGGAGTTCATGATCTGAGCCACAGTCATCTCCTGTTCTTGCTTTTGCTGACTGTATACATTTTCTTCATCTTTGGCTGCAAATAATATAATCAATCTGAGTTTGGTATTGACCATCTGGTGATATCCATGTGCAGAATTGTATCTTGTGTTCTTGGTAGAGAGTGTTTGTTGTGACCAGTTCGTTCCCTTGGAAAAACTCTGTTAGCCTTTGCCGTGCTTAATTTTGAACTCTAAGGCCAAGCTTGTCTGTTACTCCAGGTATCTCTTGACCTCCTACTTTTGCATTCCAGTCCCCTCTGGTGAAAAGGATATCTTTTTTTGGTGTTAGTTCTAGAAGGTGTTCTTGAGTTTACTCAGTAAACATCAAACAAAAATAATAAAAAAAAAAAAAATAAAAATGCCCTATTTAGAAGAAGAAGAATGATAAAGTACCTCAGTTTCATGACTGTACTCTTGAAATTTATACATATATAGATAGCTTGTATATGTTTATGCAGTTAAACTACTTTTTCTGCAAGACATACATCTGCAGTGCTTTTTGAGAACAGACCTGTTATGAAATAGTACAATTGTGATAATGGCATTTAGTTGTTTTCTCTTTAAGAGTTAACACACTACAATTTCACTCAGTCTGATCATGTGTTTAATTGCCTTCTGTTATTATTTTTTAAATTGATCTATCTATTTTAACTGTAGGATAGTTACAGTATTATGGTGGTTTTTACCATACATCAACATGAATCAGCCATGGGTGCACATGTATCCCCCCATACTGAATTCCTCTTCGACCTCTCTCCCCCATCCCATCTCTCTGGGTTGTTCCAGAACACCAGCTTTGAGTGCCCCGCTTCATGCATTGAGCTTGCACTGATCATCTGTGTTACATATGGTAATATACATGTTTCAATGCTGTTATCTCATATCATTCCACCCTCATCTTTGCCCAAATAGTCCAAAAATCTGTCTTTTACATCTGTGTCTTTTTGCTTCCTTGTGTATAGAACTGTCGTTACAATCTTTCTACATTCCATATATATGCTTTAATACATTGTATTGGTGTTTATCTTTCTGACTTTTCACTCTATAGTAGACTCAAGTTTCATCCACTTCATTAAAACTGACTCAAATGTGTTCATTTTCACAGCTGAGTAATATTCCATTGTGCACAGGTAGTACCACAACTTCCTTATCCATTTGTCTACCGACGGATATCTAGGTTGCTTCCATATCCTAGCTATTGCAAACAGTGCTGAAATGAACATTGGGGTACAAGTGTCTCTTTCAATTCTGGTTTCCTTGGTGTGTATGCCCAGCAGTGGGATTGCTGTGTCATATGGCAGCTCTTATATCTCATTGCTTTATATAAGAACTGCCATATGACCCAGAAAACCCACTGTTGGGATACCAAAGGAACATTTCACGCAAAGATGGGCTTGATAAAGGACAGAAATAGTATGAACCTAACAGGAGCATAAGATACTAAGAAGAGGTGGTAAGAATACACAGAAGAACTGTACAAAAAAGATCTTCATGACCCGGATAATCACAATGGTGTGATCACTCACCTAGAGTCAGACATCTTGGAATGTGAAGTCAAGTGGGTCCTAGAAAGCATCACTATGAACAAAGCTAGTGGAGGTGATGGAATTCCAGTGGAGCTATTTCAAATCCTGAAAGATGATGCTGTGAAAGTGCTGCACTCAATATGAAAGCAAATTTGGAAAACTCAGCAGTGGCCACAGGATTGGAAAAGGGCAGTTTTCATTCCAATCCCAAAGAAAGGCAATGCCAAGGAATGTTCAAACTATAGCATAATTGAACTCATCTCACACACTAGTAAAGTCATGCTCAAAATTCTCCAAGCCAGGCTTCAGCAATACGTGAACCGTGAACTTCCAGATATTCAAGCTGGTTTTAGAAAAGTCAGAGGCACCAGAGATCAAATTGCCAACATCCGCTGGATCATGGAGAAAGCAAGAGAGTTCCAGAAAAACATCTATTTCTGCTTCATTGACTATGCCAAAGCCTTTGACTGAGTGGCTCACAATAAACTGTGGAACATTCTGAAAGAGATGGGAATCCCAGACCACCTGACCTACCTCTTGAGAAGCCTGTATGCAGGTCAGGAAGCATCAGTTAGAACTGGACATGGAACAACAGACTGGTTTCAAGTAGGAAAATTAGTACATCAATGCTGTATATTGTCATCCTACTTATTTAGCTTATATTCAGAGTACATCATGAGGAACGCTGGACTGGAAGCTGACATCAAGATTACCTGGAGGAATATCAATAACCTCAGATATGCAGATGACACCACCCTTATGGCAGAAAACGAAGAGGAACTAAAGAACCTCATGATGAAAGTGAAAGAGGAGAGTAAAAAAGTTGGCTTAAAGCTCAACATTCAGAAAACTAAGATCATGGCATGTGGTCCCATCACTTCATGGGGAATAGATGGAAAAACAGTGGAAACAGTGACAGACTTCATTTTCGGGGGCTCCAAAATCACTGCAGATGGTGACTGCAGCCATGAAATGAAAAGACGCTTACTCCTTGGGAGGAAAGTTATGACCAACTTAGATAGCATATTAAAAAGCAGAGACATTGCTTTTTCAACAAAGGTCCATCTAGTCAAGGCTATGGTTTTTCCCATGGTCATGTATAGATGTGAGAGTTGGACTGTGAAGAAAGCTGATCGCCGAAGAATTGATGCTTTTGAACTGTGGAGCTGGAGAAGACTCTTGAGAGTCTCTTGGACTGCAAGGAGATCCAACCAGTCCATCCTAAAGGAGATCAGTTCTGTGTGTTCATTGGAAGGACTGATGCTGAAGCTGAAACTCCAATACTTTGGCCACCTCATGCGAAGAGTTGACTCATTGGAAAAGACCCCATTGCTGGGAGAGATTGGGGGCAGGAGGAGAAGGGGACGACAGGATGAGATGGCTGGATGGCATCACTGACTCTGTGGACATGAATTTGAGTGAACTCCGGAGTTGGTGATGGACACGGAGGCCTGGCATGCTGTGATAAATGGGGTCGCAAAGAGTCGGACTCGACTGAGTGACTGAACTGAACTGAACTGATGGCAGTTCTATTTCCAGTTTCTTAAGGAATCTCCACACTGTTCTTCATAGTGGCTGTACCGATTTGCATTTCCACCAGCAGTGGAAGAGGGTTCCCTTTTCTCCATACCATCACCAGCATTTATTTTTTGTAGACTTTTTGATGGTGGTCATTCTGACTGGAGTGAGATGACACCTGATTGTGACTTTTATTTGCATTTCTCTAATAATGAGTGATATTGTGTTTTATTAAGTGTTTATTAAGTATCTGTATGTCTTCTTTGGAGAAATGTCTGTTTAGTTCTTTGTCCCACTTTTTGTTTGGGTTGTTCATTTTTCTGTATTGAGCTGCATGAGTTGCTTGTATATTTTGGAGATTAATTCTTTGTCAGCTGCCTCATTTACTATTATTTTCTCCCATTCTGAAGGCTGCGTTTTTACCTTGTTTATAGTTTCCTTTGATGTGCAAAAGCTTTTAAGCTTAATTAGGTCCCATTTGTTTACTTATGTTTTTATTTCCATTACTCTGGATGGTGGGTCATAGAGAATCTTGCTATGATTTATGTTAGACAGTGTTCTGCCTATGTTTTCCTCTAAGAATTTTATAGTTTCTGTCTTACATTTAGATCTTGAATCCGTTTGAGTTTATTTTTGTGTTTGGTGTAAGAAAGTGTTCCAATTTCATTGTTTTACACACGGTTGACCAATTTCCCAAGCAACACTTGTTAAAGACGTTGTCTTTTCTCCACTGGGCATTATTGCCTACTTTGTCAAAGATAAGGCATAGATAGGTGCATGGATTTACCTCTGGGCTTTCTATTTTGTTCCATTGATCTATATAACTGTCTTTGTGCCAGTACCATACTGTCTTGATGATGTAGCTTTATAGTATAGTCTGGAGTCAGGAAGGTTGATTCCCCAGTTCCATTCATCTTCTCAAGATTGATTTGGCTATTACTTTGACTATTCAAGTTTTTTTTTCCCATACAAACTGTGAATTATTTGTTTTAGTTCTTAGTGTACTCATTTTCACTATTGCTTCTTCCAGTCCTCAAATATAGTATAATTCTCCATCTGTTTGTGTCATCTTTCATTTCTATCATCAGAGTTTTATAGTTTTCTATATAGGTCTTTTGTTTCTTTAGGTAAGTTTATTCCTAAGTATTTTATTCTTTCTTTTGTTTCCTTAATTTCTATTTCTGTGTTCTTTTTTACTGTTTAGGAATTCAAGGGATTTCTGTGTATTAATTTTATACCTTGCAACTTTAGTATATTCAGTGATTACCTCTAGTAATTTTCTGGTGGTGTCTTTAGGATTTTATATGTAGAGGATCATGTCATCTGCAAAGAATGAGAGTTTTACTTCTTTTCCAATCTGGATTCCTTTTATTTCTTTTTCTTCTCTGATTGCTGTGACTAGGACTTCCAAAACTATGTTGAATAGTAGTGGTGATAGTGGGCACCCTTGTCTTATTCCTGCTTTTAGAGGAACTTCTTTCAATTTTTCACCATTGTGGCTGTTTGCTGTGTGGGTTTGTTGTATATTGCTTTTATTATGTTGAGGTATATTTCTTGTATGCCTGCTTTCTGGAGAGATTTTATCATAAATGGGTGTTGAAATTTGTCAAAGGCTTTCTCTGCATCTATTGAGATAATCGTATGGTTTTATCTTTCAATTTGTTAATATGGTGAATCACATTGTTTGATTTGTGAATATTGAAGAATTCTTCCATCCCTAGAATAAAGCTCACTTGTTCATGATGTATGATCTTTTTGCTATGTTATTGGATTTTGTTTGCTAGAATTTTGTTGAGGATTTTTGCATCTATGTTCATCAGTTATATTGGCCTATAATTTTCTTTTTTGGTTGGCATCTTTGTCTGATTTTGGTATTAGGGTGATGGTGACCTCATGGAATGAGTTTGAGAATTGACCTTCCTATGCAATTTTATGGAAGAATTTGAGTAGAATAGGCGCTAGCTCTTCTATAAATTTTTGGTAGAATTCACCTGTGAAGCCATCTGGTCCTGGGCTTTTGTTTGTTGTAAGATTTTTAATTACAGTTTCAATTTCTGTGCTTGTGATGGGGGTCTGTTAAATTTTATATTTCTTCCCTGTTCTGTTTTGGAAAGTTATACTTTTCTAAAAATTTGTTCATTTCTTCCAAGTTGCCCATTTTATTGACATATAATTGCTCATAGTAGTCTCTTATGATCTTTTGTATTTTTGTGTTGCCTTTTGTGATTTCTGCATTTTCATTTGTAATTTTATTGATTATTCTCCCTTTTATTCTTGATGAGTCTGGCTAATGGTTTATCTATTTTAGTTATATTCTCAAAAAACCAGGTTTTAGTTTTGTTGATCTTTGCTATAATCTCCTTCATTTCTTTTCCAATTATTTCTGCTTTGATTTTTATGATTTCTTTTCTTCTACTAACTCTGGGGTTCTTCTGTTCTTTTCCTAGTTGCTTTAGGTGTACAGTTGAGTTATTTGTTTGGTGTCTCTCTTGTTTCTTGGGGTAGGCCTGTATTGCTGTGAGCCTCCCTCTTGGCACCACTTCACTGAGTCCCATAGGTTTGGGTTGTCATGTTTTCATTTGTTTCTATGCATATTTTTATTGGCTGTTTTGATTTCTTCAGTGATCTGAAGCGTGTTGTTTAGCTTCCGTATATCTGAGTTTTTATACTTTTTTCCCCCTGTAGTTGATATCTAATCTTATCACATTGTGATCAGAAAAGATGCTTGAAATTATTTCATTTTTTAAAATTTACCAAGGCTAGATTTATGGCACAGGATGTGATCTATCCTGGAGAATATTCCGTGTGCATTTGAGAAAAAGGTGAAATCCATTGTTTTTTGGTGAAAAAGATATCAATTACGTCTAACTGGTCCATTGTATCACTTAAAGTTTGTGTTTCCTTGTTAATTTTCTGTTTGTTTGATCTATCCATAGATGTGAATGGAGTATTAAAGTCCCTCACTATTATTGTGCTGCTGTTAATTTCCCCTTTCATACTTGTTTGCATTTGCCTTACATATTGAGGTGCTTCTCTTTTGGGTGCATTTATATTTATAATTATTATATCTTCTTCTGGATTGATCCCTTGAGCATTATGCAGTTTCCTCTTTGTCTCTTATCATGGTCTTTATTTCAAAGTCTATTTTATTTGATATGAGTATTGCTACTCCTGCTTTCTTTTGGTCCCTATTTGCATGAAATATCTTTTTCCAGCCCCTCACTTTCAGTCTGTATATGTCCCTAGGTTTGAGATGGGTATCTCGTACACAGCATATACAGGAGTTTTGTTTTTGTATCCAACTGGCCAGTGTTTGTCTTTTGGTCAAAGCATTTAACCCATTTGCATTTAAGGTGATTATTGATAAGTATGACCCCATTGCCATTTACTTTGTTGCTTTGGGTTCATTTTTATAAACTTTTTTTGTGTTTCCTGTCCAGAGTAGACCCTTTAGCATTTGCTGAAGACCTGATTTGGTGGTGCTGAATTCTCTCAGCTTTTGCTTGTCTGTAAAGCATTTGATTTCTCCTTCATATCTGAATGATATTCTTGCTGGGTAGAGTGGTCTTGGTTGTATGTTTTTCTTTTTCATCACTTTAAGTATATCCTACCATTCCCTTCTGGCCTGAGAGTTTCTATTGAAAAATCAGCTGGTAACCTTATGGGGATCCCCTTATTGTTATTTGTTGCTTTTCCTTTGCTGCTTTTAATATTTGCTCATTGTATTTGCTTTTGTTAGTTTGATTAATATGTGTCTAGGGGTGTATTTGGAGAAGGTAATGGCACCCCACTCCCATCCTCTTGCCTGGAAAATCCCATGGACAGAGGAGCCTGGTGGGCTGCAGTCCATGGGGTCGCTAAGAGTCGGATCCGACTGGGCAACTTCACTTTGACTTTTCACTTTCATGCATCAGAGAAGGAAATGGCAACCCAATCCAGTGTTCTTGCCTGGAGAATCCCAGGGACGGGGGAGCCTGGTAGGCTACCATCTATGGGGTCAAACAGAGTCGGTTACGACTGAAGCGACTTAGCAGCAGGGGTGTATTACCTTGGGTTTATCCTGTTCAGGCTCTCTGGGTTTCTTGGACTTGGATGGCTATTTTCTTCCCCTTTTTAGGGATGCTTTCAACTATTATGTCCTCAACTATTTTCTCATGCCCTTTCTTTTTGTCTTCTTCTTCTGGGACACCTATGATTCGAATGTTGGGGCATTTAACATTGTCAGAGGTCTCTGAGGTTGTCCTCATTTCTTTTAAATCTTTTTTATTTTCTCCTCTATGCTTAATTTATTTCCACCATTCTATCTTCCACCTCACTTATCCTCTCTTCTGCCTCAGTTATTCTACTGTTGGTTCCTTCCAGAGTGCTTTTAGTCTCACTTATTGCATTGTTCATTGTTGCTTGATACTTTTATTTCTTCTAGGTCCTTGTTAAACATGTCTTGAATCTTCTCTATCCTTCTCTCTAGTCTGTTTGTCTGTAACGCCATTGTTTTCAAGATTTTGGATCATATTTACAATCATTATTCTGACTCCTTTTTCAGATAGACTCCCTATCTTCTCTTTTGTTTGGTTTCTTGGGTTTTTATCATGTTCCTTCACTTGCTGAATATTTCTCAGCCTTTTCATTTTGCTTAGATTGCTGTGTTTGGGGTCCCCTTTCTGCAGGCGGGAAGGCCATGGTTCCTCTTAATTGTGGTGTCTGCTCCCTGTAGGTGGGGTGGGGCCAGTGTCTTGTCAAGGTTTCCTAGTTGGGGGATCTTGTGTCTGTGTTCTGGTGAGTGGAGCTGGATCTCTTCTCTCTGGAGTGCAAATTAAGTGTCCAGTAGTGAATTTTTGGTTGTCTATTGGGTTGGCATGTCTTTGGGCATCCCTTTCAGAGCTGTGTTCCTGTTTGCTGAAGAATTAGAGTGGTGTGTCTTCCAGTGGAATTTATTGGCTCTTGGGTGGAGCTTGGTTTCAGTGTAGGTATGGATACTTTGGGGTGAATTTTATCTATTAATGTTCCCTGGAGTTTTGAGTTCTCTGATGTTCTAAAGTGCTAGAGTTAAGCCTTCTGCCTCTGGGTTTCAGTCCTTCTGTTATAGTAGCCTCAAGAAATCTCCATCCATACAACACAGAAGATAAAACCCATAGGCTAATAGTGAAACAACTCTCCACAACCAGGAACAACCAGAGAGATTCACAGGGTTATATAGAAAATAGAAGAGGTAGGAGGGAGATTGAAGTGACCAGAAGAAAAGGGAGAGTTAAAAGGTGAGAGAGCAGTCAAATTCAGTTCAGTTCAGTCACTCAGTCATGTCCGACTCTGCGACCCCATAAATCGCAGAACACCAGGTCTCCCTGTCCATCATCAACTCCCGAAATTCACTCAAACTCATGTCCATCGAGTTGCTGATGCCATCCAGCCATCTCATTTTCTGTCGTCCCCTTCTCCTCCTGCCCCCAATCCCTCCCAGCATCAGAGTCTTTTCCAGTGAGTCAACTCGTCGCATGAGGTGGCCAAAGTATTGGAGTTTCAGCTTTAGCATCAGTCCTTCCAATGAACACCCAGGATCGATCTCCTTTAGAATGGACTGGTTGGATCTCCTTACAGTCCAAGGGACTCTCAAGAGTCTTCTCCAGCACCACAGTTCAAAAGCATCAATTCTTCGGTGATCAGCTTTCTTCACAGTCCAACTGTCACATCCATACGTGACCACGGGAAAAACTGTAGCCTTGACTAGATGGACCTTGGTTGGCAAAGTAATGTCTCTGCTTTTTAATATACTATCTAGGTTGGTCATAACTTTTCTTCCAAGGAGTAAGCGTCTTTTAATTTCAGGCTGTAAACAAATCCATAAAAGAAAATGGATACTGAAGATTAGATTCTTAAAGGAACAAAATTGATAACAAATCTCAAAAAGCAAAGATTAAAAGCCTATAATAGAAGTTAGACTCTCAAAAATATAAATATATATTATATATTTAAATACAAAATATAAAATTTCAAAACAAAATCAATCAAAAAAATTTTAAAAATTATATATACATGGAATTTTTTTAAATAGGGTTTTTTTGAAAAGTATTAGTAGGCTATAAAAATGAAGATTAAAGGAGTAATAAAGAACTGTTTTTTTAAATATTAAAAAATGGTAATATAAAAATATATCTATGAATTTCTCTGGAGCTCTTGTGGGCAGTATGGGATCAGTTCAGTGTCAAAGAGTATCTTGCTGTGGTTTGTACTTGTTCTCAAGGTCTATAGTGAGTGAAAAGTGAAGGTCACTCAGTCGTGTCTGACTCTTTGTGACCCCATGGACTATAGAGTCTGTGGAATTCTACAAGCCAGAATACTGGAGTGGGTAACCTTTCCCTTCTCCAGGGGATCTCCCCAACCCAGGGATCAAACCCAGGTCTCCCACATTGCAGGTAAAGTCTACCAGTTGAGCCACAAGGGAAGCCCTTGCTCCTCAAATGCAGTCTCAGCTTTAACTGCAGGGTTTTAATCTATTGCACCTGTCACTTCTAGAGCAGTTTCCCACTTCTCTGTTTATTTTGGCTTCCTCTGTTTGCAAATCTCTTCAGTGTCTAATTTCTTCCCTGACACAAGGGGACGAAGGTGGTCACTTATTTAGGCTCACTTTTTCAGTTGTTTTGTGGGTAGGGACGCCGGCTCCCAGCTGTGCAGACGCGAGAGATGCCAGCTCCCGGCAGCGCAGACGCGAGAGACGCCGGCTCCCCGGTGGCGCAGACGCGAGAGACGCCAGCCCCGGCGCAACCAGTCAGGCAAAGAGGCGCCGCCGAGAGGAGCTACCCCACTCCTGAGGCCAGGGCCAGGGGCCGAGAGGAGCTGCCCCACGTCCAACAAGCGGTGGCTGCGTGGGCACAGGAGGGCCAAGAGGAGCTACTCCACGTTCAAGGTCAGGAGGGGTGGCCTTGAGGAGATACCCTTCATCCAAGGTAAGGTACAGTGGCTGCACTTTGCTGGAGTGGCTGTGAAGAGATTTTCCACGACCAAGGTAAGAGAAGCCCAAATAAGACGGTAGGTATTGTGAGAGGGCATCAGAGGGCAGACACACTGAAATCATAATCACAGGAAACTAGTTGATCTGATCACAAGGACCACAGCCGAAGGTGGTCCACTGGAGAAGGGAATGGCAAACCACTTCAGTATACTTGCCTTGAGAACCCCATGAACAGTATCAAAAGGCAAAATGATAGGATACTAAATGAGGAATTCCCCAAGTTGGTAGGTGCCCAATATGCTACTGGAGATGAGTGAAGAAGTAACTCTAGAAGGAATAAAGGGATGGAGCAAAAGCAAAACCAATACCCAGTTGTGTATGTGACCGATGATAGAAGCAAGGTCCAGTGCTGTAAAGAGCAATATTGCATAGGAACCTGGAATGTTAGGTCCATGAATCGAGGCAAATTGGAAGTGGTCAAACAGGAGATGGCAAGAGTGAACATAGACATTCTAGGAATCAGTGAATTAAAATGGACTGGAATGGGTGAATTTAACTCAGATGACCATTATATCTACTACTGTGGCAGGAATCCCTTAGAAGAAATGGAGTAGCCATCATGGTCAACAAAAGAGTCCAAAATGCAGTACTTGGATGCAATCTTAAAAAACGACAGAATGATTTCTGTTCGTTTCCAAGGCAAACCATTCAATATTACAGTAATCCAGGCCTATGCCCCAACCAGTAACGCTGAAGAAGCCGAAGTTGAACTGTTCTATGAAGACCTACAAGACCGTTTAGAACTAACACCCAAAAACGATGTACTTTTCATTATAGGGGAGTGGAATGCAAAAGTAGGAAGTCAAGAAACACCTGGAGTAACAGGCAAATTTGGCCTTGGAGCACGGAATGAAGTAGGGCAAAGGCTAATAGAGTTTAGTCAAGAGAATGCACTGGTCATAACAAACACCCTCTTCCAACAACACAAGAGAAGACTCTACACATGGACATCACCAGATGGTCAACACCGAAATCAGATTGATTATATTTTTTGCAGCCACAGATGGAGAAGCTGTATACAGTTAGCAAAAACAAGACCAGGAGCTGACTGTGGCTCAGATCATGAACTCCTTATCGCCAAATTCAGACTGAAATTAAAGAAAGCAGGGAAAACCACTAGACTATTCAGATATGACCTAAATCAAATCCCTTATGATTATACAGTGGAAGTTAGAAATAGATTTAAGGGACTAGATCTGATAGATAGAGTGCCTGATGAACTCTGGGCGGAGGTTCGTGACATTGTACAGGAGACAGGGACCAAGACCATCCCCATGGAAAAGAAATGCAAAAAGGCAGAATGGCTGTATGAGGAGGCCTTACAAATAGCTGTGAAAAGAAGAGAAGGGAAAAGCAAAGGAGAGAAGGAAAGATATAAGCATCTGAATGCAGAGTTCCAGAGAATAGCAAGGAGAGATAAGAAAGCCTTCCTCAGTGATCAATGCAAAGCAATAGAGGAAAACAACAGAATAGGAAAAACAAGAGATCTCTTCAAGAAAATTAGAGATACCAAGGGAATATTTCATGCAAAGATGGGGTCTATAAAGGACAGAAGTGGTATGGACCTAACAGAAGCAGAAGATATTAAGAAGAGGTGGCAAAAATACACAGAAGAACTGTACAGAAAAGATCTTCACAACCAAGATAGTCATGATAACGTGATCACTGACCTAGAGCCAGACATCTTGGAATGTGAAGTCAAGTGGGCCTTAGAAAGCATCATTACGAACAAAGCTAGTGGAGGTGATGGAATTCCAATTGAGCTATTTCAAATCTTGAAAGATGATGCTGTGAAAGTGCTGCACTCAATATGCCAGCAAATTTGGAAAACTCAGCAATGGCCACAGGACTGCAAAAGTCAATTTTCATTCCAATCCCAAAGAACAGGAATGCCAAAGAATGCTCAAACTACTGCACAATTGCACTCATCTCACACACTAGTAAAGTCATGCTCAAAATTCTCCAAGCCAGGCTTCAGCAATATGTGAACCGTGAACTCCCAGATGTTCAAGCAGGTTTTAGAAAAGGCAGAGGCACCAGAGATCAAATTGCCAACATCCGCTGGATCATGGAGAAAGCAAGAGAGTTTCAGAAAAACATCTATTTCTGCTTCATTGACCATGCCAAAGCCTTTGACTGTGTGGATCACAATAAAATGTGGAAAATTCTGAAAGAGATGGGAATACCAGACCACCTGACCTGCCTCTTGAGAAACCTGTATGCAGGTCAGGAAGCAACAGTCAGAACTGGACATGGAACAACAGACTGGTTCCAAATAGAAAAAGGAGTACGTCAAGGCTGTATATTGTCACCCTGCTTATTTAACTTATATTCAGTGTACATCATGAGGAACGCTGGGCTGGAAGAAGCAGAAGCTGGAATCAAGATTGCCGGGAGAAATATCAATAACCTCAGAGATGCAGATGACACTACCCTTATGGCAGAAAGTGAAGAGGAACTCAAAAGCCTCTTGATGAAAGTGAAAGAGGAGAGTGAAAAGGTTAGCTTGAAGCTCAGCATTCAGAAAACAAAAATCATGGCATCTGGTCCCATCACTTCATGGAAAATAGATGGAACAACAGTGGAGACAGTGTCAGATTTTATTTTTTTGGGCTCCAAAATCACTGCAGATGCTGATTGCAGCCATGAAATTAAAAGACGCTTACTCCTTGGAAGGAAAGTTATGACCAACTTAGATAGTATATTAAAAAGCAGAGACATTACTTTGCCAACCAAGGTCCGTCTAGTCAAGGCTATGGTTTTTCCAGTGGTCATGTATGGATGTGAGAGTTGGACTGTGAAGAAAGCTGATCGCCGAAGAATTGATGCTTTTGAACTGTGGTGTTGGAGAAGACTCTTGAGAGTCCCTTTTACTGCACAGAGATCCAACCAGTCCATTCTAGAGGAGATCAATCCTGGGTGTTCATTGGAGGGACTGATGCTAAAGCTGAAACTCCAATACTTTGGCCACCTCATGCGATGAGTTGAGTCACTGGAAAAGACTCTGATGCTGGGAAAGTTTGGGGGCCATAGGAGACAGGGACATCAGAGAATGAGATGGCTGATGGCATCACCGACTCGATGGACATGAGTTTGGGTGAACTCCGGGAGTTGGTGATGGACAGGGAGGCCTTGCGTGCTGTAATTGATGGGTTCGCAGAGAGTTGGACACGACTGAGTGACTGAACTGAACTGAACTGAACTGAACCACTAATTCCTAAATTTATTTATTTGACATAATAACTAAATTTTCTCTCCTCATAAAAAGAATTTCTTTTGGATCTACATTAAACTTTTTCCTTGTCTTTTACTTAGATTTACTTTTCCATTCTCTAATATTTTTTTCTCAGTGTAATAGTGTCTTAGTTTCCTGACTAAGAACTACCTTGAGTTTGGTGTTACTATGGTTAGAGTCAATTCTTGCCTTTTCAGTAAGTGTACATACTGTTCTAGCTAGTATTTTATTCAGTTCCATCCATTTAACATTGCCCCTCTCTATAGTATATTCCCTCTTTTTGCACTTATCTTTACACATTTTAATCCCCTTAAGGAAAAAAGCTCGTATCTATATAGTTTTACCCAGAGGTTAAAAAACTCATGTAATTTGGATTGTTCAACCTTCAGCCTTTTTTGTAGACAGTATTGGAAACATGACTGCATTGCAATGTAGCATGCTATGTGTTAATTTGATCTCTTAAGCTATCAACGGAAAATCAAGGTTCTTCTATTAAATCTAGTTTATGAAATTTTAACTCAGCCCTAAAACTTCCTTAAAGTAGATGAATAATCTTCCTTGGTGGCTCAGATGGTAAACAATCTGCCTTCATCGTGGAAGACTTGGATTTGATCTCCGGATTGGAAAAATCCCCTGGAGAAGGGAATGGCAACCCACTCCAGTATTCTTGCCTGGAGAACTCCATGGATAGAAGAGTCTGGCAGGCTACAGACCATGGAGTCACAAAGAGTTGGATACGATTGACTGACTAACTCTTTCAAGCAAACAGTAGCATGTATATAAAGAAAAATCAGTTCAAAAGGAGAAGGTTAAGAAGGATCATGTAAAGGAAATAACTTGGGGAGTCAATAATTTGCTTATCTGATATTATTATCTTTAATTATTGACTCTACTCATCATCCTAGCTGCCTAGGTTAGATTTGTGGTTTTGTTCCTTAGGAAAGCTATTCTGGACCTGCATATGTTGGAAGCAATTCCACAATGCCTGGGATGAAGATCAATAAATAAATAAATTAATTAATTAAAATAATTGTAAGAATTCAAAATCTTAGGGAACAGCATGCTAATTAGGATGCATGGTAACTGAAGTTTGTTACTTCCCTCTCTTCTGGCTGCCCTTCTTGTCCATTGAACAGCAGGTATCTCTGGAAGTGTCTTTGCTTTCTGGAAAAAGAAAGTTGCAGACTTGACTTTTTCTGCTGCAAGACACAGACTCTTTTGAAAAGTTATGGTTCTTTTTACAAGAGAATGATAGTGGAGAAAAAGGAAAAAAAAAACAATGCACTGGATGGCATTTTACTTACTGTTTACATGACTGTTGGAACGTGGCAGGATGACATCAGAGAACATACTTCTCCAGTTACTGTGCTAGCAGCAATAATCTCTTAAGAAAAACGGATGATGAGTTCATGTTAATGGTTTCAGATTATCTCTACTTTAAGTCCCTTTTGCCTTGTTCTGTTAAGAGAGCTTATTTTTCCATTTTGGATAATAAAGTTTTTCTATTTTATGTTAACCTTAACATGCCATTTTGTATACTTTCATATCAAACCATATGTCTTAAATATTGTATTGTCTCCTAAATGTCAAATTCTTAGAATTCATCTAATTTTATGAGGGTGTATCAACCCAGGTATACTGGAAATGCCTCAAAGACATGCAAGTTCAGAGAGCTCTCTCTACCCATCATCAGCATGATCAGAAGCTCCAACTATCTTAAAATGAGGACACTCCCCCCCCACCCCAGTTCCATCTTAGGAACACAACTACAAGCCTGATGAGTGGAGTGAACACTTAATTGAAGACAGTAATACCTAATGGGAACATCATTAATTGTCTAAGTTTGGTGGTTTTGTTAACAATGCCTTCCACTTTTGAACTTTTTCTTTTATTTTTTCCTCAAGATTGTGCCATTGTTTGTTTGTATATTTGTTTAAGGCTGTCTCAGGGCTGAACTCCAGTTTTAGAAGTTCTTGGATACTATTGTCTCAGTGTTACACAATGCTCATGATCTAAAAAAGGCAAAAAAGAAAAATCTGAAAACCTCAAAATAAAACAAAATTATAGCTACAGACACTGGAAAATCATATTAAATAGAATAGTTAAGAGAAATCTCTTCTTAGAAAGTTTGTTTTGGACAACTTTTGTTTTATTTATTGCTGACTCTGCTCTATTCCATAGGAACCTTTTCATAAAAGACAAAAGCTTAGTTGTATTATATTGTTTTCATAGTCAAATAACTTTTAGATATTCTCCTAATAACATTATGTGCAATTCCAAGACATTTGGCTCTTCTACAGAAACTTGCAGCCTAAGAATTTTTTAACTCAGCATATTATAGTCATTGAAAATTTCAGTGCCACAAATCAGATTCTTGATGGATTAGCATATTCCATGCCTAGACCCCAATACTGTAGTCTATGGTAATTACTCAGTCACCACAGAATTAAATAACTCAAATAATTTGATTTCTAAACAGAAAAAAGAAGAAAAACTTGATTTCTTTTTTTAGTTAGAAGCACATAAAGAGAAACCTCACACAACTAAGAATTATTTACTTCTTCAGTTTTATTGTATCATATATGCCAATCTGTTGTTTTCTCCACGATATGAGGAGAGAGGTTTACTCCACTGTAACCAGACGGAAGAAAGAAAGAAAAAAAAAAGAGTCCAAATAGGCAGATTTGTGGATTTGGTGTCAGAAAGTTGAAGTCTGATGGTTTCTGTCTTCTCAGTGAACAGATTTTCACAATGAAGTATGAAGTAAGTGCATCACCTAGAGTGTGGGTGTGCAGGAGCAGGTGTGAAGGCTTGCAGAAAAAAGAGGGCATAGAAAAGGAGTGGGAAAACTGGTCAGTAGGAATCAGTGTGGTTGGTAGGAAAAATCTTCATGAATTTAAAATGAACGTATTGACCTGGGTTGTGTGGTCCCCAAATATCCAACTGCTTAGGTGGCAAAACCAGAGAGATTCCCTGATTGTGTCTCTCCTCAACTCAGATGAATACAAAGGATATGGAGGGTAGGACAGGAAGTAAGACCATGGAAGCCAAACCAGCAAGAAGGGAGATAGGTGAGAGGAACCTGAGATTATGGTACGGTTCAGGGACTGGATGTCTCCATGAATAGAAGAATGGGGGTTACTTGGCCACCTGAACTAAAAAGAAGGGGGTAGTTGTTGCAGAAGTGAGTATTTGAAAACAAAATTTCCAAAGTGAAGACATTTTTTGAGATTGATATCTTGATTGTGACCATGGAAATAAGCATCTGGTATCACGTAGAGGAAAAAGTCATTAGAGATGTCTTGGATCCTTTTTGCCCTACATTTTTAACTGTTTATTAATATGTATAGAATATTGATTTTTGTATTTGTTCTTATATGTGATGACCTTACCAAACAATCTAATTAGTTCTGATTATTTTAAAGTTGATTCTCGGGGATTATCTAGGGAAGTAATAATGTTACTGGGAAACAGTGACAGATTTCCAATAATCTTACTTACTTTATTCTTCCTGTCTTATTGAACTGGCTAGAATATTCAGCAAAATGTTGAATGTGTATATTCACTGTCATTTCAGTCATGTCAGACTCTTTGTTACCCTATGAACTGTAGCCTGCCAGGCTTCTCTGTCCATGGGATTCTCCAGGCAAGACTACTGGAGTGGGTTGCCAGGCCCTCCTCTACTATTTCATCACTAACTGTGGTGCTGGCTATGACTTTTTGATGTATACTGTTTATCAAATTGAGAAATTTCCTTTTATTCCTGGTATATAAGGTTTTTACTTCTTGGTATGAAATTGGGAGTGTGCACTATATTTTATCAAATACTTTTTCATCATTTATGAAGTTGAACATGTTTTTCTCCCTTAATTTCTTATTGTAATGGATCTTATTATATTAAAATGCAGATGTTATTTGGTTCATCTTAACAAATCTTTTTTGAGTGCTTACTATAGTCCACATTTACCTATCTAAATCTCTGCCCTCAATGAATAGATAAGGAAGTTGTGGTACATATATTACTCAGCTATCAAAAGAAATACATTCAAATAAGTTCTAATGAGTGGATGAAACTGGAGCCTATTTTACAGAGGGAAGTAAGTCAGAAAGAGAAAGACAAATACTGTATATTGACAGTATAAGTGGAATTTAGAAAGACAGTAACAACGATTCTACATGCAGGGTAGGAAAGGAGACACAGATGTAAAGAACAGACTTTTGGACTCAGTGGGAGATTGTGAGGGAGGTATAATTTGAGAGAATAGCATTGAAACGTACACATTATCATATGTAAAATAGATGACCAGTGCAAGTTTGATGCATGAAGATGAGCACCCAAACCCAGTGCTCTGGGACAACCCAGAGGAATAAGATGAGGGAGGATATGGGAGGGGAATCAGGATGGGGTGACACATATATACCCATGCCGATTCATGTTGATGTATGGCAAAAGCCATCACAATATTGTAAAGTAACTATCCTCCAATTAAAATAAATTAACTGGGGGCGGTACTAAGATGACAGAGGAATAGGACAGGGAGACCACTTTCTCTCCCACAAATTTATTGAAAGATCATTTGAACGCTGAGCAAATTCCACAAAACAGCTTCTGAACGCTGGCGGAGGACACCAGGCACCCAGAAAGGTAGCCCATTCTCTTTGAAAGGAGGTAGGGCAAAATATCGGAGAAGGCAATGGCAAGCCACTCCAGTACTCTTGCCTAGAAAATCCCATGGACGGAGGAGCCTGGTAGGCTTCAGTCCATGGGGTCGCTACGAGTCAGACATGACTGAGCGACTTCACTTTCACTTTTCACTTTCACACATTGGAGAAGGAAATGGCAACCCACTCCAGTGTTCTTGCCTGGAGAATCCCAGGGATGGTGGAGCCTGGTGGGCTGCCATCTATGGAGTCACACAGAGTCGGACACAACTGAAGTGACTTAGCAGCAGCAGCAGCAGGGCAAAATATAAAAGACAAAAAGAGAGACAAAAGAGTTAGGGATGGAGATCCGCCCTGGGGAGGGAGTCCTGAACAAGGAAAAGCTTTCAAATACCAGGAAACCCTCTCACCGGCAGGTCTGTGGGGAATTTTGAAATCTTGGAGGGCAACATAACCAGGAGGAAAATAAAAAGAAAAACCCACAGATTACATGCCTAGCCGGGACTTCCAGCAGAGAGGCAGCCCAGATGCTCGAGTCTGCCAGCAGTGAGCAGGAGCTGAACAGGGAGGCACAGTCTGCATGCATAGGGTGGGAACTGGGGCTGAACATCCTGAGGACAATCTGAGGGAGCTAACATGAGATAGCAACCCAAACTGTGGGAATAGCCAGAGGGAAAAAATGAGAGAGAGAGAGAGAGAGAGAACTTTCCCGTGAAAAGCTCTGAGGTACAGCCTGGCCCACTCACAGAACAAAGGATTGAGCAAATACCAGAGGAGAGCTAGCCGGCTTCGGACTGACCCCTCCCCCCGCTGGAGGCAGAGAGGCAGGTGGGTGACAGCCAGAGCTGGAAGGCAAGGGGCAATCTCGGACCCAGAAATGGCATCCTCCACAAAACTGTGAGCAAGCTCCCAGTTACTAACGGAGTCTTCCTGGGATCCTGGATGGTTGACATCCACCAGGAGGGTCGCAGTCAGAGATCAGCTCCCCAGAGAAGACACAGAGCTCACCTGAGATGGCACTCTTGAGGCAACCCAGGAAACCAAAGAGCTGAGACTGGGGAGGTGATAAGACGCACCACCCAGCTGGGAGAGTGTGCTTACCAAGCACCTGGTTGCCTGAGCTGCTTGGACCTGGGAAAGACATAAAACGCAGGCCCAAATGATTCTGTACCTTTGTGGAGTACCCAAGAACCTGAACCTGAGCAGCTTAGACCTGGGAAGGGCACAAAACGCCGGGCCTGCTTTAGACTGTTCCTCTGCAGAGCAACCTGGAGCCTGAGCAGTGTAGACCGGGAAAGCACACACGCCATGAGTGGGGGCAAACCCAGTGGGGCCCAGACACTGAGAGCACTCTCCACACATGCCAGCGATATTTGTTTACAGTGTTCCTCCTTCCCCACAGCACAACTGAACAAGTTAGCCTAATAAGTGACCAGCTTTGCCCCTTGCGTCAGGGCAGAAATTAGACACTGAAGAGACTTGTAAACAGAGGAAGCCAAAATAAACAAAGACGAGGGAATTGCTCTGGAAGTGACATTTGCAACAGATTAAAACCCTGAAGTTAGCACTGACTACATTGAAAGGGGCCTATAGACCTTGAGAAGAAGTATAACCTGGAACAAGGAACTATCTGAAAATGAACTGACCCCACACTGCCCCCAACAGCTCCAGAGAAATTTCTAGATATATTTTACTATTATCATATTTTAATTTTAAGTTCTTTATATTCCTTTAATTTTCATAACCTACTGTTACCTTGCAAAAAAAGACCTTATTTTAAAGAAAATTATATATATATTATAATTTTTGTGATTCTGTTTTTTTTTTTTTTTATTGTATTTTTGAGAGTCTAACCTCTACTCTAGATTTTTAATCTTTACTTTTTGGTTTTTGTTATCAATTTTGTACCTTTAAGAATCCAATCTTCAGTACCCATTTTTACTTAGAAGTGTGATCACTGGCTTGATTGTGCTTTCCCCATTTGACTCTCCTTTTTCTCCCCCATGTCACCTCTATCTCCTCCCTCCCCCTTCTCTTCTCTACCCAACTCTGTGAATCTCTTGGGTATTCTGGGCTGCGGAGAACACTTAGGGAACTGACTACTGGATGGATCTGCCTCTCTCTTTTTGACTCCCCCTCTTCTCCTCCTGGTCACCTCTCTCTCCTCCCTCCCTCTTCTCTTCTCTATGTAACTCCGCGAACTTCTGAGAGTTCCAGACTCTGGAAAGCACATAAGGGATTGATTACTGGCGAGATTGCTCTCTCCCCTTTTGATTCCCTCTCTTCTCCTCCTGGTCACCTCTATCTTCCTCCTCCTGCTTCTCTTCTCCATGTAACTCTGTGAACCTCTCTGGGGGTCCCTCACTGTGGAGAATCTTTTCAACATTAACATAGAGGTTTTATCATCAGTGTTTTTTGGATGGAGAAGTCTTGAGACTACTGTAAGAATTAGACTGAAAGCCAGAGGCAGGAGGCTTAAATCCCAAACTTGAGAACTCCAGAAAACTCCTGACTCCAGGGAACATTAACCGACAAGAGCTCATCCAAAAGCCTCCGTACTTACATTGAAACCAAGCTCCACCTAAGAGCCAACAAGTTGCAGAGCAAGACATACCAAGCTAATTCTCCAACAATGCAGGGACATAACCCTGAGCACTAAAATACAGGCAGCCAAAAGTCACACCAAACCCATAGACTCCTCAAAACTCACTACTGGACACTTCTTTGCACTCCAGATAGAGGAGATCCAACTCCACCCACCAGAACACTGACACAACCTTCCCTAACCAGGAAACCTTGACAAGCCACTCATGCAACCCCATCCACAGGGAGGAATCTCCACAATAAAGAGGAACCACAAACTACCAGACTATGGAAAGGCCACACCAACACAGCAAACTAAGCAAGATGAGAAAGAAGAGAAATATTCAGCAGGTATAGGAACATAATAAATGCCCACCAAACCAAACAAAAGAGGAGATAGGGAGTCTACCTAAAAAAGAATTCATAATAATGATAGTAAAAATGATCCAAAATCTTGAAAGCAAAATGGAGTTACAGATAGTCTGGAGACAAGGATTGAGATGATGCAAAAAATCTTTAATAAGGAACTAGAAGAAATAAAGGAGTCAAGCAATAATGAATAATGCAATAACTGAGATAAAAAACACTCTGGTTGGAACCAACAGTAGAATAACTGAGGCAGAAGCTGGGATAAGTGAGGTGGAAGATAGAATGGTGGAAATAAATGAAGCAGAGAGGAAAAAAGAATTAAAAGAAATGATGACAACCTCAGAGACCTCTGGGACAATGTCAAATGCCCCAACATTTGAATCATAGGAGTAGAAGAGAAAGGCCATGAGGAAATACTTGAGATAATAGTTGAAAATTTTCCCTAAAATGGGAAAAGAAACAGCTACCCAAGTCCAAGAAACCCAGAGAGTCCCAAACAGGATAAACTCAAGCCAAAACAACCCAAAACATTTTTTAATCAAATTAATGTAGATCAAACACAAAGAACAAATATTAAAAGCAGCAAGGGAAAAACAACAAATAACACACAAGGGGATTCCCATAAGGATAATAGCTGCTCTTTCAATAGAAACTCTTCAGGCCAGAAGGGAATGGCAGGACATACTTAAAGTGATGAAAGAGAAAAACATACAACCCAGATTACTGTACCCAGCAAGGATCTCATTCAATTATGAAGGAGAAATCAAAAGCTTTACAGACAAGCAAAAGATGAGAGAATTCGGTACCACCAAACCACTCTTCAACAAATGCTAAAGGATCTTCTTTATACAGGAAACACAGAAAAGGTGTATAATCTCAAACCCAAAACAGCAAAGTAAATGGCAATGGGATCATACTTATCAATCAGTTCAGTTCAGTTCAGTCTCTCAGTCATGTCCGACTCTTTGTGACCCCATGAATCACAGCACGCCAGGCCTCCCTGTCCATCACCACCTCCCAGAGTTCTCTCAAGCTCATGTCCATCGAGTAGGTGATGCCATCCAGCCATCGCATTCTCTGTCGTCCCCATCTCCTCCCACCTCCAATCCCTCCCAGCATCAGAGTCCTTTCCAGTGAGTCAACTCATCGCATGAGGTGGCCAAAGTATTGGAGTTTCAGCTTTAGCATTAGTCCTTCCAATGAACACCCAGGACTGATCTCCTTTAGAATGGACTGGTAGGATCTCCTTGCAGTCCAAGGGACTCTCAAGAGTCTTCTCCAACACCACAGTTCAAAAGTGTCAATTCTTTGGCGATCAGCTTTCTTCACAGTCCAACTCTCACATCCATACATGACCACTGGAAAAATCATAGCCTTGACTAGACAGAGCTTGGTTGGCCAAGTGATGTCTCTGCTTTATAATATGCTATCTAGGTTGGTCATAACTTTCCTTCCAAGGAGTAAGCATCTTTTAATTTCATAACTGCAATCAGCATCTGCAGTGATTTTGGAGCCTAAAAAATAAAGCCTGACACTATTTCCACTGTTTCCCCATCTATTTGCCATGAAGTAATGGGTTCAGATGCCATGATCTTCGTTTTCTGAATGTTGCGCTTCAAGTCAACCTTTTCACTCTCCTCTTTCACTTTCATCAAGAGGCTTTTGAGTTCCTCTTCACTTTCTGCCATAAGGGTGGTGTCATCTGCATATCTGAGGTTATTGATATTTCTCCCAGCAATCTTGATTCCAGCTTGTGCTTCTTCCAGCACAGCGTTCCTCATGATGTACTCTGCATAGAAGTTAAACAAGCAGGGTGACAATAGACGGCCTTGACGTACTCCTTTTCCTATTTGGAACCAATCTATTGTTCCATGTCCAGTTCTAACTGTTGCTTCCTGACCTGCATTCAGGTTTCTGAAGAGGCAGGACATGTGGTCTGGTATTCCCATCTCTTTCAGAATTTTCCACCGTTTATTGTGATCCACACAGTCAAAGGCTTTGGCATAGTCAATGAAGCAGAAATAGATGTTTTTCTGGAACTCTCTTGCTTCTTCCATGATCCAGCGGATGTTGGAAATTGATCTCTGGTACCTCCGCCTTTTCTAAAACCAGCTTGAACATCTGGTAATTCATGGTTCACGTATTTTGAAGCCTGGCTTGGAGAATTTTGAGCATGACTTTAGTAGCATGTGAGATGAGTGCAATTGTGAGGTAGTTTGAGCATTCTTTGGCATTACCTTTCCTTGGGATTGGAATGAAAACGGACCTTTTCCTGTCCTGTGGCCACTGCTGAGTTTTCCAAATTTGCTGGCATATTGAGTGCAGCACTTTCACAGCATCATCTTTCAAGATTTGAAATAGCTCAATTGGAATTCCATCACCTCCACTAACTTTGTTCATAGTGATGTTTTCTAAGGCCCATTTGACTTCACATTCCAAGATTGCTGGCTCTAGGTGAGTGATCACACCATCGTGATTATCTTGGTCGTGAAGATCTTTTTTGTACAGTTCTTCTATGTATTCTTGCCACCTTTTCTTAATATCTTCTGCTTCTGTTAGGTTCATACCATATCTGTCCTTTATCGAGCCTATCTTTGCATGAAATATTCCCTTGGTATCTCTAATTTTCTCTTGTCTTTCCTAGTCTGTTGTTTTCTTCTATTTGCATTGATCGCTGAGGAAGGCTTTCTTATCTCTCCTTGCTATTCTTTGGAACTCTGCATTCAGATGCTCATATCTTTCCTTTTCTCCCTTGCTTTTCGATTCTCTTCTTTTCACAGGTATTTGTAAGGCCTCTCCAGACAGCCATTTTGCTTTTTTGCATTTCTTTTCCTTGCAGATCGTCTTGGTCCCTGTCTCCTGTACAATGTCACGATCCTTCGTCGATAGCTCATCTATCTGTCAGATCTAGTCCCTTAAATCTATTTCTCACTTCCACTGTATAATCATAAGGGATTTGATTTAGGTCATATCTGAATGGTCAAAGCAGCCGTGAAGAGATACCCCATTAGCAAGGTAAGAGAAACCCAAGTAAGATGGCAGGTATTTCAAGAGGGCATAAGAGGGCAGACACACTGAAATCATAATCACAGAAAACTAGTCGATCTGATCACACAGACCACAGCCTTGTCTAACTGAATGAAACTAAGCCATACTTATCAATAATTACCTTAAATGTAGATGGGTTGAATGTTCCAACCAAAAGACAAAGCCTGGCTTGAATGGATACAAAGACAAGACGCCTATATATGCTGTCTACCAGAGACCCACCTAAAAACAAGGGACACATACAGACTGAAAGTGAAGGGCTGGAAAAATATATTTCATGCAAATAGAGACCAAAAGAAAGCAGGGGTAGCAATACTCATATCAGATTAAATAGACTTTGAAATAAAAGCCATGAAAAGAGACAAAAAAGGACACTACAGAATGATCAAAGGATCAATCCAAGAAGAAGATATAACAATTATAAATATATATGCACCCAACATAGGAGCACCACAATATGTAAGGCAAATGATAACAAATATGAAAGGGGAAATTAACAGTAACACAATAATAGTGGGAGACTTTAATATCCCACTCACACCGATGGATAGATCAACTAAACAGAAAATTAGCAAGGAAACACAAACATTAAATGATACAATAGACCAGGTAGACCTAATTGATATCTATAGGACATTTCACTCAAAATCAATGAATTTTACCTTTTCTCAAGTGCACACGGAATCTTCTCCAGGATAGATCACATCCTGGGCCATAAATCTAGACTTGGTTGAAATCATTCCAAGCATCTTTTCTGATCACAATGTAATAAGATTAGATGTCAACTACAGGAAAAGAACTATTAAAAACACAAACATATGGCGGCTAAACAAAAAGCTTCTGAATAACCAACAAATCACAGAAGAAATAAAAAAAAGAAATAAAAATATGCATAGGAATGAAGGAAAATGTAAACACAACAACCCAAAACCTATGGGATTCAGTAAAAGCAGTGTTAAGGGGAAGGTTCATAGCAATACATGCTTACCTCGAGAAACAAGAGAAAAATCAAATAAATAACCTAACTCTACAGCTAAAGCAACTCAAAAAGAAGAAATGAAGAACCCCAGGATTAGTAGAAGGAAAGAAATCTTAAAAATTAGGGAAGAAATAAATGAAAAAGAAACAAAGGAGACCCTAGCAAAAAATCAACAAAGCTAAAACCTGGTTCACATAAAATTGAGAAACCATTAGCCAGACTAATTAAGAAAATAAGAGAGAAGAATCAAATCAACAAAATTAGAAATGAAAATGGAGAAATCATATCAGACAACACAGAAATACAAAGGATCATATGAGACTACTATTAGCAATTATATGCCAATAAAACGGACAACTTGGAAGAAATGAACAAATTCTTAGAAAAGTATAACTTTCTAAAACTGAACCAGGAAGAAATAGAAAATCTTAACAGACCCATCATAAGAATGAAATTGAAATTTTAATCAGAAATCTTCCAACAAACAAAAGCCCAGGACCAGTCTGCTTCACAGCTGAATTCTACCAAAAATTTATAGAAGAGCTAACAACTATCCTACTCAAACTCTTCCAGAAAATTACAGAAGAAGGGAAACATCCAAACCATTGTATGAGGCCACCATCCCCCTAATACCAAAACCAGACAAAGATGCAACGCAAAAAAACAAAAAGAAAACTACAGGCCAATATCACTGATGAACATAGATACAAAAATACTCAACAAAATTGTAGCACTAGAACCCAATAACACATTGGAAAAACCATACAACATGACCAAGTGGGCTTTATCCCAGAAATGCAAGGATTCTTCAACATTTGCAAATCAATCAATGTAATACACCACACTAACACATTGAAAGATAAAATTTATATGATTATGTCAATAGATGCAGATAAAGCATTTGACAAAATTCAGCATCCATTTATGATTAAAAAAAAAAAAAACCCTCCAGAAAGCAGGCATAGAAAGAACATGCTGCTGCTGCTGCTAAGTCACTTCAGTCGTGTCTGACTCTGTGTAACTCCATAGACGGAAGCCCACCAGGCTCCCCCGTCCCTGGGATTCTCCAGGCAAGAACACTGGAGTGGGTTGCCATTTCCTTCTCCAATGTGTGAAAGTGAAAAGTGAAAGTCAAGTCGCTCAGTCGTGTCCAACCCTTAGCGACCCCATGGACTGCAGCCCACCAGGCTCCTCCATCCATGGGATTTTCTAGGCGAGAGTACTGGAGTGGCTTGCCATTGCCTTCTCCGAGAAGGAACATACCTCAACATAATAAAAGCCATACATGATAAACCCACAGCAAACATTATCCTCAATGGTGAAAAATTGAAAGCATTTCCCCTAAAGTCAGGAACAAAACAAGAGTGCCCACTCTCACCACTACTACTCAACATAGTTCTGAAGTTTTAGCCACAGCAATCAGAGAAGAAAAAGAAATAAAATGAATCCAGATTGGAAAAGAAGTAAAACTCTCACTGTTTGCAGATGACATGATCCTCTGAATAGAAAACCCTAAAGACTCCACCAGAAAATTACTAGAGCTAATCAATGAATATAGTAAAGTTGCAGGATATAAAATTAACACACAGAAATCCCCTGCATTTCTATACACTAACATTGAGAGAACAGGAAGAGAAATTAAGGAAACAATACCATTCACCACCGCAATGAAATGAATAAAATACTTAAGAATAAACTTACCTAAAGAAACAAAAGGTCTATATATAGAGAACTATAAAACACTGATGAAAGAAATGAAAGATGACACAAATAGATGGAGAAATATACCATGTTCATGGATCGAAAGAATCAATACAGTGAAAATGAATATATTAACAAAAGCAATCTATAGATTCAATAAAATCCCTATCAAGCTGCCAATGGTATTTTTCACAGAACTGGTGGGAGGAGACAGGGACGACAGAGAATGAGATGGCTGGATGGCATCACCAACTCGATGGACATGAGTTTGAGTGAATTCCGGGAGTTGGTGATGGACAGGGAGGCCTGGCGTGCTGTGATTCATGGGGTCGCAAAGAGTCAGACATGACTGAGCGACTGAACTGAACTGAGAAAAAATAATTTCACAGTTTGTATGGAACTACAAAAAACCTTGAATAGCCAAAGAAATCTTGAGAAATAAGAATGGAACTGGAGGAATCAACTGCCTGACTTCAAACTATACTACAAAACTACAGTCAAGTCAAGCCAGTATTGTACTGGCACAAAGACAGAAATATAGATCAATGGAACAAAATAGAAAGCCCAGAGATAAATCCACGCACCTATGGACACCTTATCTTTGACAAAGGAGGCAAGAATATACAACGGAGAAAAGACAATCCCTTTAACAAATGGTGCTGGGAAAACTGGTCAACCACTTGTAAAAGAATGAAACTAGAAGATTTTCTAACACCATACACAAAAATAAACTCAAAATGGATTAAATATCTAAATGTAAGAACAAAAACTATAAAACTCCTAGAGGAAAACATAGGCAAAACTCTCTCTGACATAAATCACAGCAGGATCCTCCATGACCCATCTCCCAGAGTAAGGAAATAAAAGCAAAAATAAACAAATGAGACCTAATTAAACTTAAAAACTTTTGCACAACGAAGGAAACCACAAGCAAAGTGAAAAGACAGCCTTCAGAATGGGAGAAAATAATAGCAAATGAAGCAACTGACAAAGAATTAATCTCTAAAATATACAAACAGCTCCTGCAGCTCAATTCCAGAAAAATAAACGACCCAATCAAAAAATGTGCCAAAGAACTAAACAGACATTTCTCCATAGAAGACGTACAAATGACTAACAAATATGTGAAAAGATGCTCAACATCACTCATTATCAGAGAAATGCAAATAAAAACCAAAATGAGGTACCATCTCATAGTGGTCAGAATGGGTGCTATCAAAAAGTCCACAAACAATAAATGCTGGAGAAGGTGTGGAGAAAAGGGAACTCCCTTATACTCTTGGTTCGAATGCAAACTAGTACAGCCACTGTGGAGAATAATGTGGAAATTCCTTAAAAAACTGGAAATAGAACTGCCATACAACTCAGCAGTCCCACTGCTGGGCACACATACTGAGTAAACTAGAATTGAAATAGGCACATGTACCCCAGTGTTCATCACGGCACTGTTTACAATAGACAAGACATGGAAGCAACCTAGATGTCCTTTGGCAGACGGATGGATAAGAAAGCTGTGATACATATACACAATGGAATATTACTTAGCTATTAAAAAGAATGCATTTGAATCAGTTCTCATGAGGTGGGTGAAACTGGAGCCTATTATACAGAGTGAAGTAAGCCAGAAAGGAAAACACCAATACAGTATACTAACACATGTATAAGGAATTTAGAAAGATGGTAATGATGACCCCATATGCTAGATAGCAAAAGAGACACAGATGTAAAGAACAGACTTTTGGACTCTGTGGGAGAAGGTGAGGGTGTGACGATTTGAGAGAATAGCCTTGAAACATGTATATTATCATATGTGAAATTGATTGTCAGTCCAGGTTTGATGCATGAGACTAGGTGTTCAGGGATGGTACACTGGGATGACCATGAGGGATGGGATGGATGCAGGGAGGTGGGAGGGGGGTTCAGGATGGGGAGCCATGTACAGCCATGGCTGACTCATGTCAATGTATGGCAGAAACCAATAAAATATTTTAAAGTAATTAGCCTCCAATTAAAATAAATTAAAAATAAATAAAATAAATTCATTAAAATAAAGAAAAATGAATCTCACCTCATCAAATATATACTGTAAAGAGTGAGTGAGTGAGTGAAGTCGTTCAGTCATGTCCGACTCTTTGCAACCCCATAAACTGTAGCCTACCAGGCTCCTCTGTCCATGGGATTTTCCAGTCAATAGTACTAAAGTGGAAAGCCATTTCCTTCTCCAGGGGATCTTCCCAACCCAGGGCTCGAACATGGGTCTCCCGTGTTGTAGACAGACGCTTAACTGCCTAAGTCACCAGGGAAGTACATATATTGTAATGGATCCATATAAATAGTACTTCTCCTACTCGGGATTTATTCTACAGATACATGCTTAAATGTAGCATAACAATTCAGTCATCAGATCAGTTGCTCAGTCCTGTACGACTCTTTGCCTCTTCACGGACTGCAGCATGCCAGGCTTCCCTGTCCATCAGTGATTCCTGGAGCATGCTCAAACTCATGTCTTTTTAGTTATTGATGCCATCCAACCATCTGATCTGCTTTCATCCCCTTCTCCTCCTGCCTTCAGTCTTTCCCAGCATCACGGTCTTTTCCAGTGAGTTGGCTCTTTGCATCAGGTGGCCAAATTATTCAAGCTTCAGCATCAGTCCTTCCAATGAATATTCAGGACTGATTTCCTTTAGGATTGGTGGATTTGATCTCCTTGCCATCTAAGGGACTCTCAAGAGTCTTCTCCAACATCACAGTTCAAAAACATGAATTCTTTGGTGCTCAGCTTTCATTATAGTCCAACTCTCATATCCATACATGACTACTGGAAAAACCATAGCTTTTATGGACCTTTCTCAGTAATGTCTCTGCTGTCTAGGTTTATCATAGCTTTTCTTCGAAGGAGCAAACATCTTTAAATTTCATGTCTGAAGTCACCATCTGCAGTGATTTTGGAGCCCAAGAAAATAACATCTTTCACTGTTTCCATTGTTTCCCCATCTATTTGCCATAAAGTGATAGGATTGGATGCCATGATCTTAGTTTTCTGAATGTTGAGCCTCAAGCCACCTTTTTCACTCTCCTCTTTCATTTTCATCAAGAGGCTCTTTAGTTCCTCTTCACTTCTGCCATAAGGGTGGTGTCCTCTGCATATCTGAGGTTATTGATATTTCTCCTGGCAGTTTTGATTCCAGTGTGTACTTCATCCAACCCAGCATTTTGCATGATGTACTCTGCATATAAGCTTAATAAGCAATGTAACAATACACAGCCTTGACACACTTCTTTCCCAATTTGGAAATAGTCTGTTGTTCCATGTCTGGTTCTAACTGTTGTTCCTTGGCCTGCATACAGGTTTTCCAGGAGGCAGATAAGGTGGTCTGGTATTCCCATCTCTTTAAGAATTTTCCAGTTTGTTGTGAGACACACAGTCAAAGGCTTTAGCACGGTCAATGAAGCAGAAGTAGATGCTGATCTTGAACTCGCTTGCTTTTTCTATGATCCAATGGATATTGGCAATTTGATCCTTGGTTCCTCTATATTTTCTAAATCCAGCTTGAACATCAGGAAGTTCTCAGTTCATGTATTATTAAAGCCTAGGTTGGAGAATTTTGAGCATTTCTTTGCTGGCATGTGAGATGAGTGCAATTGTGCAGTAGTTTGAACATTCTTTGGCATTGCCTTTCTTTGATTTTGGAGTGAAAACTGACCTTTTCCAGTCCTGTGGCCACTGCTGAGTTTTCCAAACTTGCTGGCATATTGAGTGCAGCACTTTCACAGCATCATCTTTTAAGATTTGAAATAATTCAACTGGAATTCTATCACCTCCACTAGCTTTGTTCGTAGTGATGCTTCCTAAGCCCACTTGACTTCCCACTCAAGGATGTCTGGCTCTGGGTGAGTGATCACACCATCGTGGTTAGCTGGGTCATGAAGATCTTTTCTGTATAGTTCTTCTGTGTTTTCTTGCCACCTCTTCTTAGTACCTTCTGCTTCTGTTAGGTCCATAACATTTCTGTCCTTTATTGTGCCCTCTTTTGCATTAAATGCTCCCTTGGTATCTCTGATTGCAGCCATGAAATTAAAAGATGCTTACTCCTTGGAAGGAAAGTTATGACCAACCTTGATAGTATATTAAAAAGCAGAGACATTACTTTGCCAACAAAGGTCCGTCTAGTCAAGGCTATGGTTTTCTCCGTGGTCATGTATGGATGTGAGAGTTGGACTGTGAAGAAAGCTGAGCGCTGAAGAATTGATGCTTTTGAACTGTGGTGCTGGAGAAGACTCTTGAGAGTCCCTTGTACTGCAAGGAGATCCAACCAGTCCATTCTAAAGGAGATCAATCCTGGGTGTTCATTGGAAGGACTGATGCTAAAGCTGAAACTGCAATACTTGGGCCACTTCATGCGACGAGTTGACTCACTGGAAAAGACTCTGATGCTGGGAAAAGTTGGGGGAAGGAGGAGAAGGGGACGACCGAGAATGAGATGGCTGGATGGCATCACCGACTCTGTGGACACGAGTTTGAGTGAACTCTGGGAGTTGGTGATGGACAGGGAGGCCTGGCGTGCTGTGATTCATGGGGTCGCGGAGAGTCGGACACGACTGAGTGACTGAACTGAACTGAACTGAATTGGTATCTCTAATTTTCTTGAAGAGATCTCTAGTCTTTCCCATTCTATTGTTTTCTTCTATTTCTTTGCACTGATCACTTAGGAAGGCTTTCTTTCCTCTCCTTGCTATTCTTTGGAACTCTGCATTCAGATGGATAAAGCTTTCCTTTTCTCCTATGCCTTTAGCTTCTCTTCTTTTCTCAGCTATTTGTAAGGCCACCTCAGACAACCATTTTGCCTTTTGCATTTCTTCTTCTTGGGGATGGTTTTTTTCACTGCCTCCTATACAATGTCATGAACCTCCATCCATAGTTCTTCAGGCACTCTATCAGATCTAATCCCTTTAATCTATTTGTCACTTCCACTGTATTATCATAAGGTATTGGATTTAGGTCGTACCTGAATGGTCTAGTGGTTTTCCCTACTTTCTTCAATTTAAGTCTGAATTTGGCAATAAGGAGTTCATGATCTGAGCCACAGTCAGCTCCTGGTCTTGTTTTTGCTGACTGTATAGATTTTCTCCATCTTTGGCTGAAATATATAATCAATCTGATATCAGTGTTGAACATTTGGTGATGTCCATTTTTACTGGAATGATTTGCTATGTTAAAAATATTCAACAATGGCTAAGTGATAGTGAAATGATATATTCATGAAGAGAATGCTGTGCAATTATTAAACAATACATTAGACACGTGTATTGACACCGAAACATTCTTTACAATTATTAAATTTCAAACAAATTGCATCATCAAAAACCAGCTATAAATTAGTGGAATAGAATAAAGAGCCCAAAAATAAACCCACATACTTATAGTCAGTTAATCTACAAGAAATGAGGCAAGAATATACAATGGAGAAAAGACAATCTCCTAAATAATGATGCTGGAAAAGCTAGACAGCTATATGTAAAACAGTGAATTTAGAACATATTTCCACACCATATACAAAAATAAACTCAAAATGGATTAAAGACATATACATAAAACAGGAAGCTATAAAACCCCGAGAAAAAAACACAAGCAGAATGCTCTTTGAAATAAACCACAGAAATATTCTTGGATCTCTCACCCAAATCAAAGAAAACAAAAAACCACAGTTAACCTACTGAATGAGAGAAAATATTTACAAATGATATGACCAATATGGGATTAACATCCAAAATACATAATACAGAACATATGAACAAATTTTTTTAAAAAAGAGAAACCAAAAATAGGCAGAATACCTAAACAGACATTTTCCCAAAGGGCATATGAAAAAGTGCTCATCATTAATGATCAGAGAAATGCAAATTACAACCACAATGAGATATCACCTCACATCTGTTATAATGGCTATCATCAAAAAGTCTACAAAAAACAGATGTTAGTGAGGACATGCACTGTTGGTGGGAATTTAAATTGGTACAACCACTGTGGAAAACATTATGGAGGTTTCTTTAAAAACTGAAAATAGAACTGCCATATCATTCAGCAATTCCCCTCCTGGGTGTATATCTGAATAAGCCAAAATACCAATCTGAAAATATACATGCACCCCAATGTTCATAGCAACATTACTTACAATTGCCAAGATATGGAAGCAACCTAGGTGTCCATCAAGATAAGAACGGATAAAGAAAAGATATGGCAAAACCAACCAATATATTAGTGTAAAGTAATTTGCCTCCAATAAAAAAAAAGAAAGAAAATGTGATATGGATATGCATTGGAATACTACTCAGCCATAACAAAGAATGAAAATTTTCCATTTGCAGCAACATGGATAGACTTGGAGAGTATTATGCTAACTGAAATAAGTCATACTGTATGATATCGCTTGTATGTGGAATCTAAAAGATAGAACAGACTAGTGAATATAAAGGGCTTCCCAGGTGGTTCTAGTGGTAAAGAACCCGCTTGGTAATAATGCAAGAGATGCCAGAGACAAGGATTTGATACCTGGGTTGGGGAGATCCCCTGGAGGATGGCATGGCAATCCACTCCAGTATTCTTGTGTGAAGAATCCCACGGACAGAGAAGCCTGGCAGGCTACAGTCTATCGGGTCACAAAGAGTCAGACACGACTGAAGCAACTCAGCAAACATGCACAGTGAATATAATAGAAAAGGAACTGAGTCACAGATACAGAAAACAAACCTTGGGTTACCAGTGGGGAGAGAGAGGGGAGGAGGGGCAAGTTAGTGGTAGGAGATTAAGAGGTGCAAGCTACTATCTATAAAATAAATAAGCTACAAGGAAATACTGCACAATACAGGGAATATAATCAATATTTTATAATATTTATAAATGGAATATAACCTTTAGCCTTGTGAATCACTATGTTGTATACCTGAAGCTTATATATTATACATTAACTATACCTCAATTAAAAAAAAAATAAAAAGGTGCATCATAGATCCATTTTGTAAAGATGTGTATGTCCATGATATAAATGTACAGAAAGAGAAGTGAAGGAAACTGTGATGGTTCATTTTATGTGTCAACTTGAATGGGTTAAGGAATGACCAGATATGTCATAAAATATTAACTCTAGGTGTCTGTGAGGGTGTCTTTGGAAAAGATTAGCATTTGACTCAGTAGACAGGGTAAAGAAGATGCACATGAATATCATCCAACCCACTGAAGGTCTGAATAGAACAAAAAGGTGAGGGAATGGTGAATTTTGTACCTGTTTCAGGTGAGACATGCATCTTTTCCTGCCTTCAGACATCATGCTCCTTGTTCTTGGGCTTTTGGAGTCAGATTGGAACTTACACAATCATCCGCTGACCCCCCATTCTCAGGCCTTCAGATTTGGACCTAATGACACCACCAGCTTTCCTAGTTCTCCAACTTGCAGATGGCAGATTGTGGGACATCTTGGCCTCTATAACCATGTCAACCAATTCCTATGATAAATCTCTTATCTCTGTTTCTATAGCCATATATATAGCCAAATATTTCTATATATATATATATATATGTAGTTATATAATCTCTATCTGTATCTATAGCTATAGTTATAACCATATAGGCTATAATATATGATATAACATATATATATATATATATATATATATATATATATATATACACACACACAAACACAAACACATGGCTATAACTATAGCTATAGATACAGATAAAAGAGATTATATATATATATACTAGTGATTCTGTTTCTCTGGAGATCCCTGAGTAATACAGTTACCCATCAAAATGTAATAGCGGTGGTTGCCTCTATAAAGGGAATTAGGAATGAGAGATGAGAGTGGGGTGAATAGGAACCCAAAGTTTTATTCTATAAACTTCTGTATTGTTTGACCATTTGCAATGAGAATTTTTTTGTGTATTATTTGAGCAGATTTAAAAAGAGAGAGAGAAGAAAACAAGCATGCAGCTTCTGTGAAACTAGCAAAATTTTGACAGATGGTCTGTTAGAACTACCAGGAGAAAAAATGCAAGCACTGGGGAAATAAAAGAAAAATAATATCAGAGAAATATCCTCAGTTAATTAATACTAAGGGAAAAAAAGGAAGAGTGTTAAAAAACATTCTAAATAATTGGAATCTAAAACCAAAGCAGGAGATCTGAGAGATCTAGAAGAACTGTTAACTTGACCACAGCTCATTACATCTGTGAATTATGAAGATCATTTTGTCAAAATGAGAGCATCACAAGTCTTTCTTACAGCTCTATTTCAGAAAGACTGGAAGACCTCATTTCATTTTAACATGTAAGAGGAAATGATCATGAGCCAAGAAAGATATAAATATCCTCAGAAACAAGACTTTTGCTTGCCAAGTTTTAAGGAATCAGGATTTGCTTGTCATGATGAAACAAGATGTTGAGCAGAAAACAGATTCTCAAGTAAAAGGCAGGGACCAAGCAGAGTGACATCTGCAAGTCAGATGTTTTTATTAAGAAGTTTGGGTTCTTTAAAATTTTAGCACTTTTAAATTGAAAAATTATTTGATACATGCTTCTCTAGTCAAAATCAGATCACATCAAAGGGGAGATAGCAGCAGCTTCTTGGAAACTTAGCTGGTCACATCACTGGGCGCCCTTGTTCTTGCACATTGCTTGGAGGTTTATAAAACACTTTCTCATGCATTATCTTAGGGGGTTCTCACAACAAAGTCCTTTTGATCTTATTTTATAAGTGGGAAACTGCTCAAGGGAGTCAATTCAACAAGGTCATGAGTGAATGGCATACCTGGGAGGTAGATCTTTGGCTGATAACTCTAGTGTTGCCCGCAATGATCTCTCAGACAGAGATAGTTAATGTAGTTGACCTTCACTTGAATGATATCTGTGTATTAATACCAGAGAAGGAAAACGGATAGTTTGGGATGGAGCTGAAAAACTGAGACAAAAAGTAATATAAATAAGTCTGAGGGAGCTTGTAAGGAGCAGTGAATTTAGCAGTGCTGATTTTGCTGGAGATTTTTTATCTGTTATGATTAGGCATTCCAAATGCCGCTGCATAACCTTGAAAAGGGAAACACCATGATGAAAAATGTGTTTAAGTGAAATTATATGAAGAATTCGGCTTCAGAGGCAATGGGAAAATGGTGTATTAGAAATAGGGAAAGTACTTCACTAGTGGTCCAGTGGTTAAGAATTGACCTACCAATGCAGGGGACACAGCAGGCTTCATCCCTGGTCCAGAAAGATTCTATGTGCCATGGGACATCTAAACCAGTGCACCATTCCACTGAGCCTGAACCCTAGAGTTCTGGATCCACAACTACTGAGCTCATGAGCCACAACTACTGAAGCCCTTGTGCCTAGAGCCCATGTTCTGCATCAAGTGAAGCCACTGCAATGAGAAGACTGTGTACCACAATTAGGGAGTAGCCCTCACTTGATGTAAATAAAAGTTTCAAAAAAGAAACAAGGAGAGTGGGATGGTACAAAATGAGGAGAATAGGAAATATCAAGCATAGAAAGGTTTTAAAGACTGAAAAGAAGAGCCATTCAGACCATGAATGAAAAGTGAAGAATGAGTCAAAAGATATAGCACAAGATTTGATACTACTCTTGAGAGTCCCTTGTACCGCAAGGAGATCCAACCAGTCCATTCTAAAGGAGATCAATCCTGGGTGTTCATTGGAAGGACTGATGCTAAAGCTGAAACTGCAATACTTGGGCCACCTCATGCAAAGAGTTGACTCACTGGAAAAGACTCTGATGCTGGGAAAGGTTGGGGGCGGGAGGAGAAGGGGACGACAGAGAATGAGATGGCTGGATGGCATCACTGACTCTGTGGACATGAGTTTGAGTGAACTCCGGGAGTTGGTGATGGACAGGGAGGCCTGGCGTGCTGTGATTCATGGGGTCTCGGAGAGTCGGACACGACTGAGCAACTGAACTGAACTGAACTGAACTGTTGCCAGACTGGTGCTTCCCTAGTGGCTCAGCAGTCAAGAATCCACTTGCCAATGTGGGACTTGTGGGTTTGATCTCTGGGTTGGAAAGATCCCCTGAAAAAGGAAATGACAACCCACTCCCATATTCTTGTCTGGTAAACCTCATGAAGAGAGGAGCCTGGCAGACCATAGTCTATGGGTCACAAACAGTCAGACATGACTTAGCAACAAAAGAACAACAAAACACTACAATGCCAGACAGATTGTATTGCTAGGATCCAGTGGGAAAGCTGACAAGTGGGTAAAGATGATCTAGCCAATTACCAGGATGTAAAGCTTCAGGTGTCAATAATCAAGTGAAATGCTCTTATAAAGACTTGGTATATAAATCTAGAGAAAAGTGAGAAATGAGTGCTAGTTCCTTGTATTTGAAAGTTGTTTATTTATTAATAGTTAGATGATTTTGACAAATAGGAAAATAGAGAATTGCCCAGGCATAAGAAACACTGAAGACATCCACCTAGTAGTAACCAGAAAGGGAACTCCAGCCAGGCAGAAGGGATGCAGCTAATAGTGAAGGTTTCATCAAGCAGAGCAATAGCCAAAGTAGAAGGAAAAAATAAGAGTCACTATCTACCCAACAAGATCTCTAAGTCTGTGAATACAACCTCATGGAACATGCCTGGTAAACTCTGGATTCATAGCAGCCCTCCTTTTTGCTTTAGCTAACCTCTTATTGAATGGAGGCAAATCTTCAGCTTAAAAGCACTCATTATAGTTATGAAGAGGCTATTGGAAAAAAGCAGGGTGATGAAATTACTTCATTCTAAAGGTGGCTACTATATAAAAGGGAGCAAAGTCAAAGCCAAAGATAAAGTTTAAGAGAAAAGCCACAATTAAGGAGCAGGAGAAAATTTAGTGGAAGAGAAAGAGATGGGGAGAGATCAGGAGAAGGAAAGAAGAGAATAATAGTAGCCCAGATCTCAGGCTAAGGTAAAGCAGAGATATAAGTGCTGTTAATCTAATTGGAAAAGATGTCCACCCCAATATTCATAGCGGCACTGTTCACAATAGCCAAGACATGGAAGCAACCTAATGCCCATTGACAGATGAAAGTATAAAGAATACGTGGTATGTATATATATAATGGAATGTTACTCAACCATAAGAAAAAAAATGAAATTATTCCATTTGCAACAACATGGATGGACCTGGAGATTGTCACACTAAGTGAAGTAAGCCAGAGAAACACAAATATTGTATCACTTATGGCTTCCCTGGTGGCTCAGATGGTAAAGAATCTGCCCACAGTGTGGGAGACCTGAGTTCGATCTCTGGGTTGGGAATTTCCCCTGCAGAAGGTAATGACAACCCACTCCAGTATTCTTACCTGAAGAATTCCATGGGCCTAGGAGCCTGGCAGGCTACAGTCCATGGGCTGGCAGAGTTGGAAATGACTGAGTGGCTAACACTTTATACCTAGAATTGAAAAAAATGATACAAATGAACTTATTTACAAAACAGAAATAGATCCACAGACATAGAAAACAAAACTTATAGTTACTAAAGGGTGGGGGAGAGACAAATTAGGAATTTGGGATTAACATAAACACACTCAGTTCAGTTTAGTTCAGTCGCTCAGTCATGTCTGACTCTTTGCGACCCCATGAATCACAGCATGCCAGGCCTACCTGTCCATCACCAACTCCCAGAGTTATCTCAAGCTCATGTCCATCAAGTCAGTGATGCCATCCAGCCATCTCATTCTTTGTCGTCCACTTCTCCTCCTGCACCCAATCCCTCCCAGCATCAGAGTCTTTTCCAGTGAGTCAACTCTTCGCATGAGGTGGCCCAAGTATTGCAGTTTCAGCTTTAGCGTCAGTCCTTCCAATGAACACCCAGGACTTATCTCCTTTAGAATAGACTGGTTGGATCTCCTTGCAGTCCAACGGACTCTCAAGAGTCTTCTCCAGCACCACAGTTCAAAAGCATCAATTCTTCGGCGATCAGCTTTCTTTATAGTCCAACTCTTACATCTACTATATATAAAATAGATAAACAGCAAGGACTTACTGTATGCACAGGGAACTATATTCAATATCTTGTAGTAACCTATAATGGAAAACAATCTGAAAAATAATATATATATGTATAACCTAATCATTTTTCTGTATGCCTATAAATCAACTGTACTTCATAAGCAAAATTTCAAAATCAGAAAAAAAAGTACTATTAAAGTACTATTAAAGTACTTTTTTTTTAGTTCAATGAGCTAGAATATAAAAAAAGATGAGAGCACACCAAAGAAATTTCAGTTATTCTATAATCAGGAAATCAGTGGTGATGAAAAAGGGTAATTTTAGTGAGGATGAATGCCAAATTGCTGGGGATGAAGATGGTTAGAAAAGCCATAGGAAAAGAATAACCTTGCAAGATAGTAAAATAATATAATGACAGTTGTTAGAAAAGGAAGATTGAATATAATTGAAGAAACATTTACTAAATACATCGCATCCTGTTATGTGCAAAAAATGTTTTAAGAAGAAACAGACAGAAGAAAGTAAGGAGGAATGGGTAGGAAACTTGGCACAAGCAAAGTGGTCTCCAAAAGCTTAACAGGAAAAAAGCAGAAAGAGTGACAATCTGTCAGCTAGGTGCTCAGATACTGAGTCAACATGGAGTGCAGCCAGGGTAGACAAAATTCAGAGTAGAAATATGACTTTAAAGCTGGGTTTAATTATTAATCAGCGACAAGATTGGCATGTGTGCTAAGTTGCTACAGGCATATCTGACTCTTGCCGACACTATGGACCATAGCCCACCTGACTCCTCTGTCCATGGGACTGGCAGGAGTTGGTGATGGACAGGGAAGCCTGGTGTGCTATAGTCCATGTGTTGCAAAGAGTCGGACATGACTGAGCGACTGAACTGAACTGAAATGTAAGACTACAGTTGAGGGCAGCAAGATGAGGGAGGAGGGGTCTTTAGAGAGGTTTGCATAATGAAAGTGAAGAATTTTTCAGGCAGACCAGGTCATTTCCAGTGGCACTTTGCCTCTGTAGTCAAAACAGTCTTGGGTTTTAAAGCTGGTCATGTCACACTCTATTTGTGTGACCTTAGGGAAATTGCTTAACATTTCGGAGCTCTAATTCCCCACATAAGTAGCTATCTCACAGTATTATTGTAAACATTATATGAGATAATGCCTGTGAAAGCAAGTGCCTGACATTTGATAAGTACTCAATAAGTAGGATGAGATGATTGTATGGCATCACCAACTCAATGAACATGAGTTTGACCAAACTCCAGGATATAGTGAAGGACAAGGAAGTCTGACGTGCTGCAGTCCATGGGGTCACAAACAGTTGGACATGACTTAACAACTGAGCAACAACAATAAATAGCCAATATTATTAATATGATTTTGAATTGATGTTTTTGAATTGTGGTGCTGGAGAAGACCTTTGAGAGTCCCTTGGACAGCAAGGAAATGAAACAAGTCAATCCTAAAGGAAACCAACCCTGAAGATTCGTTGGAAGGACTGTTGCTGAAACTGAAGCTCCAATGTCTTGGCCACCTGATGTGAAGAGTTGACTCACTGAAAAAATCTTGATGCAGGGAAAGATTGAAGGCAAAAGGAGAATGGGGCAGCAGAGGAAGAAATGGTTAGATAGCATCACCGACTCAGTGGACATGAATTTGAGCAAACTCTGGGAGATAATGGAGGACAGAGGAGCCTGGCGTGCTATTATCCATGGGTTTGCCAAGAGCCAGACATGACTTAGCGACTGAACAACAACAACAGTTATTAATATGAGGTGCATGGGGAAAGAAGCTCTGGGGTGGGATACAGGACTGGATTGAATCTGAGGCACTAAAGCACTATGGTTCTGAGGGAATGGGGTCAGGAAAGAACACTTAGAACTCAACAGTCAGGCAGAAGAGGCCTGGAAAGATAGACAACCTTTGTTACTTTCTAGAAGGTGTCATAATAGTGCTATCAAAGTGGACCCCTAGAGACTGGCTGAATAGCACTTCAACGTATTTATTATAAAGCTAAATACATATGATCGATATACAAGCTAGAAAATAAAAATAAATAAATAATAAACTCTAAAAATTATGTAATTCCATATGTGGGAGATAGCCACTATTCAAACGGTAGAGTAATTCCTTAGTTTTGTTTTCTATATTCATGTGTGTATGGGGGTAACAAACTGAACCCTACTGTTTTCACTTAACACCATACTAGAGCTTTTGTCCAGACTCTAATTTATAGACATACCTTTATCAAAAAGTATTTACATTTATTATATGTACTATTGAACATTTGGGAATTGTCAGTTTTCTCTAATATAAGTGTGGAGTGATACTAGTATTTGTGCACCATTTAAAGTACTTTCATAGTGTTCTATTGTGTTGGTAAACCTTAATTTACTTAGCCATTTAATCCTCTCATACTTGATATTTTATTTTTATTTTTTTATTTTTTCAAAAACAATTTTAGGAATCTTTACTTAAAAACAACCTTATCTTAAAATGGAGTAAATTTGGTTTTACGAGCAGCAAGCAAAGTACAGAAGCAAAAATGCATTACAGGAGCATTAAGTTCTACATTAGGTCACAGCATCTAATCTGAAATCACATCCATAATATCATTTTTCAGGATATCTGGGAAATAGTTATTTCCCAGGATGTCTGAACCATAGCTACTCTACTTTGACTTTTAACTGTTAAAAAAAAAAATTTTTTTTTAATAGCCAAAGCAGATTTCACCATTAATGACATCAGTGTTTTTCTAGGTATGAGAAGATGCAAGAATTGGAACTCATAAAACCTTTTTCTGAAAAGATCTAACTATCTGAAGGCCTGTTCTGCCAGTTTTTTTTTTTTTTTCTTTTCAGAGCACAGAGTGCCTCATTCCTGATTTTCACCCTGAACTTCTTTCAGGGGGTGTTGAAGGTCAGCAGCTTGCAATGGTCATGATGTAATCTAATTTTTTCTTACTCTTTGATCTTTATTATTGAAACAGTGTCATAATGAATGTGTGTGTGGCGGGGGTGGGGGGGTGGTAAATTCTTTAAAAAAAAAAAAAAAAACTTTAAAAAATCCACTTGATATAAACAGTTAAATTTACCTCCAGAAAGTTTGCACCAATTTTCACGCTATCATCAGAATTTGTTAGTGTTTATTTTAACACATTCCAGTCAATAATGAGCAATGATCATTTTCTTAAATTCATTTCCAAATTTCACACCAAACCAATGATTTCTGCTTTATTTTTCATTAATTTTATTATTAATGAAGTTGCACACATAAAATTTTATTAGTCATTTGTTCTTCATAAAATGCTTTTTAGACCCTTTCTAGGCAAAATGATGACCACAGAAGCCAATTTTCAAGTATTATTACCAGAATCCCAGAAATAATGCTTTCTGCAAAATCTTAAGAGGGCTTTGTTTTGTTTTCTTTCTGGAAAGAGTCTGATGCTAGGAGGGATTGGGGGTGGGAGGAGACGGGGACGACAGAGAATGAGATGGCTGGATGGCATCACCGACTCGATGGATATGAGTTTGAGTGAACTCCGGGAGTTAGTGATGGACAGGGAGGCCTGGAGTGCTGTGATTCATAGGGTCGCAAAGAGTTGGACACGACTGAGCGACTGAACTGAACTGAATAGCTGGATAACAGAAACATTTGGATTTAACTCACAACAACTCTTCATTATTTAAATGCTGGGATGGAAAACTGGTGGCTATCTGAGAGTATATCAGTAACAGATTTTTTCTTTTCTTATCTTCTAAATGCTATTTTCTAATCAGTGTCATTGGAGTTCACTGAAAGGTTAGGTTGAATAGACTCTATACCTTTCTAGTATGTATGATTAAATGCCCCCTCCTTCTTCAAATTGGAAAATAGACATTCGACATTGGAAGTGTTGACTGTAATTTTCAAACAAAGCAGTTTCTTTTCTTGTGGCACGATCTTAGTTTTTGAATGTTGAATTTGAAACCAGTTTTTTCACTCTCCTCTTTCACCTTCATCAAGAGGCTCTTTAGTTTCTCTTTACTTTCTCCTGTAAGGATGGTGTCTTCTGCATATCTGAGGTTATTGATAATTCTCCCAGAAATCTTGATTCCAGCTTGTGCTTCATCCAGTCCAGCGTTTCTCATGATGTCCTCTGCATATAAGGTAAGTAAGCAGGATGACAATATACAGCCTTTACATATTCTATTTCCTATTTGGAACCAGTCTGTTGTGCCATGTACAGTTCGAACTGTTGCTTCCTGACCTACATACATATTTCTCAAGAGGCAGGTCAGGTGGTCTGGTATTCCCATCTCTTTTAGAATTTCCCAGTTTATTGTGATCCACACAGTCAAAGGTTTTGGCATAGTCAATAAAGCAGAAATAGATGTTTTTCTGGAACTGTTTTGTTTTTTCGATGATCCAGCAGATGTTGGCAATTTGATGTCTGATTCTTCTGCCTTTTCTAAATCCAGCTTGAACATCTGGAGGTTCCCGATTCATGAATTGTTGAGGCCTGGCTTGGAGTATTTTGAGCAGTCTCCTTTTAGAGATTATTTAATTTCAATAAGGGACAAAATGCTATACCATTTTCTGGTGGCAAAATTTCAGGGATTCACATTTTTTCAATTTGGGGTGAACAAAAGGCACTTAAATGCTGCTTGAACTGTACCCCATAAGTATGTATTTATAATACCTTATAGTCAGTCCTTATGATAATCTCAGTGGTCATGAAGCAGACATCCTTATAGAAATGCCAAAGAGCTATGTGATATTTCACCACTTTGCAAGGAAATTTCTTGGATTAAATACATTCTTAGATTAAACAGAGAGTTGGTGTAACTGTGCTTAAAATAAGCTGACTTTTGCTCAATAAATAACACTAGTGTTTTAATGTTGCTGAAGAGAAAGAGAGGTAATTAATATCTTTTTGGGCTGAAACTTTAACAGGAAATAAAGACACAAAAATTACAACACTAGGTCACTTAAATGTTCTGGTTCAAGACGGTGGAGTAGAAGGACATGTGCTAATCTCCTTCTGCATGAAACTAAGATCACAACTAGCCATTGAACAACCATCAACAGGAGGATGTTGGAACCCACCAAAAAAAAGGTATCCCACATCCAAAGACAGAGAAGAAGACCCAGTGAATGGTAGGAGGGGCACAATCATGATAAAATAAAATTCCATACATGCCAGGTGTGACTCACAAGCTAAAGAACAATAATACCAAAGAAGTTCTCCCACTGTTGTAAAGGTTCTGAACCCCATGTCAGGTTTCCCAGCCTGCGGATCTGACAAAGAGACTGGAAATCCCCAGGAAAGCTGACCTTGAAGGCCAGAGGGATTTGATTACAAGACTTCCAGAGGACTAGGGGAAATAGAAACTCTAGTCTTGAAGGGCACAAACAAAACCTTGCATGTACCAAGTTTCAGAGGAAAGGAGCAGTGACCTGTTTTGGTTCAACCAAAACTAGCTGCTAGTATTGGAGGGTATCCTGTGGAGGCATGAGTCAGCAAGGGCTCACCACGGGGATGGGGGCACTGGAAGCAGCACTCTGGGAAGGTCATCTTTGGTGTAAACCTTCTTGAAGGTCAACATTAACCTTACCATAGAATCCGAAGAGCCAAGGACTGGGTTGCCTCATTCCAAAAAACTACTACTAAAACAATAACCACATTACAGAAAGTTAATCAGCATGAAAAAGCAGAAAGTTATGTCCCAGATGAAAAGAGGAGGTATAACCCTAGAAAAACAACTAAATGAAGTGGAGGTAGACAACCTTCCCAAAAAAGAATTCAGAATAATGATAGTGAAGATGATTCAGGATCTTGGAAAAATGAATGGAGGCAAAGATTGAGAAGATGCAAGAAATGTTTACCAAAGACCTAGAAGAACTAAAGAACAAACAAACAGAGATGAATAATATATACTAGAAGGAATCAGTAGCAGAATAACTGAGGCTGAAGAACAGATAAATGACCTGGAAGATAGAATGGTGGAAATCACTGCTGCAGAACAGAATATAGAGCAAAGAATGAAAAGAAATAAAGATAGCCTTAGAGACTGCTGGGACAATATTAAACACAGCAACATTTGCATTATGAGGATCCCAGAAGGGGAAGGATCCCTTTCCCAGAGAGAGAAAGGACCTAAGAAAATATTTGAAAAGATAATAGTTGAAAACTTCCCTAGCATGGGAAAGGAAATAATCAGCTAAGACCAGGAAGCACAGAGAGTCCCAGGCATGATTAACCCAAGGAAGAACACACCAAGGCATATAGTAATCAAACTGACAAAAATTAAAGACAGAGATAAAATATTAAAAGCAACAAGGGAAAAGTGACAAACAACATACAAGGGAAATCCCATCAGGCTATCAGCTGATATCTCAACAAAAACTTTACAAGCCAGAGGGAATGGCATGATATACTTAAAGTGATGAAATGGAAGAACCTACAACCAGGAATACTTTACCCCAGCAACACTTTCCTTCAGATTTGATGGAGAAATCAAAAGTTTTCCAGACAAGCAAAAGTTAAGAGAATTCAGCACCACCAAACCAGCTTTACAACATATGCTTAAGAAACTTCTCTAGGCAGAAAACAAGAGAAGGAAAAGACCTACTTACAGAACATAAACCCAAAACAAGAAAATGATAATAGGATCATGCTGCTTCTGCTGCTAAGTCACTTCAGTCATGTCCGACACTGCGACCCCATAGACGGCAGGCCAGCAGGCTCCCACGTCCCTGAGATTCTCCAGGCAAGAACACTGGAGTGGGTTGCCATTTCCTTCTCCAATACATATTGATAATTACCTTAAAAGTAAATGGATTAAATGCATCAACCAAAAGACAGAGTGTCGGTTGAGCAGATAAAAACATGTGCATGTATGCAGTTCTACTAACCACATCACTTTGCTTCATCCCCCAAGATGTATGTAATTATTTTATTTTGTTAGGGTATTCATGTTCCCATTGTGGCTTGCAATTGTAATTATCTTTTATTTTTTGTCTGATTATTGATAGTGAAAACTGATAAACATCTTTCACTGTGGTAATTATGTAACTATTATTTAATACCATTGTATCATGATTGGCCAATGGAAAAATAATAGAATTCTATATCACCAAAAATACCATTTGGTAAGAAAATCTGTGATCATTTTTTAAAATCCAGAAGAATATCAGAATTATCTCGGAATTTTTTGAAGAATGCAAATGCCCAAGTATTGCTTTTTCTTTTTTCCAGAGCTCCAGGTATGTTTCTAATGAGCAGTCATGTTTAAAAACAACTGGGCTATATAAGAATCTTTCACTTTCATCTAGCTTGTTTCACTTTTTCTATTTCATATTCAGTGCTTCCATTTCATTTAGTTTATGGTTTCCAATTTCTCAATCTCTCTCTTTTTTTTTTTTTTGATGTTCTTTCTCAAGACTTATCAAGTGTAGTAGAAAAGCTCTTGTATACATACATATAAGTAATATGTATAATATATGTTGTAGAAAACTTATGAATTTTTACCTAACTAAAAAATTTATGACATTTTGATTCCACTTGTTTGACTTAGTATAAATAGAATTCTAAATTTATAATTTTAAAAAGTAAATATGCAACGAGCATCAAATGTTTACTGTATAGCACAGGGGAATATAGTCAATATCTTGTAATAACCTATAACTTCTGTTATCACACAAAAAAAGAAGTCTACTTACTTTTTGAAATTTAGTAATGTTTATCTTTTTGTCAATTTTACTAAATGTACTATGGGCATCTAATAACAATGTATGAGATACAAATTTCAAATATATTTGTGTAAGATATAAGATTAACATAAATTAATATAAACAGAACACTATTATATTTAAAATATTAATGACATAATTAAAGGTGCTCCTATTCTTATTTTTTCTGCACTTGATAAAATATTCTCAGAGAAATGTTAATATGTCTCATTATGATTATATATATATTTTTTCCTTTATATTTTTTTCTGATTTTCGATTTATATATCTTTGTTTCTTTGTGGTTAAGTGTCTAATGGATTATGATGTCTATCTCTTTCTGAAATGTTTTATCATTAAAAATATTCATCTTTGTTTCATTTTAAATAAACACATTTAAAAAATCACAACACCATAGAATATGTAATAAAAATACAACATATTAAAAATGCTTTAAAGTCAGTCTTTTTTAGATGCATAAAGCACAAGTTTTCTTTGTAAAGTACACTTGAAATTAATCATATTTCTCAATAGCGAAATTAAATTTCTTCTTGAGAAACCTGTATTCACGTCAGGAAGCAACAGTTAGAACTGGACATGGAACAACAGACTGGTTCCAAATAGGAAAAGGAGTACGTCAAGGTTGTATATTGTCACCCTGCTTATTTAATTTCTATGCAGAGTACATCATGAAGAACTCTGGGCTGGAAGAAGCACAAGCTGGAATCAAGATTGCTGGGAGAGATATCAATAACGTCAGATATGGAGATGATAGCACCCTTATGGCAGAAAGTGAAGAGGAACTCAAAAACATCTTGGTGAAAGTGAAAGAGGAGAGTGAAAAAGTTGGCTTGAAGCTCAACATTCAGAAAACAAAGATCATGGCATCTGGTCCCATCACTTCATGGGAAAATAGATGGAGAAACAGTGGAAACAGTGTCAGACTTTATTTTTTTGGGCTCCAAAATCACTGCGGATGCTGAATGCAGCCATGAAATTAAAAGACGCTTACTCCTTGGAAGGAAAGTTATGACCAACCTAGATAGCATATTAAAAAGCAGACACATTACTTTGTCAACCAAGGTCCATCTAGTCAAGGCTATAGTTTTTCCAGTGGTCATGTATGGATGTGAGAGTTGGACTGTGAAGAAAGCTGATCGCCGAAGAATTGATGCTTTTGAACTGTGGTGTTGGATAAACTCTTGAGAGTCCCTTGGACTGCAAGGAGATCCAACCAGTCCATCCTAAAGATCAATCCTGGGTGTTCATTGGAAGGACTGATGCTAAACCTGAAACTGCAATACTTTGGCCACCTCATGCGACGAGTTGACTCACTGGAAAAGACTCTGATGCTGGGAAAGGTTGGGGGCGGGAGGAGAAGGGGACGACAGAGAATGAGATGGCTGGATGGCATCACCGACTCTATGGACATGAGTTTGAGTGAACTCCGGGAGTTGGTGATGGACAGGGAGTCGCAAAGAGTTGGACACGACTGAGCCACTGAACTGAACTGAAGAACTGGATTTATAGATGGAAAAAATGAAACTTTCCCCAAAATCATTCAACAGAAAACATTGCAGAAACCACTCATTTTATTTTTGTGTTATTGTTTGTTGGTTCCAAATGTCCTTCAAAATAAAAACCTTTATCTTATTATGTCATACACTAAATTTAGAATGCTGTATTTAACATATCTAAAAAAGGTCCCGAATGTGGTCCACTGGAGAAGGGAATGGCAAACCACTTCAGTATACTTGCCTTGCGAACCCCATGAACAGTATCAAAAGGCAAAATGATAGGATACTGAATGAAGAATTCCCTAGGTGGGTAGTTGCCCAGTATGAAGGGATGGAGCCAAAGCTAAACAAATACCCAGTTGTGGATGTGACTGGTGATAGAAGCAAGGTCCGATGCTGTAAAGAGCAATATTGCATAGGAACCTGGAATGTTAAGTCCATGAATCAAGGCAAATTGGAAGTGGTCAAACAGGAGATGGCAAGACTGAACATAGACATTCTAGGAATCAGTGAACTAAAATGGACTGGAATAGGTGAATTTAACTCAGGTGACCATTATATCTACTACTGTGGGCAGGAATCCCTTAGAAGAAATGGAGTAGCCATCATGGTCAACAAAAGAGTCCAAAATGCAGTTCTTGGATGCAACCTTAAAAACTACAGAATGATTCTGTTTGTTTCCAAGGCAAACCACTCAATATTACAGTAATCCAAGTCTATGCCCCAACCAGTAATGCTGAAGAAGCTGAAGTTGAACAGTTCTATGAAGACCTACAAGACCTTTTAGAACTAACACCCAAAAAGATGTCCTTTTCATGATAGGGGACTGGAATGCAAAAGTAGGAAGTCAAGAAACACCTGGAGTACCAGGCAAATTTAGCCTTGGAGCACAGAATGAAGCAGGTCAAGGGCTAATAGTGTTTTGCCAAGAGAACGCACTGGTCATAGCAAACACCCTCTTCCAATAACACAAGAGAAGACTCTACACATGGACATCACCAGATGACCAACACCGAAATCAGATTGATTATACCCTTTACAGCCAAAGATGGAGAAACTGTATACAGTTAGCAAAAACAAGACCAGGAGCTGACTGTGGCTCAGATCATGAACTCCTTATCGCCAAATTCAGACTTAAATTGAAGAAAGTAGGGAAAACCACCAGACCATTCAGATATGACCTAAATCAAATCCCTTATGATTATACAGTGGAAGTAAGAAATAGATTTAAGGGTCTAGATCTGATAGATAGAGTGCCTGATGAACTCTGGATGGAGGTTCATGACATTGTACAGGAGACAGGAATCAAGACCATCCCCAAGAAAAAGAAATCCAAAAAAGCAAAATGGCTGTCTGAGGAGGCCTTACAAATAGCTGTGAAAAGAAGAGAAGTGAAAAGCAAGGGAGGAAAGGAAAGATATAAGCATCTAAATGCAGAATTCCAAAGAATAGCAAGGAGAGATAAGAAAGCCTTCCTCAGCGATCAATGCAATGAAATAGAGGAAAAAAACAGAATAGGTAAAACAAGAGATCTTTTCAAGAAAAATAAAGATATCAAGGGAACATTTCATGCAAAGATGGGCTCGATAAAGGACAGGAATGGTATGGACCTAAGAGAAGCAGAAGATATTAAGAAGAGGTGGCAAGAATACACAGAAGAACCGTACAAAAAAATCTTCATGAAGAAGAAAATCACGATGGCGTGATCACTCACCTGGAACCAGACATCTTGGAATGTGAAGTCAAGTGGGGCTTAGAGAGCATCACTACGAACAAAGCTAGTGGAGGTGATGGAATACCAATTGAGCTATTTCAAATCCTGAAAGATGATGCTGTGAAAGTGCTGCACTCAATATGCCAGCAAATTTGGAAAACTCAACAGTGGCCACAGGACTGGAAGAGGTCAGTCTTCATTCCAATCCCAAAGAAAGGCAATGCTAAAGAATGTTCAAACTACCGCACAATTGCACTCATCTCACACGCTAGTAAAGTCATGCTCAAAATTCTCCAAGCCAGGCTTCAGCAGTATGTGAACCGTGAACTCCCAGATGTTCAAGCAGGTTTTAGAAAAGGCAGAGGCACCAGAGATCAAATTGCCAACATCCGCTGGATCATGGAGAAAGCAAGAGAGTTCCAGAAAAACATCTATTTCTGCTTCATTGACTATGCCAAAGCCTTTGACTGTGTGGCTCACAAGAAACTGTGGAACATTCTGAAAGAGATGGGAATCCCAGACCACCTGACCTGCCTCTTGAGAAACCTGTATGCAGGCCAGGAAGCAACAGTCAGAACTGTACATGGAACAACAGACTGGTTCCAAATAGGAAAAGGAGTACGTCAAGGCTGTATATTGTCACCTTGCTTGTTTAACTTATATGCAGAGTACATCATGAGGAACGCTGGGCTGAAAGAAGCACAAGCTGGAATCATGATTGCTTGGAGAAATATCAATAACCTCAGATATGCAGATGATACCACCCTTATGGCAGAAAGTGAAGAGGAACTCAAAGGGCTTTTGATGAAAGTGAAAGAGGAGAGTGAAAAGGTTGTCTTGAGGCTCAACATTCAGAAAACAAAGATCATGGCATCTGGTCCCATCACTTCATGGAAAATAGATGGGGAAACAGTGTCAGACTTTATATTTTTATTTTTGGGCTCCAAAATCACTTTGGATGCTGATTGCAGCCATGAAATTAAAAGACGCTTGCTCCTTGGAAGGAAAGTTATGACCAGCCTAGATAGCATATTAAAAAGCAGAGACAGTACTTTGCCAACCGAGGTCCGTCTAGTCAAGGCTATGGTTTTTCCCGTGGTCATGTATGGATGTGAGAGTTGGACTGTGAAGAAAGCTGATCGCCGAAGAATTGATGCTTTTGAAATGTGGTGTTGGAGAAGACTCTTGAGAGTCCCTTTTACTGCAAAGAGATCCAACCAGTCCATTCTAGAGGAGATCAATCCTGGGTGTTCATTGGAGGGACTGATGCTAAAGCTGAAACTGCAATACTTTGGCCACCTCATGCGACGGGTTGTCTTACTGGAAAAGTCTGATGCTGGGAGCGATTGGGGGTAGTAGGAGACGGGGACGGCAGAGAATGAGATGGCTGGATGGCATCACCGACTCGATGTACATGGGTTTGAGTGAACTCCGGGAGTTGGTGATGGACAGGGAGTCCTGGCGTGCTGTGGTTCATGGGGCCGCAAAGAGTCGGACACGACTAAGCAACTGAACTGATCTGAAAAAAGGTCCATCTAGTCAAGGCTGTGGTTTTTCCAGTTGTCATGTATGGATGTGAGAGTTGGACTATAAAGAAAGGTGAGCGCAGAATAATTGATGCTTTTGAACTGTGGTGTTGGAGAAGATTCTTGACAGTCCCTTGGACTGAAAGTAGGTCCAATCAGTCCATCCTAAAGGAGATCAATCTTGGGTGTTCATTTGTAGGACTGATGTTGAATCTGAAATTCCAATATTTTGGCCTCCTGATGCAAAGTGCTGACTTTGGAAAAGACCCTGATGCTGGGAAAGATTGAGAACAAGAGGAGAAGGGGACGACAGAGGATGGGATGTTTGAATGGCATCACTGACTCAATGGACATGGGTGAACTCTGGGAGTTTGTAACGGACAGGGAGAACTGGCATGCTGCATTTTACAGGGTCGCAAAGAGTCGGACACGACTGAGCAACTGAACAGACTGACTGACTGAAGATATGGTACATTACAAAATATACTCACACATGTGCTATATTATCTAGTTGATTTCTACAACAACCTTTTAGAGTAAGTGTTATTATTATCCCATTTCTGCAGCTGAGGAAATTTGAGGCTTAAATATGTTAAATGATATATGAGACGGCAAAAGAGACACAGGTGTACAGAACAGTCTTTTGGACTCTGTAGGAGAGGGTGAGGGTGGGATGATTTGGGAGAATGGCATTGAAACATGTATATTATCATATGTGAAACGAATCGCCAGTCCAAATTCGATGCATGATACAGGATGCTCGGGGCTGGTGTACTGGATGAACCAGAGGGATGGGATGGGGAGGGAGGGGGGAGGGGGGTTCAAGATGGGAAACATATGTACACCCGGGGAGATTCACGTCAGTGTATGGCAAGACGAATACAATAATGTAAAGTAATTAGCCTCCAATTAAAATAAATAAATTAAGAAAAAAATGTTAAATGATATATCTGGTGGCTCAGAGATTAAAGTGTCTGCCTCCAATGCGGGAGACCCAGGTTCGATCCCTGGGTCGGGAAGATCTCCTGGAGAAGGAAACAGTAACCCACTCCAGTATTCTTGCCTGGAGAATCCCATGGACAGAGAAGCGTGGTAGGCTACAGTCCACGGGGTCGAAAAGAGTCGGACACGACTGAACGATGGAATGGAACAGAACGGAACGGAAAGACAACATTCACTACTGAGCAACTGAACTGAATTGAACTGAAGATAACATAATTAATTGATGACTCTTATCTAATTCTTCAGATTCCATAGTGTGTGCATCTTTGCATTTTTCTCCTCCCAACCTACAATACTGACTCAACTTTGAATCATTTTCCTTTACCTTTAAACAATAATTTTTCGATCAATACAGGCTTTTTTAAGAAAATACACACTGTACTTGCCAAGGGTGAAAAGATAATCAAATGCTTTGTACCAGTCTGACAGGGAAAGGGACAAACTTGTCTGTGAATGTCATTTGTCCCTCTTTCTCCTCCTTTTCCACCTCCATCTACAAATCCTATTCCATATTTCTGTTCTGAGTATATTTCCATTTTTCTGTTTGAAAGTCCTTTAAATTCTAACAACTGGTTCATCTCATGGTTGACCTCTACTGATATTCTTTCCTTTGAGAATAGTTCAGATTTTCCTAGGTTTTTGTAGATCAAGTAATTTTGGATTATGTACTAGACATTGTGGATGTTATGTTATAGAGATATAGATTCCATTATATTTCTCTGAAGAATGTTGACCATTCTTTTTTAGCACATAGTCAATTTAACTTTGCAAAGTTATCTCACCTGTGGTGGGTGGCAACTCACATATCTTTCTTTTAAAAGGCTAAATACACCCTAAAACAGAGAACCAAGTGTATCATTATTAGGCTGCTATATTAGAATGTAAAGGTCATGTAATTCCTGCCTAGAGAAAAAAAAGAACATCCCTAAAATGTACAGAGTTCATTTGAATACAGTATCTGCTGCTGCTGTTGTTTAGTCACTCAATTGTGTACGACTCTTTGCGAACACATGGACTGCACTAGGCCTCCCTGTCCTTTAGCATCTCTTGGAGCCTGCAATGGCACCCCACTCCAGTACTTTTGCCTGGAAAATCCCATGGATGGAGGAGCCTGGTAGGCTGCGGTCCATGGGGTCGCGAAGAGTCAGACACGACTGAGCGACTTCGCTTTCACTTTTCACTTTCATGCATTGGAGAAGGAAATGGCAACCCACTCCAGTGTTCTTGCCTGGAGAATCCTAGGGATGGGGGATCCTGGTGGGCTGTGGACACGACTGAAGTGACTTAGCAGCAGCAGGAGCCTGCTCAAACTCCTGTCCACTGAGTTAGTGATGCCATCCAATCATCTCATCCTCTGTAATCCCCTTCTCCTCCTGCCTTAAGTCTTTTCCAACATCAGGATCTTTTCAAATGAGTCAGCTCTTCACATCTGGTGGCCAAAATACTGGAGCTTCAGCATCCATATATGACTACTGAAAAAACCATACCTTTGACCATATGGACCTTTCTTGGGAAAGTAATGTCTCTGCTTTTTAAACATGCTGTCTAGGTTTGTCATAACTCTTCTTCCAAGGAGCAAGTGTCTTTTAATTTCATGGCTGCAGTCACCACCTGCAGTGATTTTGGAACCCAAGAAAAGAAAGCCTGTCACTGTTTCCATCGTTTCTCCATCTACTTGCCATGAAGTGATGAGACCAGATGCCATGATCTTCATTTTGTGAAAATGACTTAAAAAGAGAATGAATATAGAACACTGATTTTCTGGAAAACACAAACTTAAGTTTCCTAATTTTGCAATTTTTAAAAATAATTTCAAAAACTTGAAAACACTCAGTCCCATCAGAAATGTCGGCCTCCTGTTTGTTGTTGCAGTGTGTATGTCTAAGCTAAAATGTCATCACTCTGCTGTCACATATATTTGAGTTTGGGTTCCCAGGTGGCTCAGTGGGTAAAATCCCTGCCTGCAATGCAGAAGATGCCAGAGATATGAGTTTGATTCCTGGGTCAGGAAGAAACCTCAGAGAAGATCATAGCAACCCACTCCAGTATTCTTGCCTGGAGAATCCCACGGACAGAGGAGTCTGGCATGCTATAGTCCATTGGTAGCAAAAATTCAGACAGGACTGAAGTGACTGAGCACAGCACAGCACATATTTGAGCTTATATATTGGTGTAAGTATGTGACTTCAGCAAAGTCATCTGGCTTATCTGAGCCTTGGTTTTCTTTTCTGTAAACTGAGCAAGCTGAAATCAAGATGGCCAGAAATCTGGCAATATCAATATCAATAACCTCAGATATGCAAATGACACTACCCTTATGGCAGAAGGTGAAGAGGAACTAAAGAGCCTCCTGATGTAGGTAAAAGAAGAGAGTGAAAAAGCTGGCTTAAATAATTTTTTTAAATTTGCAATATGCAGGTTTTTATTTGAATATGCAAATGTTCACTTCTCTTCTCTACCTGATTTCAAATTTTTTACAATTTAATTTATATTTTATTGAAGGATAATTGCTTTATAGAATTTTGCTGTTTTCTGTCAAACCTCAACATGAATCAGCCACAGGTGTACATATATCCTCTCTGTTTTGCAACTCAAAAACCAAAGTTCATGGCATCCGGTCCTATCACTTCATGGCAAATAGATTGAAAAACAATGTAAAGAGTGAGAGATTTTATTTTCTTGGGCTCCAAAATCACTGCAGATGGTGACTGCAGTCATAAAATTAAAAGACCCTTGCTCCTTGGATGAAAAACTATGACAATCCTAGACAGCATATTAAAAAGCAGAGACATTACTTTCCCAGCAAAGGTCCGTCTAGTCAAAGGTATGGTTTTCCCAGTAGTCATGTGTGGATGTGAGTTGGACCATAAAGAAGGGTGAGTGCCAAAGAATTCATGCTTTTGAACTGTGGTTTTGAGAAGATTCTTGAGAGTTCCTTGGACTGCAAGGTGATCAAACCAGTTAATCCCAAAGGAAATCAATACTGACTATTCATTGGAAGGACTGATGTTGAAGCTGAAGCTACAATACTTTGACCACCTGATGTGAAGAGTTGACTCTTTGGAAAAGACCTTGATGCTGGGAGGGATTGGGGGCAGGAGGAGAAGGGGACGACAGAGAATGAGATGCTTGGATGGCATCAGTGGCTCAGTGAGCATGAGTTTGAGCAAACTCCAGGAGATGGAGAAAGACAGGGAAGCCTGGTGTGCTGCAATCCATGGGGTAACAAAGAGTCAGACACGACTGAGTCACTGAACAGCAAAACTCAGCATAATATCACTTACCTCATAAGGCAATTTTAATGAGGTAATTTTATAAAATAACAACATAATACATAAGGTACAGTGGTCACTTAATAAATAATAATCTCATTTCCCTGCTCTCCTTCTCAAGAAAGAAAAGATTAAGACGCCTGAATGCCTCTTCCCAAACTCACAGGTAAGGAATTTTGGTTCTGAAGGAGCACGGGAAGATGGCGGAGGAATAGGATGGGGCGACCACTTTCTCCCCCACAAAATCAGCAAAAGAACATTTGAACCCTGAGTAAATCCCACAAAACAACTTCTGAATACCGGCAGAGGACATCAGGCACTCAGAAAAACAGCCCATAATCTTCGAAAGGAGGTAGAAAATAGTATAAAAGATAAAAAGAGAGGCAAAAGAGAGAGGGATGGAGCTCCGTCCCAGGAAGGGAGGCTTAAAAAATAAAAAAGAGAGAGAGAGAAGTTTCCAAACACCTGGAAACACTGGCGAGTGAAACCTCAGAGGGCCACATAACTGTGAGAAAAAAGACATAGATAATTAAAACTCACAGACTAAGTGTCCAGAGGAAACTCTCAGCAGAGAAGCGGCACAGACGCCCACATCCCCACTAGCAGGAGGGGGCTGGGCAGGGAGGCTCAGGCAGCTGCCCTTAGAGGGAGAACGGGCGGCGGTGCTTAGAGGGAGAACCGTGCTTGAACGCCCCAGGACAAACTGAGGGCGCGAACTTAAAATAGCAAAGCAGAGGCTGCAGCTAAAAGGCAAAAGTTCAGTTCAGTTCAGTCGCTTAGTCGTGTCCGACTCTTTGTGACCCCATGAATCACAGCACGCCATGCCTCCCTGTCCATGAACAATTCCTGGAGTTCACTCAAACTCATGTCCATCGAGTCGGTGATGCCATCCAGCCATCTCATTCTCTGTCGTCCCCATCTCCTCCCACCCCCAATCCCTCCTAGCATCAGACTCTTTTCCAGTGAGTCAACTCTTCTCATGAGGTGGCCAAAGTATTGCAGTTTCAGCTTTAGCATCAGTCCTTCCAATGAACACCCAGGATTGTTCTTTAGAATGGACTGGTTGGATCTCCTTGCAGTCCAAGGGACTCTCAAGAGTCTTCTCCAACACCACAGTTCAAAAGCATCAATTCTTCGGCGATCAGCTTTCTTCACAGTTCAACTCTCACATCCATACATGACCCCTGGAAAAACCATAGCCTTGACTAGACAGACCTTGCTTGGCAAAGTAATGTCTCTGCTTTTTAATATGCTATCTAGGTTGGTCATAACTTTCCTTCCAAGGAGTAAGCGTCTTTTAATTTCCTGGCTGCAATCAGCATCTGCAGTGATTTTGGAGCCCAATAAAATAAAGTCTGACACTGTCTCCACTGTTTTTCCATCTATTTCCCATGAAGTGATGGGACTAGATGCCATGATCGTTGTTTTCTGAATGTTGAGCTTCAAGCCAACCTTTTCACTCTCCTCTTTCACTTTCATCAAGAGGCTTTTTAGTTCCTCTTCACTTTCTGCCATAAGGGTGGTGTCATCTGCATATCTGAGGTTATTGATATTTCTCCAAGCAATCTTGATTCCAGCTTGTGCTTCTTTCAGCCCAGCGTTCCTCATGATGTACTCTGCATAGAAGTTAAATACATACAACCTTGACGTACTCCTTTTCCTATTTGGAAACAGTCTGCTGTTCCATATACAGTTCTGACTGTTGCTTCCTGACCTGCATACAGGTTTCTCAAGAGGCAGGTCAGGCGGTCTGGTATTCCCATCTCTTTCAGAATTTTCCACAGTTCATTGGATCCACACAGTCAAAGCCTTTGGCATAAGCAATGAAGCAGAAATAGATGTTTTTCTGGAACTCTCTTTCTTTCTCCATGATCCAGCAGATGTTGGCAATTTGATCTCTGGTACCTCTGCCTTTTCTAAAACCTGCTTGAACATCTGGGAGTTCACGGTTCACATTTGCTGAAGCTTGGCTTGGAGAATTTTGAGCATGACTTTACTAGCGTGTGAGATGAGTGCAATTGTGCGGTAGTTTGTGCATTCTTTGGCATTGCCTTTCTTTGGGATTGGAATGAAGACTGACCTTTTCCAGTCCTGTGGCCACTGCTGAGTTTTCCAAATTTGCTGGCATATTGAGTGCAGCACTTTCAAAGCATCATCTTTCAAGATTTGAAATAGCTCAACTGGAATTCCATTACCTCCACTAGCTTTGTTCGTAGTGATGCTCTCTAAGCCCCACTTGACAACATTCCAAGATGTCTGGCTCTAAGTCAGTGATCACTTTATCGTGACTATCTTGGTCGTGACGATCTTTTTTGTACAGTTCTTCTGTGTATTCTTGCCACCTCTTCTTAATATCTTCTGCTTCTGTTAGATCCATACCATTTCTGTCCTTTATCGAGCCCATCTTTGCATGAAATGTTCCCTTGGAATCTCTAATTTTCTTGAAGAGATCTCTTGTCTTTCCTATTCTGTTGTTTTCCTCTATTTCTTTGCGTTGATCACTGAGGAAGGCTTTCTTATCTCTCCTTGCTCTTCTTTGGAACTCTGCATTCAGATGCTTATATCTTTCCTTTTCTCCTTTGCTTTTTGCTTCTCTTCTTTTCACAGCTATTTGTAAGGCCTCCTCAGACAGCCATTTTTCTTTTTTGCATTTCTTTTCCATGGGGATAGTCTTGGTCCCTGTCTCCTGTACAATGTCACGAACCTCCATCCAGAGTTAATCAGACACTCTATGTATTCAGATTTAGTCCTTTAAATCTATTTCTGACTTCCAGTGTATAATCTTAAGGGATTTGATTTAGGTCATATCTGAATGATCTAGTGGTTTTCCCTACTTTCTTCAATTTAAGTCTGAATTTGGCAATAAGGAGTTCATGATCTGAGCCACAGTCAGCTCCTGGTCTTGTTTTTGCTAACTGTATACAGTTTCTCCATCTTTGGCTGTAAAGGGTATAATCAATCTGATTTCGGTGTTGACCATCTGGTGATGTCCATGTGTAGAGTCTTCTCTTGTGTTGTTGGAAGAGGGTGTTTGCTATGACCAGTGTGTTCTCTTGGCAAAAGTCTACCAGCCCTTGCCCTGCTTTATTCCGTGCTCCAAGGCCAAATTTGCCTGTTACACCAGGTGCTTCTTGACCTCCTACTTTTGCATTCCAGTCCCCTATAATGAAAAGGACATCTTATACGAGAGTGCAAAATAGGCAGAGGTATATAGAACAGTCTTTAGGACTCTGTGGACGAGGGTGAAGGTGGGATGATTTGGGAGAACGGCATTGTAGCATGTATATTACCATATGTGAAATGAATCACCAGTCCAGGTTCGACGCATGATACAGGATGCTTGGAACTGGTGCACGGGATGACCTGGAGGGAGGATATGGGGAAGAGGGAGGTGGGAGGTGGGTTCAAGAGGGGAAACACATGTACACCCGGGGCGGATTCGTGTCAATGTATGGCAAAACCAACCAGTATATTAATGTAAGGTAGTTTGCCTCTAATAAAATAAATTAAAAAAAAAAAAAAAGAATTTTGGTTCTGTTATTGGTTTCATGTTCCTGCAACCTGCACAAAGACAAGAGTATCCATGTACACGGCAATGGCTTAATATAGAACTAAAGACTGAAGCATTAGTGATAATGAAAATGATGATGATGATCATCACAAATGAGGTATGTTACTAAGGTTTCACATTTTAAACCTCCGTCTTTAGATATTCTGGTATGTCAATCTCTTAGCATAATGCCTGATGCACGCTAAGTGCTATTCAAATAATAGTTTGCTTTACTTATTTCAGTCAGTTCAGTTCAGTTCAGTTGCTCAGTCGTGTCCGACTCTCCGAGACCCCATGAATCACAGCACGCCAGGCCTCCCTGTCCATCACCAATTCCCGGAGTACACTCAAACTCATGTCCACAGAGTCGGTGATGCCATCCAGCCATCTCATTCTCTGTCCTTCCCTTCTCCCCCCTGCCAACCTTTCCCAGCATCAGAGTCTTTTCCAGTGAGTCAACTCGCCGCATGAGGTGGCCAAAGTATTGCAGTTTCAGCTTCAGCATCAGTCCCTCCAATGAACATCCAGGATTGATCTCCTTTAGAATGGACTGGTTGGATCTCCTTGCAGTATAAGGGACTCTCAAGAGTCTTCTCCAACACCACAGTTCAAAAGCATCGATTCTTCGGCGATCAGCTTTCTTCACAGTCCAACTCTCACATCCATACATGACCACGGGAAAAACCATAGCCTTGACTAGACGGACCTTGGTCGGCAAAGTAATGTCTCTGCTTTTTAATATACTATCAAGGTTGGTCATAACTTTCCTTCCAAGGAGCAGGCGTCTTTTAATTTCATGGCTGCAATCAGCATCTGCAGTGATTTTGGAGCCCCCAAAAAATAAAGTCTGACACTGTTTCCACTGATTTAGTGCCCACTAAAGAGCCTGACTCACTGGAAAAGACTTTGATGCTGGGAAGGATTGGGGATGGGAGTAGAAGGGGGCGACAGAGAATGAGATGGCTGGATGGCATCACCGACTCAATGGACATGAGTTTGAGTGAACTCCGGGAGTTGGTGACGGACAGGGAGGCCTGGCATACTGTGATTCATGGGGTCGCAAAGAGTCGGACAGGACTGAGCAACTGAACTGAACTGAACTGAAAGAGCCTCTTCATACATGTCATGAAAAGGAAACAAAATCTATCTTTAAACAATTAGCTAGAAACTAAATATTTATCCATTTGATGAGAAAGATTGCATTTTTAAGGGACCGTTGCCAATTTACTAGTGGATGAGCAGCACTGCTCAGTGGCCTGGATAAGAACTGCATCTCTAATTACAGGGGTGGACAGAGAAATTACAACTAGATTGCTCAGCTTTTGCAAAGCAAGTCAGTGCAGTAAAGCTTCTGGATGGTGTTCAGTCCTTAATGCAACAAGATGAGTACTCCATCCTTCACAAACTTCACTGCTTGCTGCTAGGGGATAGCCACCTGAGCAGTGCAGGGGAAGGGTGGGAATTAAAGTGGAGGAAGAGGAATGGTGAGGTAGAGAAGAATCCACACCACAGAATTTCTCCTAGGGAGTCCTGAGTTAGGAAGCTGCTAGGGAAGGAGGGCAGGGTCTTAAGAGCTTGATCGGACAACAAAAGGTGTAAGCAAGGGTATACATGGAGCAAGAACGGGTTTTAAGGGGCTGAGCCTGTAGGATGGCAGAAAGCCCACTCTTCCTCAAAACCGCAGAGAATGCTACAACCTACACACACCTAGTATAAATTGGTTTCTTGCAGAAAACAGTGAAGGGAGAAGGGTCAGGAGACCCCAGCTAATATCTGATTTGCTACTGAAAGCCTCATCTCACCCTCCTGACCTCAAAGGAGCACTCCTGACCTTTGAAGGGGTGGCGACAATGAACAAGAGACAAGGAATTTCATCAGTCTAAGTAGACTCCAGCTTAACCTCTTTGCATCTGTCTTGTAACTATGTGGTCTAAGGGCAGGCCCTCAAATTCTAGACATCTGACTGCCCAGTGACGTAGAAGCAAAGTTGTGAGACTGGTGTGAGAAGTATCATCCTATCTTGGGGAGAAATGAATTGAAGTATCATTATGTGACTTGCCAAAACAATACTTTGAATTAGCATTGGTGCCATCTGAATTTCTGCCAAGGAAAAACATCTAATCAAGATGATAGAGCAAAGTGCTTTTCACCTGCTATGATGCTGCTAAACTTAATCAAAAAGCATATGTGAAGTACTTAATTATGGGAGTTGCTGTGCTCATAGATAGAACTATGTGCTCCTGGTCCCGCCTTCAGCAGTTTACAGTATAGAGAAGTCACCAGGATGGAGGGTGAGACATGAAGGAAGCTGTTAAGTAATTAGAATAGAAAAAAGGAGTCCAAAATGGTGGTGGCTAAAAGACTCTGAGCTGTAACACTGGTCCACCATTTCAAATCTTTGCTGCGGTGAGACAGAACCGAGGAAATTACACATTCTCTAGACATATCTAGTGCCAAGACTCTGATGTAACCTGGCTGAAGCAACCTTGGTTTGGCCCCAGCGAGGCAGAGACCAAGCACAGCATAAGCCCAACTTGGCAAAAGTTCATGCTGTGAAAGCTGAACACAAAGGAAACCCAGTGCAGTGGAAGTGACAAGAAGCCCAGGGTGCTGGAAACCAGGACAGCAAACAAAAATTCAGCAGAAAGCTCACGTGTCTCAGTCTCAGATTCCAGGAAGTCCTTGCCCCTATGACTGGAAGGACATATGATTAACAAAATCTTCATTCCTTTACAATTTCCTTACAATCCTTTACAATTCTTGAAATGTATGGTTAGTTTTTGTGAGCTGGGTGATTTCATATGCTAATCAGTGGGCAGATCATTCCAACAATTGGGGAGCCACCCATTCCTTGGTCTTTTGAGTGCCTTGGAACTGTCATGGGTGTGTCATTTAGCTTGCAGATTGAGAATCAAGATTTACCTGAATTTGCCATTTGGACCCATTTGATTTTAATCCGTTTATGTTATGCCCTTGGGCTATGTCATTCTTTCAAAGTTGGACCCTGTCCTCTTCCCTCTTGCTTCATGCTCTTTTCATGAGTCCCATCTGGGACCACAGTGTTGCCTCTACAATCTTCTGCAGGACATCAGAAAATACCTGTCCCTTGGGAGGGAAATACTGTATAGTATCCAATCCCTGTAGAGATTCAGGCCTTCATCTTCCATGTTTCCTACACCATGTGCGACAACAGCATCTCTCAGTGGGTGTACTAGGGTGGGTGACAGGTACACAATGCCTTCTAGGAGTCCATCTGTTGGTGGCATCCCTTCAGGGGCTACTGGGCTACCAGGGACAATGTTTGCCACTTTTGAGTTAGCCATGCAGGCCATTTGGGCCCAAACCGTTACCACCCTTCTCGTAAAGTTGCAAACATGCCCCAGATCAAATCTGTTGCTTCATCATTTTTTTCCTTAAACCCCTTATTAACTCCTACAACCACGACCCTGCCACCTCTGTAGGCAACATTGCTCTACCCAGCCTAAGTACTCTTAACTCCTTTAACAGGACCAGATAACCCTCTCCTTTGTCATTACTTCTATTACTACCTAGAATGGGTCTATGATAGTGGAATATTTACCATTGGAGACACCCTAAACTGCTCTTATGGAGGATGAGGGGAGGAAATCAGTGACTTATATTATCTCAGAGCAATAATTTCAGTTCACTTCAGTCGCTCAGTTGTGTCCAACTCTTTGCAACCCCATGGACTGCAGCATGCCAGGCCTCCCTGTCCATCACCAAATCCCAGAGTTTATTCAAACTCATGCCCATTGAGTTGGTGATGCCATTTAACCATCTCATCCTCTGTCAACCCCTTCTCCTGCCGCCTTCAATCTTTCCCAGCATCAGGGTCTTTTCTAGTGAGTCAGCTCTTTGCATCAGGTGGCCAAAATATTGGAGTTTCAGCTTCAACATCAGTCCTTCCAATGAATATTCAGTACCGATTTCCTTTAGGATGGACTGGTTGGATCTTGCAGTGCAAGGGACTCTCAAGAGTCTTCTCTAACACCACAGTTCAAAAGCATCAGTCCTTCAGTGCTCAGCTTTCTTTATAGTCCAACTCTCACATCCATACATGACCACTGGAAAAACCATAGCCTTCATAGACGGACCTTTGTTGGCAAAGTAATGTGTCTGCTTTTTAATATGCTGTCTAGTTTGGTCATAACTTTTCTTCAAATGAGCAAGTGTCTTTTAATTTCATGGCTGCAGTCACCATCTGCAGTGATTTTGGAGCCCCCCAAAATAAAGTCAGAGCAATAAGAGGATAAGGCTTTTATGGGTATTTTTCCAGGTTCTCAGTTTCAGGGCACAGGCTTGGATGTTTTACATCATGGTATCTATTCCCACCCATGGTGGACAAACCAGCAATGAGTTAAGATTACAGCCCCTTAATCCTACCCAGCACAAGTCATGCTGGAGAACTTGGGGATGCCTAACTCCAGTCTAGGTATCCCAGGAGGTCAACCTGCCTTGACCTGCCTAGGAATCTGGTCTCCAGGAGGTTGTCATGCCTCAACCTACTCAGGGATCCACCAGTCCAGGGATCTCAGGAGGTCAACATGCTTTGATCTGCCCAGGGACCCAATTCTCTGGAAGGCAACATGCCTCACCCTGCCTGGGATTCGATCTCTTGGAGGTTGTTACACCTCAGACTGCCTGGGGATATGCACCTTGACCCAGGGACACCCAGTTCTCAGGTTGCAACAGTACTGGGTAGGGTAAACTTCAGAAAGACTCAGCCGTAAGGAGGTCCACCCTTGGAAATAGGGGGCCTATTTTTTTTGCTTTTTTCTCCCTGCTGTCACTGCCTTTCAGATGGGAAATAACCAATCCACTTCCCGACAGATGCCCTTGAGATACATTTAAGATAACAGGAAGATGTTCGATCCTCTAAATCTAAGGAGAAGTCACTTAAGATCCTTTTGTGCCACTGCATGGCCACAGTATCCTCTGGGGGACAAGGATGTCCTCTGGCCTGAGGATGGGGGTTTAAATTACAATACCATCCTGCAGCTAGACTTATTCTGTAAAAAGCAAGGGAAATGGACAGAGACCCCCCTGATGTGCAAATTTTCTTCTGACTAAGAGATATGAAGGAACTTTGTCTTAAGTATGGGATTGTTGTATGCCTTGGAAGTGAGCCTACTGGGAAAATGGTGTTAGGCACAGACAACCAAGAGAAGGAACCCTGATGTGAAGGCTCACCTCCCAAGGCTCCTGAGTTTCCTGGTGCTCCTTCTTCATATCCAAATGTGCCCCCATATCCAGGAGCACCCCTCCACAGAAACCAACCTGAGTATGTCTCTAAGTTGAAACTGGAGGAGAATTTGGACTAACCCAGGCCGTAAGCCCTTCTCCCTCTGAGAACTAAGACAGATCAAACAAATCCTGGGAAGCTATACAGATGACCCACATAAATATACAAATGCATCCCCACATATTACCTTGGCCTTTGACTTGACGTGGAAGGACATCATGGTCATATTTAGTCAAACTTTATTTGACCCTGAGTCTTAGAAGTGTCCTAGGAAATCTGAAGATTGCCCTTGGTATTTAATGCTTCTGGACAGTCAATCTGCCACCAATCCAGGTGCCTTTTGAGAGTAAGGCTGCAAGGCTATGGCAGGATCCAAGAAATGGTGAAGAAACTGCAGCAATTAGTGGCTGGTCAGGACCTGTGGCCATTCTCTTGCGGCCTGGTATCCATCTGCCACTCACTGTGAGCGCAGAATGTCCGAGTGCTGGTGCCTCTCTTACCTTGCCTCTGGAACCTACATGATTCATCTCCTTGTGCCCCCACCAGCCCTTGGTGTTTCAGTATATCTCCTTCTTCACACCTTGAACTAGTTAATGAGGGGTGTGGTGGCTCCCAGGTCAGCGCCCCTCAGGATTCTCCCCACCGCTTTCCTGCGCCTCTGCTCAGCTGAGTGTTCTGTTCTGTCCCTCCACCTCCCTCTCTCTCCTCCTCCTTCCCACGACCCTCCTTCTAACCCATCCTTCTTGATCATATTCTTCCCACTCCTACCTTCCAGCTGAATTTTGTTTTGTACTCCTTTCCACTCATTCCTCTTTGAGTTCATTTCAACTTCCATTTGTTGCATATTCAGTTCTGGGTTGCCTGTGTGGATCACATTTCAGAGTATCTGATGTTTGCAGGGCGTGGGACAGGGTGGTGGTGGCACGGGGTCAGGGGTCATAACCATGAAACTCAGCGCTTACAGGAAATTCTTAATGGAATTCAGAAACATGGTGTTAACTGGGATCTAAAGATATGAGAAAGGATTTCGTCTTCTTTTTAACCTTCTAAACTCTAAATATCTGACTTGAAATTTGCTAATTCCTCACTCATTAAAGGATAAAGGTCAATTTGTATATACATGTATATAAATTACATATATATATATATAATACATAATGGAAAAATCAAACGCAAATGTATGCTATAAAAGTATATAGAAAAACATAAAATGTATGTTATAATGTGTAAGAAAAGGATACACTTAATAAATAAATTCAGGTTTATGACTTTCAAGTGGCTGCAGAAAATCTGTTACAGAAAGAAGAGGATCCACATGTCAAGGAGTGTCAAGGAGCTGAAGGGCATCGGTGCATCTTTCTGACTGAGGAAAATACTACTCTCACTCCCCTTGTCTGTAATCCTGGAGGACTCCTCCCCCCACTCCTGTGGATGCTTGTTTTGTTACATTATTTCCTTTTTATTTTTTAAAATTTCTTTGGTTACAGTTTCCATCCTTGACTCAAAATACTTAATTCAAACTGTGTTTCAGATATGTAGACTATGAGGTAGGTTTTTAAGTCACACCCACCCATTTTATTTCTCTTGAATACTTTCCAATGATACATAAAGAGACATCTTCATCCTTTAAATATATCATCTATTTATATTGTTGGATATTTATGTCTGAACTTTCAAAATTTGTGTCTTCTAGCTTTCCAAAGCACAATTCTTTTTCAAATTATTTTTAACTGTAAAAATAACATATATATCTGTTCCAGAAAATTCATTAAGAGGCACACATGTACTTTAAGAAGGAAGTGGAAAAACGTTCATTTTTTGCATTGTTTGAAATATCAAATGAAACAAGCTAAATATCCACCATTTGAGGATATTATTATTTGAGGATATATATTATTTGAATTTATATAATATGTGAGGATATGTATTATTTGAGGTTAAATAGACTATGATATTCATAGTTAAATTACTACTCAACAATTTTAAAAATAATAATACATTAACCAAAAACCCAGTTCTACAATGTATAAAAAATAGTTATTATATCATTTCATTCTTGAAAAAAAAAAATATATATATATAATAGAAAAATCAGACCCAAATGTACGCTATGAAAGTATACAGAAAAATATCGGCAAGAATACACATGCCAAACTGCTCATGATGTAGTTATGAATTACCTGATTAATGAAACATTTTAAAGTTAAAGTGTTAAAAGTCACATATAGTAAACATTTTAAACTGTGGAAAAATTTAACCTGAAAAGAAAGTACTCTTCAACACCTTTACTCTTAATTCAGTAGAGGTAACTTGACAGAAACATATATGTAATATATATAATTGCAAATTGGAATCTTTTTCCTTAGCTACACCATTCTGTAGCATTTGTAGATCAGCGCATTTAGACCTACCCCTATGCTTTTTAATGGTAAGTTTCATTGGTGCAGTATTTTATTTAACTAGTCCCGTACTGGTGGATATTCAGATTGTTACTGTTTTTAATGAAGCAGAGAATTTAGAAACAATATTCCAACAAATATCCATAAACAAATATATTTTTTACCTTTTCTCCCATAACATTAGGAAAAACTCCTAGAGTGAAAGGATAAACATTTAAAACTGGGATTTGATTTGGCAAGTTAGACAGATTTGGCCAATTTTTTCTCAGAACAGTGTGGTGTTGCATGTTGTCTCTAACAGGGTGTGACTGTTTCCCACACTCGCAACCAGACTGCTCAACGTCATCTGTCTGATACATAAGATGACATTGTTTGCGGTTTTAATTTGCTTTTTAAAGCTTATGGATGAAACTGGCCATATTTTTCCTATGCCGTTTGTATTTCTGTTTCAGTGAACCTGCTATTATCATTTGCACCCCCCCTTTTTTCCCAACATATTTGTTTAACAGTGATTTGAAGCACACTTTGTATAATAAGGAAATTACATTTTTATCATGAAACAAAATTAGAATACTGCAATGATTCCTAATTAGAATAAATAGTTTTGTGTGTGCTTTCCAGATTTTTTATTAACTATATTCTTATTTTGTTAAAATATTTATAACATATCATTTGCCACGTTCCCCATTTTTAAGTGTATTATTTGGTGGAATTAATTATATTCACAATATTATGCAACCATCACCACTATTTATTTCCAAAAACAGAAATCTTTACCCATTAAACAATAATGTACTACTTCCTCCTTTCTCCAGACCCTGGTAACTTCATGGCCACCTGATCTAACCTGGTAAGATCATGGCATCCAGTCCCATCACTTCATGGCAAATAGATGGGGAAACAATGGAAACCAAAATCACTGCAGATGGAGACTGCAGCCATGAAATTAAAAGATGCTTCCTCCTTGGAAGAAAAGCGATGATAAACCTAGATGACAAAGCAAAGACATTACTTTGCCGACAAAGGTCCGTCTAGTCAAAGCTATGGTTTTTCCAGTAGTCATGTATGGATGTGAAAGTTGGACTATAAAAGAAGTTGATCACTGAAGAATCGATGCTTTTGAACTGTGGTGTTGGAAAAGACTCTTCAGAGTCCCTTGCACTGCAAGATCAAACCAGTCAATCCTAAAGGAAATCAGTCGTGAATAACCATTGGAAGAACTCATGCTGAAACTAAAGCTCCAATACCAATACTTTGGCCAGCTGATGCAAAGAACTGACTCATTTGAAAAGACCTTGATGTTGGAAAAGATTGAAGGCTGAAGGAGAAGGGGGCGACAGAGGATGAGATGGTTGGGTGCTATCACCGACTCTAGGGACGTCAGTTTGAGCAAGTTCTGAGTTGGTGATGGACAGGGAAGCCTGGTGTTCTGCAGTCCATGGGGTCACAAAGAGTCGGACATGACTGAGCAACTGAATTAAACTGAACTGGTAACCTCTGATCTATTTTCTATTTCTATGAACTTGCTTATTCAAGATGTTTCATATAAATGGAATCTTGTCATTTGTACTTTTAATCAGATTTATTTCACTTAGCATGTTTCAAGTTTCCTCCATGTTGTAGCATGTATCAGAACTTTATTCCTTTAAATAGCTGGATAATGTTTCATTGTATGTATCAGTTCAGTTCAATTCAGTCACTCAGTCATGTCCGACTCTTTGTGATCCCATGAATCCAGCACGTCAGGCCCCCTTGTCCATCACCAACTCCCAGAGTTCACCCAAACTCATGTGCATTGAGTCAGTGATGCCATCCAGCCATCTCATCCTCTGTCGTCCCCTTCTCCTCCTGCCCCCAATCCCTCCCAGCATCAGGATCTTTTCCAATGAGTTAACTCTTTGCATGAAGTGGCCAAAGTATTGGAGTTTCAGCCTCAACATCAGCCCTTCCAATGAACACTCAGGACTGGTCTCCTTTAGGATGGACTGGTTGTATCGCCTTGCAGTCCAAGGGACTCTCAAGATTCTTCTCCAACACCACAGTTCAAAAGCATCAATTCTTTAGTGATCAGCTTTCTTCACAGTCCAACTCTCACATCCATACATGACCACTGGAAAAACCACAGCCTTGACTAGACGGAGACCAAGCTTATTTATCCAGTCATCTGTTGATGGACCCTGGAGTTGTGAGTGTAGGGAGGTGCTGGAAAGGAGAGGCCTGGCCTTCACATCCTCACTCCTGCAGAGAGAGGCTTGTGACCCCAAGATGCCCAAAGAGCTCAGGCCATTTGTTATGGACCAGACTGGCACAGTAATTGCTAAAAATGGAGTTGTAAACAGTGGACTTGGTGGGTAATTATGTGCATGATGTGACTTCCCTGTGTGTCTCTCCATAGCCTGTGAGGAATAGCTCAGCTCTGAAGCTCTTGGTTCCACCTTTTTACATCTGTGGTGCTTCTTGAGCCTCATCTGTCTATTTTCTTAAATTTCAGTGGCAGGAAATCATAACTCCCACTGCAAATTACAGAGATTTAAGTTCCCTGACTCGTTTCATATGTAAATATGTAATGTCACCCTATGTATGTGTATGCATGCATGCATGCTCAGTTGTGCCTGACACTTTGTGACCCTATGGAATCTACCCTGCCAGGCTCCTCTGCCCATGGGATTTTCTAGGCAAGAATACAGGAGTGGGTTGCCATGCTCTCCTCCATGGGATCTTTCCCACCCAGGGATTGAACCTGTGTCTCTTACATAGCACCACCTGGGAAGCCCATGTATACAGTATGTATCAGCTCAGTTCAGTTACTCAGTCATGTCAGTCCAGGCTTCCCTATCCATCACCAACTCCCAGAGCTTACTGAAACTCATGTCCATCGAGTCAGTGATGCCATCCGACCATCTCATCCTCTGTCGTCCCCGTCTCTTCTTGCCTTCAGTCTTTCCCAGCATCAGGGTCTTTTCCAAGTATTCAGCTCTTCTCATCAGGTGGTCAAAGTAATGGAGCTTTAGCTTCAGCATCAGTCCTTCCAATGAACATTCAGGACTGATATCCTTTAGGGTTAAATGGTTGGATCTCTTTGCAGTCCAAGAGACTCTCAAGAGTCTTCTCCAATACCACCGTTCAAAAGCATCAATTCTTTGGTGCTCAGCTTTCTTTATAGTCCAACTCTCACATCCATACATGACTACCAGAAAGACTACAGCTTTGACTAGACGGACCTTGGTCGGCAAAGTAATGTCTCTGCTTTTTAATATGCCATCTAGGTTTGTCATAGCTTCTCTTCCAAAGAGAAAGCATCTTTTAATTTCATGATTGCAGTCACCATCTGCAGTGATTTAAGAGCCCAAGAAAAGCCTGTCACTGTTTCCATTGTTTCCCCATCTATTTGCCATGAAGTGATAGGACTAGATGCCATGGTCTTAGTTTTTTGAATGTTGAGTTTTAAGCCAGTTTTTTCACTCTCCTCTTTCACTTTCATCAAAAGGCTCTTTAGTTCCTCTTCACTTTCTGCCATAAGGGTGGTGTCATCTGCGTATCTGAGGTTATTGATATTTCTCCCGGCAATCTTGTTTCTAGCTTGTGATTCATCCAGCCCAGCATTTCACATGATGTTCTCTGCATATAAGTTAAATAAGCAGGGTGACAATATTCAGCACACACACACACATATATACAGTATGTGTATATATACACACACGTAACCATTTTTGCCTTTAACCAGAATGCTACTCATCCTATTTAATAATGCTTGTATTTCCTATTTGTAATTCCACAATAAACATGGAAGCATGCAAAACAACAACAGCAATAAAATGAAAAGAAAAAGCAGTGTTCCACGTTTTGGCTATCGTGAAAATTTCTGCAGTGGACATTGTCAGGTAAGTACCATCTCAGTGCCTGCTTTCAATCCTCTTGGTTGTATACCTACAAGAGGAATTGCTGTGTCTTATAGTAATTCTGTTTAACATTTTGAGGAACTGCCAAACTGATTTCAGCTACATTATTTTATATTTCCACAAGCAATGTTTGGGATTCCAATTTTTCCACATCGTTGTTATCGGTTTTCTTTTTCTGAATATAATAGACATGATGTGGCATTTCATTGGGGTTTTTTGATTTGCATTTCTCTGATGAATAATGATGTTGAGCACTTTTTCATGTACCTGTTGTCTATTTGTATGTTTTTTGTGGAGAAATGTCTTTTGAAATTCTTTATACATTTTTAAATTTTTAATGTTTTTGAGCGTGAAAGTGAAGACATTCAGTCGTGTCCAACTCTTTGTGACCCCATGGACTATAGTTCCCCAGGTTCCTCCATCCATAGGATTCTCTAGCCAAGAATACTGGAGTTGGTTGCCATTTTCTTCTCCAGGGGATCTTCCCAACCCAGAGTTGAGTTGTAGGAGCTCTTTATATATTCTGGATATTAAACCCTTATTACATATATGAGCATCAAATATTTTTCATTCTCTCTTTTAACTTTCTTGACAGCATCTTTTGATGAACAAAGGTTTTCATTTTAATCAAGTCCAGTTTATCTTTTCATTCTTTTGTTCTCTGTGCTTTTGATGTCATATTTTTAAAAACTGCCAGATTCAAGGTCATGTACGTTTGACTCTACATTTTCTTCTAATAGTTTTACATTTTTGTTCTTAAATTTAGATTTTAATCCATTCTCTGTAGTTTTTTCTTTCTTTCATTGAATGACCTTGGAATCTTCATTGAAAATCAGTTGATTATTAATTTTTGGGTTATTGCCGGGATTTCAGTTATATTTTACTGGTCTACAGCCTGGCTGTATGCTGGTATCATATTATTTTGATTACTGTAGCTTTGTAGCAAGTTTTGAAATAGGGAAAAAGATGAGTCTTCCAAATTTGTTCTTCTCTTTCAAGATTATTTTGGCTATTCTGGGTCACCTAAAGTTCCCTATGATTTTTAGGATGAGTGTTTCCATTTCTGAAAAAAGACTGTTAGGAATTTCACAGTGATTGCATTGAAATTGTTTGTCACTTTGGATAGTATTCTCATCTTAGCAATATTGTCTTGCAACCAATGAACATACGATGTCTTCCCATTTATTTAAGTCTTCTTTAATTTTTTTCAGCAATGTTCTTCAGTTTTCAGTGTACAAGTCTTGCACTTCATTTGCTAAATTTATTCCTAAGTATTTTATTCTTTTGATGCTATTGTAAGTGTAATTATTTTTGGAATTTCTTTTATTATGACTCCAGAACAAACACTCGTTTGTTGCTAATGTTTAGAACTACAAATCATTTGTGAGTAGTTGTGTATCCTGAGACTTTGCTATATCTGTTTATTAGCTCAAGTGGTGTATTTATGCCTTCCCTAAGGTTTTCTAGATGTAATATCATGACTTCTATGAATAGAGATAGTTTTACTTCATTCTTTTTTATTTGAATGCCTCTTATTTCTTTTTCTTGCCTAATTTCTCTTGCTTTGTTTCTGTTCATAACATATATTTACACATCAAAATATTTGTTTTTTGCACTACATATGTACTCTCTTTTATGAAAAAATTTATAGCAGACTGCTATTTTGCTATCTGCTTTCATGACACACAGTCAAAGGCTTTAGCATAGTTGTTGAACAGAGATGGATATTTTTATGGAATTCCATTGCTTTTCTTATGATCCAGCCAATGTTGTCAATTTGATCTCTGGTTCCTCTTCATTTCCTAAACCTAGCTTGGACACCTGGAAGTTCTTGGTTTGCATAATGCTGAAGTTTGGGTTCAAGATTTTAAGCATGCCTTTACTAGCAAGGGAGATGAGTGCAATTGTCTCATGGTTAGCGCATTCTTTAGTACTACCCTTCTTGGGAATTGGGATGAGGATTGACCTTTTCCAGTCCTGTGGCCACTGCTGGGTCTCCCAGATTTACTGACATATTGAATGTAACAACCTGATGGCATCATCCTTTAGGGTTTCGAATAGCTCTACTGGAATTCCATTGCATACACTAGTTCTATTAGCAACAGGGCTTCCTAAGGACCACTTGACTTCACACTCCAGAATGTCTGGTTCTAAATATTCCCTTGATATTCCAATTTTCTTGAAGAGTTCTCTAGTTGTTCCCCTTCTTTTATTTTCTTCTAGTTTTATGCACTGTTCATTGAAGAAGGCCTTCTTGTCTCTCCATGCTATTCTTTGGAATTCTGCATTTAGTTGGATATACTTTCCCCTTTATCCCTTGCTTTTTGCTTCTCTTCTTCAGCTACTTGTAAAGCCTCCTCAGGCAACTACTTTGCCTTCTTGCTTTTCTTTTTCTTTGGGGTGGTTTTGTTCACTGTCTCCTGTACAGTATTACTGACCTCGGTCCATAGTTATTCAAGCACACTGTTAACAGATCTAATCACTTGAATCTATTCATTATCTCCACTGCATATTCTTTGGGGATTTGATATAAGTGGTGCCTGGCTGGCCTAGCGGTTTCCCCCATTTTCTTTAGTTTAAGCCTGGATTTTGCAATGAGAAGCTGATGATCTGAACGACAGTCAGCTTCAGGTCTGTTTTTGCTGCCTGTATACAGCTCCTCCATCTTCAGCTACAAAGAATGTAATCAATTTGATTTTGGTGTTGACCATTTGGTGATGTCCACATATAAAGTCGTCTCTTTTGTTGTTGAAAAAGGGTATTTGCTATGACCAGTGCATTATGTAGGCAGAATTCAGTCAGCCTTTGCTTAATTTTGTTCTCCAAGGCCAAACTTTCCTGTATCTCTTGACTTCTTACTCTTGCATTCCAATTCCCAATGATGAATAGAACATCATTTTTTGGTGTTAGTTTTTCTAGGTGAGGTCTTCCAGGTCTTCACAGCACTGTGAAAAAACTTCAAAGAAACTTCAGTTCCTTTGGCTTCAGTGGTAGGGGCATATGTTTGAATTACTGTGATGTTGAATGGCTTACCTTGGAAATGAACCAAGACCATTCTGTTATCCTTGAGGTTACACCCAAGTACTGCATTTCTGATTCTTTTGTTCATTATGAGGGCTACTCCATTTCTTCTATGGGATTCTTGCTCACAGTGATAGATATAATGGTCATCTGAATTAAATTCTCCCATTCCTGTCCATTGTAGTCCGCTGATTCCTAAGATGTCGATGTTTATTCTTACCATCTCCTGCTTAACTACGTCCAATTTACCTTCATTCACGGACCTAATATTCCAGGTTCCTATGCAATACTGTTCTTTGAGGCACTGGATTTTACTTTCATCACCAGAGACATCCATAACTGAGCGACATTTCTGCTTTGGTCCAGTTGCTTCATTCTTCCTGGGGCTATTAGTTGTCCTCTGCTCTTCCCCAGTAACATATTGGACGATTTCTGACCTGGAGGACTTATCTTTCAGTGTCATATATTTTTGTTCTTTCATACAGTTCATGAGGTTCTCATGGCAAGTGTACTGGGGTGGTTTACCATTCCCTCCTCCAGTGGATCATGTGCCTACAGACATGAAATCAGAAGATGATTGCTTGTTGGCAGGAAAGCTATAACAAACTTAGATAGTGTGTTGAAAAACGGAGACATTACTCTGCCATAAAAGGTCCATATAGCCAAGTCTATGATCTTCCCAATGGCCACAAAACGGTTGGGAGAGTTGGACCATAAAGAAGGCAGAAAACCAAAGAATTGATGCCTTCAAACTGCAATGCTGGAGAAGACTCCTGAAAATCCCTTGGAACAGTAAGGAGATCAAACAGTTAATCTTAAGGGAAATCAACCCTGAATACTTGTTGGAAGGGCTAATGCTAAAGCTGAAGTTCCAGTATTTTGGTCATGTTGTATGAAGAGCCAACTCATTGGAAAAGTCTGTGATGCTGGAAAAGATTGAGGGCAGAAGGAGAAGAGGGTGTCAGAGCATGAGATGACTGGATGGTATCACTGATACAATATTCATGAACTTGGGCAAACTTCAGATGATGTGGGACAGGGAGGCCTGATATGCTGTAGCCCATGGGGTTGCAAAGAGTTGGACATGACTGGGCAACTGAACAACAACAATAACAACATGTTATAGAGCTGCTTCTTTTTTCAGTCCAACCTGTATAGATCTAACTCATTAAAAAAATTGTTGGATAGTATTTTAATTATAGATACCATAGTTCATTTAACCATTTCACAAATAATGAGTATTTAGGTTATTTCCAATTATGTGGCATTTATATTTTAACTTTATGTTGTCTTTTTTCCTTAGGCAGTAGTCTCAAATCTTTTATGTATTCAAATTCATTACAATTTTTTTCTCTGGTACTTCTGGGTTTTGGGGTTATGCATGGAAAGTCTTTCTTTATGTAACAACATAAAATAAAGCTAATATAACATAAATATGTTAAACATCATTCTTTGTTCTAGAGGACTTGTCAATTTATCTCGTATGTTTAGATCTTTAGAAGTTTAGGGACTTATTCTGTCTTGAGGAATGTGGGAGTGACCAGTTTCATTTTCTTCTAAATGACTATCTGGTTTTCCCAACATCATTCATTAAATAATCCATCAACTGGGAGGTACTTATAAAAGAAATATAAAGTTCAAGTTAAAAAATGACTAGGGCATTTTTACTCCCAGAAGGTTTACTTTTACTCCCAGAAAGTTTACTTTTACTCCCAGAAGGTTTATTCTAAAGCATGAGTCTCCTGACAGAAAACTACTTATCCTTCAGAACTGAATTGGAGCCAGATTAGGGAACTACTGCCAGCCCAGTGTGAGATACTATGGTTTCTAATTTGAGTTCTTTGCTCCTTCCCTTTAATTCAAATATCCCTCTCTTTCTACTTTTCTCTGTGAAATCCAACTCAGTTGCTACCTCAACCATAATGAAATATTTATAAGTTCTCCAAAAGTTTCTGTCTTTTCTCCTGCTCCATTTCAGACACACATATCAGAACATCCAGGAATCATTTTCAACTGTCAGCTGAGAATAGAAAGCTGAAAATGGGAAAGGGTTGAAAGGAGACCAGAGAATTGGGCTTATGCTGTAAACTAGAACATCATGTGAGGGTATAATTGGGAGAGTTATGGACATTTGTGAGTATAGTGTACTCAGTGCACGTAGAGATTAAGCCTAAAAACAGGAGTCTAAGGACAAATCTTAGAGCAGACTTTATAATGATTAGCCAGGAGACAAGGAATAGAACATCAAGGCTGTATTATGTCACCCCGCTTATTTAACTTATATGCAGAGTATATTATGCAAAATGTCAGGCTGGAAGAAGCACAAGCTAGAATCAGATTGCCAGGAGAAATATGAATAACCTCAGATATGCAGATGACACCAGCCTTATGGCAGAAATCAAAGAGAAACTAAAGAGCCTCTTGATGAGGGTGAAAGAGGAGAATGAAACAACTGGATTAAAACTCAACATTCAAAAGTCTAAGATCATGGCATCCAGTCCCATCACTTCATGGCAAATAGATGAGGAACAAATTACAATAGTGAGAGACTTTATTTTCTTGGGCTCCAAAATCATCATGGATGGTGACTGCAGTCATGAAATTAAAAGATGCTTCCTCCTTGGAAGAAGAGCCATGACAAACCTAGACAGCATACTAAAAAGCAAAGACATTACTTTGCTAACAACGATGGTCCATATAGTCAAAGCTGTGGTTTTTCTAGTAGTCAAGTATGAATGTGAGAGTTGGACCATAAAGAAGGCTGAGTGTCAAACTATTTATGCTTTTGAACTGTGAAGACTCCTGTGAGTCCCTTGGACTGCAAAGAATATTCATTGGAAGGACTGATACTGAAGCTGAAGCTCCAATCTTTGGCTACCTGATGTGTAGAACTGACTCCTTGGAAAAGACCCTGATGCTGGGAAAGATTGAAGGAAGGATAAGGGGAAAACAGAGAATGAGATGGTTGGATGGGATCACTGACTTAACAGACATGAGTTTAAGCAAGCTCTGGGAGATGGTTAGACAGGGAAGCCTGGAGTTCTGCAGTCCATGGGGTTGCAAAGAGTCAGACATGGCTGAGTGACTAAACAACAACAACAAAGGAATAGAAACAAGGAAACACAGGTGATTTTATTTTAGTTTCCCATATTGCCTATCAGTGTCTCACACTGGAGGACTTTAGCAAATATTTACTGATGAATGAATAAATGAATGAGGGAAGGAGTGCTGAATATACACTCAAACTCTAGTTTCCTTGTGATTTGGGAAAGTCATTTAAACACTCTTACCAGTTTTCTGGAAGAAGCACAAGCTGGAATCAAGATTGCTGGGAGAAATATCAATAACCTCAGATATGCAGATGACACTACCCTTATGGCAGAAAGTGAAGAGGAACTCAAAAGCCTCTTGATGAAAGTGAAAGAGGAGAGTGAAAAGGTTGGCTTGAAGCTCAACATTCAGAAAACAAAGATCATGGCATCTGGTCCCATCACTTCATGGGAAATAGATGGAAAAACAGTGGAAACAGTGTCAGACTTTGTTTTTTTGGGCTCCAAAATCACTGCAGATGCTGATTGCAGCCATGAAATTAAAAGACGCTTGCTCCTTGGAAGGAAAGTTATGACCAACCTTGATAGTATATTAAAAAGCAGAGACATTACTTTGCCGACCAAGGTCCGTCTAGTCAAGGCAATGATTTTTCCCGTGGTCATGTATGGATGTGAGAGTTGGACTGTGAAGAAAGCTGATCGCCGAAGAATCGATGCTTTTGAACTGTGGTGTTGGAGAAGACTCTTGAGAGTCCCTTATACTGCAAGGAGATCCAACCAGTCCATTCTAAAGGAGATCAATCCTGGATGTTCATTGGAGGGACTGATGCTAAAGCTGAAACTCCAATACTTTGGCCACCTCATGCGACGAGTTGACTCATTGGAAAAGACTCTGATGCTGGGAAAGGTTGGGGGCGGGAGGAGAAGGGGACGACGGAGAGTGAGATGGCTGGATGGCATCACCGACTCTGTGGACATGAGTTTGAGTGTACTCCGGGAGTTGGTGATGGACAGGGAGGCCTGGCGTGCTGTGATTCATGGGGTCGCGGAGAGTCGGACACGACTGAGCGACTGAACTGAACTGAACTGAACCAGTTTTCTGAACTGTAAAATGCAAGCAATAATATTTTATAAGCCCATCTCTGAGGATTGTTATCAAGACCAAAATAGAAATGTTACTTAGAAATGTGTAAAGGTTTTGTAAATTGTAACGCCTACATAAATGCTGTACATAGGATCCTTCTTAGAGAGAGGCAGGATATACATATGTCCATGTATAAATGTACATGTTATTCCTTTGTGTCTTCTGTTTTGTCTCCTTTATAACACTCTAAGTAACTTAATTTTCATTTATTTTAAAGAATAAATTCATTTCTAGCTTATATTAACAAGAATGCTGTTAACAGCAAATCATCACATGTCCTGTTTTATGTCACCTTTGTACGAACAACTTCAGAGACTGAAACTACAAACTTTTCTAAATATTGGAAAATCAAAATAATTATTTTAAAAGTTGTTGGAAGATACTTTCAAATGTCTTTTAAACCTCAGGACACAAAATTGTGAATTGTGTTTTAAAAGAAAAAGTTTCCTTCTTAAAGCCTAGAACATAATTAAATGAGATATCACTGCAGAAAGCTGAATGCCCCCATCTTCTGGTTATTTCTGAAATAAGGAAATCCTCCATGAAAATACTAAGAACTAACCTGGCTGGATTTCAGGGCCTGGGACTTAGCTTGAGAGTTGAATCAGGCAGGAGGAGAGATCAGATGAGACCAGCTCTAAATTACTAAGTAGCAGCCATGATTTCCATGAAGTGTACAAAATTCACTTCATTCTGAGTTTCTGTAAATGGTTTTTCTAAACTTTCAGAGAAATTTTGCTTTTGGTTTAAATCTTCACATTTTGGTGTCTATCCAAGGACAAATTATTTTTGGAAGTTTTAGCAAATTTGTTCTCCCACTCTGAATTAGTCAGTGAAACCAATATAAAATGTTTCTGTCTTCAAAAACAAGTGTGTTTATAAATGTCAGGCATAAGAACTCCTGGAGAACACAAACCAATAACTTGGGAGAAAGTGCTGGATAAAGTCTGAAATTTCATAGGTCCTGAGGACCTCGAATTGAACATTTTCACCCAAATTTGAAAAGTTTTGTTATAATTGGATTCTATTTGTGGTACACAGTGCTCTGAAAGATACAAACAATTATGGAACAGATAAATAGAAACTGCAGAATATTTCCAATTGCTTACAATATACTTAAATTTCTCTCTAGAAAAAGTTTATAAGCCAAAAATAGTTTGACACACTAAAATAACTGTTGACTTACTTTTTCTGACTGTTGATTGAAAGGAAAAATTTCAGTGACACATCTCTGGGGATCTAAGAGAGACTTAGCTACAAAGCTTTATTTCAAAGCTTGAATTTGGAATATATACATTCCTGATAAAGGTACAGGGACACTTAAGAGATTTGTAAAAAGGTCAAATTTGAAATTTGATTGAAAGCCAAGTTAGAAATCAGTATTGGCTTTCCTGGCACCTCGGTGGTAAAGAATCCACCTGCTAATGCGATGGCCCTCTGCTCAGGAATGAGTCCACATGCTGCAGAGCAACTAAGCCCTTGCACCACAACCATTGAGCCTGTGCTCTGAGGCCCGGGAGCCATGGCCACTGAAGCCTGAGAGCCCTGGGACCTATGCTCCACAACAAAAAAAGCCACCACAGCGAGAAGCAGAACACAGCAACTAGAGAAGCCCCTTCTCTCCAAAACTAGAGAAAGCCCCATACACAGCAATTAAGACCAAATGCAGCCAAAAATAGATAGATTTTCTAAAACTATCAATGCAAGTGTTAGATGCTTAGTTGTGTCTAACAGTTTGCGACCCCATGGACTGTAGCCCACCTGCCAGGCTCCTCTGCCCATGGAATTTTCCAGGCAAGAATACTAGAGTGGGTGGCCATTCTCTTCTCAGGGGGTCTTCTGGACCCAGGGATCAAACTGGGGTCTTCTGCATTGCAGACAAATTCTTTATTGTCTGAGCTACCAGGGAAGCCCAAAACAATCTCCAGTATCAGTAGCTAAAGTGAATGAGAGTGAATAAAGAGATCTCACTTTAAAATCAATAATAAATATTAATCAGGCACCTACTGTTTGCACCTGTAAGAAGTTAAGATGAAAGAGTAGAAGGACATGCACTGATCTTCTCCTGCAAGAACACCAAAATTGCAACTAGCTGCTAAACAACCATCAACAGGAGAATATTGAAATCCACCAAGAAAAAAAGATACCCCACATCCAAGCACAAAGGAAAAACCTCAACAAGGCAGTAGGAGGGTCACACAATCATGTTAAAATTATACCTCATACCCACCAGAGTCTCTTGGAGGGCACAAATAAAACTCCTTATGTGCATCAGTACCAGGGAAAAGGAACAGTGACCTCTCCCTCAGGAGACTGAGCCAGACCTGTCTATGTGTATTTGAAGGTCTCCTGCAGAGGCATGGGTCAGTAGTGGCCTGCTACGGGAATAGGGGTACTGGCAATAGCAGTTTTGGGAGACATGGCTTGTTGGCCTAAGTCCTCTTGGAGGAGGTCACCATTAGCTCTACCATTGGAGCTGAACCTGCACCTCTTTTTTTCAAATAGAAAGTTGATGGTATTATCAAGTTCAAGCTTGTACTGCTCACTGCACAACAGGACAATAAACTGAGAGACAAGTTGTTGGGGCAAGGAATACCAACTTTATTCAGAAAACCAGCAGACCAAGAAGATGGTGGACTAATGTCCCAAAGAACCATTTTCTCTGAGTTAGAATTCAGGCTTCTTTGATACTAAAATGAGAGGGAGTAAAGTCAAACATTTCCTGGTTGCAATCAGCCTTCAGAGGGGACAGGTTATTTATTCTTTCCTGCAGTATTCACAGGTAGGTTTGGTCTGGATGTTTCCTATGAATAAAACAAAGCTAAATGCTCATTATCTGAGAGGTAGGATTCCCATGGATGGGCCATTATGTATAATTAAGCTTACAGGCAAATCATTTTAATGACTAACTTGTCATTAAAGTTTGACTTTTGTCGAATACAAAGGTTCTTCTTTGTTGCATGTGTGGTAAGTTGCTTCAGTTGTGTTCAACTCTGCAAACTTATGGACGGTAGCCCACCAGGTTCCTCTGTCCATGGGGTTCTCCAGGAAAGAATACTGTAGTGCATTGCCATGTCTGTCTCCAGGAGATTGTCCCAACCTGGGATTTGTCTCCTGCATTGGCAGGTAGGGTCTTTACCTCTAGTGCCACCTGGGAAGCCTTCTTCTCTATTATAGGGAGACAAAAATGATGTGTAATCACAGATGATTTCTACCCTAAGGTGTAAGTAAGTCCTTTAGCCTACCAAGTATACCATCATCATCCCAGGTCCTTCCAATGAATATTTGTTGATTGAACCCTAGAGGGTTGATTTCCTCTAGGACTGACTGTTTTGATCTCCTTGCAGTCCAAGGGACTCTTAAGAGTCTTCTCCAATACCATAGCTGAAAAGCATCAATTCTTTGGCACTCAGCCTTCTTTATGGTCCAACTCTCACATCTATACCCTACTACTGGATGAATCATAGCTTTGACTATATGAACTATTGTCGGCAAAGTAATGTCTCTGTTTTATAATATGTTGTCATTTCTTTTACTTCCAAGGAGCAAGCGTCTTTTAATTTCATGGCTGCAGTCACCATCCACAGTGATTTTGGAGCCCAAGAAAATAAAAGTCAGTACTGTTTCCACTGTTTCCCCATTTACTGCCACCACCAGACATATCCACAACTGGCCGTCATTTCCACTTTGGCTTAGCCTCTTCATTCTTTCTGGAGCTAATTCTCTGCTCTTCCCCAGTAACATAATGAACACCTACCAGCCTGGCAGACTCATTACCCAATTTCATAACTTTTTGCCTTTTCATACTGTTCATGGGGTTCTCAAGTCAACAATACTGAAGGGGTTTGCCATTCACTTCTCCAGTGGGTCAGGTTTCATCAGAACTCTCCACCATGGCCCATTCATCTTGGGTCGCCCTGCATGGCGTGGCTCATTGTTTCATTGAGTTATACAAAGCTCTGATCCCTGTGTTCAGTTTGGTTGTTGTTGTTGTTCAGTTGCTCAGTCATGTCTGACTCTTTGTGATTCCCATGGACTGCAGCACGCCAGGCTTCCCTGTCCTTAACCATCTCCTGAAGCTTGCTCAAGCTCAGTATGGTTAGCTTTCTGTGATTCTGGTTTTCGTACTGTCTGCTTTCTGATGGATAAGGATAAGAGGCTTGAGAAAGCTTCCTGATGGGAGAGACTGACTGTGGGGCAAACCGGGTCTTGCTCTGATGGGTGGGGCCATGCTTTAATGCAAATTTTCTGCAGAAGGGGAGGTGCTGTGTTCCTTCTCTGTAGTTTAGCGTGAGGCCAAATTATGATGGGGTAACGGTGGTAATGGTGACCTCTTTCAAAAGGATTTATACCAGCATGTGCAGGCCCCAGGACTGTTGTATTCAGTGCCCCTTACCCCGTGGCAGGCCACTGTCACTCACGCCTCTGCCGGAGACTCCTGGACACTCACAGGAAAGTCTGGCTCAGTCTTTTGTAGGGTCACCGCTTCTTTCTCCTGGGTCCTGGTGCTCACAATGTTTTGTTTGTGCCCTTCAAGAGTCTGTTTCCACAGTCCTATGGAAGTTCTGTGGAAATCCCACTGGCCTTCAAGGTCAAACTTCCTGGGATTCTCAGTCCTTTTGCCGGATTTCCAGGTTGGGGAATCTATTGTGGACCCTAGAACTTTTGCAACATTCCAAGAACTTCTTTGTATAATTATCCTCCTGTTTGTGGGTGTTCTGCTCAGAGGCTCTATGGTATGGCTAATGACCACCTTCTCCAAGAGGACTTATGCCATGCCTCCCAGGTCTGCTGCAGCCAGAGTCCCTGTCCCTTTGGCAGGCCACTGCTGACTCATGCCTCTGCAGGAGACACTCAAACACTTAAAGGAAGGTCTGGTTCAATCTCTTGTGGGGTGCCTGGGTCCTGGTGCACAAGGTTTTGTCTGCGCCCTCTGAGTGTCTCTGGCAAGCATGAGGTTTGAATCTAAATGTGATTTCACCCCTTCTACCATCTTGTTGGGGATTCTCCTTTGTCCTTGGGCATGGGGTATCTTTTTTGGTGGGATCCAATATTTTCCTGCTGATGGTTGTTCAGCAGCTAGTTGCCCTTTTGGAGTTCTCACGGGAGAAGATGAGCACATGTCCTTCTACTCTACCATCTTGAAAGCAGTACACATTAACATAATAACTAAATATTGTATGTGAACCTTGATTGTGTTAAGTAGTTAGAATAGGAAAAAAGAGTCCAAAATGGTGGTGGCTAAAAGACAAAGGGGAAAAGCCCATGCAAAGGTAACAAAGAAAAAAAATCCACAGACCGGAGTGAGAACCTCAGGTGGAACAAACACTCCCCCTTCCTGGCTAATCCTAATTTGCATAGGGAAGGCTCAGGGAGGAGGAGAAAAAATGTATAAAATGAGGAAGTCAAGCTGGGTTGGGGTCTTGGCTCTCTTTTGGGGTCAGCCTTCCCTCATAACTTGAGGGTATATTTTGCTTGTGGAATAAAACTCTGAGCTGTAACCAAGCTGTACCACTGGTCCACTGTTTCAAATCTTTGCTGCAATGAGACAGAACTGAGGAAATTACACACTCTCTGGACATATCTGGTGCTATGACCTGGATGTAACCTAGCTGAAGCAACCTTGTTTCGGCCCCAGTGAGGCAGAGACCAAGCACAGCAGAAGCCCAACTTGGCAAAAGTTCATGCTGTGGAAACTGCAGAAAAAGAAACCCGGTGCAGTGGACGTGACAAGAAGCCCAGCGTGCTGGAAACTAAGACAGCAAACACAAACTCAGCAGTAAGCTCACATGGCTCAGTCTCAGATTCCAAAAGACCTCCAGTTAAGGTAAGAAGTCCTCAGTCCTACGGCTGGAAGGACATGTGACTAACAAAATCAATTCTTTTACAATCTCTCATTTCTTGTTTCCTCGAACCCTCTGCAAACAGTGGGCACAATTGAGGGACTCTGGTAGGGGCTACTCCCCAGTGTGTCCTGAAGCACTATCTGCTGTGCCCTAGTAACTGTTGCCCAAGCAAGTCAGAGTTCTTCTCTCCTTAATCTCCTTTGTCCCAAGGATCAGGCCAATGAAAACTGTGGGCACAGGTCAGGCATCTAGCAGTTTTTTCAGCAGGTTATGAAGGGGATTCCTTGGCACGTTTTTCCCACTGATTTTACCTCCCTTCCTTCAGCTCCTCTCTCCATCTATAGCACTGTTTACAAAGTATTGGGCAGGTCATCATCTTTCCATTTCCAAAAGTTGTGTTTGAAATCATTTACCTAAGACTGGAACTGGAATCCATGTGACCGGGACTCTGTGCTGTGTTGTGCTTAATTGCTCAGTTGTGTCCGACCAGGACTCCAGCCTGGCCAAAACCCATGGTACCTGGTTTCAGGGCCTAATGAAGCTCAGGTTCTTGATGTCTCATTGCAGAAAGAATTCAGTGAGAGACACAGGGATACGTAAGAGGTATATTTGTTCAGATTCAGAGAGAAACACACTCCACAGAGTGTGGGACATCCCAGAGTGCGAGTGTGGTGGCTGTGAAATGTGGTATGGTTAGATTTAAGGGCTGGGTAATTTCATATGCTAATAGGTGGGAGGATCATTACAACTATTGGGGAACTGCCCACTCTTTGTCTTTTGATAAATGCCTTGGAACTGTCCTGGCACCTCTGAGTGTGTCATTTTAACTGTCAGATTGAGGATCAAGGCTTAGTTGAAGTCGACTTGTCTGCCATCTTGGACCCATTTGATTTAATTGGTTTATGTTATGTTCTTGGGTTATGTCATTCTCTCAAAAGGTGTGCCCTGGCCCCTTCCCTCCTGTCTCATACTCTTTTTGTGAGCCCTGTCTGGGACCACAATGTTGCCTTTACAATCTTCTGGCAGGACAATCAGAAAGTAAGGAGTTCCAAAAGGGAGGGGTTATATGTATACCTATGGCTGATTCATGTTGAGGTTCGACAGAAAACAGGAAAATTCTGTAAAGCAATTATCTTTCAATAAAAAAATAAATAAATTAAAAAAAAAAAAAGAAAATAGCTGGCACTTGTGTGGGAAAGATGGTGTAATAGGCAATCCCTGTAGAGATTCAGGCCTTCATCTTCCATGTTTCCTACAACATGTGTGACAACAGCACCTCTCAGTGGGTGCACTAGGGAAGGTGACAGGCACACAATGCCTGCTAGGAGTCCATCTGTTGGTGGCATCCCTTCAGGGGCCATTGGACTACCAGGGACAATGTTTGCCACTTTTGAGTTAGCCATGCAGGCCATTTGGGCCCAAACACTTACCAGCCTTCTCTTAAAGCTGTGAATGTACTCCCTGGATCAAATCTCCACTCCAGTTTATTGAAAATCACTCGGTTTCCTCTTGTCATTCTGTCCTTATGCCACTTTGCCTCAACTCTTACAACCACAACCCTGCCCCTTATGTAGGCAACATCACTCCACCTAGCCAATAAACCACTCCTTTATAATTACTTCTGTTATTACCTTGAGTGGATCTATGACAATGAAATATTTCTCTTATTGAGGGCTAGGGGAGGAAATCAGGGACTTACATTCCCACACAAGGGTTAAGAAAATTAGCCTTGTGGCTATTTTGCCAGGTTCCCAGTCTCAGCGCACAGGCTTGGATTGCTTTACATCATGGTGGACAAACCGACAATGAGTTAAGATTACAACCCCTTAATCCTACCCAGCACTAGTTATGCTGGAGACGTTGGAGATACCCAACTCCAGCCCAGGGGCCCCAAGAGGTCAACCTGTCTCTACCTACCTAGAGATCTGGTCCCCAGGAGGTTGTCATACTTCAGGCTGCTTAGGGATCTGCCAGTCCGGGGGTCCCAGGAGGTTGACCCTTGGAGGCCGATATGCCTTGACCTGCCCGGGGATTTGATCTCTAGGAGGTCGACGTGCCTCAACCTGCCTGGGGATCTGCACCCTGACCCAGGGATGCCCAGCTCCCAGGTTGCAACAGTATGGGTAGGATAAGCTTCAGAAAGACTCACCCTTAAGGAAGTCCACCCATGGAAATAGTAGGAAGCATATTAGTTGTGGTGCTGTACCCAGTCTCAGCAACAACCCAGGAGCCCAACAAGAACCTGATTGCCTTTCTGGAAAGGCTAAAAGAGGCTCTCCAAAAGTTTACCTATATGGACTGACACTCTTACAAGAGACAGGTGATTTTAAAGGACAAATTCTTGTCCTAATATGCATCAGATACAAGGATAAAGTTTCAACAGTTACAGCAGGAGAACCCTGTTGCCACTTTAGACAAGATGGTCCAGATGGCCACCAATACCTTTTATAACAGAACATAAGAGGAAGGCCAAGGCCAAGAAAAGGGAGAGAAGGAGAGACTAGGTATGCTCAGATGTTGGCTGCCCTCCAGGGAAGCGCTATGGCAAACCCCGAGTCTTTGAAGGACAAGGAACGAGATGAATGCCTAATGTGTAGACAGGCGGGACATTGGGCCAAAGAGTGTCCAAATCGTGGTAAGTTTCCTAAAACAACTTGCTACAAATGCTGTCAATTGGGACACTGGGCAGTATAGTCTCAAGGTCAAGTGCCAAGTCTTCCCTCATGATGGTTCAACAGGACTGAAGTGGCCCATTCCAGCCAGCCCGCCTGTTGTAGATAATCATCACAGGGCTGGAGCCAAGGGTACAACTGGATGTGGCAGGTAGATTGAAGAATTCTTTTGGTTGACACAGGGGCTACCCACTCTATCCTGACTCCAGAGCCTTACCCCCGCCCCCAACCTATACCATTTTGGGTGCTACAGGAAAAACAATTACAAAAAGCTTCACCTGAGCACTTTTTTGTTACTGGGATGGACAAATATTTTCCCACCAGTTTCGGTGGTCCCTGAGTGTCCTACTCCCTTATTGAAAAGAGATATGCTCACTAAGCTGGGAACCACCCTTGTGATGGGAAGATTTTCAGCCCCTAGAGCTCTACAGCTTCTGGTTACTACTGAGGAACCAGTTACTCCCTTTCCAATAGGGAGGGACCAAAAACTATGGGAGGCTCCAGGAGAAAAACAGCAAATAACCTGGACATTATTACATCAGTGGTTCAGAGATAGTCCTCACCTGTTTGGACAGACTCTTAGCTGTGATTTCCTAGATCTGGATCTGGGACCAAATGGGAAAATATTACAATATGTAGATGACCTACTAATCTGTAGATGAGGGAAATGCCCAATAAAATGTGATTCAAATTCTAAACCTTTTGGCAGAGAGGGGATATAAAGTCTCTTGTGCTAAGGTATAGATGGTCCAGACAAGGGTCACTTACCTGGGAGTTCAGATTATGCATGGGTCCAGGAGGCTGTCCACCCACCAAGAACAAGGAATCCTGCAGTTGCCTTCCCTCACAACTCTAAAACAATTGTGAGCTAACCGAGTATTGTAGAATCTGGATACCCAACTATGGTCTATTGCCCAGCTCTTACAAGACAGCTTAAAGGAACTGGATGATTCAATCCCATTGATGAGGGGGAACTCCTCAAAAGGAGGTAGAGGCTACTTTAGTGTACAAGCCTTAACTCAAGCACCCACCTTGAGGTTGCCAGACCCAGAAAAAGCATTCCAACTATATGTCCATGAAAATGATGGAATAGGCTTGGGGGTGTTAAGTCAAAGATTGGGACCTGAGCCCCAGCCAGTAGATTACTTATCCAAGAGGCTCGACCCAATCACTTGAGGCTGGCCTCCCTGCCTTCGAAATCTTGCAGCTACTGAAGTCTTGATAGAAGATGCTTTAAAACTCTCTCGTGGGGGAAAACTGACTATTTTTACCAGCCACCAAGTGAAACAACTCCTAAATGGGAGAGGCCATTGATGGATGTCCGATCAAAGGATACTCAGGTATCAAGTAGTGCTGATGAAGATCCAGGCCTAACTATATCCCCTTGTGAGGCTCTCAGCCCAGCCACTCTCCTGCCTACCCCCAAGGGCTCTCTCCCCTTTCACTCTTTCCTAGAACCCTTGGACCACTGGACAATACCCCGAGAGGGATTGTCAGAAGATCCTCTGACCAATCCCGAGGAAATCTTGTACACTGATGGAAGCAGCTTTGTCTCGGATGGAAAAAGAAGAGCCGGATATGCAGTGTTCTCCAATTTCAAGACCATAGAGGCTAACTGTTGCCACCAGGTACTTCAGCCCAATTGGCTGAGCTCATAGCTCTGACTCGAGCTTTAAAGCTGGGAAAAGGAAAAAGAGTAGCCATTTACACTGACTCCAAGTATGCCTTTCTGGTGCTACCTGCACATGCTGCTATTTCGAAAGGAAGAGGCCATTTGAACACCAGAGTGTCCTCAATCAAGTATGGTGATCAAATCCTTATGCTTTTGGAGGTAGTCCATCTGTCCGCTGAGGTTTCAGTCTCCCACTATAAAGGACACGAAAAAGGGAGCACGAAAGAAGCACAAGGGAACCAACCAGGTGGCTGAAAGAGCAGCATTACAGAACAATGACTTAATAGGGGTGGCCACCCTAGTTCCACAGATTAATTTGCCAGAAATTCCTTATACTGAAGGTGAAACTCTTAAAGCTAAGAGTAAGGGCTTTCAAGAAGATCATATGGGGTGGTTCCAAACGGAGGTACTTGGTCCATCTTGAATGAGATGTGTTGTTTCTGGCTAAACCCCTCCAGCCAAGTTGAAAAAAGTCTTACAGTCCTCAAGAAAGATATTCAGATCCTACAGGATCTCGAAGAACGAGCTGTAGAGTCTTCGGGGTGGCTATAATCTCTCCTTGGGGATCTTTCTCCTGGTGAGAGGGGATTTGGAGTTGACTAGCTACCCCACGTCCAACAGGCGGTGGCTGCGCGGGCGCAGGAGGGCCGAAAGGAGCTACTTGGCGTTCAAGGTCAGGAGGGGCGGCCTTGAGGAGATACCCCTCCACCAAGGTAAGGTACAGCGGCTGCACTTTGCTGGAGCGGCTGTGAAGAGATTTTCCACGACCAAGGTAAGAGAAGCCCAAATAAGACGGTAGGTATTGCTAGGGGGCATCAGAGGGCAGACAAACTGAAATCATAATCACAGGAAACTAGCCGATCTGATCACATGGACCACAGCCGAATGTGGTCCACTGGAGAAGGGAATGGCAAACCACCTCAGTATAGTTTCCTTGAGAACCCCATGAACAATATCAAAGGGCAAAATGATAGGATACTGAATTAGGAATTCCCCAGGTCGGTAGGTGCTCAGTATGCTACTGGAGATCAGTGGAGAAATAACTCTAGAAGGAATAAAGGGATGGAGCAAAAGAAAAACCAATACCCAGTTGTGGATGTGACCAGTGATAGAAGCAAGGTCCAGTGCTGTAAAGAGCAATATTGCATAGGAACCAGGAATGTTAGGTCCATGAATCAAGGCAAATTGGAAGTGGTCAAACAGGAGATGGCAAGAGTGAACATCGACATTCTAGGAATCAGTGAATTAAAGTGGACTGGAAAGGGTGAGTTTAACTCAGATGACCATTATATCTACTACTGTGGGCAGGAATCCCTTAGAAGAAATGGAGTAGCCATCATGGTCAACAAAAGAGTTCGAAATGCAGTACTTGGATGCAATCTTAAAAATGACAGAATGATTTCTGTTCGTTTCCAAGGCAAACCATTCAATATTACAGTAATCCAGGCCTATGCCCCAACCAGTAATGCTGAAGAAGCCAAAGTTAATCGATTCTATGAAGACCTACAAGACCGTTTAGAACTAACACCCAAAAAAGATGTCCTTTTCATTATAGGGGACTGGAATGCAAAAGTAGGAAGTGAAGAAACACCTGGAGTAACAGGTAAATTTGGCCTTGGAGCACGGAATGAAGCAGGACAAAGGCTAATAGAGTTTTGCCAAGAGAACACACTGGTCATAGCAAACACCCTCTTCCAACAACACAAGAGAAGACTCTACACATGGACATCACCAGATGGTCAACACCGAAATCAGATTGATTATATTCTTTGCAACCAAAGATGGAGAAGCTATATACAGTTAGCGAAAACAAGACCAGGAGCTGACTGTGGCTCAGATCATGAACTCCTTATTGCCAAATTCAGACTTAAATTGAAGAAAGTAGGGAAAACCACTAGACCATTCAGATATGACCTCAATCAAATCCCTTATGATTATACAGTGGAAGTGAGAAATAGATTTAAGGGACTAGATCTGATTGATAGAGTGACTGATGAACTCTGGAAAGAGGTTCATGACATTGTACGGAGACAGGGACAAAGACCATCCTCATGTAAAAGAAATGCAAAAGAGCGAAATGGCTGTCTGAGGAGGCCTTACAAATAGCTGTGAAAAGAAGAGAGGCGAAAAGCAAAGGAGAAAAGGAAAGGTATAAGCATCTGAATGCAGAGTTCCGAAGAATAGCAAGGAGAGATAAGGAAGACTTCCTCAGTGATCAATGCAAAGAAATAGAGGAAAACAACAGAATAGGAAAAACAAGAGATCTCTTCAAGAAAATTAGAGATTCCAAGGGAACATTTCATCCAAAGATGGGCTCGATAAAGGACAGAAATGTTATGGACCTAACAGAAGCAGAAGATATTAAGAAGAGGTGGCAGGAATACACAGAAGAACTGTACAAAAAAGATCTTCACGACCAAGATAGTCACGATAACGTGATCAATGACCTAGAGCCAGACATCTTGGAATGTGAAGTCAAGTGGGTCTTAGAAAGCATCACTACGAACAATGCTAGTGGAGGTGATGGAATTCCAGTTGAGCTAATTCAAGTCTTGAAAGATGATGCTGTGAAAGTGCTGCACTCAATATGCCAGCAAATTTGGAAAACTCAGCAGTGGCCACAGGACTGGAAGAGGTCAGTCTTCATTCCACTCCCAAAGAAAGGCAATGCCAAAGAATGCTCAAACTACTGCACAATTGCACTCATCTCACACGCTAGTAAAGTCATGCTCAAAATTATCCAAGCCAGGCTTCAGCAGTATGTAAACCGTGAACTTCCACATGTTCAAGCAGGTTTTAGAAAAGGCAGAGGCACCAGAGATCAAATTGCCAACATCCGCTGGATCATGGAGAAAGCAAGAGAGTTTCAGAAAAACATCTATTTCTGCTTCATTGACTATGCTAAAGCATTTGACTGTGTGGATCACAATAAACTGTAGAACATTCTGAAAGAGATGGGAATCCCAGACCACCTGACCTGCCTCTTGAGAAACCTGTATGCAGGTCAGGAAGCAACAGTTAGAACTGGACATGGAACAACAGACTGGTTCCAAATAGGAAAAGGTATACGTCAAGGTTGTATATTGTCACCTTGCTTATTTAACTTATATGCAGAGTACATCATGAGGAACGCTGGGCTGGAAGAAGCACAAGCTGGAATCAAGATTGCTGGGAGAAATATCAATAACCTCAGATATGCAGATGACACCACCCTTATGGCAGAAAGTGAAGAGGAACTAAAAAACCTCTTGATGAAAGTGAAAGAGGAGAGTGAAAAGGTTGGCTTGAAGCTCAACATTCAGAAAACAAAGATCATGGCATCTGGTCCCATCACTTCATGGGAAATAGATGGAAAAACAGTGGAAACAGTGTCAGACTTTATTTTTTTGGGCTCCAAAATCACTTCGGATGCTGATTGCAGCCATGAAATTAAAAGACGCTTGCTCCTTGGAAGGAAAGTTATGACCAACCTTGATAGTATATTAAAAAGCAGAGACATTACTTTGCCAACCAAGGTCCGTCTAGTCAAGGCTATGGTTTTTCCCGTGGTCATGTATGGATGTGAGAGTTGGACTGTGAAGAAAGCTGATCGCCGAAGAATCGATGCTTTTGAACTGTGGTGTTGGAGAAGACTCTTGAGAGTCCCTTGGACTGCAAGGAGATCCAACCAGTCCATTCTAAAGGAGATCAATCCTGTATGTTCATTGGAGGGGCTGATGCTAAAGCTGAAACTGCAATACTTTGGCCACGTCATGCGATGAGTTGACTCACTGGAAAAGACTCTGATGCTGGGAAAGGTTGGGGGCGGGAGGAGAAGGGGACGACGGAGGATGAGATGGCTGGATGGCATCACCGACTCTGTGGACATGAGTTTGAGTGTACTCCGGGAGTTGGTGATGGACAGGGAGGCCTGGCGTGCTGTGATTCACGGGGTCGCGGAGAGTCGGACACGACTGAGCAACTGAACTGAACTGAATATCCTCTGTTAGCACCATATTGATACTGCTTATAATTGTTCCATTTAGTATCAATTATTTAATTCATTTTGTCTCTGCCCAGGTCAACAAGCTACAAAATGCAGTGCTAGTTCAACAAGGATATATAAACTACACCAACTGCAGAAAACATCTATCACTCACCCTTAGACGGATAACACTATAAGGACTCTGAGGCTTGAGACTAGCAAGAGGGGAGAACAAATACCCCTTGCTGACCCAGCTTAGCAGGAAGTAGCCAGAGAGACCTCGATGCCCCTATTCCCAAATTACTGGGCCTCCCATCTCTTGAGGGGGGAATTTTAGGTAGTTAGAATAGAAAAAAGGAGGCTAAAGTGGTGGTGGCAAAAAGAAAAAGAAAAGCATAAGCCCACGCAAAGGAAACAAAGGAAAAATACACAGACTGGAGTGAGAACCTCAAACACACCCCCTTCCTGGCTAGCCCTAATTTGACTAGCACAGGCTCAGAGGGTTAGGAGACAAAAACATTTAAAAAGATGGAGCTAAGATGGGCTGGGGCCTCTCCTTTGGCCTGCCTTCATGCCTCAAGTGTGTACTATCCTTTGTGGAATAAAACTCTGAGCTGTAATGGAGCTGTAATACTGGTCCACTGGACAAACCTTTGCTGTGGTGAGACAGAACTGAGGAAATTACACTATCCTGACAATTGGATCCTAGATGGTTGGGTGAAGGGAAGCAGCAAAACATACATTAGCAGGACAATTTGGAAATTTTTGCCATGGATTTGCAAATATGGAATTACTATTGGTTTTCTTAAGTATAATCATATTATTGTAGTTAAGAAGGAAAGTGAGTCACTCAGTTGTGTCCAACTCTTTGTGACCCCATGGTCTGGAGCTTACCAGGCTCCTCTGTCCATGGAATTCTCCAGCAGGAATAGTGGAGTGGGTTGCCATTCCCTTCTCCTGGAGATCTTCCCAACCAGGGATGGAACCCAGGTCTCTTGCAGGTGTATTATTTACTATCTGAGCCACCAGTGAAACATGAAGTTAACATGAAAATATCCTTCCTTTTAGGCAATGAACTATCTAGAAACACCTTCATTTTGGACTCAATCTACTTTCAAATGGTTCAATTTAAAAACATGGGACAGAGACCAGAACAAGATGGTGGAGGAATAGGACGGCGAGACCACTCTCTCCCCCACAAATTCATCAAAAGAACATTTGAACGAGGAGTAAAGTCCACAAAACAACTTCTGAATGCTGGCAGAGGACATCAGGCACCCAGAAAAGAAGCCCATTGTCTTCAAATGGAGGTAGGAAAAAACATAAAAGATAAAAAGAGAGACAAAAGAAGTAAGGATGGAGCTCTGTCCCGGGAAGGGAGGCTTTAAAAAGAGAGAAGTTTCCAAACACCAGGAAACACTCTCACTGGCGAATCTGTGGCAAGCCTTGGAACCTCAGAGGGCCACATAACCGGGAGGAAAAAGAAAGATATAATTAAAACCCACAGATTACCCGCCAAACGGTAACTCCCAGAGGAGAAGCAGCGCAGACACCTGCATCCACCATTAGCAAGCGGGGGCTTGGCAGGGAGGAGCCGGCTGAACTGCTTAGAGAGAGGACTGGACTTGAATGCCGCGAGAACAATCTGAGAGATCTAACTGGGGATAACAAAGCAGACTGGGATAGCTTCCCCAAGAAAAGGCAGAAAGCTCTAACCTAAGACTCTGCCAGCCCCGCTCACAGAACAAAGGACTGAGCGAGATGACTGCAGTCGGCCCATCCCCCATCCCCTCACTGAGACAGGCAAGGGAGGGCAGCCAGAGCCGGAGGGGGCAACCGCGGCCCCAGAAAGGCATCCGACACCAAACTGCAGGCAGGCTTCGTTGCTAATCAAGACTTCTTGGGCTTGGGCTGGTCGATATCTGCCTGAGAAGGTGCGCCGGTTGTACACCCAGAAAACCGAGTGGCAGGGACTGGGGTGGCAATAAGTTGCAGCAACCACACTCGCCAAACACCTGGTCACCTGAGCTGCTCGGACCAGGGAAGGCACAAAACACAGGCCCAACCAAGTCTGCGCCTTTGGGAGTACCCAAGAACCTGAACTTGAGCCGCTCAGAAGTGGGAAGTGCATACAACCCAGTGCTAGCCTTGGACAGTTCCCGGTAGAGCAACCTAGAGCCTGTGCAGTGTAGACTGGGACAGCACACGTGCTGTGAGTAGGGGCAAACCCAGTGTGGCCGAGATGCTGCGAGCACTCCCCACAGACGCCAGAGATATTTGTCTGCAGTGTTCCACCCTTCCCAGAACAGGACTGAACAACTGAGCCTTAAAAGTGTCCACCCGCACCCTAGTGTGAGGGCGGAAATTAGACACTGAAGAGACCAGCAAACAGAAGATAAAACAGAGGGAACCACCTTGGAAATGACAGATAGAGAAGGCTAGAGGCTACTCCAAGAATAAGACCAAAAACCAGAGGCAAGAGGCTTAAGCCCGAATCCTGAGAACACCAGAGAACTCCTCACTCCAGGGAACATTAATCGATAGGAGCTCATCAAACGCCTTCATACCTACACTAAAACCAAGCACCACGCAAGGGTTAACAAGTTCCAGAGCAAGACATACCATGCAAATTCTCCAGCAACACAGGAAAATAGCCCTGAGCTTCAATATACAGGCTACCCAAAGTCACTCCAAACCCACTGACATCTCATAACTCATTAATGGACACTTCATTGCACTCCAGAGAGAAGAAATCCAGCTCCACCCACCAGAACACCGACACAAGCTACACTAACCAGGGAACGTTGACAAGTCACCCGTCCAACCCCACACACAGCGAGGAAACTACAAAATAAAGAGAACTCCACAAACTGCCAGAAGAGGGAAAGGCCACCCCGAACACAGCAAAATAAGCAAGATGAAGAGGCAGAGAAATACCCAGCAAGTAAAGGAACAAGATAAATACCCACCAACACAAACAAAAGAGGAAGATATAGGGAATCTACCTGATAAAGAATTTCAAATTTTGATGGTGAAAATGATTCAAAATCTTGAAAGCAAAACGGAGTTACAGATAAATAACCTGGAGAAAAGGATTGAGAAGATGGAGGAAAGGTTTAATAAGGACTTAGAGGAAATAAGAAGAGTCAATATACAATGAATAATGCAATAGATGAGATCAGAAACACTCTGGAGGGAACCAACAGTAGAATAACAGAGGCAGAAGACAGGATAAGTGAGATAGAAGATAGAATTGTAGAAATAAATGAAACAGAGAGGAAAAAAGAAAAACGAATTAAAAGAAATGAGGACAATATTAGAGACATATGGGACAATGTTAAACGCTCCAACATTCGAATCATAGGAGTCCCAGAAGAAGAAGACAAAAAGAAAGGCCGTGAGAGAATATTTGAGGAGATAATAGTTGAAAACTTCCCTAAAATGGGGAAAGAAATAATCACCCAAGTCCAAGAAACCCAGAAAGTCCCCAACAGGATAAACCCAAGGCGAAATACTCCAAGACACATATTAATCAAATTAACAAAAATCAAACACAAACAACAAATATTAAAAGTAGCAAGGGAAAAGCAACAAATAACACACAAGGGGATTCCCATAAGGATAACAGCTGATCTTTCAACAGAAACTCTTCAGGCTAGGAGGGAATGGCAAGACATACTTAAAGTGATGAAAGAAAATACCCTACAGCCCAGATTACTGTACCCAGCAAGGATCTCATTCAAATATGAAGGAGAAATCAAAAGCTTTACAGACAAGCAAAAGCTGAGAGAATTCAGCATCACCAAACCAGCTCTCCAACAAATGCTAAAGGATCTTCTCTAGACAGGAAACACAGAAAGGGTGTATAAACTCGAACCCAAAGCAATAAAGAAAATGGCAATCGGATCATACTTATCAATAAATTAGCTTAAACGTAAATGGGTTGAATGCTCCAACCAAAAGACAAAAGCTGGCTGAATGGATACAAAAATAAGACCCCCATATATGTTGTCTACAAGAGACCCACCTCAAAATGAGGGACACAAACAGACTGAAATTGAAGGGCTGGAAAAAGATATTCCATGCAAATAGAGACCAAAAGAAAGCAGGAATAGCAATACTCATATCAGATAAAATAGACTTTAAAACAAAGGCTGTGAAAAGAGACAAAGAAGGAAACTACATAACGATCAAAGAATCAATCCAAGAAGAAGATATAAAAATTATAAATATTCTCAATTACGGGAGAAAAACTATTAAAAATGCCAACATATGGAGGCTGAACAACACACTGCTGAATAATGAACAAATCATAGAAGAAATCAAGAGAGAAATCAAAATATGCATAGAAATGAATGAAAATGAAAACAAAACAACCCAAAACCTCTGGGACACTGTAAAAGCAGTGTTAAGGGGGAAATTCAAAGCAATACAGGCACACCTCAACAAACAAGAAAAAAAGTCAACTAAATAATCTAACTCTACATTGAAAGCAACTAGAAAAGGAAGAAATGAAGAACCTCAGGGTCAGTAGAAGGAAAGAAATCGTAAAAATTAGGGCAGAGATAAATGCAAAAGAAACAAAAGAGACCATACAAAAGTCAACAAAGCCAAAAGCTGGTTCTTTGAGAAGGTAAATAAAATTGACAGACCACAAGCCAGACTCGTCACGAAACAAAGGGAGAAGGACCAAATCAATAAAATTAGAAATGAAAATGGAGAGATCACAATTGACAACACAGAAATACAAAGGATTATTAGAGAATGCTATCAGCAATTATATGGCAGTAAAATGAATAACCTGGAAGAAATGGACAAATTCATAGAAAAGTACACCTTGCCAAAACTGAACCAGGAAGAAATAGAAAATCTGAACAGACCCATCACAAGCATGGAACTAGAGGCTGTAATCAGAAATCTTCCAGCAAACAAAAGCCCAGGTCCAGACGGCTTCACAGCTGAATTCTACCAAAAATTTAGAGAAGAGCTAACACCTATTCTACTCAAACCCTTCCAAAAAATTGCTGAGGAAGGGAAACTTCCAAACTCATTCTATGAGGCCACCATCATCCTAATCCCAAAACATGGTAAAGATTCCACAAAAAAGAAAACTACAGGCCAATATCACTGATGAACATAGATGCAAAAATCCTCAACAAAATTCTAACAATCAGAATCCAACAACGCATTAAAAAGATCATACATCATGACCAAGTTTTGGCTACAGCAATCAGAGCAGAAAAAGACATAAAAGGAATCCAAATTGGAAAAGAAGGAGTAAAACTTTCACTGTTCGCTGATGACATGATCCTCTACGCAGAAAACCCTAAAGACTCTACCAGAAAACTACTAGAGCTAATCAATGAATACAGTAAAGTTGCAGGATATAAAATCAACAAACAGAAATTCCTTGCATTCCTATACACTAATAATGAGAAAATAGAAAGAGAAATTAAGGAAACTATTCCATTCACTGTTGCAACGAAAAGAATTAAGTACTTAGGAATATATCTACCTAAGGAAACAAAAGCCTTGGACATAGAAAACTATAAAACACTAGTGAAAGTAATCAAAGAGGACACTAATAGATGGAGAAATATACCGTGTTTGTGGATTGGAAGAATAAATATTGTGAAAATGAGTGTACTACCCAAAGTAATTTATACATTCAATGCAATCTCTATCAAGGTACCAAAGATATTTTTCACAGAGCTAGAACAAATAATCTCACAATTTGTATGGAAATACAAAAAAACCTCGAATAGCTAAAGCAATCTTGAAGAAGAAGACGAATGGAACTGGAAGAATTAACCTGCCAGACTTCAGGCTCTACTACAAAGCCACAGTCATCAAGATAGTATGGTACTGGCATAAAGACAGAAATATAGATCAATGGAACAAAATAGAAAGCCCAGAGATAAATCCACGCACCTATGGACACCTTATCTTTGACAAAGGAGGCAAGAATATACAATGGAGAAAAGACAGTCTCTTTAACAAGTGGTGCTGTGAAAACTGGTCAGCCACTTGTAAAAGAATGAAACTAGAACACTTCCTAACACCATAAACAAAAACAAACGCAAAATGGATTAGAGAGCTAAATGTAAGACCAGATTCTATAAAACTCCTAGAGGAGAACATAGGCAAAACACTCTCCGACATCAATCACATAAGGATCTTCCAAGACCCACCTCCCAGAATATTGGAAATAAAAGCAAAAATAAACAAATGGGACCTAATTAAAATCAAAAGCTTCTGCACAGCAAAGGAAACTCTAAGCAAGGTGAAAAGACAGCCTTCAGAATGGGAGAAAATAATAGCAAATGAAGCAACTGAGAAAGGATTAATCTCCAAAATATACAAGCAGCTGCTGCAGCTCAATTCCAGAAAAATAAACAACCCAATCAAAAAATGGGCCAAAGAACTAAACAGACATTTCTCCAAAGAAGACATACAGATGGCTAACAAACACATGAAAAAATGCTCAACATCCCTCATAATCAGAGAAATGCAAATCAAAACCACAATGAGATACCATTTCACACCAGTCAGAATGGCTGCTATCCAAAAGTCTACATGCAATAAATGCTGGAGAGGGTGTGGAGAGAAGGGAACCCTCTTACACTGTTGGTGGGAATGAAAACTAGTACAGCCACTATGGAGAACAGTGTGGAGATTGCTCAAAAAACTGGAAATAGAACTGCCATATGATCCAGCAATCGCACTCCTGGGCATACACACCGAGGAAACCAGAATTGAAAGAGACACATGTACTATAGTCCAATGTTCATTGCAGCACTGTTTATAATAGCCAGGACATGGAAGCAACCTAGATGTCCATCTGCACACGAATGGATAAGGAAGATGTGGTACATTTACACAATGGAGTATTACTCAGCCATCAAAAAGAATGCATTTGAATCAGTTTTAATGAGGCGGATGAAACTGGAGCCTATTATACAAAATGAAGCAAGCCAGAAAGAAAAAACACCAATACAGTATACTAACACATATATATGGAATTTAAAAAGAGGATAATGATAATCCTGTATACAAGACAGCAAAACAGACACAGATGTATAGAATAGTCTTTTGGACTCTGTGGGAGAGGGTGAGGGTGGGATGTTTTGGGAGAATGGCATTGATACATGTATATTATCATATGTGAAATGAATCACCAGTTCAGGGTCGATGCATATTACAGGTTACGATGGGGATCTCTGGGACGGGACTAGATCTGATAGAGTGCCTGATGAACTCTGGATGGAGGTTCGTGACATTGTACAGGAGACAGGGACCAAGACCATCCCCATGGAAAAGAAATGCAAAAAAGCAAAATGGCTGTCTGAGGAGGCCTTACAAATAGCTGTGAAAAGAAGAGAAGCGAAAAGCAAAGGAGAAAAGGAAAGATATAAGCATCTGAATGCAGAGTTCCAAAAAATAGCTAGAAGAGATAAGAAAGTCTTCCTCAGTGATCAATGCAAAGAAATAGAGGAAAACAACAGAATAGGAAAAATAAGAGATCTTTTCAAGAAAATTAGAGATATCAAGGGAACATTTCATGCAAAGATGGGCTCGATAAAAGACAGAAATTGTATGGCCCTAACAGAAGCAGAAGGTATTAAGAAGATGTGGCAAGAATACACAGAAGAACTGTACAAAGATGATCTTCATGACCCAGATAATCACGATGGTGTGATCACTCACCTAGAGCCAGACATCTTGGAATGTGAAGTCAAGTGGGCCTTAGAAAGCATCACTGCGAACAAAGCTAGTGGAGGTGATGGCATTCCAGTGGAGCTATTTCAAATCCTGAAAGGTGATGCTGTGAAAGTGCTGCACTCAATATGCCAGCAAATTTGGAAAACTGAGCAGTGGCCACGGACTGGAAAAGGGCAGTTTTCTTCCAATCCCAAAGAAAGGCAATGCCAAAGAATGCTCGAACTACCGCAGAATTGCTAGTAAAGTCATGCTTAAAATTCTCCAAGTCAGACTTCAGCAATACATGAACTGTGAACCTCCAGATGTTCAAGCTGGTTTTAGAAAAGGCAGAGGCACCAGAGATCAAATTGCCAACATCCGCTGGATCATGGAAAAAACAAGAGAGTTCCAGAAAAATATCTATTTCTGCTTTATTGACTATGTCAAAGCCTTTGACTGTGTGGATCACAAGAAACTGTGGAAATTCTGAAAGAGATGGGAATCCCAGACCACCTGACCTGCCTCTTGAGAAACCTATATGAAGGTCAGGAAGCAACAGTTAGAACTGGACATGGAAAAACAGACTGGTTCCAAACAGGAAAAGGAGTATGTCAAGGCTGTATATTGTCACCATGAAATTAAAAGACAGTTGCTCCTTGGAAGAAAAGTTATGACCAACATAGACAGTATATTAAAAAGCAGAGACATTACTTTGTCAACAAAGGTCCATCTAGTCAAGGCTATGGCTTTTCCAGTGGTCATGTATGCATGTGAGAGTTGAACTATAAAGAAAGCTGAGCGCCGGAGAATTGATGCTTTTGAACTGTGGTGTTGGAGAAGACTCTTGAGAGTCCCTTGGACTGCCAGCACATCCAACCAGTCCATTCTAAAGGAGATCAATCCTGGGTGTTCATTGGAAGGACTAATGCTAAAGCTGAAACTGCAATACTTTGGCCACCTCATGTGACGAGTTGACTCACTGGAAAAGACTCTGATGCTGGGAAAGGTGGGGGCAGGAGGAGAAGGGGATGACCGAGAATGAGATGGCTGGATGGTATCACCGACTCTGTGGACATAAGTTTGAGTGAACTCCGGGAGTTGGTGATGGACAGGGAAGCCTGGCGTGCTGTGTTTCATGGGGTCGCAAAGAGTCAAATACGACTGAGCAACTGAACTGAACTGAGATATTAAAGATCAAATGTTCATTTTTGTTTTGTTGTTGCTCAGTTGCTAAGTTCAACTGTTTGTGACCTCACGGACAGCAGAAAGCTACGCTACCCTGTCCTTCACTACATCCCTGAATTTGTTCAGACTCATAGCTATCAAGTTGGTGATGCCATCCAACCAACTCACCCTCTGTTGCTACCTTCTCCTGCTCTCAACCTTTTCCAGCATCAGAGTCTTTTCTAATGAGTCGACTCTTCACACCAGGTGACCAAACTGTTCGAGCTTCAGCTCCAGCATCCATCTTTCCAATGAATATTCAGGTTGATTTCCTTTAGGATTAACTGGCTTGATCTGCTTGCTCTTCCATCTTTTCCTTTGCTGATACTTAAATAATTTTATTTCAACTATGGTATAAACAAGACTACACCATACACAATGTACAAATAGGCATTAAAAAGTATGACAGCGTATTACTACAATATCAAAATAAAGTGGGCTTATACTGACAGAAATTTTAACTTTTTTTATGTTTTAAGCAGGCTTCTCTGGTGGCTCAGAGGTTAAAGTGTCTGCTTCCAATGCAGGATACCTGGGTTCGATCCCTGGGTTGGGAAGATCCTGGAGTGGGTTGAAATGGCAACCCACTCCAGTATTCTTGCCTGGAGAATCCCATGGTCAGAGGAGCCTGGTAAGCTACAGTCCAGGGGGTCGCAAAGAGTCAGACACGACTGAGCGACTTCACTTTCACATTTTAACAAATGATAGTGTATTCTCTGGAGAAGGCAATGGCAAGCCACTCCAGTACTCTTGCCTAGAAAATCCCATGGATGGAGGAGCCTGGTTGGCTGCAGTCCATGGGGTCACTCAGTCGGACACGACTGAGCGACCTCACTTTCACACATTGGAGAAGGAAATGGCAACCCACTCCAGTGTTCTTGCCTGGAGAATCCCAGGGACGGCGGAGCCTGGTGGGCTGCTGTCTATGGGGTCGCACAGAGTCGGACACGAATGAAGCGACTTAGCAGCAGCAGCAGCAGCAGTGTATTCTCAGAAAAATGCCATGAAATTTCTTGTTCAATTTCACCTGGAATAAAAAGTAAAAAAAAAAAAACAAACAAAACAACCCTTATTGCCTCCTTTCCCACTGGTGAAATCTTTAACTGTGTCCTCGAAACCAGTTTTTATTCTGTTTTTTGTTCCTCTGCTGGTGGAGTTTTGTGCTATCAATGAAAACCTGGGATTCTACAGCTGGTCCTATACACAGACCTACGCTGCAAACAATAACTAAGGAAAGCCGAGAAAAGTTAATACTTTACAAAGAAGCAGCTGACAGTCAAAAATAGTTCAATTCTTGGACTTTGAACGCATCCATTAGCGCCCAAATCTCTGGCCAAGCTAGGACACAAGCACAGGCTTCTCAGTCCGTGCAGCTTTCCCTGCGGCAGCGGCCTCCCAGGGATGGACTTCAGGAAGGATCACGCCCCCTTTCGCCTCGGCCATTCGGGATCGAGGTATCGGGTCAGCCTCCTCAGAGTCCAGCAATAGTACGCGAGAGGTGGGACCAGTCCTTCGACCCTCTGCCAATCGAGGGCGAGGGGCGGGTCTGGGACGGCCGCCGGAAGCAGACGCGAGGAGGAGGGTCCCGCCTCTAAGCTTCCGCCAATTGAAAGCAAAGGGCGGGTCCCAGGGCGTGTCCCGGAAGGCGGCGCGGGGGCAGGTGCGGAGGCTGGGCGGCCCGGCTGCGGCTTCTCGCGCCTGGCAGGATGGAGGACGTGAGTGCTCAGGTGCAGGTGGCGCGCGACCGGCCCGCATCCCCCTCTTCTGATGCTGGGCGCCCTGGGCAGAGACGGGGTTGGGAGCAGCCTTGGTGGAGGGGATCCTTCTGCGCGCGGCTACCGGGCTTCGGTGTGTGGGAGGAGGCACAGGGTCGCCGGCGGGGTCCGCCCCTTGCTGGCCCTGTGCTTATTTTCTCGTCAGAGGAGGCAGGAGGGGCGCCCAGTCCTTGCGGTCGCCTGGGAACCGGAACTGGGGAGACCCGCGGTGCGCGCATGGCCTCGGGCGCGGGGCGGCCCGGGTGCAGGAGCGAGTTCACCTCCTCTTGGCCTCCGGCCTTGGCGCTGAGGGCAAATCTGTCGCTATCATCACCCGGAAACCCACATTGGAGAAAAACAATGCGATGTTTTGAATGAAGGCCTGGTAGGAGTGTAGGGATTTTTAAATCTTACTTAAGATGGATCCAAACCACATTATAAAGAAGCCACTGCACTAGTTACGGTGTAGAGTGCAGTGTAACTGTAAACGTCTGCTTAAGTGTATTAAAATATTTTTAAGAAAAGCATGTATTTGTGCCCAGAATTAACTAGATTACCCGCTGACACAAAATTCTTCCTGTTGAGAAAATGCAAAGTTGATAGTTATATTAGAGCACTGATTTAATAAATTAATAGGAATATTACTGTGATCCTGCCACTGAATGAGATGCATCAGGCAAGACACTTGAAATACAGTTCAAGCCCTACAATACCTTAGATTCTTGTGCAAATAGTGACCATAGTTCAATTATTTTGACTAAATAAAGACCAAACAATTTCTAATGTTAGGACTAAAAACCATGTTTTTTCCACTATGAGAAATGGAAAGCTAACTGTAACACCTGCACGTAGATTTGAGATTCATATATTTAAAGAAAAATGGATTGCTTTTGAATTCTTAAAGGGTGAGATTCATGAATTGCAAATGTGTGGAGAAAATGAGTATCTAAATGGAAAATGAGACTCATAAAAATGTGTGCAGTAAATGCTTGTTGCTTGGTGCTAAGCTGCCTCTGGGTTCTTGGATCTGTAACTTTTAGCTTTAAGATTAGTACAATCCTAGAAATTTGTTTCACCAAACAATTGGAGAGTAATGTTTCACCAACAGCTACATAGCTCGGTCACTTTAGGTATGAACAATTGCCTACGTTTGGTATTTGTGGATATGATTTCTCCCACCCAGTTCAGTTCAGTCGCTCAGTCGTGTCCGACTCTTTGCAACCCCATGAACCACAGCACGCCAGGCCTCCCTGTCCAGCACCAACTCCTGGAGTTCACTCAAACTCATGTCCATCGAGTCGGTGATGCCATCCAGCCATCTCATTCTCTGTCGTCCCCGTCTCCTCCCAACCCCAATCCCTCCCAGCATCAGACTCTTTTCCAGTGAGTCAACTCGTCGCATGAGGTGGCCAAAGTATTGCAGTTTCAGCTTTAGCATCAGTCCTTCCAATGAACACCCAGGATTGATCTCCTTTAGAATGGACTGGTTGGATCTCCTTGCAGTCCAAGGGACTCTCAAGAGTCTTCTCCAACACCACAGTTCAAAAGCATCAATTCTTCGGCCATCAGCTTTCTTTACAGTCCAACTCTCATATCCATACATGACCACTGGAAAAACCATAGCCTTGACTAGAGGGACCTTGGTTGACAAAGTAATGTCTCTGCTTTTTAATATGCTATCTAGGGTGGTCATAACTTTCCTTCCAAGGAGTGAGAGTCTTTTAATTTCCTGGCTGCAATCAGCATCTGCAGTGATTTTGGAGCCCAAAAAAATAAAGTCTGACACTGTCTCCACTGTTTTTCCATCTATTTGCCATGAAGTGATGGGACCAGATGCCATGATCTTTGTTTTCTGAATGTTGAGCTTCAAGCCAACCTTTTCATTCGCCTCTTTCACTTTCATCAAGAGGCTTTTGAGTTCCTCTTCACTTTCTGCCATAAAGGTGGTGTCATCTGCATATCTGAGATTATTGATATTTCTCCCAGCAATCTTGATTCCAGCTTGTGCTTCTTCCAGCCCAGTGTTCCTCATGATGTACTCTGCATATAAGTTAAAAAAGCAGGGTGACAATATACAACCTTGACGTACTCCTTTTCCTATTTGGAATCAGTCTGTTGTTCCATGACCAGTTCTAACTGTTGCTTCCTGACCTGCATACAGGTTTCTCAAGAGGCAGGTCAGGTGGTCTGGTATTCCCATCTCTTTCAGAATGTTCCACAGTCTATTGTGATCCACACAGTCAAAGGCTTTGGCATAGTCAAGCTAAAAACTATGTGTCATGTCCTAGGCCCAGACACCTAAATGAATTAAAAGAGGCAAAAACTTTTTAGTTTGCGTTCTTTGTTTGCAAGCGAGCAAACCAATTATGGCTACTTTAAGGAAGAAAGGGATTTATTTGAAAGGATATAGGGTAGATGAAATGGCAACCCACTCCAGTGTTTTTGCCTGGAGAATCCCAGGGACGGAGGAGCCTGGTGGGCTGCCGTCTATGGGGTTGCACAGAGTCGGACACGACTGAAGCAACTTAGCAGCAGCAGCAGGGTAGATGAACACCTAATCCTCTGAAAGGATTCAAACAAGGGCTGCTTAAGGGATCCAGTGACAGGAGTCCTTTCAGAATCTGTACTGGGATGGATCTACCTCAACCATGGCCTTTTGTTTGCTTTGTTAACTCTGAGAGAGAGTTAGATTGGCCTAACCCTCTTTGGTTTCATGACCATCCTTAGACCAGAGGAAGGTGAAGAGCACTGAAGGATGTTCACCTTGAGATTGCAGAGGTAGACTTTGGGTCCCCAAAGGGGAAGTAGTAATTGTGACAAAAGAGGAAGGAGATGATGTGGACAGACAACAGGTATCTTTTCCAGGTAGCAGTGTGATTATTAATCATGGAGTTTATTCCCTTTACCTTTCTCTTGCAGATGACAAGTTACAGAGAGAGACAGGTTGCTGTTTGTATAGTTTTCCTTACATTTCTTATAGGATCCAAAGGACGGTGTATTTGATATAGTCACCAAACACATTATATTTCATGAACATTGAATAAGTGACAGAAACCATATTGTCCCCTACCCCTTTAGTGTAGTGAGGGAGAACAAAGGCATACACGTAAATGAAACAATACAAGGCAGCACACGAAATGCAATACCTTTTTTGGTTTTAAAGTAGAAAGAAAACACTTGGCAGGATAAGTTTAACGGAGAATACAAATTTTGTTGGACCCTGAAAGATGAGTTGGATGCTGAAAAAGATAAGAGAGGGTATTTGTGGGCACTCCAAAAAGCTCATACGGACCAGAGGAGAAAGTGCATGGAAGTAACCAAGAGACATAAAGTAGACTGTTGCCTTATAGTCAGGGTTTCAGTGCTGTCTTTTAAAAAATTCTTAGATCCCAACTGCTCAAGAAGTTGGGCCATCTTTCATTCACTCTACGCACATATTGAGCACCTGCTGTGTATCAGGCACTAAAGGTGCAAAGAACAAAGTATAATGTAGAGCCCTGCCCTGTGAAGCACTTTATTCCAACCACTTTGATACGTTGTGCTTCTTTCTGCCTGGGAGAACAAAATGTCTGTCTATAATACATGAAAGGACGTTTTGAGATAATAGACATCAAGCAATGAAGTAGAGTGATCTCTGAGAGGTAGGAAACAACACGAGCTGTGTGATTGCTAGCTCACTGCCTTAAGAGAGTTTGCGAGCTATGGCAGAGGTAGGGGCACCAGGTGGGCTTCAGTAGACCCTGAGTTGAGGAGGTGGAGCTGAATCTGGGGATACTGAAGCAGCTTGAGTTCACCAGAGAACCCAGAGAGCAGAGCGCTGTACAGAGGGAGAGCTCCAAAGAGTGCAGAGTCCCTATTCAGCTAAGTCCTGTTCTGTATGCCTCTGAGGTAATGCCCTGACAACCGGGATGGGGCGGGGGAAACGACCCAGAAGGACCAGAAGGATCAGTACTCTCACGCAGGGCCAGGATTAATGCTTGTTCTTCCAGCTAGACTGGAAACCTCATAATCACAGGGTATTGAGTATTCAGAAAGGTCTTACTTAACTTGTAGGGAATATTTAGCACTAGACCAAACATGGTATGGTCCCACCTAAGAAGCACCTTAAAAAAGTAAAGAGATCAAATTGTTTCCAGTGACTTAACTGAATCCAGTAAAAAGATCAAGAATATTTACAGGAATACAAAAGTATCCAGCACGCAAAGAGTTAATTTTTTTTGCAGTGTCTGGCATCCAATCCAAAATTACCAGGCATTGCTAATTATGTGATATAATGGAGGTGTTAAGTAACGCTATCCTGGTAATCATTTTGCAGTATATAAGTGTATCAAATCAAATCGATACACAAACTTACATAATGTGACATGTTAATTATATCTCAATAAAGCAGATGACACCACCCTTATGGCAGAAAGTGAAGAGGAACTCAAAAGCCTCTTGATGAAAGTGAAAGAGGAGAGTGAAAAGGTTGGTTTGAAACTCAACATTCAGAAAACGAAGATCATGGCATCTGGTCCCATCACTTCATGGGAAATAGATGGGGAAACAGTTTCAGCCTTTATTTTTTGGGCTCCAAAATCACTGCAGATGCTGATTGCAGCCAGGAAATTAAAAGACGCTTACTCCTTGGAAGGAAAGTTATGACCAACCTAGATAGCATATTAAAAAGTGGAGACATTTACTTTGCCAACCAAGGTCCGTCTAGTCAAGGCTATGGTTTTTCTCGTGGTCATGTATGGATGTGAGAGTTGGACTGTGAAAAAAGCTGATCGCCGAAGAATTGATGCTTTTGAACTGTGGTGCTGGAGAAGACTCTTGAGAGTCCCTTGGACTGCAAGGAGATCCAACCAGTCCTTTCTAAAGGAGATCAGTCCTGGGTGTTCATTGGAAGTACTGATGCTAAAGCTAAAACTGCAATACTTTGGCCACCTCATGCGATGAGTTGACTCACTGGAAAAGAGTGTGATGCTAGGAGGGATTGGGGGTGGGAGGAGATAGGGACGACAGAGAATGAGATGGCTGGATGGCATCACCAACTCGATGGACATGAGTTTGAGTGAACTCCGGGAGTTGGTGATGGACAGGGAGGCCTGGCGTGCTGTGGTTCATGGGGTTGCAAAGAGTCAGACATGACTGAGTGACTGAACTGAACTGAACTGAACTGAAAGTGGAAAGAATGACCAAGCATGCAAAGAGGCAGGGAAATATGACATAATAAATCAATTAAAACTGATTTAAAAATGACATGAAATAGCAAACAGGGACATTTGAAAAAAACTATCATAACATTTCTGTATGTTCCAAAGGTTAAAAAGACATGAGAGATATAAAATAGACCCACTCAAACTTGTAGAAATAAAACAACAGTGTCAAAATGAGAAAAGGGCAGAGGGAACAGCACTGAGGCGTCAGGGAACGTGGCGTGTTTCCAAGACAGACGTTTGACAGGTGGGGAGGGATGAAGAGGCACAGAGATCGGAAACATGGCCCCTGGTCGTGTGCATGGATGTTAGCTAAGGGAATACCCAGGGAGGTGAGACAGCTGCTGAGAAATCTACAAGAATAGAAGTTATGAAGAAAACAGAAATCATCAGAATTGCTCCGTGAGTTACGGCAAACTAATCAGGAAGCTATCTAGGCACTGAATTAAAAAACAACAACAACATTGTAGCAGTGTTGAATGCCTGCTAGTGGAAATTGAGAAGCCCATCCCAGGTCTGGTCATGTCCCAGACTTCTGTGTTATCTTTATAATCTTGGTGCCCAGAGCCCTCCCTTACATCATTTGTACCCCTCTCTACCCCTTCCAAAGTAAATATATATATAATATATATAAATGTTTTATATATATATAAAGTATATATTAATATCAACTAACAACATTATTAATAACTATTATTAAATTATATTAAATATATAATATATGTATTTATATATTATATATATATTTACTTTGGAAGTAAATATATAAGTTAAGTCACTATGCACACGTGTGTGTGTGTGTGTGGTGCTGGTGCTAAGTCACTTCAGTCTTATCGGACTATTTGAGACTCTATGGACTATAGCCGACCAGGCTCCTCTGTGTGTAGGATTCTCCAGGCATGTGGGTTGCCATGCCCACCTGCAGTGGGTCTTCCAGACCCAGGAATCCAACCTGTGTCTCTTCTGTGTCCTGCATGGCAGGTAGTTTCTTTACCTCTAGAGCCACAAGGGAAGCCATTTATATTTATATATACACATACGTATACATGTGAACGGCTGATGCTAACAGCTGACTCATTGGAAAAGTCCCTGATGCTGGGAAAGATTGAGGGGAGAAGAGGGTGTGAGAGGTTGAGATGGCTGGAAGGCATCACTGATTTAATGCATATGAACTTGGGCAAACTTTGGGAGATAGTGAGGGACAGAGAGGCCTGGCGCATTGCAGTCCATGGGGTCGCCAAGAGTTGGATGTGACTGGGTGACTGAACAACAGCAATAGTATATATATATATATATGCTGCTGCTAAGTTGCTTCAGTTGTGTCCGACTCTGTGCAACCCCATAGAGAGCCCACCAGGCTCCCCCGGCCCTGGGATTCTCCAGGCAAGAACACTGGAGTGGGTTGCCATTTCCTTCTCCAATATACATATATATGTATACATATATATATATATATAATGTTAAATCAAGAGATCAAATCAAGATAGTGGAGTAGAAGGACATGTGCTCATCTCCTCCTGTAAGAACACCAAGATCACAACTAGCTGTTGCACAGCCATTAACAGGAGGATGCTGGAACCCACCAGAAAAGATACCCCATGTTCAAAGACAAAGCAGAGGCTGCAGTGACACAATAGAAGGGGATACAATCATGATAAAGTCAAATCCCATATCTTCTGGATGGGTGACCCACAAACTGGAGAAGAGTAATACCTAAGAAGTTCTCCCTCTGTTGTGAGGGTTCTGAGCTCTATGTCAGTCTTCCCAATATGGGGATCTGGGAAAGGGACTAGGAATCTACAGGGAATCTGACTTTGCAGGCCAGCAGGATTTGATTACAGGATTTCCACAGGACTGGAAGAAATAGATACTCCACTCTTGGAGGGCACAGGCAAACTCTTGCATGCACCAGGACTCATGGGAAAAGAGCAGTGACCCTGTAGGAAACAGAACCAGACCTACCTGCTAGTGTTGGAGGGTCTCCTGTGGAGGTGTGGGTTGTCAGTGACTCACTGTGGGGACAGGGGCACTGGCAGCGGCAGTCTTGGGAGGTGCTCCTTGGCAAGTGAGCCCTGTTGGAAGAGGCATTAGACCAACCATAGAGCCTGTAGACTCACCTCAGGCCAAAATACTAGCCCCACCTGTCCAGTCAGCTGATAATTGGATTAAAGTTTTACCCAGCCCACAAGAGTAAGACCCAGTTTTTCCCACCACCAGTCCCTCCCATCAGCCTCATTCACCTGAGGGCAAAATGAAGAAATAGGAAGAACTACAATCCCGAAGCCTCCACAATGAGAACCACAACCACAAAAGTTAACTGAAATGAAAAGGCAAAGGATTATCTCCCAGATGAAAGAACAAGATAAAACCCCAGAAAAATAACTAAATGAAGTGGAACTAGGCAGCCTTCCAGGAAAAGAATTCAAAATAATGATCGTGTAGATGATTCAGAATCTTGGGGAAAAAAATGAAGCAGATGTAAGAAATGTTTACAAAAGACCTAGAAGAACTAAAGAACAAACAAAACAGAGATGAACAATACGCTGGAAGGAATCAATAGAAGAATAACTGAGGCAGAGGAACAGATAAGTGACCTGGAAGACAGAATGTGGAGATCACTGCTATAAAACAGAATATAGGAAAAAAAAAAATACTGAAGTTAGCCTAAGAGTCCTTTAGGACAAGGTTAAGTGCACCAACATTTGCATTATAGGGGTCTCAGAAGGAGAAGAGAGAGAGAAAGGATCTGAGAAAATATTTGAAGACATGGTTTTAGTTGAAAACTTACCTAATATGGGAAAAGAAATAGTCAACCAATCCAGGAAGTGCAGAGAGTCCCAGGCAGGATAAACCTGAGGAGTAATACACCAAGACACAAAGTAATCAAATTGACAGAAATTAAAAACAAAGATAAAATATTAAAAAGCAATGGGGAAAATGACAACATACAAGGGAATTCCCATAAGATTATTAGCTGGTATCTCAACAGAAACTCAACAGAAATTCCCTCCAACAGAAGAGAATGGCGTGATACATTTAAAATGATGAAAGGGAAGAAACTACAACCAAGAATACTCTACGCAGCAAGACTCTTGTTCAGATTTGATGGAGAAATCAAAAGCTTTCCAGACAAGCAAAAGCTGAGAGAATTCAGCATCACCAAACCAGCTTTACAACAAATGCTAAAGGAACTTCTCTTGGCAGGAAACACAAGAAAAGGAAAAGACCTACAAAGAATGAACCCAAAACAGTGAAGAAAATGGTAATAGGATCACACATATTGATATTTACCTTAAATATAGGTGGATTAAATGCACACTAAAAGGCATAAACTGGCTGAGTAGATGAAAGCATATGCGTGTGTGCACTTCCACTTACCACACCACTCTACTTAACTCCCCGAATTGTGTGCAGTTATTTTATACTGTTAGATTGGTTAATCATGTTTCCATTATGACTTGCAATTGTAAATATCTATTTTTGTGTATCGCTATTAAATGTGGAAACTGATAAGCATCTTTTATTATTGTGAAAAAAATTATCTACTCTCTTCGCAACACTCAAATATATAACTGTAGTCACTGGGCCACAAATTATGTTTCCCCAGGACTTATTTACCATCAGATTTTTACATTTTGACCACCTTCACCCATTTCTCCTACTCTCCCATCCCCTTCCTGTGGCAACCACAAATCTGTTTTCTGTATCTATCTTCAGTTTTTATAGATTCCACATAAAAGTGAGATCTTACAGTAATTGTCTTTCTCTATTTGATTTATATTACTTGATATAATTCCTTCAAGATCCATCCATGTTGTTCTAAATGACAGGACTTCATTCTTTTTTATGACTAAATAATAATTTGTTGTATAAAAATAGATTGTTTCCATGTCTTGGCTATTATGAATAATGCTGTGATGAACAGGAGAGTACAGATATTTCTTTGAGATAAAATTTTGTATCCTTTGGATATATACCCAGAAGTAGCTTTGCTGGGCCATGTAATAGTTCTATTTTTGATTTTTTGAGGCCCCTCCTTACTGTTTTCCACAGTGGCTGTACCAGTTTACATTCCCACCATCAATGCTCAAGGGCCCCCCTTTCTCCCTATCTTCTCTAGCACATATTGTCTCTTTTTGATAAAAGCCGTACTGATGAGTGTGAGTTAGTAGCTCATTGCTGTTTTGATTTGCGTCCCTTTGGTGATCAGCAGTTTAAGCATCTGTTTGTGCATCTATTGGCCATCTGAATGTCCTCTTTGAAAAAACGTCTGTCTGGTTCCTTTGCCCATGTTTTAATTGAATTGTTTTTGGTTTTGTTTGTTTGCTATTGAGTTGTATGAGGCAACATTATTATTAATAGACATCAATTTATAATGGTCAAACAAAATGTGATATATCCATATAATGAAATACCATATTCATCAATAAAAATGAACTAATTACTGATACATGCCACAACACAGATGAACTCAAAAACATATTCAGTACTAAGAAGCAGGACTCAGCACATTTTTTATGATTTCATTTACATGAAATGTCAAAAAAAAAAAAAAAGAACCAGTCTATAAAGACAGATTAGCAGTTACCTAGCTCTAGGGACAGAAATGGGGAGTGATTATAAATGGGCATGATTAGCATGTTGCAAGTGTTCTAAAATTGTTGTAATAGTTGCATAACTATAAATATACAGACATTTATTGAATTGTATACTTAAGCTAGTATATTTTACATTATATACATTATATCTCAGTAAAGTTGTTGAATAAAGTATTTTAAAAATCAGTAAGTTTTCAGGTCTTGAAGAAAATTATTTACTTTAATCTCATTATGTATTACCTCATTTGGAGATAAAGAATCAATATTTCCTTTACTTGTTTTAATAATTATTATTTTTACCAATTTATTTATAGTAGTTATGAAGAGTTTTATGGTGTTTTTTCAAATTTGGTTTAGGTAGGGAGTGTGGTTTCTTGTCTGTAATTTTTGTAATGAATTTTAAAGCTTTATAGTTAGTAGTTTTTCTTGAAAAAAGAAAGTGGTGTTTATTGCTTGCTTCTTTTTTCTGTACCCCAGGGTTCCTTGGATCTCATCCAGAGTATTGAAGATGACCCGCTTCTGGACACCCAGCATCTTCCACATCACTCTTTACATGCTCATTTTAGGCCCAGATTCCACCCTCTTCCTACAGTCATCATAGCAAATCTTCTCTTGCTGATACATGTAAGTTGGCTGGGGGAAAGTGATCCATTTGAAGGTGATGTTTTTCTAGAGGTGATGTTTCTAAAAAAAATTTATAACCTCCTCAGAGGGTGGAGGGTAATTTGGCTGTATCTATCAACATTTAAAGTGTGCATATTTTTTACTCATACTTCTACTTCAAAGAATTTATTATAGACATATTTGCACACACACAAGGATATTGTTTATGATAGTAATGTTGTCTCCAATATGAAGGGACTGCAAACTACCACTGCTCAGGAGATGTTTTGTATGTCCTTTCCATATGAAGGAATGCTTATGTAATATTAAAAGAGAAACTTAGAAATTTGGGGTAGATGCATATGTATTTAAACTACTCTTCACAATTCATTGTTGAATGGAAAAAAATGAGGTTTACAATGGTGTGAACAGGATGTCCTATTTGCATGTTTTAAAAGGGAGTTGAGAGAGCTTTTGGGCATGTGGATGATATTGTGACTTACAAGAAATATATTTGGTCATTCAGGTGATCAGAGTAGAGTTCTCCTGTGCATTTGGTCGTCATCCATGGTTTCTGGTTCTCAGCTCCCAAAAACCTTGGGAATTTCCTGAGCAATAAGAGCAATGGGAGTATCTTTTGGTACAATTTTTGATCTTTTGTCTTCAGTTCCGAAAATCACTTCAGGGTCACAAAGGTGAACTGGGTGTCTTGATATTCATAGCAAGCATCTTTCCACCATTTCTGTTTATGTTGATGAGTTGACTTTGAAAAGCACCTAAAGGATGGGGGCAACAGCCAGGGAAACTAAGCAGGGAAAGATGGTTGGAACATACAGTCCCAACCTCTGACTTCTGGGGTTGGGAAAGGGGCTGGAGGTTGAATCATTCACTGATGGCCAGTGATTTAATCAACAAGGCCTATGTAGTGAAGCCTCCATAAAAGCTCAAAAAGAAGGGGTTCAGACAGCTTCTAGGTTAGTAAGTCAGAACGCTCATGATTTGCCATACTGCCAGGCCCCAGACTCCACCAGGATAGGAGCTCCTTTGGGACCTCACCCAGTGTGTCTCTTCATTGGGCTGTTGATATGCATCCTTCAATATCCTTTGTAATAAATTGGTAATCTGGAGAGTAAATAGGTTTCTTGTGTTCTGTGAGACCCTCTAGCAAACTAATTGAGCCCAAGAAGGAGTTGGTGGGAATCCTTGATTTGTAGTCAGTGGATAAGAAACACTGGTTACAATCTAGACTTGCAATTAACATCCAAGGTGGGGGTAGTCATGTGGGACTGAGCCTATTATCCGAGGGAATCTGATACCTTGGTGGATAGTGGAAGTGATTTTAAGTGGATAGTGGATATACCAGGTGGATAGTGTCAGAATTGAGTTGAACTGCAGTACATGCAGCTGGTGTTAAAGGCTTGCTCGCCTCCTGCTCACCCATCCCCTTGGAATTGGTAATGGAGTATTTCCAGAAGAAGACATGACCCTTTTAATACTAGTTGCACTGAGCACCTCAATGGAAGGGACTCCTAATATGTTTTAATTTTACCTTTTATATTATTTGAAAAAATTTTTTTACCATATCATGTATTACTTTTTCAGTTATAAAAAAAAAAAGATATAGATAAATCTATATGTTGACAGACATTTATCAATTTATTTACACCTAGGAAATAATGTTAAACAGAGAAATCAGTATAATGTTTTCCCATGATAAAATTGCAAATGTCTGGGGATTTTTAAAACATGTCAACCATGAGATAAATAAATCCTGGAGATCTAATGCATAGCATAGTGATTATGAGTTGAGTTGAGTTCAGTTGCTCAGTCGTGTCCGACTCTCCGCAACCCCATGAATCACAGCACACCAGGCCTCCCTGTCCATCACCAACTCCCGGAGTTCACTCAAACTCATGTCCACAGAGTCGGTGATGCCATCCAGCCATCTCATTCTCCGTCGTCCCCTTCTCCTCCCGCCCCCAACCTTTCCCAGCATCAGTCTTTTCCAGTGAGTCAACTCATCGCATGAGGTGGCCAAAGTATTGCAGTTTCAGCTTTAGCATCAGTCCCTCCAATCAACACTATAATATAAATTTCAAAGTTGCTCGGAGACTAAATAATTGCTCTTACCACAAAAAAGAAATGGACAGGGAGGCCTGGCATCCTGTGATTCATGGGGTCGCAAAGAGTCAAACACGACTGAGCGACTAAACTGAACTGAATTATATGATATGATAGAGGTGTTGGCTAAAGCTATGGTGGCCATCATTTTGCAACATATGAATGTTTCAAATCAACACATTGCACACCTTAAACTTACACAATGTTATGTCAGTTATATTCCTCAATCAAAAGAAATAAAAACAAGACACATGTATGAATGGTCTTAGAGGCTTACTGGGGGCTCTGTTCCAAGTCTCTTCCTCATTTTGATGAGTGCAGTCTCAAGCACTAGGGGCTTCAGTTTCTCTTTCCTGAAATGTGAAAAACCAAAAGAGGGCAAAATCTTGCCACTTCTTGGGTGTTCATGAGGAGAGCGGATGTGGTTGAGGACTACTCCATTGAGGTACGCCGTGAGAGAACTGACTGCATTGAGGACAGAGGTGCACCTGTGTTCCTCATATACATCTAGTCAGTGGCCTGGTTCTGCCATGGCTTCCTAATTTCCAGACAGCAGCTGAAGCACTTCTTTCCTGGTGCCTTTTTGTGTAATTTGTATTACATACTTTTTATGTATGTGATAGATACATACACATACATGCACACAATACTTAAAAAAAAATTGCCTGCTATTATGGCACTGATTGCCCTGATTTTAGGACTAAGATAATCTTGTGTTAAAGAAAAAGAAAAATTAATGTCCTTTATATGCTATTTTATATAAAATGGTTCAGTTAGGTTCAATGTACAGTACATTGCAGTAGAGGGAGTCTGTTGACTTTTCCACTTTTGTTTTATGAGGTTGTGTATAGTATAGCAAATATTACTGCTCTTGAAAATCACATAATTTTAAATAGATGTATTACATGATAAGATTTCCTGCTTGGTGATAGATACCTGCTTGGTGATGGATGCTAATGACAGCATTTAAAATTTTCTTTAATTTGATTTTCTAAAATATTGCAGAATAATACTTCCTTATTGTAACAAGTAAAACACAGTATCAGTTCAGTTCAGTTCAGTCACTTAGTTGTGTCCGACTCTTTGTGACCCCATGAATCACAGCACACCTCCCCTCCCTGTCCATCACCAACTCCCAGAGTTCACTCAAACTCATGTCCATTGAGTCGGTGATGCCGTCCAGCCATCTCATTCTCTGTCGTCTGCTTCTCCTCATGCCCCCAATCCCTCCCAGCATCAGAGTCTTTTCCAATGAGTCAGCTCGTCACATGAGGTAGCCAAAGTATTGGAGCTTCAGCTTCAGCATCAGTCCTTCCAATGAACACCCAGGACTGATCTCCTTTAGAAGGACTGGTTGGAGCTTCTTGCAGTCCAAGGGACTCTCAGGAGTCTTTTCCAGCACTACAGTTCAAAAGCATCAATTCTTCAGCGATCAGCTTTCTTCACAGTCCAACTCTAACATCCATACATGACCACTGGAAAAATCATAGCCTTGACTAGATGGACCTTTGTTGGCAATGTAATGTCTCTGCATTTTAATATACTATCTAGGTTGGTCATAACTTTCCTTCCAAGGAGTAAGCGTCTTTTAATTTCCTGGTTGCAATCAGCATCTGCAGTGATTTTGGAGCCCAAAAAAATAAAGTCTGCCACTGTTTCCACTGTTTCCCCATCTATTTCCCATGAAATGATGGGATCAGATGCCATGATCTTAGTTTTCTGAATGTTGAGCTTCAAGCCAACCTTTTTACTCTCCTGCCATAAGATTGGTGTGATCTGCATATCTGAGGTTATTGATATTTCTCCCGGCAATCTTTATTCCAGCTTGTGCTTCTTCCAGCCCAGCTTTCCTCATAATGTACTCTGCATATAAGTTAAATAAGCAGGGTGACAATATACAACCTTGATGTACTTCTTTTCCTATTTGGAACCAGTCTGTTGTTCCATGTCCAGTTCTAACTGTTGCTTCCTGATCTGCATACAGGTTTCTCAACAGGCAGATCAGGTGGTCTGGGATTCCCATCTCTTAACAGAATTTCCCACAGTTTATTGTGATCCACACAGTCAAAAGCTTTGGCATAGTCAATGAAACAGAAATAAATGTTTTTTTCTGAAACTCTCTTGCTTTCTCCATGATCCAGCGCATGTTGGCTATTTGATCTCTGATGCCTCTGCCTTTTCTAAAACCTGCTTGAACATGTGGAATTTCACGGTTCACATATTGCTGAAGCCTGGCTTGGAGAATTTTGAGCCTGACTTTACTAGCGTGTGAGATGAATGCAATTGTGCGGTAGTTTGAGCATTCTTTGGCATTGCCTTTCTTTGGGATTGGAATGAAGACTGAGCTTTTCCAGTCCTGTGGCCACTGCTGAGTTTTCCAAATTTTCTGGCATATTGAGTGCAGCACTTTCACAGCATCATCTTTCAGGATTTGAAATAGCTCCACTGGAATTCCATCACCTCCACTAGCTTTGTTCATAGTGATGCTTTCTAAGGCCCACTTGACTTCACATTCCAAGATGTCTGGCTCTAAGTCAGTGATCATACCATCGTGATTATCTTGGTCATGACGATCTTTTTTGTACAGTTTTTCTGTGTATTCTTGCCACCTCTTCTTAATATCCTCTGCTTCTGTTAGGTCCATACCATTTTTGTCTTTTATTGAGCCCATCTTTGCATGAAATGTTCCCTTGGTATCTCTAATTTTCTTGACGAGATCTCTTGTTTTTCCTATTGTTTTCCTCTGTTTCTTTGCATTGATCACTGAGGAAGGCTTTCTTATCTCTCCTTGCTCTTCTTTGGAACTTTGCATTCAGATGCTTATATCTTTCCTTTTCTCCTTTGCTTTTTGCTTCTCTTCTTTTCACAGCTATTTGTAAGGCCTCCTCAGACAGCCATTTTTCTTTTTTGCATTTCTTTTCCATGGGGATGGTCTTGTTCCCTGTCTCCTGTACAATGTCACGAACCTCCGTCCATAGTTCATCAGTATACAAAACACAGTATACAAAGATATAATCTTCCCATTTCTCTGCTTCACCCCTTCTCCCTGAGTTAATAAATGTATCTCAGAGTTTGTTGTACTTCTTACAGTATGTTTTGTTACGTTCATACAAATATATACAAAAAGATCACTACATTGTAAAAGGAGGTCTCCCATTTCCAAGAAAAAAAAAACGGGTACTACAGTATTTATTTTTAAACAACATTTCTCAAACTTGAGCATACATCAGACACCCTGACAGGCTTATTACACCACAGGCTGCTGGCTGCTCCCCCAAAGGTGTTGATTTGGGGCCTGAGAATTTGCATTTATAACTGGTCTGGAGACCACACTTTCAACTACTACTTTATACCTTAGTGTTTTTAAATCTTAACATGTCATAGATATCCACCCAAACTAATACGTAGAACTTCAGTTAATTCTTTTATAGCTGAATAACATTCTGTTATGTGAGTGGGTATAGCTTAATTTATTCAAATATTCTTCTATGGATACACACATATACTTGGGCAGTTTTCATTTTTTTCTTTTCAAATACAGAGAAAACTGAAGTAAAATATCTTTTACTTCTGCTTTTACTTCTGAGTGACAGGGTCCTTAATTTAGAATTTCTCAGTCAAGATATTTCCAAATTATTTTCAAAACACATCCCAGACCAGTCAGCATTTTGTAAGACTGTCTGTTTGCCCATATTTTGATACTAGTCTTTAAAATTGTGTCAATCTAATTGGACAATTCTTTTAGTTATCTTAAAACTGAAATTAGAAATAAACTTTAATGCATGATGTTTATTAGTTACTTTTGAGGTGCTGAATTAATTGTTTTTACTCTTTTTAATAAAAGAAGTGGACAGGAAACTGCATTTAACATTGAAGTACTCATCTCTTTCCTCATGCGATGAGTTGACTCACTGGAAAAGACTCTGATGCTGGGAAAGGTTGGGGGCAGGAGGAGAAGGGGATGACGGAGAATGAGATGGCTGGATGGCATCACCGACTCTGTGGACATGAGTTTGAGTGAACTCTGGGAGTTGGTGATGGACAGGGAGGCCTGGTGTGCTGTGATTCATGGGGTCGCGGAGAGTCGGACACGACTGAGCGACTGAATTGAACTGAACTGAACTCATCTCTAGCAGATGGGATTTAGGGTGGTTTTTATTTTCTTATTTGCAATTTTGTCTGTTCCCCAAATTTTCTGCAAATTTTTCTCCAGGTTATCTGTTTAAAAAGTTTGTAAAAATAGCAAAAATGTATTTTTAAATTCATAAAAAGTAGGATAGTGAAAGTCATAGGTATAAGAGTAATGTGCTGGGCATGAACATTATTGTTTCTTAAATCCAAATGTTGAACGGTAATCCTACTGTTTTCCTTTCCACCAGCTTGTGTTTGTCACTTTAGCGTTTTTAACAGCTGTGCTTTGTTCTTACCCCAATCCAATGGAGGACAAGTGCCCAGGAAACTATACCAACCCATTGAAAGTTCAGACAGTCATAATCCTTGGAAAAGTTATTTTGTGGATTCTGTATTTCCTTCTTGAACGATACATCCAGTATCACCATTGCAAAGTAAGAAACCGAGGCTATAACAAGATCTACCGGTCAACAAGACATTTGAAAAGACTTCCACTGATGATACACTCCACTGGTAAGTTCAGTTGTCTCACTCAGCTCTTTGGCGGCTTGCTTGCATGGCATAAATGACAGCAGAATAAAGTGTTAAGTTTGATTTTATAATCAAATATATGCTGTTGTTTCTGTGAGAGTGATGTGGCCACTAAAATTCATATCATGTTAATGTCTTGAAATTTTTCTTGTATTTTCCTTTGAAATCTGTATTTGTTATATAGAGGAGGAAAAATATTTCTTCTTCCCTTCTAGATTTTTAGCTGAGATTCCACCAAAAAAGACAGGTTAAGAGGAAAAAAGCAAACAGAAATTTAATAACATTATACCTCCTGTATTCAAGGGAGATGCTTCCCTGGTGTCTCAGTGGTAAAGAATTTGTTTACCACTGCAGGAGATTCTTGGGTTCAATCCTTGGGTTGGGAAGATCCCCTGGAGAAGGAAATGGCAACCCATTCCAGTATGATTGCCTGGAGAATCCCATTTATAGAAGAGTCTGGTGGGCTATAGTCCATGGGGTCACAAAAGAGTCAGACACAGTTACCAACTAAACAACAATATACAAGGGAGAGACCCAGGAGAACTGAGTGACTTAACAATGGCCTAAGCCACCCACTTCAATAACATCTATAGCTAAAGACCAAAGAAGATGGGAAAGATTGCAGGGGGCAATAGTTCTGAGAGGTGACCAGGAAAAGCACAATAAGCAATGGTAAGGTTGTTAAGCAGATTTCCATTGTTTTCTTGCCTTCTCCATGATTAGAGTTTCTTGAGAGTTAGAGTCATTGTGGTATTTGTTGTTTTTCAGTCCCTCCAGCATGTCCAACTCTTTGCGACCCCATGGACTGCAGCACACTAGGCTTCCCTGTCCTTCACTCTCTCCCAGAGCTTGTGCCAACTCATGTCCAGTGAGTCAGTGATGCCATCCAACCATCTCGTCCTCTGTCATCCCCTTCTCTGCCTGCTTACTATCTTTTCTAGCATCAAGGTCTTTTCTGATGAGTCGGCTCTTCACATCAGGTGGCCAAAGTATTGGAGTTTCAGCTTTAGCATCAGTCCCTCCAATGAATATTCAAGGTTGGTTTCCTTTAGGATTTACTGGTTGGATCTCCTTGCTGTCCAAAGGACTCTCAAGAGTCTTCTCAAACACCACAGTTCAAAAGCATTAATTCTTTGGCGCTCAGCCTTCTTTATGTTCCGACTTTCACATCCATACATGACTACTGGAAGAACCATAGCTTTGACTATACAGACATTTGTTGGCAAAGTGATGTCTCTGCTTTTTAATATACTATCTAGTATATTATTTGTCATAGTTTTACTTCCAAGGAGCAAGCATCTTTTAATTTTATAGCTGCAGTCACCATCTGCAGTGGTTTTGGAGCCAAAGAAAATAAAATCTCTCACTGTTTCCATTTCTTCCCCCATCTATTTGCCATGAAGTGATGGGACTGGACACCATGATCTTAGTTTTTTGAATGTTGAGTTTTAAGCCGGCTTTTTCACTCTGCTCTTTCACTGTCATCGAGAGGCTCTTTAGTTCTTTACTTTCTGTCATAAGGGTGGTATCATCTGTGTATCTGAGGTTATTGATATTTCTCCCTGCAGTCTTGATTCCAGCTTGTGCTTCATCCAGCCTGGCATTTCACATGATGTACTGTGCATATAAATTAAATAAGCGGGGTGACAATATACAGCCTTGTATACTCCTTTCCCAATTTGGAACCAGTCTGTTGTTCCATGTGTGGTTCAACTGTTGCTTCTTGACCTGCATACAGGTTTCTCAGGAGGCAGGTAAGGTTGTCTGGTATCCTCATCTCTTTAAGAATTTTCCACAGTTTGTTGTGATCCACACAGTCGAAGGCTTTAGAGTACAAAATGAAGCAGAAGTAGATGTTTTTTCTGGAATTCTCCTGCTTTTCCTATGATCCAGCGAATGTTGGCAATTTGATCTCTGGTTCCACTGCTTCTTCTAAATCCAGCTTGTACATCTGGAAGTTTTTGGTTCATATACTGTTGAAGCCTAGCTTGGAGGATTTTGAGCATGACCTTGCTAGCATGTGGAAGTGCAATTATGCAGTAGTTTGAGCATTCTTTGGCATTGCCCTTCTTCGGGATTAGAATGAAAACTGACCTTTTCCAGTCCTGTGGCCACTGCTGAGTTTTCCAAATTTGCTGGCATAGTGAGTGCAGCACTTTAACAGCATCATCTTTTAGGGTTTGAAATAGCTCAGCTGGAATTCCATCACCTCTAGTAACTTTGTTTGTAGGGATGTTTTCTAAGCCCCACTTTACTTCACACTCCAGGATGTTTGTCTCTAGGTGAGTGATCACACCAGCATGGTTGTCTGGGTTCTTAAGATCTTTTTTGTATAGTTCTTCTGTGTATTCTTGCCACCTCTTCTTAATATCTTCTGCTTCTGTTAGGCCCATACTGTTTCTGTCCTTTATCATACACATCTTTGCATGAAACATTCCCTTGGTATCTCTAATTTTCTTGAAGAGATCTCTAGTCTTTCCCATTCTATTATTTTCCTCTATTTCTTTGCTTTGTTCACTTAGGAAGGCTCTCTTATCTCATCCTGGTATAGAGAGGGTTATAACCTTATAAATGGAGATTTCCCTTATAAATGTAAATGTCTCTCATAAAAGGTAACTCCTGGTTGGTTTTCAGAACTTCATCTTTGTCTGCTGCTGCTGCTGCTAAGTCACGTCAGTCGTGTCCGACTCTGTGCGACCCCATAGACGGCAGCCCACCAGGCTCCCCCGTCCCTGGGATTCTCCAGACAAGAACAATGGAGTGGGTTGCCATTTCCTTCTCCAATGTGTGAAAGTGAAAAGTGAAAGTGAATTTGCTCAGTCATGCCTGACTCGTAGTGACCCCATGGACTGCAGCCTACCAGGCTCCTCCGTCCATGGGATTTTCTAGGCAAGAGTACTGGAGTGGCTTGCCATTGCCTTCTCCTCATCTTTGTCTACCATTTCTTAAAACTAATCAGCTTAAAACAACCTTTATGACAAAAAGGCATATTTTACTGTGCAACTGTCTTCCACCTCATTGTGAGCAAGGTATGCCTGGGTGTAATGTGACTCCCCCATTCCTCTTGGTACTAGCAGGCTTATTTATCTCTAGGAGATATAAAGCTGATGCTCATTTATACTTGAAGGATAAGAGAGAGTTGTTTTACATGAAGCTTCATTCTGTTCTTACCCACTCCAGTATCCTTTCCTGGGAAAGCCCATGGACAGAGGAGCCTGGCAGGCTATTGTCCATAGCATCACAAAGAGTCAGACACGACTTAGTGACTAACCAACAGCATAGTGCTTTTCTTACAGTAAGAGAGAGACTGTTTTATAATAAGACGTATTCTTTAAAACAGAAATGTGGAAAACAGTTTATGAATGCACGATCAGAAAGTCCATCGAGGACTTTGAACATATGCCTACTTGCTTTTCTTTATTGCTGCAGACAATTTAAAGGCTTAATGGAATTAATTTGAACTCTCTTATGTATTTTTGCCTAATTGTCAAGGTTTCTACGTTTTTTTTTTTTTTAAAACCCTGTGTTTCAATTTGAGTCCAGAATAAATGTTTAAACATTTTGAAGCCAAATTAGAAATTAATTTTTTCACAGAAAAACAGCTCTATAGAATTTAATTTTTTTTTCCTTCTGTATTCTGTAATGCCTTTTCTTAAAAGTCAGGCTGCGAGTTCATCTGCTCAGTGAGGTTCTCAGTTGGGGTGGAGGGCCCAGGGATTGCAGAGAAAGAAGCATTGTAGTGGGATGACACATCTCACACATCTAGTCCTGACACATCTCCAAGGGTGTGGTCTTTATTGCCCCCAGAGGAAGAGCTGTTTCTGCCTTCCACTGCTGATGTGTGGGCTTCCCTGATAGCTCAGTTGATAAGGAATTCGCCTGCAATGCAGGAGACCTTGGTTCAATTCCTGGCTTGGGAAGATCCCCTGGAGAAGGGATAGGCTACCCATTCTAGTATTCTTTAGCTTCCTTTGTGGCTCAGCTGGTAAAGATTCAGCCTGCAATGCAGGAGACCTGGGTTCAATCCCTGGGGGAGAAGATCCCCTTGAGAAGGGAAAGGCTACCCACTCCAGTATTCTGGCCTGGAAATTCCACGGATTATATAGTCCATGAGGTCACAAAGAATTGGACACGGCTGAGTGACTTTCACTTTCACTTCATGGCTAATGTGCAGTACTTGTTTTTGGCCAGAAGATGTCACTTATACTCAGTGCCCCTGACAAAGCAAAAAGTGTAATCCTTTCTGTATACTTACTGACTGTATGTTCAGTTTCTCCAGTGATGGTCTGGAAATAGTATTGTTGAGGCCCACCTAGAGATTGTCTAATCTTTTTTTTTTTTAATTAATTAATTTATTTTAATTGGAGGCTAATTACTTTACAATATTGTGGTGGTTTTGGCCATACATTGACATGAATCATTGACATGAAACATTCACATGGGTGCACATGTGTCCCCATCCTGAACCCCCCTCCCACCTCCATCCCCATCCCATCCTTTTGGGTCATCCCAGTGCACCAGCTCTGAGCACCCTGTCTCATGCATCGAACTTGGACTGGTGATCTATTTCACATATGGTAATATATATGTTTCAGTACTATTTTCTCAAATCATCCCACCTCGCCTTCTCCCACACAGTCCAAAAGTCTGTTCTTTACATCTGTGTCTCTTTTGCTGTCTTGCATATAGGGTCATCATTACCATCTTTCTAAATTCAACATATATGCATTAATATACTGTATTGGCATTTTTCTTTCTGACTTACTGCACTCTGTATAATAGGCTCCAGTTTCATCCACCTCATTAGAACTGATTGAAATGTGCTCTTTTTAATGATTGAGTAATATTCCATTGTGTATATGTACCAAAGCTTTCTTATCCATTCATCTGCTGATGGTCATCTAGTTTGCTTCCATGTCCTAGATATCTTTTGCCTTTCTTCTGACTTTGAAATTATTGCTACATATGTGACCCTTAATCACAACCTGTTTCTAAACAATCACAGAAGGCATCACTTTTAAATTGCTTATTATATAAGGACCCAGAAAATCTGAGAGATTCGGGGAGATGTTTACTTTGTTTCTATTTTCTTTAAATATATATTTTTTTCTAATTTGACGAAAAAGAACATAAATCTATGAGGATATAGAACTTCCAGTTACTCTGAAGGGTGTAACCATTCTTTTTTTTGCCTATCATAGTATTTCTGGGTATTGTTTAGCTTCATCTTGACCCTTGTTTTTCTCTGTGGAGAGAAAAATAAATTGATTTTACTTTGTTTTGTGGAGATGGGAGAAAGGGCTTTGGTTTCCTTCCAGTAAGCTGAAGGTATTTATCTGATTTATCTCCTCTCCTTCCTTAATCTTGAACTCTGTCAAATATTATTAGCTACATAGCAAGTTGCACTTTTAGTTGTTTTTTTTCATTGATTTGAAAATTTAACCCTTCACTGAAACATGGGCAGAGTGGGTGGGGTGCTCTCATTGTGTCTACAGTGTTTGTCATCAGGAGAATGTCTTACTTCAACAGTCTCTGCTGCTGCCTGCAAGTTCACCCCATGTTCTGCTACCCTACTGACACAGGCCGTCTCAAAAATCCTTTGAAAACTGTGTTCACTTTCCCTGCAGAGGTTTTTCCCTAGTTTTTTTCTCTTCCTAAAGCTGTAAAATTAAATTTTCCTTGTACATAAAGCTAATTTATAAATTGAGCTCTTGGTCAACATGTTCAATCACTGACATTTGTGAGTGTAAGGAGAGGCCTTAGGGATTTGTGCTAGACTATTGCTTTGTGTAGAGGGACTTCTGATAGGTTATTTAAAATCATGGATCAAAATCATCCCATTGCACCGAGAAATAGAAGGTAAGTCAAATAAGCATCTCCCCAACCATGATCAGATTTAGATAACTGTGTTAGTTTTAGGAAATTCTAAGATAAAACACTATAGGAATGATTGCTGCCACTAAACTTTTCTTTGATGCATGTGCATGCTCAGTCACATCCAACTCTTTGTGACCCCAGGGACTGCAGCCCTCCAGGCTCCTCTGTCCACAGAATCCTCCAGACAAGAATACTGGAGTGGGTTGCCAGTTCCTTTACCAGGGCATCTTCCCAACTCGAAGATCAAACCCACGACTCCTCCAGCTCCTGAATTGGCAGGCAGATTTTTTACCACTGAGCCACCTGGGAAGCCCAAACTTTTCTTTGACAGTCTTCAAAATAAAAGTACAGGATGAAGTTAAAATGATCTTCAAAAATAAATAATGGATATCTGAGCAGGGGGAAACAGCTCATACTTATTGAATACTTACAGGCTAGGCATCATTCTAAGTGTTTTTCACACACAAACTCATTTACTTGTCACAGTAGCTCTGTGAGGATGGTACCGTCGTCCCATATGTCACAGTGAGTAGAGGTGTTGGATCATCTGTCCAAGGTCAGCAGCGTGTCCTGGGTTTTTCTGGACCCTCGCCCTCCCCTTGATGGGTGGTGCATGACCAGAAGGAGCCACCACTGGATCCTCATAGAAACTTACTCCTTGAAGTTTTAAGAAAGTCCAGATTCTTCTCTATTTGTGTTATGGGCATCATTTACATTTGGCAGTGTTGTTTATTTGTGTTTGATTTCCATCCACTAACTTCCTTCTTGCTGAATAACTGGGTGCATGCGTGCCCTTGTGGTGCCCCTGCTGTGGTGGTGGCCAGGGCTCTTGGACCTGGCCGTGCCCCCACCTGTGCACATCTCCCTGCAGGCAGCACGGCACTCCTCCTCCTCCTCTGCCTGCAGCACTCCTTCCCTGAGCCCAGCATATGGTACCTGGACCTCATTTTGGCCACCCTGGCCCTGGAGCTGATCTGTTCCCTGACGTGCCTGCTTGTGTACACAGGTGAGCATGACAAGGAGCCTGTTAACACTGAGAAAAGTCTTTAACTACAGGTCACATCCCCGCCTGAAGTCCAACCCATTTACCTTTCTGGCAGGAAAGGTTTTCTATGTGGCTGAGACCCTATTGAGCACCCATGTCTCTCATTGCCGACCACATCCAAACTCGTATAATTGCAAACCACTGGGAACATACCAGTGAGTCATATTTCTAAATTTGTGTCATCAACAAATTCTTATTAAATAGAATGAAGGCTTTTCATTAAAAAACAGAAATGATATAAAAAATTCCATAAATTCTGCATCCTCAGAGGCAACTGAGATGTAAGTCTGGCTTTAAATTAGAAAATAACAAAATGTAGGACTTGTCTGGCAGTCATGTTGGTTAAGACTCTGTAACTCCCATTGCAGAGGCATGGGTTCTATCCCTCATCCATAAATTAAGATCCCACCTGCTAGTGGGGTCAAAATTGTAATAAAAAATGAAAGTAAATAAGTTAGTATATGAAAACTGCATTTAAACCAAACTTGTTATTGATAAACCATTTAAGAATCCACTTCTTCCTAAATTTAGAATTGTCTGAGGATTGCTCTGTATAGCTGACTCTCAAAAGTCTGAGGGGTAAAATTAAATAAGCTTCGAGTATCTTAACATGAAAAATAGGTGGAAGGATTTTTGAAGAGAAAAAATTCCAAAGCTGGAAGAAATCAAGATTTCATTCCTGTTGCAATATTGACATGCACCAAAATCTGTAATACAGCTAATTTGGTAGTGTTGATCAACAGTTGTTTTGTGACAATAAAATACCCTATCTGTCCCATTTGAAAGAGATAATTTCTTCAGTTATGAAGGAAGAGTCACATGGACCAAAACTTGTGTTCCATTTTACTATTTTGTGCCTCTAATTGAGACTTTAGGGCAAATATTGCTTTTGTTATGATACACTGAAGTGTATCACAAAAAATTTAAGGTTAAACTCCTGATACATGCATTTTTTTTCTCCCTATATTAAAGAGATTTAAAAGATACCTAGTTTTGGTAATGTGGATAGTAACTCTTCATGACGTGATTCTTTGCTACACTAATTCTAACCTAAACTTGACTGACTTGTCTGTAGTAAAGTAGTTAATCTCTGGAAATACAGATGGACTTTTTCACTGAGCACTGGACTGCCTCTGTAGGAAAAAATTAGGAACATGAAACTTAAAAACTTTGTGATTTGATTAGCTCACCATTGTTTAAAAACAATCCAAGCTTCAAAAAATGCTACTCAGTTACCAGTCTTCTAGCAGCCCTGATGTTCTGGCTTCAGCTCAGGAGGAAAGGAGTGTAAGGGCAGCAGGCCCATGTCCCATGTCCTGCAGTTTAGTGAGAGCTCTCCTGGGCTTATTGTAGCAGAAAGAAAGAGTGGAAGATTTCTTGTTCTATGTAGATTGCACTCATGTTGTTGCCTGGCCTGTGATCCATAAAATGCTGACTGCATGCAGCTTATTTTAAAAAAACCATAAACAGCAGAAACTATCACAACATTGTAAATCAACTGTACTTAAATTTAAAAAGTGGAACATCTTCAGAAAAATAAAAACCTACAAAGATGAGTCTCATAGTTGGACATATTTATATTGTTGAGCTACATCTTTTATTTCTACCTCTTAACTTTTATTTTAATACCCTGTTAAGTGTTATTCCTGTTCCCGAATTCAAGAAACTTAAACTTGTTCCAAGTTTCTTCATTTATCTAGGAGGTATTATGTGGAAGACAACATTATAAGGAGGTGCCATATGAACATAACTCCGATTGAGAAGCAGACCTTCTGGGACAGTCAGGTCTCATCCTTCATCTCCGGAGTGGCACTGGACATGGTGGTTTGCTCCCTCCTCGAGATGCATTCTTTACTTCCCCTGGGACCCTGGCTTCCTGGGATGCTGCCCACCCCCTTGGTGGCCTCATCTTTTTTGCTGAACTCTCCCAGCCTGCACGGTGGAGCCCAGTGCTCAGTCCCTGTCTGCTCTTGGATGAGGGCATTGTGTTTGTGCCATTGGAAGCCAAGGGACTATCATATCATTTTTTCCATTGAAGTGTAGGTGGTTCACAATGTTGTGTTAGTTTCAGGTGTACAGTAAAGTGATTCAGATAAATATATTCTTGTTAAGATTCTTTTCCATTATAAGTTATTATAAGGTATTGAATATTGTTCCTTATGCCATATAGTAAGTCTTCATTGTTTATCTATTTTATGTATATCTGTTAATTCCAAACTCCTAACTTATCCCTTCCTCTGCACCCCATTTCCCCTTCGGAAATCCTAATTTGTTTTCTGTGTCTGTGAGTCTATTTCTGTTTAGTAAATAAGTTCATCTGCATCATATTTTAGTTTCCATGTATAAGTGATATCATATGTTTGTCTTTCTCTGACTTATTTCACTCAGTATAATAATTACTAGATCCATCCATGTTGCCACAAATGGCATTATTTCGTTCTTTTTAATGACTGGCTAGTATTCCATTGGAGAAGGAAATGGCAACCCACTCCAGTGTTCTTGCCTGGAGAATCCCAGGGATGGAGAAGCCTGGTGGGCTGCCGTCTGTGGGGTTGCACAGAGTCGGACACGACTGGAGTGGCTTAGCAGCAGCAGCATTCCATTGTATATATGTATCACATCTTTCTCCATTCCTCCATCAGTGAACATGTAGGTTGCTTCCATGTCTTGTCTGTTGTAAACAGTGCTGCAGTGAACATTGAGGTGGATGTACCCTTTCGAACCATGTTTTTCCTCCAGATATATACCCAGGAATGGGATTGTTGGATCATATGGTAATTGTTTTTATTTTTTTAAATAAACTTTCATACTGTTTCCCATAGTGGCTGCACCAATTTACATTACCACCAACAGTGTGGGAGGGTTCCCTTTTCTCCACACCCTCTGCAGCATTATTTGTAAACTTTTTGATGGTGGCTATTCTGACTGGTATGAGGCAATACTTCATTATAAGTTTGATTTGCATTTCTCCAATTAGTGATGCTCAGTATCTTTTCATGTCTGTTGATCATTTTGATGTCTTCTTGAAGACATGTCTATTTAGAAATTTTGCCCATTTTTGTTTGGGTTGTTTGTTTTTTTGATACTGAACTGTATGAACTGTTTTTATATCTTGGAAATTAATCCCTTGTTGGTGTCATGGTTTGGTTTGGAAATGTTTTCTCCCATTCTTTAGGTTTTCTTTTTGTTTTTTTTATCATTTCCTTTGCTGTGCAAAAGTTTTTAAGTTTAATTATGTTTGATTTGTTTATTTTTGCTTTTATTTCCATTACTGTAAGAGATAGATCCAAAAAAAATTGCTGTGATTTATGTCAGAGTGTACTACCTATGTTTTCCTCTAGGAGTTTTATAGTCTCCAGCCTTACATTTAGATCTTTAATCCATTTTGAGCTTATTTTTGCATATGGTATTAGAGAATGTTCTAATTTTACTTTTTACATGTAGCTGTCCAGTTTTCCCAGCCCCTCTTGTTGAAGTTCAGATTTTCTTTTCTCCATTGTATTCTCTTGCCTCCTTTGTCGTAGAGTATTTGACTGTAAGTGTGTAGGTTTATTTCTGGGCTCTCTATCCTGCTGCATTGATCTTTGTGTCTGTTTTTGTGTGAGGGGCTTCTCATTTCTAATTCTCTTGACCATCTCCTGAAAGTCGAGGGCATCTCGTTCCATTCCCTCGCTTCGTTCTTTTGGCATCTCACTTCCTTCTGGTCCTTTCTGGTGAGCCCTCTGCATGTCTGCTAACCTGCCCGCATTTCTCTTTCACTTTATTGATCAAGCTTCTTTTGCCTTGTTCTTAGCTGAGAGTCAAATGAAAATCATCTGTGGGTCCTGGTGGTTCCATGACAGATTGAACATAGGACTCAGCACATGCACTTCTGGGTATCTGCCTACTTCTACACTCTGTGTTCCAAGTGGCATTATTTATAGTATGGATTGGGAAGATCCCTTGGAGAAGGGAATGGCAACCCACTCCAGTATTCTTGCCTGGAGAATTCAATGGGCAGAAGAACCTGGCAGGCTACAGCCCCTGGGGTCGCAAAGAGTCAGGTACCACTGAGCAACTAACACACACACACACACACCACACACACACACACACACACACACCACACACACACACACACACACACACCACACGCACACACACACACACATGTAGAAATGAAGCACTGACATGTACAGTGTGAATGAACCTTGAAAGCATTATGCCCACAGGGAAAAACAGTCATAAGTATTATATGATTCTGTAATACTTGAAATGACCAGAACACGCACATCTATAGAGAAAGAGAATGTTTAAGTGTTGCCTAGTTCTAGAGGCTGGGCCACATGAAGAATGACTCCTCAAGGAACCCAGGCTTCTTTTTGGGGTGGTAAGATGTTCTAAAATTGATTGTGGAGATAGTTGCACAACTCTTTGAATGTATTGAACCATTGAATTGTACACATTAAAGGAATTACATGTGAACTGCATCATATGTAAATTATATCTCAAGGGTTATTACAGAAAAGGAGAGAATTCTGTGGAGTTTATAAAAATTGTGCCAGGGCCTAACTCACCTCCTCTCCCCTCCACACATGCTGAATACTCCACTCCTCTCAAGCTGCAGAAATAATTCTCAAGGGCAGTCACTGCCTATCACAGAGACCTGACTCAGCCAGAGTGCTAATTCCAGCCATATCCCGGGGTTGTTATACAGTTGGAGTAGGTGCCTGGACAGTGGCTGTTATTCAGACATGCAGGTGTGTAGACAGATCTGAGGTTGGGAGCAGCAGCCTTGTCTTTCTGCTGACTTCTGCCAGTGGCGTTAGTCTTCTGGGGCTTCCAGAACTGGATGACTAAGACACACAAACTTAGTTTCTCCCAGTTCTGGAGACTGGACATCTGAGTTTAGGGTGTGGCAGGGATGACTTTCCTGAGGCCTCTCCCGTGGGATGTAGGTGGCTGCCTTCTCACTGTGTTCTCATATGGCCTTGGCTCTGTGTAAGTGCATCCCTGGTGTCTCTTCATGTATCAGGTCAGCAGTCCCATTTGTTTTTACCTTGATTACTTCACCAAAGGTACTGTCTCCAAGGACAGTCATGTTGGGATTAGCGCTTCAAGTTCATCGGTGGCCTCCAAGTCACCAAACTCTCTGGCTCCTCACCAATGGCTGTTTCCTGATTCTACTCCTGTCTCTCTACATCAGCATTTCCATTCCATTTTACTCTATTTTTCCCATTTTTGTTTATTCACTTTATGAAGTGCTCTTCTTTTACATTTTATTTGAAAAGAATAGACAATTCCTAATGTAATTTGAATAGATGGAATTAGAAAATTTTTTGTGATTGGATAACCTGACAATAATGACTTTCTTATTTTAGTGAAAATTCAAAAATTTAATAAAGCCAAGCCACAGCCTGATGTACTTGAAGAAGAAACAATCTATGCTTACTCCAACAATATTACCTCGGAAACTGGATTCAGGTATGTGCAGAGTGAAAATTAGAGGAAGAGAATTAAAAGTTATTTCATCTAAAAATCTAGAGACCATTATGATTGCTTGGAGTTTAGGACTCTGCATAAGTTAGAATATGTTTACAACTGTGTTTGATTTGTTTCTTTCCTCTCAGCTGTGGTGAAACTAAGTCTAAAGAAAGAGTCTCATTTGGGGATATTGCTTTGGCTTCTGATGTCTAAGAAAAATGACAAATGTAATATGCTTTACTGAAAAGTAGTCAGGCTCCATTAGCAATGAGACTGTTGGTGAACATATGTAACCATGGCCACCTTGGTTCTGCAGGCCTCTCTCGAGCCTGGAGGAGCTTGTGGAGAAGCAGGGAGACATCATAGTGTACTTGAAGCGGCACAACGCACTCCTCAGCCAGCGGCTGCTGGCCTTCTCATCCTCTGACCTCGGCTCTCAGCCAAGTGGGATTTGACAGCAATTCCAGAGGAACCAGAGTCACTTAAGACTGATCAACTCCCCGACAAGGTGTCACAGGAGATTGGAGCTTTGCCAAGTAACATTCTACAGTTTCTGTTGGAAACCTGAATCTGGTTCTCAACCTGTGTGACTGTTTAATAAGTAGGACTCATGGATCATTTGAAAGGCACTTTGAAGAGCCTTGATAACTCATGGAAAATATATCTTTTGCACATTTTGAAATTATTTAACCATTTGGTTTATCCTAGGTCAAAGTGTAGTTTAAACATCTCCTTGGTCAATACTTCTTCCATACTCTTTGAAACCTGGTGATAATTTGTCTTTTTGTAAAGAAAGTCTGACATGACAACCTACTTAAAATGGGGTTTTGATCAAATGAGTTTTTTCCACTTTTATACAGGTGAGAGAAGTCATCATTTCTCATGGTTAGTGGTTTTTTCCATGGAGTCTATGTATTTTATATGCTTCTGTGGTATTGGATATCCTTGGCCCTTATAGTTTTTATAAAGAATTTCCCACTAGGTGATTTACCTTCCAAACCCCACAGTTTTCCATGCTCCAGAAGTAAGATTTGAAGTTGACTTGGACCAGTGTTAGGCCAACCAGTGCTTCCTGTGGCAGCAGCAGGGCCTGCAATTGGCAGCAGCTGAAATGGAGAAGACTTTAGCCTTTCTCTTTCTTTAGTTTGACCTTTCTTTGAGAGATTGCTGTTTCAGTATTGACCAATCGTCATTGAATCAATAAGTTCACTGATTTAAAAGGAGTCTTCTGTGGTTTTAAGTTTGCCTGAAAGAAAAAAAAAGAACTTGTTTTTAGTCTTGGATTATCCTTAAAAATTATGGTAGGAAAAAATGTTGTATCAACTGTTTATATACAGATATTAAATATATCTAATTCTTCAGAATTTTTATGTAAATGGCATTTTTTCTCCATTTTTCCTACTTTGCCCTTTTCATTTATCAGTTTGCTTTTGGCACCTTTCCATGCTGCCTCAGAGGAGAGAGGAGATATTTGTGATTAGGTATGCTGCTAAAAATCTTTTTTGCATTTAGCTGAATAATGAATATTTGATTTAAAAATCTTTGAGCTATACATAACTGTTTGACAAGGAATGTCTTCAGTGGATCATACCATACTTATGACATGGCAAATGTCTGTTTCTTTCAGATATAGCCCTTTCAGAGCGCACTCAGGATTTTCTGCTGAGGACAGGTGATTGATTGCTTGTCACCTGCAGTCAGCCACATTGAATCCCCCCAAATGGCAGCATTTACAAACGAAAGCCAAAATTGTATTTTTAAAGTTAAAATTGTATCCGAGTTTCCTCACTTTCTCTTCCTCCCTTTTTTCCTTTTTCCCTTCCTTTTAGCGTGTCTCAAAGCCATTGCATTATGTGGAAATTTGTCTCTGTGCCCTGGAGAGCTTTTGCCTTTAGCTGTTTTCCTTAAGGAAAGCACTGGTTTTCCTTAAGAAAGGTGATTAATGCTCATTTATTTTTAAAATTCAATTTTTACTATTGTCAGTTTCTAAGGTTATGAGATGAACTTTGGTTTACAGAGAAAAGTATAGTTTAAAAGTTAGAAGACTGAAGTTCTGATGGGATGTCTGTATAATCACCAACACACTTTTCCAAACAGAATGCTGAACATTTCAAACAATAAAAGAAATTTTAAAAAAGAATGAACAAAACCATTTAAATGTTAATCATTCTATGCACCAGAGACACTGTGCTAGCACCATGGATACAAAAATTGGTGACAGTCCTAGTTTAAAACTTACACTCTAAGGAGAGGACTAGGATTTCCAGGCTCTGCGCTATGTGAGATGATGGCAGCAAACCCAAGATACCGTAGAGGCTCCAGGTCAGAGAGTTCTCTGGCGGGGAGGGGGGCGGAGAACGTTTTAGGAATTCCAGGGGAATTCATGAGTAAACAAGAAGTTCGACAGCTACTGATGATCATACGTGCTGTGTATAACTTGAGCCCAAAGTGTTAGGCAAGACTGGGAGGAGGAACAACCAAGATTCTGGGGACCCTGACCCTGTAGGCCAAGGGGCCTGCACTGGAATGGGTCCCACTGAAGAGTTCTAGGCAAGGAAGTGGCAGTTGGTTTTAGTTTCAGGAGGATCAGACTGTCAGGGTGGAATGGGAAAATGGGTGGCAGGGTACATGGTGCTGAATGAACAAAGGCAGGTGGAGCAACATTTTATCATGCGCATGTATGTTTATATCTGTGATGTATTTCTATATTGTTAATTTGAAAATTGTATTTCAAATAACAGTAGCATCATGACTTACTGCATTTCTTTGAATATTAATGAGGTTGACCTCTTTTTTTTTCATTCTTTGTCCTTTTACAAATCTTTTGTGATGTCCATGTGTACGTCTTTTGCTTATCATTCTCCTAGGATAGTCTTTTTCTTAACAAACATGGTCTTCCTTTCTGTATCAGGATAGTTTGCAGTTTGTATTTGTTGGGAATGTTTTCTAATTTGTTTGGGGTTGTTTGCCATGTACTCTTCAGCTACAGCCTGGATTCTGTCCCTGCATTCTTGGTCAGACTGACACAAATAGATCCCTAAACTACATTGGGTGAAAGCCAGGAGTATCTTGAGGGAATTTTAATGTACCCAGACTTGGGAATTCCCTGGAGGTCCAATGATTAGGGCTCTGCACTTTCACTACTAAGGGCCCAGGTTTAATCCCTGATCAGGGAACGAAGATCCCACAAGCTGCACAGCAAGGCCAAATGTATATGTATACACACACACACAAAGGCTTCTGCTGGAGGCCTTTGTCTTCATCCAGAGATTCAAACAGAGGTTTTATATGAATTGAGTTAATTCTTTTTCCTTTTTTCTCTAAAACAGGGTTCTCCATCCTTGGTGCTATGGACATTTTGAGTTGTATAATCTTTGTTTCAGGGACTGTCCTGTGCATCATAGGATGTTTAGCAGTATGACTACTGGGAGGCCTGTAGCAACGTCTAGTTGTGACAACCAAAAATGTCTCCATTTAACAGCAGGATGAGCACAATCCTTAGCAGGCAGCCATTGCTGTGCCTTATTATTCTGCACCCTGTTACTAGGCAACAGGTCTTGCTCAGCTGTTGGTTGGTACCTCAGTAGGCCCTGCCCACAAGCAAGCATCAATGAGCAGCAGTTAGTTGCCCTGCCCAGCTATTGGTCAGCACCACAGTGGGCCCTGCCCACAAGAAACTGTCAATGAGGGACCATTAGGGAAGCGATTCAGCCAAGGGTCAGTGATGTGGTGGTCATCAGGTGGAGAGTGAGGTAAGAGGCCTTCTCCTGGAGGCCCTTCAGCTTACCCAGCCTTGGGCCAACGGGTGAACTGGTGGGTCCAGGGAGCAGGCTGGACACTGTCCTGCAGGGCTCCAGAACCCTCACTCAGGCCCTCCACGCCAAGGCTCAGGCCTTGAGGTAACAGTGAACCAGTCTGTGACCTAATAGCAGTGTCCGTTTGTCTTGGTCACAGTCTGTGAGACCTGGTCTCCCCTACTTGGGCAGCCTGAGGAGATTGAGGGCCAGTTGGGTTGGATGCCTGGCTCCCTCAGGGGTGACAAGTGGGCAGAGAGAGGGGAACCTGGCCCTGAGGAGCTGTAGCTGAGCTCTGCCTCCTCTTAGCCAGGACTGGGACCTTGGAGGGTGAAAGTTGTGCCTTGGGACTTTGCCCTTTCTTGTCAGGACAGAGTAACATTATTCTGTTAATAATAAATATCATTCATTTGGTAGAGATATACAGGAAAATCATTACAGAACCATGACCTGACCACAAAGATTCTGACACCAAGAAGTTTGCAACAACTCACCACAACATTCCCTCACCTTTTGCTTTTAAAGGGGCTTGCTAAAAGCTTTCAGTAACTTTGGGGTTCTTAGGACATGAGCCACCCATTTCCTTGTATGAATGTGTAATAAACCTTTCTCTGTTCCAAACTCTAATGTTTTAGTATTGATGGTTCTGCCTGTGTATCGGGCACACGGACTTGCGATTCTGTAACATCTGTATACAGGCGTTTCATTTAATACTTACATTTTGTGGGAGCTAATGTGCACCAGGAAGTGTTGTAGGTGTTCGCAACAGGAATCAATCAGACAGAGATGGTTTCTGTTGTCATGGAACCTACATTCTGGGGTGGGGTTGGGAGGAGTAAGATAGAGGGAGGGTGGAAGTGAACACATAGACAAACAAGCCAGTATCTGATTTGAAGAATACAATTCTTTTTCTGTAAATCAGGCCCCATGGAGATTTTAATGTTAATATGACTTATGGAAAAAATTTAGCTTCAGTATCCTATAAACTTTCAGAAAACTGAATGGCAGAGAAAATGAACTTTATGTCTGCTTCATACTTTTTACAGAAGACACCAGTATTTAGTGGTCTTACAGCCTGATCAGAAATGCTCTTGTAAGTCTTGTATACAAAATTCCCATCTGGCAGCCTCTTGAATTCTTGAGGAAACAAACCTCAAATATATGACAATCACAAATCACAGAAATCTCAAGACATTTCCTAGGTTTCCTAAAGAAAGTAAACATGTCTCAAAATTGTCCCTTCCCATTCTTTCTGTTCTGACCCAGATTTTTTACCCAGGTACCCTACTGGAACTTCTTATCAAGGCAAAGGGTAGGATATCTCTTACCTGGGACTGAGTGCACCTCCTCCGCCTGCCTGCCGTGGTCCTCTCAGTTCCCCACTCTCTCCTCACTTGATTTTTACTCTGGTTTCCAGGACACTGCAACCTCCTAATTTTCCTTTTCACTGTCCTCCTGTCCTATCTCCTTTGCAGGCTGCTTTTCTTGATGTTAGTGTCTCCTGGTCCTCTTTCTCCATCAGTTCTTGCTCTTGCTGACCTCATGGTTATAGCAAAGTGTAGAAGCTGGCCGCTTGCAGATGTGTCCTCCCTGACCTCCAGATGCATATACCCAGCTGCTCCTCTAGATCCCCACTGCAATGCCTGAAAGACATTTTGCAAAACTAAGCCCTCCAACACAGCCTTTTCTATCTCCACCAGGGTAGCTCCTCTTCCTCTCACATGCCCACAGAATCTATCAGCAAACCTTGCTGGCTTTTCCTTTAAAATAGATCCAGAATCCATCACCTTCGCATGGATTGTTGAAATAGTCTCTTTACATGGCCTTTCAGCTTCTAACCAATGCTATTCCCCCGCATATCCCCACCCCAAACATCAATGTTTAGTGCAGCAGCCAAAGAGGTCATGCTAAAGCACACATATACCACCCTGCTGCTCAGTCGCTTCATTCCTGTCTGACTCTTTGTGACCCTATGGACTGTAGCCTGCCAGGATCCTCTGTCCAGGGAATTCTCCAGGCAAGAATACGAGAGTGGGTTGCTATGCCCTTCTCCAGGGGATCTTCCTGACCCACGGATCGAACCCAGGTCTCCTGCATTGCAGGCAGATTCTTTACTGCTGAACCACCAGGGGAGTCTTAAATGTTCAATGACAATTGAACATCCAGGCAGTGACATCCAGGGCTCTAGAAAATCAGCTCCCACCCACCTCAGCCTTTCCTTCACTTTCTCTGCTCTAGTCATGTTGTTTCTGGACCGTGAGACATCCCTTACTCAGGACTTTGCAACCCTGGAATCCTTTGCCTGGAAAGATCAACTCCTATGGAACTTTACCTCCCTCAAGTCTGTGTTCACATGTCTCTTGCTTATTGAGGCCTCCCGCTCACACTCAGCCCCTCTATCTCCCTTATGTTGTAGGGGTTCCAAATATGTGTCCCCTCAAAATATGTCAGTTTGGCATATTTGTTATTTTGAACTAAAGTTATTGAGAAACAACCACTTACAAAAAAGTAAACTCTTGGGACTGACCAGGTGGTCAGTTGAATAGTTTATACTCTGCCTTCCACTACAGGGGGCATGGGTTTGAACCCTGGTTGGGGAACTAAGATCCCACATGCTGCATGGCCCAACAAAAAAAGAACCCCTGCAGAAAGGAACCCACAGGAGAAAACCCACCACTCATAAAAGAGTCACTTAAAAAAAAGAAGTAAGGTCTTATTCTTCTTTGTCCCTGTGAAAGCAGGAGATAAAACTGCCATGTGAAAAGTACCATCCCCTCAGCAGTGAAACAGTAGGACCCTGTATGGCCCTCCTGGATTCAAAAGACCCTCTGTGTCCCCTGTTTCTTGTTTATATAGAAAAAAGGCTTTAGTCTCCTAGGCCTTCCCTGAGTTCCAAAGAGCAGGCACAAGAAGTTACTAATTAGTGGAGAGAGGGGATATAGACACAAAGGAAAAGCAGTCAAGAAACAATCATCATCATTAGTGTTAGTCACTCAGTTGTGTCTGACTGTGACCCCATGGACTGTAGCCCAACAGGTTCCTCTGTCCATGGGATTTCCCAGGCAAGAGTACTGGAGAGAGTTGCCATTTCCTTCTCCAGAGGATCTTTCCAACCCAGGGATGAAACCAGGGTCTCCTGCATTGCAGGCAGATTATTGGCTGGCTGAGCCACCAAGGAAACCCCAAGAAATAATAGTGCATAGATAAAAAGAGTCCTGGTTCCTCCCCAAGTGACATACATAGCAATCTGATACATATCTGAGTTTTTCTGCAGAAACTAAGACCTCACCCACATGTAGGATGGTAACTACAAACTAAGGATGAGTATGTAGCTCAAGACTGGTAATTAAGGTTCTTGAAACCACCTGGTTACCTGACCACCAAACAATCAGAAGAAACCCATGTTCCCTGCCCTGCAACCCTCATCCCAGTTGTTGCCTTTTAACACCCTTCCCTGAAAGCCATCTGGGGGTCTTTTGAGCATGAGCCGCCTATTCTTCTTACTATAAATGCTATACCTTCTTCGCCACAACCTGGTGTCATTAGATTGGCTTTGCAGCATGGTGGGCAAGTAGACCCAGGATTGATCTGGTAACACCAGGAGAGTAGAAGTCATGCTTATCACCAGATGGAATTTAGAGCCAAGAAGGCTCTAAATAAGTAAACCTTGTTTAGGGAAGGAAAAATAGTTTTCCCTCTGCCCTATTAGGTTCTTTCCTGGGACCCCACTGTAATAAAGATAATAAACAGGAGACCAAACAAACTCAAACTGTCAGCATGTATATCTTCTGTGCACATGGGAGATACCCAGGAATAATGAGTAATATACCCAAACGGCCCAAGAGTGACACAGAGCGAAGGTCACTCAGTTGTGTCCGACTCTTTGTAACCCCATGGACTCCATGGAATTCTCCAGGACAGAATACTGGCGTGGGTAGCTTTTCCCTTTTCCAGGGGATCTTCCCAACCCAGAGATCGAACCCAGGTCTCCGCATGCAGGCAGATGCTAAGCTGAGCCACAAGGGAAACCCCAAGCCACCACCTTAAATACCTCCAGCAAAGGACCAACGAACATGTTGAAGGGTGGGGAAGCCAGTTATTGGAGGCTACAGGAAAGGCACAGCTAATGAGAATATGATTGTTATATAGATTTAGGTCTTTGTCTTCTCCATTGGTCAGATTATAAGATGTAGAACTATCTGCCTCATCCTGGCACAGAGAGGGAGATACCCTTACAAATAGAGATTTTATTTATAAATATAAACGTTTCTTTAAAAAGAGTAGCTAACTGCTTGGTCGCTTCTTTACAAGTCATGTTTTTATGGGGCACCCATGTGTACAAAATTAAATTTTTTTTGCTGTTAATCTAATGGTCTTATAGCCATTACATTATTAAACCAGTCAAAGAAACAAGGAGGGAAGGAAAGAAGATTTTTCTGCCCCTACATCTTGTTTGTTTTTCTCCCATTGCACTTTCCACTTTCCGTAATATGTAATTTACTTACTTAGTTTTTCTCTCCCCTGACTGGAATGTAACGTATTAATTTAAGATATAACAAAGATTTAAAAGTAAAAATATACAACCATTTTCCTACATTATTCACAAGTGCACAAATACATGCAAAATCATGGCAGTAATGATTATAAGAGTGAAAAATTTCATAATACACTGAAATAGTTTCAGGGGATTAAGTATATATATACAAGTAATGTTATGTGTGTATACACACACACACACACACACACATATACACTGATATAGAAGATGTCTGGTGACATATATAAAATTAAGAATATGTGGGGAAAATAAACAATGTAAAAGTCAAACACGCTTATTTAACATTTTCATTTTGAAAAGAATGCAACAAAACAGACAAGGGTAGTAGAAAACATCAGATGTGTTCCCATTAACATTAGAATTAAGACAAAAATGTCCACACATTATCATTCTGGAGGTTCCAACAAAATATTCAGATGAGAAAAAGTATATGGATCTTTATAGATGGAAAAATAATGAAAATTACCATTACTTCCAGGTTATATGATTCAGTTCAGTTCAGTTGCTCAGTCGTGTCTGACTCTTTGCAACCCCATCAAGTGCAGCATGCCAGTCTTCCCTGTCCATCACAAACTCCTGGATCTTGCTCAGACTCATGTCTATTGAGTCAGTGATGCCATCCAACCATCTCATCCTCTGTTGTCCCCTTCTCCTCTGCCTTCATTCTTTTGCAGCTTCATGGTCTTTTCCAGTGAGTCAGTTCTTCACATCAAGTGGCCAAAATATTGGAGTTTCAGCTCCAGCATCAGTTCTTCCAATGAATATTCAGGACTGATTTCCTTTAGGATTGACTGGTTTGATCTCCTTGTAGTCCAAGGGACTCTCAAGAGTCTTCTCCAACACCAAAGGTCAAAAGCATCAATTCTTTGATGCTCAACTTTATTTATGGTTCAACTCTCACATCCATGAATGACTACTGGAAAAACCATAGCTTTGACTAGATGGATCTTCATCAGCAAAGTAATGTCTCTGCTTTTTAATACGCTCTCTAGGTTGGTCATAGCTTTTCTTCCAAGGAGCAAGCATCTTTTAATCTCATGGCTGCAGTCAGCATCTTCAGTGATTGTGGAGCCCTGTAAAATAAATTTTCTCACTGTTTCCACTGTTTCCCCATCTATTTGTCATGAAGTGATGGAACCGGACACCATGATCTTAGTTTTTTGAATGTTGAGTTTTAATTTTTTCACTCTCCTCTTTCATCTTCATCAAGAGGCTTTTTAGTTCCTCTTCACTTTCTACCATAAGGATGGTGTCATCTGCATATCTGAGGTTATTGATATTTCTCCCTGCAGTCTTGATTCTAGCTTGCGCTTCATCCAGTCTGGCATTTTGCATGATGTACTCTGAATATAAGTTAAATAAGTGAGGTGACAATATACAGCCTTGATGTACTCCTTTCCCAATTTGGAACCAATCCATTGTTCCATGTCCAGTTCTACCTGTTGCTTCTTGACCTGCATATAGATTTCTCAGGAGGCAGGTCAGGTGGTCTGGTATTCCCATCTCTTTAAGAATTTTCCAGTTTGTTGTGATCCACACAGTAAAAGTCTTTGGCCTAGTCAATGAAGCAGAAATAGATGGTTTTCTGGAACTCTTTTGCTTTTTCTATGATCCAGTGGATGTTGGCGATTTGATCTCTGGTTACACTGTCTTTTCTAAATCCAGCTTGAACATCTGGAAGTTCTTGGTTCACGCCCTGTTGAAACCTAGCTTTTGAGCATTAGTTTGCTAGCGTTTTAGATGAGTGCAATTGTGCAGTAGTTTGAACATTCTGTGGCATTGCCTTTCTTTGGTTTTGGAGTGAAAACTGACCTTTTTTAGTCCTGTGGCCACTGCTGAGTTTTCCAAATTTGCTGGCATATTGAGTGCAGCTGTTTAACAAAATCATCTTTTAGGACTGAATAATATAATTGAATACCAGGAAAACTCCAAAAATCCTACTAGAAAAACTATTTAAAAATATAGATAAAAATAAATAAAGGAAGGACATTTTCACAGGATCATAATAGGTACTTGGTTCATGCATCTTGCCTAATTCAGACCCTCTCTTTGAATGGTTGTCTTTTTTCCCCCCATAATAATTTACAATAAATATTCACTTTAATGAAACAGAAAAGAATAACAGTGACTGGACAACCACAAAAAGAATTTTATAATGTTTTTGCTACCTGTGAGTATATAAATATGCTTTGGGAATTCCTGGAAAACAATAGAAATAGGAGCATTCAGTAAGATAGCTGAAAACTTAATACATAAAAATTCATTGCTTTATACAGATAAGTACCAGTTAGAAGATACAATTCAAGAAAAGGTCTCATCTGTAATAACAATGAAAAAATATTAAATAATCCAAATCTTTTTGAAGAAAACTTAAGAACATTACTAAAAGTTACAAAAGAAGATTTGAAAAGGCATGGAATGTCCTCAGAGTTTTGACACCATAAACATGTCTATTTTTGTCCAGGCAATCTATGAGAGGACTAATGCTGTAGAAAACTGGGCTCATTATTATAATAACAACAACAGTTAAATACTGTCCATTAATAATCATATCAAAGAAATGGAATAGGAAATAAAGAAATAGCCCAAAGTGTGTGTGGGAATTACTATATAAAAGTGACACTTAAAATCACCACAGAAAAGTTAGCTCAATCACTAAATGATATTAAAACCACTGGGAAAAGCACCAAAGAAAAAACTGAGGTTATTATCTCTATCTTAAAATTCATAGCTTCTAAATCCAGCTAATTCAAAGAAATGCTTTAAAATGAAACGATTAAAGTATTAGAAATAAACAAAGGTTATGTTTTTACAATCATTTCAGAGAGATGAAATCTAAGACTTTTAAGATTGGCATAGAAGCCATAAGTGAAAAGCCTGATATATTTAACTGCATAGAAATTAAAATTTCCCCTTGGGAAAAAACTGTTGTAAGGAGATCATGACAAAAGTTTTAGGACAAATAAGAAACTGGGTAAAAATTATCTACAGTTCAAGTCACAGGCTAAGAATTTGAGTTGTGATTAAGGAGTATATATTTGGCACAGAACATCTGACAGCTCACTGTGAATGACACTGTATTCATGACCTCTGAAGACTTCGCCTCGGGACCAGGAGCCAGGCTTGATCACTCAAGAGCTTTTGTGTAGCAGAGGTTTCAGTTCAGTTCAGTTCAGTCCTGTCAGATGTTCTGTGCCAAATATATACTCCTTAATCACAACTCAAATTCTTAGCCTGTGACTTGAACTGTAGATAATTTTTACCCAGTTTCTTATTTGTCCTAAAACTTTTGTCATGATCTCCTTACAACAGTTGTTTCCCAAGGGGAAGTTTTAATTTCTATGCAGTTAAATATATCAGGCTTTTCACTTACGGCTTCTATGCCAATCCTAAAAGTCTTAGATTTCATCTCTCTGAAATGATTGTAAAAACATAACCTTTGTTTATTTCTAATACTTTTTTTTTTGTGGTTTATTACAGTATAAAAAAGGACAGAGAAAGCTTCTGAAACAGACATCAGAAGGGGGACAGAGGGTGCTTTTATACTTTTATATAATTTTCTATGCATTATAATTACTTATTACAATAAATCAAAAGACTGTCTCAAAGGTCTTACTAGACCCACTCCCACAATTTACATTTTAGAATGACAGGATTAGAACTAGCAATAGAAAGATCTTACCAGACCCACTCCCATAATATACAGCCACAGGACTGGAAAAGGTCAGTCTTCATTCCAATCCCAAAGAAAGGCAATGCCAAAGAATGCTCAAACTACCGCACAATTGCACTCATCTCACACGCTAGTAAAGTCATGCTCAAAATTTTCCAAGCTAGGCTTCAGCAATATGTGAATCGTGAACTTCCAGATGTTCAAGCAGGTTTTAGAAAAGGCAGAGGCACCAGAGATCAAATTGCCAACATCCGCTGGATCATGGAGAAAGCAAGAGAGTTCCAGAAAAACATCTATTTCTGCTTCATTGACTATGCCAAAGCCTTTAACTGTGTGGCTCACAATAAACTGTGGAACATTCTGAAAGAGATGGGAATACCAGACCACCTGACCTGCCTCTAGAGAAACCTGTATGCAGGTCAGGAAGCAACAGTTAGAACTGGACATGGAACAACAGACTGGTTCCAAATAGGAAAAGGAGTACGTCAAGGCTGTATATTGTCACCTTGCTTATTTAACTTATATGCAGAGTACATCATGAGGAACACTGGGCTGGAAGAAGCACAAGCTGGAATCAAGATTGCTGGGAGAAATATCAATAACCTCAGATATGCAGATGACACCACCCTTATGGCAGAAAGTGAAGAGGAACTCAAAGGCCTCTTGATGAAAGTGAAAGAGGAGAGTGAAAAGGTTGGCTTGAAGCTCAACATTCAGAAAACAAAGATCATGGCATCTGGTCCCATCACTTCATGGGAAATAGATGGGGAAACAGTGGAAACAGTGTCAGACCTTATTTTGGGGGGCTCCAAAATCACTGTGGATGCTGATTGCAGCCATGAAATTAAAAGACGCTTACTCCTTGGAAGGAAAGTTATGACCAGCCTAGATAGCATTTTAAAAAGCAGAGACGTTACTTTGCCAACCAAGGTCCATCTAGTCAAGGCTATGGTTTTTCCCGTGGTCATGTATGGATGTGAGATTTGGACTGTGAAGAAAGCTAATCGCTGAAGAATTGATGCTTTTGAGCTGTGGTTTTGGAGAAGACTCTTGAGAGTCCCTTGGACTGCAAGGAGATCCAACCAGTCCATTCTAAAGGAGATCAATCCTGGGTGTTCATTGGAAGGACTTATGCTAAAGCTGAAACTCCAATACTTTGGTCACCTCATGCGATGAGTTGACTCACTGGAAAAGAGTCTGATGCTGGGAGGGATTGGGGGTGGGAGGAGAGGGGGACGACAGAGAATGAGATGGCTGGATGGCATCACCGACTCGATGGACATGAGTTTCAATGAACTCCGGGAGTTGGTGATGGACAGGGAAGCCTGGCGTGCTGTGGTTCATGGGGTTGCAGAGGGTCAGACGCAACTGAACGACTGAACTGAACTGAATTGAAGGTATCAGGATTAGTTAGAAGGTTCTCAAGAAGGAAAAGCATGTCATTAAGCAGGATACATTGTTTTTATATAATCCTTCAGTTCAGTTCGGTTGCTCAGTCCTGTCTGACTCTTTGCAACCCCATGAATCGCATCACTGCCAGGCCTCCCGGTCCATCACCAATTCCTGGAGTCTACTCAAACTCACCTCCATCGAGTCTGTGATGCCATCCAGCCACCTCATCCTCTGTCATCCCCTTCTCCTCCTGCCCCCAATCCCTCCCAGCATCAGGGTCTTTTCAAATGAGTCAGCTCTTCGCATCAGGTGGCCAAAGTATTGGAGTTGCAGCTTCACCAGCAATCCTTCCAGTGTACACCCAGGACTGATCTCCTTTAGAATGGACTGGTTGGATCTCCTTGCAATCCAAGGGACTCTCAAGAGTCTTCTCCAACACCACAGTTCAAAAGCATCAATTCTGTGCTCAACTTTCTTTATAGTCCAACTCTCACATCCATACATGACCACTGGATAAACCATAGCCTTGACTAGAGGGACCTTGGTTGGCAAAGTCATGTCTCTGCTTTTTAATATGCTATCTAGGTTGTTCATAACTTTCCCTCCAAGGAGTAAGCATCTTTTAATTTCATGGCTGCAGCCACCATATGCAGTGATTTTGGAGCCCCCCAAAATAAAGTCTGACACTGTTTCCCCATCTATTTCCCATGAAGTGATGGGATCAGATGCCATGATCTTCGTTTTGTGAATGTTGAGCTTCAAGCCAACTTTTTCACTCTCCTCTTTCACTTTCATCAAGAGGCTTTTTAGTTTCTCTTCACTTTCTGCCATAAGTGTGGTGTCATCTGCATATCTGAGATTATTGATATTTCTCTCAGCAATATTAATTCCAGCTTGTGCTTCTTCCAGCCCATTTCTCATGATCTACTCTCCATATAAATTAATATGATATAATATAATCCTTAGTACAGAGTTTATGCTGAGCTGTTTTTTTTTGTGTAATCATCAGCTCTGGGCTTAAAGAAAAGAAAAGAAAAAAAAAAGTTTTATGTGACTAAGACTAAGGAATGTACAAAAGTTTGTCCTTTCTCCTCCTTGAGAGCCCCAGACCCCTCTGTCCTCCTCGGGGACTCCAGACTTCTTATCAACCTACCTAGAAATTGACCCTCTCACATCTAAAACCTTTGAAATTTCCTATGTGACAAGATCAATGGCAACATCTTGTTATAATATTTGGTCTGTTGTCATCATTTCTTGAATAGCTCCAAAGGTACTGAAGTGGAAGGATAACAATCCTCTTTCAACTGCATTTGAGCTGATGTTCCAAAGGTGACTCTTGGAAAGACCCTAAGGATTGGGTTTTGACGCCTCGGAAAGCAACCAAGTGATCAGAGGACTAGAACTTACAGTCCCTTCTCTACTAGCCTTCAGGAAGAGAGAGAGGATTGTGGTTGACTCAGTCACCAGTGGCCAATGATTTACTCATTTGTGCCTCCATAAAACCCCCAAAGGTGGGGCCCAGGTATTCTTGAGGAGCACATGGAGGTTGGAGGGGTTGCTGTGCCCAGAAATGGGTAGAAGGGAGCTCTGTGCCCCTTCCCATACATCATGCCTTATGAATCATTTCCTTCTGTCTGTTCCCAAGTTATTCCTATTAGAGTAAACTGGAAAGGTATTAATAGTAAATAAATTGTTTTCCTGTGCTCTATGAACTGCACTAGGAAATTAAAGGAAACCAAAGAGTGGGTTTTGGGAAGCACAAGTGACAACCTAGGCTTGTGATGGTTCCCCAAGTGTGTGGGAATCAAATTGGGGGCACCAGCTTTGTGCAACTGAACCCCTAAACCTGTGGGAATTGATGCTATATCTCCAGGTAAGTGGTTTCAGAATCACAAATTATGAAATGTCCAGCTGACATCGGAGAATTGTTTGATGTGTAAGAGGAGAGAAGACACATGGGATTGGGGCGGGGTGGATAATTTCCCTTACACAAACTAAGAGCAGAATTCTCTAACAGAAAAAGAATGACTGCCACAGAAAGGTGAAAGGTTGTTGTTGAAAGAAAAGACACCGGGATCTTGTCCTCCAGAGGAGAAGAATTCAATCCGGGGCCAGAGACAAGGCTTGGTCGCTCTGAGCGTTTGTGGAATAAAGTTTTATTAAAGTATAAAGGAGATAGAGAAAGCTTCTGACATAGGCATCAGAGGGGGCAGAAAGAGTGCCCTCCTGCTAGTCTTCAGCTGGATTTATATAGTCACTAGCAGTCTGTTAATGAAAGATGAAGCTCAGAATGGCACCAGGCCCCTCACCCATAAGATGCATTTTGGGATAATCTTGACACCAGACGATTCATCCCAGGCCATAAAACTATTGACTTGAATCTTGTAGAAGGGCAGATTACCATACAAATAGTTTCATTTACATAGATTAGGGGAACAATATCTGAGTATAACATACTGGTTTGTCAAATAGGTTCTGAGTCATTTGGCAGAACAGACTTGAAGACAGAGTTGGGTAAATGCATAGTACATTAACATAGCTTAGGACAAACATTTCCATAAGAAGAATGAATTGGTTAACTCAAGGTTTGAGAATAGTTAACTTCAGGTGAAACCAGGTGTCATTATGGCAACACAGTATTTTAAGAGAAACCTCTTTTTAAATTTATATAGAGAAGAAAAAAACCCACTAGTTTGTTTCCTCCTGCCGCTTAACAGAGATAAAAATGTCTGACACTTGCAGCCTATTTCCTCTGTTTGGAGACCCCTGGCCTTCCTGCCTGTTATCCTCTCACTGCTGCTGTTGCTGCTAAGTCACTTCAGTCGTGTCTGACTCCGTGTGACCCATAGACGGAAGCCCACCAGGCTCCGCCGTACCTGGGATTCTCCAGGCAAGAGTAATGGAGTGGGTTGCCATTTTCTTCTCCAATGTGTGAAAGTGAAAAGTGAAAGTGAAGTCGCTCAGTCGTGTCCGACCCTTAGCGACCCCATGGACTGCAGCCAACCAGGCTCCTCCATCCATGGGATTTTCTAGGCAAGAGTACTGGAGTGGCTTGCCATTGCCTTCTCCGATCCTCTCACTGCTTTTACTTAATTAGCCAACTGTGGTTCAGGAGGGTGATGATTCCGTGGTTAAAATGAGCTGACCTGTGATTTGACCATTGGCCTGCTTGGCTCCCAGGTCCACTCTCATGTCCCTCAGCAGAGACTGAGAAGTACTGTGTAGCATGTAAGTTAAACATATAAGTTAGTTCTTTGATTTCTGTACATTTTAAGTTTCAGACATTGCCAAGAACTCCTGTACTGTTCCAGAGTAAAAGAGAGTGTTGGGGCCATCTCAGTAAGTGGTTCCGCTGCTGAAGGACCAAGACTGCCAGTTTTGACGGATGCCGTTTACTTAGTCTCTGAACTAGGGACAGAGAATGGAGAAGGAACAGCATATCTTTCCACTTTTTGTTGTTGTTGTTATTTTATTTTATGTATATTTAAAAAAATTATTTATTTTAATTGGAGGCTAATTACTTTACATTATTGTATTGGTTTTTAAGTCATCAGATTTATTCCAGTTTGGGCAAACAAGAGTTATGTCAATCCACCAATTCGATTTTCAGTTCAGTTATTAGGACTTTTGGTGAAAACAAATTATTTTCAGGCTCTGCCAGTATATTGGCTGTCACTGTATGTCATGGAAACTAAGAATGAGTCTTAACTAGATATTTCAATAGTTGGGGGAGATGGAAGCAGAAATAGGTAATTAAAAACCTTTTAGGGACTTCCCTGGTATTGCAGTGGTTAAGATGGTTACTAAGACTTCTCCTTCCAGTGTAGGCAGTGTGGGTTCGATCCCCGTTCCGGAAGCTAAGACCCCACATGCCTCAGGGTCAGAAAGTCAAAACATAAAATAGAAGCAACAATGGAACAAATTCAAGAAAGACTAAAAGTGGTCCACATAAAAAAAATTTTTTTAAAAGCGCTTTTAAAACAGAGACCGAGTTTTAATTATGTCAAGAAACTTCATTTAATACGCAGATAGCCACACTTTCACTTTTGTATTTTTTTTTTAATTTATTTATTTTAATTGCAGGCTAATTACTTTACAATATTGTATTGGTTATCACTTGTGTTTTTTTGTTTAAAGAAATGAACTCATTCATTTTTGTTGTATATGTTTTTGCTCTAAAGTTTTTCCAACAAACCTGCTATTGATTCATGGCCTACATCAGATGATGAAGACTTAGATTTGGAAACCAAGGTAAAGTGCTCTCTTCTGTAATTAGCTTTCCTGCTCTGAATTTAACTTCATATAGCATTTACTCTTCATATTCAGCAGTGGTGTCCCTCTCACTATTGTATGTTTGTAATGGAAAGTTGGTGAGAGCAAACCATTTTATAAAAATATGTCTAGTTGATTTTTTTTTCTTTTTACTTTAGTAAATACTGAAAAGTGAAAGTGCAGTCTCTCAGTCGTGTCCGACTCTGCGACCCCATGGACTGCGGCACTCCAGTCTTCCCTGTGCATCACCAACTCTCGGAGCTTGCTCAAACTCGTCCATCATGTTGGTGATGGCATCTAACCATCTCATCCTCTGTTGTCCCCTTCTCTTCCTGCCTTCAATCTTTCCCAGCATCAGGGTTTTTTCCAATGAGTCAGTTCTTCACATCAGGTGGCCAAATTACTGGAGCTTCAGCTTCAGCATCAGTTCTTCCAATGACTATTCAGGACTGGTTTCCTTTAGGATGGACGGGTTGGGTCTCCTTGCAGTCCAAGGGACTCTCAAGAGTCTTCTCCAACACCACAGTTCAAAAGCATCAGTTCTTTGGCATTCAACTTTCTTTATGGTCCAACTCTCACATCCATACATGACTACTGGAAAATCCATAGCTTTGACTAGATGGACCTTTGTCAGCTTTTTAACATGATGTCTAGGTTGGTCATAACTTTTCTCCCAAGGAGCTAGCATCTTTTAATTTCATGTCTGCGGTCACCATCTGCAGTGATTTTGGAGTCCAAGAAAGGGGGGAGGAGTAGAAGATGGCGGAGGAATAGGACAGGGCGACCACTTTCTCCCTCACAAAATCAGCAAAAGAACATTTGAAAGCTGAGTAAATCCCACAAAACAACTTCTGAATACTGGCAGAGGACATCAGGCACGCAGAAAAGCAGCCCATAGTCTTCAAAAGGAGGTAGAAATAGTATAAAAGATAAAAAGAGAGTCAAAAGAGGGAGGGACGGAGCTGCGTCCCAGGAAGGGAGGAATAAAAAAAAAAAAAAGAGAGAGACGTTTCCAAACACCTGGAAACATTCACGGCGAGTCTGTGACAAGCCTTGGAACCTCAGAGGGCCACATAACCGTGAGAAAAAAGACATAAATAATTAAAACCCACAGACTAAGTGCCCAGAGGAAACTCTCAGTGGAGAAGCTTCAAAGATGCCCGCAGCCCCCACTAGCAAGTGGGGGCTAGGCAGGAGGTGCAGTGGCAGCGCTTAGAGAGAGGACCGGGCCTGAATGCCCCGAGGGCAGTCTGAGGGCACTAACGGGGAAATAGCTAAGCAGAGTGTGGGATAGCGACCCCGCAGAAAGGCGAAAAGGCGAAAAGCCCCCAACTAAGACTCTGCCAGCCCCACTCACAGAACAAATGACTGAGCAGAGAGAGCCAGCTGCGGGCAGCCCATCCCCCATCCCCCACTAGGACAGGCAGGGGAGGGCGGCCAGCACCGGAATGGGCAGCCGTGGCCCCAGAGAGGCTTCCCATACCAAGCTGCAGGCAGGTTTCATTGCTAACCAAGACTTCTTGGGTTTGGGCTGGTCGATATCCGCCTGAGAAGGTGTGCCAGCTGTACACCCAGAAAACCGAGTGGCAGGGACCAGGGAGGCGGTAAGTTGCAGTGACCATGCTCGCCAAATGCCTGGTCACCTGAGCTGCTCGGACCAGGGAAGGCACAAAATGCAGGCCCAACCAAGTCTGTGCCTTTGTGGAGTACCTGAACCTGAGCCGATCAGACCTGGGAAGTGCATGCAATCCAGCACTGGCCGCAGACAGCTCCCAGCAGAGCAACCTAGAGCCTGAGCAGCATAAACAGGGAAAGCACACACGCAGCGAGCGGGAGCAATCCCAGTGAAGCCGAGACACTGCGAGCACTCCCCACAGACGCCAGTGACATTAGTTAGCAGCGTTCCTCCCTCCCCACAGCAGGACTGAACAGGTGAGCCGGCGTGGTGGAGTGGGGGGGAGTGTCCACCACCGCCCCCTGGTGTCAGGACGGGAATTAGACACTGAAGAAACCAGCAAACAGAAGAGATTTAACAGAAGGAATGGCCTTGGAAGTAACAGATGGAGAAGTCTTGAGCCTACTGCAAGAATAAGACTGAAAACCAGAGGCAGAGACTTAAGTCCAAATCCTGAGAACACCAGAGATCTCCTGTTCCAGGGAACATTAATTGATAGGTGCTCATTAAATGCCTCCATACATACACCAAAACCAGGCACCACCCAAGGGTCAACAAGTTTCAGTGAAAGACATACCACACAAATTCTCCAGCAACACAGGAGAATAGCACTGAGCTTCAATATACAGGCTGCCCAAAGCCACTCCATACCCACTGACATCTCAAACTCATTACTGGACACTTCATTGCACTCCAGAGAGAAGAAATCCAGCTCCACACACCAGAACACTGACACAAGCTTCCCTAGCCAGGGAACCTTGACAAATCACCCGTTCCACCCCACACACAATGAGGTAACTACATAATAAAGAGAACTATACAAACGGCCAGAAGAGGGAAAGGTCACCCCGAACACAGCAATATAAGGAAGATGAAGAGGCAGAGAAATACCCAGCAAGTAAAGGAACAGGATAAATGCCCACCAACACAAACAAAAGAGGAAGATATAGGGAACCTACCCGATAAAGAATTTTGAATTTTAATTGTGAAAATGATTCAAAATCTGGAAAGCAAAATGGAGTTACAGATAAATAAACTGGAGAAAAGGATTGAGAAGATGCAAGAAATGTTTAATAAGGAATTAGAGGAAACAAAAAAGAGTCAATATACAATGAATAATGCAATAGATGAGATCAGAAACACTCTCGAGGGAACAAACAGAAGAATAACAAAGGCAGAAGACAGGAGAAGCTAGCTAGAAGATAGAATTGTAGAAATAAATGAAACAGAGATGGAAAAAGAAAAACGAATTAAAAGAAATGAGGACAATATTAGAGACGTATGGGACAATGTTAAACGCCCCAACATTCGAATCATAGGAGTCCCAGAAGAAGAAGACAAAAAGAAAGACCATGAGAGAATACTTGAGGAGATAATATTTGAAAATTTCCCTAAAACGGGGAAGGAGATAATCACCCAAGTCCAAGAAACCCAGAGAGTCCCTAACATGATAAACCCAAGGCGAAATACTCCACGACACATATTAATCAAATTAACAAAGATCAAACACAAAGAACAAATATTAAAAGCAGCAAGGGAAAAGCAACAAATAACACACAAGGGGATTCTCATAAGGATAACAGCTGATCTTTCAACAGAAACCCTTCAGGCCAGGAGGGAATGGCAAGACATACTTAAAGTGATGAAAGAAAGTAACCTACAGCCCAGATGACTATACCCAGCAAGGATCTCATTCAAATATGAAGAAGAAATCAAAAGCTTTACAGGCGAGCAAATGCTGAGAGAATTCAGCATCACCAAACCAGCTCTTCAACAAATACTGAAGGATCTTCTCTAGACAGGAAACACAGAAAGAGTGTATAAACTTGAACCCAAAACAATAAAGAAAATGGCAACGGGATCATACTTATCAATAATCACCTTAAACGTAAATGGGTTGAATGCCCCAACCAAAGGGCAAAGTCTGGTTGAATGGATACAAAGACAAGACCCCCATATATGTTGTCTACAAGAGACCCACCTCAAAACGAGGGACACATACAGACTGAAAGTGAAGGGCTGGAAAAAGATATTCCATGCAAATAGAGACCAAAAGAAAGCAGGAGTAGCAATACTCATATCAGATAAAATAGACTTTAAAACAAAGGCTGTGAAAAGAGACAAAGAAGGAAACTACATAATGATCAAAGGATCTATCCAAGGAGAAGATATAACAATTATAAATATTTATGCACCCAACATAGGAGCACCGCAATATGTAAGACAATTACTAACAAGTATGAAAGTGGAAATTAACAACAATGCAATAATAGTGGGAGACTTTAATATCCCACTCCCACATATGGATAGATCAACTAAACAGAAAATTAACAAGGAAACACAAACTTTAAATGATACAATAGACCAGTTAGACCTAATAGATCTCTACAGGATATTTCACCCCAAAACAGTGAATTTCACCTTTTTCTGAAGCTCACACGGGACCTTTTCCAGGAAGATCACATCCTGGGCCATAAATCTAGCCTTGGTAAATTCAAAAAAATTGAAATCATTCCAAGAATCTTTTCTGACCACAATGCAGTAAGATTAGATCTCAGTTACAGGAGAAAAACTATTAAAAATGCCAACATATGGAGGCTGAACAACACGCTGCTGAATAATGAACAAATCATAGAAGAAATCAAAAGAGAAATCAAAATATGCATAGAAATGAATGAAAATGAAAACACAACAACCCAAAACCTCTGGGACACTGTAAAAGCAGTGCTAAGGGGAAGCTTCATAGCAATACAGGCACACCTCAAGAAACAAGAAAAAAGTCAACTAAATAACCTAACTCTACATCTAAAGAAACTAGAAAAGGAAGAAATGAAGAACCCAGGGTTAGTAGAAGGAAAGAAATCGTAAAAATTAGAGCAGAAATAAATGCAAAAGAAACAAAAGAGACAATAGCAAAAATCAACAAAGCCAAAAGCTGGTTCTTTGAGAAGGTAAATAAAATTGAGAAAACCCTAGCCAGACTCATCACGAAACAAAGGGAGAAGAACCAAATCATTAAAATTGGAAATGAAAATGGAGAGATCACAACTGACAACACAGAAATACAAAGGATTATTAGAGAATATTATCAGCAGTTATATGGCAATAAAATGAATAACTTGGAAGAAATGGACAAATTCTTAGAAAAGTACAACTTTCCAAAACTGAACCAGGAAGAAATAGAAAATCTGAACAGACCCATCACAAGCATGGAATTAGAGTCTGTAATCAGAAAATTTCCAGCAAACAAAAGCCCAGGTCCAGACGGCTTTACAGCTGAATTCTACCAAAAATTTAGAGAAGAGCTAACAGCTATTCTACTCAAACTCTTCCAAAAAATTGCTGAGGAAGGGAAACTTCCAAACTCATTCTATGAGGCCACCATCACCCTAATCCCAAAACCTGGTAAAGATCCCACAAAAAAAGAAAACTACAGGCCAATATCACTGATGAACATAGATGCAAAAATCCGTAACAAAATTCTAACAATCAGAATCCAACAACACATTAAGAAGATCATATATCATGACCAAGTGGGCTTTATGCCAGGAATGCAAGGATTCTTCAATATCCTCAAATCAATCAACGTAATACACCACATTAACAAACTGAAAAATAAAATCATATGATTATCTCAATAGATGCAGAGAAAGCCTTCTACAAAATTCAACATCCATTTATGATTAAAACCATCCAGAAAGTGGGAATAGAAGGGACATATATCAACATAATTAAAGCTATATTTGACAAACCCACAGCAAACATTATCCTCAATGGTAAAAACTGAAAGTATTTCCCCTCAAGTCAGGAACAAGACAAGGGTGCCCACTCTCACCACTACTATTCAACATAGTTCTGGAAGTTTTGGCCAGAGCAATCAGAGCAGAAAAAGACATAAAAGGAATACAAATTGGAAAAGAAGAAGTAAAACTTCCACTGTTCGCTAATGACATGATCCTCTATACAGAAAACCCTAAACACTCTACCAGAAAACTACTAGAGCTAATCAATGAATACAGTAAAGTTGCAGTATACAAAATCAACAAACAGAAATTCCTTGCATTGCTATACACTAATAATGAGAAAATAGAAAGAGAAATTAAGGAAATTATTTCATTCACTGTTGCCACGAAAAGAATTAAATACTTAGGAATATATCTACTTAAAGAAACAAAAGACTTGTAAATAGAAAACTATGAAACACTGATGAAAGTAATAAAGAGGACACTTAGAGATGGAGAAATATACCGTGTTCGTGGATTGGAAGATTAAATATTGTGAAAATGAGTATACTACCCAAAGTAATGTATACATTCAATGCAAACCCTGTCAAACTACCAACGATATTTTTCACAGAGCTAGAACAAATAATCTCACAATTTGTATGGAAATACAAAAAACCTCGAATAGCCAAAGCAATCTTGAGGAAGAAGAATGGAACTGGGGGAATTAACCTGCCAGACTTTAGGTTCTACTACAAAGCCACAGTCATCAAGACAGTATGGTACTGGCATAAAGACAGAAATATAGATCAATGGAACAAAATAGAAAGCCCAGAGATAAATCCACGCACCTATGGACACCTTATGTTTGACAAAGGAGGCAAGAATATACAATGGAGAAAAGACAGTCTCTTTAACAAGTGGTGCTGGGAAAACTGGTCAGCCACTTGTAAAAGAATGAAACTAGAACACTTCCTAACACCATACACAAAAATAAACCCAAAAAGGATTAGAGAACTAAATGTAAGACCAGAAACTATAAAACTCCTAGAGGAGAACGTGGGCAAATCACTCTCCGACATAAATCACAGCAGGATCCTCCAAGACCCACCTCCCAGAATATTGGAAATAAAAGCAAAAATAAACAAATGGGGCCTAATTAAAATCAAAAGCTTCTGCACAGCAAAGGAAACTATAAGCAAGGTGAAAAGACAGCCTTCAGAATGGTAGAAAATAATAGCAAATGAAGCAACTGAGAAAGGATTAATCTCCAAAATATACAAGCAGCTCCTGCAGCTCAATTCCAGAAAAATAAACAACCCAATCAAAAAATGGGCCAAAGAACTAAACAGACATTTCTCCAAAGAAGACATACAGATGGCTAACAAACACATGAAAAAATGCTCAACATCCCTCATAATCAGAGAAATGCAAATCAAAACCACAATGAGATACCATTTCACACCAGTCAGAATGGCTGCTATCCAAAAGTCTACATGCAATAAATGCTGGACAGGGTGTGGAGAGAAGGGAACCCTCTTACACTGTTGGTGGGAATGCAAACTAGTCCAGCCACTATGGAGAACAGTGTGGAGATTGCTCAAAAAACTGGAAATGAACTGCCATATGATCCAGCAATCGCACTCCTGGGCACACACACCGAGGAAACCAGAATTGAAAGAGACACATGTACTCCTATGTTCATTGCAGCACTGTTTATAATGGCCAGGACATGGAAGCAACTTAGATGTCCATCTTCAGACGAATGGATAAGAAAGCTTTGGTACATATACACAATGGAGTATTACTCAGCCATTAAAAAGAATTCATTTGAATCAGTTCTAATGAGGTGGATGAAACTGGAGCCTATTATACAGAGTGAAATAAGCCAGAAAGAAAAACACCAATACAGTATACTAACGCATATATATGGAATTTAGAAAGATGGTAATGATAACCCTGTATGCGAGATAGCAAAAGAGACACAGGTGTATAGAACAGTCTTTTGGACTCTGTGGAAGAGGGCGAGGATGGGATGATTTGGGAGAATGGCATTGAAACATGTATATTATCATATGTGAGACCAGTCATCAGTCTAATTTCGATGCATGATACAGGATGCTTGGGGCTGGTGAATGGAGATGATCCAGAGGCAGGATAAGGGGAGGAGGTAGGTAGGAGGGGCATTCAAGAGGGGGAACACATGTACACCCGAGAAGGATTCATGTCAATATATGGCAAGACCAACCAATATAATATTGTAAAGTAGTTAACCTCCAATTAAAAAAAAGAAAAAGAGTGTGAGTGAATTATAAACTTCACTAGGTGCCAGTTTTTAGAAGACTGTGAGCAAAACATACTGGCAGTGAACAGGTGGCGATTAAGTGGGAATTAAGAGAGAAGAACAAATAATTAACTGATATATTATTATATTATCCTATTCTTGCAGAACAATCCACTAAGATAAGAGTCTAGACTCTGCTCTCCCATCTAGAATGTCTTGATGGGAAGGAAGTAAGGGGTTTATGAATAATGAGATCAGGTTGCCTTTGGGTTTACTAGTCCATGTCCTACCACTGTGTACCAAGGAAAATTTTAAAAATTGAAGTTTTGATGACTCTTACCTCTTACACTTTTCTTTTTTTAAATTTTTTTTCTTTTTCTTTTTTTTAATATTATTTTTATTTGAGGCTAATTATTTTACAATATTATATTGGTTGGTTTTGCCATACATTGACATGAATCTGCCCCGGGTGTACATGAATTCCCCTTCCTGAACCCCCCTCCCACTTCCCTCCTCCCCTTATCCTCCCTCTGGGTCATCCCCGTGCACCAGCCCCGAGCATCCTGTAACATGCATCGACCCTGAACTGGCGATTCGTTTCTCATACGATAATATACATGTTTCAATGCCATTCTCCCAAATCATCCCACCCTCATCCTTTCCCACAGAGTCCCAAAGACTGTTCTATACATCTGTGTCTCTTTTGCTGTCTCATATACAGGGTTATCATTTGCATCTTTCTAAATATATATGCGTTAGTATACTGCATTGGTGTTTTTCTTTCTGGCTTACTTCACTCTGTATAATAGGCTCTAGTTTCATCCACCTCCTTAGAACTGATTCAAATGTATTCTTTTTAATGGCTGAGAAAGCTGAAACTCCAATACTTTGGCCACCTTATGCGACGAGCTGACTCACTGGAAAAGACTCTGATGCTGGGAAAGTTTGGGGGCGGGAGGAGAAGGGGATGACAGAGAATGAGATGGCTGGATGGCATCACTGACTCGATGGACATGAGTTTGAGTGAACTCCGGGAGTTGGTGATGGTCAGGGAGGCCTGGCGTGCTGTGATTCATGGGGTTGCAAAGAGTCGGACACGACCGAGCGACTGAACTGAACTGAACTGAATACTCCATTGTGTATATGTACCAAAGCTTTCTTATCCATTCGTCTGAAGATGGACATCTAGGTTGCTTCCATGTCCTGGCTATTATAAACAGTGCTGCAATGAACATAGGAGTACATGTGTCTCTTTCAATTCTGGTTTCCTCGGTGTGTATGCCCAGGAGTGTGATTGCTGGATCACATGGCAGTTCTATTTCCAGTTTTTTAAGGAATCTCCACACTGTTCTCCATACTGGCTGGACTAGTTTGCATTCCCACCAACAGTGTAAGAGGGTTCCCTTCTCTCCACACCCTGTCCAGCATTTATTGCATGTAGACTTTTGGATAGCAGCCATTCTGACTGGTGTGAAATGGTATCTCATTGTGGTTTTGATTTGTATTTCTCTGATTATGAGGGATGTTGAACACTTTTTCATGTGTTAGCCGTCTGTGTGTCTTCTTTGGAGAAATGTCTGTTTAGTTGTTTGGTCCATTTTTTGATTGGGTTGTTTATTTTTCTGGAATTGAGCTGCAGGAGCTGCTTGTATATTTTGGAGATTAATCCTTTCTCAGTTGCTTCATTTGCTATTATTTTCTACCATTCTGAAGGCTGTCTTTTCACCTTGCTTATAGTTTCCTTTGCTGTGCAGAAGCTTTTGATTTTAATTAAGTCCCATTTATTTATTTTTGCTTTTATTTCCAAATTCTGGGAGTTGGGTCATGGTGGATCACTTTTCTTTTTTATTCAAACCTTCACGTAAGAGAAGGAATTGGCCTTGTAAGAGATGAGGATGGAATGGTTGCTACACTAATTCTCAGCTATATTCTGCTGGTGAACCACAATTATTTGGGAGAACTTATGTAAAAAATTTATAAGCCTAGGCTGTTCCCTGAAGATTTTGACTGAGTAAATCGAGGAACGCTTGGATGTGTGTATTTAGAACTATTCCCTTGAGATTCTGATCCAATCCTTGATAAATAACAATGGAGTGAATACGTGCAATTTCTAAATGTACCTATCACAGAAGAAAGTAGTCTCTAGAAGTGTTGGAGTTTGATCAATGCTAGCTACTTCCATCAGCTCCCTCCTTTCCAATGATATAAACCTGACTTTTTCTCTGCCCCTGTGTTTGAGACATTAAAAGGAGTATCTTTGGCTGTATCTATGGGCTTGAATGATAACTCCTTTTCCTTCCAACCACTCATCATTCAGTGACACTCCAAGAGTCTTTAGAGATTTGCTCATGGTAAAGGCACTTCATCTGTAGAGTCTGACCCTTTAAGGATTTTGCACCAAAGCATCTGCCTGCAATGCAGGAGACCTGGGCTCCATCCCTGGATCAGGAAGATCCCCTGAAGAAGGAAATGGCAACCCCGCCGGTACTCTTGCCTGGAAAGTCCCATGGACAGAGAAGCTTGGTAGACTACAGTCCATGGAATCGCAAAGAGTCAGACACGACTGAGCGACTTCACTTTCTTCACTTTCACTTTCACTTATCATCCAGGTCATTAGGTCAACAGATGTTTGTTACCAACAGGGTTTTCCTGACTGCAGTAATAGTAACTCATGAGCCTTTTCTGTTGTCAGCTGCAGGACAGACACTTGCAAGAATTGCTGATCCCTGGCATAGGCAGATGAGAGCTTTAAAACCCGTGAAGTTAGTAACAGTACAGAGGGAAGTTGTTTTAAGCATTTATTTTCAGCAGGCTTGGAAAGTCATTATCCATTTGATTAACAATCTAGAAGAATTCTAGAGCTAGACTGTAGTTTCTACAGGCAGTGGACACATTCTTGACTGTAAAAATAATTTATGTTTACTTGAATTATGAGTCTTAATAGTCATATTTATTACATATTGGGACCCACTCTTTTTGTGAAACATATGATACTAAACAAAGGAAAGGTTTCACGTACAAATATTTGCTTTATACCCACCTGTTTAGACACAACAAACATAAACCAAAAGTGGGCCATAGACCAAACATGGCCCTTGGATCTGTTTAGTGACCTCCACACAGTGAGTCAACACTTCAAATTCAGGAGGCTCAGGCAGAAGTTCAGGCTTCTCCAAGGACAAAACCTGGACCCCCTTGACCCCATCCTACTGTTTGGTCTGTGTGCAGAGGCCACCCCTTCTCTATGGGACATGTGTTTTTGGGGTTACTTGTCTCACCTGGCTTTTTCACTTCTGCAGGTCGTCAGGTTTCCGTCCATAAGCATTTGAGTTTCCAATTTTTGACCGAGAGTTTATTTTGAGAAATATTTGAAGGTTTTAATGACAGTCTAATAAATCTATCATTGATTTCATATTTTAAAAACTCTCTTAAGAACAGGATTAAATTTTTCAAATCAGAATTTTTAAGTTGGTTATGGCCGTTTCCAACCAGTCCATTCTAAGGGAGATCGATCCTGGGTGTTCATTGGAAGGACTGATGCTAAAGCTGAAACTCCAATACTTTGGCCACCTCATGCGACGAGTTGACTCACTGGAAAAGACTCTGATGCTGGGAAAGGTTGGGGGCGGGAGGAGAAGGGGACGACCGAGAATGAGATGGCTGGATGGTATCACCGACTCTGTGGACATGAGTTTGAGTGAACTCCGGGAGTTGGTGATGGATAGGGAGGCCTGGCGTGCTGTGATTTATGGGGTCGCGGAGAGTCGGACACGACTGAGTGACTGAACTGAACTGAATAATTCTCACAAACACACAAGATTATAAAAGCACAGGTGAGAGCTCGTGAAAGAGCAACTCCCTGAGAAAATGTTGAGCGTGAATTTATTGGTAATTTTATGTTGTAATCTTTAACTAAGAGCAGTAAAGCAAGACATACACCAGAATTCTAGGATTTTGGAAGCTTCCTCCTGGTGGTCTGGAGGTAATCACATGAGAGTCATCAGGAAGGGCCTTTGAAGATAAGGTGGGGAGGGCACTCATTCTGCATGCAGTTAGAAACTCCAATACTTTGGCCACCTCATGAGAAGAGCTGACTCACTGGAAAAGACTCTGATGCTGGGAGGGATTGGGGGCAGGAGGAGAAGGGGACGACCGAGAATGAGATGGCTGGATGGCATCACTGACTCGATGGACATGAGTTTGAGTAAACTCCGTGAGTTGGTGATGGACAGGGAGGCCTGGCATGCTGTGATTCATGGGGTAGCAAAGAGTTGGACACGACTGAGTGACTGAACTGAACTGAACTGAATGCTAACCTTTCAGCCAGAACGTCTAACTTAAGGAAGGGCAGTGGAAAGAGCAAGGAAGGAAGAGAGAATGAGTAGGATTAAATTCCAGGAGACATTTCTGAGAAAGCAGTAAAACAGGATTCCCACAGTTGATTTTTTGGAAAAAAATTTTTTTCTCTCTTTGCATGTTCATGTACAGAATAATATTCCCACTGGAATGTCTGTAAACCTTTTGAGTTTACTCATGGTTCATCCTTGGACAGGGTATGCATGCTACAGATAGTATTATATATTTCTGCCTCAGCCTTGTTCCTAAAATGCACAGTTGATACAGTAGCTAAGTGATATCTGCACCCCCTGCATTGGGAGCTTGACTCTGAGCCACTGGCCCACCAGGGGAGGCCCAGGGAGGAGCATATTAAAGAGAAAGAAGGTGCACAGGGCGATGAGGAGGAGGGGGCTCTCTTTCATTTACTTTCTGACTTTTATTTTTAAGTTCAGAGAATCTATTGCATGATTTTAATTTCAGTTTAGAAGTAGGTTAACTGTATACATTAGAAATGGTTTTCCCCGTTTTCCAGGATGACATGACACCACTGTTAGTTGTGATCCGTGAAAGAAGAGGGCAAATGGTGGAGTTTTTAGTAATGAAAAAAGCAAATATACATGCAGTTGATAAGAAGAAAAGGTACCATTGTTATTTTTCTTTTTAAAACCCTTAGTGCTCTTCTAGGATGGTAATATCAAGATTAAATGAATAAGAGGATTCATTTGTGTTCAACACATCATCACTTAGGTAGATAATCAATTATTCTGATGGTGAATCATGAACAATATATAGCAGGAATAAATAGCAGGATTCATATTCCTTTATAATATTGACTGATGTCATATGCAACCTGTTTTTTGTTTGTTTTGTCGATCTTGTAATAGCTGAGGGACATGCTTGTCCACACCATTAACTGCCACCATGGCTATTTTTATTCCCATTATTATCAATATCTTTGATTTAAGCCTAAAAGTAGCCTTTCCTTAACCCAACCTCTAGTGGACTTTGAAGCTGAATATGTCAGACTAAGGAGGAAATGGGGAATTCATCCCTTAAATAGTCACCTGCCTGAGATGAGTGACCTCGGCATCGTTTCTTGCCCATCAAGGACTTTATTATTATTTAAAAAAAAAAACATTATTTATTTGGCTGCGTGGGGTCCTAGTTGTGGGAACTCTTAGTTGCAGCATATGGGATCAAGTTCCTGACCCGGGATGGAACCTTGGCTCCCTGCATTGGGAGCCTGGAGTCTCTCCCACTGGCCCACCAGGGAAGTCCCCCATCAGGGACTTTTGAAATAGTAAGTGCTGCTACCTGGTATCCCAGTGGGACAGGAGGCTTCTTTTCTGTCCCTTCATTTTAGCCTTGGAGGTAATTTACAAAGATGAACACTTGAGCCTGTAAATGGTCAGTTCCTCATGAAAGGGCAAGGCGTTCACTTGGTAAAGCGAAATTAACTGTTTAAGTAAGTTAACTCAACTTCCTAAGGCTGAAGTCATCTCTCTGTTGTTTTAGAACAGCCCTTATGCTTGCTGTCAAGTATGAATAATCAAATGTCGTCAGACTTCTTCTTCAGCATGGTGCTGACATCTTTTCCCAATATGTTTTTGGATGGACTGCAGAAAAATGTGCTGTTACTAGTGGTATTAATATGTAAGTGTTCACATTAAAATGTCAGTTCTCACTAAACTGCAGCCAAAAATAATTTTACCTGTTACTTGCTACATGACCAGTGAGAATCCAGTTTGGTGCAGGCAGTTTAGAGAATGGTGGTGAGATGTTCCCCCTCAAGAGCTGAAAGCCAAGCAAAGGCCAATTAGTTACTCTTGGCTGTGGGCTTGGAGTGCTTTATCTCAGGACATGTAGACCTTGATCCTTAGAAAGCTTGACATTAGCCATTTCATTCCAAGTGTGACCTCTCGGTATGGCATATGAACAGTGTCACGGTTGTGATATTTCTAAATAGTTCTTTGGGTCTTGAAAGATTTAGTTCAGCAGCAAATCCTGTGATTTCCCTTGAGGACTTGCCTCTCTCTACGTTTCTGCTTGAATTTTCCAAGAACCTGGCGGATTCCCTAAGATCAATGAGACGGTCCTCTTCCAGAAGTCATTTGGAGGGGAGAAAATAGTTCTTTCTCCTCATTCTGCTGCTGCAGCGCTGCTGATACAGCTGGTCTTGACAGGGTCTGCTTGGCAGCTGAATCTGGAGTCTGGATGTAGCTCTATCCGTTCCGTTCTATTCAGTCACTCAGTCGTGTCCGACTCTTTGTGACCCCATGGACTGTAGCCTACCAGGCTTCTCCGTCCATGGGATTCTCCAGGCAAGAATACTGGAGTGGGTTACCATTTCCTTCTCCAGGGGATCTTCCCGACCCAGGGATCGAACCCTGGTCTCCCGCATTGGAGGCAGACTCTTTAACCTCTGAGCCACCAGGGATGTACCTCTATAAAGATGTTTAATAAAATCATTTTCAAAGGAAAGGAAAAAGAAACTCATTCTGCAGTGGGCTCACGACTGACATTTGCTCCCAGGCCGCCCCTGCAGATCCAGGTTCCCCAGCCTTTAAGGTGATATACATGTCTACTCCAGAATGAGAGCTCCTTTGTTCTCATACATGTGCTGTGCTTGTCGCTCAGTCACTGTGGCAAACAAAGCACCAGCACGTAGTTCGGGCAGCTGAGTCTCCTGGCTTTCCCCCTCACTCAGAGACCTTATGTGGAGCCCACGTGTAAGCTTAGATCTTCACAATGAGGTGCCCTTGAGGCTCTTATTTATATTTTTTGTTAGCAAATGGCAGTGGGGACCATTTTCAGCTGTCAGAGAGGGTCAAGTGCCCCTGCAGGGATTGAACAAACTTCCCTTTCTCCTTTGTATCTAGACTTGAACCTCAAGGTGGCTTTCTGTCGTGTGGGGGCACCTTTTCTTAGGTCACAGGTTCCCTGTCATCCTTCCCAGAGTAGTGGGTGCCAGCTTGCCTGAGATTTCCTAGTTATGCTTGGCCGTTCATGGGATCTGTTTCCTGTAATCATGAAAATCTTCCAGCGGATTCCTATCTGCCTCCACCTTAAATGTTTTCAGAATCTGCCCCATAAGGAACCCACTCAACAGAAATCCCTAAATCTCAAGTAAGATAGTTGGAATTCAGAGAGGTAAGCCCTGTCTAAAACTTGCCAGTATCCACTGTAAGAGTAGGGATATGTCTTCCAAGTGAATTGGAGAGGAACATGGAGATTAAACATCATTGTCAGAAAGATCTGCTCATTCACAGTTGGAGTAGGTAGAGAAGGAAGAGTAGTGGTCCAGGCCAGGTCTTGATTGTGATTAGGATTGTGATTAGTTTTCTACTCTTGGTGTAATTAGCTGCAATCATGGGGGATCATTATGTTCTCTAATGAACATAATGAATCCATATGTTATAAATAAATTTAGGTACAAATTATATAAGAGCTGAGATTCCCTAAATTACAAACCACAAAGAACAGGCAGTCACCAGAATTAATAACAGTTTCATGTGACACTTGAATGTTAAACGTATGAAAAAGCACACATTAGGATTTACTTGGAATTCGAAAGTCGTTCCAGCAATGACATTCAAGAACATTATCCCATTCTTTGACTCTTCCTGCAAGCATTTTGGGGGTGTATTATCTCATTAAATCCTATGATTTCTCTTGTGAAATAAGGTAGTACTATCCTAGTTGTGTAGAGGAAGCAATTGAACTGCAGAGAAACAGCTCCTCCAGGAACACAGAGCAGCTGGTTACAGAGCTAGGCTGTGCAAGCTCAAGAGGTTTTCGTAGCCAAGCTGACTCTAGTTAATCATTGGACCTGCCCTGCCCTGAGTTCATGACCGCTGCATCTTCCTTTCCTTTCTCCTTTCAGTTCAGTTCAGTCGCTCAGTCGTGTTCGACTCTTTGGGATCCCCTGAACCGAAGCACGCTAGGCCTCCCTGTCCATCACCAACTCCCAGAGTTTACCCCAAATCATGTCCATTGAGTCAGTGATGCCATCCAGCCATCTCATCCTCTGTCATCCCCTTCTCCTCCTGCCTTCAATCTTTCTCAACATCAGGGTCTTTTCAAATCAGTCCATTCTTCGCATCAGGTGGCCAAAATATTGGCGTTTCAGCCTCAACATCAGTCCTTCCAATGAACACCCAGGACTGATTTCCTTTAGGATGGACTGGTTGGATCACCTTGAAGTCCAAGGGACTCTCAAGAGTCTTTTCCAACACCACAGTTCAAAAGCTTCAATTCTTCTGTGCTCAGCTTTCTCTGTAGTCCAACTCTCACATCCATACCTGACTACTGGAAAAATCATAACCTTGACTAGATGGACCTTTTTTTGACAAAGTAATGTCTCTGTTTTTTAATATGCTAAGTTGGTCATAACTTTCCTTTCAAGGAGTAAGTGTCTTTTAATTTCTTGGCTGCAGTCACCATCTGCAGTGATTTTGGAGCCCCAAAAAACAAAGTCACTGTTTCCACTGTTTCCCCATCTATTTGTCATGAAGTGATGGGACCAGATGCCATAATCTTAGTTTTCTGAATGTTGAGCTTTAAGCCAACTTTTTCATTATCCTCTTTCACTTTCATTAAAAGGCTTTTTAGTTCTTCTTCACTTTCTGCCATAAGGATGGTGTCATCTGCACATCTGAGGTTATTGATATTTCTCCCAGCAATCTTGATTCCAACTTGTGCTTCTTCCAGCCCAGCGTTTCTCATAATGTACTCTGAATAGAAGTTAAATAAGCAGGGTGACAATATACCTTTACTTTCTCCTTTACTACATGCTAAATAAAAGTTTATAGAACTTAGAACCTTGAAATATATGAGAAAATTGAAGTTTTGATATTATCTCTGACATTGTTTGAAATGATCTAAGAATTTGGTAGTTATTTTTCATATCAGTGTTAAAATATTATTTATCACATTTTTAATACATAGCTTTTGCCAACTGATTTCTGAATATAAAAAAAGAGACCTAAAACTTCTCCTGAAAATAGCAAGCCAGGTACGTCATCTGATACCGAATTACACTTGGTGATTCTACCATAGGTAAAGTAGGAATGAGGAAGTTTCAATAATGAAAGAACTATGAAAGCATTAGTGTAAATTGCATGTGTATTTTATTTTTCCAATTAATGTCTTTATACTCTAGTATTCAGAATTCTTTAAGAAGTTAATTCTAGGTGATTTAACATCAAGGACAGTATTGTCTGAAAAAAAATCCATCTATTTAATATGGCCCCTATAGTCCTATATTAGATCTTTGTCTAAATCAGAGAAAAACAAATTAAGTGAGTATGATATATATTTCATCTATAGTCATTGTATATATAGCAGATTGGACTTCTTATGAAAGTGAACTTTCCTTTTTAGAAATGGTTTGCATTTAGTGAATGAATAGATAGTAAGTAGTTGCTGTATAGTGATTAGTCTCACTAAAATAGTTACCATCATTAAAACTTGGAACCTGAATAATCCCTTTCTGGTAGGATAAGAAATGATAAACCATAACTAACTGCAAAGCTGAGCCAGTGTGCCGCATAGTAGTGAGAGATTTTTTTCTGAAAGATACCTACCAATAGTATAGAAGGCAGAAAAGCAATGCCTGGTTGAGAACCAGTTATTTGCCTAGTGTTGTACCAAGTAGGTCTAGATTACCAACTTCATTCCTTACAGATCCTGAGAGAGTGAGATAGGTTGACTTCATTAGGACCAGATATTTTCTTTTGTGTGTTCGACAATTGTCATGACAGTATAATTTTGTAAGAACAAGACGTTCTCTTGCCATCAGTTAAAAGATTATCATAATAGATATTCAAATAGAACAACTTGGGACTCTGCAGGTTCTAATAAAAGCACAAAAGTACTTTGCATTCACAGAAACAGCATTAGGTCCACTCTATGTGGCATCTAGCACATTGTACAGGGTATCCAAGGATACCTTTTACTGAGTAGACCTCTATCTAATCAAAGGGGGCTTCCCAGGTGGCTCAGTAGTAAAGAATCCACCCACCAATGCAGGAGATACGGTTTGATCCCTGTGTCGGGAAGATCCCCTGGAGAAGGAAATGGCAACCCACTCCAGTACTCTTGCCTGGGAAATCCTATGGACAGAAGAGCCTGATGAAATGTAGTCCATGGGGTCACAAGAGTCAGACACAACTTGGTGACTGAACAACAAAAACCTCTATCAAAAAACTGTAGGTTGGTTTAATACACTAGTCAGAGGAGATGCAGAGATGACAGTGTCTTGGTCTTCAATAATCTCAGAATAGAATAGAGTTTTCTCTGGTTAATTTCTGTATTTTTCTAAACAAAATTTTCAAATAAAGCACGCTTATTTGTTCATTTGTTCACTAAATAGATAACTTGCAGGTTTCTTTTATGTACTCAGCATCGTTCTGCTGTCACAGGGTGCAAACATTTCAAAATCATGGCCCCTGCCCTCCAGGCTCAAGCTTTCAGGACTCCTCTCCCCATGGAGTGACTGCATGTGAGTCATCCCTCCAGCATCAGATCATGACGACCCCTGGGAAACGTTGTCCAACAGCACCGGAGTCCGTGGCTCCCTCCCTCCTTCCCTCTCTCCCCTTGTTCGTCAGCGTAGGATGTGATGATGTATGCCTTCCAAGGTGAAAAGCATGATTCCTATCAACATTTGCCATATAATGGGGAGGATTAATATAACGATGTCCCTCACTAGCACAGAGCACTCTGTGGCCCATCCTGCTCTGCGTGGCCCAGATACTCTTGAGCAATGGAAGGAGAGAGTCTCAAGAGAGTCTTTTTAAACATATTAGTGTGTATATATATATGTGGAACTTCTTTAAAAAGTCCAGCTTCTGTGCACCCTACTGCATGCTCACCACTACAAGTCTAGTTCCCATTCTTACCACTGAGTTGGCCCCCTTCACCTCTTTGCCCTCCCCCACCTCCCTTTCAAGAGATTATCCTTTCTAAGCCTAGAATGACTACATCGTTCATACTTCTCATGCCTTTGGAAAGAGGGCCAGGAAGAGAAGATTTTTGTTTCCCATGTTTTACTGCACTCTGAAGTTCAGTGCCTGCAGGCCAAGTTTCCCTGTGATGGGGCGTTTTCATCCTGAACTGAAGAGCCACAGACGTTGTCATGTCCCAGCAAGACACCTGTAGTCTCTGTTTAGGCTCCAGGTGATGGGAATCCAGAAACACTGTGCTGCTTAAGCGTGTTATCATCAGCTTATAGTGCTGATTCTGTTAATGGTGTCGGATCATTGTCTGTCAGTCTCCTGGAGTTTGGTTAGGATTATGGTAATTGTCAACAGCAGTTCTTTCTTTGTTTTGATTGTTTTACATTTGATGACTATAAAGGGGAGGAGTGGTTCTCAGGCATTAGTGGCCTAATGTATATTAGTGTATAGTACAACCACTGTTCCCTTCCTCTAGTGTGGCCTCCAGGTGTGGTTTGAAAGGAATACTTTGAAACAAAGCCTCAGTCTTGAGCTTTTAATATTCTGTATTTTTCTTCTGTTGATTTAAAATGCTTTTTTCTTTAATAGTGGATAAGAATTCGGAAGAAGACTCTTTAAGGAGGTAGGTTTTTATGGATGTTTTAAATTATATGTTTAAGTAAGGGAACATGGAGAAGAGAAACTAATGTTTGTTGAGTGTTCTACACTGGTTTAGACACTGCATTACGTGCTTAACATTTGTGACCTCATAGAGTCATCACCGGAGAAGGCGATGGCACCCCACTCCAGTACTCTTGCCTGGAAAATCCCATGGACAGAGGAGCCTGGTAGGTTGCAGTCCATGGGGTCCCAAAGAGTCGGACATGACTGAGCGACTTCATTTTCACGCGTTGGAGAAGGAAATGGCAACACACTCCAGTGTTCTTGCCTGGAGAATTCCAGGGACGGGGGAGCCTGGTGGGCTGCCGTCTCTGGGCTCGCACAGAGTCAGACACGACTGAAGCGACTTAGCAGCAGCAACAGAGTCATCAAAGCAGCTTTGTAAAATAATTGTGTCCTACTTTTACTTAATTAGGTAACTGTGGTTTCAGGAGGTTAATGAATAGACCCTGGTTAAAATGAGTTGTCCTTTGATTGACAATTGGCCTTCCTGACTCCCACGTCCACTCCCATGACCCTCAACACAGACTGATAAGTACCCATGTAGCATATAAGTTAAAGATATAAATTAGTTATTTGACTTGTATACATTTTAAGTTTCGACATTGTGGGGAAACTACCTGTACTCCCTCTTAGAGTAAAGGAGAGAAGTGGTGCCATCTCAATAAGTGGTATCCCTGCTGATGGACCAAGACTCTCATTTTGGACTGACTCAGATTTGTCTCTGAACCTTGAACAGACAATAGAGAAGGAAATACTTATTCTTCCGCTTTGTTTTAAGTCATCAGGTTTATTCCAGTTTGGGCAAACAAGAATTATTTCAATCCATCAGTTGGATTTTCAGTTCAGCTATTAGAACTTTTGGTGAAAACAAATAGGTTTTAGGCTCTGATGATATATTGGCTGTCACTCTGTTATGGAAACTAAGAATGAATGTTAACTAGATATTTCATAGGTTGGGAAAGATGGAAGCAGAAATAGGTAATGACAAACTTTTCTGGAGACTTCCCTGGGGGCACAATGGTTAAGATGGTTAGTAAGACATTTTCCAACGTAGGTACTGTGGGTTCAATACTCAGTCGGGGAAGCTAAGATCTCACATGCCTCAGGGTCAGACAGCCAAAATATAAAATAGAAGCATCATTGGAACTAATTCAGTAAAGACTTGAAAAAAGGTCCACATCAAAAAATCTTTTAAAATATTTTAAAAAAGCAGTATAAAACAGGCCAAATTTTATTCATGTCAAGAAAGTTCATGTAATAAATAGAGAAACTTTCACTTTTAAAAAAAATTTTGTTCAAAGAAATGAAGTCACTCATTTTTATTGTATGTTTTTGCTTTAAAGTTTTCCCAGCAAACCTGGCATCGATTTAGGGCCTACATCAGACGATAAAGTCATAGATTTTAAAACCAAGGTAAAGTGTTCTGTTGTGAAATTAGTTTTCTTGCTCTGAATTTAGTTTTGTGTAGTATTTACTCTTATGATTAGACAGTGGAAATGACAGATAGATTCAAGGGATTAGATTTGATAAACATAGTGCATGAAGAACTATGGCTGGAGATTCGAGACATTGTACAGGAGGCAATGATCAAGACCATCCTGGAGAAAAAGAAATGCAAAAAGGCAAAATGGTTGTCTGATTAGGCCTTCCAAATAGCTGAGCAAAGAAGAGAAATCAAAATCAAAGGAGAAAAGGAAAGATAGCATTTGAACACAGAGTTCCAAAGAACAGCAAGGAGAGGTAAGAAAACCTTTCTCAGCGATCAATGCAAAGAAATAGAGGAAAACAACAGAATGGGAAAGACTAGAGAGCTTTTCAAGAAAATTAGAGATACCATGGGAACATTTCATGCAAAGATGGGCACCATAAAGGACGAAATGGTAGAGACCTAACAAAAGCAGAACACATTAAGATGAGGTGGCAAGAATACATAGAACTCTACAAAAAAGATCTTCATGACCCAGATAACAGGATGGTGTGATCCCTCACTTAGAGCCAAACATCCTGAAATGTGAAGTCAAGTGGGCCTTAGGAAGCATCACTATGAACAAAGCTAGTGGAGGTGATGGGATTTCAGCTGAGCTATTCCAAATACTAAAAGATGATGCTATGAAAGACACTCAGTATGCCAGTAAATCTGGATAACTCAGCAGTGGCCCCAGGACTGAAAAGGTCAGTTTTCATTCCAATCCCAACAAAAGGCAATGCCAAATAATGTTCAAACTACCGCATAATTGCACTCATCTCAAATGCTAGCAAAGTAATGCTCAAAATTCTCTGAGCCAGGCTTCAAGAGTACGTGAACCATGAAATTCCAGATGTTCAAGCTGGATTTAGAAAAGGCAGAGGAACCAGAGATCAAATTGCCAGCATCTGCTGGATGGTAGAAAAAGCAAGCAAGTTCCAGAAAAGTATCTACTTATGCTTTGTTGACTGTGCCAAATCATTTGACTCTGTGGATCACAACAAACTGTAGAAAGTTCTTCAAGAGATGGAATACCAGACCACCTGACCCACCTCCTGAGAAATCTGTATACAGGACAAGAAGCAACAGTTAGAACTGGACACAGAGCAACAGATTGGCTCCCAATCAGGAAAGGAGCACAGCAAAGATGGAAATTGTCACCCTGCTTATATAACATATGCAGAGTACATCATGCGAAATGTCGGGCTGAATGAAGCACAAGCTGGAATCAAGATAGCCAGAAGAAATATCAATAAACTCAGATACGCAGTTGAGACCACTGTGATGGCATAAATTGAAGAGGAACTAAAGAGCCTCTTGATGAAAGTGAAAGAGGAGAGTGAAAAAGTTGACTTATAACTCAGCATTCAGAAAACTAAGATCATGGCATCTGGTCCCATCACTTCATGGCAAAGAGATGGGGAAAGAATGGAAACAGTGACAGACTATTTTGGGGGCCTTCAAAATCACTGCAGATGGTGACTGCAGCCATGAAATTAAAAGACGCTTGCTCCTTGGATGACAAGCTATGACCAACCTAGACAGTATATTGAGGAGCAGGGACATTACGTTGCCAGAAAATTTCTGTCTAGTCTAAGCTATCGTTTTCCAGTAGTCATGTACGGATGTGAGAACTGGACTATAAAGAAGGCTGAGTGCTGAAGAATTGATGCTTTTGAACTGTGGTGTTGGAGAAGACTCTCGAGAGTCCCTTGGACTGCAAGGATATCCAACCAGTCCATCCTAAAGGAAATCAGCCCTGAATATTCATTGGAAGGACTGATGCTGAAGCTGAAGCTCCAATACTTTGGCCATCTGATGCCAAGAATTGACTCATTGGAAAATACCAATTCTGGGAAAGTTTAAAGGCGGGAGGAGAAGGGGACAACAGAGGATGAAATGGTTGGATGGCATCACCGACTCAATGGACATGAGTTTGTAAAACCTCCGGGAGTTGGTGATGGACAGGGAAGCCTGGCGTGTTGCAGTCCATGGGATCGCAAAAAGTTACACACAGCAGAGCAACTGAACTGAACTGATGTTGATATTTTCATAAAATTTGAAGAACAGTACAGATACATAAAAATACGTTAATAAAATCATATGAAACAGACGCTTTGCTCATAGTATCTCCTTAAGAATACTGATATATTACTGATCTATTGTATATAAATTCTAAATATATGTTTTTCTCCACATATCTTATTATACTAATGTTTTCTTTCTGTAAAGTTTGTTCTTGACTGGGAATGTCTCACTTTTTACTTTTTTCTTCCTCCTCTACCTTTTCTTAAATTTTTAAAAAATATCTTCTGTTTACCTAATTTTTCCTTGCAGAACACATTTATTCAGGGTCTGTTCTTTCAGTCCATCTCTCTCTGCCTCTATTGTGAACAGTCTGCTTATGGTTTTCTATTTAGAGTGTTTGTGGCTTTCATTCACGATCCTTGCCCTGCTGCTTTAACCTTGATTTTTCCCCCCTGTTTCTTAGAAGCAGTTTAATATTTTCCCGTTTCATTTGTCTCTAGCTGTTTGACAAACAGAATAGAAGTAACTTATCCTGTTTGCAGTTCTAACCCATGTAACTAATGTTCTGCTAAAACCTAAACTTTCATATTTCCCTTCCCAAGTGATAATTTATGTATATATTAACCGTGGAAGCAAATTTCAAAATATAGCAATTCAAATGTCTTAGTTTTTCAGTAGTGCTCAAACTACCGTGGATAAATTATTATTCTAGAACATTTGGTAGAGAAAGTAATCTAGCGGCTGTCCTAGTATTTGTACAGCAGTCAATTACGGGTAAGGAGAGGAACATCTGGGGCTTCTGATGTCATCCGTCATAATCCTTTCCCCATGAGAAGGTCAGTCAGTGGCAGAACTGGGATTTGAATCTACATCTGAATGACTCCAGAGCCTGTGCCCTTTTTGTTAGATCATAGAAGAATGGGGGATGTTATAATTCTTTTATTCAGGTTGATACATGTTATAGTCTTCAAGCTCTTATTTTCTTCTCCAGCATGTCATGAAATCAAAGTTAACAAAGCCAATGAAGCCTTCTCAGCAATCCAAGAGAAACAGTAAGTTATTTGAAGACTGTCCTCCTAGTGTTATTCCCTGATTTGAAATGACACATGTTCTCATGTACTCTCTCCTGTTTTCAATGTCAGTTCAGTTCAGTTCAGTTCAGTCGCTCAGTCATGACCAACTCTTTGTGACCCCATGAATCACAGAACGCCAGGCCTCCCTGTCCATCACCAACTCCCCGAGTTCACTCAAACTCATGTCCACAGAGTCGGTGATGCCATTCAGCCATCTCATTCTCTGTCGTCCCCTTATCCTCCTGCCCCCAACCTTTCCCAGCATCAGAGTCTTTTCCAGTGAGTCAACTCTTCTCATGAGGTGGCCAAAGTATTGGAGTTTCAGTTTTAGCATCAGTCCTTCCAATGAACACCCAGGATCACTCTCCTTTAGAATGGACTGGTTGGATCTCCTTGCTGTCCAAGACTCTCAAGAGTCTTCTCCAGCACCACAGTTCAAAAGCATCAATTCTTCGGTGATCAGCTTTCTTCACAGTCTAACTCTCACATCCATACATGACCACTGGAAAAACCATAGCCTTGACTAGACGGACCATTGTTGCAAAGTAATGTCTCTGCTTTTTAATATACTATCTAGGTTGGTCATAACTTTCCTTCCAAGGAGTAAGCGTCTTTTAATTTCATGGCTTCAGTCAGCATCTTCAGTGATTTTGGAGCCCCCCAAAATAAAATCTGACACTGTTTCCACTGTTTCCCCATCTATTTCCCATGAAGTGATGGAACCAGATGCCATGATCTTAGTTTTCTCAATGTTGAGCTTCAAGCCAACTTTTTCTTTCTCCTCTTTAACTTTCATCAAGAGGCTTTTTAGTTCCTCTTCACTTTCTGCCATAAGGGTGGTTTTCACTGTAGTAGAAGCAAAATGTGGCATTTTGAGACCGGAGAGGACAACTTTCTCTGGGGACAATAATTCCTATAGTAACATTGAAGATGTGGTTGAAACATTTCTCAAACCATCACCCTGGTTTAAGGGAATCTGTCATCCTGCCCTCCCATCTCCTGAGCCTGTTCTAAAACTTCTCAAGTCTGAAGCAGGCCTCGGTCATACAAAGGTACGTTGTTCTCTTTGTAATTCTTCTTTCCCTGTACTTTTTCACATACCATTCCCCTGATCCTTATGATGACAAAAAGGATCCCACCACAGAAATAGAAGCCCTCAAAGTCACTATACGAAGTGGTGTGGTAATAAGGGCCATACATGTGCATGATTCAGATTTATTAATATTGGCTTACTAAGTACGCGGTTCTGAAAGAAAAGAATTACAAAGCACTGAGGAAAAACAACTAGATGAATATGAAGATGGGGAGGAGGATGAAGGGGAAGAATTCCTTTAAGGACGAGATGAATATAAGATGAAATGAGGGTGACAATGAGAGAGATTATTATACAAACACAACAGAAATAGTGGGGGTAAGTCAGGACAGGAACTCTATATTATAAATATGTGAGACATTATTTCAAATTCAACTTAAGAGAAAGTGAGGTCATGACAAAACAATGGTCATACTCTTTTGAATGACATACAGCTGATTTTTATGGAGAACTGAAAGAAAATGTGTTCCTTATATATATATTTTTTTTGGTGGCTGTTTTCGATGTTGGTGGTGGTTCTTGATTTTTCCTTCAGTTGACGTGTAGTCAGTTTAAAATACTGTGTAAGTTTCAGGTGTACAGCAGCGTGATTTGTTTATACTTGTGTATGTATATATGTTTTTTGAATATAGTTCCCTCTGGATGTTCATTTAAATTTGAAGTGATTTCTCATTTTGAAATTAATGAAGCGACATCTTCTATTTAACCTAGCCAAACTTCCGTTTAGAGGCAATTCAATATGAGCCCTGTTTTAGGCCTTAGGAGATGTATTATGAATTAAGAATTTTTGGCCCTTCTGTTTCTTGTGGTTTCTAACTTCAATTCAGTCATCAGTCGTGTCTGACGCTAAATACTTAATGTAGTTCTTTAATTTATCTTACTGTTTGCTATAATCTTGGTGGGTGTTTTAGATCTTTCTGAAAATAAAGAGGGAATAAATAAGCATTTTATCTATTCTTTTTACTAAAATTATAATTTATAATTTTATAAATGAGATTCTTAATCTCTCTTCATTAAATGAGAAAATTTTCGGCTGCAACAATCTGAAAGAAAAAATGTAGAACTATATTTTTTCCTCTGGAGAGATTCTGATTTCTTTTTTCTGAATGTCAGCAAATAGTGGTAATTACATACATTAAATAAATGAAATCACGATTTATACTTTTTTCTTATATATACTACTTGCTATTATAATATCATAAGGAAAGAAAAAATACCACCATAGTTTATAAAGTTATCTGTGGAAGACATTTTTTCTTTTAAAAATATCTCTAGCAGCATGTACATTCCATGTTATTTTTAAGAAACTTTATTAATTTCAGTGTTTATAAGTGATAAATTACCATGTCATTTCTTTGTTATACATGTGAAACTAACATGTAAGTTCTTCCATATTGAAAAGTTAGTCATCATGGTTACTTGATGTTTTTAGTTTGTTTTTTCTTTCCTGATGTGAATACTGAGTCCCACTTGATCATCATAACTGTACTTGAAAACTTTTTAATCTTCACCTTGGATAATCATAGTTTTACTCCTTTGTTTATATTTAGATCATTCTTTTCATTTTAGTTGCCATTCCAGAAGACATAGATAAGAAATTAGAATCGTTAGCGTGGTGTTTACAGGCAAAGAAGCAGTAAACCATATGAATGTTCAAATAGGGCTGTAGACAATGTATTCTTCATTGAAGGATAATTGCTTTCCAGAATTTTGTTGTTTTCTGTCAGACATCAACAAGAATCCATCATAGTTCACCCATGTGCCCTCCCTCCCAACCCCTCTCCAATCTCCCTCTACATGCCAGCCTTCTAGATTGTTGCAGAGCCCCTCTTTGTGTTCCCTGAGTGATCGAGCAAATTCCCCTTGGCTATCTATTTTACATATGGAATTGTAAGTTTCCATGTTACTCTTTCCATCCATCTCACCCTCTCCCCTCTCCCCCTTCCCCCGTGTCTCTAAGTCTGTTCTTTCTGTGTCTCCATTGCTGCCCTGCAAATAAATTCGTCAGTACCATCTTTCTAGATTCCATACATATGCGTTAGTATATGATATTTATATTTCTCTTTCTGACTTACTTTGCTATGTATGATAGCTCTAGGTTCATCGACCACATTAGAACGGACTCAAATGCATTCCTTTTTACAGCTGAGTAATGTTCCTTTGTATATATGTACCACCACATCTTCATCCATTCTTCTGTCAATGGCCATCTAGGTTGCTTCCATGTTCTGCTGCTGCTAAGTCACTTCAGTCGTGTCCGACTCTGTGTGACCCCATAGACGGCAGCCCACCAGGCGCCCCCATCCCTGGGATTCTCCAGGCAAGAACACTGAAGTGGGTTGCCATTTCCTTCTCCAATGTGTGAAAGTGAAAAGCCTAGCTATCATAAATAACCCTGCAGTGAGCATCAGGGTGCATGTGTCTTTTTCCATTTTGGTTTCCTCAGGGTATACTCCTAGAAGTGGGATTGCTGGGTCATATGGAGGTTTTATTCCTAGTTTCTGAAGGAATCTGCATACCATCTTCCATAGTGGTTGTATCAATTTACCTTCTCACCAGCCGTGCAAGAGGGTTCCTTTTCCCCCACGCCCTCTACAGCATTCATTGTTTGTAGACTTTTTGATAATGGCCATTCTGACTGGGTGAGGTGGTACCTCTTTGTGGCTGAGCAATAAAGAATCTGCCTTCAGTGGGAGGCCTGGGTTTGATCCCTGAGTCGGGAAGGAGGGCATGGCAACCCACTCCAGTATTCTAACTTGGAGAATCCAATGGACAGGGGACCCTGGCAGGCTTCAGTGCATAGGGTCGCACAGAGTTGGACATGACTGAAGCGACTAAGCAGCAGCAGCAGCAGCACACTTTTGGATGATGGCCATTCTGACTGGTGTGAGGTGGTACCTCATTGTAGTTTTGTTTTTCATTTCGATTGTGGTCTTTTACCACATCGACATTGACCAGATGGTGCTTGAACCTTGAACATATTACCACATTTGGATTGTCTTGTTGTTCTGCAAGGAACATTTCAAGAGAAGCAAAAGCATGGGAAATGGTAATGAATATGTGGCACTGTAATAACAGCAGTTAGCTTTAGTGATGTTTTAGTAAGAGCAAACCATTTTGAATCCCTTAAGTTGCACGTGCAGAGTACCTTTATGGCAGCCGTACTTGACAGCTCTGTCTAACTCAAAGAAACTAAGCCATGCTGTTTGGGGCCACCCAAGATGGGCGGGTCATGGTGGAGAGATCTGACAGAATGTGGTCCACTGGAGAAGGGAATGGCAAACCACTTCAATATGCTTGCCTTGAGAACCCCATGAACAGTATCAAAAGACAAAATGATAGGATACTGAATGAGGAATTCCCCAGGTCGGTAGGTGCCCAGTATGCTACTGGAGATCAGTGGAGAAATAACTCCAGAAAGAATGAAGGGATGGAGCAAAAGCAAAATCAATACACAGTTGTGAATGTGACTGGTGATAGAAGCAAAGTCTGATGCTGTAAAGAGCAATATTGCATCAGAACCTGGAATGTTAGGTCCATGAATCAAGGCAAATTGGAAGTGGTCAAACAAGAGATGGTAAGAGTGAAGGTAGACATTCTAGGAATCAGTGAACTAAAATGGACTGGAATGGGTGAATTTAACTCAGATGACCATTATATCTACTACTGTGGGCAGAAATCCCTTAGAAGAAATGGAGTAGCCATCATGGTCAACAAAAGAGTCCGAAATGCAGTACTTGGATGCAATCTTAAAAACGACAGAATGATTTCTGTTCGTTTCCAAGACAAACCATTCAATATTACAGTAATCCAGGCGTATGCCCCAACCAGTAATGCTGAAGAAGCTGAAGTTGAACAGTTCTATGAAGACCTACAAGACCTTTTAGAACTAACACACAAAAAAGATGACATTTTTATTATAGGGGACTGGAATGCAAAAGTAGGAAGTCAAGAAACACCTGGAGTAACAGGCAAATTTGGCCTTGGAACACGGAATGAAGCAGGGTAAAGGCTAATAGAGTTTTGCCAAGACAACGCACTGGTCATAGCAAACACCCTCTTCGAACAACACAAGAGAAGACTCTACACATGGACATCACCAGATGGTCAAAACCGAAATCAGACTGATTATATTTTTTGCAGCCACAGATGGAGAAGCTGTATACAGTTAGCAAAAACAAGGCCAAGAACTGACTGTGGCTCAGATCATGAACTCCTTATTGCCAAATTCAGACTTAAATTGAAGAAAGTAGGGAAAACCACTAGACCATTCAGATATGACCTAAATAAAATCCCTTATGATTATACAGTGGAAGTGAGAAATAGATTTAAGGGACTAGATCTGATAGACAGAGTGCCTGATGAACTCTGAACGGAGGTTCGTGACATTGCACAGGAGACAGGGAACAAGATCATCCCCATGGAAAAGAAATGCAAAAAAGCAAAATGGTTGAGGAGGCCTTACAAATAGCTGTGAAAAGAAGAGAAGTGAAAAGCAAAGGAGAAAAGGAAAGATATAAGCATCTGAATGCAGATTTCCAGAGAATAGCAAGGAGAGGTAAGAAAGCCTTCCTCAGTGATCAATGCAAAGAAATAGAGGAAAACAACAGAATAGGAAAAACAAGGGATCTTTTCAAGAAAATTAGAGATACAAAGGGAATATTTCATGCAAAGATCGGCTCGACAAAGGACAGAAATGGTATGGACCTAACAGAAGCAGAAGATACTAAGAAGAGGTGGCAAGAATACACAGAAGAACTGTACAAAAAAGATCTTCGCAACCAAGATAATCACAATGGCGTGATCACTGACCTAGAGCCAGACATCTTGGAATGTGAAGTCAAGTGGACCTTAGAAAGCATCACTATGAACAAAGCTAGTGGAGGTGATGGCATTCCAGTGGAGCTATTTCACATCCTGAAAGATGATGCTGTGAAAGTGCTGCACTCAATATGCCAGCAAATTTGGAAAACTCAGCAGTGGCCACAGGACTGGAAAAGGTCAGTCTTCATTCCAATCCCAAAGAAAGGCAATGGCAAAGAATACTCAAACTACCGCACAATTGCACTCATCTCACACACTAGTAAAGTCATGCTCAAAATTCTCCAAGCGAGGCTTCAGCAAAATATGAACCGTGAACTTATAGATGTTCAAGCAGGTTTTATAAAAGGCAGAGGCACCAGAGATCAAATTGCCAACATGCGCTGGATCATGGAGAAAGCAAGAGAGTTTCAGAAAAACGTCTATTTCTGCTTCATTGACTATGCCAAAGCCTTTGACTGTATGGATCACAATAAACTGTGGGAAATTCTGTAAGAATTGGTAATACCAGACCACCTGACCTGCCTCTTGAGAAACCTGTATGCATGTCGGGAAGAAACACTTAGAACTGGACATGGAGCAACAGACTTGTTCCAAAAAGGAAAAGGATGTACTCAAGGTTGTATATTTTCACCCTGCTTATTTAACTTCTATGCGGAGTACATCATGAGGAACGCTGGGCTGGAAGAAGCACAAGCTGGAATCAAGATTGCCGGGAGAAATATCAATAACCTCAGATTTGCAGATGACACCACCCTTATGGCAGAAAGTGAAGAGGAACTAAAAAGCCCATTGATGAAAGTGAAAGAGGAGAGAGAAAAGGTTGGCTTGAAGCTCAACTTTCAGAAAACAAAGATCATGGCATCTGGTCCCATCACTTCATGGGAAATAGATGGGGAAACAGTGGAAACAGTGTCAGACTTTATTTTTTGCAGTTCCAAAATCACTGTGGATACTTATTGCAGCCATGAAATTAAAAGACGCTTACTCCTTGGAAGGAAATGTATGACCAACCTAGATAGTGTATTACAAAGCAGAGACGTTACTTTGCCAACCAAGGTCCATCTAGTCAAGGCTATGGTTTTTCCCGTGGTCATGTATGGATGTGAGAGTTGGACTGTGAAGAAAGCTGATCGCCGAAGAATTGATGCTTTTGAACTGTGGTGCTGGAGAAGACTCTTGAGAGTCCCTTGGACTGCAAGGAGATCCAGCCAGTCCATTCTAAAGGAGATCAATCCTGGGTGTTTATTGGAAGGACTGCTGCTAAAGCTGAAACTCCAATACTTTGACCACCTCATGAGACGAGTTGACTCACTGGAAAATTCTCTGATGCTGTGAGGGAAAGGGGGCCGGAGGAGAAGGGGACGACAGAGAATGAGATGGCTGGATGGCATCACCGTCTCGATGGACATGAGTTTGAGTGAACTCTGGGAGTTGGTAATGGACAGGGAGGCCTGGCGTGCTGTGATTTATGGGGTCGCAAAGAGTCGGACATCACTGAGAAACTGAACGGAACTGAACTGAACTATAACATTTTTTTACAAATAATTTGCTCATAATTCTCATTTTAAGGATCAGTTACTACCATTTGAATCCAAGTTTGTCCTCTGAAAATGAAAGATGTCATTATTCATGAGCAGCAGGGATGGAGTGAGTCAAGGAGAGGGCTGTAGGTGCTGAGGTCTGGAGGCAGGTGGAGGGCAGGTTATTAAGACTCCTTGAAGGCCATGGGAGCAACCTCACTTTTACAATTTCATTTTTCTTGTATATTGAAATAAATTTGATTTCCAATTTTGTGTTAGTTTCAGACGTACAGGAAATGATTCATTTATCAATTCAGTTCTGTTCAGTCTCTCAGTCGTGTCCGACTCTCTGCGACCCCATGAATCACAGCACACTAGGCCTCCATACACATATATCCATTCTTTTTCAGTTCCTTTTCCCAGGTAGGTGAGTACAGAATATTGAGTAGAGTTCCCTGTGCTGTCCAGGAGGGCCTCACGGTTAGCCAAGGGTAAAGGTGGGGAGGAAGGATACATTAGGAGTTTGGGATTAACATAGACATACTACTAGATATAAAATAGATAAACAACAAGGGAATGGCCTCATTTTTCTGCTGAGGTGGGAATCTATTTGAAAGATTTGAGCACTGTTTGGAATATATGAAGATCTCTGAGTTAATCAAAGCTTCTAATAAAAAAAAAAAAAGGGAAAATGTTTCCACAGTGTGGAAGATTTTCCACCACTTGTCCCACCTACACACTCATTTCTTTCAGGACACGAGGTGGTGAAGCTCTGCAGACTTATTGGGAGGGGCAGGGCATGGACAGTTGGGCCACGTACTTTGTCTGAGGAACTTAATATCAGGAAGGATGTAGGATGGCCCTTTCTGTGTCTGTAACCAGATACAGTGAGGAGGAAATGGAAGGTGAGTTGCTGTCTGTGGTTATAATTTTCAAAGTACATATGTTGGAGTTATCTATTAACATAATACTAGAGTGACTTGGAGAAAGAAATGTCTGCCTGCTCCAGTGTTCTTGCTTGGAGAATCCCAGGGATGGGGGAGCCTGGTGGACTTCCGTCTATGGGGTCACACAGAATCGGACACGACTGAAGTGACTTAGCAGTAGAAGCAGAGTGACTTGATAAACTCAGTGAGAGAGCATCTTCTTAGGCAGTTGTGAGACAACTTCAGCAAGAGCTGGCTGACACTGTGGAAAAGCAGTCTATGTCCCTCAAAAAGTTCCTGGATATACCCGTCCCCAATGGAGAGGAGCACACAATTTACAGACTCAGTTCGAGATGCAGCCCTATTCCCCTGTTGTGCATCAAGGGGAATCCCGAGGGTCCCCTTCAAACATGAAAGGAGACCTGACTTCCCTGAGGCAACACGAGCGAATTCCTGAGGTCCCCGTCGCAACTCGAGAGGAACCCCAAGCTTCCCGCCGCAACTCGAGGAAAAACACAAGATTCTCCCCTCAAGGTGAGATGATGAAATTTTCCGCTGCAGAGTTTCAAGAGAAATCCCACATTCCCGCTAGAAACCCGAAAGGGTACTTAACATCATTTATGCAATTCAAAAATTACCCAGACATACCCGTCGCCACTCAAGAGGCACACCGAGTATCCTGCCACAACTGACAAAGTGCCCCATTTTCCAGTCCTCTTTTCCACATGAGAGTTGATTCCCCTACTGTGTCTGGAATGGAATCCCGATGTTCACGTCACACATTTCAAGGAGGCTGGTATCACCTTGAAACTTGGCAGGAACCCAAGGGGTCAAAACACAATTCAAAAAGGTACCAATGTCCCCACTCACTCGAGATATTGTCTGATTCCGCTGCACCGATTCAAATGTATCCTCGATATCAACTCACAAGATGAGTGGAGACCTCACTCCCCGAGCATTCTCGATACAATCTCCAGGTGCAAATTCAACTCGACTGTGGACTAACACACCTTTTTCAACTTGAGAAGAAAGCGGAGTTCCATGCCTGAACATGAGACTAGGCCTGACTCCCTAGGTGAATTTTGAGATCAACCCCGAGAACACTATTGCCACCAGAGAGGAATGCTGACTTGACGGACTCAAATCGAGATGCAACCCTATTTCTCTGCAGCGACTCCAAAGGAATCCCGAGGTTCCCTTTGCAAATGGAAAGGCATTCTGACTTCCAAGAGACAACACGGGAGACTCCCTGATATTCCCGTCGTTACTCGAGAGGATCACCAAACTTCCCGCAGCAACTCGAGAAAAACATCGAGATTACTCCTTCAAAGCGAGATGAAGCCCTTTTTATCTGGCAGCACCTAGATAGCAATCCCGAGTTCCTTCTCAAAATGCCATGTGAGTTTGAATTCCTTGATGCAACTCAAGGATTGCCCAGAGATACCCGTCACAGTGAGAGAAGAACTCTGAATTTCCCGCCACAATTTAAGAGGAGCTCCATGATCACAACTCACATCAAGATAACGGGCCATTCCCTTTTCACCTGAAGAGGAATCTCAACTTCCCCTAGCACCACTTGACTATCAAGGACCTACCACTGTCTCACCTATTGAAACTCGAGGGCAACCCCGTGGATCCTGCAGCAAGGTTAAAGGACTCTGAGTTCACACTCAACTAGAGATGAGTCATGATGTGCTTACACCAACTCCAGTGGAACACTGAGTATCTCCTCCAAACATGATTCGAGGTATGAATACCCGGCTTAACCTCTGGAAAAAGACCAAATTCCCCGCTTCAACAGACAGCACGCCTGACAACCCTTTTAAAACTCGGGAGGAAAGCAGAGTTCCATCCTCAGCAAATACTAGGCTTGACTCCCCAGTGGAACGTTCATAGCAACCTTAAGACCCTGACGCCACTGGAGAGGAACACTGAGTTTACCCACTCAAGTTAAATGCGGCCCTAATGCCCTACAGCGACTCAAAAGGAATCCCGAGGTTCCACTTTCAACACGAAAGGAGACCTGACTTCCCTGAGCAACACTAGCGAGTCCCATAGGTCCCCATCGTAACACAAGAAGAACTCCAAGTTTCAAGCCACAACCCAAGAAAAACCTAGATTTGAGTCCATCAACTCAGCATTCCTCTCTGGTGGCAAAATTCACAAACCATGAAATACTCCCCTCAACGCAGCAGGACACCTCTTTCTGCTGCCGCGTTTTGAGAGAAATCACACTTCAAACTCAAAAGGATGCTACACACCCTATACACAACTCAAGAAGTTCCCCGAGATACCCTGCTGCACTTGAGAGGAACAGCGAGTTTCCTGCCACAGCTCAAGAAAAGCCCCGTTTTCCACTCGTCATCTTGAGATGAGGATCAATTACCCTGCTTCGTCTGGAAAGGAATCCCAATGTTCCCGTTGAATCTAAAGAGGAGGCCCATCTTCCCTGAAACTCAAAAGGACCCCGAGGGGTCATGCCACAATTTAAAAAGACACCAATTTCCCCATCTGCTCAACATAAGGCCTGATTCAACTGTACCAATTCAAATCGAAACCCCAGGATCAACTAACATGACGAAGGGAGGCCTGACTTCCCAGGTGCATCATTGAGAAAAAGCCCCAGGGCCCAACTTCAACTGGACAGGAAGCCTCGCACCCCTTTTATAACTCGAAAGGATAGCGGAGTTCCATGCCTCAACAAGAGATGTGGCATGATTCCCTTGTTGAAACTCCATAGGAACACTGACATCCAAGTCAGAACTGGAGAGGCACCCTGATGTTAGTGCCTCAACTCCAGATGAGACCCTATTCCCCTGCACTGACTTGAGAGGCATCCCAAAGGCTCCTCACACCTCAACATGATTTCTGACTTCCCAGAGACAATTTGAGATGCTCCGTGAAGCCTCTTTTGCAACTCAAGTAATCCAAAAGTTTCCAGCCCCAACTCGAGAAACACATTGTGATTACCCCCTTCAATGTGAAGTGAAGCCCGATTCCTCTGCAGTGACTCGAGAGCAATCCCGAGCTCCCCCTCTCAACTTGACTTCCCTGAGGCAACACGAGAATCTCCCTGAGTTCCCCATCATAACTCGAAAGGAAAGCCAAACTCCCCTCCACAACTCGACAAAAACCAGGAGATGCCCCAGGCAACGTCACATGAGGCCCTTTTTTTTTTTCCTGCACCACCTGGAGAGCTATCCCGAGTTGTCTCTCAAGATTCAATAGGAAGCTTGAATCCCTATTTACAACTCAAGGGACTCCCAGAATACCTGTCTTGAATCGAGAGAAAACCCGAGTTTCCATCCACACCTCTAGAAGAGCTCCATATTCCCCACCTCATCACGATATTAGCATTCAAACCCTGCTTCAACTCAAGGGGAATTTTTCTTTCTTCTCCCACCACAAGAGGAGGCCTCTGTCTCCTATTGAAACTCTAGGGCTATCCTGGGGATTCTGCTGCAAGGATAAAGGACTCTGAGTTCCCCTTCCAATCGAGGTAGATCCTGATGTCCTAGCACAGCTCCAATGGAACACTGAGTATCCCCTCACAATATGATGGGAGACCTGACACCCATGCTGAGCCTATAGAAAAAGCCCTATTGAACCGCCTGATCAAGACATGAAGACAGACTCTGCTTTTACAACTCGAAGTGAAAGCAGAATGCCATGCCTCAAATCGAGACGAGGCCTGACTCCCCAGTTGAACCTTCATAGGAACCCCAAGATCCCTGTCGCCACTGGAGAGGAATACACAGTTGACTGACCAAAGCTATTTGTGACCCTCTTACCCTGCCGTGCCTCGAGAGGAATTCCGAGGTTCCCATTCCAACACGAAAGGAGACCTGACTTCCCTGAGGCAACACGAGTGAGTTCCTGAGGTCCCCGTCGCAACTTGAGAGGAACCCCAATGTCCCGCCAAAACTCGAGAAAAACCACAAGCTTCTCCCCTCAATGTGAAATGAGGAATTTTCTGGTGTAGAGTCTCAAGAGAAATCCCACATTCCCGCTTGAAACTCGAAAGGTTACTTAACATCCTTTATGCGACAAAATAATTACCCCAACATACCCGTCCCCACTGGAGAGGAACACCGAATTCCCAGCCACAAATGACAAAGTGCCCCGTTTTCCAGTCCTCTTTTCTAGATGACAGTCGATTCCCCTGCTTTATCTGGAATGAAATCCCGACATTGCGAGGAGGCTGGTATAACCTTGAACCTCGGGAGGAACCCCGGGGGTCAAACCACAATTCGAAAAGGTACCAGTGTCCCCACCCACTCGGATATTGTCTGATTCCACTGCACCGATTCAAATGTATCCTCCAATATCAACTCACAAGACGAGTGGAGACCTGACTCCCTGAACATTGTCAATGAAATCTCCAGGTACAAATTCAACTCGACTGAGGCCTAACAACCCTTTTACAACTCACAAAGAAATTGGAGTTCCATGCCTGAACACGAGATGAGGCCTGACTCTCCAAGTGAATTTTGAGAGTAACCCCGAGAACCCTGTTGCCACTGTAGAGGAATCCTGAATTGACGGACTCAAATCTAGATGCAGTCCTATTTCTCTACAGTGACTCCAAAGGAATCCTGAGATTCCCCTCCCAAATGGAAAGGCTTTCTGACTTCCCAGAGACAACACAGGAGGCTCCCTGATATTCCCTCCTTCCTCGAGAGGATCACCAAACTTCCCACAGCAACTCGAGAAAAACCTCGAGATTCCTCCTTTAAAGCGAGGTGAGGTCCATTTTATCCTGCAGCACTTCAAAAGAAATCAGAGTTCTTTCTCAAAATTCGATATGAGGCTTGAATTCCTTGATGCAACTCAAGGGTCGACCAGAGATACCCGTCAGGATGAGAGAACTCCAAATTTCCCGCCCCAATTTAAGAGGAACCCCGTGTTCACACCTCACCTCAAGATAATGGGCCATTCCCTTTTGAACTGAAGGGGAATCCCAAATTCCCCTCGCACCACTGACGAGTCCTGTCTCACCTATTGAAACTGGAGGGCAACCCCGTGGATCCAGCAGCAAGGTAAAAGGACTCTGAGTTCACACTCAACTAGAGATGAGTCATGATGCGCTAACACTAGCTCCAGTGGAACACTGAGTATCACCTCCCAACATTATCCGAGGCATGAATCGCTGGCTGAGCCTCTCAAAAAAGCCCAAATTCCCTGCTTGAACAGACAGCAAGCCTGAGAACCCTTTCACAACTCGGAAGGAAACCATAGCTCCATTCTCAACAAAGACTAGGCCTGACTCCCCAGTGGAACCTTCCTACAAACCCCAAGATCCCTGACACCACTGGAGAGGAATACTGAGTTTACCGACTCAAGTCTAAATGTGGCCCTAATGCGCTGCATAGACTCGAAATGAATCCCGAGGTTCCACTTTCAACACGAAAAGAGACCTGACTTCCCTGAGGCAACACTTGTGAGTCCCATAAGTCCCCATCGTAACACGAAAAGACCTCCAAGCTTCAAGCCACAACTCAAGAAAAACCATGAAATTCTCCCCTCAACGAGACAGGACGCCCCTTTCCGCTGCAGTATCTCAAGAGAAATCCCACATTCCCTCTTTTAACTGGAAAGGACACTCGACACCCTACACACAACTCAAGAAGTTCCCCAAGAACCCAGTCACACTCGAGTGGAGCAGCGAGTTTCCTGTCACAGCTCATGAGGAACCACGTTTTCCACTCATTATCTCGAGATGAGGATCGAATCCCCTGCTTCTTCTGAAAAAGAATCCCGATGTTCCCCTTGAAACTGACGAGGTGGATCTCCCCTTGAAACTCGAGAGGACCGCAGGGTGTGGTGCCACAATTAAAAAAGACACCAATTTCCCCATCGCTCGACATAAGTCCTGACTCCACTGTTCCATTTCAAATGGAACCACCGGGATCAACTAACACCATGAAGGGAAGCCTAACTTCCCAGGTGCATCATTGAGAAAAATCCCCAGGACCCAACTTCAACTCGACAGGAGGCCTCGAAAGGATAGCGGAGTTCCATGCCTCCACAAGAGATGTGGCAAACGCCCTGTTGAAACTCCATAGGATCACTGAGATCCATGTCAGAACTGGAGAGGCACCCTGAGGTTAATGTCTCAACTCCAGATGAGACCCTATTCCCTTGCACTGACTTGAGAGGCATCCCAAATGCTCCTCACACCTCAAAAGGATTCGTGACTTCCCAGAGACAACTTGAAAGGCTCCGTGAGGCCCCAGTTGCAACTCGAGGTATCCGAAAGATTCCTGCCCCAACGGGAGAAACACTTTGTGATTACCCCCTCCAATGCGAATTGAAGCCCGATTCCTCTGCACTGACTCGAGAGCAATCCCGAGCTCCCCCTCGCAACTTGTCTTTCCTGAGGCAATGTTAGGAGCCCTAACATCTGAGTAGCCAGGATAGGCCTGAGACCTTGCTTAGGCCTAAGTTTCGATTTCCTGGAGACAGGGTGGAGGTTAAGTTCACAGAAACTCTTCCCTAAGAAGATCCCCCCGGCGCCAAAAATAAGAAACTCCTCCCTAGAAAAGTCCCACCTGTGCCAAAAATCAGGCCAATCAGAGGAAAAAGGGAAATCCCCCAGAAAAACCCCTGCGCATGCATGAACTGGCCAATGAGCTTCTGCCAGCTTGATCTTTTGAACAAAAATAAGTGCTTATGTAATCTGAGACTATGAAAACCTCTGTGACCTGGGCTCGGGGCTCTTGTCCCACTCCACTGCGCTGGAGGAGGCATGACCCCTAGCTCGAGCTAGAAATAAACCCCATTCTTTTGCATTGCTGCGAGTGTCTTATTCTACCAGTATGGGGGGACCGGACTCAGGGCATAACATTTGGGGGCTCGTCCGGGATCCCTCTGACTGGCGAGAATAATGCTCTCCCGTCAGAAGGGGTTCATCAGCCCAGAGGAGGGCTGATTACAGCACCCGTGCAAGGTCTGTTCAGGGGCGAATTGATCGCTGTAGCCAGCATAAGGCCGAGGCCCAGCATTCGCGCTGGAAGGCAGCTGGCTCTGAGGGAGAGAGGAGGTCTCTCCCGATCCGGAATCTGGTGGGCAGTGGACGCCCTTCGGTAAGGTTACTTTAAACTGCAGGAAGCCTCAGAGGTCTCAGAGACCTAGTAGTGTGTTTTAGGCCGACGTTTGTCTGTCCTCCATTTGTCATGTTATCGTGTGTGCCGGCATTGTCTCTGTCTCTCTCCTGTGTCTTTTCTCTCCCATAATCTATTCTGTGGTCATGGGTCAAAGAAGCTCTACCCCGCTCTCCTTCATGATGGATCATTTCTCTGACTTTAAATCTAGGGTGCGAGACTTGTCTCTGCTAGTGAAGAGGAATAAGCTGGTGACGCTTTGCTCCTCAGAGTGGCCCACTTTTAATGTCAGGTGGCCGAGAGAGGGAACATTCAGCCTGCCCACCATCCGGGCTGTTGGGGGAAGATTCTCACGCCCGGCCCTTCTGGCTACCTGGACCAGATGCCCTATATCCTGGTCTGGCAAGATCTGGTGGAAAACCCACCAGCATGGATAAAGCCTTTTGTTTCTATCCTTTTCACCCATAATCCCACCTGGGATGACTGTCAGTAGCTGTTACAGGTGCTCTTCACCACGGAAGAACTGGAGCGGATTCTATCGGAAGCTCGGAAACATGTCCCGGGTGTGGACGGGAGGCCCACCATGCAGCCGAACCTAATTGATGTGGGATTTCCATTGACCCGGCCCCAGTGGGACTTTGAGCGCGCAGAAGATAGGGAGAATCTCCGAGTGTACCGCCAGACTCTTATGGCAGGCCTCCGAGCAGCGGCCCGGAGACCAAGGAATTTGGCTAAGATAAAGCAATGCCAAAGAATGCTCAAACTACCGCACAATTGCACTCATCTCACACGCTAGTAAAGTCATGCTCAAAATTCTCCAAGCCAGGCTTCAGCAGTATGTAAACCGTGAACTCCCAGATGTTCAAGCAGGTTTTAGAAAAGGCAGAGGCACCAGAGATCAAATTGCCAACATCCGCTGGATCATGGAGAAAGCAAGAGAGTTCAAGAAAAACATCTATTTCTGCTTCATTGACTATGCCAAAGCCTTTGACTGTGTCGATCACAATAAACTGTGGAACATTCTGAAAGAGATGGGAATCCCAGATCACCTGACCTGCCTCTTGAGAAACCTGTATGCAGGTCAGGAAGCAACAGTTAGAACTGGACATGAAACAACAGACTGGTTCCAAATAGGAAAAGGTGTACGTCAAGGTTGTATATTGTCACCTTGCTTATTTAACTTCTATGCAGAGTACATCATGAGGAACGCTGGGCTGGAAGACGCACAAGCTGGAATCAAGATTGCTGGGAGAAATATCAATAACCTCAGATATGCAGATGACACTACCCTTATGGCAGAAAGTGAAGAGGAACTCAAAATCCTCTTGATGAAAGTGAAAGAGGAGAGTGAAAAGGTTGGCTTGAAGCTCAACATTCAGAAAACAAAGATCATGGCATCTGGTCCCATCACTTCATGGGAAATAGATGGAGAAACAGTGGAAACAGTGTCAGACTTTATTTTTTTGGGTTCCAAAATAATTGCGGATGCTGATTGCAGCCATGAAATTAAAAGACGCTTACTCATTGGAAGGAAAGTTGTGACCAACCTTGATAGTGTATTACAAAGCAGAGACATTACTTTGCCAAGCAAGGTCCATCTAGTCAAGGCTATGGTTTTTCCCGTGGTCATGTATGGATGTGAGAGTTGGACTGTGAAGAAAGCTGATCGCCGAAGAATCGATGCTTTTGAAATGTGGTGTTGGAGAAGACTCTTGAGGGTCGCTTATACTGCAAGGAGATCCAACCAGTCCATTCTAAAGGAGATCAATCCTGGATGTTCATTGGAGGGACTGATGCTAAAGCTGAAACTGCAATACTTTGGCCACCTCATGTGACGAGTTGACTCACTGGAAAAGACTCTGATTCCAGCAGGGATTGGGGGCGGGAGGAGACGGGGACGACAGAGAATGAGATGGCTGGATGGCATCACCGACTCTGTGGACATGAGTTTGAGTGAACTCCGGGAGTTGGTGATGGACAGGGAGGCCTGGCGTGCTGTAGTTCATGGGGTCGTGGAGAGTCGGACACGACTGAGAGACTGAACTGAACTGAACTGAAAGTTGTTCAGGGATTGGTTTTGGCTATGGAGATTAAATGAAAATTACGCTGTGAATACAATCCCCAGAGCTCAGGTCAAGTAAAAAGGATGAATCGGACCCTAAAAGAAACATTGGCAAAATTGGCAATAGAGACTGGCGGGGACTGGGTGATTCTCTTTCCTTATGCCTTTACTGTTTATGGGGTCCCTCCGCCGACCCCCTATAGAATCGGTCCAACTGTTTTTATAAACTAGTAAATTTTATATTATAATGTCTAATTCATGACTAAAGACTCGCACTGTGTCTTAATATGTGTTGGTATGTCTTTGTCTCTGAGTAATATTTTTGAAGTTAATTCATAAATGAACTCTATTTAATTGGTTTAAAAAAGGGTAAGTGCTTACAAATCAAATAATTCTAAATTAAATAATAAATTCCAGGTTCAAGTAAACTGGAAAATATTCAGTATTAAATACCTGATATTAATGTTTATTGGTCTATCTAATATAGACATGTCTTAGAGTAATTAATATTAAGTAGAATATTTTCATTGCACCTAGGTTCAATATAAATTAAATATCATAACTGTTACAAGTTTGTCGACAAAGAAATTACCTTGAGTGAAAAAAAAAAACTTCTAAGAAATGTAAATGAGACATGAGCTTTCAGAGACGCCGGCCCCGACAGCGCAGACGCGAGAGACTCCGGCCCCGACAGCGCAGACGCGAGAGACGCCGGCCCCGGCGCAACCGATCAGGCAAAGAGGTGCGCCCGAGAGGAGCTACCCCATGCCTGAGGCCAGGGCCAGGGGCCGAGAGGAGCTGCCCCACGTCCAACAGGCGGTGGCTGCGTAGGCACAGGAGGGCCGAGAGGAGCTATTCTACGTGCAAGGTCAGGAGGGGCGGCCTTGAGGAGATACCCCTCATCCAAGGTAAGGTACAGCGGCTGGACTTTGCTGGAGCGGCTGTGAAGAGATTTTCCAAGACCAAGGTAAGAGAAACCCAAATAAGATGGTAGGTATTGGGAGGGGGCATCAGAGGGCAGACACACTGAAATCATAATCACAGGAAACTAGTTGATCTGATCACATCGACCACAGCCGAATGTGGTCCACTGGAAAAGGGAATGGCAAACCACTTCAGTATACTTGCCTTGAGAACCCCATGAACAGTATCAAAAGCAAAATGATAGGATACTAAATGAGGAATTCCCCAGATCGGTAGGTGCCCAGTATGCTACTGGAGATCAGTGGAGAAGTAACTCTAGAAGGAATAAAGGGAAGGAGCAAAATCAAAATCAATACCCAGTTGTGGATGTGACCGATGATAGAAGCAAAGTCCGGTGCTGTAAGAGCAATATTGCATAGGAACCTGGAATGTTAGGTACATGAATCAAGGCAAATTGGAAGTGGTCAAACAGGAGATGGCAAGAGTGAACATAGACATTCTAGGAATCAGTGAATTAAAATGGATTGGAATGGGTGAATTTAACTCAGATGACCCTTATATCTACTACTGTGGGCAGGAATCCCTTAGAAGAAATGGAGTAGCCATCATGGTCAACAAAAGAGTCTGAAATGCAGTACTTGGATGCAATCTTAAAAACGACAGGATGATTTCTGTTCATTTCCAAGGCAAACCATTCAATATTACAGTAATCCAGGCCTATGCCCCAACCAGTAACGCTGAAGAAGCCGAAGTTGAACAGTTCTATGAAGACCTACAAGACCTTTTAGAACTAACACCCAAAAAAGATGTCCTTTTCATTATAGGGGACTGAAATGCAAAAGTAGGAAGTCAAGAAACACCTGGAGTAACAGGCAAATTTGGCCTTGGAGCACGGAATGAAGCAGGGTAAAGGCTAATAGTGTTTTGCCAAGAGAATGCACTGGTCATAGCAAACACCCTCTTCGAACAACACAAGAGAAGACTCTACACATGGACATCACCAGATGGTCAACACAGAAATCAGATTGATTATATTCTTTGCAGCCAAAGATGGAGAAGCTGTATACAGTTAGCAAAAACAAGACCAGGAGCTGACTGTGGCTCAGGTCATGAACTCCTTATTGCCAAATTCAGAATTAAATTGAAGAAAGTAGGGAAAACCACTAGACCATTCAGATATGACTTAAATCAAATCCCTTATGATTATACAGTGGAAGTGAGGAATAGATTTAAGGGACTAGATCTGATAGACAGAGTGCCTGATGAACTCTGGACGGAGGTTCATGACATTGTACAGGAGACAGGGACCATGACCATCCCCATGGAAAAGAAATGCAAAATAGCAAAATGGCTGTCTGAGGAGGCCTTACAAATAGCTGTGAAAAGAAGAGAGGCAAAAAGCAAAGGAGAAAAGGAAAGATATAAGCATCTGAATGCAGAGTTCCAAAGAATAGCAAAGAGAGATAAGAAAGCCTTCCTCAGTGATCAATGCAAAGAAATAGAGGAAAACAACAGAGTAGGAAAAACAAGAGATCTCTTCAAGAAAATTAGAGATTCCAAGGGAACATTTCATGGAAAGATGGGCTAAATAAAGGACAGGAATGGTATGGACCTAACAGAAGCAGAAGATATTAAGAAGAAGTGGCAAGAATACACAGAAGAACTGTACAAAAAAGATCTTTACGACCAAGATAGTCATGATAACGTGATCACTGACCTAGAGCCAGACATCTTGGAATGTGAAGTCAAGTGGGTCTTAGAAAGCATCACTGCGAACAAAGCTAGTGGAGGTGATGGAATTCCAGTTGAGCTATTTCAAATCTTGAAAGATGATGCTGTGAAAGTGCTGCACTCAATATGCCAGCGAATTTGGAAAACTCAGCAGTGGCCACAGGACTGGAAAAGCTCAGTCTTCATTCCAATCCCAAAGAAAGGCAATGCCAAAGAATACTCAAACTACCGCACAATTGCACTCATCTCACACGCTAGTAAAGTCATGCTCAAAATTCTCCAAGCCAGGCTTCAGCAGTATGTGAACCGTGAACTCCCAGATGTTCAAGCACGTTTTAGAAAAGGCAGAGGCACCAGAGATCAAATTGCCAACATCCGCTGGATCATGGAGAAAGCAAGAGAGTTCCAGTAAAACATCTATTTTTGCTTCATTGACTATGCCAAAGCCTTTGACTGTGTGGATCACAATAAACTGTGGAACATTGGGAAAGAGATGGGAATACCAGACCACCTGACCTGCCTCTTGAGAAACCTGTATGCAGGTCAGGAAGCAACAGTCAGAACTTTACATGGAACAACAGACTGGTTCCAAATAGGAAAGGGAGTGCATCAAGGCTGTATATTGTCACCTTGCTTATTTCACTTCTATACAGAGTACATCATGAGGAATGCTGGGCTGGAAGAAGCACAAGCTGGAATCAAGATTGCTGGGAGAAATATCAATAATCTCAGATATGCAGATGACACAACCCTTATGGCAGAAAGTGAAGAGGAACTCAAAAGCCTCTTGAGGAAAGTAAAAGAGGAGAGTGAAAAGGTTGGCTTGAAGCTCAACATTCAGAAAACGAAGATCATGGCATCTGGTCCCATCACTTCATGGGAAATAGATGGAAAAACAGTGGAAACAGTGTCAGACTTTATTTTTGGGGGCTCCAAAATCACTGCGGATGCTGATTGCAGCCATGAAATTAAAAGACGCTTACTCCTTGGAAGGAAAGTTATGATCAACCTTGATAACATATTAAAAAGCAGAGACATTACTTTGCCAACCAAGGTCCGTCTAGTCAAGGCTATGGTTTTTCCCGTGGTCATGTATGGATGTGAGAGTTGGACTGTGAAGAAACCTGATCGCCGAAGAATTGATGCTTTTGAACTGTGGTGTAGGAGAAGACTCTTGAGAGTCCCTTGTACTGCAAGGTGATCCAACCAGTCCATTCTAAGGGAGATCGATCCTGGGTGTTCATTGGAAGGACTGATGCTAAAGCTGAAACTGCAATGCTTTGGCCACCTCATGAGACGAGTTGACTCACTGGAAAAGACTCTGATGCTGGGAAGGGTTGGGGGCGGGAGGAGAAGGGGACGACCGAGAATGAGATGGCTGGATGGCATCACCGACTCTGAGGACATGAGTTTGAGTGAACTCCGGGAGTTGGTGATGGACAGGGAGGCCTGGCGTGCTGTGATTCATAGGGTCGCGGAGAGTCGGACACGACTGAGCGACTGAACTGAACTGAAGTGAACTATTAAGATTAAAAATGTCTGTCTAAAACAGTTTCTCTAGATTTTGGTAACCTGAATTTCTAAGGTTGTGCTAAATTAAGTAACAAAGATTTATTGAATAGCTAAGTCATTTCCAAATAAAATTAGATTCTAAAACATTCACTACTGAATACTAACTTACAGAAAAACTAAGATTTTAGACTATTAATAAATAATGTTTGATGCCATCCTGAGATGTTTGCTAAAATTTTTTAAGTTATCACTGGTATTTTTGTTCACCAATCTATAGAATGCTAATATAAAGGTCAATTCTTAGTTGTTTAAAGGAAGTAAGTTGTGTGTGTTCAGTAAAGAAGGTATGAAGAATGAAGTTACACTTTATGAAGGAAAAAGGTAGTAGATCTGACTTACAGTTGTCTGTTCCAGGATGGGAGATTAAATGGGTACAGAAAGTCATAAAATGGTTTTGTGGAAGTTGGACTCCAAGGAAAGAGTTTTGTGTAGAAATAAACGTTTTCTTGAGATGTTAAACTGCATTTGACAATAGATTTAAGTTTATTTGCCTCTTAAGTGGTCTGTTCTACATTTGCCTCTGAAATCCTATATTGTTACTATGGCTGAGTGAATAGCTATTGTTTCACAGTGACCTATAATCCCATCTGACTGAGTGCTCTAAACCTTTCTGATATTTGTTGACAAAACTTCCTAAATCAATCTGATGAAGCACTTCTGGCTTCTAGCTAACTTTGGGATGCTTCAGAGGGCCCCTGAAACATCCCAAAGGGAGATATTACACTAATTGGGTTCAACTTCCATGTTATATTACATGGGAAGTACCGTCAAGTGAATAATAAATCTCGGGTATATTGTATGGTAAATGTAACTAATACAGATATCCTAGAAACAATTTATATATAAATTCTGATATATTCGGGTAAAATGTTGCCATAATTCTGATTACTATCTTAAAGTGTTGTCACAGCACTAACCATGCTTCTTGTGAAAATGCTTCCTCTTCCAGAAGATTTATAAAAAGGACTTTTGGATAAATACAAGTTTCTGAACTGGGTAAGAAATTAAAAGATTCTAGTGAGAAACCTGATGACTGTACAGAGGTTAACAAAAGGCCGAATGAACTGGCAAATATGCTTATAACTTTTATGGTTTCTGAAAAATTACTGGTTTGAATCTGTGTTTTCCAGATTTTAGGAAACCTTCCCCTCAAATTAATTATGACTTAACAGTAATTTTGGTAAAATGGTATTTAATAGACAAATAAAGCATTTAACATTTTTCTCTATCTGACCCCTTCAGAGACTGGAAACTCTTAGGCTTCCAGTAACTTTATCAGATAAACTAAGAAGATTATCTCACTAAGAGGTACAGAAATCTCAGTTTTGGAGACCTTAAGAAAGGGAGGAATTCACTCACATCTGTTAGGCAAAATCTGTGATAAGCCTTTGAGATGACTTTCCTAGCCCTGAAAGGTTTTAAAGTTAAGTTTGAGACTCTGTAAAAGTTTCAGCAAAGTAAAGCAAAAAAAAAAAAAAAAAGTCTATGGTTATATAAATAATCAGGTCAAGTTTATTGAGAACAGATCTATTTTGTAAACAAGTCTTAATTTGGTTATATTTGATAAAAATGAGAGTAATTTTAGGGGAAAAAATGATGTTTCAATGAGTGTTAAATCCCAGTTTGTTAATGGAAGTCTGTATCTACTAAGACTCATTTCCTGACTGAACCTTTGCTGTTATGTGATATTAATATAGGATTTTGTTGAGTTCTTGAAGAGCACCCTAGGTTTGTTTCTGAAGCTTGTCTCAGTGATCTATCTTTGGATGAAGATCAGATGCCTCATGACATAATTTAAGGGACTGTCTCCAACTTGGATGGAAGGACTTTTTCAGAAGAAACTACACTAAACCAGGATGAGAAGACGACGACATCAGAGGTAGACAGCTTGCCCAAGATGCTGGACCTGATTCTTATGATCATTTGTAATGTTTTCTTGACTTCTTAGACCTCTGCATATAAATCAAATGCTTTTCTACCATAGGCCTGATCCTATGCTAGTTTTAGAAATTAATCCAATTGTCGGGTTTGTAGACATGTGAAAGCTCATTCGGCTTATACAAAAACTCTGTTAGACTTGTGCCATCCTAATGTCCTTAAACCATGGCAACAGTCTGCTTCTAAATTGGAAAATTAAAAAATAGCTGGAAATCAGAGTCAGGGCTATGGGAAATCCAAGATGGCTGGTTGGCTTTTCCCAGCTCCCTGACAAACCTCATTTTTTATTTGATGGCTTAAAGCCTTCCTGGCTACAGGGTTAACGCCTCCATAATGAAAAATCATGGAATATTAAGTTTGTAAAGTGTTAAATTAAGTTTCTAGTTTTGTTAATTAAGGTCTAGTGTTTACTAAGACTCACTGCTGAGACAGTTCCTTGTTACATGATACTGCTAAAAGATTTAATTAAGTTATTAAAAAGGACACTCTAGGTTAGTTTCTAAGGCTTATCTCAGTAACCAATCTTCAAATAAAGAAAGGTCAGATGCTCCATAATGTACAACCAGGAGATTAACACCAGGCTATTGAACTGATAGTCATTTAACAAATGAAGTCAGGTGACTTGGGGTATACCAGGCTTTATCTAATAAAAGTTCTTGACTTATAATTCTTATTTTACTAATAACTGCTAGCTATGGCTATATTATTTTCTCTGTCACTTGTTTCACTGAGCCTGTGATATAATGCTGATATGCAGTTCCATATGAGATCAATAATTGTAATAATGTGACTCTGAGTATGAGAAAAAGCAACAAGAGGGAATATTTTTCTGGACCAGGAGGCTAGTAAGACAGTGGTCCAGAGACTTTTGCTACTTACAAGGCCTGGTCCAATTTTAGCACACTGAGTGGCCCATCGCTTCCCTAGACCTGGGAATGAGCCTTCCCAGCACCACGGGACACAATGGCCATAAAATGGTGTCACATGGTCGGATATGTGGCTATGAAGGGACCCTGCTGACTGGAAGTTGGTACTTGCCAGCTGCCTCTACAAAGATTATGTCATGACCATTGCAAGCTGCTGAATTTCAACACACCCTGAAAGAAGTTCAGGGTGAAAATCAGGAATGAGGCACTCTGTGCTCTGAAAAAAACTGGCATAACAGGCCTTCAGAAAGTCAGATCTTTTCAGAAAAAGGTTTTATTAGTTCCAATTCTTGCATCTTCTCATACCTAGAAAAACACTGATGTCGTTAATGGTGACATCTGCTTTGGCTATTAAAAAATTTTTACAATTAAAAGTCAAAATAGAGTAGCTATGGTTCAGACATCCTGGGAAATAACTATTTCCAAATATCCTGAAAAATGATATTATGGGTGTGATTTCAGATTAGACGCTGTAACCTAATGTAAAACTTAATTTTCCTGTAATGCATTTTTGCTTCTGTACTTTGCTTGCTGCTCATAGAACCAAAGTTACTCCATTTTAGATAAGGTTGTTTTTAAGTAAAGATTCCTAGAATTGTTTTTGAGTAAGGCTGTATAAAGATCCCTGGATCAAACTCTACCCACGGAGGAAGATTCCTCCATTTGAACAACAGAAAAGGGGGGAGATGTTAGGATCCCTAACATCTGAGTAGCCAGGATAGGCCTGAGACCTTGCTTAGGCCTAAGTTTCGATTTCCTGGAGACAGGGTGGAGGCTAAGTTCACAGAAACTCTTCCCTAAGAAGATCCCACCGGGGCCAAAAATAAGAAACTCCTCCCTAGAAAAGTCCCACCTGTGCCAAAAATCAGGCCAATCAGAGGAAAAAGGGAAATCCCCCAGAAAAACCCCTGTGCACGCATGAACTGGCCAATGAGCTTCTGCCAGCTTGATCTTTTGAACAAAAATAGGTGCTTATGTAATCTGAGACTATGAAAACCTCTGTGACCTGGGCTCGGGGCTCTTGTCCCACTCCACTGCGCTGGAGGAGGCATGACCCCTAGCTCGAGCTAGAAATAAACCCCATTCTTGCTTTTGCATTGCTGCGAGTGTCTTATTCTACCAGTATGGGGGAACTGGACTCAGGGCATAACAGCAACACGAGAGTCTCCCTGGGAACCCATCGTAACTCGAAAGGAAAGCCAAACTTCCCTCCGCAACTTGACAAAAACCAGGAGATGCCCCAGGCAACGTCACATGAAGCCCTTTTCTTCTTGCAGCGCTTGGAGGGCTATCAAGAGTTCTCTCTCAAGATTTGATAGGAGGTTGGAATCCCTATTTATAACTCAAGTGGCTCCCAGAATACTCATCTTCAGTCGAGAGAAAACCCGAGTTTCCATCCACACCTCTAGAAGAGCCCTGTATTCCCCACCTCATCATGATATGAGCATTCATTCTTTGCTTCAACTCAAGAGGAATCCTTCCTTCTTCTCCAACTAAAAGAAGAGGCCTCTGTCTCCTGTTGAAACTCGAGGGCTATCCCAGGGATCCTGCTGCAAGGATAAAGGACTCTGAGTTCCCCCTCCAATCGAGGTAGGTCCTCATGTCCTAGTACAGCTCCAATGGAACACTGAGTATCCCCTCACAATATGATGGGAGACCTGACACCCATGCTGAGCCTATAGGAAAAGCCCTATTGAACTGCCTGTTACGACAAGAGGACAGACTCTGCTTTTACAACTCGAAATGAAAGCAGAATGCCATGCCTCAAATCGAGACGAGGCCTGACTCCCCAGTTGAACCTTCATAGCAAACCCGAGATCCCTCTCACCACTGGAGAAGAACACACAGTTGACCGACTCAATGTTATTTGTGGCCATATTACCCTGCCGAGCCTTGAGAGGAATCCCGAGGTTCCCCTTCCAACACGAAAGGAGACCTGACTTCCCTGAGACAACACGGGCTAGTTCCTGAGGTCCCTGTCACAACTCGAGAGGAACCCCAAGCTTCCTGCCACAACTCGAGAAAAACCACAAGAGTCTCCCCTCAGTATGAGTTGAGGAACTTTTCCGCTGCAGAGTCTCAAGAGAAATCCCATATTCCCGCTTGAAACTCGAACGGGTATTTGACACCCTTTATGCGACTCAGAAAGTTCCCCGACATAGCCATCCCCACTGGAGAGGAGCCCACAGTTTACGGACTCAACACTAGATGAGGCCCTATTCCCATTCCATGCTTCGAGAGGAATCCCGAAGTTCCTCTTCCAACAGGAAAAGAGACCAGACTTCTCTGAAGCAACATGAGCGAGTTCCTGAGATCCCCGTCACAACTCGAGAGGAACCCCAAGCTTCCGGCTGCAACTCGAGAAAAACCACAAGATTCTCCCCTCAATGCTAGATGAGGAACTTTTCCGCTGCAGAGTCTCAAGAGAAATCCCACATTCCCACCTGAAACTCGAAAGGTTACTTAACATCCTTTATGTGACAAAATAATTACCCCGACATAGCCGTCCCCACTTGAGAGGAACACCGAGTTCCCTGAAACAATTAACAAAGTGCCCGGTTTTCCAGTTCTGTTTTCCAGATGACAGTTGATACCCCTGCTTTGGAATCCCGAAGTTCCCGTCACACATTATGAGGAGGCCTATATCACCCTGAAACTCGGAAGGAACCCCGGGGGTCAAACCACAATTCGAAAAGGTACCGATGTCCCCACCCACTCGAGTTATTGTGTGATTCCACTGCACCAATTCAAATGTATCCTCGAGTAACAACTCACAAGACAAGTGGAGACTTCACTTCCGGAGCATTCTCGATGGAATCTCCAGGTACAAATTCAACTTGACTGAGGCCTAACAACCCATTTATAACTTGCGAAGAAAGCAGAATTCCATGTCTGAACACGAGACGAGGCCTGACTCCCCAGGTGAATTTTGAGAGCAACGCCGAGAACCCTGTTGCTACTGGAGAGGAATTCTGAGTTGACGGACCTAAATCTAGATGCAGCCCTATTTGTCTGCAGTGACTCCAAAGGAATCCTGAGGTTCCCGTCACAAATGGAAAGGCTTTCTGACTTCCCAGAGACAACATGGGAGGCTCCCTGATATTCCCGTCGTTACTCGAGAGGATCACTAAACTTCCTGCAGCATCTCGAGAAAACCTCGAGATTGCTCCTTGAAAGCGAGAGGAGGCCCTTTTTATCCTGCAGCACTTCAAAAGAAATCCTGTGTTCCTTCTCAAAATTCGATATGAGGCTTGAATTCCTTGATGCAACTCAAGGGTCGCCCAGAGAAACCCTTCAGGATGAGAAAAGAACTCCGAATTTCCTGCCACAGTTTAAGAGGAGCCCCATGATCACACCTCACCTCAAGATAATGGGCCATTCCCTTTTGAACTGAAGAGGAATCCCAGCTTCCCCTCACACCACTTGAGAATACTGTCTCACCTATTGAAACTCGAAGGCAACCCAGTAGATCCTACAGCAAGGTAAAAGGACTCCGAGTTCACACTCAACAAGAGATGAGTCGTGATGGGCTTACACCAGCTACAGTGGAACACTGAGTATCACCTCCCAACATGATCCAAGGCATGTATCCCAGGCAGAGCCTCTTGAAAAAGCCCAAATTCCCTGCTTGAACAGAGGCAAGCATGACAACCCTTTCACAACACAGGAGGAAAGCAGAGCTCCATCTTCAACAAAGACTAGGCCTGACTCCCCAGTGGAACCTTCCTAGCAACCCCAAGATAGCTGTTGCCACTGGAGAGGAACACTGAGTTTACCGACTCAAGTCGAAATGCTGCCCTCATGCCCTGCAGCGACTCGAAAGGAATACCGAGGTTACACTTTCACCACGAAAGGGGACCTGACTTCCCTGAGGAAACACTCAGTTCAGTTCAGCTCAGTCGCTCAGTCGTGTCCGACTTTGCGACCCCATGAATCACAGCACGCCAGGCCTCCCTGTCCATCAGCAACTCCCCGAACTCACTCAAATTCACGTCCATTGAGTCGGTGATGCCATCCAGCCATCTCATTCTCTGTCGTCCCCATCTCCTCCCACCCCCAATCCCTCCCAGAATCAGACTCATCTCCAATGAGTCAACTAGACGCATGAGGTGGCCAAAGTACTGCAGTTTCAGCTTTAGCATCAGTCCTTCCAATGAACACCCAGGACTTATCTCCTCTAGAATGGACTGGTTGGATCTCCTTGCAGTCCAAGGGACTCTCAAGAGTCTTCTCCAGCACCACAGTTCAAAAGCATCAATTCTTTGGCTATCAGCTTTCTTCACAGTCCAACTCTCACATCCATACATGACCACGGGAAAAACCATAGCCTGGACTAGACAGACCTTGGTTGGCAAAGTAATGTCTCTGCTGTTTAATATGCTATCTAAGTTGGTCATAACTTTCCTTCCAAGGAGTAAGCGTCTTTTAATCTCATGGCTGCAATCAGCATCTGCAGTGATTTTGGAGCCCAAAAAATTAAAGTCTGACACTGTTTCCACTGTTTTTCCATCTATTTCCCATGAAGTGATGGAACCAAATCCTAGTATCAGGGCGGAAATTAGACACTGAAGAGATCAGCAAACAGAAGCTAAAACAGAGGGAACCACCTTGGAAATGACAGAGAAGTCTAGAGACTACTTGAAGAATAAGACCAAAAACCAGAGGCAAGAGGCTTAAGCGCGGATCCTGAAAACATCAGAGAACTCCTGACTCCAGGGAACATTAATCAATAGGAGCTCATCAAATGCCTCCATACCTACACTAAAACCAAGCACCACCCATGGGTCAATAAGTTCCAGAGCAAGACATACCACGCAAATTCTCCAGCAACACAGGAAAATAGCCCTGAGCTTCAATATACAGGCTTCCCAAAGGCACTCCAAACCCACTGACATCTCATAACTCATTACTGGACACTTCATTGCACTCCAGAGAGAAGAAATCCAGATCCACCCACCAGAACACTGACACAAGCTTCCCTAACCAGGGAACCTTGACAAGTCACCCGTCCAACCCCACACACAGCGAGTAAACTTCATAATAAAGAGAACTCCACAAACTGCCAGAAGAGGGAAAGGTCACCCCAAGCAAAGCAATATAAGCAACATGAAGAGGCAGAGAAATACCTAGCAAGTAAAGGAACAAGATAAATGCCCACCAACACAAACAAAAGAGGAAGATATAGGGAATCTACCTGATAAAGGATTTCGAATTTTGATGGTGAAAATGATTCAAAATCTGGAGAGCAATATGGAGTTACAGATAAATAACCTGGAGAAAAGGATTGAGAAGATGGAAGAAAGGCTTAATAAGGACATAGAGGAAATAAAAACGACTCAATATACAATGAATAATGCAATAGATGAGATCAGAAACACTCTGGAGAGAACAAACAGTAGAATAACAGAGGCAGAAGACAGGATAAGCGGGCTAGAAGATAGAATTGTAGAAATAAATGAAACAGAGAGGAAAAAAGAAAAACCAATTAAAAGAAATGAGGACAATATTAGAGAGTTCTGGGACAATGTTAAACGCTCCAACATTCAATCCATAGGAGTCCCAGGAGAAGAAGAGAAAAAGAAAGACCATGAGAGATTACTTGAGGAGATAATAGTTGAAAACTTCCCTAAAATGGGGAAAGAAATAATCACCCAAGTCCAAGAAACCCAGAGAGTCCCCAACAGGATAAACCCAAGGCGAAATACTCCAAGACACATATTAATCAAATTAACAAAGATCAAACACAAAGAACAAATATTAAAAGCAGCAAGGGAAAAGCAGCAAATAACACACAAGGGGATTCTCACAAGGATAACAGCTGATCTTTCAACAGAAACTCTTCAGGCCAGGAGGGAATGGCAAGACATACTTAAAGTGATGAAAGAAAGTAACCTACAGCCCAGATTACTATACCCAGCAAGGATCTCATTCAAATATGAAGGAGAAAACAAAAGCTTTACAGACAAGCAAAAGCTGAGAGAATTCAGCATCACCAAACCAGCTCTTCAACAAATGCTAAAGGATCTTCTCTAGATAGGAAACACAGAAAGAGTGTATAAACTCGAACCCAAAGCAATAGGGAAAATGGCAACTGGATCATACTTATCAATAATTACCTTAAACATAAATGGGTTGAATGCTCCAACCAAAAGACAAAGGCTGGCTGAATGGATACAAAAACAAGACCCCCATATATGTTGTCTACATGAAACCCACCTCAAAACGAGGGACACATACAGACTGAAAGGGAAGGGATGGAAAAAATATTCCATGCAAATAGACACCAAAAGAAAGCAGGAGTATCAATACTCATATCAAATGAAATAGATTTTAAAACAAAGGCTGTGAAAAGAGACAAAGAAGGAAATTACATAATGATCAATGGATCAATCCAAGAAGAAGACATAACAATTATAAATATTTATGTAACCAACATAAGAGCACCACAATATGTAAGACAATTACTAACAAGTATGAAAGGGGAAATTAACAACAATGCATTAATAGTGGGAGATTTTAATACCCCACTTACATCTATGCATAGATCAACTAAAAAGAAAATTAACAAGGAAACACAAACTTTAAATGAAACAATAGACCAGTTAGACCTAATAGATATCTATAGGACATTTCACCACAAAACAATGAACTTCAACTTTTTCTCAAGTGCATACGGAACCTTTTCCAGGATAGATCACATCCTGGGCCATAAATCTAGCCTTGGTAAATTAAAAAAAAATTGAAATCATTCCAAGCATCTTTTCTGACCACAATGCAGTAAGATTAGATCTCAATTACAGGAGAAAAACTGTTAAAAATGCCAACATATGGAGGCTGAACAACACACTGCTGAATAATGAACAAATCATAGAAGAAATCAAAAGAGAAATAAAAAATATGCATAGAAATATATGAAAATGAAAACACAACAACTCAAAACCTCTAGGATACTGTAAAAGCAGTGCTAAGGGGAAGCTTCATAGCAATACAGGTGCACCTCAAAAAACAAGAAAAAAGTCAACTAAATAACCTAACTCTACATCTAAAGAAACTAGAAAAGGAAGAAATGAAGAACCCCAGGGTTAGTAGACAGAAAGAAATCATAAAAATAAGGGCAGAGAAAAATGCAAAAGAAACAAAAGAGACCACAGCAAAAATCAACAAAGCCAAAAGCTGGTTATTTGAGAAGGTAAATAAAAATGAAAATCCACTAGCCAGACTCATCACGAAAAAAAAGGGAGAAGAACAAAATCAATAAAATTAGAAATGAAAATGGAGAGATCACAACCGACAACACAGAAATACAAAGGATTATTAGAGAATAAATTCTCCAAGTCAGGCTTCAGCAGTATGTGAACCGTGAACTTCCAGATGTTCAAGCTGGTTTTAAAAAAGGTAAAGGCACTGTGTGGATCACAATAAACTGTGGAAAATTCTGAAAGAGATGGGAATCCCAGACCACCTGACCTGCCTCTTGAGAAACCTGTATGCAGGTCAGGAAGCAACAGTCAGAACTGGACATGGAACAACAGACTGGTTCCAAATAGGAAAAGGAGTGCGTCAAGGCTGTATATTGTCACCTTGCTTATTTCACTTCTATGCAGAGTACATCATGAGGAACGCTGGGCTGGAAGAAGCACAAGCTGGAATCAAGATTGCTGGGAGAAATATCAATAATCTCCGATATGCAGATGACACAACCCTTATGGCGGAAAGTGAAGAGGAACTCAAAAGCCTTTTGATGAAAGTAAAAGAGGAGAGTGAAAAGGTTGGCTTGAAGCTCAACATTCAGAAAACAAAGATCATGGCATCTGGTCCCATCACTTCATGGCAAATAGATGGAAAAACAGTGGAAACAGTGTCAGACTTTATCTTTTTGGGCTCCAAAATCACTGCAGATGCTGATTGTAGCCATGAAATTAAAAGACGCTTACTCCTTGGAAGGAAAGTTATGACCAACCTAGATAGCGTATTAAAAAGCAGAGATGTTACTTTGCCAACAAAGGTCCGTCTAGTCAAAGCTATGGTTTTTCCCGTGGTCATGTATGGATGTGAGAGTTGGACTGTGAAGAAAGCTGATGGCTGAAGAATTGATGCTTTCGAACTGTGGTGCTGGAGAAGACTCTTGAGAGTCCCTTGGACTGCAAGGAGATCCAACCAGTCCATTCTAAAGGATATAAGTCCTGGGTGTTCATTGGAAGGACTGATGCTAAAGCTGAAACGTCAGTACTTTGGCCACCTCATGCGTCGAGTTGACTCACTTTAAAAGAGTCTGATGCTAGGAATGATTGGGGGCGGGAGGAGACGGGGACGACAGAGAATGAGATGGGCGGATGGCATCACCAACTTGATGGACATGAGTTTGAGTGAACTCTGGGAGTTGGTAATGGACAGGGAGGCCTGGAGTTCTGTGATTCATGGGGTCGGAAAGAGTCGGACACGACTGAGCAACTGAACTGAATTGATCAGCAATTATATGGCAATAAAATGAACAACCTGGAGGAAATGGACAAATTCCTCGAAAAGTACACCGTTCCAAAACTGAACCAGGAAGAAATAGAAAATCTGAACTGACCCATCAGAAGCATGGAACTAGAGGTTGTAATCAGAAATCTTCCAGCAAACAAAAGCCCAGGTCCAGACAGCCTCACAGCTGAATTCTAACAAAAATTGTGAGAAGAGCTAATACCTATTCTTCTCAAACTCTTCCAGAAAATTGCTGAGGAAGGGAAACTTCCAAACTTGTTCTATGAGGCCACCATAACCTTAATCCCAATACCTGGTAAAGATCCCACAAAAAAAGAAAACTACAGGCCAATATCACTGATGAACATAGATGCAAAAATGCATAACAAAATTCTAGCAATCAGAATCCAACAATACATTAAGAAGATCATACATCATGACCAAGTGGGCTTTATGCCAGGAATGCAAGGATTCTTCAATATCCGCAAATCAATCAATGTAATAAACCACATTAACAAACTGAAAAATAAAAATCATATGATATCTCAACAAATGTAGAGAAAGCCTTCGACAAAATTCAACATCCATTTATGATAAAAACCCTACAGAAAGTGGGAATAGAAGGGAAATATATCAACATAATTAAAGCTATATATGATTAATCCACAGCAAACATTATCCTCAATGGTGAAAAAGTGAAAGCATTTCCCCTAAAGTCAGGAACAAGACAAGGGTGACCACTCTCACCACTACTATTTAACATAGTTCTGGAAGTTTTGGTGATAGCACTTAGAGCAGGAAAAGATATAAAAGAAATACAAATTGGAAAAGAAGAAGTAAAACTTTCACTGTTAGCTGATGACATGATCCTCTACAAAGAAAACCCTAAAGACTCTACCAGAAAACTACCAGAGCTAATCAATGAATACAGTGAAGTTGCAGGATATAAAATCAACAAACAGAAATCCCTTGCATTCCTATACACTAATAATGAGAAAATAGGAAGAGAAATTAAGGAACCTATTCCATTCACTGTTGCAACGAAAATAATTAAATACTTAGGAATATATCTACCTAAAGAAACAAAAGACTGGTACATAGAAAACTATAAAACACTAGTGAAAGTAATCAAAGAGGACACTAATAGATGGAGAAATATACCGTGTTTGTGGATTGGAAGAACTAATATTGTAGAAATGAGTATACTATCCAAAGTAATTTATACATTCAATGGAATCCCTATCAAGCTACCACCGATATTTTTCACAGAACTAGAACAAATAATCTCACAATTTGTATGGAAATACAAAAAACCTCGAATAGCCAAAACAATCTTGAGGAAGATAAATGGAACTAGGGGAATTAACCTGCCAGACTTCAGGCTCTACTACAAATCCACAGTCATCAAGACAGTATGGTACTGGCATAAAGACAGAAATATAGATCAATGGAACAAAATAGAAAGCCCAGAGATAAATCCATGCACCTATGGGCACCTTATCTTTGAAAAAGGAGGCAAGAATATAAAATGGAGAAAAGACAGTCTCTTTAAATTTGGTGTTGGGAAAACTGGTCAGCCACTTGTAAAAGAATGAAACTAGAACACTTCCTAACACCATACACCAAAATAAACTCAAAATGGATTAGAGAGCTAAATGTAAGACCAGAAACTATAAAACTCCTAGAGGAGAACGTAGGCAAAACACTCTCTGACATAAATCACAGCAGGATCCTCCAAGACTCACCTCCCAGAATATTGGAAATAAAAGCAAAAATAAACAAATGGGACCTAATTAAAATGAAAAGCTTCTGCACAGCAAAGGAAACTCTAAGCAAGGTGAAAAGACAGCCTTCAGAATGGGGGAAAATAATAGCAAATGAAGCAACTGATAAAGGATTAATCTCCAAAATATACAAGCAGCACCTGCAGCTCAATTCCAGAAAAATAAATGACCCAATCAAAAAATGGGCCAAAGAACTAAACAGACATTTCTCCAAAGAAGACATAAAGATGGCTAACAAACACATGAAAAATTGCTCAACATCTCTCATAATCAGAGAACTGCAAATCAAAACCACAATGAGATACCATTTCACACCAGTCAGAATGGCTGCTATCCAAAAGTCTACATGCAATAAATGCCGGAGTGGGTGTGTAGAGAAGGGAAACCGCTTATACTGTTGGTGGGAATGCAAACTAGTCCAGCCACTATGGAGAACAGTGTGGAAAAAAAAAAAACTGGAAATAGAACTGCCATATGATCCAGCAATCGCACTCCTGGGCATACACACCGAGTAAACCAGAATTGAAAGAGACACATGTACTGCAATGTTCATTGCAGCACTGTTTATAATAGCCAGGACACGGAAGCAACCTAGAAGTCCATCTGCAGACGAATGGATAAGAAAGCTGTGGTACATATACACAATGGAGTATTACTCAGCCATTAAAAAGAATGCATTTGAACCAGTTCTAATAAGGTGGATGAAACTAGAGCCTCTTATACAGAGTGAAGTAATCCAGAAAGAAAAATACCAATACAATATACTAACGCATATATATGGAATTTAGAAAGATGCGAATGATAACCGTGTATACGAGACTGCAAAAGAGACACAGATGTATAAAAGAGTCTTTTGGACTTTGTGGGAGAGGGTGAGGGTGGGATGTTTTGGGAGAATGGCATTGAAACATGTATATTATCATATGAGAAATGAATCATCAGTTCAGGGTCAATGCATATTACAGGATGCTCGGGGCTGGTATGCAGGGATGACCCAGAGGAAGCATAAGGAGAGGAGGGAATTGGGACGGGGGTTCAGGAGGGGGAACTCATGTACACCCGGGGCGGATTCATGTCAGTTCAGTTCAGTTCAGTCGTGCCCAACTCTTTGCGACCCCATGAATCACAGCACGCCAGGCCTCCCTGTCCATCACCAACTCCCGGAGTTCACTCAAACTCATGTCCACAGAGTCGGTGATGCCATCCAGCCATCTCATTCCCTGATGTCCCCTTCTCCTCCCGCCCACAACCTTTCCCAACATCAGAGACTTTTCCAGTGAGTCAACTCGTCGCATGAGGTGGCCAAAGTATTGCAGTTTCAGCTTTAGCATCAGTCCTTCAAGAGAACACCAAGGATTAATCTCCTTTAGAATGGACTGGTTGGATATCCTTGCAGTACAAGGGCCTCTCAAGAGTCTTATCCAGCACCACAGTTCAAAAGCATCAATTCTTCGGCGATCAGCTTTCTTCACAGTCCAACTCTCACATCCATACATGACCACGGGAAAAACCATAGCCTGGACTAGACGGACCTTTGTTGGCAAAGTAATGTCTCTGCTTTTTAATATATTATCCAGGTTGGTCATAACTTTCCTTCCATGGAGTAAGAGTCTTTTAATTTCATGGCTGCAGTCAGCATCTGCAGTGATTTTGGAGCCCCCCAAAATAACGTCTGACACTGTTTCCACTGTTTTTTCATTTATTTCCCATGAAATGATGGGACCCCTCATCCAAGGTAAGGTGCAGCGGCTGCACTTTCTTGGAGCAGCTGTGAAGAGATATCCCACGCCCAAGGTAAGAGAAAACCCAAATAAGACGGTAGGTATTGCGAGGGGGCATCAGAGGGCAGACACACTGAAATCATAATCACAGGAAACTAGTTGATCTGATCACATGGACCAGAGCCGAATGTGGTCCACTGGAGAAGGGAATGGCAAACCACTTCAGTATACTTGCCTTGAGAACCCCATGAACAGTATGAAAGGGCAAAATGATAGGATTCATGTCAATATATGGCAAAACCAACCTATATACTATTGTAAAATAATTAGCCTTCAATAAAAATAAAAAGAAAGAAAGAAAGGCAGTACCACAGTTAAGAACAGGAAGGCGCCCAGTCATGTCTGACACACTCCCTCAACCTGTTCCTTCATGAGCAGCACCGCTGAAACATAGGAATGCATTTGCAAGCTTTGAAACGGCAGGGGCAATGCTGGACCCAGACCAGGAAATATCGGTCCTTTGAGAGATCTCGGGGTCTCCCGGTGTCAAAATGAACTCATCTCTGCCCCATACAGCTTTGCAAACACAGGCCGGTAGGCTGCCTCTTCTTCTGCGAACAAAGCTCACTTATCCCACATCATGCGACCTCTGCTTCTCAGATGGAGTGAAAAGCACTTAGAGCGTCTTTCCTCAGAGGCAGTTTCCCCTCTGCCTGGGGCTGAGGGAAGGGAACCACACTCTCAGGGAAAGGCCACACTTCCTCCACATGTCTTTGCTCTTGTTGAGAGCTGCAGGGAGCCTAAGTCTGTCAGGAACATTCTTGGCTGCTACGCAGAAAGACTCTGTGTGTTATCCTGCATACCCTGCCTGTAGGCACTGGATACCTGTTTCTCTCTTGTGGTGATGAAACAGTGAGTCCAAGCAACAACTTTCCCAATTATCCAACTGCTCTTCCCTTACCTCTGACAGAGTTCTCAGTGCTCTAATCTAGAGCTTGACAGTTTGTAGACAACAGGCCCCCTCCTCCTCTCCAAGCAGCCCTGGGACCTAGTTTGAATTGAAAGGCAATACCACAGGCAAGCCCAGGAAGGCGCCCAGTCATGTCTGACACACTCCCTCAGCCTGCTCATTCATGGGCAGCACCACTCTAAGCTAGCAACGCATTTGAAAGCTCAGAAAGGGCAGCGGAGATGCTCGTCCCTGACCCAGAAATATCAATCAATTGAGCATATCTCAGTGTCGCATGTTGTCAAAGCGCACTCGTCTCTTCCAAATACAGCTTTGCAAACAAAGGCCGGTAGGCTGCCTCTTCTTCTGCGAAGGAAGTTTAATATTCCCGCATCCTGCAAACTCTGCTTCTCAGTCGGAGTGAAAAGCACTTAGAGAGGTCTTTACTCAGGGACAGTTTCCACTATGCCTAGGGCTGAGGGATGGGAACCACACTCAGAGGGAAATGCCAAACTTCCTCCACATGTCTTTGCTCTTCTTGAGAGCTGCAGGGAGCCTAAGTCTGTTAGGGACCTTCTTGGCTTCTATGAAGAAACACTGTGTGTGGGATCCTACAGACCCTGCCTGCAGGAACAGGGTGCCTGTTTCTCTCCATGCAGTGCTGAAGTAGTGCGGCTAAGCAACTTCACCACCTATCCAAATGCTCTTCCCTTACCTCTGACAGAGTTCTCAGTGCTCTATTCTAGACATTGGCAGTTTGGAGACAATGGGCCCCTCTTCATTTCCAAGTAGGCCTTGGGCCTAGATTGAGTTGAAAGGCAATACCACAGGTAAGCACAGGAAAGCGCCCATTCATGTCTGACACACTCCCTCAGCCTGTTCCTTCATGGGCAGCACCATTGTAACCTAAGAATGCCTTTGAAAGCTCAGAAAAGGCACGGGAGATGCTGTTGCCAGAAACAATGATCATGGCATCTGGTCCCATCACTTCATGGGAAATAGATGGCGAAACAGTGTAAATAGTGTGAGACTTTATTTTTTGGGGCTCCAAAATCACTGTGGATGCTGATTGCAGCCATGAAATTAAAAGACGCTTACTCCTTGGAAGGCAAGTTTTGACCAACCTAGATAGTATATTAAAAAGCAGAGACATTACATTGCCAACAATGGTCCATCTAGTCAAGGCTATGGTTTTACCAGTGGTCACGTATGGATGTAAGAGTTGGACTGTGAAGAAAGCTGATCGGCGAAGAATTGATGCTTTTGAACTGTGGTCCTGGAGAAGACTCTTGAGAGTCCCTTGGACTGCAAGGAGATCCAACCAGTCCATTGTGGAGGAGATCGATCCTGGGTGTTCATTGGAAGACTGATGCTAAAGCTTAAGCTTCAATACTTTGGCCAACTCATGCGAAGAGTTGATCACTGGAAAAGACTCTGATGCTGGGAAGGATTGGGGGCGGGAGGAGAAGGGGACGACAGAGAATGAGATGGCTGGATGGCATCACTGACTCGATGGACATGAGTTTCAGTGAACTCTGGGAGTTGGTGATAGACAGGGAGGCCTGGCATGCTGTGATATTGGGGACGCAAAGAGTTGGTCATGACTGAGCGACTGGACTGAATTGAACTGACCTGGGAAATATCGGTCGTTTGAGTAGATCTTGGGTCTCCCGGTGTCAAAGCTAACTCGTCTCAGCCAAATACATCTTTGCAAACACAGGCCGGTAGGCTGCCTCTGCTTCCGTGAAGGAAGGTCACTTATCCCTCATTCTGCGAACTCTGCTTCTCAGACGGAGTGAAAAGCACTTAGAGAGGTCTTTCTCAGGGGCACTTTCCCCTGTGCCTGGGGCTGAGGGAAGGGAAACACACTCACAGGAAAAGGCTACACTTCCTCCACATGTCTTTGCTTTTCTTGAGAGCTGTAGGGAGCCTAAGTCTGTCAGACACCCTAATGGCTGCAACGGAGAAACACTCTGTGTGTGATCCTGCATACACTGCCTGTAGGTCCATGGTGCCTATTTCTCTCTGTGTGGTGTTGAAGAAGTGTGGCCAAGAAGCAACTTCACCATCTACCCAACTGCTCTTTCCTTACCTCTGACAGATTTCTCAGTGCTCTACTCTAGACCTTGGCAGTTTGGAGACAACCAGGGACCTCCTCCTCTCCAAGTAGGCCAGGGACCTAGTTTGAATTCAAAGGAAATACCACAGGTAAGGCCAGGATGGCACACAGTCATGTCTGACACACTCCCTCACCCTGCTCCTTCATGGGCAGCACCGCTGTAAGCTAGGAATGCCTTTGCAAGCTCAGACAGGGCAGGGGAGATGCTGGCCCCTGACCCGTAAATATTGGTCCTTTGATCAGGTCTCGGGGTCTCCTGGTGTCAAAGCAAACTGGTCTCTGCCAAATACAACTTTGCAAACACAGGCCGGTAGGCTGCCTCTTCTTCCGCGAAGGAAGTTTAATCTTCCCATATCCTGCGAACTCTGCATCTCAGCTGGAGTGAAAAGCACTTAGAGAGGTCTTTACTGAGGGACAGTTTCCATGTGCCTAGGGCTGAGGGATGGGAACCACACTCACAGGGAATGGCCAAACTTCCTCCACATGTCTTTGCTCTTCTTGAGAACTGCTGGAAGCCAATGCCTGTCAGGAACCTTCTTGGCTTCTATGCAGAAACACTCTGTGTGGGATCTTGTAGACCCTGCCTTAGGACCAGCATGCCTCTCTGTGGTGCTGAAGCACTGGGGCCAAGCAACAACGTCCCCATCTATCCAACTGCTCTTCCTTAACCTCTGACAGAGTTCCCAGTGCTCTACTCTAGACCCTGGAAACTTGGAATCAACAGGGCTCCTCCTCCTCTACAAGTAGGATTGGGGTCTAGTTTGAATTGAAATGAAACACCACCAGTAAGCCCAGGAAGACGCCCAGTCATGTCTGACACACTCACTCACCTACTCCTTCATGGGCAGCACCTCTGTAAGCTAGAATTGACTTTGCAAGCTCAGAAAAGGCAGGGTAGATGCTGGCCCCTGCCGCAGTAATATCGGTCCATTGAGCAGATCTCGGGGTCTCCCGGTGTCAAAGCTACTAGTCTCAGCCAAATACAGCTTTGCAAACAGAGGCCGGTCGGCTGCCTCTTCTTCCGCAAAGGAAGCACGCATAACCCGCATACTGCGAACTCTGCTTCTCAGCCGGGGTGAAAAGCACTTAGAGAGGGCTTTCCTTAGGGGCAGTTTCCCCTGTGCCTGGGGCTGAGGGAAAGGAACCACACTCACAGGGAAAGGCCACACTTCCTCCACATGTCTTTGCTTTCCTTGAGAGCTGCAGGGAGCCTAAGTCTCTCAGACACTCTCATGGCTGCTACGTAGAAAGACTGTGTGTGATCCTGCATACCCTGCCTGTAGACCCATGGGGCCTGTGATTCTCTGTGCGGTGCTGAAGCAGTGTGGCCAAGAAACAACTACACCATCGATCCAACTGCTCTTCCCTTACCCCTGACAATGTTCTCAGTGCTCTAATCTAGACCTTGCCAGTTTGGAGACAACTGGGCATCTCCTCCTCTCCAAGTAGGCCTGGGGCCTAGTTTGAATTGAAAGAAAATACCACAGGAAAGCCCAGTAAGGCTCCCAGTCATGTCTGACACACTCCCTCAGCATGCTCCTTCATGGGCAACACGGTTCTAAGCTAGGAATGCCGTTGCAAGCTCAGAAAGGGCAGGAGAGATGTTTGCCCCTGACTCGGTACATCGGTCCTTTGAACAGATCTTGGGGTCTCCCGGTGTCAAAGCGAACTAACCTCTGCCAAATACACCTTTTCAAACACAGGCTGGTAGGCTGTCTCTTCTTGCACGAAGGAAGTTTCCTTCCCCACCTCAGGAAGCAGGAGCATTCAATTCCTCTTCAAAGGAAGAGGAATCCTTCCATCTTCTCCCAGCACAAGAGGAGGCCTCTGTCTACTATTGAAACTCATGTCCTCTCCCACGGATCCTGCTGCAAGGATAAAGCCTCTGAGTTTCTCCTCCAATCGGGGTAGGTCCTGATGTCCTAGCACAGCTTGAATTGAACACAGAGTATCCCCTCACATCATGATGGGATACCTGACACCCATGCTGCGCCAATACAAAAAGACCTATTGAACCGCCTCATGACGAAACAAGGACTGAGTCCTCTTTTACAACTCGAAAGGAAAGCAGAATTCCATGCCTCAAATCGAGACGAGGCCTGACTCCCCAGTAGAACCTTCATAGCAACCCCGAGATCCCTGTCGCCACTGAAGAGGAAAACAGTTGACCGATTCAATGCTAGATGCAGCCCTATTCCTCTGTCGTGGGTTGAGAGGAATACCAAGGTTCCCCTTCCAAACGAAAGTAGACCTGGAATCTCTGGGGCAATACGAGCGAGGTCCTGAGGTCCCTGTTGCAACTCGAGGAGAACCCCAAGCTTCCGGGCGCAACTCAAGGAAAACCACAAGATTCACCCCTCAATGCGAGATGAGGAATTTTTCCGATGCAGAGTCTCAAGAGAAATCCCACATTCCCGCTTGAAACTCGAACACGTACTTGACACCCTTTATGTGACTCAAAAAGTTCCCCGAAATAACCGTCCCCACTTGAGAGGAACACAAAATATAAGGACTCAACTCTAGATGAGGCCCTGTTCCCATTCCATGCCTCGAGAGTAATCCCGAAGTTCCCCTTCCAACATGAAAGGAGACCTGACTTCCCTGAAGGAACAGGAGCGAGATCCTGAGGTCCCAGTCACAATTTGAGATGGACCCCAAGCTTCCCGCCACACCTCGAGGAAAACAACAAGATTCTTCCCTCAAGGTGAGATGAGGAACATTTCCGTTGCAGAGTCTCAAGAGAAATCCCACATTCCCATTTGAAACTCTACAGGTGACTTAATATCCTTTATGCGACTCAAAAATTACACTGACACTCCCAGCCCCAATCGAGAGGAACACCGAGTTTCCTGCCACAACTGACAAAGTGCCCTCTTTTCCAGATGACAGTCGATACCCCTGATTTGTCTGGAATGGAATCCGGACGTTCCCGTCGAACAGTACAAGGAGGCCAGTACCACCTCTAAACTCAGCAGGATCCCTGAGGTTTCAAAACACAATTGGAAAAGGTACTGATGTCTCCACCCACTGGCGATATTGTCTGAATACACTGCACAGATTCAAATGTATCCCCGAATATCAACTCACAAGACAAGTGGAGACCTGACTCCCTGAGCATTCTCGATACAATCTCCAGGTACAAATTCAACTCGACTGTGGCCTAACACCCCTTTTACAACTCGAGAAGAAAGCGGAGTTCCATGTCTGAACACGAGATGAGGCCTGACTCCCCAGGGGAGTTTTGAGAGCAACCCCGATAAACCTGTTGCTACTGGAGAGGAATCCTGAGTTAAACGGACTCGAATCTAGATGCAGACCTATTTCTCTTCAGCGACTCCAAAGGAATCCCGAGGTTCCCCTTGCAAATGGAAAGACGTTGGTCTTCCCAGAGACAACATGGGACGCTCCCTGGTATTCCCGTCGTTACTTGAAAGGATCACCATACTTCCCGCAGGAACTCAAGAAAAAGTCGAGATTCCTCTTTCAAAGCAAGATGAGGCCCCCCTTTTTTTTTCCTGCAGCACATAGACAGAAGTCCCGAGTTCCTTCTCCAAATTCGCTATGAGGCTTGAATTCCTTCATGCAACTTAGGGGTCGCCCAGAGATACCTGTCCCAATGCGAGAAGAAAACCGAATTTCACGCCCCAATTTAAGAGAAGTCCCGTAATTACACCTCAGCTGAAGATAATGGACCATTCCACTTTCAACTGAAGAGGAATCCCAACCTCCCCTTGCACCACTCTATGAGTCCTGTCACATGTATTGACACTCGAGGGCAACCCCGTGGATCCTGCTGCAAGGTCAAACGACTCCGAGTTCACACTCAACTAGAGATGAGTCATGTTGCGCTTACAGCAGCTCCAGTGGAACAGGGAGTATCACCTCCCAACATGATTGGAGGCATGAATACCCCACTGAGCCTCTTGAAAAAGCCCAAGTTTCCGCTTGAACAGACAGCAGACCTGACAATCCTTTTACTACTCGGGGGGAAAGCAGAGTTCCATTCTCAAAAAAGACTAGGCCTGACTCACCAGTGGAACCTTCATAGCAGTCTCAAGATCCCTGTGGCCACTAGAGAGGAACACTGAGTTTACCCACTCAAGTCTAAATGTGCCCCTCATGCCCTGCAGCGACTCGAAAGGAATCCTGAGGTTCCACGTTCAACACGAAAGGAGACCTGACTTCTCTGAGGAAATACTAGCTAGTTCCAGTGGTTCCCGTCGTAACTGGAGAAGACCTCCAAGCTTCATGCAGCATCTCGAGAAAAACCATAAAATTCTCCACTCCATGTGACAGGATGCCCCTTTCCACTGCAGCGTCTTAAGAGAAATCCCACATTCCCTCTTCAAATGCGAAAGGATTCTCAGCACCCTATACGCAACTCAAGGAGTTAACCGATTTTTTAAGGAATCTCCACACTGTTTTCCATAGTGGCTGTACTAGTTTGCATTCCCACCAACAGTGTAAGAGGGTTCCCTTTTCTCCACATCCTCTCCAGCATTTATTGCATGTAGACTTTTGGATAGCAGCCATTCTGACTGGTGTGTAATGGTATCTCACTGTGGTTTTGATTTGCATTTCTCTGATTATGAGGGATGTCGAGCATTTTTTCATGTGTTTGTTAGCCATCTGTATGTCTTCTTTGGAGAAATGTCTGTTTAGTTCTTTGGCCCCTTTTTTGATTGGGTCATTTATTTTTCTGGAATTGAGCTGCAGGAGCTGCTTGTATATTTTGGAGATTAATTCTTTGTTAGTTGTTTCATTTGTTATTATTTTCTCCCATTCTGCAGGCTGATTTTCACCTTGCTTATAGTTTCCTTTGCTGTGCAGAAGCTTTTCATTTTAATTAGGTCCCATTTGTTTATTTTTGCTTTTATTTCCAATATTCTGGGAGGTGGGTCATGGAGGATCCTGCTGTGATTTATGTCGGAGAGTGTTTTTCCTATGTTCTCCTCTAAGAGTTTTATCGTTCCTGGTCTTCCATTTAGATCTTTAATCCATTTTGAGTTTATTTTTGTGTATGCTATTAGGAAGTGTTCTAGTTTCATTCTTTTACAAGTGGCTAACCAGTTTTCCCAGCACCACTTGTTAAAGAGACTTTCTTTCTCCATTTTATATTCTTGCCTCCTTTGTCAAAGATAAGGTGTCCATAGGTGCATGGATATATCTCTGGGCTTTCTATTTTGTTCCATTGATCTATATTTCTGTCTTTATGCCAATACCATACTGTCTTGATGACTGTGGCTTTGTAGTAGAGCCTGAAGTCCGGCAGGTTGATTCCCCCAGTTCCATTCTTCTTCCTCACGATTGCTTTGGCTATTTGAAGTTTTTTGTATTTCCATACAAATTGTGAGATGATTTGTTCTAGCTCTGTGAAAAATATCGTTGGTAGCTGGTAGGGATTGCATTGAATGCATAAATTATTTTGGGTAGTATACTCATTTTCACAATATTTATTCTTCCAATCCAAGAATGCGGTATATTTCTCCATCTATCAATGTCCTCTTTGATTACTTTCAGCAGTGTTTTATAGTTTTCTGTTTACAGATCTTTTGTTCCCTTCAGTTCAGTTCAGTTTAGTCACTCAGTCATGTCCGACTCTTTGCGACCCGATGAATCACAGCACGCCAGGCCTCCCTGTCCATCACCAACTCCCAGAGTTCACTCAAACTCATGTCCATTGTGTCGGTGATGCCATCCAGCCATCTCATTCTCTGTCATCCCCGTCTCTTCCGGCCCCAATCCCTCCTAGCATCAAACTCTTTTCCAGTGAGTCAACTCATCGCATGAAGTGGCCAAAGTATTGGAGTTTTAGCTTTAGCATAAGTCCCTCCAATGAACACCCAGGATTGATCTCCTTTAGAATGGACTGGTTGGATCTCCTTGCAGTCCAAGGGACTCTCAAGAGTCTGTCTAGCACCACAGTTCAAAAGCATCAATTTGGGAGCATGGGAAGAAGGCGGAGGAATAGGACAGGGCGACGACTTTCTCCTCCACAAAATCAGCAAAAGAACATTTAAACGCTGAGTAAATCCCACGAAACACCTTCTGAATACCGGCAGAGGACATCAGGCACTCAGCAAAGCAGGCCATAGTCGTTGAAAGGAGGTAGGAAATAGTAAAACAGATAAAAAGAGAGACAAAGGAGGGAGGGATGGAGCTCTGTCCCAGGAAGTTCAATTCAGCTCAGTTCAGTCACTCAGTCATGTCCGACTCTCCTCGACCCCATGAATCACAACAGGCCAGGCCTCCCTGTCCATCACCAACTCCCGGAGTTCACTCAAACTCATGTCCACAGAGTCGGTGATGCCATCCAGCCATCTCATTCTCTGTCGTCCCCTTCTCCTCTGGCCCCCAACCTTACCCAGGATCAGAGTCTTTTCCAGTGAGTCAACTCGTCGCATGAGGTGGCCAAAGTATTGCAGTTTCAGCTTTAGCATCAGTCCTTCCAATGAACACCCAGGACTGATCTCCTTTAGAATGGACTGGTTGGATCTCCTTGCAGTATAAGGGACTCTCAAGAGTCTTCTCCAACACCACAGTTCAAAAGCATCGATTCTTCGGCGATCAGCTTTCTTCACAGTCCAACTCTCACATCCATACATGACCACGGGAAAAACCATAGCCTTGACTAGACGGACCTTGGTTGGCAAAGTAATGTCTCTGCTTTTTAATATACTATCAAGGTTGGTCATAACTTTCCTTCCAAGGAGTAAGCGTCTTTTAATTTCATGGCTACAATCAGCATCTGCAGTGATTTTGGAGCCCCAAAAAATAAAGTCTGACACTGTTTCCACTGTTTTTCCATCTATTTGCCATGAAGTGATGGGACCAGATGCCATGATCTTTGTTTTCTGAATGTTGAGCTTCAAGCCAACCTTTTCACTCTCCTCTTTCACTTTCATCAAGAGGCCTTTGAGTTCCTCTTCACTTTCTGCCATAAGGGTAATGTCTTCTGCATATCTGAGGTTATTGATATTTCTCCCAGCAATCTTGATTCCAGCTTGTGCTTCTTCCAGCCCAGCGTTCCTCATGATGTACTCTGCATATAAATTAAATAAGCAAGGTGACAATATACAACCTTGACGTACTACTTTTCCTATTTGGAACCAGTCTGTTGTTCCATGTCCAGTTCTGACTGTTGCTTCCTGACCTGCATACAGGTTTCTCAAGAGGCAGGTCAGGTGGTCTGGGATTCCCATCTCTTTCAGAATGTTCCACAGTTTATTGTGATCCACACAGTCAAAGGCCTTGGCATAGTCAATGAAGCAGAAATAGATGTTTTTCTGAAACTCTCTTGCTTTCTCCACGATCCAGCGGATGTTGGCAATTTGATCTCTGGTGCCTCTGCCTTTTCTAAAACCTGCTTGAACATCTGGGTGTTCACAGTTCACATACTGCTGAAGCCTGGCTTGGAGAATTTTGAGCATGACTTTACTAGCATGTGAGATGAGGGCAATTGTGCGGTAGTTTGAGCATTCTTTGGCATTGCCTTTCTTTGGGATTGGAATGAAGACTGACCTCTTCCAGTCCCGTGGCCACTGCTGAGTTTTCCAAATCTGCTGGCATATTGAGTGCAGCACTTTCACAGCATCATCTTTCAATACTTGAAATAGCTCAACTGGAATTCCATCACCTCCACTAGCTTTGTTTGGAGTGATGCTTTCTAAGGCCCACTTGACTTCACATTCCAAGATGTCTGGCTCTAGGTCAGTGATCACGTTATCGTGACTATCTTGGTCGTGAATATCTTTTTTGTACAGTTCTTCTGTGTATTCTTGCCACCTCTTCTTAATATCTACTGCTTCTGTTATGTCCATACCATTTCTGTCCTTTATCGAGCCCATCTTCGCATGAAATGTTCCCTTGGAATCTCTAATTTTCTTGAAGAGGTCTCTTGTTTTCCCTATTCTGTTGTTTTCCTCTATTTCTTTGCATTGATCACTGAGGAAATCTTTCTTATCTCTCCTTGTTATTCTTTGGAACTCTGCATTCAGATGCTTATATCTTTCCTTTTCTCCTTTGCTTTTCGCCTCTCTTCTTTTCACAGCTATTTGTAAGGCCTCCTCAGACAGCCATTTCGCTCTTTTGCATTTTTTTCCTTGGGGATGGTCTTGGTCCCTGTCTCCTGTACAAGGTCACGAACCTCCGTCCAGAGTTCATCAGGCACTCTATCAATCAGATCTAGTCCCTTAAATCTAATTCTCACTTCCACTGTATAATCATAAGGGATTTGATTTAGGTCATATCTGAATGGTCTAGTGCTTTGCCCTACTTTCTTCAATTTAAGTCTGAATTTGGCAATAAGGAGTTCATGATCTGAGCCACAGTCAGCTCCTGGTATTGTTTTCGCTAACTGTATACAGCTTCTCCATCTTTGGTTGCAAAGAATATAGTCAATCTGATTTCGGTGTTGACCATCTGGTGATGTCCATGTGTAGAATCTTCTCTTGTGTTGTTGGAAGAGGGTGTTTGCTATGACCAGTGCGTTCTCTTGACAAAACTCTATTAGCTTTTGCCCTGCTTCATTCCGTGCTCCAAGGCCAAATTTGCCTGTTACTCCAGATGTTTCTTGACTGCCTACTTTTGCATTCCAGTCCCTTATAATGAAAAGGACATCTTTTCTATCCTAGGAAGGGAGGCTTAAAAAAAAAAAAAAAGAGAGAAGTTTCCAAGCACCTGGAAACACTGGCGAGTGGAACCTCAGAGGGCCGCAAAACTGGGAAACAAAAGACAAATAATTAAAACTCATGGACTAAGTGCCCAGAGGAAACTCTCATCAGAGAAGTGGTTCAGACACCCGTGACCCCCACTAGCAGGCGGGGGCTGGGCAGGGAGGTGCAGGTGCTGGAGCTTAGAGGGAGAACAGGCGGTGGCGCTTAGAGGAAGAAACGGGCTTGAATGCCACAGGGTAAACTGAGGACGTGAACTTAAAATAGCAAAGCAGAAGCTGCAACTAATAGTGAAAAGGCTGGGAAAAGCCTGCAAAAAGCCCCAACCCAGGACTCCGCCAGCCCCGCCCACAGAACAGCTCACTGAGTGGACCGAGCCAGCAGCGGGTGGCCCATCCCCCAGCCCCCACCAACGCTGGCGGGGAGGGCAGCCAGCGACAGCGGTGGGGCAGCCCCGGCCCCAGAGAGGCTTCCCGTGCCATGCTACAGGCAGGCTTCCTTGCTGGCCAGGTCTTCTTGGGGTTGGGCCGGTCGATATTTGCCTGAGAAACTGCACTGGTTGTACTCCCAGAAAACCAAGCAGCAGGGACCGGGAAGGCGATAAATAGCAGCGACCACGCCCACCAAACGCCTGGTCATCTGAGATGCTCGGACCTGGGAAGGCACAAAACGCAGACCCAGCCAAGTCTGCACCTTTGTGGAGTACCCGAGGAGGTGAACCCGAGCCGCTCAGACCTGGGAAGTGCATGCAACCCAGGGCCACCTGAGGATAGCTCCCAGCAGAGCAACTAGAGCCTAAGCAGCATAAACAGGGAAAGCCCACACGCCTCGAGCGGGAACATTCCCAGTGTAGCCGAGACACTGCGCGCACTCCCCACAGATGCCAGGGATATTTGTTAGCTGCGTTCCTCCCTCCCCACAGCAGGACTGAACAGGTGAGCCAGGAAAAAAAAAAAGTGTCCACCACCGCATCATGGTGTCAGGACTGGAATTAGACACTGAGAAGACCAGAAAACAGAAGAGCTTTTTCAACAGAAGGAACTGCCTTGGAAGTGACAGATGGAGAAGGCTTGAGCCTACTGCAAGAATAAGATTGAAAAACAGAGGCAGAGGATTAAGTCCAAATCCTGACAACACCAGAGATCTCCTGTTCCAGGGAACATTAATCGAAAGGTACTCATCAAATGCCTCCATAAATACACTGAAACCAGTCACCACCCAAGGGTCAACAAGTTTCAATGAAAGACATACTATGCAAAATATACGGCAACACAGGAGAATAGCCCTGAGCTTCAATATACAGGCTGCCCAAAGCCACTCCATACCCACTGACATCTCAAACTCTTTACTGGACACTTCATTGCACTCCAGAGAGAAGAATCCAGCTCCACCCACCAGAACATCGACACAAGCTTCCCTAACCAGGGAACCTTGACAAGTCACCTGTCCAACCCCACACACAGCGAGGAAACTACATAATAAAGAGAACTCCACAAACTGCCAGAAGACGGAAAGGCCACCCCAAGTAAAGCAATATAAGCAACATGAAGAGGCAGAGAAATACCTAGCAAGTAAAGGAATAGGATAAATGCCCACCAACACAAATAAAAGAGGAAGATACAGGGAACCTACCCGATAAAGAATTTTGAATTTTAATTGTGAAAATGATTCAAAATCTGGAAAGCAAAATGGAGTTACAGATAAATAAACTGGAGAAAAGGATTGAGAAGATGCAAGAAATGTCTAATAAGGAATTAGAGGAAATAAAATGAGTCAATATACAATAAATAATGCAAGAGCTGAGATCAGAAACACTCTGGAGGGAACAAGCAGTAGAATAACGGAGGCAGAAGATAGGATAAGCGAGCTAGAAGATAGAATTGTAGAAATAAATGAAACAGAGATGTAAAAAGAAAACTGAATTAAAAGAAATGAGGACAATATTAGAGACATATGGGACAATATTAAATGCTCCAACATTCGAATCATAGGAGTCCCAGAAGAAGACAAAAAGAAAGACCATGAGAGAATACTTGAGGAGATAATAGTTGAAAATTTCCCTAAAATGGGGAAGGAAATAATCACCCAAGTCCAAGCATCACAGAGAGTCCCTAACATGATAAACCCAAGGCGAAATACTCCAAGACACATATTAATCAAATTAACAAAGATCAAACGCAAAGAACAAATATTAAAAACAGTAAGGGAAAAACAGCAAAAAACACACAAGGGTATCCCCATAAGGGTAACAGCTGATCTTACAGCAGAAACTCTTCAGGCCAGGAGGGAATGGAAAGACATAATTAAAGTGATGAAAAGTGATGAAAGAAAATAACCTACAGCCCAGATTACTATACCCAGCAAGGATCTCATTCAAATATGAAGGAGAAATCAAAAGCTTTACAGACAAGCAAATGCTGAGAGAATTCAGCATCACAAAGCCAGCTCTCCTACAAATACTAAAGGATCTTCTCTAGACAGAAAACACAGAAAGGGTATACAAACTCGAACCCAAAACAATAAAGAAAATGGCAACAGGATCATACTTATCAATAATCTCTTTAAACGTAAATGGGTTGAATGCCCCAACCAAAAGACAAAGGCTGACTGAATGGATACAAAGACAAGATCCCCATATATGTTGTCTACAAGAGACCCACCTCAAAATGAGGGACACATACAGACTGAAAGGGAAGGGCTGGAAAAAGATATTCCATGCAAATAGAGACCAAAAGAAAGCAGGAGTAGCAATACTCATATCAGATAAAATAGATGTTAAAACAAAGGCTGTGAAAAGAGACAAAGAAGGAAACTACATAATTATCAATGAATCAATCCAAAAAGAAGATATAACAATTATAAATATTTATGCACCCAACATAGGAGCACCACAATATGTAAGACAATTGCTAACAAGTATAAAAGGTGAAATTAACAATAACACAATAATAGTGGGAGACTTTAATACCCCACTCACATCTATGAATAGATCAACTAAAAAGAAAATTAACAAGGAAACACAGAAGCTAAATGATACAATAGACCAGTTAGACCTAATAGATCTCTATTGGACATTTCTCCCCAAAACAATGAATTTCACCTTTTTCTCAAGCGCACACGGAACCTTTTCCAGGATAGATCACGTCCTGGGCCATAAATCTAGCCTTGGTAAATTTAAAAAAAAATTGAAATCATTCCAAGGATCTTTTCTGACCACAATTCAGTAAGATTAGATCTCAATTACCGAGAAAAACTATTAAAAATGCCAATATATGGAGGCTGAACAACACGCTTCTAAATAATGAACAAATCATAGAAGAAATCAAAAGAGAAATCAAAATATGCATAGAAATAAATGAAAATGAAAACACAACAACCCAAAACCTCTGGGACACTGTAAAAGCAGTGCTAAGGGGAAGCTTCATAGCAATACAAGCACACCTCAAGAAACAAGAAAAAAGTCAATTAAATAACCTAACTCTACATCTAAAGAAACTAGAAAAGGAAGAAATGAAGAACCCCAGGGTCAATAGAAGGAAAGAAATCGTAAAAATTAGGGCAGACATAAATGCAAAAGAAACAAAAGAGACCACAGCAAAAATCAACAAAGCCAAAAGCTGGTTCTTTGAGAAGGTAAATAAAATTGAGAAACCACTAGCCAGATTCATCACGAAACAACGGGAGAAGAACCAAATCAATAAAATTGGAAATGAAAATGGAGATATCACAACCGACAACAGAGAAATACAAAGGATTACTAGAGAATACTATCATCAATTATATGGCAATATAATGAATAACTTGGAAGAAATGAACAAATTCCTAGAAAAGTACACCTTGCCAAAACTGAACCAGGAAGAAACAGAAAATCTGAACAGACCCATCAGAAGCACGGAACTAGAGGCTGTAAGCAGAAATCTTCCATCAAACAAAAGCCCAGGTCCAGACGGCTTCACACCTGAATTCTACCAAAAATTTAGAGAAGAGCTAACAGCTATTCTACTCAAACTCTTCCAGAAAATTGCTGAGGAAGGGAAACTTCCAAACTCATTCTATGAGGCCACCATCTCCCTAATCCCAAAACGTGGTAAAGATCCCACAAAAAAAGAAAACTACAGGCCAATATCACTGATGAACACAGATGCAAAAATCCTTAACAAAATTCTAGCAATCAGAATACAACAACACATTAAGAAGATCATCCATCATGCCCAAGTGGGCTTTATCCCAAGAATGTAAGGATTCTTCAATATCCGCAAATCAATCAACGTAATACACCACATTAACAAACAGAAAAATAAAAATCATATGATTATCTCAATCGATGCAGAGAAAGCCTTTGAAAAAAATTCAAAAACCATTTCGGAGAAGGCACTGGTAACCCAGTCCAGTACTCTTGCCTAGAAAATCCCATGGATGGAGGAGCCTGGTAGGCTGCAGTCCATGGGGTCGCTACGAATCAGACATGACTGAGAGACTTCACTTTCACTTTTCACTTTCACACATTGGAGAAGGAAATGGCAACCCACTCCAGTGTTCTTGCCTGGAGAATCCCAGGGACGGGGGAGCCTGGTGGATTGCCGTCTATGGGGTCACACAGAGTTGGACACGACTGAAGTGACTTAGCAGCAGCTGCAACAACAATTTATGATAAAATCCCTCCAGAAAGTGGGAATAGAAGGGACATATCTCAACATAATAAAAGCTATATATGACAAACCCTCAGCAAACATTATCCTCAATGGTGAAAAACTGAAAGCATTTCCCCTAAAGTCAGGAACAAGACTAGGATGCCCACTCTCACCACTACTATTCAACATAGTTCTGGAAGTTTTGGCTACAACAATCAGAGCAGAAAAAATCAAAATGAATACAAATTGGAAAAAAAGAAATAAAATTTTCACTATTCGCTGATGACATGATGCTCTACACAGAAAACCCTAAAGACTCTACCAGAAAACTACTAGAGTTAATCAAAGAATACAGTAAGATTGCAGGATATAAAATCAACACACAGAAATCCCTTTCATTCCTGTACACTAATAATGAGAAAATAGAAAGAGAAATAAAGAACCTATTCCATTCACTGTTGCAACGAAAATAATTAAATACTTAGGAATATATCTACCTAAAGAAACGAAAGACTTGTACATAGAAAACTATAAAACACTAGTGAAAGTAATAAAAGAGGACACTAATAGATGGAGAAATATATCGTGTTTGTGGATTGGAAGAATAAATATTGTGAAAATGAGTATACTACCCAAAGTAATTTATACATTCAATGTAATCCCTATCAAACTACCAATGATATTTTTCACAGAACTAGAACAAATAATCTCACAATTTGTATGGAAATATAAAAAACCTCAAATAGCCAAAGAAATCTTGAAGAAGAAAAATGGAACTGGAGGAATTAACCTGCCGGACTTCAGGCTCTACTACAAAGCCACAAGACAGTATGGTACTGGCATAAAGACAGAAATATAGATCAATGGAACAAAATAGAAAGCCCAAAGATAAATCCACGCACCTATGGACACCTTATCTTCGACAAAGGAGGCAAGAATATAAAATGGAGAAAAGACAGTCTCTTTAACAGTTGGTGCTGGGAAAACTGGTCGGCCATTTGTAAAAGAATGAAACTAGAACACTTCCTAATACCATACACCAAAATAAACTCAAAATGGATTAGTGAGCTAAATGTAAGACCAGATTCTATAAAACTCCTAGAGGAGAACGTGGGCAAAACACTCTCCGACATAAATCACAGCAGGATCCTCCAAGACCCACCTCCCAGAATATTGGAAATAAAAGCAAAAATAAACAAATGGGACCTAATTAAAATGAAAAGCTTCTGCACAGCAAAGGAAACTATAAGCAAGGTGAAAGACAGCCTTCAGAAAGGGGGAAATTAATAGCAAATGAAGCATCTGATAAAGGATTAATCTCCAAAATATACAAGCAGCTCCTGCAGCTCAACTCCAGAAAACTAAGTGACCCAATCAAAAAATGGGCCAAAGAACTAAACAGACATTTCTCCAAAGAAGACATACAGATGGCTAACAAACACACGAAAAAATGCTCAGTATCCCTCATAATCAGAGAAATGCAAATCAAAACCACAATGAGATACCATTACACACCAGTCAGAATGGCTGCTATCCAAAGTCTACATGCAATAAATGCTGGAGAGGATGTGGAGAAAAGGGAATCCTCTTACACTGTTGGTGGGAATGCAAACTAGTCCAGCCACTATGGAGAACACTGTGGAGCTTCCTCAAAAAACTGGAAATAGAACTGCCATATGACCCAGAAATCGCACTCCTGGGCATACACACCAAGGAAACCATAATTGAAAGAGACACATGTACTTCAATGTCCATTGCATCACTTTTTATAATAGCCAGGACATGGAAGCAACCTAGATGTCCATCTTCAGACGAATGGATAAGAAAGCTTTGGTACATATACACAATGGAGTATTTTTCAGCCATCAAAAATAATGCATTTGAATCAGTTTTAATGAGGTGGATGAAATTGGAGCCTATTATACAGAGTGAAGTAAGCCAGAAAGAAAAACATAAATACAGTATACTAACGCATATATATGGAATTTATAAAGATGTTAACCTTAACCCTGTATACGAGACTGCAAAAGTGACATAGGTATACAGAACAGTCTTTGGGACTCTGTGGGAGAGTGTGAAGGTGGGATTATGGGGAGAACGGCATTGTAGCATGTGTATTATCATATGTGAAATGAATCACCAGTCCAGGTTCGATGCAGGATACAGGATGCTTGGGGCTGGTGCACGGGGATGACCTGGAGGGAGGATATGGGGAAGAGGGAGGTGGGAGGGGGATTCAAGAAGGGGAACACATGTACACCTGGGGCGGATTCGTGTCAATGTATGGCAAAACCAACCAATATATTAATGTAAGGTAATTTGCCTCCAATAAAATAAATTTAAAAAAAAGCATCAATTCTTCAGTGATCAGCTTTCTTCACAGTCCAACTCTCACATCCATACATGACCACGGGAAAAACCATAGCCTTGACTAGATGGACCTTGGTTGGTAAAGTCGTGTCTCTGCTTTTTAATATGCTATCTAGGTTGGTCATAACTTTCCTTCCAAGGGGTAAGAGTCTTTTAATTTCCTGGCTTCAGTTAGCATCTGCAGTGATTTTGGAGCCCAAAAAAATAAAGTCTGACACTGTTTCCCCATCTATTTCCCATGAAGTGATGGGACCAGGTGCCATGATCTTCGTTTTCTGAATGTTGAGCTTCCAGCCAACTTTTTCACTCTCCTCTTTCACTTTCATCAAGAGACTTTTGAGTTCCTCTTCACTTTCTGCCTTAAGGGTGCTGTCATCTGCATATCTGAGTTTATTGATATTTCTCCCAGCAATATTGATTCCAGCTTGTTCTTCTTCCAGCCCCGCACTCCTCATGATATACTCTGCATATACGTTAAATAAGCAGGTGACAATATACAACCTTGACGTACTCCTTTTCCTATTGGGAACTAGTCTGTTGTTCCATGACCACTTCAAACTATTGCTTCCTGACCTGCATACAGGTTTCTCAAGGGGCAAGTCACGTGGTCTGTTATTCCCATCTCTTTCAAAATGTTCCACAGTTTATTGTGATCCACACAGTCAAAGTCTTTGGCATAGTAAATGAAGCTGAAATAGATGTTTTTCTGGAACTCTCTTGCTTTCTCTATGATTCATCAGATGTTAACAATTTGGTCTCTGGTGCCTCTGCCTTTTCTAAAACCTGCTTGAACATCTGGAAGTTCACGGTTCACATATTGCTGAAGCCTGGCTTGGAGAATTTTGAGCATGACTTTACTAGCGTGTGAGATGAGTGCAATTGTGCGGTAGTTTGAGCATTCTTTGGCATTGCCTTTCTTTGGGATTGGAATGAAGACTGAATTTTTCCAGTCCTGTGGCCACTGCTGAGTATTCCAAATTTTCTGGCATATTGAGTGCAGCACTTTCACAGCATCATCTTTCAGGATTTGAAATAGCTCAATTGGAATTCCATCACCTCCACTAGCTTTGTTCGTAGTGATGATCTCTAGGTAGATATATTCCTAAGTATTTAATTCTTTTCGTTGCAACAGTGAATGGTATAGTTTCCTTAATTTCTCTTTCTATTTTCTCATTATTAGTGTATAGGAATGCAAGAGATTTCTGTGTGTGCCATACGACTCAGCCATCACCCTCCTGGCCATACATACCGAAGAAATCAGAAATGAAAGAAACACATGTACTCTAATGTTCGTTGTGGCACTGTTTATAATAGCGAGGACATGGACGAAACCTAAATGTCCATCTGCAGACGAATGGATAAGAAAGGCTTGGTACATACACACAATAGAGTATTACTCAGCAATGAAAAAGAATACTTTTGAATCAGTTCTAATGAGGTGGATGAAACCGGGGCCTATTATACAGAGTGAAGTAAGCCGGAAAGAAAAACACCAGTACAGTATACTAATGCATATATATGGAATTTAGAAAGATGATAATGATAACCCTGTATGCGAGACAGCAAAAGAGACAGGTATATAGAACAGTCTTTTGGACTCTGTGGGAGAGGGTGACGGTGGGATGATTTGAAAGAATGGCATTGAATCATGTATATTATCATATGTGAAATGAATCGCCAGTCCAGGTTCGATGCATGAGACAGGATGCTCGGGGCTGGTGTACTGGGATGACCCAGAGGGATGGGATGGGGAGGGAGGTAGGAGGGGGGGTTCAAGATGGGGAACACCTGTACATCTCGGGCGGATTCATGTCAATGTATGGCAAAACCAACCAATATAATATTGTAAAGTAATTAGCCTCCAAAAAAATTAAATAAATAAAATAAACTGCACTATGCGTGCATGCTAAGTAAAAAAAAAAAAAAAAAAGAATTTAACCGAGATAGCCGGCCCAAATTTCCCGCTTGAACAGACAGCAGACCTGACAATCCTTTTACAACTCGGGGAGAAAGTAGAGTTCCATAGTCAACAAGACTAGGCCTGACTCCCCAGTGGAACCTTCATAGCAACCCCAAGATCCCTGTGGCCACTCGAGAGGAACACTGAATTTACGCACTCAGGTCTAAATGTGGAACTCATGCTCTTCAGCGACTCGAAAGGAATCCCAAGGTTCCACTTTCAACACGAAAGGAGACCTGACTTCCCCGAGGCAAAACTAGCGAGTCCCAGTGGTTCCTGTCTTAACTCGAGAAGACCTCCAAGCTTCAAGCCTTAACTCGAGAAAAACCATGAAATTCTCCACTCCACGCGACAGGATGCCCCTTTCCGCTGCAGCGTATTAAAAGAAATCCCACATTCCCTCTTCAAACTCGAAAGGATACTCGGTGCCCTATACACAACTTAAGAAGTTAACGAGATACCCGGCCAAACTCGAGAGGAGAAGTGAGGTTCCTGTCACAGCTCAAGAAGAGATTCATTTTCCACTGGTCATCTCGAGGTGAGGATCGATTCCCCTGCTTCGTCTGGAAATTAATCCCGATGTTCGTGTAGAATCTGAAGAGGAGGCCGATCTCCCCTTGAAACTCGAGAGGACCCCAGCGAGTCATGCCACTATTCAAAAAGACACCGATTTCCCCATCCGCTCAACATAAGGACTGATTCCACTGTACCAATTCAAAGAGAACCCCCAGCATCAACTAACAACAAGAAGGGAGGCCTGACTTCTCAGGTGCATCATGGAGAAAAAGCTCCAGGACAGAAATTCAACTCGACAGGAGCCTCCCACCCCTTTTACAACTCGAAAAGATAGCGGAGTTCCATGCCTCAACAAGAGACGTGGCATGACTCCCCTGTTGAAACATCATAGGAACACTGAGATCCAAGTCAGATTTGGAGAGGCACCCTGAGGTTCCTGCCTCAACTCCAGATCAGACCCTATTCCCCTGCACTGACTCCAAAGGCATCCCAAAGGCTCCTCACACCACAAAAGGATTTCGGACTTCCCAGAGACAACTTGAGAGGCTCTGTGAGGCCCCTGTTGCAACTCGAGGGATCCGAAATCTTCCTGCCCCAACTTGAGAAACACTTTGGGATTACCCCTTTCAATGTGAATTGAAGCCCGATTCCTCTGCATTGACTCGAAAGCAATCATGACCTTCCCCTCGCAACTTGACTTCCCTGAGGCAACACGAGTGTCTCCCTGAGTCCCCCATCATAACTAGAAAGGAAAGCCAAACTTCTCTCCGCAACTCTCCAAAAACCACGAGATGCCCCAAGCAACGTCACATGAGGCCCTTTTTTACCTGTAACTCCTGGAGAGCAATCCCGAGTTCTCTTTCAAGATACGATAGGAGGCTTGAATCCCTATTTACAATTCAAGGGACTACCAGAATACCCGTCTTCAATCGAGAGAAACCCCGAGTTTCCGTGCTCACTTCTAGAAGAGCTCCGTATTCCCCACCTCCTCACGATATGAGCATTCAAACCCTGCTTCAACTCAAGAGGAAACCTTTCGTCTTCTCCCACCACAAGAGGAGGCCTCTGTCTCCTATTGAAACTCGAGTGCACTCCCGTGGATCCTGCTGCAAGGATAAAGGACTCTGAGTTCCCCCTCCAATCGAGGTATGTCCTGATGATCTGGCAAAGCTCCAATGGAACACCGACTATCTCCTCACAACATGATGGGAGACCTGACACCTATGCTGAGCCTATAGAAAAAGCCCTAATGGACCTCCTGATCACGACACGAGGACTGTTTCCCCTTTTACAACTCGAAAGGAAAACAGAATTCCATGACTCAAATTGAGACGAAACCTGATTCCCCAGTAGAACCTTCATAGAAGCCCCTAGATTCCTGTAGCCACTGGAGACGAACACACAGTTGACTGACTCAGTGCTTGATGCAGCCCTATTCCTCTGCTGTGCCTTGAGAGGAATCCCGAGTTTCCCCTTGCAATATGATAGGAGACTGAATTTCCTGGGGAAACACGAGCGAATTCCTGAGGTCCCCGTGGCAACTCGAGAAGAACCCAAGATTCCTGCCGCAACTTGAGAAATACCAAAATATTTTCCCCTCAATACGAGATGAGGAAATTTTCTGCTGCAGAGTCTCTAGAGAATTCCCACATTCCCAAATGAAAACTCGAACGGGTACTTGACATCTTTTATGAGACTCAAAAACTTCCCCGACATACCCTTCCCCCCTGAAGAAGAGAACATAATTTACGTATACAACACTAGATGTGGCCCTATTCCTCTGCCACACCTCGAGAGGAATCTCGAGGTTCCCCTTCCAACACGATAGGAGACCTGACTTCCCTGGGACAACATGAGCGATTTCCTGCGGTCTCCTTCGCAACACGAGAGGGAACCCAAGCTTCCCATCGCAGCTCGAGAAAAACCACAAGATTCTGCCCTGAAGGCGACATGAGGAATATTTCCATTGCAGATTTTCAAGAGAAATCCCACATTCCCGCTTGAAACTCGACAGGTTACCTAACATACTTTATGCTCTCAAAAATTACACCAACATACCCAGCCCCAATCAAGAGGAACACCGAGTGTCCTGCCACAACTAGCAAAGTGCCTCGTTTTCAAGTCCCTCTTTTCCAGAAAATAGTCGATTCCCCTGCTTTGTTTGGAATGGAAAACGGACATTCCCGTTGCACAGTATGAGTAGTCCGGTACCACCTTGAAACTCGGTAGGATCCCCGGGGATTCAAAACACAATTGGAAATGGTACCGATGTCCCCACCCTCTCGAGATATTGTCTGATTCCAGTGCACATATTCAAATGTATCCTCGACTATCAACTCAAAAGACGACTGGAAACCTGACTCCCCGAGCATTCTCGATACAATCTCCAGGTACAAATTCAAATCGACTGTGGCCTAACAACCTTTTACAACTCAAGAAGAATGCGGAGTTCCATGTCTGAACACGAGAGGAGGCCTGACTCCCCAGGTGAATTTTGAGAGCAACCCCGAGATCCCTGTCAGCACTAGAGAGGAACACACGGTTGACCGACTCAAAGCAAGATGCGGCCCTATTGCTTTGATGCCCCTCGAGAGGAATCAGGAGGTTCCTCATCCAATATAATAGGAAACCTGACTGCCCTGGGGCAATATGAATGAGTTTCTGACGTCCCCATCACAACTCGGGAGGGAACCCAAGCTTCCCGCGGCAACTCAAGAAAAACCACAATATTCTGCCCTCAAGTTGAGATGAGGAGCATTTGCATTGCAGATTCTCAAGAGAAAACCCACATTCCTGCTTGAAACTCGACAGGTTACTTAAATACTTTTTTGAGACTCAAAAATTACACCGACACATGCAGCCCCAATCGAGAGGAACCCTGAGTGCCTGCCACAACTGACAAAGTGCCCCGTTTTCCAGTCCTCTTTTGCAGATGACAGTCGATTCCCCTACTTTGTCTGGAATGGAATCTGGATGTTCCCGTCGCACAGTACCAGGAGGCTGTACAAACTTGAAACTCGGCAGGATCCCCGGGGTTTCAAAACACAATTGGAAAAGGTACCGATGTCCCAATCCACTCGATATACTGTCTGGTTCAACTGCACAGATTCAAATGTATCCTCGAGTATCAACTCACAAGAGGAGTGTATACCTGACGCCCCTAGCATTCTCGATACAATCTCCAGATACAAATTCAACTCGACTGTGGCCTAACACCCCTTCTACAACTCGAGGAAAAAGCAGAGTTCCATGTCCGAACTCGAGACGAGGCCTGACTCCCCAGATAATTTTTGAGAGCAACTCCGAGATCCCTGTCGCCACTGGAGAGGAACACACAGTTGACCGACTCAACTCTAGATGCCACCCTATTCCTCTGATGCGCCTCAGGAGGAATCCCGAGGTTCCCCTGCCAACACGATAGGAGACCTGATTTCCCTGGGGCAACACGAGCAAGTTCTGAGGTCCCCGTCGCAACTCGAGAGGAACACCAAGCTTCCCACCGGAACTCAAGACAAACCACAAGATTCCCCAATCTATGCGAGATGAGGAAATTTTCTGCTGCAGAATCTAAAGAGAAATCCCACATTCCCGCTTGAAACTTGAACGGGTACTTGACACCCTTTATGCGACTCAAAAATTTCTCTGACATAGCCATTCCCATTGGAGAGGAGCACACAGTTTACGGACTTAACTCTAGATGAGGCCCTATTCCCATTCCAGGCCTCGAGAGTAATCCCGAAGTTCCACTTCCAACATGAAAGAAGACCTGACTTCCCTGAAGCAACACGAGCGACTTACTGAGGTCCCCATTGCAACTCGGGAGGGACCCCAAACGTCCCACCAAAACTCGAGAAAGACCACAAGATTCGGCCTTCAAGGCGAGATGAGGAACATTTCCGTTGACAACATTTCTCAAGATAAATCTCACATTCCCGCTTGAAACTCGACAGGTTACCTAACATACTTCATGCGACTCAGAAATTACACCGACATACTCAGCCCCAATCGAGAGGAACACTGAGTTTCCTGCCATAACTGACAAACTGCCCCCTTTTCCAGTCCTCTTTTCCAGATGACAGTCAATTCCACTGCTTTGTCTCGAATGGAATCTGGATGTTCCTGTCACACAGTACGATCAGACTGGCACCACCTTGAAACTCGGCAGGATTCCCGGGGTTTCAAAACACAATTGGAAAAGGTACCGATGTCCCCACCCACTCGAGATATTTTCTGATTCCACTGCACATTTTCAAATGTATCCTCGAGTATCAACTCACAAGACGAGTGGTGACTGGACTCCCCGAGCATTCTCGATACAATATCCAGGTACAAATTCAACTCGATTGTGGCCTAACACCCCTTTTACAACTCGAGAAGAGAGCGGAGAAATATGTCTGAACACAAGACGAGGCCTGACTCCCCAGGTGAATTTTGAGAGCATCCCTGAGATACCTGTGCCACTGGAGAGGATCACACAATTGACCGACTCAAGGCTAAATGCGGCCCTATTCCTCTGCTGCACCTCGAGAGGAATCTCAAGGTTTCCCTTCCAACATGATAGGAGACCTGACTTCGCTGATGCAACACGAGTGAGTCCCAGAGGTCCCCGTCACAACTTGAAAGGGACCCTAAGCTTCCGGCCGCAACTCAAGATAAACCACAAGATACTGCCCTCAAGGCGAGTTGAGGCACAATTCGGTTGCAGATTCTCAAGAGAAATCAAACATTCCCACTTGAAACTCGACAGGTTACTAAACATCCTTCATGCGACTTAAAAATTACACCAACATACCGAGCCCCATTCGAGGTGAACACCGAGATTCCTGCCACAACTGACAAAGTACCCGGTTTTCCAGTCCTCTTTTCCAGATGGCAGTCGATGTCCCTGCTTTGTCTGGAATAGAATCCAGTCGTTCCGGTCGCACAGTACAGGGAGGCCGGTAGCACCTTGAAACTCGGCAGGATCCCCAGGGTTTCAAAACACAATTGGAAAAGGTACCGATATCCCCACCCACTCAAGATATTATCTGATTCCACTGCACAGATTCAAATGTATCCTAGAGTATCAACTCACAAGACGAGTGGAGACCTGACTCCCCGAGAATTCTCGATACAGTCTCCAGGTACAAATTCAACTAGACTGTGGCTAACACCCCTTTTACATCTCGAGAAGAAAGCGGCATTCCATGTCTGAACACGAACGAGGCCTGACTCACCAAGTGAATGTTGAGAGCAACCCTGAGAATCCTGTTGCTACTGGAGAGGAATCCTGTGTTAAATTGACTTGAATCTAGATGCAGACTTATATCTCTGCAGCGACTCCAAAGGAATCCCAAGGTTCCGCTTGTAAATAGAAAGGCATTCTTCCTTCCCAGACAACATGGGAGGCTCCCTGATATTTCCGTCGTTACTCGAGTGGTTCACCACACTTCCCACAGCAACTCGAGAAAAACCTCGAGATTCCTCTTTCAAAGCAATATGAGGCCCTTTTTCTCTGCAGCACATAGACAGAAATCCCGAATTCCTTCTCCAAATTCCCTATGAGTCTTGAATTCCTTGATGCAACTTAAGGGTCACCCAGAGATACCTGTTCTGATGAGAGAAGAAAACCGAATTTCCCGCCACTATTTAAGAGAGGTCCCATGATCACACCTCAGCTGAAGATAATGGGCCATTCCACTTTCAACTGAAGAGGAATCCCAACTTCTCCTCCCACCACATGACGAGTACTGTCACATATATTGACACTCTAGGGCAATCCCATGGATCCTGCAGCAAGGTCAAAGGACTCCGAGTTCACACTCAACTAGAGACGAGTCGTGTGTGTTTACAGCAGCTCCAGTGGAACAGGGAGTATCACCTCCCAACATGATCAGAGGCATGAATCCTCCACTGAGCCTCTTGAGAAAGCCCAAATTTCCCCCTTGAAGAGACAGCAGACCTGACAATCCTTTTACTACTCGGGCGGGGGTGGGGGGAAGCAGAGTTCCATCCTCAACAAAGACTAGGCCTGACTCCCCAGTGGAAACTTCATAGCAACTCCACGGTCCCTGTGGCGACTGGAGAGGAACAAGGTGTTTGCCCACTCAAGTCTAAATGTGGCCCTCATGCCCTGCAGCGAATCGAAAGGAATCCCCAGGTTCCACATTCAGCACGAAAGGAGAACTGACTTCCCTGAGGCAAAACTAGCAAGTCCAGTGGTTTCCATCTTAACTCGAGAAGACTTCCAAACTTCAAGTCGCAACTCGAGAAATACCATGAAATTCTCCACTCCACGCGACAGGACGCCCCTTTCCACTGCAGTGTCTTAAGAGATATCCCATATTCCCTCTTCAAACTCGAAAGGATACTTGGCACCCTATACGCAACTCAAGAATTTAACCGAGATACCTGGCCTAACTCGAGAGGACCAGCGAGGTTCCTGCCACAGCTCAAGAAGAGACCCATTTTCCACTCGTCTTCTCGGGGTGTGATCGATTCCCCTGCTTCATCTGGAAATGAATCCCGATGTTCCCGTCGAATCTGAAGAGGAGGCCAATCTCCCCTTGAAATTCGAGAGGACCCTGGGGAGTCCTGCCACAATTCAAAAACACACCAATTTCCCATCTGCTCGACAAAGGGACTGATTCCACTGTATCGATTCAAAGAGAACCCCCGGGATCAACTAAGACCACGAAGCGAGGCCTGACTTCCCAGGTGCATCATGGAAAAAAAGCCCCAGGACAGAAATTCAACTCGACAGGAGACTTCCCACCCCTTTTACAACTCGAAAAGATAGCGGAGTTCCATTCCTCAACAGGAGACGTGGCATGACTCCCCGGTTGAAACTTCATAGGAACACTGAGATCCATGTCAGAATTGGAGAGGCACCCTGAGGTTAGCGCCTCAACACCAGATCAGACCCTATTCCACTGCACTGATTCAAAAGGCATCACATAGGCTCCACACACCTCAAAAGGATTCCGGACTTCTCAGAGACAACTTGAGAGGCTCCATGAGGCCGTTGTTACAACTTGAGGGATCCGAAAGTTTCCTGCCCCAACTCGAGAAAAACTTTGGCATTGCCCCTTTCAATGGGAATTGAAGCCTGATTCCTCTGCATTGACTCGTGAGCAATCACGACCTTCCCCTCACAACTTGACTTCCCTGAGGCAACACGAGCGAGTTCTTGAGATCCCCGTCGCAACTCGAGAAGAACCCCAAGCTTCCCACAACAACACAAGAAAAACCACAAGATTCTTCCCTCAATGTGAGATGAGGAACTTTTCTGTTGCAGAGTCTCAAGAGAAATCCCACATTCTGGCTTGAAACTCAAACAGGTACTTGATACACTTTTTACGACTCAAAAACTTCCCTGATATAGCCGTGTTCACAGAAGAAGAACACACGACATATGCGGCCCTATTCCTCTGCCACGCCTCGAGAGGAATCCCGATGTTCCCCTCCAACACAAAAGGAGACCTGACTTTCCTGGGACCACATGAGCGAGTTCCTGAGGTCTCCATCACAACTTCAGAGGATCCAGAAGCTTCCCGCCTCAACTCGAGAAAAACCACAATATTCCCCGAACTATGGGAAATGAGTAACTTTTCTACTACAGAGTCTAAAGAGAAATTTCACATATCGGCTTGAAACTCAAAAGGGTACTTGACAACGTTTATGCGACTCAAAAAGTTCCCTGACATAGCCATCCCCACTGGAGAGGAGCACACAGTTTACTGACTCAACTGTAGATGAGGCCCTATTCCCATTCCAGGCCTTGAAAGTAATCCCGAAGTTCCCCTTCCAACACGAATGGAGGCCTGACTTCCCTGAAGCAACATGAGCGAGTTCCCGAGGTCCCAGTCACAACTCCAGAGTTACCCCAAGCTTCCCGCTGCAACTCGAGAAACATCACAAAATTCTGCCCTCAAGGCGAGATGAGAAACATTTCGCTTGAATATTCTAAAGAGAAATCACACATTCCTGCTTGAAACTCGACAGGTTACCTAACATATTTTATGCGAATCAAAAATTACACCGACTACCCAGCCCCAGTTGAGAGGAACACCGAGTTTCCTGCCACAACTGACCAGTGCCCAGTTTTCCAGTCCTCTTTTCCAGGTGACAGTCGATTCCCATGCTTTGTCTGGAATAGAATCTGGACGTTCTCAACGCAAAGTATGAGGTGGCCTGTACCAACTTGAAACTCGGGAGGATCCCCAGGGTTTCAAAACACAATTGGGAAAGGTAGTGATGTCCGCACTCACTCGAGATATTGTCTGATTCCACTGCACAGATTCAAATTTATCCTCGAGTATCAACTCACAAGACGAGTGGAGACATGAATCCCCTAGCATTCTAGATACAAACTCCAGGTACAAATTGAACTCGACGGTGGCCTAATCCCCCTTTTACAACTCGAGAAGATAGCGGAGTTCCATGTCTGAACACGAGACGAGGCCTGACTCCCCAGGAGAATTTTGAGAGCAATCCCGATATCCCTGTCACCACTGGAGAGGAACACACAGTTGACCGACTCAACACTGGATGCAGCCCTATTCCTCTACCATGCCTCAAGAGGAATCCCGAGGTTCCCCTTCCAACACGATAGGAGACCTGACTTTCCTGGGGCAACACGAGCGAGTTCCTGAGGTCCCCGTGGCAACTCAAGAAGAAACCCAAGCTTCCCACCGCAACTCAAGAAAAACCACAAGATTCTCCCCTCGATGTGAGATGACGAATTTTTCACCTGTAGAATTTCAATAGAAATCCCACATTGCCACTTGAAACTCGAACGGGTACTTGACACGCTTCATGCGACTCAAAAAATTCCCCAACATAGCCATCCCCACTGGAGAGGAGCACACAATTGACGACTCAACTCTTGTTGAGGACCAATTACCATTCCATGCCTCGAGAGTAATCCCGAAGTTCCCCTTCCAACACGAAAGGTGACCAGACTTCCCTGAAGCAACATGATCGAGTTCCTGAGGTCCCCGTCGGAAGAGAGTCTCAAGAGAAATCCCACATTCCCGCTTGAAACTCGAATGGGTACTTGACACCTTTTACGCTACTCAAAAACTTCCCAGACAGAGCCGTCCCCACTGAAGAGGAGCACACAATTTACGTGCACAAAGCTAGATGCGGCCCTATTCCTCCGCTGCACCTCGAGAGGAATTCCAATGTTCCCCTTCCAACAGGAAAGGAGACCTGACTTCCCTGGGACAACACGAGCGAGATCCTGCGGTCCCCATCGCAAATCGACAGGAACACCAAGCTTCCCAGTGAAACTCGAGAAAAACCACAAGATTCCCCCATCAATGTGAGATGAGGAAATTTTCTGCTGCAGAGACTGGAGATAAATCCCACATTTCTGCTTGAAACTTGAACGTGTACTTGACACCCTTTATGCGACTCAAAAACGTCCCAGACATAGCCGTCCCCACTGAAGAAAGGCACATAATTAAAGTACACAACACTAGACGTGGGCCTATTCCTCTGCCGCGCCTCGAGAGGAATCCTGATGTTGCCTTTCCAATACGAAAGGAGACCTGACTTTCCTGGCACAACACGATCTTGTTCCTGAGTTCCCCTTCACAACTCGAGAGGAACCCCAAGCTTCCTGCCTCAACTCAAGAAAAACAACAAGTTTCCCCCATCAATGAGAGATGAGGAACTTTTCTCCTGCAGAGTCTCAAGAGAAATCCCACATTCCCACTTGAAACTCGAACGGGTACTTGACAACATTTATGCGACTCAAAAAATTCCCTGACATAGCTGTCCCCACTGGAGAGGAGCATACAATTTACGGACTCAACTCTAGATGAGGCCCTATTCCCATTCCATGCCTCGAGAGCAATCCTGAAGTTCCCTTTCCAACAGGAAAGGAGACCTGACTTCACTGAAGCAACACGAGCGAGTTCCTGAGGTCCCTGTCGCATCTCGAGAGGGATTCCAAGCTTCCCGCCGCAACTCGGGAAAAACCACAAGATTCTGCCCTCAAGTCGAGATGAAGAACATTTCCGTTGCAGATTCTCAAGACAAATCTCACTTTCCCACTTAAAACTAGACAGGTTACTTAACATCCTTTATGCGACACAAATATTGCTCCGACATAACCAGCCCCAATGGAGAGGAACACCGAGCATTCTGCCACAATTGACAGAGTGCCCCATTTTTCAGTTGTCTTTTCCAGATGACAGTCGATTCCTCTGCTTTGTCTGAAATGGAATCCAGCCATTCCCTTCGCAAAGTAAGAGGAGGCCCCTACCACCTTGAAACTCAGGGGATCCCTGGGGTTTCAAAAGACAATTGGAAAAGGTACCAATGTCCCCACCCACTGCAGATATTGTCTGATTCCACTGCACAGATTAAAATGTATCCTCGAGTATTAGCTCATAAGACTAGTGGAGACGTGACACACCACCCCCCCCCCCCAGCATTCTCGATACAATCTCCAGGTACAAATTCAACTCGACTGTTGCCTAACATGCCTTTTACAACTCGAGAAGAAGGTTGAGTTCCCCGTCTGTAAACGAGAGGAGGCCTGACTCCAAAGGTGAATTTTGAGAGCAACACCGAGATCCCTGTCGCAAATGGAGAGGAACAAATTTGACCGACTCAGCACTAGATGAGACCCTGTAACTCCGCTGTGCCTCAAGAGGAATCCCGAGGTTTGCCTTCCAACACGATAGGAGACCTGACTTCATTGGGGCAACACGAGCGAGTTCCTGAGGTCCCCGTCGCAACTCGAGAAGAACCCCAAGTTTCCCGCCGCAACTCGAGAAAATCCATAAGATTCTCCCCTCAATACGAGATGAGGAACTTTTCCTCTACAGAGTCTCAAGAGAAATCCCACATTCCCGCTTGAAACTCGACAGGTTACCTAACATACTTTATGTGACTCAAAAATTACACCGACATACCCAGCCCCAATCTAGAGGAACACCGAGTGCCTGCCACAACTGACAAACTGCCCCGTTTTCCAGTCTTCTTTTCTAGAAGACAGTCGATTCCCCTGTTTTGTCTGGAATGGAATCCGGCCATTCGCGTCGCAAAGTATGAGGAGGCCGGTACCACCTTGAAACTCGGGAGGATCCCCGGGGTTTCAAAACACAATGAGAAAAGGTACCAATGTCCCCACCCACTCGAGATATTGTCTGATTCCACTACACAGATTCAAATGTATCCTCGAGTATCAACTCACAAGGCGAGTGGAGACCTGACTCCCCGAGCATTCTTGATAAAATCTACAGGTATAAATGTAAATCGACTGTGGGCTAACACCCCTTTTACAACTCGAGAAGAAAGCGGAGTTCCATGTCTGAACACGAGACAAGGCCTGACTCACTAGGTTAATTTTGAGAGCAACCCTGAGATCCCAGATGCCACTGGAAAGGAACACACAGTTGATCAACTCAACGCTACATGCGGCCATATTCCTCTGCTGTGCCTCGAGAGGATTACCGAAGTTCCCCTTCCAACACGATAGGAGGCCTGACTTCCCTTGGGCAACACGAGAGAGTTCCTGAGGTCCCCGTCACAATTGGAGAAGTACACCAAACTTCCAGCATCAATTCAAGGAAAACCACAAGATTCTCCTCTCAGTGCAAGATGAGGAACTTTTCTGCTGCAGAGTCTCAAGAGAAATCCCACATTCCTGCTTGAAATGCGCATGGACACTTGACACCCTTATGCGACTCAAAATCTTAACCGACATAGCGGTCCCCACTGAAGAAGAGGACGCATTTTACGAACACAACAGTAGGTGCAGGCCTATGCCACTGCCGTGCCTCAAGTGGAATCCCCAAGTTTCCCTTCCAACACGAAATATATTTGACTTCCCTGGGACAACACGAGCTTGGTCCTGAGGTTCCCTTCGCAACTCGAGAGGAACCCTCAAGCTTCCCGCCGCAACTCGAGAAAAACCACAGGATTCCCCCATCAATGCCAGATGAGGAACTTTCTGCAGCAGAGTCTCAAGAGAAATCCCACCTTCCAGCTTGAAACTCGAAAGGGTACTTGACACACTTCATGCGAATCATAAAGTTCCCTGACATAGCTGTCCCCCCAGGAGAGCAGCACACAATTTACGGACTCAACTCTAGATGATGCCATTTTCCCATTCCATGCCTCGAGAGCAATCCTGAAGTTCCCCGTCCAACAGGAAAGGAGACCTGATTTCACTGAAGCAACACAAGCGAGTTCCTGAGGTCTCCGTTGCATCTCGAGAGGGAATCCAAGCTTCCGCTGCAACTCGGGAAAAACAACAAGATTCTGCCCTCAAGGCGAGATGAAGAATATTTCCATTGCAGATTCTCAAGAGAAATCCCACATTCCCACTTGAAACAAGACAGGTTACTTAAAATCCTATATGTGACATAAATATTACACCGACCTACCGAGCCCTAATGGAGAGGAACACCGAACTTCCTGCCACAACTGACAAAGGGCCTCATTTTCCAGTCGTCTTTTCCAGATGACAGTCAATTCCCCTGCTTTTTCTGGAATGGAATCCGGCCGTTCCTGTTGCAAAGTACGAGGAGGCCAGTACCATCTTGAAACTCGATGTATACCCGGGGTTTCAAAACACTATTGGAAAAGGTACCCATGTCCCCACCCACTCGAGATATTGTCTGATTCCACTGCACAGGTTAAAATATATCCTTGAGTATCAACTCACAAGACGAGTGGAGACCTGACTCCCTGAGCATTCTCGATACAATCTCCAGGTTCAAATTCAACTCGACTGGTGTAACAACCCTTTTCAACTCTAGAAGAAAACGGAGCTCCATGTCTGAACACGAGACGAGGCCTGACTCCCCAGGTGAATTTTTTTTTAATTTTTATTGGAGGCTAATTATTTTACAATATTATATTGGTTGGCTTTGACATACATTGATGTGAATCCACCCTGGGTGTGTATGAGTTCTCCTTCCCGAACCCCCCTCCCACCTGCCTCCTCCCCTTATCCTCCCTCTGGGTCATCCCTGCAAACCAGCCCCGAGCATGCTGTAACATACATTGACCCTCAACTGGCGATTCATTTTACATATGATAATATACATGTTTCAATGCCATTCTCCCAGGTTAATTTTGAGAGCAACCCCGAGATCCCTGTTGCCAATGGAGAAGAACACAGTTGACTGATTCAATGCTAGATGCAACCCTTACCTCTGCTGCGCTTCGAGAGGAATCCCGAGGTTCCCCTTCCAACACTATAGGAGACCTAATTTCCCTGGTTTAACATGAGTGAGTTTCTGAGGTCCCCGTCCCAACTCGAGAAGAACCCCAAACTTCCTGTGGCAACTCGAGAAAATCCACAAGGTTCTCCCCTCAATGCGAGATGAGGAAATTTTCCACTGCAGAGTCTCAAGAGAAATCCCACATTCCCGCCTGAAACTCAACAGGTTACTTAGCATCCTTTATGCGACTCAAAAGTTACAGTGACATACCCATCCCCAATCGAGAGGAACACCGAGATTCCTGCCACAACTGACAGAGTGCCCTGTTTTCCAGTCCTTTTATCCAGATGACAGTCGATTCCCCTGTTTTGTCTTCAGTGGAATCCGGCCATTCGCGTCACAATGTATGAGGAGGCCGGTAACACCTGAAACTCGGCAGGATCCTCGGGGTTTCAAAACACAATTGGAAAAGGTACCGATGTCCCCACCCACTCGAGATATTGTCTGATTCCACTGCACAGATTCACATGTATCTGCGAGTATCAACACACAAGATGAGTGGAGACCTGATTCCCCGAGCATTCTCGATAAATCTTCAGGTACAAATTCAACTCGACTGTGGCCAGCAACCCTTTTCAACTCTAGAAGAAAACGGAGTTCCATGTCTGAACACGAGATGAGGCCTGACTCCCCAGGTGAATTTTGAGAGCAACCCCGAGATCCCAGGTGCCACTGGAAAGGAACACAAAGTTGACCGACTCAAAGCTAGATGCGGCCCTATTCCTCTGCTATGCCTCGAGAGGATTATCAAGGTCTCCCTTCCAACCCGATAGGAGACCTGACTTCATTGGGGCAACACGAGCGAGTTCCTGAGGTCCGAAGGCAACTCGAAAAGTACACCAAGCTTCCAGCCTGAACAAGAAGAAAACCACAAGATTCTCATTGTAATGTGAGATGAAGTTCTTTTCTGCTGCAGAGTCTCAAGACAAATCCCACATTCCGGATTGAAACTGGAACTGGCACTTGACACCCTTACGCGACTCAAAAACTTCCCAGACATAGCCATCCCCACTGAAGAAGAGGACACAATTTAAGTACACAACACTAGATGCAGGCCTATTCCTCTTCCGCACCTCGAGAGGAATCCCGATGTTCCCCTTCTAACAGGAAAGGAGACCTGACTTCCCTGGGAGAACACGAGCTTGTTCCTGAGGTCCCCGTAACAAATCGAGAGGAGCACCAAGCTTCCCGCTGCAACTCGAGAAAAACCACAAGATTCCCTCATCAATGCGAGATGAGGAATTTTCTGCAGCAGAGTCTCAAGAGAAATCCCACATTCCTGCTTGAAACTCTAGGGGGTACTTGACACCCTTCATGCCACTCACAAAGTTCCCTGACATAGCTGTCCACCCAGGAGAGGAGCACACAATTTACTGACTCAACTCTAGATGAAACCATTTTCCCATTCCACTCCTCGAGAGCAATCCTGAAGTTCCCTTTCCAACAGGAAAGGAGACCTGACTTCACTGAAACAACACGAGAGAGTTCCTGAGGTCCCCGTCGCATCTCGAGAGGGACTCCAAGCTTCCCGCTGCAACTCGGGAAAAACCACAAGATTCTGCCCTCAAGGCGAGATGAAGAACATTTCGGATGCAGACTCTCAAGAGAAAATCCGATTCCTCCTAGAAAAAAGACAGGTTACTTAAAATCCTTTATGTGACACAAATATTACACCAACATACTGAGCCCTAATGGAGAGGAACACCGAACTTCCTGCCACAACTGACAGAGGGCCTCATTTTCCAGTTGTCTTTTCCAGATGACAGTTGATTCCCCTGCTTTGTCTGGAATGGAATCCAGCCGTTCCCGTCGCAAAGTACGAGGAGGTCAGTACCACTTTGAAACTCGGTATATACCCAGGGTTTCAAAACACTACTGGAAAAGGTACTGATGTCCCCACCCACTCGAGATATTGTCTGATTCCACTGCACAGGTTAAAATGTATCCTTGAGTATCAACTCACAAGACGAGTGGAGACCTGACTCCCTTAGTATTATCAATACAATCTCCAGGTACAAATTCACCTCGACTGTGGCCTAACAACCCTTTTCAACTCTAGAAGAAAACGGAATTCAATTTCTGAACACGAGACGAGGCCTGACTCCCCAGGTGATTTTTTTTTGGAAGCTAATTATTGGCTTTGCCATACTTTGACATGAATCCACCCCAGGTGTATATGAGTTCCCCCTCCGAACCCCTCTCCCACCTCCCTCCTCCCCTTATCCTCCCTCTGGGTATCCCCACATACCAGCCCCGAACATACTGTAACATACATCGACCTTCAACTGGCGATTCGTTTCACAGATGATAATATACATGTTTCAATGCCATTCTCCCAGTTGAATTTTGAGAGCAACCCAGAGATCCCTTTCACCATTGGAGAGGAACACAGTTGACCAACTCAACGCTAGATGATTCTCTTTCCTCTGCTGTGCATCGAGAGGAATCCCGATGTTCCCCTTCCAACACAAAAGTAGACCTGACTTCCCTGGGACAACACGAGCTTGTTCCTGAGGTCCCCATCACAACTCGAGAGGAACACCAAGCTTCCCCCCACAACTCGAGAAAAACCACAAGATTCCCCCATGAATGCGAGATGAGGAATATTTCTGCTGCAGAGTCTCAAGAGGAATCCCACATTCCCACTTGAAACATGAACAGGCACTTGACAACCTCATGTGACTCGTAAAGTTCCCTGACATAGCTGTCCCCCCTGGAGAGGAGCACACAGTTTACGGGCTCAACTCTAGATGATGCCCTTTTCCCATTCCATGCCTCTAGAGCAATCCTGAAGTTCCCCTTCCAACAGGAAACGAGACCTGACTTCACTGAAGCATCACGAGCGAGTTTCTGAGGTCCCCGTCGCATCCCGAGAGGGAATCCAAGCTTCCCACCGCAACTCAGGAAAAATCACAAGATTCTGCCCTCAAGGTGAGACGAAGAACATTTCTGTTGCAGATTCTCAAGAGAAATCCCACATTCCCGCTTGAAACTCGACAGGTTACTTAACATCCTTTATGCAACACAAATATTACACCGACATACCGAGCCCCAATGGAGAGGAACACCGAGCTTCCTGCCACAATGACAGAGGGCCTCATTTTCCAGTCGTCTTTTCCAGATGACAGTCCATTCCCCTGTTTTGTTTGGAATGGAATCCGGCCGTTCCTGTCGCAAAGTACGAGGAGGCCAGTACCATCTTGAAACTCGATGTATACCCGGGGTTTCAAAACACTATTGGAAAAGGTACTGATGTCCCCACCCACTCGAGATATTGTCTGATTCCACTGCACAGGTTAAAATGTATCCTTGAGTATCAACTCACAAGACGAGTGGAGACCTGACTCCCTGAGTATTCTCGATACAATCTCCAGGTACAAATTCAAATCGACTGTGGCTTAACAACCATTTTCAACTGTAGAAGAAAACGGAGTTCCGTGTCTGAACAGGAGATGAGGCCTGACTCCCCAGGTGAATTTTGAGAGCAACCCCGAGATCCCTGTCGTCAATGGAGAGGAACATAGTTTACTGACTCAACGCTAGATGCAACCCTTACCTCTTCTGCGTCTCAATAGGAATCCCAAGGTTCCCCTTTCAAAACTAGAGGAGACCTGAATTCCCTGGGTTAACACGAGCGAGTGCCTGAGGTCCCCATCCGAACTCGAAAAGAACCCAAGCTTCCCGCCGCAACTCGAGAAAAGCCACAAGATTCTCCCCTCAGTTCGAGATGAGGAAATTTTCCGCTGCAGAGTCTCAAGAGAAATCCCACATTCCCGCCTGAAACTCAACAGGTTACTTAACATCCTTTATGTGACTCAAAAATTACAGGGACAAACCTAGCCCCAATTGAGAGGAACACCGAGATTTCTGCCCCAACTGACAAAGTGCCCCGTTTTCCAGTCGTTTTCTCTAGATGACAGTCGATTCCCATGTCTTGTCTGGAATGGAATCCGGCCATTCGCGTCGCAAAGTACAAGGAGGCTGGTACCACCTGAAACTCGGCAGGATCCTCGGGGTTTCAAAACACAATTGGAAAAGGTACCGATGTCCCCACCCACTCGAGATATTGTCTGATTCCACTGCACAGATTCACATGTATCTGCGAGTATTAACACATAGGACAAGTGGAGACTTGATCCTTCGAGCATTCTTGATACAATCTCCAGGTACAAATTCAACTCAACTGTGGCTAGCAACTCTTTTCAACTCTAGAAGAAATCGGAGTTCCACGTCTGAACACGAGATGAGGCCTGACTCCCCAGATGAATTTTGAGAGCAACCCCGAGATCCCAGTTGCCACTGGAGAGGAACACACAGTTGACCAACTTAAAGCTAGATGCGGCCCTATTCCTCTGCTATGCCTCGAGAGGATTACCGAGGTTCCCCTTCCAACCCGATAGGAGACCTGACTTCATTAGGGCAACACGAGCGAGTTCCTGAGGTCCGAAGGCAACTCGAAAAGTACACCAAGCTTCCAGCCTCAACTCGAAGAAAACCAGAAGATTTTCTCCGCAATGCGAGATGAGGTTCTTTCCTGCTGTAGAGTCTCAAGAGAAATGCCACATTCCCGCTTGAAACTAGATTGGGCACTTGACACCCTTATGCGACTCAAAAACTTCCCAGGCATAGCCATCCCCACTGAAGAAGAGCACGCAATTTACGTACACAACACTTGATGCGGGCCTATTCTTCTTCCGCGCCTCGAGAGGAATCCCGATGTTCCCCTTGTAACACGAAAGGAGACCTGACTTCCCAGGGAGAAGACTAGCTTATTCCTGGGGTAACCGTCACAACTTGAGAGGAACCCCAAGCTTCCCACCACAACTCGAGAAAAACCACAAGATTTCCCCATCAATGCGAGATGAGGAGCTTTTCTGCTTCAGAGTCTGAAGAGAAATCCCATTTCCCACTTGAAACTCGAAAGGGTACTTGACACTGTTTATACGACTCATAAAGTTCCCTGACACAGCTGTCCCCCTCTGGAGAGGAGCACACAATTTACGGACTCAACTCTCAATTCAGTTCAGTTCAGTCGCTCAGTAGTGTCCGACTCTTTGCGACCCCATGAATCACAGCACGTCAGGCCTCCCTGTCCATCACCAACTCCCAGAGTTCACTCAAACTCATGTCCACAGAGTCGGTGATGCCATCCATTCATCTCATTATCTGTCGTCCCCTTCTTCTCCCGCCCCCAACCTTTCCCAGCATCAGAGTCTTTTCCAGTGAGTCAACTCTTCGCATGAGGTGGCCAAAATATTGCAGTTTCAGCTTTAGCATCAGTCCCTCCAATGAACACCCATGATTGATCTCCTTTAGAATGGACTGGTTGGATCTCCTTTCAGTACAAGGGATTCTCAAGAGCCTTCTCCAACACCACAGTTCAAAAGCATCAATTCTTCGGCGATCATCTTTCTTCACAGTCCAACTCTCACATCCATACATGACCACAGGAAAAACCATAGCCTTGACTAGATGGACCTTGGTTGGCAAAGAAATGTCTCTGCTTTTTAATATACTATCTAGGTTGGTCATAACTTTCCTTCCAAGGAGTAAGCCTCTTTTAATTTCATGGCTGCAGTCAGCATCTTCAGTGATTTTGGAGCCCCAAAAAATAAAGTCTGACACTGTTTCCACTGTTTTTCCATCTATTTCCCATGAAGTGATGGGACCAGATGCCATGATCTTTGTTTTCTGAATGTTGAGCTTCAAGCCAACCTTTTCACTCTCCTCTTTCACATTCATCAAGAGAACTCAATTCTAGATGATGCATTTTCCCCATTCCACGCCTCGAGAGCAATACTGAAGTGCCCCTTCCAACACAAAAGGAGACGTGACTTCACTGAAGCAACACAGGCGAGTTCCTGAGTTCCCCGTCGCATCTCAAGAGGGACTCCAAGCTTCCCACTGTAATTTGGGAAAAACCACAAGATTCTGCCCTCAAGGCGAGATGAAGAAAATTTCCGTTGCAGATTCTCAAGAGAAACCCCACATTCCCGCTTGAAACTCGACAGTTTAACATCATTTATGGGACACAAATATTATACCGACATACCGAGCCCCAGTGGAGAGCAACACCGAACTTCTTGCCACAACTGATAGAGGGCCTGATTTTCCAGTCGTCTTTTCCAGATAACAGTCGATTACCCTGCTTTGTCTGGAATGGAATCCGGCTGTTCCCTTCGCAAAGTACGAGGTGGCCAGTACCACCTTGAAACTCGTTGTATACCCAGGGTTCCAAAACACAATTGGAAACGTACTGATGTCCCCACTCACTCAAGATATTGTCTGATTCCACTGCACAGGTTAAAATGTATCCTTGAGTATCAACTCACAAGCCGAGTGGAGACCAGACTCCCTGAGCATTCTCGATACAATCTCCAGGTACAAATTCAACTCGACTGTGGCCTAACAACCCTTTTCAACTCTAGAGGAAAACGGAGTTCCATGTTTGAACATAAGACAAGGCCCGAATCCCCAGGTGAATTTTATTTTTATTGGAGGCTAATTGTTTTACAATATTATATTGGTTGGTTTTGCAATATATTGACATGAATCCGCCCTGGGTGTATATGAGTTCCCCCACCTGAAACCCCCTCCCACCTCCCTCCTTCCCTTATCCTACTGGGTCATCCCCGCATACCAGGCCAGAGCATGCTGTAACATGCATCGACCCTCAACTGGCGATTCGTTTCACATATGATAATATACATGTTTCAATGCCATTCTCCCAGGTGAATTTTGAGAGCAACCCCGAGATCCCTGTCGCCAATGGAGAGGAACACAGTTGACCGACTCAACGCTAGATGCGACCCTTACCTCTGCTCCACGTCGAGAGGAATTCCAAGGTTCCCCTTCCAACACTGTAGGAGACCTGACTTCTTTGGTTTAACAGGAGCGAGAGCCTGAGGTCCCATCCCAACTTGAGAAGAACCCCAAGCTTCTCACGGCAACTTGAGAAAATCCACAAGATTCTCCCCTCAATGAGAGATGAGGAAATTTTGTGCTACACAGTCTCAAGAGAAATCCCACATTCCTGCCTGAAACTCGAAAGGTTAATTAACATCCTTTATGCGACTCAAAAATTACAGCGACATACCCAGCCCCAATCGAGAGGAACACAGAGATTCCTGCTCCAACTGACAAAGTGCCCTTTTTTCCAGTAGTTTTTTCCAGATGACAGTCGATTCCTCTGCTTTGTCTGGAATGGAATCTGGATGTTCCTGTTGCACAGTTTGAGGAGGCCGGTAACACCTTGAAACTCGGGAGGATTTCCGGGGTTTCAAAACACAATTGGAGAAGGTACCGATGTCACCAGGCACTCGAGATACTGTCTGATTCCACTGCACAGATTCAAATGTATCCCTGAGTATAAACTCACAAGATGAGTGGAGACCAGACTCCCCGAGCATTCTGGACAAAATCTCCAGGTACAAATTCAACTCGACTGTGGCCTAACACCCGTTTTACAACTCGAGAAGAAAGCGGAGTTCCATGTCTGAACACGAGACGAGGCCTGACTCCCCAGCTGAATTCTGAGAGCAAGACCGAGATGCCTGTCAACATTGGAAACGAAGTCACTGTTGACCAATTCAACGCCAGATGCGGCCCTATTCCTCTGCTGCACCTCGAGAGGAATCCCGAGGTTCCCGTTCCAACACTATAGGAAACCTGACTTCCCTGGGGCAACACGAGCGAGTTCCTGAGTTCCCCATCACACCTCGAGAGAAACCCCAAGCTTCCCGCCGCAAGTTGAGAAAAACCACAAGATTCCCCCCATCAATGCGAGATGAGGAACTTTTCTGCGGCAGAGTCTCAAGCGAAATCCCACATGCCTGTTTGAAACTTGAACGGGTACTTGATACCCTTTGTGCCACACAAAAAGTTCCCTGACATAGCCGTCCCCACTGGAGAGGAGCACACAGTTTGGGGAGTCAACTCGAGATGAGGCCCTATTCATATTCCACGCCTCGAGAGTAATCCCGAAGTCCCCCTTCCTACACGAAAGGAAACCTGACTTCCCTGAAGCAACATGAGTGAGTACCTGAAGTCCCCGTCGCAACTCGAGAGGGACCCCAAGCTTCCCGCCGCGACTTGAGCAAAACCACAAGATTCTGCCCTCAAGACGGGATGGGGAAAATTTCAGTTGCAGATTTTCAAGAGTAATCCCACATTCCTGCTTGAAATTTGACAGGTTATTTAGCATCCTTTATGCGACTCAAAAATTACACCGACAGAACCAGCCCCAATCGAGAGGAACACCGAGTTTCCTGCCACAACGGACAAAGTGCCCTGCTTTCAAGTCCTCTTTTCCAGATGACAGTCGATTCCCCTGCTTTGTCTGGAATGGAATCCAGACGTTCCCATCGCACAGTACGAGGAGGCCGGTATCACCATGAAACGCAGGAGGATCCATGGGGTTTCAAAACACAATGGGAAAAGATACCACTGTCCCCACCCACTCGAGATATTGTCTGATTTCAATGCACAGATTTAAACGTTTTCTTGAGTATCAACTGACAAGACGAGTGTAGACCTGAGTACCAGAGAATTCTCCATAGAGTCTCTAGGTACAAATTCAAATCGACTATGGCCTAACAACCCTTTTACAACTCGAGAAGAAAGCGGAGTTCCATGTCTATACAAGAGATGAGGCCTGACGTCAAATGTGAATTTTGAGAGCAACCCCGAGAACAATGTTGCTACTGGAGAGGAAACCTGAGTTAAACGGACTCGAATATAGATGCAGACCTATTTCTCTGCAGCGATGCCAAAGGAATCCCGAGGTTCCCTTTGCAAATGGAAAGGCTTTCTGACTGCCCAGAGACAACAAGGGAGGCTCCCTGATATTCCCGTTGTTTCTCGAGAGGATCAACACACTTCCTGCAGCAGCTCGAGAGAAACCTCGAGATTCCTCTTTCAAAGCAAGATGAGGCCCTTTTTTTCCTGAAGCACACAGACAGAAGTCCTGAGTTCCTTCTCCAAAGTCAATATGAGGCTTGAATTCCTTGATGCAACTTAAGGGTCGCCCAGAGATACCGGTCCCAATGAGAGAAGAAAACCGAATTTCCCGCCCCAATTTAAGAGAAGCCCCATGATCACACCTCAGCTGAAGATAACGGGCCATTCCACTTTCAACTGAAGAGGAATCCCAACCTGCCCTCACACCACTTGACGAGTCCAGTCACATCTATTGGCACTCAAGGGCAATCCCGTGAATCCCGCAGCAAGGTCAAAGGACTCCGAGTTCCCACTCAACTAGAGATGAGTCATGTTTGGCTTACAGAAGCTCCAGTGGAACATGTTGTATCACCTCCCAACATGATCGGAGGCACGAATCCCCTGCTGAGCCTCTCGAATAAGCCCAAATTTCCCGCTTGAACAGACAGCAGACCTGACAATCCTTTGACAACTCAGGGGGTAAGCAGAGTTCCATCCTCAACAAGGACTAGGCCTGAGTCCCCCGTGGAACGTTCAGAGCAACCCCAAGATCCCTGTGGCCACTGGAGAGGATCACTGAGTTTACCCACTCATGTCTAAATGTGGCCCACATGCCCTGAAGCGAATCAAACGGAATCCCGAGGTTCCACTTTCCACAAGAAAGGAGACCTGACTTCCCTGAGGCAAAACTAGTGAGTCCCATGCGTTCCCGTCGTAACTTGAGAAGACCTCCAATCTTCACGCCGCTACTTGAGAAAAACCATGAAATTCTCCACTCCACACGACAGGATGCCCCTTTTTGCTGCAGCGTGTTAAGAGATATCCCACAGTCCCTCTTCAAACTCGAAATGATACTCGGCACCCTATACGCAACTCAAGAATTTAACTGAGATACCCAGCCATACTTGAGAGGAGCAGCGAGGTTCCTGCAACACCTCAAGTAGAGCCCATTTTCCACTCGTCATCTCGAAGTGAGGATCGATTCCCCTGCTTTGTCTGGAAATTAATCCTGATGTTCACATTGAAACTGAAGAGGAGGCCGATCTCCTCTTGAAACTCGAGAGGACCTCGGGGCTTCGTGCCACAACCCAAAAACACACCGATTTCCCCATCCGCTCGACATAAGGACTGATTCCACTGTACTGATTAAAAGGGAATCCCCGGGATGAACTAATCCCACGAAGGGAGGCCTGATTCCCAGATGCATCTTGGAGAAAAAGCCCCAGGACAGAAATTCAACTCAACAGGAAGCCTCCCACCCCTTTTATAACTGGAAAAGATAGCGGAGTTCCAATGTTCAACAAGAGACGTGGCAACACTCCCCTGTTGGAACTTCATAGGAACACTGAGATCCATCTTAGAACTGGAGAGGCACCCTGAGGTTAGCTCCTCAAACCCAGATCAGATCTTATTCCCCTGCACTGATTCAAAAGGCATCCTAAAGGCTACTCACACCTCAAAAGGATTTCAGACTTCCCAGACATAACCTGAGAGGCCTCCATTTTGCAACTCGAGGGATCTGAAAGCTTCCTGCTCCAACTTGAGAAACACTTTGGGTTTACCCCTTTCAATGAGAATTGAAGCTCGATTCCTCTGCATTGACTTGACAGCAATCAGGACCGTCCCCTTGCTAATTGACTTCCCTGAGGTAACACGAGTGTCTCCTTGAGTTCCCCGTCATAACTCGAAAGGAAAGCCAAACTTCCCTCCGCCACTCGCCAGAAACTATGAGATGCCCCAGGCAACGTCACATGAGGCCCATTTTTTCTTGCAGTGCCTGGAGCGCAATCCCAAATTCTCTCTCAAGATACGATAGGAGACTTGAATCCCTATTTACAATTCAAGGGGCTCCCAGAAAACCTGTCTTAAATCAAGACAAATCCCGAGTTTCTGTCCAAACCTCTAGAAGAGCTCCACATTCCCCCACTCCTCATGATATGAGCATTCAAACCCTGCTTCATCTCAAGAGGAATCCTTTCTCCTTCTCCCACCACAAGAGGAGGCCTCTGTCTCCTATTGAAACACGAGTGCACTATCGAGGATTCTGCTGCAAGGAAAAAAGACTCTAGTTCCCCCTCAAATTGAGGTAGGTCCTGATGATCTAGTAAAGCTCCAATGGAACACCGACTATCCCCTCACAACATGATGGGTGACCTGACACCCATGCTAAGCCTATAGAAAAAGCCCCAATAAAGCGCCCGATCATGACACGAGGACTGATTCCCCTTTTACAACTCGAAAGGAAAGCAGAATTCCATGCCTCAAATCGAGACAAAACCTGACTCCCCAGTAGAACATTCATAAAAACAATGAGATCCCTATCGCCAATGGAGAGGAACACACAGTTGACCGACTCAATGCTAGATGCGGCCCTATTCTTCTGCTACACCTCGAGAGGAATCGAGAGGTTCCCCTTCAAACACGATAGGAGACCTGACTACCTGGGGCAACACAAGAGAGTTCATAAGGTCCCCATCACAACTCGAGAAGAACCCCAAGCTTCCCCCTGCAACTCAAGAAAAGCCACCAGATTCTCCCCTCAATGCGAGATGAGGAACTTTTAGTCAGCAGAGTCTCAAGAGAAATCCCACATTCCCGCTGAAAATCGAACGGGTACTTGACACCTTTTATGCGACTCAAAAACTTCCCTGATATATCCACCCCCACTGAAGAGGAGCACACAATTTACGTACACACCGCTAGATGTGGTGCTGGTCCTCTCCCTTGCCTTGAGAGGAATCCCGAGGTTCCCCTTCCAACACGAAAGGAGAACTGACTTCCCTGGGACAACACGAGCTAGTTCCTGAGGTCCCCGTCGCAACTCAGGAGAAACCCCAAGTTTCCCGCCGCAACTCGAGAAAAACCAAAAGATTCCCCATCAATGCGATATGAGGAACTTTTCTGCTGCAGAGTCTCAAGAGAAATCCCACATTCCCTCTTGAAACTTTAACGGGTACTTGACACCCTTTATGCAACTCAAAAAGTTCCCTGACATAGACGTCCCCACTGGAGAGGAGCACACAATTTACGGACTCAGCTCTAGATGAAGCTCTATTCCAATTCCATGCCTCGAGAGTAATCCTGAAGTTCCCCTTCGAACCAGAAAGGAGATCTGACATTCCTGAAGCAACACGAGCAAATTCCTGAGGTCCCCATTGCAACTCGAGAGGGACACCAAGCTTCCCACTGCAACTCGAAAATAGCCGCAAGATTCTGTATCAAGGCGAGATGAGGAACATTTCCGTTGCAGATTTCAAGAGAAATCCCACTTTCCCGCTAGACACTCAACAGGTTACTTAACATCCTTTATGCGACTCAAAAAATACACTGACATACCTGTAAGGTCGCAAAAATGGGTGTCTCAAGCTGTAAGGAAATAACCCAGACACCAAGGGAAAGTAACAGGCTTTATTGGCAGTGCGCTCCTGGGCAGAACCCACTGACCACAAGAACGGCCACGAGGAGTTCTGCCCCGAACAAAGGCAGAGTGCGATTTTTATGTCTTCGGGGCAGGAAGTGATATCATATAACCTGGACAGGCCCAAATAAGGCAAAGCTCGGGATCGCGAGATTGTGAATGGTCAGCTAGTCGAGGTGGCGAGACCGGGTTGGTCGCTCTGGAGGTCAGGAAGGAGGGTAGATCTCAGCAGAAGGTTATTATGTCAGAGATTCCTCAGCGGTTTGACGGGACTTTTTCCCTCCGGTGGGAGATGAAGAGGGGAAGAAGGAGCCAAGATGGCCACCGGGAAGGGTAAGCCAAGAAGGCCAACAGGGTCAGAACTTACAATACCCAGCACCAATAGAGAGGAACACCGAGCTTCCTGCCACAACTGACAAAGTGCCCCGTTTTCCAGTCCTCTTTTCCAGATGACAGTCGATTTCCCTGCTTTGTCTGGAATGGAATCTGGACTTTCCCAACGCAAAACACGAGGAGGCTGGTACCACTATGAAACTCTGGAGGATCCCCGAGGATTCAAACCCAATTGGAAAAGGTGCCGAGGTCCCCACCTACTGGAAATATTTTCTGATTCCACTGCACAGATTCAAATGTATCCTCGAGTATCAACTCACAAGACAAGCGGAGACGTGACTTCACGAGCATTCTCGATACAATCTCCATGTACAAATTCAGCTCGACTGTGGCCTAACACCCCGTTCACAACTCGAGAAGAAAGCGGAGTTCCATGTCTGTACACGAGACGAGGCCTGACTCCCCACGTGAGTTTTGAGAGCAACTCCGACATCCCTGTCGTCACTGGAGAGGAACACACAGTTGACCGACTCAATGCTAGATGCGGCCCTATTTCCCTGCTGCACCTTGAGAGGAGTCCCAGGGCTTCCCTTCCAACATGATAGGATACATGACTTCCCTAGGGCAAAACGAGTGAGTTCCAGAGGTCCCCGTCGCAACTCAAGAAGAACCCCAAGCTTCCCGCCGCAACTCGAGAAAAACCACAAGATTCCCCTATTAATACGAGGTGAGGAAATTTTCTGCTGCAGAGTCTCAAGAGAAATCCCACATTCCTTCTTGAAACTCGGGTACTTGACACCCTTAATGCGAATCAAAAATTTCCCCGACATATCCATCTCCAGTGAAGAGGAGCAAACAATTTACGTACACAATGCTAGATGCGGCCCTATTCCTCTGCCGTGCCTCGAGAGGAATCCCGAGATTACCCTTCCAACACTAAAGGAGACCTGACTTCCCTGGGAAATCATGAGCGAGTTCCTAGGTTCGCTTCGCAACTTGAGAGGAACCCCAAGCTTCCCCCTGCAACTCGTGAAAAACCACAGGATTCTCCCCTCAATGCTAGATGAAGAAGTTTTCCGCAGCAGAGTCTCAAGAGAAATCCCACATTCCTGCTTGAAAATCGAACGGGTACTTGACACCCTTTATGCGACTAAAAAACTTCCCTGATATATCCTTCCCCACTGAAGAGGAGCACACACAGTTTACATACACATCCCTAAATGCGGCGCTGGTCCTCTGCCTCACCTCAAGAGGAAACCCAAGGTTCCCCTTCCAAGATGAAAGGAGACCTTACTTCCCTGGGACAACTCGAGCTAGTTCCTGAGGTCCCCGTCACAACTTGGGAGGAACCCCAAGTTTCCCACCGCAACTCGAGAAAAACCGAAAGATTCCCCCATCAATGTGAGATGAGGAAATTTTCTGCTACAGAGTCTCAAGAGAAGTCCTACATTCCCGCTTGAAACTCGAACGGGTACTTGACACCCTTTATGCGACTAAAAAAGTTCCCTGACAAAGCTGTCCCCACTGGAGAGGAGCACACAAAATATGGACTCAACTCTAGATTAAGCCCAATTCCCATTCCACTCCTCGAGAGTAATCCCGAAGTTCCCCTTCCAACACGATAGGAGACGTGACTTCCCTGGGCAACACGAGAGAGTTCCAGAGGTCCCTGTCACAACTCGAGAAGAACCCCAAGCTTCCCACCACAACTCGTGAAAAACAACAAGATTTTCCCCTCAATGTGAGATGAAGAACTTTTCTACTGCAGATTCTCAAGAGAAATCCCACATTCCCGCTTGAAACTCCATCGGGTACTTGACACCGTTAATGCAACTCAAAAACTTCCCTGACATATCCATCCCCACTGAAGAGGAGCACACAATTTATGTACACACCGCTAGATGCGGCGCTGGTCCTCTCCCTTGCCTTGAGAGGAATCCCAAGGTTCCCTTTCCAACACGAAAGGAGACTTGATTTCCCTGGGGTAACTCGGGCGAGACTGGTGACAGCTACGTCAGGGGACTTTTGAGTTGCATAAAGGATGTTAAGGAACCTGTCGAATTTGAAGCGGGAATGTGGGATTTCTCTTGAGAATCTTCAACAGAAATGTTCCTCATCTTGCCTTGAGGGCAGAATCATGTGGTTTTTCTCGAGTTGGGACGGGAAGATTCGGGTTCCTCTCTAGTTGCGATGGGGACCTCCGGAACTCACTCAGGTTGCTTTAAGGAAGTCAGGTCTCCTGTCGTGTTGGAAGGGGAACCTCGGGATTCCTCTCGAGGTGTGGAAGAGTAATAGGGCCGCATTTAGAGTTGTGTATGTAAATTGTGTGCTCCTCTGCAGTGGGGACGGCTATGTCGGGGAACATTTTGAGTTGCATAAAGGGTGTCAAGTACCCACTCGAGTACCCAACTGGAATGTGGGATTTCTCTTGAGACTCTGCAGCAGAAAAATTCCTCATCTTGTATTGAGTGGACAATCTTGTGGTTTTTCTCCAGTTGCAGCGGGAAGCTTGGGGTTCTTCTGGAGTTGCGACGGGGACCTCAGGAAGTCATTCGTGTTGCCCCGGGGAAGTCAGGTCTCCTTTCGTGTTGGAAGGGGAACCTCGGGATTGCTCTCCAGGCTCGGCAGAATTATAGGTCCACATCTAGCGTTGAGTCCGTCAACTGTGTGTTCCTCTCCAGTGGCAACAGGCATCTCGGTGTTTCTATGAAGATTCTACTGGGGAGTCAGGTTTCATCTCAATTTTGAGGCATGGAATTCTGCTTTCCTTTCAAGTTGTAAAAGGGGAATCAGTCCTCGTTTCATGATCAGGAGGTTCATTAGGGCTTTTTCTATATGCTCAGCATGGGTGTCAGGTCTCCCGTCATTTTGTGAAGGGATAGTCGGTGTTCTATTGGAGCTTTGCTAGATCATCAGGACCTACCTCGATTGGAGGGGGAACTCAGAGTTCTTTATCCTTGCAGCAGGATCCACGGGAGTGCACTCGAGTTTCAATAGGAGACAGAGGCCTCCTCTTGTGGTGGCAGGAGAAGAAAGGATTCCTCTTGAGTTGAAGCAGGGTTTGAACCCTCATATTGTGAGCAGGTGGGGAATACGGAGATCTTCTGGAGATGTGGATGGAAACTCGGGGTTTCTCTCAATTGATGACTGGTATTCTGGGAGGCCCTTGAATTGTAAATAGGGATTCAAGCCGCCTATCATATCTTGAGAGAGAACTCTGGATTGCTCTCCAGACGGTGCAGGAAAAAATCGGCCTCATGAGACGTTACCTGAGGCATCTCGAGGTTTTTCTCTAGTTGATGCGGGAAGTGTGGTGATCCTCTCGTGTAACGATGGAACTATCAGGGATCCTACAGTGTTGTTTCTGGGAAGACAGAATGCCTTTCCATTTGCAAGGGGAACCTCGAGACTCCTTTGGAGTCACTGCAGAGTAATAGGTGTGCATCTAGATTCGAGTCCCTTTAACTCAGGATTCCTCAGCAGTAGGAACAGGGTTCTCGGGGTTGCTCTCAAAATTCACTTGGGGAGTCAAGCCTCGTCTCGTGTTCAGACATGGAACTGCGCTTTCTTCTCAAGGTGTAAAAGGGGTGTTAGTCCACACTCGAGTTGAATTTGTCCCTGGAAAATGTATCGAGAATGCTAGGGAAGTCAGGTTTCCATTCGTCTTTTGAGTTGATACTCGAGGACACATTTGAATCTAGGCAGTGGAATCAGACAATATCTCGAGTGTGTGGGGATATCGGTACGTTTTCCAATTGTATTTTGCAAGTCTGGGGATCCTGCCGAGTTTTGAGGTGGTACTGGCCTCCTCGTACTGTGTGATGGGATCATCCGGATTCCATTCCAGGCTAAACAGGGGAATCGACTGTCATCTGGAAAAGAGGACTGGAAAACGGTTCACTTTGTCAGTTGTGGCTGGGAACTCAGTGTTCCTCTCGATTGGGGCTGGGTATGTAGGTGTAATTTTTGAGTCACATAAATGATTTTAGGTATCCTTTCGAGTTTCAAGCGGGAATGTGGGATTTCTGTTGAGAATCTTCAACGGAATGCTCCTCATTTCGCCATGAGGGCAGAATCTTGTGGTTTTTCTCGAGTTCTGACGGGAAGCTTGGGGTCCCTCTCGTGTTGAGATGGGGACCTCAGGAACTCGCTAGTGTTGTTTCAGGGAAATCAGATTTCCTTTCGTGTTTGAAGGGGAACTTCGGGATTACTCTATATTCGTGGAATGGGAATCAGGCCTCATCTATGGTTGAGTCCGTATTTTGTGTGCTCCTCTCCAGTGGGGATGGCTATGTCAGGGAACTTTTTGAGTTGCATAAATGGTGGCAAGTACCCATTTGAGTATCAAGCGGGAATGTGGGATTTCTCTTGAGACTCTGCAGCGGAAATATTCCTCATCTCACATTGAGGGGAGAATCTTGTGGTTTTGTCTATTTGCAGCGGGAAACTTGGGGTTCTTCTCGAGTTGCAACGGGGACTTCAGGAACTCGCTCGTGTTGCCCCAGGGAAGTCAGGCCTCCTATCCTGTTGGAAGTGGAACCTCGGGATTCCTCTCGAGGCTCATCAGAGGAATAGGTCTGCATCTAGCGTTGAGTTGGTCAACTGTGTGTTCCTCTCCAGTGGCAGCAGGGATCTCGGGGTTGCTCTCAAAATTCACCTGGGTAGTCAGGCCACGTCTTGTGTTCAGACATAGAACTCTGCTTTCTTCTCGAGTTGTAAAAGGGGTGTTAGGCCACATTTGAGTTGAATTTTACTTGGAGATTGTATCGAGAATGCTCGGGGAGTCAGGTCTCCACTCGTCTTGTGATTTGATACTCGAGGATACATTTGAACCTGTGCAGTGGAAGTAGACAATATCTCGAGTGGGTGGGGACCTCGTTACCTTTTCCAGTTGTGTTTTGAATCCCTGGGGATCCTCCCGAGTTTCCAGGTGGTACCGGCCTCCTCGCACTTTGCGACAGGAATGTCTGGATTCCATTCCAGACAAAGCAGGGGAATCGACTGTCATCTGGAAAAGAGGACTGGAATACAGGACACTTTGTCAGTTGTGGCAGGAAAGTCCATGTTCCTTTCAATTGAGTCTGGGTATGTCGGTGTAATTTTTGATTCACATAGAGGATGTTAAGTAACCTGTCGAATTTCAAGCTGTAATGTGGGATTTCCCTTGAGAATCTGCAATGGAAAGGTTCCTTATCTTGCCTTGAGGGCAGAATCTTGTGGTATTTCTGGAGTTGAGGCGGGAAGCTTGAGGTCCCTCTCGAGTTGCCACAGGACCTCACGAACTCTCTCGTGTTGCTTCAGGGAAGTCAGGTCTCCTTTGGTGTTGGAAGTGGAATTTCGAGATTACTATTGAGGAGTGGAATGTGAATAGGACCTCATCAGAATTGAGTCTGTAAATTGAGTGCTCTTCTCCAGTGGGGACGGCTATGTCAGGGACATTTTGAGTCGCAAAAAGGGTGTCAAGTACCCGTTCGAGTTTCAATCGGGAATGTGGGATTTCTTTGAGTCTCTGCAGCAGAAAATTTCCTCATTTCACATTAATGGGGGAATCTTGTGATTTTTCGCGAGTTCCGGTGGGACGAATGATGTTCTTCTCGAGTTGCGACGGGGACCTCAGGAACTCGCTCGTGTTGTCCCAGAGAAGTCAGGTCTCCTTTCATGTTGGAAGGGGAACCTCGGGATTCCTCTCTAGGCGCAGCAGAGGAATAGGGCCTCATCTAGACTTGTGAACGTAAATTGTGTGCCCCTCATCAGTGGGGACTGCAATGTTGGGGAAGTTTTTGAGTCGCATAAAGAGTGTCAAGGATCCGTTCGAGTTTCCAGCAGGAATGTGGGATTTCTCTTGAGACTGTGCAGGGGAAAATTTTCTCATCTCGCATTGTGGGGAAAATCTTGCAGTTTTTCTCGCTTTGCGCCAGGAAGCTTAGGGTTCTTCTTGAGTGGCGACGGGGACCTAAGCAACTCTCGCGTTTGCCCCAGGGAAGTAATATCTGCTATCGTGTTGGAAGGGGAACCTCAGGATTCCTCTCGAGGGGTGACAGAGGTTTAGGGCCACATCTACCATTGTGTACGTACATTTTGTGCTCCTCTTCAGTGAGGACGGCTATATCAGGGAAATTTTTGAGTCGCATAAAGGGTGTCAATTCCCCGTTCGAGTATCAGTCCGGAATGTGGGATTTCTCTTGAGACTCTGCAGCGGAAATATTCCTCATCCCGCATTGAGGGGAGGAACTTGTAGTTCTTCTCGAATTGCAATGGGGACCTCAGGAACTCGCTCGTGTTGCCCCAGGGAATTCAGGTCTCCTACAGTGTTGGAAGGGGAAATTTGAGATTCCTCTCGAGGCACAACAGAGTAATGGGGCCTCATCTAACGTTGAATCGATCAACTGTGTGTTCCAATCAGTGGCGATAGGGATCTTGGGATTGCTCTCAACATTCACCTGGGGAGTCAGGCCTGGTCTCATGTTCAGACATGGAACTCCGCTTTCTTCTTGAGTTGTAAAAGGGGTGTTAGGCCACAGTTGTTTTGCATTTGTACCTGGAGATTGTATCGAGAATGCTCGGGGAGTCAGGATCTCCACTCGTTTGTGAGTTGATACTCGAGGATACCTTTCAATCTGTGCAGTGGAATCAGACAATATCTCGAGTGGGTTCGGACATCGGTACCTTTCCACTTGTTTTTTGAATCCCCGGGGATCCTGCCGAGTTTCAAGGTGGTACCGACTTCCACGTATTTTGCGACAGGAATGTCGGGATTCCATTCCAAAATAAGCAAGGGAATCGACTGTCATCTTTAAAAGAGGACTGGAAAATGGGGCACTTGGTCAGTTGTGGCAGGAAACTCGGTGTTCCTCTCGATTGGGGCTGGGTAAGTTGGTGTAATTTTTGAGCTGCATAAATGATGTTAAGTAACCTGTCGAGTTTCAAGTGGGAATGTGGTATTTCTCTTGAGAATCTGCAATGGAAATGTTCCTCATCTTGCCTTGAGGGCAGAATCTTGTGGTTTTTCTCGAGTTGTGGCGGGAAGCTTGGTGTTCCTCCCGAGTTGCGACGGGGACCTCACGAACTTGCTCGTGTTTTCACAAGGAAGTCAGGTCTCCTTTCGTGTTGGAAGGGAACCTCGGGATTCTTCTCGAGGCACGGCAGAGGAATAGGGCCACATCTTGCGTTGTGTACTTAAAATATGTGCTCCTCTTCAGTGAGGACGGCTATGTCTGGGAAGTTTTTGAGTCGCAAAAAGGATTCAAGTACCTGTTCAAGTTTCAAGCGGGAATGTTGGATTTCTCTTGAGCCTCTGCTGCGATAAAGTTTCTCATTTCACATTGAAGAAACAATCTTGGGGTTCTTCTCGTGTTGCAACGGGGACCTCAGGAACTCGCTCGTGTTGCCCCAGAGAAGTCAGTTCTCCTGTCATGTAGGAAGGGGAACCTCGGGATTCCTCTCGAGGCCCAGCAGACGAAGAGGGCCATATCTAGTGTTGAGTCCATCAACTGTGTGTTCCTTTCCAGTGGTGACAGGGATCGGGGGTTGCTATGAAGCTTCTACTGGGGAGTCAGGTTTCTTCTCAATTTGAGACATGGAATTCTGCTTTCCTTTCGAGTGTAAAAGGGGAATCAGTCCTTGTGTCATGATCATGCAGTTCATTAGGGCTATTTCTATAGGCTCTGCATGGGTGTCAGGTTTCCCATCATGTTGTGAGGGTATCGTCTGTGTTCCATTGGAGCTTTGCTAGATCCAGGACCTACCTCAATTGGAGGGAGAACTCAGAGTCTTTTATGCTTGTAGCAGGATCTGCGGGAGTGCACTCGAGTTTCAGTAGGAGACAGAGGCCTCCTCTTGTGGTGGGAGAAGATGAAAGGATTCCTCTTGAGTTGAAGCAAGGTTTGAATGCTCATATCATGAGGAGGTGGGGAATACAGAGCTCTTCTAGAGTTGTGGACGGAAACTCCGGGTTTCTCTCAATTGATGACTGGTATTCTGGGAACTCCTTTAATTATAAATAGGGATTCAAGCCTCCTATCATTTATTGAGAGAGAATTCAGCATTGTACTCCAGGCGCCGTAGGAAAAAATAGGGCCTCATGTGACGTTGCCTGGGGCATCTCGTGGTTTTACCGAGTTGCAGAGGGAAGCTTGGCTTTCCTTCCGAGTTACGATGGGGAACTCGGGGAGACACTCCTGTTGCCTCAGGGAAGTCAAGTTGCGAGGGCAAGGTCATGATTGCTCTCGAGTCAATGCAGAGGAATCATGCTTCAATTCTCATTGAAAGGGATAATCCCAAAGTGTTTCTCGAGTTCATGCAGGAAGCTTTCAGATCCCTCGAGTTGCAGCAGAGTCAAACGGAGCCTCTCAAGTTGTCTCTGTGAAGTCCGGAATCCTTTTGAGGTGTGAGGAACCTTTGGGATGCCTTTCAAATCAGTACAGGGGAATAGGGTCTGATCTGGAGTTGAGGCGCTAAGCTCAGGGTGCCTCTCCAGTTCTGACATGGATCTCAGTGTTCCTATGAAGTATCAACAGGGGAGTTCTGCCACGTCTCTTGTTGAGGCATGGAACTCCGCCATCTTTTCGAGTTGTAAAAGGAGTGGGAGGCCTCCTGTTGAGTTGAATTTCTGTCCTGGGGCTTTTTCTCCATTATGCACCTGGGAAGTCAGGCTTCCCTTCGTGGTGTTATTTGATCCCAGGGTTTCTCTTTGAATCAGTACAGTGGAACCTTTCCTTATGTCGAGTGGTTGGGGAAATCGGTGTCTTTTTGAATTGTGGCACGACTCCCTGGGATCCTATCGAGTTTCAATTGGAGATCGGCCTCCTCTTCAAATTAGCTGGGAACATCGGGATTAATTTCCAGACAAAGCAGGGGAATCGATCCTCACCTCGAGATGACGAGTGGAAAACAAGTCTCTTCTTGAGCTGTGGTAGGAACCTCGCTGCTTCTCTCGAGTTTGGCCAGGTATCTCGATGAACTTCTTGATTTGCGTATAGGCTGCAGAGTATCCTTTTGAGTTTGAAGAGGGAATGTGGGATTTCTCTTAAGATACTGCAGCAGAAAGGGGCGTCCTTCCACGTGGAGTGGAGAATTTCATGGTTTTTCTCGAGTTGCTGCTTGAAGCTGGGAGGTCTCGAGTTGCGATGGGAACACCTGAGACTCTCTAGTTTTGCCCTAGGGAAGTCTTGTCTCATTTCGTGTTGAAAGTGGAACCTCGGGATTCCTTTCGAGTCGCTGCAGGGCATGAGGGCCACATTTAGACTTGATTGGGTAAACTCAGTGTTCCTCTCCAGTGGCCACAGCGATCTTGGGGTTGCTATGAAGGTTCCCCTGGGGAGTCTGGCCTAGTCTTTGTTGAGGATGGAATTATGCTTTCCCCCTGAGTTGTAAAATGATTGTCAGGTCTGATGTCTGTTCAAGTGGGAAATTTGGGCTTTGAAATGGCAGCGCGCTCCAGTACTCTTGCCTGGAAAATCCCATGGATCGTGGAGCCTGGTAGGCTACAGTCCATGGGGTCGCAAAGAGTCGGACATGACTGAGTGACTTCACTTCAGGCGGGGATTAATGCCTCCGATCTTGTTGGGAGGTGATACTCTGTGTTCCACTGGAGCTGCGGTAAGCGCAAAACGACTCGTCTCTAGTTGAGAGTGAACTCGGAATCCTTTGACCTTGCTGCAGGATCCACGGGATTGCCCTCGAGTGTCAATAGATGTGACAGAACTCGTCAAGTGGTGCGAGGAGAAGTTGGGATTCCTCTTCACCTGAAATTGGAATGGCCCATTATCTTCATCTGAGGTGTGATCATGGGGCTTCTCTTAAATTGGGGCGGGAAATTCGGTATTCTTCTCTCATTGGGACATGTATCTCTGGGCGACCCTTAAGTTACATTAGGGAATTCAAGCCTCATATCGACTTTGGAGTAGGAACTCGGGACTTCTTTCTCTGTGCTGCAGGAAAAAATGTCCTCATCATGCTTTGAAAGAGGAATCTCGAGGTTTTTCTCGAGTTGCTTCAGGAAGTGTGTTGATCCTCTTGAGTAATGATGGGAATATCAGGGAGCCTCCGGTATGGTCTCTCAAAAGTCAGAAAGCCTTTCCATTTGCAAGGGGAACCTTGGGGCTCCTTTGGAGTCATTGCAGAGTAATAGGTCTGCATCTAGATTCGAGTCCGTTAAACTCAGGATTCCTCTCCAGTAGAAACAGGGTTCTTGTGGTTGTTCTCAAAATTCACCTGGGGAGTCTGGCCTAATCTCGTGTTCAGACATGACACTCCGCTTTCTTCTCGAGTTGTAAAAGGGGTTTTATGCCACATTCGAGTTGAATTTGTACCTGGAAATTGTATCGAGAATGCTTGGGGAGTCAGGTCTCCACTCGTCTTGTGAGTTGATATTCGAGTATATATTTGAATCTGTGCAGTGGAATCAGACAATATCTCGAGTGGGTGGGGACCTTGGTACCTTTTCCAATTTTGTTTTGAAACCCCGGGGATTCGGCCAAGTTTCAAGTTGGTACAGGCCTCCTAGTACTGTGCAACAGAAACTTCCGGATTCCATTCTAGACAAAGCAGGGGAAACGACTGTCACCTGAAAAGAGGACTGGAAATCGGGGCACTTTGTTAGTTGTGGTGGGAAATTCAGTGTTCCTCTCAATGAGAGCTGGGTATGTCGGTGTAATTATTGAATCACATCAAGGATGTTAAGTAACCTGTCGAATTTCAAGCAGGAATGCGGGATTTCTATTGAGAATCTGCAGCGGAAATGTTCCTCATCTTGCCTTGAGGGCAGAATCTTGTTTTTCTCGGGTTGCGGCGGGAAGCTTGGGGTCCCTCTCGAATTGCGACGGGGAAGTCAGGTATTCGCTCGTGTTGTCCCACGGCAGTCAGGTCTGCTTTGTTGCTGGAAGGGGAACCTCGGGATTACTCTCCCAGCATGGAATCTAATAGGGCCTCATCTATAGTTGATTCCTTTTTTGTGTGCTCCTCTCCAGTGGGGACGGCTATCTCAGGGAACTTTTTGAGTCGCATAAAGGGTGTCAAGTACCCATTCTAGTTTCAAGCGGGAATGTGGGATTTCTCTTGAGACTCTGCTGCAGAAAATTTCCTCATCTTGCATTAATGGGGGAATCTTGTGGTTTTTCTCGAGTTGCGGCGGGAAGCTTCGGGTTCCTTTCGAGTTGCGACGGGGACCTCAGGAACTCGCTCATGTTCTCTCAGGGAAGTCAGGTCTGCTTTTGTGTTGGAAGGGGAACCTCGGGATTCATCTCGAGGTGCGGCAAGGGAATAGAGTCACATCTAGCGTTTTGTATGTAAATTGTGTTCTCCTCTTCTTTGGGGACGGCTATGTCAGGGAAGTTTCTGAGTCTCATAAAGGCTGTCAAGTATCCATTCGAGTTTCAAGCGGGAATATGGGATTTCTCTTGAGACACTGCAGCAGAAAATTTCCTCATCTCGCATTGAGGGGACAATCTTGTGGTTTTCTCGACTTTTGGTGGGAAGCGTGGGCTTCTTCTAGAGTTGCGATGGGCACCTCAGGCATTCGCTCATGTTGCTCCAGGGAAATCAGGTCTCCTATCGTGTTGGATGGGGAACCTCGGGATTCCTCTCGAGGTGCTGCAGAGGAATAGGGCCCCACCTAGAGTTGAGTCGGTCAACTGTGTGTTCCTCTCCAGTGGCGTCAGGGATCTCGGGGTTGCTCTCAAATTCACCTGGTGAGTGACGCCTCGTCTCCTGTTCAGACATGGAACTCCGCTTACATCTCCAGTTGTGAACGTGGTGTTAGGCCACAGTGGTGTTGAATTTGACCTGGAGATTGTATCGAGAATGCTCTGGGAGTCAGGTCTCCACTCGTCTTGTGAGTTGATACTCGAGGATACGTTTGAATCTGTGCAGTGGAATCATGTAATATCTTGAATGGGAGGGGAACTCGGTAGCTTTTCCAACTGTGTTTTGAAATCCCAGTATCCTCCTAAGTTTCAACGTTTTACCAGCCTCTTCGTGCTGTGCGACGGGAATGTCCGGATTCCATTCCAGACAAAGCAGGGGAATCGACTGTCATCTGGAAAAGAGGACTGGAAAACGGGGAACTTTGTCAGTTGTGGTGGGAAACTCGGTTTTCCTCTTGATTGGGTCTGGGTATGTCAGTGTAATTTTTGAGTCGCATAAAGGATGTTAATAACCTGTCGAGTTTCTAGTGGGAATGTGGGATTTCTCTTGAGAATCTGCAACTGAAATGTTCCTCATCTCGCCTTTAGGGCAGAATCTTCTGGTTAATCTCGAGTTGCGGTAGGAAGCTTGGAGTCCCTCTCGAGTTGCGACGGGGACCTCAGGAACTCGCTCGTGTTGCTTCAGGGAAGTCAGGTCTCCTTTTGTGTTGGAAGGGGAACTTCGGGATTACTCTTGCAGCATGGAATGGGAATAGGGCCTCATCTAGAGTTGTGTCCGTATTTTCTGTTCTCCTCTCCAGTGGGGAAGGCTATGTCAGGGAACTTTTTGAGTCGCATAAAGGGTGTCAAGGACCCATTCTAGTTTCAAGCGGGAATGTGGGATTTCTCTTGAGACTCTGCAGCAGAAAAGTTACTCATCTCGCATTAATAGAGGAATCTTTTGTTTTTTCTCGTGTTGTGGGGGGACGCTTTGGGTTCCTCTCAGGTTGCAACGGGGACTTCAGGAACTTTTTCGTTTTGTCCCAAGGAAATCAGGTCTCCTTTCGTGTTGGAAGGGGAACCTTTGGATTCCTCTCGAGGTGCAGCAGAGGAATAGGGCCACATCTAGGGTTGTGTCCGTAAATTGTGTGCTCCTCTTCATTGGGGTGGCTAGGTCGGGGAAGTTTCTGAGTCGCATAAATGGTATAAAGTACCCGTTCAAATTTCAAGCGGAAATGTGGGATTTCCCTTGAGACTCTGCAGCTGAAATGCTCCTCATAAAGCATTGAGGGGAGAATCTTGTAGTTCGTCTCGAGTTGTGACAGGGACCTCAGGAACTCGCTTGTGTTGCCCCAGGGAAGTCAGGTCTCCTATTGTGTTGGAAGGGGAACCTCAGGATTCCTCTCGAGGTGAAGCAGAGGAATAGGACCATATCTAGCGTTGAGTCAGTAAACTGTGTGTTCCTCTTCAGTGGCAATAGGGATCTCGGGGCTGCTCTCAAAATTCACCCGGGGAGAGGGACAAGATGGTGGAGGAATAGGACGGTGAGACCACTCTCTCCTCCACAAATTCATGAAAAGAACATTTGAACGCAGAGTAAAGTCTACAAAACAACTTCTGAATGCTGGCAGAGGACATCAGGCACCCAGAAAAGCAGCCCATTTTCTTCGAAAGTAAGTAGGAAAAAACATAAAAGATAAAAAGACAGACAAAAGATGTAAGGATGGATCTCTGTCCCGGGAAGTTCAGTTCAGTTCAGTCGCTCAGTCGTGTCCGACTCTCCGCGACCCCATGAATCACAGCATGTCAGGCCTCCCTGTCCATCACCAACTCCTGGAGTTCACTCAAACTCATGTCCACAGAGTCGGTGATGCCATCCAGCCATCTCATTCTCTGTCGTCCCCTTCTCCTCCCGCCCCCAACTTTTCCCAGGATCTGAGTCTTTTCCAGTGACTCAACTCGTCACATGAGGTGGCCAAAGTATTGCAGTTTCAGCTTTAGCATCAGTGCCTCAAATGAATATCCAGGATTGATCTCCTTTAGAATGGACTGGTTGGATCTCCTTGCAGTATAAGGGACTCTCAAGAGTCTTCTCCAACACCACAGTTCAAAAGCATCGATTCTTCGGCGATCAGCTTTCTTCACAGTCCAACTCTCACATCCATACATGACCACGGGAAAAACCATTGCCTTGACTAGACGGACCTTGGTTGGCAAAGTAATGTCTCTGCTTTTTAATATACTATCAAAGTTGGTCATAACTTTCCTTCCAAGGAGCAAGCGTCTTTTAATTTCATGGCTGAAATCAGCATCTGCAGTGATTTTGGAGCCCCCCAAAAATAAAGTCTGACACTGTTTCCACTGTTTTTCCATCTATTTCCCATGAAGTGTTGGGACCAGATGCCATGATCGTTGTTTTCTGAATGTTGAGCTTCAAGCCAACCTTTTCACTCTCCTCGTTCACAGTCATCAAGAGGCTTTTCAGTTCCTCTTCACTTTCTGCCATAAGGGTAGTGTCATCTGCATATCTGAAGTTATTGATATTTCTCCCAGCAATCTTGATTCCATCTTGTGCTTCTTCCAGCCCAGCGTTCCTCATGATGTACTCTGCATATAAATTAAATAAGCGAGGTCATAATATACAACCTTGACGTACTACTTTTCCTATTTGGAACCAGTCTGTTGTTCCATGTACACTTCTGACTGTTGATTCCTGACCTGCATACAGGTTTCTCAAGAGGCAGGTCAGGTGGTCTGGGATTCCCATCTCTTTCAGAATGTTCCACAGTTTATTGTGATCCACACAGTCAAAGGCTTTGGCATAGTCAATGAAGCAGAAATAGATGTTTTTCTGAAACTCTCTTGCTTTCTCCATGATACAGCGGAGGTTGGCAATTTGATCTCTGGTGCCTCTGCCTTTTCTAAAACCTGCTTGAACATCTGGGAGTTCACGGTTTACATACTGCTAAAGCTTGGCTTGGAGAATTTTGAGCATGACTTTACTAGCGTGTGAGATGAGTGCAATTGTGCGGTAGTTTGAGCATTCTTTGGCATTGCCTTTCTTTGGGATTGGAATTAAGACTGACCTCTTCCAATCCTGTGGCCACTGCTGAGTTTTCCAAATTTTCTGGCTAATTGAGTGCAGCACTTTCACAGCATCATCTTTCAAGACTTGAAATAGCTCAACTGGAATTCCATCACCTCCACTAGCTTTGTTCGTAGTGATGCTTTCTAAGGCCCACTTGACTTCACATTCCAAGATGTCTGGCTCTAGGTCAGTGATCATGTTATCGTGAGTATCTTGGTCGTGAAGATCTTTTTTGTACAGTTCTTCTGTGTATTCCTGCCACCTCTTCTTAATATCTTCTGCTTCTGTTAGGTCCATATCATTTCTGTCCTTTATAGAGCCCATCTTTGCATGAAATGTTCCCTTGGAATCTCTAATTTTCTTGAAGAGGTCTCTTGTTTTCCCTATTCTGTTATTTTCCTCTATTTCTTTGCATTGATCACTGAGGAAGGCTTTCTTATCTCTCTTTGCTATTCTTTGGAACTCTGCATTCAGATGCTTATATCTTTCCTTTTCTCCTTTGCTTTTCGCCTCTCTTCTTTTCACAGCTATTTGTAAGGCCTCCTCAGACAGCCATTTCGCTCTTTTGCATTTCTTTTCCTTGGGGATGGTCATGGTCCCTGTCTCCTGTACAATGTCACCAACCTCCGTCCAGAGTTCATCAAGCACTCTGTCTATCAGATCTAGTCCCTTAAATCTATTCCTCACTTCCACTGTATAATCATAAGGGATTTGATTGAGGTCATATCTGAATGGTCTAGTGTTTTTCCCTACTTTCTTCAATTTAAGTCTGAATTTGGTAATAAGGGGTTCATGATCTGAGCCACAGTCAGCTCCTGGTCTTGTTTTTGCTAACTGTATACAGCTTCTCCATCTTTGGCTGCAAAGAATATAATCAATCTGATTTCGTTGTTGACCATCTGGTGATGTCCATGTGTAGAGTCTTCTCTTGTGTTGTTGGAAGAGGGTGTTTTCTATGACCAGTGGATTCTCTTGACAAAACTCTATTAGCCTTTGCCCTGCTTCATTCAGTGTTCCAAGGCCAAATTTGCCTGTTACTCCAGGTGTTTCTTGACTTCCTACTTTTGCATTCCAGTCCCCTATCATGAAAAGGACATTGTTTTGGGGTGTTAGTTCTAAAAGGTCTTGTAGGTCTTCATAGAACCGATTAACTTCGGCTTCTTCAGCATTACTTGTTGGGGCATAGGCCTGGATTACTCTAATATTGAATGGTTTGCCTTGGAAACGAACAGAAATCATTCTGTCGTTTTTAGATTGCATCCAAGTACTCCATTTCGGACTCTTTTGTTGACCATGATGGCTACTCCATTTCTTCTAAGGGATTCCTGCCCACAGTAGTAGATATAATGGTCATCAGAGTTAAATTCACCCATTCCAGTTCATTTTAATTCACTGATTCCTAGAATGTCTATGTTCACTCTTGCCATCTCCTGTTTGACCACTTCCAATTCGCCTTGATTCATGGACCTAACATTCCAGGTTCCTATGCAATATTGCTCTTTACAGCACCGGACCTTGCTTCTATCACTGGTCACATCCACAACTGGCTATTGGTTTTGCTTTTGCTCCATTCATTTATTCCTTCTATAGTTATTTCTCCACTGATCTCCAGTAGCATACTGGGCACCTACCGACCTGGGGAATTCCTCATTCAGTATCCTATCATTTTGCCCTTTGTTACTGTTCATGGGGTTCTCAAGGCAAGTATACTGAAGTGGTTTGCCATTCCCTTCTCCATTGGACCACATTCGGCTGTGGTCCATGTGATCAGATCGGCTAGTTTGCTGTGATTATGATTTCAGTTTTTCTGCCCTCTGATGCCCCCTCGCAATACCTATCTTCTTATTTGGGTTTCTCTTACCTTGGTCTTGGAAAATCTCTTCACAGCCAAGAGAGAAGATTCCAAACACCAGGTAAAACTCTCACTGATGAGTCTGTGGCAAGCCTTGGCACCTCACAGGGCCACATAACTTGGAGGAAAAAGAAATAAATAATTAAAAGCCACAGATTACCCACCAAACGGTAACTCACAGCGGAGAATCAGCGCAGACGCCTGCGTATGCCATTAGCAAGCAGGTGCTGGGCAGGGAGAAGCCAGCTGAATTGCTTAGAGAGAGGACTGAGCTTGAATGCCGTGAGAACAATCTGAGAAAACTAATTGGGGCTAGCAAAGCAGACTTGGATAGCTTCCCCAAGAAAAGCCAGAAAGCTCTAACTGAAGACTCTGCCAGCCCTGCTCACAGAACAAAGGGCTGAGCAGAGTGAGCCAGCTGCAATTGGCCCATCCCCCATCCCCCTGCCGAGACAGGCAAGGGAGGGCAGGCAGAGCCGGAGGGGGCAACTGCGACCCCAGAAAGGCATCCAATAATAACTGCAGGCAGGCTTGTTGCTAATCAAGGCTTCTTGGGCTCAGGCCGGTCGATATCCACCTGAGAAGATGTGCCAATTGTACACCCAGAAAACCGAGTGGTAGGAACTAGGGAGGAGATAAGTCGCAGCAACAGCGCTCACCAAACACCTGGTCACCTGAGCTGCTCGGACCGGGGAAGGCACAAAACGCAAGGCCAACCAAGTCTGCGCCATTGTGAAGTACCTGAGAAACTAAACTTGAGCCCCTCAGACCTGGGAAGTGCATAAAACCCAGCGCCAGCCTCGGACAGTTCCTGGCAGAGCAACCTAGAGCCTGTGCAGTTTAGACTGGGACAACACATGTGCTGTGAGCGGGGGCAAACCCAGTCTGGCTGAGATGCTACGAGCACTCCCCACAGACGCCAGAGATATTTGTGTGCAGTGTTCCTCCCTTCCCATAACAGGACTGAACAACTGAGCATTAAAAAGTGTCCACACACCCCTTGGTGCCAGGGTGGAAATTAGACACTGAAGAGACCAGCAAACAGAAACTAAAACATAGGGAACCACCTTGGAAATGACAGATAGAGAAGTCTAGAGACAACTCCAAGAATAAGACCAAAAACCAGATGCAAGAGGCTTAAGCCCGAATCCTGAGAACACCAGAGAATTCCTGATTCCAGGGAACATTAATCGTTAGGAGCTCATCAAACGCCTCCATACCTACACTAGAACCAAGCATCATCCAAGAGTCAACAAGTTCCAGAGCAAGACATACCAAGAAAATTCTCCAGCAACACAGGAAAATAGCCCTGAGCTTCAATATGCAGACTGCCCAAAGTCACTCCAAACCCACTGACATCTCATAACTCATTAATGGACACTTCATTGCACTCCAGAGAGAAGAACTCCAGCTCAACCCACCAGAACAACGACACAAGCTTCCCTAACCAGGGAACCTTGACAAGTCACCCGTCCAACCCCACACACAGCGAGTAAACTTCATAATAAAGAGAACTCCACAAACTGCCAGAAGAGGGAAAGGTCACCCCAAGCAAAGCAATATAAGCAACATGAAGAGGCAGAGAAATACCCAGTAAGTAAAGGAACAAGATAAATGCCCACCAACACAAACAAAAGAGGAAGATATAGGGAATCTACCTGATAAAGGATTTCGAATTTTGATGGTGAAAATGATTCAAAATCTGGAAAGAAAAATGGAGTTACAGATAAATCACCTGGAGAAAAGGTTTGAGAAGATGGAAGAAAGATTTAATAAGGACTTAGAGGAAATAAAAAAGAGTCAATATACAATGAATAATGCAAGAGATGAGATCAGAAACACTCTGGAGGGAACAAACAGTAGAATAACAGAGGCAGAAGACAGGATAAGTGAGCTAGAAGATAGAATTGTAGAAATAAATGAAACAGAGAGGAAAAAAGAAAAACGAATTAAAATAAATGAGGATAATATTAGAGAGCTCTGGGACAATGTTAAACGCCCCAACATTCGAATCATAGGAGTCCCAGAAGAAGAAGACAAAAAGAAAGACCATGAGAGAATATTTGAGGAGATAATAGTCGAAAACTTCCCTAAAATGGGGAAAGAACTAATCATCCAAGTCCAAGAAACCCAGGGAGTCCCCAACAGGATAAACCCAAGGCGAAATACTCCAAGACACATATTAATCAAATTAACAAAGATCAAACACAAAGAACAAATATTAAAAGCAGCAAGGGAAAAGCAGAAAACAACACACAAAGGGATTCCCATAAAGATACAGCTGATCTTTCAACAGAAACTCTTCAGGCCAGGAGGGAATGGCAAGACATACTTAAAGTGATGAAAGAAAATAACCTACAGCCCAGATTACTGTACCCAGCAAGGATCTCATTCAAATATGAAGGAGAAATCAAAAGCTTTACAGACAATCAAAAGCTGAGAGAATTCAGCATCACCAAACCAGCTCTCCAACAAATTGTAAAGGACCTTCTCTAGACAGGAATAACAGAAAGGGTGTATAAACTCGAACCTAAAGCCATAAAGAAAATGGCAACGGGATCATACTTATCAATAGTTACCTTAAACTTAAATGGGTTGAATGCCCCAACCAAAAGACAAAGGCTGGCTGAATGGATACAAAAACAAGACCCCCAAATATGTTGTCTACAAGAGACCCATCTCAAAACGAGGGACACATACAGACTGAAAGTGAAGGGCTGGAAAAAGATATTCCATGCAGATAGAGATAAAAAGAAAGCAGGAGTAGCAATACTCATATCAGATAAAATAGACTTTAAAACAAAGGCTGTGAAAAGAGACAAAGAAGGAAACTACATAATGATCAAAGGATCAATCCAAGAAGATATAAAAATTATAAATATTTATGCACCCAACATAGGAGCACTGCCATATGTAAGACAATTACTAACAAGTATGAAGGGAGAAATTAAAAACAATGCAATAATAGTGGGAGACTTTAATACCCCACTCACACATAAGGATAGATAATCTAAACAGAAAATTAACAAGAAAACACAAACTTTAAATGTTACAATAGGCCAGTTAGACCTATTAGATATCTATAGGACATTTCACCCCAAAACAATGAATTTCATCTTTTTCTCAAGCACGCATGGAACCTTTTCCAGGATAGTTCACATCCTGGGCCATAAATCTAGCCTGGTAAATTAAAAAAAAATTGAAATCATTCCAAGCATCTTTTCTGACCACAGTTCAGTAAGATTAGATCTCAATTACGGGAGAAAAACTATTAAAAATGCCAACATATGGAGGCTGAACAACACGCTGCTGAATAATGAACAAATCATAGAAGAAATCAAAAGAGAAATCAAAATATGCATAGAAATGAATGAAAATTAAAACACAACAACCCAAAACCTCTGGGACACTGTAAAAGCAGTGCTAAGGGGGAAGTTCATAGATATTCAGGCACACCTCAAGAAACACGAAAAAAATCAAGTAAATAGCCTAACTCTGCATCTAAAGAAACTAGAAAAGGAAGAAATGAAGAACCGCAGGGTTAGAAGAAGGAAAAAAATCAGAAAAATTAGGGCAAAGATGAATGCAAAAGAAACAAAAGAGACCATAGGAAAAATCAACAAAGCCAAAAGCTGGTTCTTTGAGAAGGTAAATAAAATTAACAAACCACTAGCCAGACTCATCAAGAAACAAAGGGAGAAGAAGCAAATCAATAAAATTAGAAATGAAAATGAAGAGATCACAACTGACAACACAGAAATACAAAGGATTATTAGAGAATACTATCAGCAATTATATGGCAATAAAATGAATAACCTGGACTAAATGGACCAATTCGGAGAAAAGTACACCTTTCCAAAACTGAACCAGGAAGAAATAGAAAATCTGAACAGACACATCACAAGCACGGAACTAGAGGCTGTAATCAGAAATCTTCCAGCAAACAAAAGCCCAGGTCCAGACGACTTCACAGCTGAATTCTACCAAAAATTTAGAGAAGAGCTAACAACTATTCTACTCAAAGTCTTCCAGAAAATTGCTGAGGAAATGAAACTTCCAAACTCATTCTACGAGGCCACCATCACCCTAATCCCAAAACCTGGTAAAGCACCACAAAAAAATAAAACTATAGGCCGATATCACTTATGAACATAGATGCAAAAATCCTCAACAAAATTCTAGCAATCAGAATCCAACGACACAATAAGAAGATCATACATAATGACCAAGTGGGCTTTATCCCAAGAATGCAAAGATTCTTCAATATCCGCAAATCAGTCAACGTAATACACCACATTAACAAACTGAAAAATAAAAATTATATGATTATCTCGATAGATGCAGAGAAAGCCTTCGACAAAATTCAACATCCATTTATGATAAAAATCATCCAGAAAGTGGGAATAGAAGGGACATATTTCAACATAATAAAAGCTATATATGACAAACCCACAGCAAACATTATCCTCAACGGTGAAAATTTGAAAGCATTTCCCCTAAAGTCAGGAACAAGACAAGGGTGCCCACTACCACTACTATTCAACATAGTTCTGGAGGTTTTGGCTACAGCAATCAGAGCAGAAAAAGACATAAAAGGAATACAAATTGGAAAAGAAGAAGTAAAACTTTCACTGTTCCCTAGTGACATGATGCTCTACACAGAAAACCCTAAAGACTCTACCAGAAAACTAATAAAGGTAATCAATGAATACAGTAAAGATGCAGGATTTAAAATCAACACACAGAAATCCCTTGCATTCCTATACACTAATAATGAGAAAATAGAAAGAGAAATTAAGGAAGCTATTCCATTCACTGTTGCAACGAAAAGAATTAAATACTTAGGAATATATCTACCTAAAGAAACGAAAAACTTATACATAGAAAACTATAAAACACTAGTGAAAGTAGTCAAAGAGGACACTAATAGATGGAGAAATATATCGTGTTGGTGGATTGGAAGAATAAATATTTTGAAAATGAGTATACTACCCAAAGTAATTTATACATTCAATGCAATCCCTATCAAGCTACCAACGATATTTTTCACAGAACTAGAACAAATAATCTCACAATTTGTATGGAAATACAAAAAACCTCGAATAGCCAAAGCAATCTTGAGGAAGAAAAATGGAACTGGGAGAATTAACCTGCCAGACTTCAGGTTCTACTACAAAACCACAGTCATCAAGACAGTATGGTACTGGCATAAAGACAGAAATATAGATCAATGGAACAAAATAGAAAGCCCAGAGATAAATCCACACACCTATGGACACCTTATCTTCGACAAAGGAGGCAAGAATATAAAATGGAGAAAAGACAGTCTCTTTAACAACTGGTGCTGGGAAAACTGGTGAGCCACTTGTAAAAGAATGAAACTAGAACACTTCCTAACACCATACACCAAAATAAGCTCAAAATGGATTAGAGAGCTAAATATAAAACCAGAAACTATAAAACTCCTAGAGGAGAACATAAGAAAAACACTCTCTGACATAAATCACAGCAGGATCCTCCAAGACCCACCTCCCAGAATATTGGAAATAAAAGCAAAAATAAACAAATGAGACCTAATTAAAATCAAAAGCTTCTGCACAGTAAAAGAAACTATAGGTAAGGTGAAAAGACAGCCTGAAGAATGGGAGAAAATAATAGCAAATGAAGCAACTGATAAAGGATTAATCTCCAAAATATACAAGCAGCTCCTGCAGCTCAATTCCAGAAAAATAAATGACCCAATCAAAAAATGGGCCAAAGAACTAAACAGACATTTCTCCAAAGAAGACATACAGATGGCTAACAAACACATGAAAAAATGCTCAACATCCCTCATAATCAGAGAAATGCAAATCAAAACCACAATGAGATACCATTTCACACCAGTCAGAATGGCTGCTGTCCAAAAGTCTACATGCAATAAATGCTGGAGAGGATGTGGAGAAAAGGGAACCCTCTTACACTGTTGGTGGGAATGCAAACTAGTACAGCCACTAAGGAGAACAGTGTGGAGATTCCTCAAAAAACTGGAAATAGAACTGCCATATGATCCAGCAATAGGACTCCTGGGCATAAACACCGAGGAAACCAGAATTGAAAAAGACACATGTTCTCCAATATTCATTGCAGCACTGTTTATAATAGCCAGGACATAGAAGCCACCTAGATGTCCATCTGCAGACGAATGGATAAGAAAACTGTGTTTCTTTAGGTAGATATATTCCTAAGTATTTAATTCTTTTCGTTGCAACAGTGAATGGAATAGCTTCCTTAATTTCTCTTTCTATTTTCTCATTATTAGTGTATAGGAATGCAAGGGATTTCTGTGTGTTGATTTTAAATCCTGCATCTTTACTGTATTCATTGATTACCTTTATTAGTTTTCTGGTAGAGTCTTTAGGGTTTTCTGTGTAGAGCATCATGTCACTAGGGAACAGTGAAAGTTTTACTTCTTCTTTTCCAATTTGTATTCCTTTTATGTCTTTTTCTGCTCTGATTGCTGTAGCCAAAACCTCCAGAACTATGTTGAATAGTAGTGGTAGTGGGCACCCTTGTCTTGTTCCTGACTTTAGGGGAAATGCTTTCAAATTTTCACCGTTGAGGATAATGTTTGCTGTGGGTTTGTCATATATAGCTTTTATTATGTTGAAATATGTCCCTTCTATTCCCACTTTCTGGATTCAAATACATTCTTTTTAATGGCTGAAAAATATTCCATTCTAATGAGGTGGATGAAACTAGAGCCTATTATACAGAGTGAAGTAAGCCAGAAAAAAAACAACAATACAATATATTAACGCATATATATGGAATTTAAAAAAATGCAAATGATAACCCTGTATACGAGACAACAAAAGAGACACAGATGTATAGAACAGTTTTTGGGACTCTGTGGGAGAGGGTGAGGGTGGGATGATTTGGGAGAATGGCATTGAAGCATGTATATTATCATATATGGAACGAATTGCCACTTCAGGGTCTATGCATGTTACAGGATGCTAGGGGCTGGTATGTGCGGATGACCCAGAGAGAGGACAAGGGGAGGAGGGAGGTGGGAGGGGGGTTCGGGAGGGGGAACACATGTATATCCGGGGCGGATTCATGTCAATGTATGGCAAAACCAACCAATATAATATTGTAAAATAATTCAATTCAGTTCAGTTCAGTCGCTCAGTCATGTCTGACTCTTTGTGACCCCATGAATCACAGCACGCCAGGCCCCCCTGTCCATCACCAACTCCCGGAGTTCACTCAAACTTATGTCCATAGAATCGGTGATGCCAGCCTCCAATAAAAATAAAAACGAACAAACAAAAAATTCACCTGGGGAGTCAGGCCTCGTCTCATGTTCAGACATGGAACTCCTCTTTCTTCTCGAGTTGTAAATGGGTTGTAAGGACACAGTTGATTTGAATTTGTACTTGGAGATTGTATCGAGAATCCTCGGGAAGTCAGGTCTCCACTCCTCTTGTGAGTTGATACTCAAGGATACATTTGAATATGTGCAGTGGAATCAGAAAATATCTCGAGTGGGTGGGGACATTTGTACCTTTTCCAATTGTGTATTGAAACCCCGGGGATTCTGTTAAGTTTCAAGTTGGTACCGGCCTCCTTGAACTGTGCAACAGGAACGTCTGGATTCCATTCCAGACAAAGAAGGGGAATGGACTGTCACCTGGAAAAGAGGACTGGAAAATGGGGCATTTTGTAAGTTGTGGCAGGAAAGTCGGTGTTCCTCTCGATTGGGGCTGGGTATGTTGGTGTAATTTTTGAGTCACAAAAAGGATGTTAAGTAACCTGTCGAATTTCAAGCGGGAATGCGGGATTTCTCTTAAGACTCTGCAACAGAAAATTTCCTCATCTCTCATTAATGGGAGAATCTTGTGGTTTTTCTTGGGTTGCTACCGGAAGGTTGCCGTTCCTCTCAAGTTGTGACGGGGACTTTAGGACATCACTCGTTTTGTCCCAGGGAAGACAGGTCTTCTGTCATGTTGGAAGGGGAAACTCGGGATTCTTCTTGAGGCGTGGTATAGAAGTAGGGCCGCATCTAGTGTTGTGTACATAAATTGTGTGCTTGTCTTCATTGGAGACGGCTGTGTTGGGGAAGTTTGTGAGTCGCATAAAGGGTGTAAAGTACCCTTTCGAGTTTCAAGCGGGAATGTGGGATTTCTCTTGAGACTCTGCAGCAGAAATGCTCCTCATCCCGCATTGAGGGGAGAATCTTGTAGTTCTTTTCGAGTTGCGACGGGGACCTCAGGAACTCGCTCGTGTTGCCCAGAGAAGTCAGGTCTCCTATCGTGTTGGAAGGGGAACCTCGGGATTCCTCTCGAGGTGCAGCAGAGGAATAGGGCCGCATCTTTCGTTGAGTCAGTCAACTGTGTGTTCCTCTCCAGTGGCGATAGGGATCTCGGGGTTGCTCTCAAAATTCACCTGGGGAGTCAGGCCTCGTCTCATGTTCAGACATTGTAGACCGCTTTCTTCTCGAGTTGTAAAAGGGTAGTTAGGCCACAGTCAATTTGAATTTGTACCTAGAGATTTTATCGATAATGCTTGGGGAGTCAGGTCTCCACTCGTCTTGTAAGTTGATACTCAAGGATACATTTGAATCTGTGCAGTGGAATCAGACAATATCTCGAGTAGTGGGGACATTGGTACCTTTTCCAGTTGCGTTTTGAAACCCCGGTGATCCTCTGGAGATTCAAGGTGGTAACGGCCTCCTTGTACTTTGCGACGGGAACATACTCATTCCATTCCAGACAAAGCAGGGGAATCAACTGTTTTCTGGAAAAGAGGACTGGAAAACCGGGCACTTTGTCAGTCATGGCAGTAAACTCGGTGTTCCTCTCGATTTGGACTGGGTATGTCGGTGTAGTTTTTGAGTCTAATAAAGGATGTTAAATAACCTGTCGAGTTTCAAGTGGGAATGTGGGATTTCTCTTGAGAATCTGCAACGGAAATGTTCCTCATCTCGCCTTGAGGGCAGAATCTTGTGCTTTTTCTCAAGTTGTGGCAGGAAGCTTGGGATCCCTCTCAAGTTGCTATGGGGACCTCAAGACCTCTCTCGTGTTGCATCAGGGAGGTCCGGTCTCCTTTCTTGTTGGATGCAGAACGTCGGGATTCCTCTCAAGGTGCAGCAGAGGAATAGGGCCGCCTCTAGCATTGTGTAGGTAAATTGTGTGCTCCTCTTAAGTGGGGACGGCTATGTCGGGGAAGTTTTTCAGTCACATAAAGGGTGTAAAGTACCCGTTTGAGTTTCAAGCTGAAATGTGGGATTTCGCTTGAGACTCTGCAGCCAAAAATTTCCTCATCTCGTATTGAGGAGACAATCTTGTGGGTTTTCTCGAGTTGCGGCGGGAAGCTTTGGGTTCTTCTCGAGTTGCGACGGAGACCTCAGGAACTCGCTCATGTTGCCCCAGGAAGTCAGATCTCCTATCATGTTGGAGGGGAACCTCGGGATTCCTCTCGAGGTGCAGCAGAGTAATAGGGCCGCATCTAGCATTGACTCCGTCAACTGTGTGTTCCTCTCCAGTGGTGACAGGGATCTTGGGGTTGCTATGAAGGTTCTACTGGGGATTCAGGTTTCCTCTCAATTTGAGGCATGGAATTCTGCTTTTCTTTCGAGTTGTAAAAGGGGAATCAGTCCTCGTGTCGTGATCAGGTGGTTCATTAGGGCTTTTTTTATAGCCCCTGAATGGGTCTCAGTTCTCCCATCATGTTGTGAGGGGATAGTCAGTGTTCCATTGGAGCTTTGCTAGATCATCAGGACATACCTCGATTGGAGGGGGAACTCAGAGTCCTTTATCCATGCAGCATGTTCTGCGGGAGTGCACTCGAGTTTCAATAGGAGACAGAGGCCTCCTTCTGTGGTGGCAGAATATAAAAGGATTCCTCTTGAGTTTAAGTAGGGTTTGAACGCTCATATCATGAGGAGGTGGGGAATACGGAGCTCTTCTAGAGGTGTGGATGGAAACTTGGGATTTCTCTCGATTGAAGATGGGTATTCTGGGAGCCCCTTGAAATGTAAATAGGGATTCAAGCCTCTTATTGTATCTTGAGAGAGAATTCGGGATTGCACTCCAGGCGTTGCAGGAAAAAGTTGGGTCTCATGAGAAGTTGCCTGGGGCATCTCGTTGTTTTTGGCGAGTTGTGGACAGAAGTTTGGCTTTCATTTTGAGGTTCGACGGGGAACTCAGGGAGACACTCCTGTTGCCTCAGGGAAGTCAAGTTGCGAGGGGAAGGTCATGATTGCTCTCCAGTCAATGCAGAGGAATTGGGCTACAATTTGCATTGAAAGGGGGTAATCCCAAAGTGTTTCTCGAGTTGGGACAGGAAGGTTTCGGATCCCTCGAGTTGCAACAGGGGTCTCACGGATCCTCTCAAGTTGTCTCTGTGAAATCCGGAATCCTTCTGAGGTGTGAGGAGCCTTTGGGATGCAATTCGAGTCAGTGCTGGGGATTAGGGTCTGATCTGGAGTTGAGGCGCTAAGCTCAGGGTGCCTCTCCAGTTCTGACATGGATCTCAGTGTTCCTATGAAGTATCAACAGGGGAGTCCTGCCACGTCTCTTCTTGAGGCATGGAACTCTGCTATCTTTTCGAGTTGTAAAAGGGGTGAGAGGCCTCCCGTTGAATTGAATTTCTGTCCTGGGGCTTTTTCTCCATGATGCACCTGGATAGTCAGGCCTCCCTTCATGGTGTTATTTGATCCCAGGGTTTCTCTTTGAATCAGTACATTTGAATCTTTCCTTATGTCAAGTGGATGGGGAAATCGATGTCTTTTTGAATTGGGGCAGGACTCCCCGGGGTCCTCTCGAGTTTCAGGGGGAGATCGGCCTCCACTTCAGAATCGATGGGAACATTGGGATTAATTTCCAGATAAAGCAGGGGAATCGATTCTCACCTCAAGGTGAAGAGTGGAAAATGGATCTCTTCTTGAGCTGTGGCAGAAAACTCTCAGCTCCTTTCGAGTTTGGCCGGGTATCTCGGGGAACTTCTTGATTTGCGTATAGGCTGCCCAGTATCCTTTCAAGTTTGAAGAGGGAATGTGGGATTTCTCTTAAGATGCTGCAGTGGAAAGGGGCGTCCTGTCCCGTGGAGTGGAGAATTTCATGGTTTTTCTGGAGTTGCGGCTTGAAGCTTGGAGGTCGTCTCGAGTTGCGACGGTAACCACAGTGACTGGCTGGTTTTGCCTTAGGGAAGTCAGGTCTCCTTTCGTGTTGAAAGCGGAACCTCGGGATTCCTTTCGAGTCGCTGCAGGGCATGAGGGCCACATTTAGACTTCAGTGGGCAAACTCAGTGTTCCTCTCCATTGGCCACAGGGATCTTGGTGTTGCTCTGAAGGTTCGACTGGTGAGTCAGGCCTTGTCTTTGTTGAGGATTGAATTCTGCTTTCCCCCCTAGTTGTAAAAGGATTGTCAGGTCTGATGTCTGTTCAAGTGGGAAATTTGGGCTTTTTCGAGAGGCTAGGTGGGGGATTCATGCTTCCGATCATGTTGGGACGTGATACTCCGTGTTCCACTGGAGCTGCGGTAAGCGCAAAAGGACTCGTCTCTAGTTGAGTGTGAACACGGAATCCTTTGACCTTTCTGCAGGATCCACGGGGTTGCCCTCGAGTGTCAATAGATGTGACAGGACTCGTGAAGTGGTGTGAGGGGATGTTGTTATTCTTCTTCAGTTGAAAGTGGAATGGCCCATTATCTTCAGATGAGGTGTGATCACGGGGCTTCTCTTACATTGTGGCAGAAAATTCGGTTTTCTTCTCTAATCCAGACGAGTATCTCTGGGCGACCCTTAAGTTGCATCAAGGAATTCAAGCCTCATATCGACTTTGTAGTAGAAACTCAGGACTTCTGTCTCTGTGCTGCAGGAAAAAAGGCCCTCATCTTGCTTTGAAAGAGGAATCTCGAGGTTTTTCTCGAGCTGATGCGGGAAGTGTGGTGATCCTCTCAAGTAACGACGGGAATATCAGGTTGCCTCCGGTATGGTCTCTCAAAAGTCAGAACGCCTTTCCATTTGCAAGGGGAACCTCGGGATTGCTTTGGAGTCACTGCAGAATAATAGGTCTGCATCTAGATTCGAGTCTGTTTAACTCAGGATTCCACTCCAGTAGAAACTGGGTTCTCGGGGTGGCTCTCAAAATTCACCAGGGGTGTCAGGCCTCGTTTCGTGTTCAGACATGACACTTGGCTTTCTTCTCAAGTTGTTAAAGCGGTGTTAGGCCACAGTCGAGTGGAATTTGTACCTGAGGATTTTATCGACAATGCTTGGGGAGTCAGGTCTCCACTCGTCTTGTGAATTGATATCGAAGATACATTTGAATCTGTGCAGTGGAATCAGACAATATCACGAGTGGGTGGGGAACTCGGTACCTTTTCCAATTGTGTTTTGAAACCCCGGGGATTCGGACAAGTTTCAAGTTGGTACCAGCTTCCTCGTACTGTGCAATGGGAACGCCCAAACTCCATTCCAGACAAAGCAGGCAAATCGACTGTCATCCAGAAAAGAAGACTGGAAAAAGGGGCACTTTGTCAGTTGTGGCAGGAAACTCGGTGTTCCTCTTGATTGGAGCTGGGTATGTCTGAGTAATTTTTGAACTGCATAAAGATTGTTAAGTAACCTGTCGAGTTTCAAGCAGGAATGTGGGATTTCTCTTGAGAATCTGCAACAGAAATGTTCCTCATCTCACCTTGAGGGCAGAATCTTGTGGTTTTTCTCGATTTGTGGCAGGAAGCTTGGGGTCCCTCTCGAGTTGCGACGGGGACTTCTGAACTCGCTTGTTTTGCTTCAGGTAAGCCGGTCTCCTTTTATGTAGGAAGGGTAACTTTGGGATTACTCTCGAGTTGTGGAATGGGAATAGGGCCTCATTGAGAGTTGTGTGCCCCTCTCCAGTGGGGACGGCTATGTCAGGGAACATTTTGAGTCGCATAAAGGGTGTCAAGTACCCTTTCGAGTTTCAAGCAAGAATGTTTGATTTCTCTTGCGTCTGTGCAGCGGAAAATTTCCTCCTCTCTCATTGAGGGGAAAATCTTGTGGTTTTTCTCGAGTTGCTGCGGGAAGATTGGGGTTCTTCTCGAGTTGCGATTGGGAACTCAGGAACTTGCTCGAGTTGCCCCAGGGAAGTCAGGTCTCTTATCGTGTTGGAAGGGGAACCTCGGGATTTTCTCGAGGTGCAGCAGAGGAATAGGACCACATCTAGCATTGAGTCGGTCAACTATGTGTTCCTATCCAGTGGCGACAGGAATCTCTGGGTTGCTCTCAAAATACACTTGGGGAGTCAGGCCTTATCTCCTGTTCAGACATGGAACTCCACTTTCTTCTTGAGTTGTAAAAGGGTTAGGCCACAGTCGAGTTGAATTTGTACCTGGAGATTGTATCCAGAATGGTTGGGGAGTCAGGTCTCCACTCCTCTTGTGAGTTGATTCTCAAGGATACATTTGAATCTGTGCAGTGGAATCAGACAATATCTCGAGTAGGTCGGGACATCGGTACCTTTTCCAATTGTGTTTTGAAATCCTGTGCCTCCTGCCGAGTTTCAAGGTGGTACCAGTCTCCAGGTGCTGTGTGACCGAAACATCCGGATTCCATTCCAGACAAAGCAGGGGAATTGACTGTCATTGGCAAATAGGACTGTAAAACGGGACACTTTGTCAGCTGTGGCAGGCAACTTGGGTTTCCTCTCAAATGAGACTGGGTATGTCGGTGAAATTTCAGAGTCTTCTAGTCACTTGATCTCTAGAACACCCTCTTCCTATTGGGTTTCTTGAGGGTCTTAAGGAACTTAAGAGAAAGCAGTTAACATGGAAAAAGGTAATTAAAAACATGTTGAATGTTTTATCTACTTCAATGAGCATTAGAGATCCCAAGACTTGGTGAATCCTCAGTCTGTTGCCACAAGGTCAATACACCGTCTCCATAAGATTATAAAAGAGAGCATAGAAAGTGTTAAATGTCTCCTCCACTAATATTGTTGGGGACACTTCAACTCTCATGCTGGGTAGGGAAACTCAACTTGTCACATCTACAGAAATACATTCCTGATTAAAAGAAAAGAAAAAAAAATTAAGGTGCCCAAAGGCAAGAGTCACATGACCACTGCACCACGGACTCTTGACTGAATCACTTCCCCATTGGTCCCTGATTGACATTTATCATCAGGTAGGGCCCACTGTGTAGCTCACCAATAGCTGAGCATGAGATGTACCAGTAGGTACCTCATTGAGAGTTGGTTGCTTATGTGTGGGACCCAGGGATGCATTGTCCAATTGCTGAGCAAGACCTGTTGCTTAGTAACAGGATGTGGAGTAGTACGGCACAGCAATGGCTACGTCCTAAGGGCTGTGTTCAGGCTGCTCTGTTACACAACGATACTATGGGTACAGTGTGCTGGAAACTTTTTGATTGATTTCTTTCCAACCTCCGATTTTGATTTCACAGGCTTGTTTAACTTTTGTTCATCATTCTTTCCATTATATTCCCAGGCATGCCCCTCAGCAGTGCTTATCTATATGCCCCTCCAACAGCTGCCACTTGATCCCATGTGCCGCATATAGTATAGCTAATATTTCAAACCCAACAATAATGTGAAGGCCAGCCCACCTTAAGAACTACTTTGACAAGCATTAACATCGCAGTGATTCTTATACTATTCACAGTATAATAGAGCAGAATGATGGAAATTCAAAACGTATAAAAATGAAATTAGAGGACACCAATAAGTATGTCAATAGAAATATATACTGTTAATATTTTGTTTTTGTTTTTCTATCTAAATGTTTCTAACGTATATATTATATGTGTTATATAATGCTAGAATATATAATACACATATATTTGGACGAGCATATATACATCAGTGATATTTTTTTAATTTATAGAAATTGAATCAAAATATATACCCTGTTGTAGCCTTTCTTTTCTATAAAATACGCTGGAAGAATTTTTCCATCTCAACAATCATGTATCTGCCATTATTTCTAAGCATTACTATAGTGTTCAAATGCTTGCTTAAATCATACTCCATGTGAGTGCTTTGAAGAGAGGAACCATGTGTGCTTTGCTCACTGGTTGCTTGCATATCTTTTTATTGTGAATAAGGCTGTAATACACATTGGAATTCATGTATCTTTTCAAATTAGTGTTCATTGTCTTCTGATATATACCTCGGAGTGGAATTGCTAGGTCAATTGGTAGTTCTTTCTTTAGTTTTTTGAGAAACTTTCATGATGTTTTCCATAGCGACTTCACAAATTTACATTCCCACCAAATAAGTACAAGGGCTTCCCTTTCTCCCCATCCTTGTCAACATTTGTCATTTTCAGAATTTTTGATTTGATGATAGCCATTCTGATGAGTGTGAGGTGATATCTCCTTGTGATTTTGGGTTTAATTTCTCTGACAGTTAGTGAAGTTCAGCATTTCTTCATGTGCCATCTGTATATCTTCTTTGGAAGAAATCAGATCTTCCAATTGTTTTTGTTGTTGTTTTGTTTTTTTAATATAGAGTTGAATAATCTGTTTATATAGTTTGGATATTAACCCCTTATAGTCATATCATTTGCAAATACTTACTCCCATTCAGTAGGTGGTATTTTCATTTGCTGTGTAAAACCTTTTAAGTTTAATTAGATCTCATTGTTTTCCTTTGCTTCTTTTGTCTTTATAGATAGGTGCAAAAAATATTGCAGTGAATTATGTCAAAGAGTGTTCTGCCTACATTTTCTTCTAGGGGTTTCATAGTTTCCAATATCTCATTTAGTGTTTTAATTCACCTTGATTTCAATTGTTTAATCATTTTTTTGTAAGCTGAAACTCCAATACTTTGGCCACCTCGTGCGACGAGTTGACTCACTAGAAAAGACTGATGCTGGGAGGGATTGGGAGTGAAAGGAGAAGGAGACGACAGAGAATGAGATGCCTGGATGGCATCACCGACTCAATGGACATGAGTTTGAGTGAACTCCGGTAGTTGGTGTTGGACAGGGAGGCCTGGCGTGCTGTGATTCATGGGGTCGCAAGAAGTCAGACACGGCTGAGTGACTGAACTGAATTGAACTTAACTGATAGCCTTCTGTATATAGTATCATATCAACTGCAAGGAGTGACACTTTTACTTCTTCCTTCCAATTTGGATGACTTTTATTTATTTTCTTTGAATGATTTCTTTTCCTATTACTTCTAGTGTTTTAGAAGTGGTAAGAATGGGCATCTGTATTGTGATTGAGACGGAGAGCTTTCAGCTTTTGCCACTGAATATGATATCATTTCCTTTTGTTATCAGTTTAGTTCTGTCGCTCTGTCCTGTCCGACTCTTTGCGACCCCATGAATCACAGCATACCAGGCCTCGCTGTCCATCACCAACTCCCGGAGTTCACTCAAACTCATGTCCATCGAGACGGTGATGCCATCCAGCCATCTCATTCTCTGTGATCCCCGTCTCCTTCGGCCCCCAATCCTTCCCAGCATCAGAGTCTTTTCCAATGAGTCAACTCGTCGCATGAGGTGGCCAAAGTATTGGAGTTTCAGCTTCAGCATCAGTCCTTCCAATGAACACCCAGGATTGATTTCTAGAATGGACTGGGTGGATCTTCTTGCAGTCCAAGGGACTCTTAAGAAACTTCTCCTGCACCACAGTTCAAAGCATCAATTCTTTGACGATGAGCTTTCTTCACAGTCCAACTCTCACATCCATACATGACCACGGGAAAAACCATAGCCTTGACTAGACGGACCTTGGTTGGCAAAATAATGTCTCCTTTTTAATATACTATCTAGGTTGGTCATAACTTTCCTTCCAAGGAGTAAGAGTCTTTTAATTTCATGGCTTTAGTCAGCATCCGCAGTGATTTGGGAGCCCCCCAAAATAAAATCTGATACTTTCCACTGTTTTTCCATCTATCTCCCATGAAGTGATGGGACCAGATGCCATGATCTTCGTTTTCTGAATGTTGAGCTTCAAGCCAACCTTTTCACTCTCCTCTTTCACTTTCATCAAGAGGCTTTGAGTTCCTCTTCACTTTCTGCCATAAGGGGGGTGTCATCTGCATATCTGAGGTTATTGATATTTCTCCCAGCAATCTTGATTCCAGCTTGTGCTTCTTCCATCCCAGCGTTCCTCATGATGTACTCTGCATAGAAGTTAAATAAGCAGGGTGACAATATACAGCCTTGACGTACTCCTTTTCCTATTTGGAACCAGTCTGTTGTTCCATGTACAGTTCTGACTGTTGCTTCCTGATCTGCATACAGGTTCCTCAAGACCTTTTAGAACTAACACCCAAAAAAGATGTCCTTTTCATTATAGGGGACTGGAATGCAGAAGTAGGAAGTCAAGAAACACCTGGAGTAACAGGCAAATTTGGCCTTGGAGCACAGAATGAAGCAGGGCAAAAGCTAATAGAGTTTTGCCAAGAGAACGCACTGGTCATAGCAAACACCCTCTTCCAACAACACAAGAGAAGACTCTACACATGGACATCACCAGATGGTCAACACTGAAATCGGATTGATTATATTCTTTGCAGCCAAGGATGGAGAAGCTGTATACAGTTAGCAAAAACAAGACCAGGAGCTGACTGTGGCTCAGATCATGAATTCCTTATTGCCAACTTCAGACTTAAATTGAAGAAAGTAGGGAAAACCACTAGACCATTCACATATGACCTAAATCAAATCCCTTATGATTATACAGTGGAAGTAAGAAATAGATTTAAGGGTCTAGATCTGATAGATAGTGTGCCTGTTGACCTATGGATGGAGGTTTGTGACATTGTAGAGGAGACAGGGACCAAGACCATCCCCATGGAAAAGAAATGCAAAAAAGCAAAGTGGCTGTCTGAAGAGGCTTTACAAATAGCCGTGAAAAGAAGAGAAGCAAAAAGCAAAGGAGAAAAGGAAAGATATAAGCATCTGAATGCAGAGTTCCAAAGAATAGGAAGGAGAGATAAGAAAGCCTTCCTCAGTGATCAATGCAAAGAAATAGAGGAAAACAACAGAATAGGAAAAACAAGAGATCTTTTCAAGAAAATTAGAGATATCAAGGGAATATTTCATGCAAAAATGGGCTCGATAAAGGACATAAATGGTATGGACCTAACAGAAGCAGAAGATATTAAGAAGAGGTGGCAAGAACACACAGAAGAACTGTACAAAAAAGATCTTCACGACAAAGATAATCACGATGGCATGATCACTCACCTGGAACCAGACATTTTGGAATGTGAAGTCAAGTGGGCCTTAGAGAGCATCACTACAAACAAAGCTAGTGGAGGTGATGGAATTCCAATTGAGCTATTTCAAATCCTGAAAGATGATGCTGTGAAAGTGCTGCACTCAATATGCCAGCAAATTTGGAAAACCCAGCAATGGCCACAGGACTGGAAAAGGTCAGTCTTCATTCCAATCCCAAAGAAAAAGAATGCCAAAGAATACTCAAACTACCGCACAATTGCACTCATCTCACACGCTAGTAAAGTCATGCTCAAAATTCTCCAAGCTAGGCTTCAGCAACATGTGAATCGTGAACTTACAGATGTTCAAGCAGGTATTATAAAAGGCAGAGGCACCAGAGATCAAATTGCCAACATTCACTGGATTATGGAGAAAGCAAGAGAGTTCCAGAAAAACATCTAATTCTGCTTCATTGACTATGCCAAGGCCTTTGACTGTGTGGATCACAATAAACTGTGGAAAATTCTGAAAGAGATGGGAATCCCAGATCACCTGACCTGCCTCATGAGAAACCTGTATGCAGGTCAGGAAGCAAGAGTTAGAACTGGACATGGGACAACAGATTGGTTCCAAATAGGAAAAGGAGTACGTCAAAGTTGTATATTGTCACCCTGCTTATTTAACTTATATGCAGAGTACAACATGAGGAATGCTGGGCTGGAAGAAGCAGAAGCTGGAATCAAGATTGCCGGGAGAAATATCAATAACTTCAGATATGCAGATGACAGAAATTGAAGAGGAACTCAAAGGCCTCTTGATGAAAGTGAAAGAGGAGAGTGAAAAGGTTGGCTTGAAGCTCAACATTCAGAAAACAAAGATCATGGCATCTGGTCCCATCACTTCTTGGGAAATAAATGGGGAAACAGTGGAAACCATGTCAGACTTTGTTTTTTTTTGTGCTCCAAAATCACTGCAGATGCTGATTGCAGCCATGAAATTAAAAGACGCTTACTCCTTGGAAGGAAAGTTATGAACAGCCTAGATAGTATGTTAAAAAGCAGAGACATTGCTTTGACAATCAAGGTCCGTCTGTCAAGGCTATGGTTTTTCCCATGGTCATGTATGGATGTGAGAGTTAGACTGTGAAGAAAGCTGATCGCTGAAGAATTGATGCTTTTGAACTGTGGTGCTGGAGAAGACTCTTGAGAGTCCCTTGGACTGCAAGGAGATCCAACCAGTCCATTCTAGAGGAGATCAATCCTGAGTGTTCATTTAAAGGACTGATGCTAAAGCTGAAACTCCAATACTTTGGCCACCTCATGTGACGAGTTGACTCACTGGAAAGACTCTGATGCTGGGAGCGATTGGGAGTAGGATGAGACGGGGACGACAGAGAATGAGGTGGCTGGATGGTATCACCAACGCGATGGACATGAATTTGAGTGAACTCCGGGTGTTGGTGATGGACAGGGAGGCCTTTCGTGTTGTGGTTCATGGGGTCGCTAAGAGTCAGACATGACTGAGCGACTGAACTGAACTGAACTGAATGAACAAAGCTAGTGGAGGTGATAGTATTCCAGTTGAGCTATTTCAAATCTTGAAAGATGATGCTGTGAAAGTGCTGCACTCAATATACCAGCAGATATGGAAAACTCAGCAGTGGCCAGAGGACTGGAAAAGATCAGTCTTCATTCCAATGCCAAAGAATTCTGAAACAACAGACAATTGCACTCATCTCACACGCTAGCAAATTCAAGCTCAAAATTCTCCAAGCCAGGCTTCAGCAATATGTGAACCATGAACTCCCAGATATTCAAGCAGGTTTTAGAAAAGGCAGAGGTACCAGAGATCTAATTGACAAGAAACCCAGAGAGTCCCAAACGGAAAAACCCAAGGCAAAACACCGCAAGACAAAAATTAATAAAATTAACAAAGATCAAAGACAAAGTACAAATATTAAAAGCAAGGGAAAAAGAGCAAATAATACACAAGAGGATTCCCACAAGGATAACAGCAGATCTTCAATAGACACTCTTCAGGTCAGTAGGGAATGGACGGACATACTTACAGTGATGTAAGAAAATAGCCTAGAAACTAGATTACTGTTCCCAGCAAGGATCACATTCAAGTATGAATGAGAAATCCAAAGCTTTACACACAAGCAACAGCTGAGAGAATTCAGCATCACCAAACCAGCTCTCCAACAAATGCTAAAGGACCTGCTCAAGACAGGAAGCACAGAAAGGGGGTACAAATCCGAACCCGAAACAATAAACCAAATGGCAACGGGATCATACTTAACAATAATTACCTTAACTGTAAATGGGTTGAATGCCCCAACCAAAAGACAAAGACAGGCTGAATGGATAAAAAAATAAGACCCCTATATATGTTGTCTACCAGTAACCCACCTCGAAATGAGGGACACATACAGACTGAAAGTGAAGGGCTGGAAAAACATATTCCACGCAAATAGAGACCAAAAGAAAGCAGGAATAGCAATACTCAGATCAGATAAAATAGACTTTAAAACAAAGGCTGTGAAAAGAGACAAAGAAGTACACTACATGATGATCAAAGGATCAATCCAAAAAGAAGATATAAATATATATATGCACCCAACACAGGAGCACCGCAATATGAAAGACAAATGTTAATAATTATGAAAGGGGAAATTAACAAAAAGACAATAAGAGTGGGAGACTTTAATACCCCACTCACACCTATGGATAGATCGACTAAACATAAAATTAACAAGGAAATACAAACATTTTCAATCCCCGGTCAGGGAACTAAGATCCCACAAACGCATGGTGGCCCCCGCCAAAAAAAAAAAAAATTATCTGTCTGTGGCGATCCTGTTTGTCATATGCACTGGGATTGGGCCACCTCCACTCTCCTGCCCTTAGGAACACACTGCTCCCACCAATTTCTTAGGATAACAGTGGCCAGTTGATATTTGGTCTGGTCCCTCCAAACATTATTTTAATCTTTGGGAGTGCTAGCTGTGGGTTTTTGTTGTATCAGCATTTTGTGCCTCCTGAGCACCTTTAGCTGACAACATAGGTGAGTGACGCAACAAAACCCTTTATGACGTAGGTGGCCAGGAGATGATTTCTGCCTGCTTTTCTCAGGGGAAGTATGACATTCACCGTCCCCGTGTTGAACCCTCTTCCCATCTGGGTTCTGGCAATCTAGACCCTAATGTCATTCCACACCTGAAATAAAGGCAGTAACACCACACCATTAATCCTGGCCGCTGAGATCAATTGTTAAGAAGGGTTATTCATCTTCAGTGCAGACTCCTGACCCAGTCCAGACTTCCACTCTCTGGTTAACTGGAGGCCTGAGGGTCTGTCCCCAATCTCCCGGGATGCCACACCCCTCCACATTCAGGTGCCCACCTCTTCTCTCCCTCCCCTTCCTTCCCATCAGAAAATACACGCACACACACAAATATCATCTTTTCACCATTTGATGTTTATTTTAATGGCAGCCATCAGTTTTCTATGTTAGTGTGAGAGTTAGTCGTTCCTGGTTGGCCATTTGTAAGAAAACACACCTCTGGAGAAACAATTCTAAACTGTCTGACATTTGGTATTCAGTTACTGGCTGCCACGTTGTATTTCTCCAATGTCTCTTATTCTGGGGCGGCTGAGCTGATCTTCTCTTTCGATTCTGCCTCCTTCTTGGACTCTGCCTCATATTTTGGTACCTTTTCCATTGTTGATTCAGTGTCTTACGTGCAGAGGAACAGAAAAACCAGTTTGGTTTTCTTGTTTACTTCACCTTCTTCGACTGAGTGGCATATGATCAATTTTCTTTCTCAAAGTCCCCTGTAGAGGTCTTCTGACACTCATGGTCATATTTCGTGCCTGGAAAAAAAAGAGAAAGGTATTAGCTTTAAGGAAAGAGTATAACAACTGAGTTGTAAGGGAGATTTCATTAAAAAGGGATGTGGGCTGATGAGGGCTTTTGTGCCAGGCAAGGGCAGTGTAGAGGTCTTGGGCAGCAAAGTCAACGGAGAACATGGGGAGCATAGATGGAGTCATCATACCTTCACACTTCCTCTGTATCTCCGCTGACAAGGGGTCGTCTTTCTTCCTTTCATCCTTGAAGGAAACCGTGTTGCAACTCTTCTTGGATTCTGTGGCTTCCTGGTTCCCTTAGACATGTTGATTCCATGAAGTGGCCTAACCCAGAATCTCTGCCTCTGACCCCGTATATATACCTTCTCAGGATAATGATGATCCACAACCTTCAATCTGATTGGTCAGCTAGGCACTCCCCCAGCCAATTGTGGCCTTGAGGTCTTAGACATCACAATGTACCACTTTCCCCATCAACATGGGCTAGTGGAGGCTGAGGGAGGCCCTGATACAACTTACCCACTACTGACACGTCTGTGTGTCTGATCGTGGGGAGTGGTGATTCAGGGGCATGGTGTTTTACACATGACCTTCAGACTTTCCTTCAGTTCCCTTTGTTCTTTGACTTATATGTCTCCCTTCAAGACTCCTGCCTCCTCCATCCCTGTATGAACACGTTTCGTTCCATTTCAGCACATCAGAGTCCTCTATCCACTTCATCTCTAGACCACCCTCTTCCTATTGGGGGTACTTGAGGGGCTTAAGGAACTGAAGAGCAAGCACTTAACATGGAAAAAGGTAATTAAGAACATATTTTATGTTTTTTCTACTCCAATGAGCTTTAGAGACCCCAAGATTTGGTGAATACTCATTCTGTTGCCCCAAGGTCAATACACCATCTCCATAAGATTATACATCAGAGCAAAGAAAGTGTTCAATGTCTCCTCCACTAATATTGTTGGGGAAACTTCAACTCTCATATTGAGTAGGGAAACTCAACTTGCCCTATCTGCCAGAAATAAATTCCTGATTTAAAAAAAAAAGTGTCAAAAGTCAAGAGTCACATGACCACTGCACCCCGGACTCTTGACTGAATCACTTCCCCAATGGTCCCTGATTGACAGTTATCATCAGGTAGGGCCCAATGTGTAGCTGACCAAGAACTGAGCAGGAGACGTACCAGTAGGTACCTCATTGAGAGTTGGTAGCTTGTGGGCGGAGCCCAGGGATGCGCTGTCCAATTGCTGAGCAAGACCTGTTGCTTAGTAACAGGATGTGGAGTAGTAAGGCACAACAATGGCTACCTGCTAAGGGTTGTGCTCATGCTGCTCTGTTACATAAAGATACTTTGGGTCCAGTGTGCTGGAATCTTTTTGATTGACTCCTTTCCAACCAGGTTATGATTTCACATGCTTGTTTAACTTTTGTACATCATTCTTTTCATTGTATTCCCAGGCATGCCTATCAGCAGTGCTTATCTATATGCCTCTCCATCAGCTGCCACTTGATCCCATGTGCCGCATATAGTATAGCTAATATTTCAAACCCAACAAGAATGGGAAAGCCAGCCCACCTTGAGATCTACTTTGACAAACCTTAACATCATGGTGATTTTTATTCTATTCACAGTATAACAAGGCAGAATGATGGAAATTCAAAAGGTATAAAAATGAAATTAGAGGACACCAATAAGTATGTCAATAGAAATATGTATACTGTTAATATTTTGTCTTTGTTATTCTACCTAAATATTTATAACATATATATTGTATGTGTTATATAATGCTAGAATACATGCTGCTGCTGCTACTGCTGCTAAGTCGCTTCAGTCATGTCTGACTCTGTGAGACCCCATAGATGGCAGCCCACTAGGCTCACCCATCCCTGGGATTCTCCAGGCAAGAACACTGGAGTGGGTTGCAATTTCCTTCTCCAATGTGTGAAAGTGAAAAGTGAAGTCACTCAGTCGTGCCTGACTCTTAGTGACCCCATGGACTGCAGCCTACCAGGCTCCTCCGTCCATGGGATTTTCTAGGCAAGAGTACTGGAGTGGCTTGCCATTGCCTTCTCCGGCTAGAATACATAAAACCCATCTATTTGGATGAGCATATATATATCAGTGAATTTCTTTTAATTTATAGAAATTGAATCAAGCTGTATGCACTATTGTGGCCTTCCTGTTCTATAAAATATGCTGGAAGAATTTTTCCATCTCGACAAACATATACCTGCCATTATTTCTAAGGAATACTATGGTGTTCAAATGCTTGCTTATGCCATACTCCTTGCGAGTGCTTTGAAGAGAGGAACCATGTGTGCTGTGTTCACAGGTTGCTTCCATATCTTTTCTGTTGTAAATAAGGCTGTAATACACATTGGAATTCATGTATCTTTTCAAATTAGTGTTCATTGTCTTCTGATATATACCTAGGGGTGGAATTGCTGGGTCAATTGGTAGTTCTATTTTTAGTTTTTTGAGAAACTTTCATGATGTTTTCCATAGTGACTGCACAAATTTACATTCCCACCAATTAAGTGCAAGGGCTTTCCTTTCGCCACATCCTTGTCAACATTTGTTATTTTCAGACATTTTGATTTGATGATAGCCATTCTGATGAGTGTGAGGTGATATCTCCTTGTGATTTTGTGTTTAATATTTCTGACAGTGATGTTCAGCATTTTTTCATATGCCATCTGTATACCTTTGTAGAAAATCAGATCTTCCCATTGTTTTTTTTTTTTTTAATATAGAGTTGAATAATCTGTTTTGAAAATTTGGATATTAACCACTTTTATTCATATCATTTGGAAAAACGTACTCCCAATCAGTCGGTTGTCTTTTCATTTTCTCAGTGTTTTTGTTTGCTGTGCAAAAGCTTTTCAGTTTAATTAGATCTCATTTTTTTCCTTTGCTTCCTTTGCCTTAGGAGACAGGTGTAAAAAATTTTGCTATGAATTATGTCAAGGAGTGTTCTGCCTACATTTTCTTCTAGGGTTTTCATACTTTCCAATCTTTCATTTAGGGTTTTATTTCACCTTGATTTCAATTGTTTAATCAGTTTTTTGTAAGCTGAAACTTCCATACTTTGGTCACGTCATGCGACGAGTTGACTCACTGGAAAACACTCTGATGCTGGGAGGGGTTGGGGGTGGGAGGAGAAGGGGACCACAGAGAATGAGATGGCTGGATGGCATCACTGCCTCAATGGACATGAGATTGAGTGAACTCTGGGAGTTGGTGTTGGACACGGAAGCCTGGCGTGCTGTGATTCATGGGGTCACAATGATTCGGACAGGACTGAGCGAATGAACGAAACTGAACTGAACTGATATCTTTCTGTATATAGTATCATATCAACTGCAAGTAGTGAGAGTTTTACTTCTTCCTTCCAATTTGGATGACTTTTATTTATTTTCTTTGAATGATTGCTGTGCCTAGTACTTCTAGTGTTTTAGAAGTGGCAAGAGTGGGCATCTGTGTCTTATTCCTGATTTAGAGGGATAGCTTTCAGCTTTTTGCCACTGAATAGAATATCATCTCTGTTTGTCATAAGTCACTTTATTATATTCAGATGACCGTATGGACTATGCAGTCCTTGGAATTTTCTCTGCCAGAGTACTGGACTGGGCACAGTGCGACTTCCACTTTCACTTTCATTATGTTCAGATATATTCCCTCCACATCAAGTATGGTGAGAATTTTTGAAATGAATGAATATTGTATTTTGACAAATGTTTTACAGCATCTTTTGAGATGATCATGTGATTTTTGTCCTTCTCTTTCCTAATATAGTGTACCACCCTGACTCATTTGCAGATATTGAATCATCCTTGTACCGCTAGAATAAGTCCATCTTGAGAATGGTATATGATGGATTCAACGTGATGTTGAATTTGGTTCTCTTATATTTTGTTAAGAAGATTCACATCTATATTCAACAGAAATATTGATATTGAGTTTTCTTTTTTGGTGGTGTCTTTGTCTGGTTTTGGTGTTAGGAAAATAATAGTTTCAAAAAAATTTGGGAATACTCCATTTTCTCAATATTTTGGAATAGTTTGAGAATGTTTTTATAAGCTCTGTATATGCTTGTAAATATCCTGCTGTGAAGCTCTGTGGTCCTGAACTTTATGTTACTAAGATATTTTTTATTATAAATTCAATTTCATTACTAGTGTTTCAACTATCCAGATTATACATTCCTTCCTGATTCAGATTGAGAAAGGTTGTAAGGTCGAAAGATTTGTCAGTTTCTTCTAGGTTGCGCAATTGTTTTGCATATAACTATTTGTAGTATTCTCTTATAATTTTTCCCTATTGCTGTGATGTTGGCTATAATGTCTGTCTCCTTTGCGTTTGTTTGTTTGTGGCATCTGTCTTTTACTTTTGATGAACCTGGCTAAAGACTTAATTATTTTGTTTATCTTTTCAAAAAATGTCTTTTCATTTAACTGATTATTTTTTTTACTTTAGGAAAGGGGAAGCCTCAATTTTATTAATGTCATAAGTCTACATTAAACACCCTATTACATCAATGGAATTTTATTAATGTCCTTTCTGATCTTTATTATTGCCTTCATCCTGAGGATTTGGGGCTTCATTTATTCTTCTTTTTCTACTTCATTTATAGAGTAATTTTAGTTATTTATTTCAGTTTCTCCCCCCGCCTTGTGGGAAGCATCTGTCATTATACAATTTCCAATAGAACTGCTTTTGCAGTGTGTGTTCTGCTATTTTGGGAAAGACTATGCTAGGTGGCTCAGAGGTAAAGAATCTGCCTGCAACACAGAAGATGCAGATTTGATCCCTGGGTCAGCAAGATCTCCTGAAACAAGAAATGCAATAAACTTTAGTGTTCTTGCCTGGGAAATCCAATGGACAGAGGAGCCTGGAGGGCTACAGCCCATGGGGTTTCAAAAGGGTCAGACAACTTAGTAACTGAAGAAAAACAATTGCTCTAGGTATCTATTAAGCTAAACTACTCTAATCTGTAATTTAAGACTACAGTTTTCTTATTGATTTTCTATCAGGATGCTCTGTCCATTGATGTAATAGGGTGTTTAATGTAGTTATTTTTTAATTGGCAATTCACTTGTCTTTTTATTTTCATACTAGATTATCTACTTGGTTGATCCACAGCCTTTACTTTATGTTTGTGTGTACTGGTGGGTGTTTTTCCCTTCTCTTTAGATTTTTACTTCTTTTTCCACTTAGAGAAGACTCTTTAATATTTCTTTCAGAGTTGGTTTAGTATGGATAACCTCTTAGTTTTTGCTTGTGTGAGAAGTTCTTGTCTCCAATTCTGGATGATAATCTTGCTGGGGTAGATTATTATAGGTTGCAAGTTTTTCCCTTTCAGCATGTTTAATATACATTTTTGACACCTTTCTCTCTCTCTTTTCCTTCTATGACCCCAATAAAGTGAATGTTAGAATACTTGATGTTGTCTAGAAGTCTCTTAAACTGTTCTCCTTTTTAACTTGATTTTCCTAATCTCTTCGCTAATGAGCGATTTCCATTATTTTACGTTAAATTTAATTTTGATTCCTGTGTATTGGCAACTCTCACTTTGGTGAGAGGTGGGGCTAGAGGGGCCTGAACCAGTGCCAGGTTTGAGCCCGGATTTCTCCTGTGCTCAGTAGCCAAATCTTCCTATTGTGGAGTTAGGTTGAGTTTCCAGTTGATGGCACAGAAGCCCTGAATTTCAGGTCCATAGTGATTCCATTTCATGTAAGTGTGTGCTGTATTCCCTGCCAGCATTAGAAAATTTGCCCCAAAAGAACGAAGTGCTAGAGCAAGAAGGGGTGTCCAATATGGGCTTGGGTGATACTAGGACAGTCCCAGCACACCAGTCAGAGTTCCAGATACTCCCACTTTGCCACCTCCATAAGCACTGGTAATGGCTGCTCTCAACTTGTTCAGATGTAGGCCAGATCTGAGTTGGCTCCATCCTGGCACCTGTATATTCTTCTCAGCCATGGAAGCTTTTGCCATAGTTGTGGGAAGAGGTGTTCTATGAAATAAGAGGGGCTGGAGTAGGCATTCAGAGTGGGTTAGGTCATGACCTGGCATTGTCATGGGGAAACAGCCAGCATCCTGTGTAATTTCAACATGTATCCTCTACCTTGCTTTGTGAATAAGCAAACGTGTGGTTGCCTCCGCAAACTCTTCACATAGAGATAAATAAATAAAGCCCACCTAGCCAAACAAAATAGGAAGAGATAGGGAATCTATCTGATAAAGAATTCTGAATGATAGTGAAAACGATCCAAAATATTGAAAACAAAATGGAGTTACAGATAAATAGCCTGGAGACAAGGATCAAAAAGATGGAAGAAATGTTTAACAAGCACCTAGAAGAGATAAAAAAGAGTCAATCAGTTCAGTTCAGTTCAGTCGCTCAGTTGTGTCCGACTCTCCGTGACCCCATGAATCACAGCCCGCCAGGCCTCCCTGTCCATCACCAACTCCCGGAGTTCACTCAAACTCATGTCCACAGAGTCAGTGATACCATCCAGCTATCTCATTCTCCGTCGTCCCCTTCTCCCCCCACCCCCAACCCTTCCCAGCATCAGAGTCTTTTCCAGTGAGTCAACTCATCGCATGAGTTGGCCAAAGTATTGCAGTTTCAGCTTTAGCATCAGTCCTTCCAATGAACACCCAGGATCGATATCCCTTAGAATGGACTGGTTGGATCTCCTTGTAGTACAAGGGACTCTCAAGAGTCTTCTCCAACACCACAGTTCAAAAGCATCAATTCTTCGGCAATCAGCTTTCTTCACAGTCCAACTCTCACATCCATACATGACCACTGGAAAAACCATAGCCTTGAGTAGACGGACCTTGGTTGGCAAAGTAATGTCTCTGCTTTTTAATATATTATCAAGGTTGATCATAACTTTCCTTCCAAGGAGTAAGCGTCTTTTAATTTCCTGGCTGCAATCAGCATCTGAAGCGATTTTGGAGCCCCCAAAAATAAAGTCTGACACTGTTTCCACTGTTTTTCCATCTATTTCAATACATAAGAATCAATACATAAGGAATAATGCAATAGATGAGAACCAAAACACTCTAGAGGGAACCAATGGTAGAAAAAGAGAGGCAGAAGATAGCATAAGTGAGATAGAAGATAGAAAGGTAGAAATACATGAAACAAGAGGAAAAAAGTAAAACAAATTAAAAGAAATGGGGACAATCCCAGAGACCTCTGGGACAATGTTAAACACCCCAATATTCGAATCATAGAAGTCCCAGAAGAGGAAGACAAAAAGAAAAACCATGGGAAAATACTTGAGGAGATGATAGTTGAAAAATTCCCTAAAATGGGAAGGAAATAATCACCCAAGTCCAAGAAACCCAGAGAGTCCCAAACAGGAAAACCCCATGGCAAAACACCCCAGGACACAAATTAATAAAATTAACAAAGATCAAAGACAAAGAACAAATACTTAAAGCAGCAAGGGAAAAAGAGAAAATAACACACAAGTTGCTTCCCACAAGGATAACACCTATCTTTCAATAGAAACTCTTCAGGCCTGGAGGGACTGGCAGGGCATACTTACAGTGATGACAGAGAATAGCCTACAGCCCAGATTACTGTACCAAGCACGGATCTCATTCAAAAATGAAGGAGAAATCAAAAGCTTTACACAAAACAAAAGCTGACAGAATTCAGCATCACCAAACCAGCTCTCCAACAAATGCCAAACGACCTTCTCTAGACAGAAAGCATAGAAAGTGGGTATAAACCCTAACCGAAAACAATAAAGCAAATGACAACGGGATCGTACTTATCAATAATTACCTTAAATGTAAATGGTTTGAATGCCCCAACTGAAAGACAAATCCTGGCTGAATGGACACACAAACAGGACCCCTATATATGTTGTCTACAAGAGACCCACCTCGAAATGAGGGACACACACAGACTAAAAGGGAAGGGCTGGAAAAACATATTCCATGCAAATAGAGACCAAAAGAAAGCAGGAGTAGCAATACTCATAACAGATAAAATAGACTTGAAAACAAAGGCTGTGAAAAGAGACAAGGACACTACATGATGATCAAAGGATCAATCCAGGAAGAAGATATAACATTTATAAATATATATGCATCCAACACAGGAGCACAGCAATATGTAAGACAAATGTTAATAATTATGAAAGGGAAAATTAACAATAACACAGTAAGAGTGGGAAACTTTAATGCCCCACTCACACATAAGGATAGATCGACTAAACAGAAAATTAACAAGGAAACACAAACGTTTTCAATCCCTGGACAGGGAACTGAGATCCCACAAACTTCATGGTGATCCCCAACACCAAAACATTATCTGTCTGTGGGTATCTTGCTGGTCATATGCACCGGGATTGGGCCACATCCACTGCCCTCTTCTTTGGAACACACTGTTCCCACCAATTTCTTAGGATAACGGTGGCCTAATTGATATTTGGTCTGTTCCCTCCAAACATTATTTTAATCTTTGGGAGTGCTAGCTGTGGGTTTTTGTTGTATCAGCATTTTGCCTCCTGAGCACCTTTAGCTGACAGCATATGCAAGTGATGCAACAAAGCCCTTTATGACGTGGGTGGCCAGGAGGTGATTTCTGCCTGCTTTTCTCAGAGGAAGTATGACATTCACCATCCCCAGGTTGAACCCTCTCCTCATCTGGGTTCTGGCATTCTAGATCCTAATGTCATTCCACACCCCAAACAAAGGCAGTAACACTGCACCGCTAATCCTTGTCGCTGAGATCAATTGTTAAGCAGGGTTATCCATCTTCAATGCAGACTCCTGACCCAGTCCAGACCTCTACTCTCCGGTTAACTGGGGGCCTTATGGTCTGTTCTTCAATCTCCCAGAACTCCACACCCCTCCCCATTCAGGTGCCCACCTCTTCTCTCCCTCCCCTCACTTCCCATCAGAAAATTCACACACACACACACACACACACACACACACACACACACATAACGTCTATTCACCATTTGATATTTATTTTCATGGCAGCCATTCGTTTAGTATGTTAGTGTGAGAGTCAGTCTTTTCCTGGTGGGCCATTTGTAAGAAAGCAGAACTCTGGAGAAACAATTCTAAACTGTCTGACCTTTGGTATTCAGTTACTGGTTGCCCAGGTTGTACTTCTCCATGGTCTTTCATTCTGGGGTGGCTGAAGTTATCTTCTCTTTCCATTCTGCCTTATTCTTGGACTCTGCCTCATATTTTGGTACATTTTTCGGCACTGATTCAGTGTCTTACGTGCAGAGGAACAGAAAAACCAATTTTGTTTTCTTGTTTTCTTCACCTTCATCGTCTGAGTGGAATATGATCAGATTTTCTTTCTCAAAGTCTCTTGAAGAGGTCTTCTGAGTCTCCTGGTCATATTTTGTACCTGGAAAGAGAAGAGAAGGGTATTAGTTTTGAGGAAAGAGTATAACAACTGAGTTGGAAGTGAGATTTCATGAAAAAGGGATGTCAGCAGATGAGGTCTTTTGTGTCAGGCAAGAGCGGCGTAGAGGTCTTGTGCAGCAAAGTCAATGGAGAACATGGGGAGCATAGATGGAGTCATCTTACCTTCACACTGCCTCTCTATCTCCGTTGATAACGGGTCGTCATTCTTCCTTTCATCCTTGAAGCAAATCGCATTGCAACTCTTCTTGGCTTCTGTGGCTTCCTGGTTCCCTTAGTCATGATGATCCCACGAAGTAGCCTAACCCAGAATCTCTGCCTCTGACCCCCTCTATATATACCTTCTCAGGACAATGAGGATCCACACCCTTCAATCTGATTGGTCAGGTGGGCACTCCCCCAGCCAATGGTGGCCTTGGGGTCTTAGATATCACAATGTACCACTTTGCCCATCAACATGGGCTAGTGAATGAAGATGGAGGCCATGATACTACTTGCCCACTGCAGACAACTCTGTGTGTCAGATTCTGGGTAGTGGTGATTCAGGGGCATGGTGTTTCCACTCATGACCTTCAGACTTTCCTTCAGTGCCCTTTATTCTTTGACTTCCATGTCTCCCTTCAACACTCCTGCCACCTCCATCCCTGTACGAACACTTTTCATACCATTTCATCACTTCCTTGTCCTCTAGTCACTTCATCTCTAGACCTCCCTCTTCCTATTGAGGGTTCTTGAGGGGCTTAAGGAACTTAAGAGCAAGCACTTAACATGGAAAAAGGTAATTAAGAACATGTTTTATGTTTTTCTACTCCAATGAGCTTTAGAGACCCCAAGGTTTGGTGAATTCACAGTCTGTTGCCCAGGGTCAATACACCATCTCAATAAGATTACACATCAGAACAAAGAAAGTGTTAAATGTCTCCTCCACGATTATTGTTCAGGACATTTCAACTTTCATATTCAGTACGGGAACTAAACTTGCCCCATCTACCAGAAATGAATTCCTATTTAAAAGAAAAGAAAAAAAAAAGTAAGGTTCCCAAAGGCAAGATTCACATGACTACGGCACCACAGACCCTTGACTGAATCACTTCCCGAATGGTCCCTCATTGACCGTTATCATCATGTAACGCCCACTGTGTAGCTGACCAATAGCTGAGGAGGAGATGTACCGTAGGTACCTCATTGATAGTTGGGTGCTTATTGGCGGGGCCCAGGGATGCACTGTCCAATTGCTGAGCAAGGCTTGTTGCTTAGTAACAGGATGTGGAATAATAAGGCACAGCAATGTCTACCTGCTAAGGGCAGTGCTCGTGCTGCTCTGTTACATAAGGATACTTTGAGTACAGTGTGCTGGAATCGTTTTGATTGACTCCTTTCCAACCTCAGATTTTGATTTCACATGCTTGTTTAACTTTTGTACATCATTTTTTTCATTGTATTCCCAGGCAGGCCTGTCAGCAGTGCTTATCTATATGCCCCTCCAACAGCTGTCACTTGATCCCATGTGCCGCATATAGTATAGCTAATATTTCAAACGCAACAAGAATGTGAAGGACAGCCCACCTTGAGAACTCGTTTGACAAGCCTTAATATCACAGTGATTCTTATTATATTCACAGTATAACACAGCAGGATGCTGGAAATTCAAAAGGTATAAAAATGAAATTAGAGGACACCAGTAAGTATGTCAATAGAAATATATATACTATTAATATTTTGTCTTTGTTTACTACCTAAATGTTTATTACATATATATGTGTTATATAATGGTAGAATATATAATACACATATATTTGGATGAGCATATAAACATCTGATTTTTTTTTTATAGAAATTGAATCAAACTATATGCACTATGGTAGTCTTCCTTTTCTATAAAATATGCTGGAAGAATTTTTCCATCTCTGCGAACATGTATCTGCCATTATTTCTAAGGATTATTATAGTCTTCAAATGCTTGCTAATCCGATAGTCCATTCGAGTGCTTTGAAGAGAGGAACCATGTGTGCTTTGTTCACTGGTTCCTTCCATATCTTTTCTATTATAAATAAGGCTGTAATATACATTGGAATTCATGTATCTTTTCAAATTAATGTTCTTGTCTTCTGTTATATACCTCGAAGTGGAATTGCAGTCAATTGGTAGTTCTTTTTCTAGTTTTTTGAGACTCTTTCATGATGTTTTCCATAGCGACTGCACAAATTTACATTCCTGCCAATTAAGTACAAGGGCTTCCCTTTCTCCACATCCTTGTCAACATTTGTTATTTTCAGACTCTTTGATTTGATGATAGACATTCTGATGAGTGTTAGGTGATATCTCCCTGTGATTTTGGGTTTAATTTCACTGACAGTTAATGATGTTCAGAATTTTCTCATGTGCCATCTGTATATCTTCTTTGGAGAAAATCAGATCTTCCCATTGTTTTTTTTTGTTTGTTTCTAACATCGAGTTGAATAATCTGTTTAGATTGTTTAGATATTAACCCCTTACAGTCATATCATTTGCAAATACTTACTCCCATTCAGTAGTTTGTCTTTTCATTTTGTGAGTGTTTTTGTTTGTTGTGGAAAAGCTTTTAAGTTAATGAGATCTCATTGTCTTCGTTTGCTTCCTTAGCCTTAGGAGACAGATGAAAAAAATGTTGCTATGAATTATGTCAAAAAGTGTTCTGCATATATTTTCTTCTAGGGGTTTCATAGTTTCCACTCTTTCATTTAAGGTTTTAATTCACTTTGATTTCATTTGTTTAATCATCTTTTTGCAAGCTGAAACTCCCATACTTTGGCCACCTCATGCAACAAGTTGACTTACTGGAAAACACTCTGATGCTGGGAGGTATTGTGGGCGGGAGAAGAAGGTGACGACAGAGAATGAGATGGCTGGACGGCATCACTGACTCGATGGACATGAGTTTGTGTGAACTCTGGTAGTAGGTGTTGGACAGGGAGGCCTGGCATGATGTGATTCATGGGGTCGCAAAGAGTCAGACACGACTGAGCGACTGAACTGAACTGAACTGAACCATTAGCTTTCTGTATATCGTGTCATGTCAACTGCAAGTAGTGAGAGTTTTACTTCTTCCTTCTAATTTGGATGACTTTTACTTGTGTTCTTTGAATGATTGCTGTGCCTAGTACTTCTAGTGTTTTAGAAATGGCAAGAGTACGCATCTGTGTCTTTTTCCTGATTTAGAGGAATAGCTTTTAGCTTTTTGCCACCGAACATGATATCATCTCTGTTTGTTATAAATCACCTTTATTATATTCAGAGGACCACATGGACTATACAGTTCATGGAATTCCCTAGGCCAGAGTACTGGAGTGGGCACAGTGGGGCTTCCACTTTCACTTTCATTATGTTCAGATATATTCCCTTTATATCATATATGGTGAGAGTTTTTGAAATGAGTGAATATTGAATTTTGCCAAATGTTTTACAGCATCTGTTGAGATGATCATGTGATTTTTGTCCTTCTCTTTCCAATTGTGGTGTACCACACTGACTGAATTGCATATATTGAACCATCCTTTTACCCCTGGAATAAGTCCATCTTGATCATGGTATATGATGGTTTCAATGTGATGTTAAATTTGGTTCTCTCATATTTTGTTAAGAATATTCACCTCTATATTCAACAGAAATATTGGCATTGAGTTTTCTTTTTTGGTGGTGTCTTTGTCTGGTTTTGGTGTTTGGAAGGTTATAGCTTCATAAAAATTTGGGAGTACTATATTTTCTCTATTTTTTGGAATAGTTTGAGAATGTTTGTTATAAGCTCTTCTGTATATGTTTGTAAATATTTTGTAGTGAAGCTGTGTGGTCCTAAACTTTATTTTACTAAGAGATTTTTTATTATAAATTCAATTTCACTACTAGTGTTTCAACTGTCCAGATTATGCATTACTTCCTGATTCAGTTTTGAAAGGTTGCATGGTCCTAGAGATTTGTCATTTTCTTCTACGTTGCCCAACTGTTTGGCATATAACTATTTGTAGTATCCTCTTATGATTTTTCCCTATTGCTGTGATGCTGGCTGGAATGTCTCCTTTGCATTTGTTTTTTGAGTCATCTATTTTTTATTTTTGATGAAGCTGGTTAAAGGCTTAATTATTTTATTTACCTTTTCAAAAATTATCTTCTCACTTAACTGATTTTTTTTTTTAACTTTAGGAAAGGGGAAGTCTCAATTTTATTAATGTCCTCTCTGATCTTTATTATTGCCTATATTCTGTGGATTTTGGGCTTTACTTATTCTTCTTTTTCTACTTCATTTATGTAGTAAGTTAAGTTGTTTATTTCATTTTCTCTCCCCAATCCTTGAGGGAAGCATCTGTCACTATACAATTTCCCCTAGAACTGCTTTTGCTAAATTCAATAGATTTTGGAAAGTTGGTGTTTTTATTTGTCTCAAAGTATTTTCTGATTCAATTTTTTATTTCTTCATTAGCTCATTGGTATTTAGTAGCATGTTGTTTCGTCTCCATATGTTTGTGTTTGTCCCAAATTACCCTCGTGTAATTGATTTCTTATTTTGTACCATTGTGGTCAGAAAAGTGCTTGATATAATTTCTGTCTTCTTAAATGTGTTGAGACTTGATTTTTGGCCAATCATTTGATCATCCCTGAGAAAATGTCTTGTATGCACTTGAAGGTTTGTATTCTGCTATTTTGGGATAGACTATGCCAGGTGGCTCAGAGGTAAAGAATCTACCTGTAACGTAGAAGATGCAGATTTGATCCCAGGGTCAGCAAGATCCCCTCGAAAAGGAAATGCAATAAACTCCAGTGTACTTGCCTGTGAAATCCCATGGACAGAGGAGACTGGAGGGCTACAGCCCGTGGGGTTTCAAAAGAGTCAGACAACTTAGTAACTGAAGAACAAAAATAAAAGCTGTAGGTAACTATTAAGTTCAACTACTCTAATCTGTAAATTAAGACTACCTTTTTTGGTTGCTTTTCTACCAGAATACTCTGTCCATTGATGTAATGCGTATTTAATGTAGTTATTGTTTAATTTGCAATTCACTTGTCTTTTAATTTTTATGCTAGATTATCTACTTGGTTGATCCACAGCCTTTACTATGTGTTTGTGTGTTCTGGTGGGAGTTTTTCCCTTCTCTGTATATTTTTAGTCCTTTTTCCACTTAGAGAATACTCTTTAATATTTCCTTCTGAGATTGTTTAGTATGGATAAGCTCTTAGTTTTTGCTTGTCTGAGAAGTTCTTCTCTCCAATTCTGGATGATAATCTTACTGGGTAGAGTCTTATAGGTTGCAAGTTTTTCCCTTTCCGCATGTTAAATATACATTTTTGACCCCTTTCTCTCCCTCTCTTTTCCTTCTATGACCCCAATAAAGTGAATGCTAGTATACTTCATGTTGTCTAGAAATCTCTTAAACTGTTCTCCTTTTTAACTTGTTTATGTTTTATTTTTCCTATTTGGTGATTTCTATAATATTACACTCCAGATTAATTTTTATTCTTATATATTGGCAACTCTCAATTTGGTGAGAGGTGGGGGTAGAGAAACAGGGGCCTGAACTAGTGCCAGGTATGAGCCCGGACTTCTCCTGTGCTCAGTAGCCAACCCTGCCTTTTGGGGAGTTAGATTGAGTATCCAGTTAATGTTACAGAAGCCCTGAGGTTCAGGTCCATGCTGATTCCTTTTCATCTAAATGTGTGCTGTATCCCCTGCTAGCATTGGAAATTTTGCCCCAAAAGAACGAAGTGCTGGAGCAAGAAACGGTGCCGAATATGGGGTTGGGTGCATACTGGGACAGTCCTAGCACATCAATCAGAGTTCCAGATACTCCCACTGTGCCACCTCCTTAAGCACTGTTAATGGCTGCACTCAACTTGTTCAGATGTAGGCCAGATCTGAGTTGGCTCCACTCCTGGCACATGAACATTTTTATCAGCCATGGAAGCCTGTGCCATAGTTGTGGGAAGAGGTGTTCTATGAAATAAGAGGGGCTGGAGTAGGCATTCAAGGTGGGTTATGTCATGACCTGGCATTGTTGTGGGGAAACAGCCAGCATTCTCTGTAATTTCAACGTTTTCGTCTGCCTTACTTTGTTAGTAAGCGTACGTGTGGTTGCCTCGGCAAACTCTTCACATAGAGATAAATAAATAAATGTGCATTAACCCAAACATAGGAGGAGAGAAGGGGAAACTACCTGATAAAAATTTCAAATAATGATAGTGAAAATGATCCAAAATCTTGAAAACAAAAGTGAGTTATAGATAAATAGCCTGGAGACAAGGATTGAAAAGATGCAAGAAAGGTTTAACAAGTAACTTGAAGAAATAAAAAAGAGTAAATACATATGGAATAATGCAATAGATGAGATCCAAAGCACTCTGGAGGGTACCAAGAGTAGAATAACAGAGGCAGAAAATAGGATAAGTGCGATAGAAGATAGAATGTTAGAAATAAATGCATCAGAGATGAAAAAAAGGAATACGAATTTAAAGAAATGAGGACAATCTCAGAGACCCTCCGGGGCAGTATTAAATGCCCCAACATTCAAATCATAAGAGTCCCAGAAGAAGAAGACAAAAAGAAAGACCATGGGAAAATACTTGAGGAGATGATAGTTGAAAAGTTCCCTAACATGGGGAAGGAAATAATCACCCAAGTCCAAGAAACCCAGAGAGTCCCAAACAGGAAAAACCCAAGGCAAAACACCCCAATACACATATTAATAAAATTAAGAAAAATCAAAGACAAAGAACAAATATTAAAAGCCCCAAGGGGAAAACAGCAAATAACACACAAGGGGATTCCCACAACAGTAACAGCAGATCTTTCAATAGAAACTCTTCAGGCCAGGAGGGAATGACAGGGCATACTTAACAGTGAGGAAAAAAAATAGCCTACAGCCCAGATTACTGTACCTGCAAAGATCTCATTCAAACATAAAGGAGAAATAAAAGCCTTTCCCCTCAAGCAACAGCTGAGAGAATTCAGCATCACCAAATCAGCCCTTCAACAAATGCTAAAGGATCTTCTCTAGTCAGGAAGCAGAGAAAGGGGGTATAAACCCGAACCCAAAACAATAAAGTAAATGGCAATGGCATCATACTTATCAATAATTACCTTAAATGTAAACAGGTTGAATGCCCTAACCAAAAGACAAAGACTGGCTGAATGGATACAAAAAGAAGACCCCTATATATGTTGTCCAGAAAAGACCCACCTCGAAAAGAGGGACATATACAGACTGAAAGGGAAGGGCTGGAAAACCATATTCCATGCAAATAGAGACCAAAATAAAGCAGGAGTAGCAATACTCAGATCAGATAAAATAGACTTGAAAACAAAGGCTGTGAAAAGAGACAAGGAAGAACACTACATGATGATCAAAGGATCAATCCAAAAAGAAGTTGGAACAATGATAAATATATACGCACCCAACATAGGAGCACCGCAATATGTTAGACAAATGTTAATAATTATGAAAGGGTTATTTAACAATAACACAATGAGAGTGGCAGACTTTAAAACCCCACACACCCCTATGGATAGATCGACTAAACAGAAAAGTAACAAGGAAACACGAACGTATTCAATCCCTGGTCAGGGAACGAAGATTCGACTAACTGCACGGTGCCCTCCCACCCCAAAATATTATCTATCTGTGGTGATCCTGTTTGTCATGTGCACCGGGACTGGGCCACCTCCACTACCCTGTTCTTGGGAACACACTGCTCCCACCAATTTCGTAGGATAACCGTGGCCTAATTGATATTTGGTCTGTTCCCTCCAAACATCATTTTAATCTTTGGGAGTGCTAGCTGTGGGTTTTAGTTGTATCAGCATTTTGTGCCTCCTGAGCACCTTTAGCTGACAGCATAGGCGAGTGATGCAACAAAGCCCTTTACGACGTAGGTGGCCAGGAGGTGATTTCTGCCTGCTTTACTCAGGGGAAGTCTGACACTCACCATCCCCAGGTTGAACCCTCTTATCATCTGGGTTCTGAGAATCTAGACCCTAATGCCATTCCACACCCCAAACAAAGGCATTAACACCACACCACTAATCCTTGCCATTGAGATCAATTAAGCAGGGTTATCCATCTTCAGTGCAGAATCCTGACCCCGTCCAGACCTCTATTCTCTTGTTAACTGGCGGTCTGAATGTCTTTTCCCCAATCTCCCTGAAGTCCAGACCCATCCCCACTCAGGAAGCCCACCTCTTCTCTCCCTCCCCTCACTTCCCATCAGAAAATTCACACACACACACAAACACACACACACACACACACACAAATATCATCTTTTCACCATTTGGTGTTTATTTTAATGGCAGCCATCAGTTTACTATGTTAGTGTGAGAGTCAGTCTTTTCCTGGTGAGCCATTTGTAAGAAAGCAGACCTCTGGAGAAACAATTCTAAACTGTCTGCCCTTTGGTATTCAGTTACTGGCTGCCTAGGTTGTACTTCTCCATGCTCTCTCATTCTGGGGCAGCTGAGCTTATCTTCTCTTTCCATTCTGCCTCCTTCTTGGACTCTGCCTCATATTTTGGTCCCTTTTTCGGTGTTGAGTCATTGTCTTAAGTGCACTGGAACCGAAAAACCAGTTTGGTTTTCTTGTTTTCTTCACCTTCTTCGACTGAGTGGCATATGATCGGATTTTCTTTCTCAAAGTCCCTTGTAGAGGTCTTCTGACCCTCATGGTCATATTTCGCGCTGGAGAGAAAAGAGAAGTGTATTAGATTTGAGGAAAGAGTATAGCAACTGTGTTGGAAGGGAGATTCAATGAAAAAGGGATGTGGGCTGGTGAGGGCTTTTGTGCCAGGCAAGGGCAGTGTAGAGGTCTTGGGCAGCAAAGTCAATGGAGAACATGGGGAGCATAGATGGAGTCATCTTACCGTCACACTGTCTCTATATCTCCGTTGACAATGGGTCGTCTTTCTTCCTTTCATCCTTGAAGCAAACCGCGTTGCAACTCTTCTTTTCTTCTGTGGCTTCCTGGTTCTCTTAGTCATGATGATCCCACGAAGTGGCCTAACCCAGAATCTCTGCCTCTTACCCCCTATATATACCTTCTCAGGACAATGAGGAGCCACACCCTTCAATCTGATTGGTCAGCTAGGCACCCCCCCCCAAGCCAATAATGGCCTTGGGGTCTTAGACATCACAATATACCCCTTTGCCCATCATCATGGGCTAGTGGATGTTGAGGGAGGCCATGATACAACTTACCCACTGCTGACACCTCTGTGTGTCTGATTCTGGGGAGTGGTGATTCACTGGCGTGGTGATTCACTGGCATTGTGTTTCTGCTCATGACCTTCAGACTTTCCTTCAGTTCCCTTTATTCTTTGACTTATATATCTCCCTCAACACTCCTGCCTCCTCCATCCCTGTATGAACTCTTTTCATCTCATTTCAGCACTTCTGAGTCCTCTACTCCTTCAGCTCTAGACCACCCTCTGCCCATTGAGGATTCTTGAGGGGCTTAAGGAACTGAAGAGCAAGCACTTAACATGGAAAAAGGTAATTAAGAACTTGTTGTATGTTTTTTCTACTCCCATAAGCTTTAGAGATACCAAGATTTGATGAATCCTCAGTCTGTTGCCCCAAAGGTCAATACACCGTCTCCATAAGTTTACACATCAGAGAAAGGAAGTGTTAAATGTCTCCTCCACTAATATTTTTGGGGACAATTCAACTCTCATTTTGAGGAGGGAAACTCAACTTGCCACATCTACCAGAAATACATTCCTGGTTTAAAAAAAAAAAGAAAAAAAATTAAGGTGCCCAGAGGCAAGAGTCACATGACAACTGCACCATGGACTCTTGACTGAATCACTTCCCCAGTGGTCCCTCATTGACAGGTATCATCAGGTAGGGCTCACTGTGTAGCTGACCAATAGCTGAGCAGGAGATGTACCAGTATGTACCTCACTGAGAGTTGGTTGCTTATGGGCGGGGCCCAGGGATGCACTGTCCAATTGCTGAGCGGGGCCCAGGGATGCACTGTCCAATTGCTGAGCAAGACCTGTTGCTTAGTAACAAGATGTGGAATAGTAAGGAACAGCAATGGCTACCTGCTAAGGGCTGTGCTCATGCTGCTCTGTTACATAAGGATACTTTGGGTCCAGTGTGCTGGAGTCTTTTTGATTGACTCCTTTCCAACCTCAGATTTTGATTTCACATGCTAGTTTAACTTTTGTACATTATTCTTTTAATTGTATTCCCAGGCATTCTTGTCAGCAGTGCTTATCTATATTCCCCTCCAACAGCTGCTACTTGATACCATGTGCCGCATATAGTATAGCTAATATTTCAAACGCAACAGGAATGTGAAGGCCAGCCCACCTTGAAAACTACTTTGACAAACCTTAACATCACAGTGATTCTTATTCTATTCACAATATAACAGAGCACGATGATGGAAATTCAAAAAGTATAAAATTGAAATTGGAGCACACTAATAAGTATGTCAATAGAAATATATACTGCTAATATTTTCTCTTTTTTGTTCTACCTAAATATTTATAACATATATATTATATGTGTTATATAATGCTAGCATATATAATACACATATATTTGGATGAGCATATATACATCAATGAATTTTTTTTAATTTATAGAAATTAAATCAAACTATTGGCACTATTGTAGCCTTCCTTTTCTATACAATATACTGGAAGAATTTTTCCATCTCAACAAACAAGTATCTGCCATTATTTCTAAGAAATACTATAGTGTTCAAATGCTTGCTTATGTCATACTCCATGCGAGTGCTTTGAAAAGAGGAACCATGTGTGCTTTGTTCACTGGTTGCTTCCTTATCTTTTCTATTGTAAATAAGACTGTAAAACACATTGGAATTCATGAATCTTTTCAAATTTATGTTCATTGTCTTCTGATATATACCTCAGAGTGGAATTGCTGGGTCAATTGGTAGTTCTTTTTTTCTTTTTTTGGAGAAACTTTCATGATATTTTCCATAGCGACTGCACAAATTTACATTCCCACCAATTAAGTACAAGGGCTTTCCTTTCTCCACATCCTTGTCAATATTTGTTATTTTCAGACATTTTGATTTGATGATAGCCATTCTGATGAGTGTGAGGTGATATCTCCTTGTGATTTTGTGTTTAATTTCTCTGACAGTTAGTGATGTTCAGCATTTTTTCATGTGCCATCTGTATATCTTCTTTGGAGAAAATCAGGTCTTCCCATTTTTTGTTTGTTTTTTAATATCAAGTTGAATAATCTGTTTATATCATTTGGATATTAACCCCTTACAGTCATATCATTTGAAAATACTTACTCCCATTCGGTAGATTCCCTTTTCATTTTGTCCGTGTTTTCGTTTGCTGTGCAAAAGCTTTTAAGTTTAATTAGATCTCATTTTTTTCCTTTGCTTCCTTTGCCTTAGGAGACAAGTGAAAAAAATAATATTGCTGTGAATTATGTCAAAGAGTGTTCTGCCTACATTTTCTTGTAGGAGTTTCATAGTTTCCAGTCTTTCATTTAGGGTTTTAATTCACCTTGATTTCAATTGCTTAATCATTTTTTTGTAAGCTGAAACACCAATACTTTGGCCACCTCATGTGACGAGTTGACTCACTGGAAAACACTCTGATGCTGGGAGTGATTGTGGGCGGGAGGAGAAGGTGACGACAGAGAATGAGATGGCTGGATGGCATCAGGAACTCGATGGGCATGAGTTTGAGTGAACTCTGAGAGTTGGTGTTGGACAGGGAGGCCTGGCGTGCTGTGATTCATGGGGTCACAAAGAGTCGGACACATCTGAGAGACTGAACAGAACTGAACTGAACTGAACTGATAACTTTCTGTATACAGTATCATGTCAACTGCAAGTAGTGAGAGTTTTACTTCTTCCTTCCAATTTGGATGACTTTTATTTATTTTCTTTGAATGATTGCTGTGCCTAGTACTTCTAGTGTTTTAGAAGTGGCAAGAGTGGGCATCTGTGTCTTGTTCCTGATTTAGAGTGATAGCTTTCAGCTTTTTGCCACCGAACATGATATTACCACTGTTTGTTATAAATCACCTTTATTATGTTCAGACGACAGCAACGACTATACAGTCCATGGAATTCTCTAGGACAGAGTCCTGGAGTGGGCACAGTGTGGCTATCACTTCCACTTTCATTATGGTCAGATATATTCCCCGCATATTATGTATGGTGGGAGTTTTAGAAATGAATGAATATTGAATTTTGCCAAATGTTTTACAGCATCTGTTGAGACGATCATGTGATTTTTGTCCTTCTCTTTCCCATTGTGGTGTACCACACTGACTAATTTACAGATATTGAATCATCCTTGTACCCCTGGAATAAGTCCATCTTGATCATGGTATATGATGGTTTCAATGTGATGTTGAATTTGGTTCTCTCATATTTTGTTAAGATATTCACATCTATATTCAACAGAATATAGGCATTGATTTTTCTTTTTTGTTGTTGTCTTTGGTTTTGGTGTTAGGAAAATAATAGCTTCATAAAAATTTGTGAGTTCTCCATTTTCTCAATTTTTTGGAATAGGTTGAGAATGTTGGCTATAAGCTCTTCTGTATTTGTTTGTAAACATTCTGCTGTAGAGATGTGTGGTCCTGAACTTTATTTTACTAAGAGATTTTTTATTATAAATTCAATTTCACTACTAGTGTTTCAGCTGTCCAGATTATACATTCCTTCCTGATTCAGTCTTGAAAGGTTGTATGGTCCTAGAGATTTGTCAGTTTCTTCTAGTTTGTCCAAATTTTTGGCATATAACTATTTGTAGTATCTTCTTATGATTTTTCCCTATTGCTGTGATGTTGGCTATAATGTCTCCTTTGCATTGTTCATTTGAGTTATCTATTTTTTATTTTTTATTAACCTGGCTAAAGACTTAATTATTTTATTTATCTTTTCAAAAAATATCTTTTCACTTAACTGATATATATATATATATTTAATTTAGGAAAGGGGAAGTCTATTTTATTAATGTCCTCTCTGATCTTAATTATTTCCTTCATTTTTAGGATTTGCAGCTTTATTTATTCTTCTTTTTCTGGTTCATTTATATAGTAAGTTAAGTTGTTTATTTCAGTTTCCACCCCTGCGGTATGAGGGAAGCATCTGTCACTAAACAATTTCCCCTAGAACTGCTTTTACTAAACCCAATAGATTTTGGAAAGTTGGTGTTTTTATCAGTCTCAAAGTATTTTCTGATTCCCTTTTGGATTTCTTCATTAGCTCTTTGGTATTTAGTAGCATGTTGTTTCATCTCCATATGTTTGTGTTTGCCCCATATTCCCCTCCTGTAGTTGATTTTTTTTTTTTTTTGTACTATTGTGGTCAGAAAAAGTTCTTGATATAATTTCTGTCTTCTTAAATGTGTTGAGACTTGTTTTGTCACCCAGCATTTGATCATCCCTGAAAAAATGTCCTGTGTGCACTTGAAGGTGTGTATTCTGCTATTTTGGGATAGACTATGCCAGGTGGCTCAGAGGTAAAGAATCTACCTGCAACACAGAAGATGCAGATTTGATCCCTGCGTCAGCAAGATCGCCTGGTTTAAAAGGAAATGCAATAAACTCCAGTGTTCTTGCCTGGGAAAACCCTTGGGCAGAGGAGTGTGGAGGGCTACAGCCCATGGGGCTTCAAAAGAGTCAGACAACTTAATAACTGAAGAACAACAACAAATGCTGTAGGTGTCTATTAAGTTCAACTACTCTAATCTGTAATTTAATACTAGTTTCCTTATTGCTTTTCTTTCAGGATGCTCTGTCCATTGATGTAATAGAGTGTTTAATGTAGTTAGCATTTAGTTTGCAATTCACTTGTCTTTTAATTTTCAAACAGGATTATCTCCTTGGTTGATCCACAGCATTTACCACGTTTTTCTGTGTACTGGTAGGAGTTTTTCACTTCTCTGTAGATTTTTACTTCTATTTTCCACTTAGAGAAGACTCTTTAATATTTCCTTCCGAGTTGGTTTAGTACGGATACCCTCTTAGTTTTTGCTTGTCTGAGAATGTCTTCTCTACAATTCTGGATGAAAATCTTGCTGGGTAGAGTATTATAGGTTGCAAGTTTTTCCCTTTCAGCAGGTTAAATATACATTTTTGACCCCTTTCTCTCTCTTATCCTTCTACAACCCAAATAAAGTGAATGTTAGTATATTTGATGTTTTCTAGAAGTCTCTTAAACTGTTTTCCTTTTTTAACTTGTTTTTCGTTTTGTTATTACTTTCGGTCAATTTCCATAATTGTACGTTCCAGATTAATTTTGCTTCTTGTGTATTGGCAACACTCACTTTGGTGAGTGTTGGAGCTAGAGATAGAGGGGCCAGAACCAGTGTCAGGTATAAGCCCAGAGGTATCCTGTGCTCAGTAGCCAACCCTGCCTATTGGGGAGTTACGCTGAGTATCCAGTTGATGGTACAGAAGCCCTGAGGTTCAGGTCCATGCTGATTCCACTTCATTTATGTGTGTGCTGTATCCCCTTCCAGCATTGGAAATGTTGCCCCAAGAAAGAAGAAGTGCTGGATCAACAAGGGCTGCCCAATATGGGCTTGCGTGCATACTGGGACAGTGCCAGCACAGCAGTAAGAGTTCCAGATACTTCCACTGTGCCACCTCCATAAGCACTGATAATGGCTGCGCTCAACTTGTTCAGATGTAGGCCAGATCTGAGTTGGCTCCACTCCTGGCACTTGTACATTTTTCTCAGCCATGGAAGCCTTTGCCATAGTTGTGGGAAGAGGTGTTCTATGAAATAAGAGGGGCTGGAGCAGGCATTCAGTGTGGGTTAGGTCATGACCTGGCATTGTTATGGGAAAACATCCAGCATCCTGTGGATTTTCAACATGTTTCCTCTGCCTTGATTTGTGAGTAAGCCAACGTGTGGTTGCCTCCGCAAACTCTTCACATCAGTTGAGTTCAGTTCAATAGCTTAGTCATATCCGAACATTTGCGACCCCATGGACCACAGCACACCAGGCCTCCCTGTCCATCACCAACTCCCAGAGTTCACTCAAACACATGTCCACCGAGTCGGTGATGCCATCCAGCCATCTCATTCTCTGTCGTCCCCATCTTCTCCTACACCCAATCCCTCCTATCATCAGACTATTTTCCAGTGAGTCAACTCATCGCATGAAGTGGCCAAAGTACTGGAGCTTCAGGTTTAACATCAGTCCTTCCAATGAAAACCCAGGATTGATCTCCTTTAGAATGGACTGGTTGGATTTCCTTGCAGTCCAAGGGACTCTCAAGAGTCTTCTCTAGCACCACAGTTCAAAAGCATCAATTCTTCGATGATCAGCTTTCTTCACAGTCCAGCTCTCACATCCATACAAGACCACGGGAAAAACCATAGCCTTAACTAGACGGACCTTGGTTGGCAAAGTAATGTCTTTGCTTTTTAATATGCTATCTAGGCTGGTCATAATTTCCTTCCAAGGAGTAAGCGTCCTTTAATTTCATGGCTGCAATCAGCATCTGCAGTGTTTGTGGAGCAAAAAAAAATTAAGTCTGACACTGTTTCCACTGTTAGCCCATCTATTTCCCACGAAGTGATGGGACCAGATGCCATGATCTTCGTTTTCTGAATGACGAGCTTCAAGCCAACCTTTTCAATCTCCTCTTTCACTTTCATCAAGAGGTCTTTGAATTCCTCTTCACTTTCTGCCATAAAGGTGGTGTCATCTGCATATCTACGGTTATTGATATGTCTCCTGGCAATCTTGATTCCAGCTTGTACTTCTTCCAGCCCAGGGTTCCTCATGATGTACTCTGCATATAAGTTAAGTAAGGGTGACAATATACAACCTCGACATACTCCTTTTCCTATTTGGAACCAGTCTGTTGTTCCATGTCCAGTTTTAACTGTTGTTTCCTGACCTGCATACAGGTTTCTCCAGAGGCAGGTCATGTGGTCTGGTATTCCCATCTCTTTCAGAATGTTCCACAGTTTATTGTGATCCACACAGTCAAAGGCTTTGGCATAGTCAATGAAGCAGAATTAGATGTTTTTCTGGAACTCTCTTTCTTTCTCCATGATCCAGCGGATGTTGGCAATTTGATCTCTGGTGCCTCTGCCTTTTATAAAACCTCTTTGAACATCTGGAAGTTCACAATTCACATATTGCTGAAGCCTAGCTTGGAGAATTTTGAGCATGACTTTACTAGCGTGTGAGATGAGTGCAATTGTGCAGTAGCTTGAGCATTCTTTGGCATTGCCTTTCTTTGGGATTGGAATGAAGACTGACCTTTTCCAGTCCTGTGGCCATTGCTGAGTTTTCCAAATTTGCTGGCATATTGAGTGCAGCACTTTCACAGCATCAACTTTCAGGATTTGAAATAGCTCAATTGGAATTCCATCACCTCCACTAGCTTTGTTTGTAGTGATACTCTCTAAGGCCTACTTGACTTCACATTCCAAGATGTCTCGTTCCAGGTGAGTGATCACACCATCGTGATTATCGTTGTCGTGAAGATCTTTTTTTGTACAGTTGTTCTGTGTATTCTTGCCACCTCTTCTTAATATCTTCTGCTTCTGTTAGGTTCATAACATTTATGTTCTTTATCGAGCCCATCTTTGCATGAAATATTCCCTTGCCATCTCTAATTTTCTTGAAAAGATCTCTTGTTTTTCCTATTCTGTTGTTATCCTCTATTTCTTTGCATTGATCCCTGAGGAAGTCTTTCTTATCTCTCCTTGCTATTCTTTGGAACTCTGCATTCAGATGCTTATATCTTTCCTTTCCTCCTTTGCTTTTCACTTCTCTTCTTTTCACAGCTATTTGTAAGACCTCCGCAGACAGCCATTTTGTTTTTTTGCATTTCTTTTCCATGGGGATGGTCTTGGTCCCTGTCTCCTGTACAATGTCACGAACCTCCATCCAGAGTTCATCAGGCACTCTATCTATCACATCTAGACCCTCAAATCTATTTCTTACCTCCACTGTATAATGATAAGGGATTTGATTTAGGTCATATCTGAATGGTCTAGGGGTTTTCCCTACTTTCTTCAATTTAAGTCTGAATTTGGCAATAAGGAGTTCTTGATCTGAGCCACAGTCAGCTCCTGGTCTTGTTTTTGCTAACTGTATAGAGCTTCTCCATCTTTGGCTGCAAAGAATATAATCAATCTGATTTTGGTGTTGACCATCTGGTGATGTCCATGTGTAGAGTCTTCTCTTGTGTTGTTGGAAGAGGGTGTTTGCTATGACCAGTGCGTTCTCTTGGCAAAACTCTATTAGCCTTTGCCATGCTTCATTTCGTGCTCCAAGGCCAAATTTGCCTGTTACTCCAGGTGTTTCTTGACTTCCTACTTTTAGAACTAACACCCCCCCAAAACATGATGTTCTTTTAGAACTAAAACCCAACCCTTCACATAGATATAAATAAATGAATGCCCATCAACCCAAACAGAAAAAGGAAGAGATAGGGAATATATTTGAGAAAGAATTCCGAATAATGATAATGAAAAAAATCCAAAATCTTGAAAACAAATGGAGTTACAGATAAATTGCCTGGAGGCAAGCATCGAAAAGATGTAAGAAACGTTTAATAAGAACCTGGAATAAATAAAGAGGAGTCAGTACATAAGGAATAATGCAGTATTTGGGATCCACAACACTCTGGATGGAACCAACAACAGAGTAACAGAGGCAGAAGATAGGATAAGTGAGATAGAAGATAGAATGGTAGAAATAAATGAAACAGAGAGGAAAAAAGAAAAATAATTAAAAGAAATGAGGACAATCTCAGAGTTCTTTGGGACAATGTTATAAGCCCCAACATTCGAATCATAAGATTTCCAGAAGAGGAAGACAAAAAGACCATGAGAAAATACTTGAGGAGATGATAGATGAAAAGTTTCCTAAATTGGGGAAGAAATTAGTCACCAAATCCAAGAAACGCAGTGAGTCCCAAACAGGAAAAACCGAAGGCAAAACACCCTAAGAAATATATTAACAAAATTAAGAAATATCAAACTCAAAGAACAAGTATTAAAAGCAGCAAGGGAAAAACAGCAAATAACACACAAGGGGATTCCCACAAGGATAACAGCTAATCTTTCAATAGAAACTCTTCAGGCCAGGAGGGAATGGCAGGGCATACTACAGTGATGAAAGAAAATAGCCTACAGCCCAGGTTACTGTACCCAGCAAGGATCTCATTCAAATATGAAGGAGAAATCCAAAGCTTTTCCACAAGCAAAAGCTGAGAGAATTCAGCACCACTAAACCAGCTCTCCAACAAATGCTAAAGCACCTTCTCTAGACAGGAAGCAGAGAAAGGGGGTAGAAACCCAAACCCAAAACAATAAAGTAAATGACAACGGGATCATACTTATCAATTATTACGTTAAATGTAAATAGGTTCAATGACCCAATCAAAAGACAAAGACAGGCTGAATGGATACAAAAACAAGACCTCTATATATGTTGTCTACAGGAGACCCACCTGGGAACGAGGAAAACATACAGACTGAAAGGGAAGGACTGGATAAATATATTCCACGCAAATAGAGACCAAAAGAAAGCAGGAGTAGCAATACTCAGATCAGATAAAATAGACTTGAAAAAAAAGGCTGTGAAAATAGACAAAGAAGGACAGTACATGATGATCAAAGGATCAATCCAAAAGAAGATATAACAATTAAAATTATATATGACCACAACACAAGAGCACCACACTATATAAGACAAATGTTAATTATTATGAAAGGGGAAATTAACAATAACGCAATAAGAGTGCAAGAATTTAATGCCCCACTCACATCTATGGATAGATTGACTAAACAGAAAATTAACAAGGAAACACAAAAGTTTTCAATCCCTGGTCAGGGAACTAAGATCCCACTAACTGCATGATGACCCCCACCACAAAAACATTTTCTGTCTGTGGGTATCTTGTTTGTCATATGCACTGGGATTGGGCCAATTCCACTGCCCTGTCCTTGGGAACGAACTGCTCCCACAATCGTAGGATTACAGTGGCCTAATTGATATTTGGTCTGTTCCCTCCAAACATTATTTTAATCTTTGGGAGTGCTAGCTGTGGGTTTTAGTTGTATCATCATTTTGTGCCTCCTGAGCACCTTTAGCTGATAGCATAGGTGGGTGATGCAACAAAGCCCTTTAGGACGTAGGTGGCCAGGAGGTGATTTCTGCCTGCTTTTCTCAGGGGAAGTATGACATTCACCATCCCCAGGTTGAACCCTCTTCCCATCTGGGTTCTGGTAATCTAGACCCTAATGTCATTCCACACCCCAAACAAAGGCAGTACACCACACTTGGCCGCTGAGATCCTGGCCGCTGAGATCAATTGTTAAGCAGGGTTATCCATCTTCAGTGCAGACTCCTTACCCAGTCCAGACCTCTAACTCTCCGGTTAAATGGGGGCCTGATAGTCTGTTCTTCAATCTCCCGGGACTCCAAACCCCTCCCCACTCAGGTGCCCACCTCTTCTCTCCCTCCCCTCATTTCCCATCAAAAAATTCAGACACACACACATACACATAACATCTTTTCACCATTTGAAGTTTATTTTCATGGCAGCATTCGTTTAGTATGTTAGTGTGAGAGTCAGTCTTTTCCTGGTTGGCCATTTGTAAGAATTCAGACCTCTGGAGAAACAATTCTAAACTGTCTGACCTTTGGTATTCAGTTACTGGCTGCCCAGGTTGTACTTCTCCACGGACTCTCATTCTTGGATGGCTGAGCTTATCTTCTCTTTCGATTCTGCCTCCTTCTTTTACTCTGCGTCATATTTTGGTGTCTTGTTTGGCATTGATTCAGGGTCTTACGTTCACAGGAAGAGAAAAACCAGTTTGGTTTTCTTGTTTACTTCACCTTCTTCGACTGAGTGGCATATGATCGGAATTTATTTCTCAAAATCTCTTGTAGTGGTCTTCTGACCATCATGATCATATTTCGTGCCTAGAAAGAAAAGAGAAGGGTATTAGTTTTGAGGAAAGAGTATAACAACTGAGGTGGAAGGGAGATTTATTGAGAAAGGGATGTGGGCTGATGAGGGCTTTTGTGCCAGGCAAGGGCAGTGTAGAGGTCTTGGGCAGCAAAGTCAATGGAGAACATGGGGAGCATAGATGGAGTCATCTTACCTTCACACTGCCTCTGTATCTCCGTTGACAACAGGTCATCTTTCTTCCCTTCATCCTTGAAGCAAATCGCATTGCAACTCTTCTTGGCTTCTGTGGCTTCCTAGTTCCCTTAGTCATGATGATCCCACGAAGTGGCCTCACCCAGAATCTCTGCCTCTGACCCCCCCTATATATACCTTCTCAGGACAATGAGGAGCCACGCCCTTCAATCTGATTGGTCAGGTGGGTAATCTCTCAGGCAATGGTGGCCTTGGGGGTCTTAGATATCACAATGTACCACTTTGCCCATCAACATGAGCTAGTGGATGCAGAGGGAGGACATGTTATTACTTGCCCACTGCAGACAACTCTGTGTGTCTGATACTGGGGAGTGGTGGTTCAAGGGCATGGTGTTTCTGCTCATGACCTTCAGATGTTCCTTCAGTGCCCTTTATTCTTTGACTTATATGTCTCCCTTCAACACTCCTGCCACCTCCATCACTGTATGAACACTTTTCATCCCATTTCAGCACTTCCGATTCCTCTAGTTACTTCATCTCTAGACCTCACTCTTCCTCTTGAGGATTCTTGAGGGGCTTAAGGAACTTAAGGCCAAGCACTTAAAATGGAAAAAGGTAATTAAGAACATGTTGTATGTTTTTTCTAATCCAATGAGCTTTCGAGACTCCAAGATTTGGTGAATTCTCAGTCTGTTGCCCCAGGGTCAATACACCGTCTCCCTAAGATTACCCATCGGAACAAAGGGTTAAATATCTCCTTCACGAATATTGCTGGGGACATTTCAACTCTCATATTGAGTAGGGAAACTCAACTTTCCACATCTACCAGAAATGCATTCCTATTTAAAAGATAAAAAAAAAAGTAAGGTGCCCAAAGGCAAGATTCACATGACCACTGCACCACAGACTCTTGACTGAATCACTTCCGGAATGGTCCCTCATTGACAGTTATCATCAGGTAACGTCCAGTGTGTAGCTGAACAATAGCTGAGCAGGAGACATACCAATAGGAACCTCATTGATAGCTGGGTGCTTATGGGCGGGGTCCAGGGATGCACTGCCCAAATGCTGAGCAAGACCTGTTGCTTAGTAACAAGATGTGGAATAGTAAGGCACAGCAATGGCTACATGCTAAGGGCTGTGCTCATGCTGCTCTGTTACATAAGGATACTTTGGGTCCAGTGTGCTGGAGTCTTTTTGATTGACTCCTTTCCAACCTCAGATTTTGATTTCACATGCTAGTTTAACTTTTGTACATTATTCTTTTAATTGTATTCCCAGGCATGCCAGTCAGCAGTGCTTATCTATATGCCCCTCCAACAGCTGCCACTTGATTCCATGTGCCGCATATACTATAGCTAATATTTCAAACGCAGCAGGAACGTGAAGGCCAGCCCACCTTGAGAACTACTTTGATGAACCTTAACATCACAGTGATTCTTATTCTATTCACAGTATAACAGAGCAGGATGCTGGAAATTAAAAAAGTATAAAAGTGAAATTAGAGGAAACCAATAAGTATGTCAATAGAAGTATATATACTATTAATATTTTGTCTTTGTTTTTCTACCTAAATATTTATAACATATATATTATATGTGTTATATAATGGTTCAGTTCAGTTCAGTCGCTCAGTCGTGTCCGACTCGCCACGACCCCATGAATCCCAGTACGCCAGGCCTCCCTGTCCATCACCAACTCCGGAGTTCACTCAAACTCATGTCCACAGAGTCGGTGCATTCTCTGTCGTCCCCTTCTCCCCCCGCCCTCAACCTTTCCCAGCATCAGAGTCTTTTCCAGTGAGTCAACTCGTCACATGAGGTGGCAAAAGTATTGCAGTTTCAGCTTTAGCATCAGTCCTTCCAATGAACACCCAGGATTGATCTCCTTTAGAATGGATTGGTTGGATCTCCTTGCAGTCCAAGGGACTCTCAAGAGTCTTCTCCAGCACCACAGTTCAAAAGCATCAATTCTTCGGCGATCAGCTTTCTTCACAGTCCAACACTCACATCCATACATGACCATGGGAAAAACCATAGCCTTGACTAGACGGACCTTGGTTGGCAAAGTAATGTTTCTACTTTTTAATATGCTCTCTAGGCTGGTCATAACTTTCCTTCCAAGGAGTAAGCGTCCTTTAATTTCATGGCTGCAATCAGCATCCGCAGTGATTTTGGAGCCCCCAAAAATAAAGTCTGACACTGTTTCCACTGTTTTTCCATCTATTTCCCATGAAGTGATGGGCCCAGATGCCATGATCTTTGTTTTCTGAATGTTGAGCTTCAAGCCAACCTTTTCAATCTCCTCTTTCACTTTCATCAAGAGACCTTTGAGTTCCTCTTCACTTTCTGCCATAAGGGTAGTGTCATCTGCATATCTGAGGTTATTGATATTTCTCCCAGCAATCTTGATTCCAGCTTGTGCTTCTTCCAGTCCAGCGTTCCTCATGATGTACTCTGCATATAAGTTAAATAAGCAGGGTGACAATATACTACCTTGACGTACTCCTTTTCCTATATATAATGGTAGAATATATAATACACAGATATTTGGATGAGAATATATACATCAGTCAGAGAAGGCAATGGCAAGCCAGTCCAGTACTATTGCCTAGAAAATCCCATGGATGGAGGAGCCTGGTAGGCTGCAGTCCGTGGGGTCGCTAAGGGTCGGACACAACTGAGTGACTTCACTTTCACTTTTCACTTTCACACATTGGAGAAGGAAATGGCAACCCACTCCAGTGTTCTTGCCTGGAGAATCCCAGGGATGGGGGAACCTAGTGGGCTTCCGTCTATGGGGTCACACAGAGTCGGATACGACTGAAGTGACTTAGCAGCATATACATCAGTGATTTTTTTTTAATTTTTAGAAATTGAATCAAAGTATACGCACTATGGTAGTCTTCCTTTTCTATAAAATATGCTGGAAGAATTTTTCCATCTCAATGAACACGTGTCTGTCATTATTTCTAAGGATTACTATAGTCTTCGAATGCTTGTTATCCCATAGTCCATGCGAGTGCTTTGAAGAGAGAAACCATGTGTGCTTTGTTCACTGGTTGCTTCCATATCTTTTCTATTGTAAATAAGGCTGTAATACACATTGGAATTCATGTATCTTTTCAAATTGGTGTTCATTGTCTTCTGATATATACCTCGGAGTAGAATTGATGGGTCAATTGGTAGTTCTTTTTTTCGTTTTTTCTAGAAACTTTCATGATGTTTTCCATAGCGACTGCACAAATTTACATTCCCACCAATTAAGTACAAGGGCTTCACTATCTCCAAATCCTTGTCAACATTTGTTATTTTTAGACTTTTTGATTTTATGATAGCCATTCTGATGAGTGTGAGGTATATCTCCCTTTGATTTTGGGTTTAATTTCACTGACAGTTAGTGATGTTCAGCATTTTTTCATGTGCCATCTGTATATCTTCTTTGGAGAAAATCAGATCTTTCCATTGTTTTTTGTTTGTTTTTTGTTTTTAATATCGAGTTGAATAATCTGTTTAGATTGTTTGGATATTAACCCCTTATATTCATATCATTTGCAAATACTTATTTCCATTCAGTAGGTTGTCTTTTCATTTTGTCAGTGTTTTCGTTTGTTGTGCAAAGCTTTTAAGTTTAATTAGATCTCATTTTCTTCCTTTGCCTCCTTTGCCTTAGGAGACAGATGAAAAAAATGTTGTCAAAAAGTGTTCTGCATATATTTTCTTCTAGGGGTTTCATAGTTTCCACTCTTTCATTTAAGGTTTTAATTCATTTTGATTTCATTTGCTTAATCATTTTTTTGCAAGCTGAAACTCCCATACTTTGGCCACCTCATGCAACAAGTTGACTTACTGGAAAACACTCTGATGCTGGGAGGTATTGTGGGCGGGAGGAGAAGATGACGACAGAGAATGAGATGTCTGGACGGCATCACTGACTCAATGGACATGACTTTGTGTGAACTCCGGTAGTAGGTGTTGGACAGGGAGGCCTGGCATGATGTGATTCATGGGGTCGCAAAGAGTCGGACATGACTGAGGGACTGAACTGAACTGAACTGAACTATTAGCTTTCTGTATATCGTGTCATGTCAACTGCAAGTAGTGAGAGTTTTACTTTTTCCTTCCAATTTGGATGGCTTTTATTTATTTTCTTTGAATGATGGCTGTGCCTAGTACTTCTAGTGTTTTAGAAGTGGCAAGAGTGGGCATCTGTGTCCTGTTCCTGGTTTAGAGGGATAGCTTTCAGCTTTTTGCCACTGAATAGGATATCATCTCTGTTTGTTATAAATCACCTTTATTATGTTCTGACGACCACATGGACTATACAGTTCATGGAATTCTCTAGGCCAGAGTACTGGAGTGGGCACAGTGCGGCTTCCACTTTCACTCATTATGTTCAGATATATTCCCTTTATATCATATATGGTGAGAGTTTTTGAAATGAATGAATATTGAATTTTGCCAAATGTTTTTACAGCATCTGTTGAGATGATCATGTGATTTTTGTCCTTCTCTTTCCCATTGTGGTGTACCACACTGAGTAAATTGCATATATTGAACCATCCTTGTACCCCTGGAATAAGTCCATCTTGATCATGGTATATGATGGTTTCAATATGATGTTGAATTTGGTTCTCTCATATTTTGTTAAGAATATTCGCCTCTATATTCAACAGAAATATTGGCATTGATTTTTCTTTTTTGGTGGTGTCTTTGTCTGGTTTTGGTGTTAGAAAAGTAATAGCTTCATAAAAATTTGTGAGTTCTTCATTTTTTCTATTTTTTGGAATAGTTTGAGAATGTTGGTTATAAGCTCTTCTGTTTATGTTTGTAAACTTTCTGCTGTGAAGCTGTGTGGTCCTGAACTTTATTTTCAAAGAGATTTTTTATTATAAATTAAATTTCACTAATAGTGTTTCAACTGTCCAGATTATACATTCCTTCCTGATTCAGTTTTGAAAGGTTGTATGGTACTAGAGATTTGTCAGTTTCTTCTGGGTTGTGCAAATGTTTGGCATATAACTATTTGTAGTATCCTCTTATGATTTTTCCCTATTCCTGTGATGCTGGCTGGAATGTCTCCTTTGCATTTGTTTTTTGAGTCATCTATTTTTTATTTTTGATGAAGCTGGTTAAAGGCTTAATTATTTTGTTTGCCTTTTCAAAAATTATCTTCTCACTTAACTGATATTTTTTTTACTTTAGGAAACGGGAAGTCTCAATTTTATTAATGTCCTCTCTGATCTTTATTATTGCCTTCATTCTGAGGATTTGGGGCTTTACTTATTCTTCTTTTTCTGCTTCATTTATATAGTAAGTAAAGTTGTTTACTTCAGTTTCTCTCCCCACACCTTGAGAGAAGCATCTGTCACTATACAATTTCCCCTAGAATTGCTTTTGCTAAATCCAATAGATTTAGTAAAGTTAGTGTTTTTTATTAGTCTCAAAGTATTTTCTGATTCCCTTTTTGATTTCTTCATTAGCTCAGTAGTATTTAGTAGCATGTTGTTTCATCTCCATATGTTTGTGTTTGTCCCATATTACCCTCGGGTAATTGATTTTTTATTTTGTACCATTGTGGTCAGAAAAGTGCTTGATATAATTTCTGTCTTCTTAAATGTTTTGAGACTTGTTTTGTGGCCAATCATTTGATCATCCATGAGAAAATGTCCTGTATGCACTTGAAAGTGTGTATTCTGCTATTTTGGGATAGATTATGCCAGATTGTTCAGAGGTAAAGAATCTGCCTGTAATGCAGAAGATGAAGATTTGATCTCAGGGTCAGCAAGATCCCCTGGAAAAGGAAATGCAAGAAACTCCAGTGTACTTGCCTGTGAAATCCCATGGAGAGAGGAGACCTGAGGGCTACAGCCCATGGGGTTTCAAAAGAGTCAGATAACTTAGTAACTGAAGAACAACAACAAATGCTGTAGGTAACTATTAAGTTCAACTACTCTAATCTGTGATTTAAGCGACATTTTTTTTTTATTGCTTTCTACCAGGATTGTCTGTCCATTTATGTAATAGGGTGTTTAAAGTAGTTATTGTTTAAGTGGCAATTCACTTGTCTTTTAATTTTCATACTTGATTATCTACTTGGTTGATCCACAGCGCTTACTATGTGTTTGTGTGTACTGGTGGGAGTTTTTCCCTTCTCTGTATACTTTTGCTTCCTTTTCCACTTAGAGAAGACTCTTTAATATTTCCTTCCGAGTTGGTTTAATATGGATAAGCTGTTAGCTTTTACTTGTCTGAGAAGTTCTTCTCTCCAATTCTGGATAATTATCTTACTAGGTAGAGTCTTATAGGTTGCAAGTTTTTCCCTTTCCACATGTTAAATATATATTTTTGACACCTTTCTCTCGCTCTCTTTTCCTTCTACAACCCCAATAAAGTGAATGTTACTATACTTCAAGTTGTCTAGAAATCTCTTAAACTGTTCTCCTTTTTAACTTGTTTTGTGTTATTTTTCCTATTGGGCGATTTCCATAATTTTATGCTCCAGATTAATTTTCATTCTTGTATATTGGCAACTCTCATTTTGGTGAGAGGTGGGGATAGAGATAGAGGGGCCTAAACCAGTGCCAGGTATGAGCCCGGACTTCTCCTGTGCTCAGTAGCCAACCTTGTCTATTGGGGAGTTAGGCTGAGTATCCAGTTAATGTTACAGAAGCCCTGAGGTTCAGGTCCATGCTGATCCCTTTTCATCTAAGTGTGTGCTGTATCCCCTGACAGCATTGGAAATTTTGCCCCAAAAGAACGAAGTGCTGGAGCAAGAAGCGGTGCCGAATATGGGGTTGGGTGCATACTGGGACAGTCCTAGCACATCAATCAGAGTTCCAGATACTCCCACTGTGCCACCTCCACAAGCACTGATAATGGCTGCACTCATTTTTTTCAGATGTAGGCCAGATCTGAGTTGGCTCCACTCCTCGCACATGTACATTTTTCTCAGTCATGGAAGCCTGTGCCATAGTTGTGGGAAGTGGTGTTCTATGAAATAAGAGGGGCTGAGTAGACATTCAGAGTAGGTTAGGTCATGACCTGGCATTGTTGTGGGGAAACAGCCAGCATTCTCCGTAATTTCAATGTTTTTCTCTGCCTTGCTTTGTTAGTAAGCAAACGTGTGGTTGCCTCTGCAAACTATTCACATAGAGATAAATAAATAAATGCGCATTAACCCAAACAAAGGAGGAAGAGATAGGGAAATAACCTGATAAAAATTCCGAATAATGATAGTGAAAATGATCCAAAATCTTGAAAACAAAATGGAGTTAAAGATAAATAGCCTGGAGACAAGGATCGAAAAGAGGCAAGAAAGGTTTAACAATCACCTTGAAAATAAAAAAGAGTAAATGCATAAGGAATAATGCAATAGATGAGATCCAAAACATTCTGGGGGGAATGAAGAGTAGAATAACAGAGGCAGAAAATAGGATAAGTGCGATTGAAGATAGAATGTTAGAAATAAATGCAGAAGAGAGGAAAAAAATGAATACGAATTTAAAGAAATGAGGACAATCTCAGAGACCTCTTGGGCAGTGTTTAACGCCCCAACATTCGAATCATAGGAGTCCCAGAAGAGGAAGACAAAAAGAGAGACGGGAAAATACTTGAGAAGATGATAGTTGAAAAGTTCCCTAACATGGGGAAGGAAATAATCACCCAAATCCAAGAAATCCACAGAGTACCAAGCAGGAAAAACCCAAGGCAAGATACCGCAAAACACATATTAATAAAATTAAGAAAGATCAAAGACAAAGAACAAATATTAAAAGCAGCAAGGGAAAAACAGCAAATAACACACAAGGGAATTGACCCAAGGATTACAGCTGATCCTTCAATAGAAACTCTTCAGGCCAGGAGGAAATGACAGGGCATACATACAGTGAGGAAAGAAAATAGCCAACAGCCCAGATTACTGTACCCAGAAAGGATCTCATTCAAATATAAAGAAGAAATCAAAAGCTTTTCCCAAAAGCAACAGCTGAAGAATTCACCATCACCAAACCAGCCCTCCAACAAATACTAAAGGATTTCTCTGGACAGGAAGCAGAGAAAGGGGGTATAAACCCGAACCCAAAACAATAAAGTAAATGGCAATGGCATCATACTTATCAACAATTATGTTAAATGTAAATGGGCTGAATGCCCCAAAAAAGACAAAGCCTGGCTGAATCGATATACAAACAAGACCCCTATATATGTTGTCTACAAGAGACCTACCTCAAAACGAGGGACACATACAGACTGAAAGGGAAGGGTTGGAAAAAGATATTCCACACAAACAGAGACCAAAAGAAAGCAGGAGTAGCAATACTCAGATCAGATAAAATAGACTTGAAAACAAAGGCTGTGAAAAGAGACAAAGAAGGACACTACATGATGATCAAAGGATCAATCCAAAAAGAAGATATAACAATTATAAATATATATGCACCCAACATAGGAGTACCGCAATATGTAAGACAAATGTTAATACTTATGAATGGAGAAATTAAAAATAACACAATGAGGGTGGGAGACTTCAATACCCCACTCACACCTATGGATAGATCGACTAAACAGAAAAGTAACAAGGAAAAAATCCCTGGTCAGGGAACTTAGTTCCCACAAACTGCATGGTGCCCCCTACCCCAAAACATTTTCTGTCTGTGGTGATCCTGTTTGTCATGTGCACCGGGATTGGGCCCCCTCCACTGCCCTGCCCTTGGGAGTACACTGCTCCCACCAGTTTCTTAGGATAACAGTGGCATAATTGATATTTGGTCTGTTCCCTCCAAACATTATTTTAATCTTTTGAGTGCTAGCTGTGGGTTTTAGTTGTATCAGCATTTTGTGCCTCTTCAGCATCTTTAGCTGACAGCATAGGCGAGTGATGCAACAAAGCCCTTTAGGACGTAGGTGGCCAGGAGGTGATTTCTGCCTGCTTTACTCAGGGAAGTCTGACATTCACCATCCCCATGTTGAACCCTCTTCCCATCGGGTTTCTGACAATCTAGATCCTAATGTCATTCCACACCCCAGACAAAGGCAGTAACAGAACACAACTAATCCTTGCCATTGAGATCAATTGTTAAGCAGGGTTACCCATCTTCAGTACAGACTCCTGACCCAGTCCAGCCCTCTATTCTCTTGTTAACTTGGGGCCTGTGGGTCTGTTACCCAATCTCCCAGGACTCCAGGCGCATCCCCACTCAGGTGTCCTCCTCTTCTCTCTCCCCTCCCTTCCCATCAGAAAATTCTCTCTCTGTCACACACACACACACACACACACAAATATCATCTTTTCACCATTTGATGTTTATTTTAATGGCAGCCATCAGATTACCCTGTTAGTGTGAGAGTCAGTCTTTTCCTGGTGGGCCATTTGTAAGAAAGCAGACCTCTGGAGAAACAATTCTAAACTGTATGCCCTTTGGTATTCAGTTACTGGCTGCCCAGGTTGTACTTCTCCAGAGTCGCTCATTCTGGGGCAGCTGAGCTTATCTTCTCTTTCCATTCTGCCTCCTTCTTGGACTCTGCCTCATATTTTGGTCCCTTTTTTGGCGTTGATTCAGTGTCTTCCATGCAAAGGAACAGAAAAACCACTTTGATTTTCTTGTTTTCTTCACCTTCTTCGACTGAGTGGCATATGATCGGATTTTTTTTTCTCAAAGCCCCTTGCAGAGGTCTTCTGACCCTCATGGGCATATTTCATGCCTGGAAAGAAAAGAGAAGTGTATTAATTTTGAGGAAAGAGTATAACAACTGAGGTGGAAGGGAGATTCCATGAAAAAGGGATGTGGGCTTCTGAGGGCTTTTGCCAGGCAAGGGCAGTGTAGAGGTCTTGGGCAGCAAAGTCAATGGAGACCATGGAGAGCATAGATGGAGTCATCTTACCGTCACACTGCCTCTGTATCTCCGTTGACAACGGTTCGTCTTTCTTCCTTACATCCTTGAAGCAAACTGTGTTGCAACTCTTCTTGGCTTCTGTGCCTTCCTGGTTCCCTTAGTCATGATGATTCCATGAATTGGCCTAACCCAGAATCTCTGCCCCTGCTGCTACTGCTGATGCTAAGTCGCTTCAGTCGTGTCCGACTCTGTGCAACCCCAGAGACGGCAGCCCACCAGTCTCCCCCGTCCCTGGGATTCTCCAGGCAAGAACACTGGAGTGGGTTGCCATTTCCTTCTCCTCTGCCCCTGACCCCTCCTATATATACCCTCTGAGGACAATGAGGATCCACACCCTTCAATCTGATCGGTCAACTAGGCACTCCCCCAGCCAATGGTGGCCTTGGGGAATCTTAGACATCACAATGTACCCCTTGGCCCATCAACGTGGGCTAGTGGATGCTGAGGGAGGCCATGATACAACATACCCACTGCTGACACCTCTGTGTGTCTGATTCTGGGGAGTGGTGATTCAGGGGCATAGTGTTTCTGCTCAGGATCTTCAGATTTTCCTTCAGGGCCCTTTATTCTTTGACTTCTATGTCTCCCTTCAACAATCCTGCCTCCTCCATCCCTGTATGAACAATTTTCATCCCATTTCAGCACTTACAAGTCTTCTAGTCACTTCATCTCTAGACCACCCTCTTCCTATTGGTGGTTCTTGAGGGGCTTAAGGAACTTAAGAGCAAGCACTTAACATGGAAAAAGTTAATTAAGAACGTGTTGTATGTTTTTTCTACTCCAATGAGCTTTAGAGACCCCAAGATGTGGTGAATCCTCAGTCTGTTGCCCCAAGGTCAATACACTGTCTCCATAAGATTACACATCAGAGAAATGAAGTGTTAAATGTCTCATCCACTAATATTGTTGGGGACATTTCAACTCTCATATTGAGTAGGGAAACTCAACTGTCCCCATTTACCAGAAATACATTCCTGATTTAAAAAAAAGAAAAAAAAGTAAGGTGCCTAAAGGCAAGAATCACATGACCACTGCACAACGGGTCTTGGCTGAATCACTTCCCAAATGGTCCCTCATTGACAGTTATCATCAGGTGGGGCCCACTGTAGCTGACCAATGGCTGAGCAGGAGACGTACCAGTAGGTACCTCATTGAGAGTTGGTTGCTTATGGGTGGGGCCCAGGGATTCGCTGTCCAACTGCTGAGCAAGACCTGTTGCTTAGTAACAAGATGTGGAGTAGTAAGGCACAGCAATATCTACCTGCTAAGTGCTGTGCTCATGCTGCTGTGCTACATAAGGATACTTTGAGTCCAGTGTGCTGGAGTCTTTTTGATTGACTCCTTTCCAACCTCAGATTTTGATTTCACATGCTTGTTAAACTTCTGTACATCATTCTTTTCATTGTATTCCCAGGCGTGCCTGTCAGCAGTGCTTATCTATAACCCCCTCCAACAGCTGCCACTTGAACCCACGTGCCTCATATAGCATAGCTAATATTTCAAATCCAACAAGAATGTGAAGGCCAGCCCACCTTGAGAACTACTTTGACAAACCTTCACAAAACAGTGATTCTTATTCTATTCACAGTATAACAGAGCAGGGTGATGGGCATTCAAAATGGATAAAAATGAAATTAGAGCACACCATTAAGTATGTCAATAGAAATATATACTGATAATATTTTCTATTTGTTCAGTTTAGTTCAGTTCAGTCACTCAGTTTTGTCCGACCCTTTGCGACCCCATGAATCACAGCACACCAAGTTTTCCTGTCCATCGCCATCTCCTGGAGTTCACTCAAACTCATGTCCACCGAGTCGGTGATGCCATCCAGCCATCTCATTCTCTGTTGTCCCCTTCTGATCCCGCCCCCAATCCTTCCCAGTATCAGAGTCTTTTCCAGTGAGTCAACTTGTCCCATGAGGTGGCCAAAGTATTGGAGTTTCAGCTTTAGCATCAGTACTTCCAATGAACACCCAGGACTGATCTCCTTTAGAATGGACTGGTTGGATCTCCTTGCAGTCCAAGGGACTCTCAAGAGTCTTCTCTAGCACCACAGTTCAAAAGCATCAATTCTTCAGCAATCAGCTTACTTTACTGTCCAACTCTCACAACCATACATGACCATTGGAAAAACCATAGCCTTGACTAGACGGACCTTGGTTGGCAAAGTAATGTCTCTGCTTTTTAATATACTATCTAGGTTGGTCATAATTTTCCTTCCAAGGAGTAAGCGTCTTTTAATTTCATGGCTGCAAGCAGCATCTGCAGTGATTTTGGAGCCCCCCAAAATGAAGTCTGACACTGTTTCCCCATCTATTTCCCATGAAGTGATGGGACCGGAAGCCATGATCTTAGTTTTCTGGATGTTGAGCTTCAAGCCAACATTTTCACTCTCCTCTTTCACTTTCATCAAGAGGCTTTTGAGTTCCTCTTCACTTTCTGCCATAGGGTGGTGTCATCTGCATATCTGAGGTTATTGATATTTCTCCCAGCAGTCTTGATTCCAGCTTGTGCTTCTTCCAGCCCAGCGTTCCTCATGATGTACTCTGCATAGAAGTTAAATAAGCAAGGTGACTATATACAGCCTTGACGTACTCCTTTTCTTATTTGGAACCAGTCTGTTTTTCCATGTACAGTTCTGACTGTTGCTTCCTCACCTGAATACAGGTTTCTCAAGAGACATGTCAGGTGGTCTGCTATTCCCATATCTTTCAGAATGTTCCACAGTTTATTGTGATCCACACAGTCAAAGGCTTTGGCATAGTCAATGAAGCAGAAATAGATGTTTTTCTGGAACTCTCTTGCTTTCTCCATGATCCAGCGGATGTTGGCAATTTGATCTCTGGTTCCTCTGCCTTTTCAAAAATTGCTTGGACGTCTGGAAGTTCACGGTTCACATATTGCTGAATCCTGGCTTGGAGAATTTTGAGCATGACTTTACTAGCGTGTGAGATGAGTGCAACTGTGTGGTAGTTTGAGCATTCTTTGGTATTGCCTTTCTTGGAATTGGAATAAAAACTGACCTTTTCCAGTCCTGTGGCCACTGCTGAGTTTTCCAAATTTGCTGGCATATTGAGTAACACATATATTATATGTGTTATATAATGCTAGAATATATAATGCACATATATTTGGGTGAGCCTATATACATCATTGATTTTTTTTTACTTTATGGAAATTGAATCAAACTATATGCACTATTGTAGCCTTCCGTTTCTATACAATATGCTGGAAGAATTTTTCCATCTCAATGAACATGTATCTGCCATTATTTCTAAGGAATACTATAGTGTTCAAATACTTGCTTATGCCATACTCCATGCGAGTGCTTTGAAGAGAGGAACCATGTGTGCTTTGTTCAATTGTTGCTTCCATATCTTTTCTATTGTAAATAAGGCTGTAATAAACATTGGAATTCATGTATCTCTTCAAATTAATGTCCATTGTCTTCTGATATAACCTGGGAGTGGAACTGCTGGGTCAATTTATAGTTCATTTTTTACTTTTTTGGGAATATTTCATGTTTTCCATAGGTACTGAACAAATTTACATTCCCACCAATTAAGTACAAGGGCTTCCCTTTCTCCACATCCTTGTCAACATTTGTTATTTTCAGACTTTTTGATCTGATGATAGCCATTCTGATGAGTGTGAGGTGATATCTCCTTGTGATTTTGTGTTTAATTTCTCTGACAGTTGGTGATGTTCAGCATTTTTTCATGTGCCATTTGTCTATCTTCTTTGGAGCAAATCAGATCTTGCCATTTTTTTTGTTTGCTTTTTAATATCGAGTTGAACAATCTGTTTAGATAGTTTGGATATTAACCCTTTAGAGTCATATCATTTGCAAATACTTATTCCCATTCAGTAGGTTTCTTTTCATTTTGTCAGTGTTTTCATTTGCTGTGCAAAAGCTTTTATGTTTAATTAGATCCATTTTTTCCCCTTTGCTTCCTTTGCCTTAGGAGACAAGTGAAAAAATATAGTGCTATGAATTATGACAAAGAGTGTTCTGCCTACATTTTCTTCTAGGGGTTTCATAGTTTCCAGTCTTTTATTTAGGGTTTTAATTCACCTTGATTTCAATTGTTTAGTCATTTTTTTGTAAGCTGAATCGCCAACACTTTGGCCACCTCATGCGACTAGTTGACTCACTGGAAAACACTCTGATGCTGGGAGGGATTTTGGGCATGAGGAGAAGGGGACGACAGAGAATGTGATGACTGGATGGCATCACCGACTCGATGGACATGAGTCTGAGTGAACTCCGGAAGTTGGTGTTGGACAGGGAGGCCTGGCGTGATGTGATTCATGGGGTCGCAAAGAGTCAGACACGACTGAGCGACTGAACGGAACTGAACAGAAGTGATAGCTTTCTGTATACAGTATCATGTCAACTGCAAGTATTGAGAGTTTTACTTCTTCCTTCCAATTTGGATGGCTTTTATTTATTTTCTTTGAATGATGGCTGTGCCTAGTACTTCCAGTGTTTTAGAAGTGGCAAGAGTGGGCATCTGTGTCCTGTTCCTGGTTTAGAGGGATAGCTTTCAGCTTTTTGCCACTGAATAGGATATCATCTCTGTTTGTTATAAATCACCTTTATTATGTTCTGACGACCACATGGACTATACAGTTCATGGAATTCTCTAGGCCAGAGTACTGGAGTGGGCACAGAGTGACTTCCACTTTCACTTTCATTATGCTCAGATATATTCCCTCCATATCAAATATCATGAGAATTTTTGAAATGAATGAATATTGAATTTTGCCAAATGCTTTTACAGCATCTGTTGAGATGATCATGTGATTTTTGTCCTCTCTTTCCTAATGTGCTCTGCCACACTGACTCATTTGCAGATATTGAATCATCCTTACACCCCTGGAAAAAGTCCATCTAGATCATGGTGTATGATGGTTTCAATGTGGTGTTGAATTTGGTTCTCTCATATTTTGTTAAGGTTATTCACATCTATATTCAACAGAAATATTTGCATTGAGTTTTATTTTTTTGGTGGTGTCTTTGTCTGGTTTTGGTGTTAGGAAAATAATAGCTTCATAAAAAATTTTGGGAGTATTCAATTTTCTTAATTTTTTGGAAGAGTTTGAGAATGTTGTTTATAAGCTCTTCTGTAAATGTTTGTAAACATTTTGCTATGAAGCTGTGTGGTCCTGAACATTATTTTACTAAGAGATTTTTTATTTTAAATTCAATTTCACTACTAGTGTTTCAACTATTCAGATTATACATTCCTTCCTGATTCAATTTGAAAGGTTGTATGGTCCTAGGAGATCAATCCTGGATGTTCATTGGAGGGACTGATGCTAAAGGTGAAACTGCAATACTTTGGCCACCTCATACGACGAGTTGACTCACTAGAAAAGACTCTGATGCTGGGAAAGGTTGGGGGTGGGAGGAGAAGGGGACGACGGAGAATGAGATGGCTGGATGGCATCACCGACTCTGTGGACATGAGTTTGAGTGTACTCCGGGAGTTGGTGATGGACAGGGAGGCCTGGCGTACTGTGATTCATGGGGTCGCGGAGAGTCGGACACGACTGAGTGACTGAACTGAACTGAACTGAACTGAACTGATGGTCCTAGAGATTTGTCAGTTTCTTCTGGGTTGTGCAAATGTTTGACATATAACTATTTGTAGTATCCTCTTATGATTTTTCCTTATTGCTGTGATGTTGGCTGTAATGTCTCCTTTTCATTTGTTCATTTGAGTCATCTTTTATTTTTGATGAACCTGGCTAAAGACAATTATTTTTTTTTAATCTTTTCAATTAACTGATTTTTTTTTTAAGTTAGGAAAGGGGAAGTCTCAGTTTTATTAATGTACTCTCTGATCTTTACTATTGCCTTCATTCTGAGGATTTGGGTCTTTATTTATTCTTCTTTTCTACTTCATTTATATATTAAGTTTTTTATTTCAGTTTTTCCAGCCGCCTTGAGCCGCATCTGTCACTATACAATTTCCCTTAGAACTGCTTTTGCTAAATCCCATAGATTTTGGAAAGTTTGTGTTTATATTAGGCTCAAAATATTTTATGATTTCCTTTTTGATTTCTTCATTAGCTCATTGGTATTTAGTAGCATGTTGTTGACAGGGAGGTCTGGAATGCTGTGATTCATGGGGTCGAGGAAAGTCGGACACGACTGAGTGACTGAACTGAACTGAACTGTTTCATCTCCAAATATTTGTGTTTGTCCCATATTCCCCTCCTGTAATTGATTTCTTATTTTGTACCATTGTGGTCAGAGAAAGTTCTCGATATATTTTCTCTCTTCTTAATTGTGCTTAGACTAGTTTGTCGCCTCGCAATTTATCATCACTGAAAAAATGTCCTGTGTGCACTTGAAGGTGTGTATTCTGCTATTTTGGGATAGACTATGCCAGGTGGCTTAGAGGTAAAGAATATACTTGCAACTTAGAAGATGCAGATTTGATCCCTGTGTAAGCAAGATCCCCTGGAAAAGGAAATGCAATAAACTCCAGTGTTCTTGCCTGGGAAATCCCATGGACAGAGGAGCATGGAGGGTTACAGCCCATGGGGTTTCAAAAGAGTCAGACACCTTAGCAACTGAAGAACAACAACAAATGCTGTAGGTATCTACTAAGTTCAACTACTCTAATCCGTAATTTAAAACTACAGTTTTCTTATTGATTTTCTATCAGGATTCTCTGTCCATTTATGTAATAGGGTGTTTAATGTAGTTATTGTTTAATTTGCAATTCACTTGTACTTTAATTTACATACTAGATTATCTACTTGGCTCATCCACAGCCTTTACTATGAGTTTGAGTGTACTAATGGGAGTTTTTCCGTTCTCTGTAGATTTTTACTTCCTTTTCCACTTAGAGAAAACTCTTTAATATTTCGTTCCATGTTGGTTTATTATGGATAAGCTCTTAGGTTTTGCTTGCCTGAGAAGTACTTTTCTCCAATTCTGGATGATAATCTTGCTGGGTAGAGTATTATAGGTTGTAAGTTTTCCCCTTTCAGCACGTACAATATACATTTTGACCCCTTTCTCTCTCTCTTTTCCTTCTACGACCCAAATAAAGTGAATGTTAGTATACTTGATGTTGTCTAGATGTCTCTTAAACTGTTCTCCTTTTTAACTTGTTTTTCCTTTTGTTTTCCCTATTGGGTGATTTCCATGATTTTACGTTCCAGATTAATTTTGATTCCTGTGTATTGGCAACTCTCACTTTGGTTGCGGTGGGGCTAGAGCTAGAGGGGCCAGAACCAGTGCCAGGTATGAGCCCGGATTTCTCCTGTGCTCAGTAGCTAACCCTGCCTATTGGGGAGTTAGGTTGAGTATCCAGTTGATGGTACAGAAGCCCTGAGTTTCATGTCCAATCTGATTCCATTTCATGTGTGTGCTGTATTCCGTTCCATGATTGTAAATTTTGCCCCAGAAGAACAAACTGCTGGAGCAAGAAGAGGTGCCCGATATTTGCTTGGGTGCATACTGAGACAGTCCCAGCACACCAGTCAGAGTTCCAGATACGCCCACTCTGCCACATCCATCAGTTCAGTTCAGTTCAGTCTCTCAGTCGTGTCTGACTCTTTGCGACCCCATGAATCACAGCACGCCAGGCCTCCCTGTCCATCACCAACTCCCGAAGCTCACTCAAACTCATGTCCATCGAGTCGGTAATACCATCCAGCCATCTCATTCTCTGTCATCCCCGGCTCCTCCCATCCCCAATCCCTCCGAGCATAAGAGTCTTTTCCAGTGAGTCAACTCGTCGCATGAGGTGGCCAAACTATTGCAGTTTCAGCTTCAGCATCAGTCCTTCCAATGAACACCCATGATTGATATCCTTTAGAATGGACTGATTTGACCTCCTTGCAGTCCAAGGGACTCTCAAGAGTCTTCTCCAGCAACATAGTTCAAAAGCATCAATTCTTCGGCCATCAGCTTTCTTCATAGTCCAACTCTCACATCCATACATGACCACGGGAAAAACCATAGCCTTGACTAGACGGACCTTGGTTGGCAAAATAATGTCTCTGCTTTTTAATATGCTATCTAAGTTGGTCATAACTTTCCTTCCAAGGAGTAAGAGTCTTTTAATTTCCTGGCTACAATCAGCATCTGCAGTGATTTTGGAGCTGAAAAAAATAAAGTCTGACATTGGTTCCACTGTTTCCCCATCTGCACTGGTAATGGCTGCTCTCAACATGTTCAGATGTAGGCCAGATCTGATTTGGCTCCACTCCTGACACCTGTACATTCTTTTCAGCCGTGGAAGCCTTTGCCATAGTTGTGGGAAGTGCTGTTCTCTGAAATAAGGGGTTGGATTAGGCATTCAGAATGGGTTATGTCATAATATGGCATTGTCATTGGGAAACAGCAAGCATCCTGTGTAATTTCAACATGTTTCCTCTGCCTTGCTTTGTGAGTAAGCAAACTCTTCACATAGAGATAAATAAATAAATGCCCACCAACCCAAACAAAAGAGGAAGAGATAGGGAATCTACCTGATAAAGAATTCCCAATAATGATAGTCAAAATGATCCAAAATCTTGAAAATTACAGATAAATAGCCTGGAGACAAGGATCGAGAAGAATCAAGAAAGTTTTAACAAGCACCTTGAAGAAATAGAAAACAGTCAATATATAAGAAATAATGCAATAGTTGAGATCCAAAACAATCTGAAGGGGATCAACAGTAGAATAACAGAGGCAGAAGATAGGATAAGTGAGATAGAAGATATAAAGTTAGAAATAAATGAAACAGAGAGGAAAAAAGAAAAATTAATTAAAAGAAATGAGGACAATCTCAGAGACCTCTGGGACAATGTTAAATGCCCCAACATTCGAATCATAGGAGTCCCAGAAGAAGAAGACAAAAAGAAAGACCAGGGGAAAATACTTGAGGACATGAGAGTTGAAAAGTTCCCTAAAATGGGGAAGGAAGTAATCACGCAAGTCCAAGAAACCCAGAGAGTCCCAAACAGGAAAAATCCAAAGCAAAACACCCCAAGACACATATTAATAAAATTAAGAAAGATCAAAGAACAGTTATTAAAAGCAGCACGGGACAGACAGCAAATAACACACAAGGGGATTCCCACAAAGATAACAGCTAATCTTTCAATAGAAACTCTTCAGACCAGGAGGGAATGGCAGGGCATACTTACAGTGATGAAAGAAAATAGACTATAGCCCAGATTACTGTACCCAGCAAGGATCTCATTCAAATATGAAGGAGAAATCAAAAACTTTTCCCACAAGCAAAAGCTGAGAGAATTCAGCATCACCAAACCAGCTCTACAACAAATGCTAACGGACCTTCTCTAGACAGGAAGCAGAGAAAGGGGGTATAAACGCAAACCCAAAACCATAAAGTAAATGGCAATGGGATCATACTTATCAACAATTACCTTAAATGTAAATGTGTTGAAGTTCCCAACCAAAAGACAAAGACTGGCTGAATGGATACAAAAATAAGACCCCTATATAAGTTGTCTACAAGAGACCCACCTCAAAACGAGGAACACATACAGACTGAAAGGGAAAGGCTGGAAAAACATTTTCCACGCAAATAGAGACCAAAAGAAAGCTGGAGTAGCAATACTCATATCAGATATTATAGACTTGAAAACAAAGGCTGTGAAAAGAGACAAAGAAGGACACTACATGATGATCAAAGGATCAATCCAACAATAATATATAAGAATTATAAATATATATGCACCCAAAACAGGAGCACAGCAATATGTAAAACAAATGTTAATAATTATGAAAGGGGAAATTAACAATAACACAATAAGAGTGGGAGATTTTAATACCTCACTCACACCTATGGATAGATCGACTAAATGGAAAATTAAAAAGGAAACACAAACGTTTTTAATCTCAGGGAACGAAGATCCCACAAACTGCATGGTGTCCCCCACCCCAAAACAATATCTGTCTCTGGTGATCTTGTTTGTCATATGCACCGGGATTGGACCCCCTCCACTGCCCTGCCCTTGGGAGTATACTGCTCCCACCAGTTTCTTAGTATAACAGTGGCATAATTGATATTTGGTCTGTTCCCTCCAAACATTATTTTAATCTTTTGAGTGCTAGCTGTGGTTTTAAGTTGTATCAGCATTTTGTGCCTCCTGAGCACCTTTAGCTGACAGCATAGGCGAGTGATGCAATAAAGCCCTTTATGACATAGGTGGCCAGAAGGTGATTTCTGCCTGCTTTTCTCAGGGGAAGTATGACAATCACCATCCCCAGGTTGAACCCTCTTCCCATCTGGGTTCTGGCAATCTACACCCTAATGTCATTCCACACCCCAAAGAAAGGCAGTAACACCACACCACTAATCCTTGCCACTGAGATCAACTGTCAAGCAGGGTTATCCATCTTCAGTGCAGACTCTTGACCCAGTCTAGACCTCTACTCTCCTGTTAACTGGGGGCCTGAGGGTCTGTTCCCCAATCTCCTGGGATTCCACAACCCCCTCCCCACTCATGTGCCCACCTCTTCTCTCCCTCCCCTCTCTTCCCATCAGAAAATTCACAGACACACACACAAATATCACCTTTTCACCATTTGATGTTTATTTTAATGGCAGCCATCAGTTTACTCTGTTAGTGTGAGAGTCAGTCTTTTCCTGGTTGGCCATTTGTAAGAAAGCAGACCTCTGGAAAAACAATTCTAAACTCTCTGACCTTTGGTATTCAGTTACTGGCTGACCAGGTTGTACTTCTCCAGGGTCTCTCATTCTGGGGCAGCTAAGCTTATCTTCTCTTTCCATTCTGCCTCCTTCTTGGACTCTGCCTCATATTTTTGCACTTTTTTCGGCATTGATTCATTGACTTACTTGCACAGGAACAGGAAAACCAGTTTGGTTTTCTTGTTTTCTTCACCTTCTTAGACTGAGTGGCATATGATTGGATTTTCTTTCTCAAAGTCCCTTGTAGAGGTCTTCTGACCCTCATGATTGGGGTTCTTCTCTAGTTACGAAGGGGACCTCAGGAACTTGTTCATGTTGCCCCATGGGAGTCAAGTCTCCTATCGTGTTGAAAGGGGAACCTCGGGATACCTCTCGAAGCACAGCAGAGGAATAGGGCCGCATCGAGCATTGAGTCAGTCACCTGTGTGTTCCTCTCCCGTGGCGACAGGGATCTTAGGGTTGTTCTCAAAATTCTCCAGGGGAGTCAGGCCTCGTCTCGTGTTCAGATATATAACTCTGCTCTATTCTCGAGTTGTAAAAGGGGTGTTAGGGCACAGTCGAGTTGAATTAGTATCTGGGGCTTATATCGAGAATGCTCGGGGAGTCAGGTCTCCACTCATCTTGTGAGTTGATATCGAGGATACATTTGAATCTGTGCAGAGGAATGAGACAATATCTCGAGTGGGTGGGGACTTTGGTACCTTTTCCAATTGTGTTTTGAAAGGCTGGGTATCCTCCCGATATTCAAAGTGGAACCGGCCTCCTCATACTGTGCTTGGGGAACATCCGGATTCCATTCCAGACAAAGTAGGGGAATCTACTGTCATCTGGAAAAGAGGACTGGAAAATAGGGCACTTTGTCAGGTTTGGCAGGAAACTCGGTGTTCCTCTCGATTGGGGCTGGGTATGTCGGTGTAACTTTGAGTCGCATAAAGGATGTTAAGTAACCTGTCTAGTTTCAAGTGGGTATGTGGGATTTCTCTTGAGAATCTGAAACAGAAATGTACCTCATCTCGCCTTGAGGGCAGAATCTTGTGTTTTTTCTCGAGTTCTGACGGGAAGCTTGGTGTCCCTCTCGCGTTGCGAGGGGACGTCAGGAACTCTCATGTTGCTTAGGGAAGTCAGGTCTCCTTTCGTGTTGGAAAGGGAACTTCGGGATTACTCTTGAAACTTGGAATGGGAATAGGGCCTCATCTAGAGTTGAGTCCGTAAATTGTGTGCTCCACTCAAGTGGGGACGGCTATGTCAGGGAAACTTTTGAGTCACATAAAGGGTGTCAAGTACCCGTTCCAGTTTCAAGTGGGAATGTGGGATTTCTCTTGAAACTCTGTAGCAGAAAGGTTCCTCATGTTGCATTGAGGGAAGAATCTTGTGGTTTTCTTCAAGTTGCAGCAGGAAGCTAGGCGTTCTTCTCAAATTGCGATGGGAACCTCAGGAACTCCTTTGTGTTCCCCCAGGGAAGTCAGGTCTCCTATCGTGTTGGAAGGGGAACCTCGGGTTTCATCTCCAGGCCAAGCAGAGTAATAGGGCCGCATCTAGCATTGAGGAGGTCAACTCTGTGTTCCTCTCCAATGGCAACAGTGATCTTGGCGTTGCGATGAAAGTTCTACTGGGGAGTCAGGTTTTGTCTCTATTTTAGGCATGGAATTCTGCTTTCCTTTCGAGTTGTAAAAGGGGAATCAGTCCTTGTGTTGTGATCAGGCTGTTCATTAGGTCTTTTTCTATAGGCTCAGCATGGGTGTCAGGTCTCCCATCATGTTGTGAGGGGATAGTCGGTGTTCCATTGGAGCTTTGATGGATCATCAGGACCTACGTCGATTGGAGGGGGAACTCAGATTCCTTTATCTTTGCATCAAGATCCGCAGGAGTGCACTCAAGTTTGAATAGGAGACAGAGGCCTCCTCTTGTGGTGAGAGAAGAAGAAAGGATTCCTCTTGAGTTGAAACAGGGTTTGAACGCTCATATCATGAAGAGGTGGGGTATACAGAGCTCTTCTAGAGGTGTGGAAGGAAACTCGGAGTTTCTCTCAATTGAAGACGCATATTCTGGGACCCCTTTGAATCATAATAAATAGGGATTCAAGCCTCTTATCGTATCTTGAGAGAGAACTTGGGACTGCTCTCCAGGCACCTCAGGAATAAAAGGGCCTCATGTGACGTTGCCTGGGGCATGTTGTGGTATTTGGCGAGTTGCGGAGGGAAGTTTGGCTTTCAATTCGAGTTACGATGGGGAACTCAGGGAGACACTCGTGTTACCTCAGGGAAGTCAAGTTGGGAGGGGAAAATCTTGATTGCTCTCAAATCAATGAAGCGGAATCGGGCTTCAATTCACATTGAAAGGGGTAATCCCAAAGTGTTTCTCGGGTTGGGGCAGGAAACTTTCGGATCCCTCGAGTTGCACCAGGGGCCTCACGCAGCCTCTCAAGTTGTCTCTGGGAAGTCCGGAATCTTTTTGAGGTGTGAAGAGCCTTTGGGATAACTTCAGAGTCAGTGCAGCAAAATAGGGTCTGATCTGTGGTTAATGGGCAAACCTCAGTGTGCCTCTCCAGTTCTGACATGGATCTCAGTGTTCCTATGAAGTTTCAACAGGGGATTCATGCCACGTCTCTTTTTGAGGCATGGAACTCCGCTATCTTTTCGAGTTGTAAAAGGGGTGGGAAGACTCCTGTTGAGTTGAATTTCTGTCCCGCGGCTTTTCTCCAAGATGCACCTGGGAAGTCAGACCTCCCTTCATGGTGTTAGTTGATCCCGGGGGTTCACTTTGAATCGGTACAGTGGAATCAGTCCTTATGTCGAGCAGATGGGGAAATCGGTGTCTTTTGGAATTATGGCACGACTCCCCGGGGTACTCTCGAGTTTCAAGGGGAGATCTGCCTCCTCTTCAGATTTGATGGGAACATCAGGATTAATTTCCAGACGAAGCAGAGGAACCGATCCTCACCTCGAGATGACGAGTGGAAAATGGGTCTCTTCTGGAGCTGTGGCAGGAACCTCGCTCCTCCTCCCGAGTTTGGCCGGGTATCTCGGTTAACTTCTTGAGTTGCTTATAGGGTGCCGAGTATCCTTTCGAGTTTGAAGAGGGAATGTGGGATTTCTCTTAAGATGCTGCAGCGGAAAGCGACGTCTTGTCTCATGAAGTGGAGAATTTCATTGTTTTTCTCGAGTTGCGGCTTGAAGCATGGATTTCTTCTCGATTTATGACGGTAACCATTGGGACTCTCTAGTTTTGCCTCAGGGAAGTCAGGTCTCCTTTCTTGTTGAAAGTGGAGCCTCGGATTTCCTTTCGAGTCGATGCAGGGCATGAGGGACACATTTAGACTTGAGTGGGTAAACTCAGTGTTCCCCTCCAGTGGTCACAGGGATCTTGGGGTTGCTATGAAGGTTCCACTGGGGAGTCAGGCCTAGTCTTTTTTGAGGATGGAACTATGCTTTCCCCCCGAGTTGTAAAAGGATTGTCAATTCTGCTGTCAGTTCAAGTGGGAAATTTGGGCTTTTTCGAGACGCTCAGTGGGGATTCATGCCTCCAATCATGTTGGGAGGTGATACTCCGTGTTCCACTGGATCTACTGCAAGTGCAACACGACTCATCCCTAGTTGAGTGGGAACTCGGATTCCTTTGAGCTTGCTGCAGGATCCATGGGGTTGCCCTCGAGTGTCAATAGATGTGACAGGACTCGACAAGTGGTGCAATGGGAAGTTGATATTTCTCTTCAGTTGAAAGTGGAATGGCCCATTATCTTCAGCTGAGGTGTCATCATGGGGCTTCTCTTAAATTGTGACGGGAAATTCGGTTTTCTTCTCTCATTGGGATGGGTATCGCTGGGGGACCCTTAAGTTGCATCAAGGAAGTCAAGCCTCATATCGAATTTGGAGAAAGAGCTCAGGACTTCTGTCTATGTGCTGCAGGCAAAAAGGGCCTCATCTTGCTTTGAAAGAGGAATCTCGAGTTTTTTCTCGAGTTGCTGTGGGAAGTGTGTTGATCCTCTCGAGAAATGACGGGAATATCAGGGAGCCTCCCGTGTTGTCTCTGGGAAGTCAGAACGCCTTTCCATGTGCAAGGGGAACCTCGGGATTTCCTTGGAGTCGCTGTAGAGAAATAGATTTGCATCAGGATTCGAGTCCATTTAACTCAGGATTCCTTTCCATTAGAAACAGGGTTCTTGGGGTTGCTCACAAAATTCACCTGGGGAGTCAGGCCTCGTCTCGTGTTGAGACATGGAATTCCGCTTTCTTCTTGAGTTTTAAAAGGGGTTTTAGGCCATGGTCGAGTCAAATTTGTACCTGGAGATTGTATTGAGAATGCTCGGAGAGTCAGGTCTCCACTCGTCTTGTAAGTTGATACTCGAGGATACATTGGCGTCTGTGCAGTGGAAGCAGACATTATCTAGAGTGGTTGGGGACATCAGTACCTTTTCCAATTGTGTTTTGAAACCCCGGGGATTCTCACGATTTTCAAGGTGGTACTGGCCTCCTTGTACTGTGCGAAGGGAATGTCCGGATTCCATTCCAGACAATGCAGGGGAATGGACTGTCATCTGGAAAAGAGGACTGGAAAACGGGGCACTTTGACAGTTGTATCAAGAAACTCGGTGTTCCTCTTGATTGGGGCTGGGTATGTCGGTGTAATTTTTGAGTTGCATAAAGAATGTTAAGTAACCTGCCTAGCTTCAAGCGGGAATGTGGGATTTCTCTTGAGAATCTGCAACGGAAATGTTCTTCATCTCGCCTTCTGGGCAGAATCTTGTGGTTTTTCTCGAGTTGTGGAGGCAGGCATGGGTCCCCCTCGAATTGAGATGGGGACCTCAGCAACTTGCTCGTGTTGCTCCATGGAAGTCAGGTCTCCTATCATGATGGAAGGGGAACCTAGGGATTCCTCTCGAGGTGCAGAAGAGGAATAAGGCTGCATCTAGCATTGAGTCAGTCAATTGTGTGTTCCTCACCAGTGGAGACAAGGATCTGGGGGTTGCTCTCAAAATTCACCTGGGGAGTTAGGCCTCGTCTAGTGTTCAGACTTGGAACTCAGCTTCCATCTCGAGTTTAAAAAGGGGTGTTAGGCCACAGTCGAGTTGAATTTGTACCTGGAGATTGTATCGAAAATGCTTGGGGAGACATGTCTCCACTAGTCTTGTGAGTTGATACTCGAGGATACATTTGAATCTGTGCAGTGGAATCAGACAATATCTCGAGTGGGTAGGGACATTGGTGCCTTTTCCAATTGGGTTTTAAAACCCAGATGATCCTCCCGAGTTTCAGGGTAGTACCGTCCTCCTCCTACTGTGCGACGGGAATGTCCGAATTCCATTTCAGTCAAAGCAGGGGAATTGACTGTCATCTGGAAGAGAGGAATGGAAATCGGTGCACTGTGTCAGTTGTGGCAGGAAACTCGGTGTTCGTCTCTATTGGGGCTGTGTATGTCAGTGTAATTTTTGAGTCGCATAAAGGATGTTAAGTAACCGATCGTGTTCAAGTGGGAATGTGGGATTTCTCTTGAGAATCTGCAATGGAAATGTTCCTCATCTCACCTTGAGGGCAGAATCTTGTGGTTTTTCTCGAGTTGTGGCGGGAAGCGTGGGGTCCTTCTCGAGTTTCGACAGGGACCTCAGGAACTCTCTCATGTTACTTCAGGGAAGTCAATCTCTTTTCTTGTTGGAAGGGGAATCTCGGGATTACTCTCGTCGCATGGAATGGGAATAGGGAGACATCTAGAGTTGAGTCCGTAAATTGTGTGCTCCTCTCCAGTGGGGACGGCTATGTCAGGGAACTTTTTGAGTCGCATAAAAGGTGTCAAGTACCCATTCCACTTTCAAGCGGGAATGTGTGATTTCTCTTGAGACTCTGTGGCGGAAAAGTTCCTCATCCTGCATTGAGGGGAGAACCTTGGGGTTTTCTCGAGTTTGTGATGGGGACCTCAGGAACTCACTCGTGTTGCCCCAGGGCAGTCAGGTCTCCTATCGTGTTGGAAGGGGAACCTCGGAATTCCTCTCGAGGCACAGCAGAAGAATAGGGCTGCATTTAGCGTTGAGTCGGTCACCTCTGTGTTCCTCTCCAATGGCGACAGTAATCTCGGGGTTGCAATTAAGGTTCTACTATGGAGTCAAGTTTTGTCTCAATTTGAGGTGTGGAATTCTGCTTTCCTTTCGAGTTGTAAAAGGGGAATCAGTCCTCGTGTTGTGATCAGGCAGTTCATTAGGGATTTTTCTATGGGCTCAGCAAGGGTGTCAGGTCTCCCATCATGTTGTGAGGGGATACTCGATGTTCCATTGGAGCTTTTCTAGATCATCAGGACCTACGTCGATTGGAAGGGGAACTCAGATTCCTTTATCCTTGCAGCAGGATCCGCGGGAGTGCACTTGAATTTCAATAGGAGACAGAGGCCTCCTCTTGTGGTGGGAGAAGAAGAAAGGATTCCTCTTGAGTTGAAGCAGGGTTTGAATGCTCATATCATGAAGAGGTGGGGTATACAGAGCTCTTCTAGAGGTGTGGAAGGAAACTCGGAGTTTCTCTCAATTGAAGACGCATATTCTGGGAGCCCCTTGAATCGTAAATAGGGATTCAAGCCTCTTATCGTATCTTGAGAGAGAACTTGGGACTGCTCTCCAGGCACCTCAGGAATAAAAGGGCCTCATGTGACGTTGCCTGGGGCATGTGATGGTATTTGGCGAGATGGGGAGGGAAGTTTGCCTTTCCTTTCGATGTACAATGGGGAACTCAGGGAGACACTCGTGTTGCCTGAGGGAAGTAAATTGGAGAGGGGAAAGTCATGAATGCTAGCGAGTTAATGCAGTGGAATCGGGCTTCAATTCGCATTGAAAGGGGTAATCCCAAAGTGTTTCTCGAGTTGGGGCAGGAAACTTTCAGATCCCTCGAGTTTCACCAGGGGCCTCACGGAGCCTCTCAAATTGTCTCTGGGAAGTCTGGAATCTTTTTGAGGTGTGAGGAGACTTTGGGATGCCTTTTGAATCAGTGAAGGGGAATAGGGTCTCATCTGGAGTTGAGGCGCTAACCTCAGGGTGCCTCTCCAGTACTGACTTGGATCTCAGTGTTCCTATTTTCTCCATGATGCACCTGGGAAGTCAGGCTTCCCTTCGTGGTGTAGGTTGATCCCGGGGGTTCACTTTGAATCGGTACAGTGGAATCAGTCCTTATCTCGAGCAGATGGGGAAATCAGTGTCTTTTTGAATTGTGGCACGACTCCCTAGTGTCCTCTCGAGTTTCAAAAGGAGATCGGCCTCCTCTTCAGATTCAATGGAAACATCGGGATTATTTTCCAGAAGAAGCAGGAACTAACCTCAAGTTGATGAGTGGAAAGCGGGTCTCTTCCCCAGCTGTGGCAGGAACCTCGCTGCTCCTCCCGAGTTTGGCCAGGTATCTCGGTTAACTTCTTGAGTTGCCTATAGGGTGCCGAGTATCCTTTCGAGTTTGAAGAGGGAATGTGGGATTTCTCTTAAGACGCAGCAGTGGAAAGGGGCGTCCTGTGGTGTGGAGTGGAGAATTGCATGGTTTTTCTCGAGATGCGGCTTGAATCTTGGAGGTCTTGTGAGTTGATGCTCGAGGATGCATTTGAGTCTGTGCAGTGGAATAAGACAAAGCTCAAGGGGGTGGGATCATCTGTACCTTTTCCAAATGTGTTTTGAAACGCCAGGGATCCTCCCGAGTTGCAAGGTTGTACCAGCCTCCTTGTACTGTGCAACGGGAACGTCTGGATTCCATTCCAGACATAGCACAGGAATGGACTGTTCTGGAAAAGAGGACTGGAGTCGCATAAAGGATGTTAAGTAACCTGTCGAGTTTCAAATGAGAATGTGGAATTTTCTTCAGAAACTGCAACGGAAACGTTCCTCATCTCGCCTTAGAGGACAGAATCTTGTGGTTTTTCTCGAGTTGTGACGGGAAGCTTGGTGTCCCTCTCGAGTTGCGACGGGGACCTCAGGAACTCAATCGTGCTATTTCAGGGAAGTCAGATCTCCTTTCGTAATGCAAGGGAACTTTGGGTTTACTCTCGTGGCGTGGAATGGGAATAGGGCCTCATTTAGAGTTGAGTCCGTAAGTTGTGTGCTCCTCTCCCGTGGGGACAGCTATGTCAGGGAACTTTTATATTTGCATAAAGGGTGTCAAGAATCCGATCGAATTTTAATCTGGAATGTGGGGTTTCTCTTAAGACTCTGCAGCATAAAAGTTCCTCATCTCGCATTGATGGGGGAATCTTGTGGTTTTTATCGAGTTGCGGCGGGAAGCTTAGGGTTCTTCCAGAGTTACTAGGGGACCTCAGGAACTCGGTCATGTTTTCCCAGGAAAGCCAGCTCTCCTTTCATGTTGGAAGGGGAACCTTGGGATTCCTTTTCAGGTGTGGCAGAGGAATAGGACCGCATCTAGCTTTGTGTACGTCAATTGTGTGCTCCTCTGAAGTGGGGATGACTAAGTTGGGGAAGTTTTTGAGTCGCATAAAGGGTGTCAAGTACCCATTCTAGTTTGAAGCTGAAATGTGGGATTTCTCTTGAGACTTTGCATGGAAAATTCCTCATTTCGCCTTGAGGGTAGAATCTTGTGGTTTTTCTCATTTTGCATCCAAAAGCTTGGGGTTCTTCTCGACTTACGATGGGGACCTCAGGAACTCGCTTGTGTTGCCCCAGGGAAGTTAGGTCTCCTATCGTGTTGGACGGGGAACCTCAGGATTCCTCTCGAGGCGCAGCAGAGGAATAGGGCCGCATCTAACCTTGAGTCGGTCATCTGTGTTTTCCTCTCCAGTGGCGACAGGGTTCCGGTGGTTGCTCTCAAAATTCACCTGAGGAGTCGAGCCTCATCTCGTGTTCAGACATGGAACTCCGCTTTCTTTTCAAGATGTAAAAGGGGTGTTAGTCCACAGTCGAGTTGAATTTGTACCTGGAGATTGTATCGAGAATTCTCGTGGATTCAGGTCTCCACTCGTTTTATGAGGTCTCCTCGAGTTACGACGGGAACCACTGGGACTCACTAGCTTTGCCTCAGGGAAGTCAGGTCTCCTTTGGTGTTGAAAGTGGGACCACGGGATTCCTTTCGAGTCACTGCAGGGCTTAAGGGTCACATTTAGACTTGAGTTGGTAAACTCAGTGTACCTCTCCAGTGGCCACAGGGATATTGGGGTTTCTGTGAAGGTTCCACTGGGGAGTCAGGCCTAGTCTTTGTTGATGATGGAACTCTGCTTTTCCCCCGAGTTGCAAAAGGATTGTAAGGTCTGCTGTCTGTTCAAGTGGGAAATTTGGGCTTTCTCGAGAGGCTTAGCGGAGGATTCATGCCTCCGATCATGTTGGGAGGTGATACTCCGTGTTCCACTGGAGCTGCTGTAAGCGCAACATGACTCATCTCTAGTTGAGTGGGAACTAGGTTTCCTTTGACCTTGCTGCAGGATCCACGGGGTTGCCATCAAGTGTCAATAGATGTGACAGGGCTCGTCAAGTGGTGCGAGGGGAAGTTGGGATTCCTCTTCAGAAGTGGAATGGCCCCATTATCTTCAGCTGTGGTGTGATCTTGCAATTTCTCTTAGAGGAGGGGGAAATCCGGTTTTCTTGTCTCAATGGGACGGATATATCTGGGCGTCCCTTAAGTTGCATCGAGGAATTCAAAACCTCATATCGACTTTGGAGAGTGAACTCAGGACTTATATCTATGGGCTGCAGGAAAAAAAGTTCCTCATCTTGCTTTGAAAGAGGAATCTCGTGGTTTTTCTTGAGTTTCTGCGGGAAGTGTGGTGATCCTTTCGAGAAATGACGGGAATATCAGGGAACCTCCCCTGTTGTCTCTGGGAAGTCAGAACGCCTTTCCATGTGCAAGGGGAACCTCGGGATTCCTTTGGAGTCGCTGAAGAGAAATAGGTCTGCATCTAGATTCGAGTCCGTTTAACTCAGGATTCGTCTCCAGTAGCAACAGCGTTCTCAGGTTTGCTCTCAAAGTGTACCTGGGGAATCAGGCCTCCTCTCGTGTTCAGACATGGAACTCCGCTTTCTTCTCGAGTTGTAAAAGGGGTGTTAGGACACAGTCGAGTTGAATTTGCACCTTGAGATTGTATGGAGAATGCTCGGGGAGTCAGGTCTCCACTCGTCTTGTGAGTTGATACTCGAGGATACATTAGAATATGTGCAGTGGAATCAGAAAATAGCTTGAGTGAGTGGGGACATCCGTACCTTTTCCAATTGTGTTTTGAAACCCCGGGGATCCACCTGAGTTTCAGTGTGGTATCGGCCTAAGCATACTGTGGGACGGGAACGTCCAGATTCCATTCTAGACAAAGCAGGGGAATGGACTGTTATCCGGAAAAGAGGACTTGAAAACGGGGCACTTTGTCAGTTGTGGCCGGATAATCGGTGTTCCTCTCAGTTGGGGCTGGGTATCTCGGTGAAATTTTTGAGTCGCAAAAAAAATGTCAAATAACCTGTCGAGTTTCTAATGGGAATGTGAGATTTCTCTTGAGAATCTGCAACGGAAATGTTCCTCATCTCGCCTTGAGGCAGAATCTTGTAGTTTTTCTCGAGTTGCGGCGGGAAGCTTAGAGTTCCTCTCAAGTTGCAACGGGGACCTCAGGAACTCTCTCGTGTTGCTTCAGAGAAGTCAGGTCTCTTTTTGTGTTGGAAGGGGAACTTCTGGATTACTCTCGAGGCATGGAATGGTAATAGAGCCTCATCTAGAGATGAGTCTGGAAATTGTTTGCTCTTCTCCAGCTGGGATGGCTATGTCAGGGATCTTTTTGAGTCACATAAAGGGTTTCAAGTACCTGTTCGAGTTTCAGGCAGGAATGTGGGATTTGTCTTGAAACTCTGCAGCAGAAAATGTCCTCATCTCTCATAGATGGAGGAATCTTGTGGTTTTTCTCGAGTTGCGGCAGGAAGCTTGGGTTTCCTCTCGAGTTGGGACAGGGACCTCTGGAATTCGCTCATGTTGTCCTGGGGAAGTCAGGTCTCCTTTCTTGTTGAAAGGGGAACTTTGTTATTTCTTTTGAGGTATGGCAGAGGAATAGGGCCGCATCTAGCACTGTGGACTTAAATTCTGTGACCCTCTTCAGTGGGGACGGCTATTTCAGGGAAGTTTTTGAGTCGCACAAAGGGTGTCAAATACCCTTTAGAGTTTCAAGCGGGAATCTGGGATTGCTCTTGAGACTGCAGCAGAAAAGTTCCTCGTCTCGCATTGAGGGGACAATCCTGTGGTTTTTGTCGAGTTGTGACAGGAAGCTTGGGGTTCTTCTCGAGTAGCGATGGGGACCTCAGGAACTCGCTTGTATTGCCCCAGGGAAGTCAAGTCTCCTATCGTGTTGGAAGGGGAACCTCAGGATTCCTCTCGAGGTGCAGAAGAGGAATAAGGCTGCATCTAGCACTGAGTCGGTCAACTGTGTGTTCCTCTCCAGTGGCGACAGGGTTCTCTTTGTTGCTCTCAAAACTCATCTGGGGAGTCAGGCCTTGTCTCGTGTTCAGACATGGAACTCCGCTTTCTTCTCGAGTTGTAATAGGGGTGTTAGGCCACAGTCGAGTTGAATTTGTACCTGGAGATTGTATCGAGCATGCTCGTGGAATTAGTTCTCCACTCGTCTTGTGAGTTGATACTGGAGGATACATGTGAATCGGTGCAGTGGAATCAGACAATATCTGTAGTGGGTGGGGACATTGGTACCTTTTCCATTGTGTTTTGAAACCCTGGGAATGCTTCTGAGTATCTAGGTTGTACCAGCCTCCGCATCCTGTGAGACGAGAACTGCCGGATTCCATTTCAGACAAAGCAGGGGAATCAACTGTCATCTGGAAAAGAGGACTGAAAAAACGGGCACTTTGTCAGTTTTGGTAGGAAACTCGGTGTTCCTCTCGATTGCGGCTGGGTATGTTGGTGTAATTTTTGAGTTGCATAAAGGATGTTGAGTAACCTGTCCAGTTTCAAGCGGGGATGTTGGATTTCTCTTGAGAAACTGCAACGGAAATATTCCTCATCTCGCCTTGAGTGTAGAATCTTGTGGTTTTTCTCATGTCGAGGCAGGAAGCTTGGGGTCCCTCTTGAGTTGCGACGGGGACCTCAGGAACTTGCTCGTGTTACTTCAGGGAAGTCAGGTTTCCTTTCCTGTTGGAAAGGAAACTTTGGGATTATTCTCGAGGCGTGGAATGGGAAAGGGCCTCATTTAGAATTGAGTCCGTAAATTGTGTGCTATGTGGGGATGGCTATGTCACGGAACTTTTTGAGTCACATAAATTTTGTCAAGTACCCGTTCTAGTTTCAAGCGGGAATATGGGATTTCTCTTGAGACTCTGCAGCAGAAAATTCCTCAGCTCGCATTGATGGGGGAATCTTGTGGTTTTTCTCGAGTTGCGGCGGGAAGCTTAGGGTTCCTCTCGAGTTGCGATGGGTACCTCAGGAACTCGCTCGTGTTGTAACAGGGAAATCAGTTCTTTCATGTTGGAAGGGGAACCTCGGGATTCCTCTCGAGGCGTGGCAGAGAAACAGGGCCCCATCTAGCTTTGTGTACGTAAATTGTGTGCTCCTTTTCAGTGGGGGCAGCTATGTTGGGGAAGTTTTTAAGTCTCATAAAGGATGTCCAGTACCCATTCGAGTTTTAAGCAGGAATGTGGGATTTCTCTTGAGACTTTGCAGTGGTAAAGTTCCTCATCTCGCATTGAGGGGGAAAATATAGTGATTTTTCTCGAGTTGCAGCGGGAAGCTTGGTTTCCCTCTTGAGTTATGACAGGGACCTCAGGAACTCGCTCGAGTTTCTTCAGGGAAGCCTGGTCTCCTTTCATGTTGGAAGAGGAACTTCGGGATTACTGTCGAGGCATAGAATGGGAATAGGGCCTCATCTAGATTTGAGTACGTAAATTGTGCGCTACTCTTCAGTGGGCATGGCTATGTCAGGGAACTTTTTGAATCACATAAAGGGAGTCAAGTACCCGTTCGAGGTTCAAGCGGGTATGTGGGATTTCTCCTGAGACTCTGCAGCAGAAATGTTCCTTATCTCGCACTGATGGGGGAATTGTGTGTTTTTTCTTGAGTTGCAGTGGGAGGCTTAGGGTTCCTCTCGAGTTTCGACGGTTACCTCAGGAACTCGCTTTTGTTTCCCTGGGAAGTCAGGTCTCCTTTTGTGTTGGAATGGGAACCTCAGGATTACTCTCGAGTTGCAGCAGAGGAATAGGGCCACATCCAGAATTTTGTACGTAAATGGTGTGCTCCTTTTCATTGGGGAAAGCTATGTCAGGGAAGTTTTTAGTCGCATAAAGGGTGTCCAGTACCCATTCGAGTTTCAAGCGGGAATGTGGGATTTCTCTTGAGACTCTGAAACGGAAATGTTCCTCATCTCGCATTGAGGGAAGAATCTTGTGGTTTTTTTCGAGTTGCGGCAGGAACCTTGGGGTTCTTCTCTAGTAGAGATGGGGACCTCAGGAATTTCCTCGTGTTGCCCCAGGGAAGTCAGTATGTAGGTCAGGAAGCAAAAATTAGAACTGGACATGGAACAACAGAGTGGTTCCAAATAGGAAAAGGAGTACATTAAGGCTGTATATTGTCACCTTGCTTATTTAACTTATATGCAGAGTACATCATGAGGAACGTTGGGCTGGAAGAAGCACAAGCTGGAATCCAGATTGCTGGGAGAAATATCCATAACCTCAGATATGCAGATGACACCACCCTTATGGCAGAAAGTGAAGAGGAACTCAAAAGCCTCTTGATGAAATTGAAAGAGGAGAGTGAAAATGTTGGCGTGAAGCTCAACATTCAGAAAACAAAGATCATGGCATCTGGTCCCATCACTTCATGAGAAATAGATGGAAAAACAGTGGAAACAGTGTCAGACTTTATTTTTTTGTGCTCCAAAATCACTGCAGATGCTGATTGCAGCCATGAAATTAAAAGATGCTTACTCCTTGGAAGGAAAGTTATGACCAATCTTGATAGTATATTAAAAAGCAAAGACATTACTTTGCCAACACAGGTCCGTCTAGTCAAGGCTATGGTTTTTCCTGTGGTCATGTATGGATGTGAGAGTTGGATTGTGAAGAAAGCTGATCGCCGAAGAATTGATGCTTTTGAACTGTGATGTTGGAGAAGACTCTTGAGAGTCCCTTGTACTGCAAGGAGATTCAACCAGTCCATTCTAAAGGAGATCAGTCCTGGGTGTTCACTGGAAGGACTGATGCTAAAGCTGAAACTGCAATACTTTGGCCACCTCATGGGAGGAGTTTACTCACTGGAAACGACTCTGATGCTGGGAAAGGTTGGGGAGGTAGGAGAAGGGGATGACAGAGAATGGGATGGCTGGATTGCATCACCGACTTTGTGGACATGAGTTTGAATGAACTCTGGGAGTTGGTGATGGACAGGGAAGCCTGGTGTGCTGTGATTCTTGGGTCGTAGAGAGTCGGACACGACTGAGCGACTGAACTGAACTGAACTGATGTGACTCAAAAACATCCCCGACATCGCCGTCCCCACTGAAGAGGAGCACAAAATTTACATGCACAACCCTAGACGCAGCCCTAGTACTCTGCCGCGCCTTGAGAGACAACCCGAAGTTCCCTTTCAAACAAAAATGGAGACCTGACTTCCCTTGGACAGAAGAGCAATTTCTGAGATCCCCGTCGCAACTCGAGTGGAACCGCAAGCATCCTGCCGCAACTCGAGAAAAACCACAAGTTTCCCCCATCAATGCGAGATTAGCAACTTTTCTGTTGCAGAGTCTCAAGAGAAATCCCAATTCCCGCTTGAAAATCGAAAGGGTACTTGACACTCTTTATGCAACTCAAAAAGTTCCCTGAAATAGCCGTCCCCACTGGAGAGGAGCACACAATTTAGGGAAAGATTCTGCCCTCAAGGCGAGATGAGGAACATTTCCGCTGCAGAATCTCAAGAGAAATCCCACATTCCTGCTTAAAATTAGACAGATATCTTAACATCCTTTATGAGACTCAAAAATTACACTGACATACCCAGCCCCAATCGAGAGGAACATCGAGTTTCCCGCCACAACTAACAAAGTGCCCGTTTTCCAGTAATCTTTTCAACATCACAGTCGTTTCCCCTTCTTTGTCTGGAATGGAATTCGGACGTTCCCGTCGCACAATACATGGAGGCCGGTACCACCTTGAAACTCGGCAGGATCCCCGGGGTTTCAAAACACACTTGGAAAAGGTACCGATGTCCCCACCCACTCCAGATATTGTCTGATTCCACTGCACAGATTCAAATGTATACTCGAGTAACAAACACAAGGCAAGTGGAGACCTGACTCCATGAGCATTCTCAATAAAATCTCCAGGTACAAATTCAACTCTACTGTTGCCTAACACTCCTTTTACCACTAGAGAAGAAAGCGGAGTTCCATGTCTCAACACGAGACGAGTCCTGAATCCCCAGGTGAATTTTGTGAGCAACCACGAGAACCCTGTTGCTACTGGAGAGGAAACCTGTGTTAAACGGCCTCGAATCTAGATGCACACCTATTTCTGGGCAGAGACTCCAAAGGAATCCTGAGGTTCCCCGTGCAAATGGAAAGGCATTCTTCCTTCCCAGAGACAGCACAGGAGGCTCCGTGATATTCCTGTCGGTACTCTAGAGGATCAACACACTTCCCGCAGCAAATCAAGAAAAACCTTGAGATTCCTCTTTCAAAGCAAGATGAGGCCGTTTTTTTCCTGCAGCACATAGACAGAAATCACGATTTCCTTCTCCAAATTCGATATGAGCCTTGAATTCCTTGATACAACTTAAGGGTCGCCCAGAAATGCCCGTCCCAATGAGAGAAGAAAACCGCATTTTCCGCCACGATTTAAGACAAGCCCCGTGTTCACACCTCAGCTGAAGATATTGGGTCATTCCACTTTCAACTTAAGTGTAATCCCAACTTCCCATCTCACAGCTCGACGAGTCCTGTCACATCTATTGACACTCGAGGGCAACCCCGTGGATCCGGCAGCAAGGTCAAAGGACTCCGAGTTCATACTCAACTAGAGATGAGTCATGTTGTGCTTACAGCAGCTCCAGTGGGACACGGAGCATCATCCCCCAAAATGATTGGAGGCATGAATCCCCCACTGAGACTGTCGAAAAAGCCCACAAATCCTGCTTGAACAGACAACAGACCTGACAATCCTTTTACAACTCGGGGGGAAAGCAGAGTTCCATCCTCAAAAAAGACTAGACCTGACTCCCCAGTGGAACCTTCATAGCAACCCCAAGATCCCTGTGGCCACTGGAGAGGAACACTGAGTTTACCCTCTCAAGTCTAAATGTCGCCCTCATTTCCTGAAGGGACTCGAAAGGAATCCCGAGGGTCCACTTTCTACACCAAAGGAGACCTGACTTCCCTGAGGCAAAACTAGCGAGTCCCAGGGGTTTCCATCATAACTGGAGAAGACCTCCAAGCTTCAAGCCGCAACTCGACAAAAACCATGACATTCTCCACTCCACGTGACAGGACGCCCCTTTTCGTTGCAGCATCTTAAGAGATATCCCACATTCCCTCTTCAAACTCGAAAGGGTACTCGGCATCCTATACACAGCTCAAGAATTTAACCGAGATGCCCGGCCAAACTCGAGAGAAGCATAGAGGGTCCTGCAACAGCTCCAGAAGAGACCCGTGTTCCACTCGTCATCTCGAGGTGAGGATAGATTCCCCTGCTTCGTCTGGAAATTAATCCTGATGTTCCTGTCGAATTTGAAGAGGAGGCTGATCTCCGCTTGAAACACAAGAGGACCCTGAGGCTTCGTGCCACACGTCAAAAAGACACGGATTTCCCCATCCGCTCAACATAAGGGCTGATTCCATGGTAGCGATTCAAAGTGAACCCCCGGGATCAACTAACTGCATGAAGGGAGTCCTGACTTCCCAGTGCATCATGGAGCAAAAGCCCCTGGACCGAAATTCAACTCGACAGGAGGCCTCCCACCCCTTTTACAACTCGAAAAGATACAGGAGTTCCAATGCTCAAAAAGAGATGTGGCATAACTCCCCTGTTGAAACTTCATAGGAACACTGAGATCCATGTCAGAACTGGAGAGGCACCCTGAGGTTAGCCCATCAACCCCAGATCAGACCCTATTCCCTTCACTGATTCGAAAGGCATCCCAAAGGCTTCTCACACCTCAAAAGTGTTCCGGACTTCCCAGAGACAAGTTGAGAGACTCCGTGAGGCACCCGTTGCAACTTGAGGGATCCGAAAGGTTCCTGCCATAACTCGAGAAACACTTTTGGATTACCCTTTTCAATGTGAATTGAAGCCCGATTCCTCTTCATTGATTCGAGAGCAATCAAGATCTACCCTCCCAACTTGACTTCCTTGAGGCAACACGACTGTCTCCCTGAGTTCCCCGTCGTAACTCAAATCGAAAGCCAAACTTCCCTCCACAACTTGCCAAATACCACGAGATACCCCAGGCAACATCACATGAGGCCCTGTTTTTCCTGCAGTGCCTGGAGAGCAATCCCGAGTTCTCTCTCAAGATACGTTAGTAGTCTTGAATCCCTATTTACAATTCAAGGGCTCCCAGAAAACCCGACTTCAATGGAGACAAACCCCGAGTTTCCGTGCATACCTCTTGAAGAGCTCAGCATTCCCAAACTTCTCACGATATGGGCATTCAAACCCTGCTTCAACTCAAGAGGAATCCTTTCTCCTTCTCCCAACACAAGAGGAGTCCTCTGTCTCCTATTGAAACTCGAGGGCACTCTCGCGGATCCTGCTGCAAGGATAAAGAACTCTGAGTTCCCCCTCCAATCGATGTAGGTCCTGAAAATCTAGCAGAGCTGTAATGGAACACGGACTGTCGCCTCACAACATGATGGGAGACCTTACACCCATGCTGAGCCTATAGAAAAAGCCCTAATGAACCACCTGATCATGACACGAGGACTGATTTCACTTTTACAACTCGAATGGAAAGCAGAATTCCATGCCTCAAATCGAGATGAAACCTGAATCCCCAGTAGAACTTTCAAAGCAACCCTCAAAACCCTGTCGCCACTGGAGAGGAACACACAGTTGACCAACTCAAAGCTAGATGTGACCCTATTCCTCTGCTACTCCTTGAGAGGTATCCCGAGGTTCCCCTTCCAACAATATAGGAGACCTGACTTCCCTGGGGCAACAAGAGCGAGTTCCTGAGGTCCCCGACACAACTTAAGAAGAACCCCAAGCTTCTTGCCGCAACTCGGCAAAAACCTCAAGATTCTCCCCTCAATGCGACATGAGGAACTTTTCCACTGTAGAGTCTCAAGAGAAAACCCACATTCCCTCTTGAAACATGAACGGGTCCTTGACACCCTTTATGCGACTCAAAAGGTTCCCTGACATAGCCGTCCCCACTGGAGAGGTGCACACAAAATACGGACTCAACTCTAGATGAGGCCCTATTCCCATTCCACGCCTCGAGAGTAATCCCAAAGTTCCGTCTCCCACATGAAAGGAGACCTGACTTCCCTGAAGCAACACGAGCAAATTCCTGAGCCCCCCGTCGCAAGTCGAGAGGGACCCCAAGCTTCCGGCCACAACTCGTGAAAAAGCACAAGATTCTGCCCTCAAGGTGAGATGAGGAACATTTTGTTGCAGATTCTCAAGAGAAATCCCACATTCCCCCTTGAAACTCAGCAAGTTAATTAACATCCTGTATTCGACTCAGAAATTACACCAACATATCTAGCCCCAATCGAGAGGAACACCAAGTTTCCTACCAAAACTGACAAAGTGCCCCATTTTCCAGTCCTCTTATCCAGATGACAGTCGATTCCCCTGCTTTGTCTGGAATGAAATCCGGATGTTCCCGTCGCACACTAAGAGAAGAAGGCAAAGCCTTGAAACTCGGGAGGATCCCAGGGGTTTCAAAACACAATTGGAAATGATACCGATGTCCCCACCCACTCGAGATATTGTCTGATTCCACTGCACAGATTCAAAAATATCCTTGAGTATCAACTCACAAGACAAGTGGAGACCTGACTCCCTGAGTATTCTCTATACCATCTACAGGTACAAATGCAAATCGACTGTGGCCTAACACCCCTTTTACAACTCGAGAATAAAGCAGAGTTCCATGTCTGAACAAGGGTAGAAGCCTGACTCCCCTGGTGAATTTTGAGAGCAACCCCTACATCCTAGTCATCACTGGAGAGGAACACACAGTTGACCGACTCAAGGCAAGATATGGCCCTACTACTCTGCTGCACCTCAAGATGAATCCCGAGGATCCCCTTCCAACGAGATAGGAGACCTGACTTCCCTGGGGCAACACAAGCTAGTTCCTGAGGTTCCCGTCACAACTCGAGAAGAACCCCTAGCTTCCGGCCGCAACTCGGCAAAAATCACAAGATTCACCCCTCAATTCGAGATGAGGAACTTTCCACCTCAGAGTCTCAAGAGAAATCCTACATTCCCGCTTGATACTCGAACGGGTACTTGACATAATTCATGTGTACTCAAAATCTTCCCAGAAATAGCCGTCCCCCCTGAAGTTCAGTTTAGTTCAGTCGCTCAGTCCTGTCCGACTCTTTGCGACCCCATGAATCACAGCACGCCAGGCCTCCCTGTCCATCACCAACTCCCGGAGCTCACTCAAACTCATGTCCATTGAGTCGGTGATGCTGTCCATCCATCTCATTCTCTGTCGTCCCCGTCTCCTCCCACCCCCAATCCCTCCCAACATCAGACTCGTTTCCAGTGAGTCAACTCGTCGCATGAGATGGCCAACGTATTGCAGTTTCAGCTTTAGCATCAGTCCTTCCAATGAACACCCAGGATTGATATCCTTTAGAATGGACTGATTTGACCTCCTTGCAGTCCAAGGGACTCTCAAGAGTCTTCTCCAGCAACATAGTTCAAAAGCATCAATTCTTCGGCAATCCGCTTTCTTCACAGTCCAACACTCACATCCATACATGACTACGGGAAAAACCATAGCCTTGACTAGACGGACCTTGGTTGGCAAAGTAATGTCTCTCCTTTTTAATATGCTCTCTAGGTTGGTCATAACTTTCCTTCCAAGGAGTAAGCGTCACAATTTAGGTACACAATGCTAGATGAGGTCCTATTCCTCTGCTGCGCCTCGAGCAGAATCCTGAGGTTTCCCTTCCAACACGAAAGGAAACGACTTCCCTTGGACAACACGAGTGAGTTCCTAAGGTCCCCGTTGCACCTCACGATGAACCACAAGCTTGCTGCTGCAACTTGAGAAAAACCACAAGATTTCCCCATCAATGCGAGATGAGGAAATTTTCTGCTGCAGATTCTCAAGAGAAATCCCACATTCCACCTTGAAACTCGAACAGGTATTTGACACCCTTTATGTGACTCAGAAAGTTCCCTGACATGTTTGTCCCCACTGGAGAGGAGCACACAATTTATGGACTAAACTCTAGATGAGTCCCTATTCCCATTCCATTCCCATTGGAAGCTCCCCTTCCAACACGAAAGGAGACCTGACTTCCCTGAAGCAATAAAAGCGAGTTCCTGAGGTCCCGGTCACAACTCGAGAGGGACCCCAAGCTTCCCGTCTCAACTTGAGAAAAACCACAAGATTCTGACCTCAAGGCGAGATAAGCAACATTTCCGTTGCAGATACTCAAGAGAAATCCCACATTCCCAATTGAAACTAGAAAGGTGACTTAACATGCTTTATGCGACTCAAAAATTACCCAAACATATCCAGCCCCAATCGAGAGTAACACTGAGTTTCCTGCCATAACTGACAAAGTACCCTATTTTTAAGTCTTCTTTTCAAGATGACAGTCGATTCCTCTGCTTTGTCTGGAATGGAATCCGGACGTTCCTGTCGCACAGTATGAGGAGTCTGGTACCACCTGAAACTTGGGAGGATCTCCGGGGATTCAAAACACAATTTGAAAAGGTAAAATGTCCCCACCCACTCGAGATATTGTCTGATTCCCCTGCACAGATTCAAATGTATCCTCGAGTATCAACACAAAAGTCGAGTGGAGACCTGACTCACGGAGCATTATCGATAAAATCTCCAGTTACAAATTCAAATCGACTGTGGCCTAACACCACATTTTCAAGTCGAGAAGAAAGTGGAGTTCCATGTCTGAACATGAGATGAGGACTGACTCCCCAGGTGAATTTTGAGAGCAACCCCGAGATCCCTGTCTCCGCTGGAGAGGAACAGAGATTTGACCGACTCAAAGCTAGATGTAGTAAAATTCTTCTGCTGCGCCTCAAGAGGTATCCTGAGGTTCCCCTTCCAACACGATAGGAGACCTGACTTCCCTGGCGCAACAAGAGCAACTTCCTGAGGTCCCCGTGGCAACTCGAGAAGAACCCAAAGCTACCCTCCGCAACTCGTGAAAAATCACAAGATTCCCCCATCAATGTGAAATGAGGAAATTTTCCCCTGTAAGTCTCAAGAGAAATCCCACATTCCTGCTTGAAACTCTTTATGTGTCAAAATGGACCCTGACATAGCTGTCCGCACTGGAGAGGAGCACAGAATTTCCGGACTCAACTCTAGATGAGGCCCTTTTCCCATTCCACACCTCGAGTTAATCCCGAAGTTCCCCTTCCAACATGAGAGGAGACCTGATTTCCCTGAAGCAAAACGAGCGAGTTCCTGACATCGCCATCGCTACTCGAGAGGGACCCCAAGCTTCCCGCCGCAACTTGAGAAAAACCACAAGATTCTGCCTTCAAGGCGAGATGAGGAACATTTCAGTTGCAGATTCTCTAGAGAAATCCCACATTCCCCCTTGAAACTCGACAGGTTACACAACATGCTTTATGCGACACAAATATTACACCGACATACCCAGCCCCAATCGAGAGGAACACCGAGTTTCCTGTTACAACTGACAAAGTGCCCCGTTTTCCTGTCCTCTTTTCCGCATGACAGTCTATTCCCCTTCTTTGTCTGGAATGGAATCTGGACTTTCCCGTTGCACAGTACGAGGAAGCCGGAAAAACCTTGAAACTCGGAAGGATCCCAGGTGTTTCAAAACCCAGTTGTAAAAGGTACCAATGTCCCCGCCCACTCGAGATATTGTCTGATTCCACTGCACAGATTCAAATGTATCCCCGAGTATCAACTCACAAGGCGAGTGAAGACCTGACTCCCAGAGCTTTCTCAATACAATCTCCAGGTACAAATTCAACTCGAGTGTGGCCTAACACCCCATTCACAACTCGAGAAGCAAGCAGAGTTCCATGTCAGAACACGAGACGAGGCCTGACTCCCCAGGTGAATTTTGAGAGCAACCCCGGGATCCATGTCGCCACTGGAGAGGAACACACAGTTGATCGACTCAACGCTAGATGCGACCCTATTCTTCTGCCGCACTTCAAGAAGAATCCCTAGGGTCCCCTTCCAACACACTCTGACACACTCCCTCAGCCTGCTCCTTCATGGGCAAAATCGCTCTAAGCTAGGAATGAATCTGCATGCTCAGAAAGGGCAGGCAAGAAGCTCGCACCTGACCAGAAATATCGGTTCATTTTACAGAAATTGCTGTTTATCGTTGTCAAAGCCACTCAGATATAGAGTTGGAAACTCTGGCCGGTTAGCTGCATCTTCTTACTCAATGGAAGCTCACTTATCCCGCATCTTGGGAACTCTGCTTCTCAGCCAATGTGACAAGCACTTATAGAGAGTTCTTTCCTCAAGGGCTGCTTCCCCTGTGCCTGGGGCTGAGGGAAGGGAGCCACAGTCACAGGGAAAGGACAAACTTCCTCCACATGTCTTTGCTTTTCTTGAGAGCTGCAGCGAACCTAAGTCTGTCGGGAACATTCTTGGCTGCTATGCAGATAGACTCTGTGTGTGATCCTGCATACCTTCCTGTAGGCCCAGGATGCCTGTTTCTCTCTGTGTGCTGGTGCAGCAGTGAGACCAAGCAACAACTTCCCCATCTATCCAGCTGCTCTTTGCTTACCTCTGTCAGAGTTCTCAGTGCTCTAATCTAGACCTTGGAAGTTGAGAAAACTGGGCCCCTCCTCCTCTCCAAGGAGGCCTGGGGCCTAATTTGAATTGAAAGGCAATAGCACAGGCAAGCCCAGGAAGGAGCCCAGTCATGTCTGACACACTCCCTCAGCCTGCTTCTTCATGGGCACCACCACTCTAAGCTAGGAATGAATCTGCAAGCTGAGAAAGGGTAGGCGAGTAGCTCTACCCTGATGCAGAAATATCGGTCCATTTTACAGATCTCGGGGTCTCCTATTGTCAAAGTGCACTCGTCCTGTCCAAATATATGTTTGGAAAATCAGGCCGGTACGCTGCCTCTGCTTCCACAAGGATAGCTCACTTATCTTGCATTCTGCGGACTCTGCTTCTCAGTCAGGGTGACAAGCATGTAGAGAGGTCTTTTCAGGGGCTGTTTCCCCTGCGCCTGGGGCTGAGGCAAGGGAGCCACACACACAGGGAAAGGCCAAACTTCCTCCACCTTTCTTTGCTCTTCTTGAGAGCTGCGGGGAGCCTAAGTCTGTCAGGAACATTCTTTGCTGCTATGCAGAAAGTCTCTGTGTGTGATCCTGCATACCCTGCCTGTAGGCCCAGGATGCCAGTTTCTCTCTGTGTGGTGCTGCAGCAGTGCGGCCAAGCAACAACTTCCCCTTCTATCCAACTGCTCTTCCCTTACCTCTGACAGAGTTCTCAGTGCTCTAATCTAGACCGTGGCAGCTTAGAGACAACCGGGCCCCTCCTCCTCTCCAAGTAGGCCAGGGACCAGTTTGAATTGAAAGGTAATACCTCAGACAAGCCCAGGAAGGGGCCCAGGCATGTCTGACACACTCCCTCAGCCTGCTCCTTCATGGGCAACACTGCTCTAAGCTAGGAATGGATCTGCAAGCTCAAAAAGAGCAGGTGAGATGATAGCCCCTGACGCGGAAATATCGGTCCATTTTACAAATCTCGGGGTCTCACGTTGTCAAAGCTCACTCGTCCTGTCCAAATATAGCTTTGGAAACCTCGGCCGGTAGGCTGACTCTACTTCCGTGAATGAAGCTCACTTAACCTGCATCCTGCGATCTTTACTTCTCAGCCAGTGTTACAAGCACTTAGAGAGGTCTTTCCTCAGGGGCTGTTTCCCCTATGCCTGGGGCTGAGGGAAGGAATCCACACTCACACGGAAAGGCCAAACATCCTGCACATGTCTTTGCTCTTCTTGAGAGCTGCAAGGAGCCTCAGTCTATCAGGAACATTCTTGGCTGCTATGCAAAAAGACTCTGTGTGTGATCCTGCATACCTTCCTGTAGGCCCAGGATGCCTGATTCTCTCTGTGTCGTGCTGCAGCAGTGCGGCTAAGCAACAACTTCCCCATCTATCCAACTGCTCTTCCCTTACCTCTGACAGAGCTCTCAGTGCTCTAATGTAGACCGTGGCAACTTGGAGACAACCGGGCCCTTCCTCCTTTTCAAGTAGGCCAGGGACTAGTTTGACTTGTAAGGCAATACAACAGGCAAGACCAGGAAGAAGCCCAGTCATGTCTGACACACTCCGTCAGCTTGATCCTTCATGGGCAGCACTGCTCTAAGATAGGAATGAATCATCAAGCTCAGAAAGGGCTGGGGAGAAGCTCACCCCTGACGCGGAAATATCGGTAATTTTTATAGATCTCAGGGTCTCTGTTTGTCAAAGCGCCTTCGTTTCATCCAAATATAGTGTTGGAAACTCCGGCCAGTAGGCTTCCTCTTGTTCTGTGAAGGAAGCTCACTATCCTGCATCCTGCGAACTCTGCTTCTCAGCCAGGGTGACAAGCAGTTAAAGAGGTCTTTCCTCAGGGGCTGTTTCCCCTGTGCCTGGGGCTGAGGGAAGGGAGCCACTTCCTGCACATGTCTTTGCTCTTCTTTAGAGCTGCAGGAGCCTGTCTGTCAGGAGCATTCTTGGCTGCTATGAAAAAAGACTCTGTGTGTGATCCTGCATATTCTTTCTGTAGGCCCAGGATGCCTGTTTCTCTCTGTGCGGTACTGCAGCAGTGTAGCCAAGCAACAACTTCACCATCTATCCAACTGCTCTTCCCTTACCTATGACTGAGTTCTCAGTGCTCTAATCTACACCTTTGCATTCTGGAGACAACCGGGTTCCACCTCCTCTCCAAGTAGACCTTGCACCTAGTTTGAATTGAAAGGCAATACCACTGACAAGCCCAGGAAGGCGCCCAGTATGTCTGACAAAATCCCTCAGCCTGTTCCTTCATGGGCAGCACCTATGTAGGCTAGCAATGTCATTGCAGGTTCAGAAAGGGCAGGGGAGACTGACCCGGAAATATCGGTCCATTGAACAGATCTCGGGGTCTCCCGTTGGCAAAGTGCACTCGTATCTTTCAAACATAGCTTTTGAAACTCTGGCCAGTAGGCTGCCTCTACTTCCGCGAAGGAGGCTCACTTATCGTGCATCCTGTGAGCTCTTCTTCTCAGGCAGTGTGAAAAGCACTTAGACAGGTTTTTCCTCAGTGACTGTTTCCCCTGTGCCTGGGGTTGAGGGAAGGGAACCACACTCACAGGGAAAGGCCAAACTACCTCCATATGTTTTTGCTCTTCTTGAGAGCTGTGGGGAGCCTAAGTCTGTCAGGAACATTCTTTGCTGTGATGCAGATAAACTCAGTGTGTGAACCTGCATTCCCTGCCTGTAGGCCCAGGGGGACCATTTGTGAGGTGCTGAAGCAGTCCGGCCAAGCAACATCTTCCCCTTTTATCCAATTGCTCTTCCCTTACCTCTGACAGAGTTCTCAATACTCTACTATAGACCATGGCATTTTGGAGCCCACTAGGCCTCTCCTCCTCTCCTAGTAGGCCGGGACCTCGTTTGAATTGAAAAGCAATAGCACAGGTAAGCCCAGTAAAGCGCCCAGTCATATCTGACACACACCCTCAGCCTGCTGCTTCATGGGCAGTAACGCTCAAAGCTAGGAATGCCTTTGCAAGCTCACAAAGGGCAGGCCAGAAGCTCGCCCTTGACCCGGAAATATCGATGAACTGAGCACATCTCGTGGTGGCCCGTTGTCAATGTGCACTCGTGTCTTCCAAATACAAGTTTGGAAACACCGACCGGTAGGCTGCCATTTCTTCCGCAAAGAAAGATCACTTATTCCGCATCCTGTGAACTCTGCTTCTCAGCTGGCTTCACCAGCAGTTAGAGAGGTATTTCCTCAGGGCTTGTTTCCCCAGGGCCTGGGGCTGGGGGAAGGGAACCACACTCCCAGGGAAAGGTTAAACTTCCTCCACACAGCTTTGCCCTTCTAGAGAGGTGCAGGGAGACTAAGTTTGTCAGGAACATTCTTGACTGCTATGCAGAAAGACTCTGTGTATGATCCTACATAACCTGCCTGTAGGCTCAGGGTTCCTGTTTTTTCCTGGGCGGTGCTGAAGCAGTGCAGTCAAGCAAATACTTCCCCATCTACTCAACTGCTCTTCCCTTACCTCTGACAGATTTTTCAGTGCTCTATACTAGACCTTGGCTGTTTGGAGACAACCGGGCCACTTCTCCTCTACATGTAGGCCTGGGTTCTAATTTTAGTTGAAATGGAATACCACAGGCAAGCCCCGGAACCTGCCCATTCATGTCTGACACACTCCCTCAGGCTTCTCCTAATGGACAGCACCACTCTAAGCTAGGAATGCCTTTGCAAGTTCAGAAAGGGTAGGCGAGAAGCTCGCCCCTGACCTGAAAATATCAGTCCATTGAACATATCTCGGGGTCTCCCATTGTCAAAGAGCACTCGTCTCTTCAAAATACAGGTTTGGAAACACTGGCCGGTAGGCTGCCTCTTCTTCTGCAAAGGAAGCTGTGTTGGTCCGCATCCTGTGAACTCTGCTTCTCAGCCAGTGTGACAAGCATTTAGAGAAGCCTTTCCTCAGGGGCTACTCACAGGGAAAGGCCAAACTTCCTCCAAACGTCTAAGCTCTTCTTGAGAGGTGCAGGGAGACCAAGTCTGTCAGGAACATTCATGACTGCTATGCAGAAAGACTCTGTGTATGATCCTCCATAACCTGCCTGTAGGCCCAGGATGCCTGCTTCTCTCAGTGCAGTGCTGAAGCAAGGCAGCCAAGCAACAACATAGCCATCTATCCAACTGCTCTTCCCTTACCTCTGACAGAGTTCTCAGTGCTCTACTCTAGACCATGGCAGTTTGGAGTCAACCAGGATCCTCCTCCTCTCCAAGTAAGGGTGGAGCCTCGTTTGAATTGAAAGGCCATATCACCAGTAAGCCCAGGAAGGCGCCCAGTCATGTCTGACACACTCCTTCAGCCTGTTCCTTCATGGACAACACCTCTGCAAGCTAGCAATGCCTTTGCAAGCACAGAGAAGGTAGTTGAGATGCTAGCCCCTGCCCCCGAAATATCGGTCCATTGAGCAAATCCCTGGGTTTCCCGGTGTCAAAGGAACTCGTCTCGGCCCATTACAGCTTTGCAAACAGAGGCCGGTCGGCTGCTTCTTATTCTGCAGTGGAAGCTCACATAACCCACACACTGCGGATTCTGCTTCTCAGCTGAGGGAATAGCACTTAGAGAGGTCTTTCCTCAGGTGCAGTTTCCCCTGTGCCTGGGGCTGAGAGAAGGGAACCACACTCACCGGGAAAGGCCACACTTCTTCCACATGTCTTTCTGTTTCTTGAGAGCTGCAGGGAGCCTAAGTCTCTCAGGCACCCTCATGGCTGCTATGCAGAAACACTCTGTGTGTGATCCTGTATACCCTCCCTGTAGGTCCAGGGTGCCTGTTTCTCTCTGTGTGGTGTTGAATAAGTGCAGTGTAGAAACAACTTCACCATCTACCTAACTGCTCTTCCCTTAACTCTGACAGAGTTCTCAGTGCTCTACTCTAGACCTTGTAAGTTTGGAGACAATCGGGGACCTCCTACACTCCAAGTAGGCCAGGGGCCTAGTTTGAATTCAAAGGCAATACCACCAGTAAGCCCAGGAACGAGCCCAGTCATGTCTGACACACTCTCTCAGCCTGTTCCTTCATGCTTCCTCTGTAAGCTAGCAATGCCATTACAAGCTCAGAAAGGGCAGGGGAGATGCTCTCCCCTGATGCGGAAATATCGGTCCATTGAACAGATCGGGGTCTCCCATTGGCAAAGCGCACTCGTCGCTCCCAAATACAGCTTAAGAAACTCCGACCAGTAGGCTGCCTCTACTTCCGCGAAGGAAGCTGCCTTATCACGCATCCTGTGAACCCTGCTTCTCAGGCAGTGTGACAAGCACTTAGACAGGTCTTTCCTCAGTGGCTGTTTCCCCTGTGCCTGGGGTTGAGGGAAGGGAACCACACTCACAGGTAAAGGCCAAACTACCTCCATATGTTTTTGCTCTTCTTGAGAGCTGTAGGGAGCCTAAGTCTGTCAGGAACATTCTTTGCTGCGACGTAGATAAACTCAGTGTGTGAACCTGCATTCCCTGGCTGTAGGCCCAGGGGGGCCATTTGTGAGGTGCTGAAGCAGTCCAGCCAAGCAACATCTTCCCCTTTTATCCAATTGCTCTTCCCTTACCTCTGATAGAGTTCTCAATACTCTACTATAGACCATGGCATTTTGGAGCCCACTAGGCCTCTCCTCCTCTCCTAGTAGGCCGGGACCTCGTTTGAATTGAAAAGCAATAGCACAGGTAAGCCCAGTAAAGCGCCCAGTCATATCTGACACACTCCCTCAGCCTGCTGCTTCATGGGCAGTAACGCTCAAAGCTAGGAATGCCTTTGCAAGCTCACAAAGGGCAGGCCAGAAGCTCGCCCTTGACCCGGAAATATCGATGAACTGAGCACATCTCGTGGTGGCCCGTTGTCAATGTGCACTCGTGTCTTCCAAATACAAGTTTGGAAACACTGACCGGTAGGCTGCCACTTCTTCCGCAAAGAAAGACCACTTATTCCTCATCCTGTGAACTCTGCTTCTCAGCTGGCTTCACCAGCAGTTAGAGAGGTATTTCCTCAGGGCTTGTTTCCCCAGGGCCTGGGGCTGGGGGAAGGGAACCACACTCCCAGGGAAAGGTTAAACATCTTCCACACAGCTTTGCCCTTCTAGAGAGGTGCAGGGAGACTAAGTTTGTCAGGAACATTCTTGACTGCTATGCAGAAAGACTCTATGTGTGATCCTGCATAACCTGCCTGTAGGCTCAGGGTTCCTGTTTCTCTCTGGGTGGTGCTGAAGCAATGAGGTAAAGCAAACACTTCCCCAACTACCCAACTGCTCTTCCCTTACCTCTGACAGATTTTTCAGTGCTCTATACTAGACCTTGGCTGTTTGGAGACAACCGGGCCACTTCTCTCCAAGTAGGCCTGGGTTCTAATTTTAGTTGAAAGGGAATACCACAGGCAAGCCCCGGAAGTTGCCCATTCATGTCTAACAAACTCCCTCAGGCTGCTCCTAATGGGCAGCACCACTCTAAGCTAGGAATGCCTTTGCAGGCTTGGAAAGTGTAGGCGAGTAGCTTGCCCCGACCCGAAAATATCAGTCCATTGAACATATCTCGGGGTCTCCCATTGTCAAAGAGCACTCATCTCTTCAAAATACAGATTTGGAAACTCTGGCCGGCAGGCTGCCTCTTCTACTGCAAAGGAAGCTGTGTTGGTCCCCATCCTGCGAACTCTGCTTCTCAGCCAGTGTGACAAGCACTTAGAGAAGTCTTTCCTCACGGGCTGTTTCCCCTGTGGATGGGGCTGAGGGAATGGAACCACACTCACAGGGAAAGGCCAAACTGCCTCCACATGTCTTTGCTCTCCTTGAGAGCTGCAGGGAGCCTAAGTCTATAAGGAACATTCTTGGCTGCTACACAGAAAGACTCTGTGCGTGATCCTTCATAGCCTGCCAGTAGGCCCAGGAGGCCTGTTTCTCTCTGTGAGGTGCTGAAGAAATGCAGCTATGCAATAGCTTCCCCATCTCCCCAACTGCTCTTCCCTTATCTCTGACAGATTTTTCAGTGCTCTAATCTAGATCTTGGCAGTTTAGAGACAACCGGGTCCCTACTCCTCTCCAAGTAGGCCTGGAACCTAATTTGAATTGAAAGGCAATACCACAGGCAAGCCCAGGGAGGCGTCCAATCATGTCTGACACTCTACTTCAGCCGGCTTCTTCATGGGAAGCACCGCTCTAAAATAGTAATGCCTTTGCAAGCTCAGAAAAGGCATGGGAGTTACTGGTCCCTGAAAGAATGATCATGGCATCTGGTCCCATCACCTCACGGGAAATAGATGGGGAAACAGTGTAAATAGTGTCAGACTGTATTGTTTTGGTCTCCAAAGTCAGTGCGGATGCTGATTTCAGCCATTAAATTAAAAGATGCTCACTCTTTGGAAGGAAAGTTTTGACCATCCTATATAGTATATTAAAAAGCAGAGACATTACTTTGCCAACAATGGTCTATCTGGTCAAGGCTTTGATTTTTTCAGTGGTCACGTATGGATGTGAGATTTGGACTGTGAAGAAAACTGATCAGCGAAGAATTGATGCTTTTGAACTGTGGTCCTTGAGAAGACTCTTGAGAATCCCTTGGACTGCCAGGAGATCCAACCAGTACATTCTGGAGGAGATTGATTCTGGGTGTACTTTGGAAAGACTGATGCTAAAGCTGAAGCTCCAATCCTTTGTCCAACTCATGCGAAGATGACTCACTGGATAAGACTCTGATGCTGGACAGGATTGGGGGTGGGAAGAGAAGGGGACGTCAGAGAATTAGATGGCTGGATGGCATCACCGACTCCACGAACATGAGTTTCAGTGAACTCCGGGTGTTGGTCATGGACAGGGAGACCTGGAGTGCTGTGATTCTTGGGGTCGAAAAGAGTCAGTCACGACTGAGTGACTGAACTAAACTAAACTGACCAGGGAAATATTGGTCCTTTGAGCAGATCTCGGGATCTCCCCGTGTCAAAGCGAACTCGTCCCTGCCAAATAGAGGTTTGCAAACACAGGCCGGTAGGCTACCTCTTCTTCAAGAAGGAAGCTCACTTATCCCGCATCCTGTGAACTCTGCTTCTCAGCCGGAGTGAAAAGCATTTAGAGAGGTCTTTCCTCAGGGGCAGTTTCCCCTGTGCCTGAGGCTTAAGGAAGGGCACACACTCACAGGGAAAGGTCAAACTTCCTCCACATGTCTTCGCTCATCTTGAGAGGTGCAGGGAGCATAAGTCTGTCAGGAACTGTCTTGCAGCTATGCAGAAACACTCTTTTTGTGATCCTGCATACCCTGCCTGTAGGCCCACGGTGCCTGTTTTTCTCTGTGCGGTTCTGAAGAACTGTAGCCAAGCAACAACTTCACCATCTACCCAACTGCACGTCCCTTACCTCTGACAGAGTTCTCAGTGCTCTAATCTAGTCCCTGGCAGTTTGGAGACAACCGTGCCCTTCCTCCTCTCCAAGTAGGCCTGGGGTCTAATTTGCATTGAAAGGCAATACCACAGGTAAGCCAGGAAGGCGCCCAGTCATATCTGACACACTTCCTAGCATGCTTCTTCATGGGCAGCACTGCTCTAAGCTAGAAATGTCTTTGAAAGCTCAGAAAGGGCAGGGGAGATGCTGGCCCCTGACCAGGATATTTCAGTCCTTTGAACATATCTTGGGGTTCCCGGTGTCAAAGTTTACTCGTCTCTGCCAACTAAAACTTTGCCAACACAGGCCGTTAGGCTGCCTCTTCCTGCGTGAAGGAAGCTCACTTAACATGATTCCTGAGATCTCTGCTTCTCAGCTGGAGTGAAAAGCACTTAGAGAGGTCCATCTTCAGGGACACTTTCCTCTGTCCCTGGTACTGAGGGAAGGGAACCACACTCAAAGGGAAATGCCCAACTTCTTCCACTTGTCGTCCCTCATCTTGAGAGCTGCAGGGAGCCTAAACCTGTCAGGAACCCTATTGACTGCTACTCAGAAACACTCTGTGTGTGATTCTGCATACCCAGCCTATTGCCCCAGGGTGCCTGTTTCTCTCTGTGTGGTGCTGAAGCAGTGCGGCCAAGCAACAACTTCATCATCTATCCAACTGCACTTCCCTTACCTCTGACAGAGTTCTCAGTGCTCCACTCCAGACCTTGGCAGTTTGGAGAAAACAGGGCCCCTCCTCCTCTCCAATAGGCCTGGGTCCTAATTGGAATTGAAAGTCAATACCACAGGCAAGCCGGGGAAGGGGCCCAGTCATGTCTGACACACTCCCTCAGGCTGCTCCTTCATGGGCAGCACTGATTTAAGCTAGGAATGCCATTGCAAGCTCAGAAGAGTCAGGAGAGAGTTCACCCCTGACCTGGAAATATTGGTCCTTTGAGCAGATATCGGGGTCTCCTGGTGTCAAAGCTGACTTGTATCTGCCAAACACAGCTTTGCCAACACAGGCCAGTAGGCTGCCTCTTTTCCCTGCAGGATCTCACTTAACCCGCATTCTGCAAACAGTGCTTCTCCTCCAGAGTGAAGAGCACTTAGAGAAGTTTCCTCAAGGTCTGGTTCCACTGTACTGGGACTTACTAAAGGGCATCAAACTCAAAGGGAATGGCCAAACTGCCTCCACATGACTTTGCGCCTCTTGAGAGCTGCAGGGAGCACAACTCTGTCAGGAATCCACTTGCTGCTACGCAGAAACACTCTGTGTGGGATCCTGCATACCATGCCTGTAGGCCCAGGGTGCCTGTTTCTCTCAGTGCAGTGCTGAAGCAAGGCAGCCAAGCAACAACATAGCCATCTATCCAACTGCTCTTCCCTTACCTCTGACAGAGTTCTCAGTACTCTAATCTAGACCTTGGCAGTTTGGAGTCAACTGGGCCCCTCCTCATCTCGAAGTAGGCCTGGGGCCTAGTTTTAACTGAAAGGCAATACCGCAGGGAAGCCCAGAATGGAGCCCAGTCATGTCTGACACACTCGCTCAGCCTGCTCCTTCATGCATAGCACCACTGTAACCTTGGAATACCTTTGCAAGCTCAGATAGGCAGGGGATATGCTGGAACCTGGCCTGGAAATAGCGGTGTGCTGAGCACATTCGGGGTCTCCTGGTGTCAAAGCGAACTCGTCACTCCAAAATACAGCTTTGCCAACACAGGCCTGTAGGCTGCCTCTTCTTCCACGAAGAAAGTTCATTTTTCCCGTTTCCTGCGTTCTCTGATTCTCAGCCGGAGTGGAAAGCACTTAGAGAGGTCTTTCCTCAGGGGCAGTTACCCCTGTGCCTGGGGCTGAGGGAAGGGACCAAACCCACAGGAAAGGCCAACCTTACTCTACATTTCTTTGCTCGTCTTGAGAGCTTCAGTGAGTCAAAGCCTGTCAGGAACCCTATTGGCTGCTACGCAGAAACACTCTGTGTGTGATCCCGCATACCCAGCTTGTTGCCCTAGAGTGCCTGTTTTCTCTGTGCAGTGCTGAAGCAGTGCGGCCAAGCAACAACATTACCATCTACCAACTGTACTTTTCTTACCTCTGAGAGAGTTCTCAGTGCTCTACTCTAGTTCCTGGCAGTTTGGAGACAATCGCGCCAGTCCTCTTCTCCAAGTAGGCTTGTGTCCTAGTTTGCACTGAAAGGCAAAACCACAGGTAAGCACTGGATAGCACCCAGTCAAGTCTGACACATTCACTAGCCTGCTTCTTCATGGGCAGCACTGCCATAAGTTGTGATGTCTTTGCAATCTCAGAAAGTGCAGGGGACATTATGGCTCCTGACGCTGATATATCAGTCCTTTGAGCAGAACTCAGGGTCTCTCAGTGTAAATGAGAACTCGTCTCAGCTATGCAAACACAGGCAAGTAGGCTGTCTCTTCTTCCACGAAGGATGCTCACTTTACCCGCATCCTATTAACTCGGCTTCTCAGCCGGAGTGAAAAGCACTTAGAGAGATCTTTCCTCAGGGACAGTTTCTCCTGTGCCTAGGGCCGAGGGAAGGGCACAACACTCACAGGGAAAAGCCAAACTTCCTCCACATGTCTTCGCTCTTCTTGAGAGCTGCAGGGAGCCTAAGTCTGTCAGGAACCTTCTTGGATGCTACTCAGAAACACTCTGTGTGATCCTGCACACCCTGTCTGTGTGATCCTGCATACCCTGTCTGTAGGCCCAGGGGGCCTGTTTCTCTCTGGGTGGTGCTGAAGCAGTGCGGCCAAGCAACAATTTCACCATCTGTCCAACTGCTCTTTCCTTACCTCTGACAGAGTTCTCAGTGCTCTACTCTAGACCTTGGCAGTTTGCAGACAACCGGGCCACTCTGCCTCTCCAAGTAGGCCTGGGGCCTAGTTTGAATTGAAAGAAAATACCACAGGAAAGCCCAGTAAGGCCCCCAGCCATGTCTGAAACACTCCCTCAGCCTGCTCCTTCATGGGCAGCACCGTTCTAAGCTAGGAATGCCATTTCAAGCTCAGAAAGGGCAGGAGAGATGTTCCGCCCTGACCCAGTACATTGGTCCTTTGAGCAGATCTCGAGGTCTCCCGGTGTCAAAGCGAACTAGTCTCTGCCAAATACAGCTTTTAAAACACAGGCAGGTAGGCTGTCTCTTCTTGTGTGAAGGAAGCTTCCTTCCCCATCTCAGGAAGCAGGAGCGTTCAATCCCTGCTTAAACTCAAGAAGAATCCTTCCATCTTCTCCCACCACAAAAGGAGGCTTCTGTTTCCTATTGAAACTCAAGTGCTCTCCCGTGGATCTTGCTGCAAGGATAAAGCCTCTGAGTTTATCCTCAAATTGAGGTGGGTCCTGATGTGCTAGCACAGCTCCAATTGCACACTGAGTATCCCCTCACAACATGATGGGAGACCTGACACCCATGCTGAGCCTATACAAAAAGACCTATTGAATCGCCTCATGACGAAACGAGGACGGAGTCCTCTTTTACAACTCGAAAGGAAAGCAGAATTCCATGCCTCAAATCGAGACGAGGCCTGACTCCCCAGTAGAACCTTCATAGCAACCCCGAGATCCCTGTCACCACTGGAGAGGAAAACACAGTTGACCGATTCAACGCTAGATGCGGCCCTATTCCTCTGCCGCCCCTTGAGAGGAATACCAAATTTCCCCTTCCAACACGAAAGCGGACCTGACATCTCTGAAGCAATACAAGTGAGTTCCTGAGGTTCATGTTGCAACTCGAGGGTAACCCCTACCTTCCGGGCGCAACTCAAGGAAAACCACAAGATTCTCCCCTCAATGTGAGATGAGGAAATTTTCTGCAGCAGAGTCTCAAAAGAAATCCCACATTCCCGCTTGAAACTTCAACGGGTACTTGACACCCTTTATGAGACTCAAAAAGTTCCCCTACATAGCTGTCCCCACCTGAGAGGAGCACACAATTAACGGACACAATGCTAGATGTGGCACTATTTCTCTGCTACGCCTCGAGAGGAATCCCGAGGATCCCCTTCCCACACGAAAGGAGACCTGACTTCCCTGGGACAACACGAGCGAGTTCCTGAGGTCCCCGTCACAACTCGAGAGGAATCCCAAGCTTCCAGCCGCAACACGAGAAAAACCACAAGATTTCCCCATCAATGTGAGATGAGGAACTATTCTTCTGCAGAGTCTCAAGAGAAATCCCACATTCTGGCTTGAAACTCAAATGGGTACTTGACGCCCTTTATGTGACTCAAAAAGTTCCCCAAAATAGCCATCCCCACTTGAGAGGAATACAAAATATAAGGACTCAACTCTAGATGAGGCCCTGTTACCATTCCATGGCTCCAGCGTAATCCCGAATTTCCCCATCCAACACGAAAGGAGACCTGACTTCCCTGATGTCCGCGTCACAATTTGAGATGGCCCCCAAGCTTCCCACCACACCTCGAGGAAAACCACAAGATTCTCCCCTCAAGGCGAGATGAGGAACATATCTGTTGCAGATTCTCAAGAGAAATCCCATATTCCCGATTGAAACCCGAAAGGTTACTTAACATACTTCATGAGATTCTAAAATTACACCGACAAAACTGGCCCCACTTGAGAGGAACACCGAGTTTCTTGCCACAATTGACAAAGTGCCCCATTTTCCAGTTCTCTTTTCAGATGAGAGTCAATTCGCCTGCTTTGTCTGGAATGGAATCCACGTTCCCGTCTCACATTACGAGGAGGCCAGTAACACCTTGAAACTCAGGAGGATCCCTTGGGTTTCAAAACACAATTCGAAAAGGTACCGATGTCCCCACCCACTCGAGTTATTGTCTGATTTCACTGCATAGATTAAAATGTATCCTCGGGTATCAGTGCACACGATGAGTGGAGACCTGACTCCAAGAGCAATCTCGATAAAATCTCTAGGTACAAATTCAACTCGACTGTGGCCTAACACCCCTTTTAGAACACGAGAATAAAGCAGACTACCATGTCTGAATACAAGACGAGGCCTGACTCCCCAGGTGAATTTTGAGAGCAGCTCTGAGAACCCTGTCCTGAGAGGAGACCTGAGTTGACGGACTCGAATCTAGATGCAGACCTCTTTCTCTGCAGCGACTCCAAAGGAATCCTGAGGTTCCTCTCCCAAATGGAAAGGCTTTCTGACTTTCCAGAGACAACACGGGAGGCTCCCTGATATTCCTGTCTTTGCTAGAGTGGATCACCAAATTTCCCACAGCAACTCGAGAAAAACCTCGAGATTCCTCCTTCAAAGCAAGATGAAGCCATTTTTTTAATGTGGCGATTAGACAGACGTCCCGAGTTCCTTCTCAAATTTCGACATGAGACTTGAATTCCTTGATGAAACTCAAGCGTCACCCAGAGATACCCGTCCCGATGAGAGAAGAACTCCTAGTTTCCCGACACAATTTAAGAAGAGCCCCTTGATCACACTTCACCTGAAGATAATGGGCCATTCCACTTTCAACTGAAGAGGAATCCCACCTTTCCCTCGCACCACTTGATGAGTTGTGTCACATTTTTGACACTCGAGGGCAACACCGTGGATCCTGCAGCAAGGTCAAAGTACTCCGAGTTCACACTCAACTAGAGACGAGTCGTGTTGCGCTTACTCCAGCTCCAGTGGAACACGGTGTATCACCTACCAACATAATCGGAGGCATGAATCCCCTGCTGAGTCTCTCCAAAAAGCCCAAATTTCCCTCTTGAACAGACGGCAGACCTGACAACCCTTTGAAAAATCCAGGGAAAAGCAGAGTTCCATCCTCACAAAAGACTAGGCCTGACTCCCCAGTGGAAATTTCACAGCAACCCCAAGATCCCTGTGGCCACTGGAGAGGAAAACTGAGTTTACCAAATCTCTCAAAATGTGGGCCTCATGGCCTGCATTGACTCGAAAGGAATCCAAAGGTTCCACTTCAACAGGAAAGGAGACAAGACTTCCCTGAGGCAACAGTACCGAACCCCAGAAATCCCCGTGGTAACTCGAGAAGACTTCCAATCTTCAAGCCTCAACTAGAGAAAAACCATGAAATTCTCCACTCCATGCAACAGGATGCCCATTTCCGCTGCAATGTCTCAAGAGAAATCCCACATTCCCTCTTCAAACTCAAAAGGATACTCGGCACCCTATATGCTGCAATTTAAGAAGTTCTACCAGAAACCCGGCCAAACTCAAGAGGAGCAGCGAGGTTCCTGCCACAGCTCAAGAAGAGACCCGTTTTCCACCCGTTTTCCTCATCCTTCCAGTGAGGATCTATTTCCCTACTTCGTCTGGAAATTAATCCCGATGTTCCCATCAAATCTGAAGAGGAGGCCGATCTCCCCTTGAAACTCGAGAGGACCCTGGTGAGTCTTGCCACAATTCAAAAAGACACCAATGTCCCCATCCGCTCGACATAAGGACTGATTCCACTGTACCGATTCAAAGAGAAACCCCAGGATTAACTAACACCATGAAGGGAGGCCTGACTTCCCAAGTGCATCATGGAGAAAAAGCCCCAGGACAGAAATTCAACTCGACAGGAGGCCTCCCACCCCTTTTACAACTTGAAAAGATAATGGAGTTCCATGCCTCACTGTGGACATGTGTTTGAGTGAACTCCAGGAGTTGGTGATGAACAGGGAGACCTGGCGTGCTGTGGTTCATGGGGTCGCGGAGAGTCGGACACGACTGAGCGACTGAACTGAACTGAACTGAGGCCTCAACAAGAGACATGGCATGACTCTCCTGTTGAATCTTCATAGGAACACTGAAATCCACATCAGAACTCGAGAGGCACCCTGAGGTTAGCGCCTCAACTCCAGATGAGACCCTATTCTCCTTTAGTGACTCAAAAGGCATCCCAAAGGATCCTCACACCACAAAAGGATTTCGGACTTCTCAGAGAGAATTTGAGAGGTTCCCCGAGGCCCCTGTTGCAACTCAAGGAATCGGAAAGTTTCCTGCCATAACCCTAGAAACACTGGGATTACCTCTTTCAATGCAAATTGAAGCCAGATTCTTCTGCATTGACTCGAGAGCAATCACGACCTTCCTCTCGAAACTTGACTTCCCTGAGGCAACACGAGTGTCTCCCTCAGTTCCCCATCGTAACTTGAAAGGAAAGCCAAACTTCCCTCTGCAAGTCGCCAAAAACCACAAGATGGCCCCAGGATACGTCACATGAGGCCCTTTTTTTCCTGCAGTGCCTAGAGAGCAATCCAGAGTTCTCTCTCAAGATACCAAGGGGCTTTCAGAATACCCGTCTTCAATGGACAGAAACCCTGAGTTAATATCTACACCTCTAGAAGAGCACCATATTCCCCACCTCCTCATGAAATGAACGTTCAAACCCTGCTTCAACTCAAGAGGAAACATTTCTTCTCCCACCACAAGAGGAGGCCTCTGTCTCTTATTGAAATTCTAGTGCACTCCCACGGATCCTGCTGCAAGGATAAAGGAATCTGAGTTCCCCTCCAATCGAGGTGGGTCCTGGTGATCTAGCAAAGCTCCAATGGAACACCAACTATCCCCTCAGAACATGATGGGAGACCTGACACACATGCTGAGCCTATAGAAAAATCCCTAGTGAACCACCTGATCATGACACGAGGACTGATTCCCCTTTTACAACTAGAAAGGAAAGCAGAATTCCATGCCTGAAATCGAGACGAAACCTGACTCCCCAGTAAAACTTTCATAGCAACACCAAGATCCCTGTCCCCACTGGTGAGGAACACACAGTTGATCCACTCAATGCTAGTTGCGGCCCTATTCCTCTGCTGTGCCTCGAGAGGAATCCCGAGGTTCCCCTTCCAACACGATAGGAGACTTGACTTCCCTGGGACAACACGAACGATTTCCAGAGGTCCCCCTCCCAACTCTAGAAGAACCCCAAGCTTCCCGCCGCAACTCCAGAAAAACCAAAGATTCTCCCCTCAGTGCGAGATTAGGAACATTTCTGCTGCAGAGTCTCAAGAGAAATCACACATTCCCGCTGGAAACTCGAACAGCTACTTGACACCCTTTATGGGACTGAAAAACTTCCCCTACAAAGCCATTCCCACTAAAGAGGAGAACATAATTTACATACACAAAGCTAGATGCGACACTATTCCTCTGCTGCGCCTTGAGAGGAATCCTGAATTTCCCCTTCCCACACGAGAGGAACCCCAAGCTTCCCGCCGAAACACAAAAAACCCACAAGATTCTCCCCTCAATGCCAGATGAGGAACTTTTCCGCTGCAGAGTCTCTAGAGAAATCCCACATTCCCGATTGAACTCTAACGGGTACTTGACACCCTTTATGCAATTCAAAAACTTCCCCGACAAAGCCATCCCCACTGAAGAGGAGAACATAATTTACATACACAACGCCAGATGCAGCCTTATTCCTCTGATATGCCTCGAGAGGAATGCCGAGGTTCCCCTTCCAAAAAGAAAGGAGACATGCCTTCCCTGGGACAACATGAGCGAGTTCCTGATGTCCTCATTTCTACTCGGGAGGAACCCCAAGCTTCGTGCCACAACTCAAGAAAAACCACAATATTCCCCCATCAATGCAAGATGAGGAAACTTTCGAAATCCCTCATTCCCACTTGAAATTCGATCGGGTACTTGACACCCTTTATGTGACTCAAAAATTTCCCTGACATAGCCGTCCCCACTGGAGAGGAGCACACAACTGACGGACTCAACTCTAGATGAGGTCCTGTTCCCATTCCAAAACTTGAGAGTAATCCCGAAGTTCCCCTTCCAACACGAAAGGAGACCTGACTTCCCTGAAGCAACACAACCGTGTTCCTGAAGTCCCCGTCCCAACTCGAGAGTGACCCCAAGTTAACCACCGCAACTCGAGAAAAACCACAAGATTCTGCCCTCAAGGCGAGATGAGGAATATTTCTGTTGCAGATTCGCAAGAGAAATCCCACATTCTCGCTTGAAACTCGGCAGGTTATTTAACATCCTGTATGCGATGCAAAAATTACACTGACACACCCAGTCCCAATCGGGAGGAACACCGAGTTTCCTGCCACAACTGACAAAGTGCCCCGTTTTCCAATCCTCTTTTCCAGATGACGGTCGATTCCCCTGCTTTGTCTGGAATGGAATCCGGACATTCCAGCCGCACAGTATGAGGAGGCCGGTACCACCTCTAAACTCGGCAGGATCCCTGAGATTTCAAAACACAATTGGAAAAGGTACTGATGTCCCCACCCACTGGAGATATTGTCTGATTCCACTGCACAGATTCAAATGTATCCCCGAATACCAACTCATAAGACGAGTGGAGACCTGACTCCCCGAGCATTCTCCATACAATCTCCAGGTACAAATTCAACTTGACTGTGGCCTAACACCCCTTTAACCACTAGAGAAGAAAGTGGAGTTCCATGTCTGAACACGAGATGAGGCCTGACTCCCCAGGGGAATTTTGAGAGCAACCCCGAGAACCCTGTTAATACTGGTGAGGAATCCTGAGTTAAACGGACTCGAATCTAGATGCAGTCTTCAGCGACTCCAAAGGAATCCCGAGGTTCCCCTTACAAAAAGAAAGGTGTTCTGACTTCCCAGAGACAACACGGGATATTCCCTGATATTCCCGTCATTACTCGAAAGGATCACCACACTTCCCGTAGCAACTCGAGAAAAACTTCGAGATACCTCTTTCAAAGCAAGATGAGGCCCTTTTTGTTCCTGCAGCACATAGACAAAAGCCCCGAGTTCCTTCTCCAAATTCGATATGAGGCTTGAATTCCTTCATGCAACCTAAGGGTCACCCAGAGGTACCCGTCCTGATGCTAAAAAAAAAACTGAATTTTGCGCCACAATTTAAGAGAAGCCCCGTGATCACACCTCAGATGAAGATAATGGGCCATTCCAATTTCAACGGAAGAGGAATCCCAACTTCCCCTTGCACCACTTGACAAGTCCTGTCACATGTATTGACACTCGAAGGCAACCCCGTGGATCCTGCAGCAAGGTCAAAGGACTCTGAGTTCACACTCAACTAGAGATGAGTAGTGTTGCGCTTACAGCAGCTCCAGTGGAACAGGGAGTATTATCTCACAACATGATCGGAGGCATGAATCCTCCTCTGAGCCTATCAGGAAAGCCCAAATTTCCCACTTGAACAGACAGCAGACCTGAGAATCCTTTTAATACTCTGGGGGAAATCAGAGTTCCATCCTCAACAAAGACTAGGCCTGACTCCCCAGTGGAACCTTCATAGCAACCGCAAGATCCCTGTGGCCACTGGAGAGGAACACTGAGTTTACCCACTCAAGTCTAAATGTGGCCCTCATGCCATGCAACGACGGAATCCCGAACGGAATCCCTAGATTCCACCTCAACACGAAAGGAGACCTGACTTTCCTGAGTCAAAAATAGCGAGTTCCTGTTGTTCCCATCGTAACTCGAGAAGATGCCCAAATTTCAAGCCGCAACTCGAGAAAAACCATGAAATTCTCCATTCCACGCGACAGGGAGCCCCTTTCCGCTGAAGCGTCTTAAGAGAAATCCCACATTCCCTCTTCAAACTCGAAAGGATACTCGGCACCCTATACTAAACTCAAGAATTTAACCGATTTTTTAAGGAATCTCCACACTGTTCTCCGTAGTGGCTGTACTAGTTTGCATTCCCACCAACAGTGTAAGAGGGTTCCCTTCTCTCCACACCCTCTCCAGCATTTATTGCATGTAGACTCTTGGATAGCAGCCATTCTGACTGGTGTGTAATGGTATCTCATTGTGGTTTTGATTTGCATTTCTCTGATTATGAGGGATGTTGAGCATTTTTTCATGTGTTTGTTAGCCATCTGTATGTCTTCTTTGGAGAAATGTCTGTTTAGTTCTTTGGCCCATTTTTTGATTGGGTCGTTTATTTTTCTGGAATTGAGCTACAGGAGCTGCTTGTATATTTTGGAGATTAATTCTTTGTCAGTTGTTTCACTTGCTATTATTTTCTCCCATTCTTCAGGCTGTCTTTTCACCTTGCTTATAGTTTCCTTTGCTGTACAGAAGCTTTTAATTTTAATTAGGTCCCATTTATTTAGTTTTGCTTTTATTTCCAATATTCTGGGAGGTGGGTCATGGAGGATCCTGCTCTGATTTATGTTGGAGAGTGTTTTTCCTATGTTCTCCTCTAGGAGTTTTATAGTTTCTGGTCTTACATTTAGATCTTTAATCCATCTTGAGTTTATTTTTGTGTAGGGTGTTAGGAATTGTTCTAGTTTCATTCTTTTACAAGTGGCTAACCAGTTTTCCCAGCACCAGTTGTTAAAGAGACTGTCTTTTCTCCATTTTATATTCTTGCCTCCTTTGTTGAAGATAAGGTTTCCATAGGTGCGTGGATTTATCTCTGGGCTTTCTATTTTGTTCCATTGATCTATATTTCTGTCTTTATGCCAGTACCATACTGTCTTGATAACTGTGGCTTTGTAGTAAAGCCTGAAGTTTGGCAGGTTGGTTCCCCCAGTTCCATTCTTCTTCCTCAAGATTGCTTTGGCTATGTGAGATTTTTTGTCTTTCCATACAAATTGTGAGATTATTTGTTCTAGCTCTGTGAAAGATTTCATTGGTAGCTTGATAGGGATTGCACTGAATGTATAAATTACTTTGGGTAGTATACTCATTTTCACAATATGTATTCCTCCAAACCACGAACACGGTATATTTCTCCATCTATCAATGTCCTCTTTGATTACTTTCAGCAGAGTTTTATAGTTTTCTATGTACAAGTCTTTTGTTTCCTTAGGTAGATATATTCCTAAGTATTTAATTCTTTTTGTTGCAACAGGGAATGTTATAGTTTCCTTAATTTCTCTTTCTATTTCCTCATTATTAGTGTATAGGAATGCAAGAGATTTCTGTGTGTGCTATACGACCCAGAAATCGCACTCCTGGGCAAACACACTGAAGAAAGCAGAATTGAAAGAAACACATGTACTCCAATGTTCATTGTAGCACTGTTTATAATCCGAGGACATGGAAGCAACCTAGATGTCCATTTGCAGACAAATGGATAAGAAAGCTTTGGTACATATGCACAATGGAATATTACTCAGCAATGAAAAAGAATACTTTCGAATCAGTTCTAATGAGGTGGATGAAACTGGAGCCTATTACACAGAGTGAAGTAAGCCAGAAAGAAAAACACCAATACAGTACACTAACGCATGTATATGGAATTTAGAAAGATGATAACGATAACCCTGTATACGAGACAGCAAAAGAGACACAGGTGTATAGAACAGTCTTTTGGCATCTGTGGGAGAAGACAAGGGTGGGATGATTTGGGAGAATGGCATTGAAACATGTATATTATCATATGTGAAATGAATAGCCAGTCCAGGTTCGATGCATGAGACAGGATGCTCGGGGCTGGTGCACTGGGATGACCCACAGGGATGGGATGGGGAGGGAGGTGGGAGGGGGTTCAAGATGGGGAACACATGTACACCTGGGGCGGATTCATGTCAATGTATGGCAAAACCAACCGATATAATATTGTAAAGTAATTAGCTTCCAATAAAAAATAAAATAAATAAAATAAACTGCACTATGTGTGCATGCTAAGTAAAAAAAAAAAAAATAAAAGAACTTAACCGAGATACCTGGCTCAAATTTCCTGCTTGAACAGACAGCAGACCTGACAATCCTTTTACAACTTGGGGAAAAGCAGAGTTCCATCCTCAACAAAGACTAGGCCTGACTCCCTAGTGAAACCTTCATAGCAACCACAAGAACCCTTTGGCCACTGGAGAGGAACACTGAGTTTACGCACTCAGGTCTAAATGTGGCCCTCATGCCCTAAAGCTACTTGAAAGGAATCCCGAGGCTCCACTTTCAACATGAAAGGAGACCTGACATCCCCGAAGAAAAACTAGCGAGTCCCAGTGGTTCCTGTCTTAACTTGAGAAGACCTCCAAGCTTCAAGCAACAACTTGAGGAAAACCATGACATTCTCCACTCCACACGAAAGGACGCACCTTTCTGTTGCAGCGTCTTAAGAGAAATCCCACATTCCCTCCTCAAACTCGGAAGGATACTCGGCACCCTATAAGCAACTCAAGAAGTTAACCGAGATACCCGGCCAAACTCGAGAGGAGCAGCGAAGTTCCTGTCACAGCTCAAGAAGAGACCCATTTTCCACTCGACATCTCCAGGTGAGGATCGATTCCCCTGCTTCATCTGGAAATTAATCCCGATGTTCCCGTCAAATCTCACGAGAAGCCCGATCTCCCCTTGAAACTCGAGAGGACCCTGGGGAGTCGTGCCACAATTCAAAAAGATACTGATTTCCCCATCTGCTCAACATAAGGACTGATTCCACTGTACCAATTCAAAGAGAACTCCCGGAATCAACTAACACCACGAAGGGAGGTCTGACTTCCCAGTTGCATCATGGAGAAAAAGCCCCGGGACAGAAATTCAACACAACAGGAGGCCTCCCACCCCTTTGACAACTCGAAAAGATAGCGGAGTTCCATGCCTCAACAAGAGAGATGGCATGACTCCCCTGTTGAAACTTCATAGGAACACTGAGATCCATGTCAGAACTGGAGAGGCACCCTGAGGTTAGCGCCTCAACTCCAGATGAGACCCTATCCCACTGCACTGACTCGAAAGGCATCCCAAAGTCTCCTCACACCACAAAAGGATTCTGGACTTACCAGAGACAACTTGAGAGGCTCTGTGAAGCCTCTGTTGCAGCTCGAGGGATACGAAAGATTCCTGCCCCAACCCGAGAAACACTTTGGGATTACCCCTTTCAATGCGAATTGAAGGCCAATTCCTCTGCATTGACGCGAGAGCAATCACACCTTCCCCTCCCAACTTGAGTTCCCTGAGGCAACATGAGTGTCTCCTGAGTCCCCAGTGGTAACTCGAAATGAAAGCCAAACTTCCCTCTGCAACTTGCCAAAAGCCATGAGATGCCCCAGGCAATATCACATGAGGCACCCCCTTTTTTTTTTCCTGCAGCACCTGGAGAGCAATCCCAAGTTTTCTCTCATGATACCATAGGAGGCTTAAATCCCTATATACAATTCAAAGGGCTCCCAGAATACCCATCTTCGATTGAGAGAAACCCCGAGTTTCCATCCACACCTCTAGAAGAGCTCCGTATTTCCCACCTCCTCACAATATGAGCGTTCAAACCCTGCTTCGACTCAAGAGGAAACCTTTCTTCTTCTCCCACCACAAGAGGAGGCCTCTGTCTCGTATTGAAACTTCAGTGCACTCACACAGATCCTGCTGCAAGAATAAAAGACTCTGAATTCCCTCCAAACGAGGTAGGTCCTGTTGATCTAGCAAAGCTCCAATGGAAAACCAGCTTTCCCCTCACCAAATGATGGGAGACCTGACACCCATGCTGAGCCTATAGAAAAAGCCCTAATGAAACGCATGATCATGAGACGAGGACTTATTCCCCTTTTACAACACGAAAGGAAAGCAGAATTCCATGCCTCAAATAGAGACGAAACCTGACTCCCCAGTAGAACCTTCATAGAAACCCCAAGATCCCTGTCACCACTGGAGAGGAACACACAGTTGACGGACTCAAAGCTAGATGTGGCCCTATTCCTCTGGAGCGCCTCGAGAGGAATCCCGAGGTTCCCCTTCCAATACGAAAGAAGATCTGCCTTCCCTGGGACAACACGAGTGAGTTCCTGAGGTCCCCATGGCAACTCGAGAGGAACCCAAAGGTTCCCGCCGCAACTCGAGAAAATCCACAAGTTTCCCCTGTCAATGCGAGACGAGGAACATTTCTACTGCAGAGTCACAATAGAAATCCCACATACCCGCTTGAAACTCGAACGGGTATTTGACACATTTATGGGACTCAAAAACTTCCCTGACATAGCCGTCCCCACTGAGGAGGAGCACACAATTTATGTACACAATGCTAGATGTGGCCTTATTCCTCTGCCACGCCTCGAGAGGAATCCCGAGGTTCCTCTTCCAACAGGAAAGGAGACCTGACTTCCCTGGGACAGCACGAGAGAGTTCCTGAGGTCCCCGTCGCAACTCGAGAAGAACCCCAAGCTTCCCGCCGCAACTCGAGAAAAACCACAAGATTCTCCCCTCAATGCGAGTTGAGGAACATTTCTGCTGTAGAGTCTCAAGAGAAATCCCACATTCCCGCTTGAAATTCGAAGGGGTACTTGACACCCTTTATGCAACTCAAAATCTTCCCTGACATAGCCGTCCTTAATGAAGAGGAGCACACAATATACCTACACAACGTGAGATGTGGCCCAATTCCTCTGCCGCGCCTCGAGAGGAAACTCGAGGTTCCCCTTGCAACACGAAAGGAGACCTAACTTCCCTGGGACAACACGAACGATGTCCTGAATTTCCCGTGGAAATTCTAGAGGAAGCCCAAGCTTCCCCCCACAACTCTAGAAAAACCACAAGATTCCCCCATCTATGTAGGATGAGGAACATTTCCATTGCAGATTCTCAAGAGAAATCCCACATTCCCGCATGAACCTTGACAGGCTACCTAACATACTTTATGCGACTCAAAAATTACACCGACATACCCTGCACCAGTCGATAGGAACACCGAGTTTCCTGCCACAACTGACAATGTGCCCCATTTTCAGGTCCCCTTTTCCAGATGACAGTCGATTTCCCTGCTTTGTCTGGAATGGAATCGGCATGTTCGCATCACACACTACTAGGAGGCCGGTACCACCTTGAAACTCGCAGGATCCCCGGGGTTTCAAACAGAATTGGAAAAGTTACCGATGTCCCCACCCACTGGAGACATTGTCTGATTCCACTGCACAGATTCAAATGTATCCTCGAGTATCAACTCACAAGATGAGTGGAGACCTGACTCCCTCAGCAATCTCGATACAATCTCCAGGTATAAATTTAAATCGACTGTGGCCTAACACCCCTTTTACAACTCGAGAAGAAAGCAGAGATATATGTCTGAACACGAGACAAGGCCTGTCTCCCCAGGTGAATGTTGAGAGCAACCCCAAGATACCTGTCGCCATAAGAAAGGAACACACAATTGACTGACTCAATGCCTGATGCGGCCCTATTTCTCTGCTGTGCCTCGAGAGGAATCCTGAGGTTCCCCTTCCAACAAGATAGGAGACCTGACTTCCCTGTGGCAACACGAGTGAGTTCCTGAGGTCCCCGTCGCAACTAGAGAGGGACCCCAAGCTTCCTGTCGCACCACGAGAAAAATCACAAGTTTCTTCCCTGAAGGCGAGATGAGGAATATTTCCATTGCAGATTCTCAATAGAAATCCCACATTCCCGCTTGAAAATCGGCAGGTTACCTAACATACTTTATGTGCTCAAAAATTACACCAACATACCCACGCACAATCGAGAGGAACACCGAGTTTCCTGCCACAACTGGCAAAGTGCCCCATTTTCCAGTCATCTTTTCCAGATGACAGTCCATCTCCTGCTTCGTCTGGAATGGAATCCGGCCGTTCCTGTCGCAAAGTACGAGGAGGCCAGTACCACCTTCAAACTCGGTGTATACCTGGCGTTTCAGAACACAATTGGAAAAGGTACCAATATCCCCACCCACTCGAGATATTGTCTGATTCCACTGCACAGATTCAAATGTATCCTTGAGTATCAACTCACAGTACAATTGGAGACCTGACTCCCCGAACATTCTCGATATATTCTCCAGGTACAGATTCAACTCGACTGTGGCCCAGCAGCCCTTTTCAACTCTATAAGAAAATGGAGTTCCATGTCTGAACACGAGAAGAGGCATGACTCCGCAGGTCAATTTTGAGAGCAACCCCAAGATCGCTGTCGCCACTAGAGAGGAACACATAGTTGACCGACTCAAAGTTAGTTGCGGCCCTATTCCTCTGATGCAGGTCGAGAGGAATCAGGAGGTTCCCCATCCAACACGATAGGAGACCTGACTGCCCTGGTGCAACACGAGCGAGTTCCTGACGTCCCCGTTGCAACTCGGGAAGAAACCCAAGCTTCCTGACGCAACCCGAGAAAAACCACAAGATTCTCCTCTCAATGCGAGATGACGAAATTTTCACCTGCAGAATTTCAGTAGAAACACCACATTGCCCCTTGAAACCCTAACAGATACTTGAGACCCTTCATGCATCTCAAAAACTTCCCCGCCATAGCCGTCCCCACTGGAGATGAGCACACAATTTACGGACTCAACTCTAGTTGAGGCAATATTTCCATTCCATGCCACGAGAGTAATACCAAATTTCCCCTTCCAACACAAAAGGAGACCTGACTGCCTGGGGCAACATGAGCGAGTTCCTGACGTCCCTGTCGCAACTCGGGAGGTACCCCCAGATTCCCACCACAACTCTAGAAAAACCACAATATTCTGCCCTCAAGGCGAGATGAGGAACATTTACGTTGCAGATTATCAAGAGAAATCCCACATTTCCGCTTGAAACCCAACAGGTTACTTAAATCCTTTTTTGTGACTCAAAAATTACACCGACATAAATAGCCCCAATCGAGAGGAACACCGAGTGCCTCCCATAACTGACAAAGTGCCCTGTTTCCCAGTCCTCTTTTTCAGATGACAGTCAATTCCCCTGCTGTTGTCTGGGATGGAATCCAGGCGTTCCTGTCGCACATTACAAGGAGCCCGGTACCACCTTGAAACTCGGGAGCATCCTTGGGGTTTCAAAACACAATTGGAAAAGGTACCGATGTCCTCAACCACGTAAGATATTGTCTGCAAGTGAGATAGAGTCTCATATCACTGAACGGATTCAAATGTATCCTCGAGTATTAACTCACAAGACGAGTGGAGAACTGACTTCCCAAACATTCTCGTTACAATCTCCAGGTACAAATTCAACTCGACTGTGACCTAACAGCTCTTTTACCACTCGCGAAGAAAACGGAGTTCCATGTCTGAACACGAGACGAGGCCTGACTCCCATGGTGAATTTTGAGGGCAACCCCGAGATCTCTGTCGCCACTGAAGAGGAACACACAGTTAACCGACTCAAAGCTAGATGCGGCCCTATTCCTCTGCTGCACCTCGAGAGGATTACCGAGGTTCCCCTTCCAACATTATAGCAGACCTGCCTTCCCTGGTGCAACAAAAGGGAATTCCTGAACTCCCTGTGGCAACTAGAAATGTACACCAAACTTTCAGCCTCAACTCGAAGAAAACCAAAAGATTCTCCCAGCAATGAGAGATGAGGTTCTTTTCTGCTGCAGAGTCTCAAGAGAATTCCCATATTCCCACATGAAACTCCAATGGACACTTGACACCCTTATGCGACTCAAAGTCTTCCCCGACATAGCCATCCCCACTGAAGAAGAGCACACAACTTACGTAAACAACACTAGATGCGGGCCTATTCCTCTGCTGTGCCACGAGAGGAATCCTGAAGTTCCCCTTCCAACACGAAAGAAGACCTGACTTCCCTGGGACCACACGAGCTGGTTCCTGAGGTCCCCATCGCAATTCGAGAGGAACCCCGAGCTTCCCACCGCAATTTGAGAAAAACCACAAGATTCCCCCATCAATGAGAGATGAGGAATTTTTACTGCAGAGTCTCAGGAGATATCCAACATTCCCACTTGAAATTCGAAAGTGTACTTGACACCCTTTATGTGACACATAACGTTCCCTGACATAGCTGTCCCCCCTGGAGAGGAGCACACAATTTATGGACTCAATTCTAGATGAGGTCCTATTCCCATTCGACGCTTTGAAAGCAATCCTGAAGTTCCTCTTCCAACACGAAAGGACACCTGACTTCACTGAAGCAACACGAGTGGGTTCCTGAGGTCCCTGTCGCATCTCGAAAGGGACTTCAAGCTTCCTGCCGCAACTCGGGAAATACCACAAAATTCTGCCTTCAAGGCGAGATTAAGAACTTTTCCGTTCCAGATTCTCAAGACAAATCCCACATTATGTCTTAAAACTAGACAGATGACTTAACAGCCTTTATGTGACACAAATATTACACCGACATACCGAGCCTTAATGGAGAGGAACACCAAGTTTCCTGCCACATCTGACAGAGTGCCCCATTGCCCAGTCGTCTTTTCCAGATGACAGTCGATTTCAATGATTTGTCTGGAATGAAAATCGGCCGTTCTCGTCGCAAAGTACGAGGAGGCCAGTACCACCTTGAAACTCGGGGGTACCACAGATTCAAATGTATCCTCGAGTATTTACTCACAAGAGGATTGGAGACCTGAACTCCACGTCTCCCCCCAGGATTCTCAATACAATCTCCAGGTAAAATTCAACTCCACTCTTGCCTAACACCTCTTTTACAATTCGAGAAGAAGGCCGAGTTCTATGTCTGTACAGCAGAGGAGGCCTGACTCCCCAGGTGAATTTTGAGAGTAACCCCGAGATCCCTGTCGCCAATGGAAAGGAACACAGTTGACAGACTCAATGCTAGATGCGACCCTATATTTCTGCTGCACCTTGAGAGTAATCCTGAGGTTCCCCTTCCAACACGATAGGAGACCTGACTTCCCTGAGTTAAAATCCACCTCGAGAAAATCGATAAGATTCTCCCCTCAATGCAAGATAAGGAACTTTTCCGCTGCAGAGTGTCAATAGACATTAAACATTCCGACTTGAACCTTGAACGGATACTTGACATCCTTTATGCGACACCCTTTATGTGACTCAAAAAGTTCCCTGACATAGCTGTCCCCACTGGAGAGGAGCACACAATTTACAGACTCAACTCTAGATGACGCCCTATTCCTATTCCACATCTTAAGAGCATTCCTGAAGTTTCCCTTCCCACACGAAAGAAGACCTGATTTCACTGAAGCAACACGAGTGAGTTCCTGAGGTCCCAGTTGCATCTCGAGAAGGACTCCAAGCTGCCCTCCACAACTCAGGAAAAACCACAAGATTCTGCACCCAAGGCGAGAGGAAAAACATTTCCATTGCAGATCCTCAAGAGAAATCCCACATTCCCACTTAAAACTCGACAGGTTACTTAACATCCTTTATGCCACTCAAAAATTACAACAACATACTCAGCCCCAATCGAGAGGAACACCGAGATTCCTGCCACAACTGAAAAAGTGCCCCGTTTTCCAGTCCTCTTTTCCAGATGACAGTTGATTCCTCTGCTTGTCTGGAATGGAATCTGGACGTACCCGTCGCATAGTACGAGGAGTCTGGCACCACCTTGAAACTCGGGAGGATCCCCGTGGTTTCAAAACACAATTGGAAAAGGTACCGATGTTCCCACCCTTTCGAGATACTGTCTGAATCCACTATACAGATTCAAATGTATCCTCTAGTATCAACTCAAAAGACGAGCGGAGACGACTCCCCGAGCATTCTCAATAAAATCTCCAAGAACAAATTCAACTCCAGTGTGGCCTAACACCCCTTTACAGCTCAAGAAGAAAGCGGATTTCCATGTCTGTACATGAGACGGGGTCTGAATTCCCAGGTGATTTTTGAGAGTAACTCAGTGATCACTGTTGCCAATGGAGAGGAATACAGTTGACCGACTCAATGTAGATGAGACCCTATACCTCTGGTGCGCCTCGAGAGGAATCCCGAGGTTCCCCTTCCAACAGGATAGTGAAACCTGATTTCCCTTGGTTAACACGGGCGAATTCCTGAGGTACCCATCGCAACACGAGCAGATCCCCAAGCTTTCTGCTGCAAGCGAGAAAATCCACAAGATTCTCCCGTCAGTGTGAGATGAGGAACATTTCTGCTGCAGAGTCTCAAGAGATATCCCACATTCTCGCTTGAAACTCGACAGGTTACTTAACATCCTTTATGCAACTCAAAAATTACACTGACATACCCACCCCAATGGAGAGGAACACCAAGATACCTGCGACACCTGACAGAGGGCCTCATTTTTCAGTCGCCTTTTCCAGATCACAGTCGATTCCCCTGCTTTTTCTGGAATGGAATCCCACAGTTCCCATCTCAAAGTACGAGGAGGCCAGTACCACCTTGAAACTCGGGGGTACCCCGAGGTTTCAAAACACAATTGGAAAAGGTACTGATGGCTCACCCAGTCGAGATATTGTCTGATTCCACTGCACAAATTTAAATGTATCTTTGAGTGTCAACTCACAAGACTAGTGGAGACCTGTCTCCCCGAGCATTCTTGATAGAGTCTCCACGTACAAATTCAACTCGACTGTGGCATAGCAAACCTTTACAACTCAAGAAAAAAACGGAGTTCCATGTCTGAACACTAGATGAGGCCTGACTCCCCAGGTGAATTTTGAGGGAAACCCGAGATCCCTGTCGCCACTGAAGAGGAACACACAGTTAACCGACTCAAAGCTAGATGCGGCCCTATTACTCTGCAGCGCCTTGAGAGGATTACCGAAGTTCCCCTTCCAGCACGAAAGAAGACCTGACTTCCCTGGGACCACACGAGCTGGTTCCTGAGGCCCCAATCGCAACTTGAGAGGAACCCCGACCTTCCCACCGCAATTCAAGAAAAACTACAAGATTGCCCGGTCAATGAGAGATGAGGAACTTTTTGCTGTAGAGACTCAAGAAAATCCCACTTTCCTGGTTGAAACTCGAAAGGGTACTTAACAGCCTTTATGCGACTCATAACATTCCCTGACATAGCTATCCCCCCTGGAGAGGAGCACACAATTTACGGATTCAACCCTAGATGAGGCCCTATTCCCATTCCACACCTTGAGAGCAATCCTGAAGTTCCGCTTCCAACAAGAAAGGAGAACTGACTTCAGTGAAGCAACACAAGCAAGTTCCTGAGGTCCCCGTCGCATCTTGAGAGGGACTCCAAGCTTCACGCCGCAACTCGGGAAATACCACAAGATTCTGCCTTCAAGGCGAGATGAAGAACATTTCCGTTGCAGATTCTCAAGAGAAATCCCACATTAACTCTTAAAATTCGACAGATGACTTAACATCCTTTATGTGACACAAAGATTACACTGACATACCGAGCCTTAATGGAGAGGAACACCGAGGTTCCTGCCACATATGACAGAGTGCCCCATTGTCCAGTCCTCTTTTCCAGATGAGAGTCAATTCCCTTGCTTTGTCTGGAATGGAATCCCACCATTCCCGTCGCAAAGTACGAGGAGGCCAGTACCACCTTGAAACTCGAGTGTACCTAGGGGTTTCAAAACACAATTGGAAAAGGTACTGATGTCCCCACCCACTCCAGATATTGTCTGATTTCACTGCACAGATTCAAATGTATCCTCGAGTATTTACTCACAAGAGGATTGGAAAACAGAACCCCCTCCCAGCATTCGCAATACAATCTCCAGGTAAAATTCAACTCGACTGTTGCTTAACACCCCTTTTACAACTCGAGAAGAAGGCCGAGTTCTATGTCTGTACAGCAGAGGAGGCCTGACTCCCCAGGTGAATTTTGAGAGCAACCCCGAGATACCTGTCTCCAATGGAGACGAACACAGTTGACCGACTGAACGCTAGATGCGACGCTATATTTCTGCTGCACCTTGAGAGGAATCCCGAGGTTCCCATTCCAGCACGATAGGACACCTGACTTCCCTGAGTTAACAGTAGCGAGTTCCTGAGGTCCCCATCGCAGCCTAAGAAGAACCCTAAGCTTCCAGCCACAACTCAAGAAGCATGACAAGATTCTCTCCTCAATGTGAGATGAGGAAATTTTCTGCTGCAGAGTGTCAATAGACATCAAATATTCCCTCTTGAAACTTGAACAGATACATGACACCCTTTATGTGATTCAAAAAGTTCCCTAACATAGCTGTCCCCATGGAGAGGAGCACACAATTTACAGACTCAACTTTAAATGAGGCCCTATTCCCATTCCACACCTCGAGAGCAAACCTGAAGTTCCCCTTCCAACACGAAAGAAGACCTGATTTCACTGAAGCAACACGAATGAGTTCCAGAGGTCCCAGTCACATCTCGAGAAGAACTCCAAGCTGCCGGCCGCAACTCGAGAAAAACCACAAGATTCTGCACCCAAGGCGAGATGAAGAACATTTCCATTGCAGATTCTCAAGAGAAATCCTACATTCCCACTGAAAACTCGACAGGTTACTTAACATCCTTTATGTCACTCAAAAATTACACCAACATACCCAGCCCCTATTGAAAGAAAAACAGAGTTGCCTGCCACAACTGACAAAGTGCCCCGTTTTTTAGTCCTCTTTTCCAGATGACAGTCGATTCCCCTGTTTGTCTGGAATAGAATCTGGACGTACCTGTCGCACAGTACGAGGAGTCTGTACCACCTTGAAACTCTGGAGGATCCCTGTGGTTTCAAAACACAATTGGAAAAGGTACCAATGTCCCCACCCATTCGAGATACTGTCTGAATCCACTACACAGATTCAAATGTATCCTCGAGTATCAACTCACAGGATGAGTGGAGACATGACTCCCCGAGCATTTTCAATACAATCTCCAAGAACAAATTCAACTCCACTGTGGTCTAACACCCTTTTTCAGCTCAAGAAGAAAGCGAATTTCCATTTCTGTACACGAGATAAGGCCTGACTTCCCAGGTGAATTTTGAGAGAAACGCTGAGATCACTGTCGCCAATGGAGAGGATTACAGTTGACCGCCTCAATGTAGATGAGACCCTATAACTCTGGTGCGCCTCGAGAAGAATCCAGAGGTTCCTCTTCCAACAAGATAGGAGACCTGCTTTCCATGGTTTAACACTAGCGAATTCCTGATGTAACCGTCGCCACTCGAGCAGAAACCCAATCTTTCCGCCACAATCGAGAAAATCCACGGGATTCTCCCATCAATGTGAGATGAGGAACTTTTCCACTGCAGCGTCTCAAGGGATATCCCACATTCCCTCTTGAAATTCGACAGGTTACTTAACATCCTTTTACGACTCAAAAACAACACTGAAATATTCAGCCCCAATTGAGAGGAACACGGAGCTACCTGCCAGAAATGACAGAGGGCCTCAATTTCCGGTCGTCTTTTCGAAATGTCAGTCGATTCCCCTGCTTTGTCTGGAATGGAATCCCACCGCTCCCATCGCAAAGTACGAGGAGGCTAGTACCAACGTGAAATTCGGTGTATACCCGGGTTTCAAAACACAATTGGAAAAGGTACCGATGTCCCCACCCAGTCGAGATTTTGTCTGATTCCACTGCACAAATTCAAATGTATCCTTGAGTATCAAGTCACAAGACGAGTGGAGATCTGACTCACCAAGCATTCTCAATACAATCTCCAGGTACAAATTCAACTCGACAGTTGACTAACACCCTGTTTACACCTCAAGAAGAAAACGGAGTTCCATGTCTGAACACTAGACGAGGCCTGACTCCCCAGGTGAATTTTGAGAGCAACCCCAAGATCCCTGTCGCCACTAGAGAGGAACACAAGTTAACCAACTCAAAGCTAGAGGCGGCCTTATTCCTCTGCTGCACCTCGAGAGGATTACAGATGTTCCCCTTCCAACACTATAGCAGACCTGTCTTCCCTGGTGGAACAAAAGGGAATTCCTGAGCTCCCTGTGGCAACTGAAAAGTACACCAAAATTCCAGCCTCAACTCGAAGAAAAGCAAAAGATTCTCCAGGCAATGAGAGATAAGGTTTTTTTTTGCTGCAGAGTCTCAAAAGAATTCCCATGTTCCCGCTTGAAACTCAAATGGGCACTTGACACCCTTATGCAACTCAAAATCTTCCCTGACATAGCCGTCCCCACTGAAGAAGAGCACGCAATTTACGTACACAACACTAGATGCGGGCCTATTCCTCTGCCACGCCTCGAGAGGAATCCCAAAGTTCCCCTTAAAACACGAGAGAAGACCTGACTTCCCTGGGGACACACGAGGTTGTTCCTGAGGTCCCCATCGCAGCTCGAGAGGACTCCCGAACATCCCACCGCAATTTGAGAAAAACCACAAGATTCCCCCTCAATGAGAGATGACGATCTTTTTGCTGCAGAGTCTCAAGAGAAATCCCACATCCCCGCCTGAAACTCGAAAGGGTACTTGACACCCTTTATGCAACTCATAACATTCCCTGACATAGCTGTTCCCCCTGGAGAGTAGCACACAGTTAACGGACTCAAATCTAGATGAGTCCCTATTCCCATTCCATGCCTTGAAAGCAATCTTGAAGTTCCCCTTCCAACACGAAAGGAGACCTGAGTTCACTGAAGCAACACGAGTGAGTTCCTGACGTCCCCGTTGCATCTTGAGAGGGAATCCAAACTTCCCGCCACAACTCGGGAAATACCACAAGATTCTGCCTTCAAGGTGAGATGAAGAACATTTCCGTTGAAGATTCTCAAGAGAAATCCCACATTACGTCTTAAAACTCGACAGGTGATTTAACATCCTTTATGCCACTCAAAAATTACAGTGACATACTCAGCCCCAAACTAGAGGAACACTGAGCTTCCTGCCACAACTGAAAAAGTGCCCCATTTTCCAGTCCTCTTTTCCAGATGATAGTCGATTCCTCTGCTTGTCTGGAATGGAATCCGGATGTACCCGTCTCACATTATGAGGAGTCTGGTACCACCTTGAAACTCGGGAGGATCCCCGTGGTTTCAAAACACAATTGGAAAAGGTACCGATGTCCCCACCCATTCGAGATACTGTCTGAATCCACTACACAGATTCAAATGTATCCTCGAGTATCAACTCACAAGACAAGTGGAGACATGACTCCCCGAGCATTCTCAATACAATCTCCAAGAACAAATTCAACTCCACTGTGGCCTAACACCCCTTTTCAGCTCAAGAAGAAAGGGGATTTCCATGTCTGTACACGAGAGGAGGCCTGACTTCCCAGGTGAATTTTGAGAGAAACCCCAAGATCCCTGTTGCCAATGGCAAGGAATACATTTGACTGACTCAACGTAGATGAGACCCTATAACTCTGGTGCGCCTCGCGAGGAATCCCGATGTTCCCCTTGCAACAGGATTGGAGACCTGCTTTCCCTGGGTTAACATGAACGAATTCCTGAGGTACCCATCGCCACTCGAGCAGAACCCCAAGCTTTCCACCGCAATCGAGAAAATCCAAAATATTTTCCCCTCAGTGCTAGATGAGGAAATTTTCCACTACAGAGACTCAACAGATATCCCACATTCTTGCTTGAAACTCGACAGGTTAATTAACAACCTTTATGAGGCTCAAAAATTACACTGACATACCAAGCCTCAATGGAGAGGAACAAACAGTTTACGACTCAAAGCTAGAGGCGGCCCTGTTTCTCTGCTGTGCCTCGAGAGGATTACTGAGGTTCCCCTTCCAACATGATAGCAGACCTGCCTTCCCTGGTTCAACAAGAGCGAATTCCTGAGCTCCCTGTGGCAACTCGAAAAGTACACCAAGATTCCAGCCTCAACTCGAAGAAAACCAAATGATTCTCCCGGCAATGAGAGATGAGGTTTTTTTCTGCTACAGAGTCTCAAAGGAATTCCCGTATTCCCGCTTGAAACTCGAATGGGCACTTGACACCCTTCAGTTCAGTTCAGTTCAGTCGCTCAGTCGTGTCTGACTCTTTGCGACCCCATGAATCACAGCACACCAGGTCTCCCTGTCCATCACCAACTCCCAGAGTTCACTCAAACTCATATCCATTGAGTCGATGATGACATCCAGCCATCTTATTGTCTGTCATACCCATCTCCTCCCACCCCTAATCCCTCCTTGCATCAGAGTCTTTTCCAGTGAGTCAACTCGTCGCATGAGGTGGCCAAAGTATTGGAGTTTCAGTTTTAGCATCCGTCCTTCCAAAGAACACCCAGGATTGGACTCCTCTAGAATGAACTCGTTGGATTTCCTTGCAGTCCAAGGGACTCTCAAGAGTCTTCTCCAGCACCACAGTTCAAAAGCATCAATTCCTCGGCGATCAGCTTTCTTCACAGTCCAACTCTCACATCCATACATGACCACGGGAGAAAACATAGCCTTGACTTGACGGACCTTGGTTGCAAAGTAATGTCTCTGCTTTTTAATATGCTATCTAGGTTGGTCATAATTTTCCTTCCAAGGAGTAAGCATCTTTTAATTTCATGGCTGCAATCAGCATCTTCAGTGATTTTGGAGCCCAAAAAATAAAGTCTGACACTGTTTCCACTGTTTCCCCATCTATTTCTCATGAAGTGTTGGGTCCAGATGCCATGATCTTTGTTTTCTGAATGTTGAGCTTCAAGCCAAACTTTTCACTCTCCTCTTTCACTTTCATCAAGAGGCTTTTTAGTTCCTCTTCCCTTTCTGCCATAAGGGTGGACAACCTTCCGCGATTCAAAATCATCCCCGACATAGCCGTCCCCACTGAAGAAGAGCACGCAATTTACATATACAACACTAGATGCAGGCCTATTCTTCTGCCGTGCCTCGAGAGGAATCCCGAAGTTCCCCTTTCAACACGAGAGAACACCTGACTTCCCTGGGACCACACGAGCTAGTTCCTGAGGTCCCCATCACAACTCGAGAGGAACCCCGACCTTCCCGCCACAACTCGAAAAATACCACAAGATTCTTCCTTCAAAACGATATAAAGAACATTTCCATTGCAGATTCTCAAGAGAAATCCCACATTACCTCTTAAAACTCGACAGGTGTCTTAACATGCTTTATGCGACACAAATATTGCACCTATATACCAAGCCTTAATGGAGAGGAACACCGAGCTTCATGCTACATCTGACAGAGTGCCCCATTGCCCAGTTGTCTTTTCCAGATGACAGTCGATTCCCCTGCTTTGACTGGAATGAAATCCGGCCATTCCCATCACAAAGAACGAGGAGGCCAGTACACCTTGAAACTCGGGGATACCATGGGGTTTCAAAACACAATTGGAAAAGTTACCAATGTCCCCACCCACTCCAGATATTGTCTGATTCCACTGCACAGATTCAAATGTATCCTCGAGCATTTACTCACAAGAGGATTGGAACCCTGAAACCCCCCTGCCAGGATTCTCAATACAATCTCCAGGTAAAATTCAACTCGACTGTTGCCTAACACCCCTTTTACAACTCGAGAAGAAGGCCGAGTTCTATGTCTGTACAAGAGAGGGGTCTTGACTCCCCAGGTGAATTTTGAGGGCAACCCCGAGATCCCTGTTGCCAATGGAGAGGAACACATTTAACCGACTGAACGCTAGATGCGACGCTATATTTCTGCTGCACCTTGAGAGGAATCCCGAGGTTCCCCTTCCAACACGATAGGACACTTGACTTCCCTGAGTTAACACGAGCGAGTTCCTGAGGTCCCCGCCGCAACTCAAGAAGAACCCCAAGCTTCCAGCCACAACTCGAGAAGATCGACAAAATTCTCCCCTGATTGCAAGATGAGGAACTTTCCCGCTGCAGAGTGTCAATAGACATCAATCATTCCCACTTGAAACTTGAACGGATACTTGACACCATTTATGCGACTCAAAAAGTTCCCTGACATAGCTGTTCCCACTGGAGAGGAGCACACAATTTACAGACTCAACTCCAGATGAGGCCCTATTCCCATTCCACGCCTCGAGAGCAATCCTGAAGTTCCCCTTCCAACACGAAAGAAGACCTGATTTCACTGAAGCAACACGAGCGAGTTCCTGAGGTCCCAGTCGCATCTTGAGAGAGACTCCAAAATTCCTGCCGCAACTCGGGAAATACCACAACACTCTGCCTTCAAGGCGAGATGAAGAACATTTCCATTGAAGATTCTCAAGAGAAATTCCCCATTTCCGCTGAAAACTCGACAGGTTACTTAACATCCTTTATGCCACTCAAAAATTACACCGACATACCCAGCCCCATTCGAGAGGAACACCGAGTTTCCTGCCACATCTGAAAAAGTGCCCGGTATCCAGTCTTTTCCAGATGTCAGTCCATTCCCCTGCTTGACTGGAATGGAATCCGGACGTACCCGTCGCACAGTACGAGGAGTCTGGTACCACCTTGAAACTCGGGAGGATTCCCGTGGTTTCAGAACACATTTGGAAAAGGTACCAATATCCCCACCCATTCGAGATACTGTCTGAATCCACTACACAGATTCAAATGTATCCTCGAGTATCAACTCACAAGGCGAGTGGAGACATGACTCCCCGAGCCTTCTCAATACAATCTCCAACAACAAATTCAACTCCAGTGTGGCCTAACACCCCTTTACAGCTCAAGAAGAAAGCAGATTTCCATGTCTGTAGACGAGACGCGGCATGACTCCCCAGGTGAATTTTGAGAGCAACCCCAAGATCCCTGTCACCACTGAAGAGGAAAACACAGTTAACTGACTCAAAGCTAGATGCGGCCCTATTCCTCTGCTGCGCCTCGAGAGGATTACCGAGGTTCCCCTTGCAACAGGATAGCAGACCTGCCTTCCCTGGTGGAACAAAAGTGAATTCCTGAGCTCCCTGCGGCAACTCAAAACGTATACCAAGCGTCCAGCCTCAACTCGAAGATAACCAAAAGATTCTCCCGGCAATGAGAGATGAGGTTCCTTTTTGCTGCAGAGTCTCAGGAATTCCCATGTTCCTGTTTGAAACTCGAACGGGCACTTGACACCCCTATGCGACTCAAAATCATCCCCGACATAGCCGTCCCCACTGAAGAAGAGCACGCAATTTATGTACACAACACTAGATGCGGGCCTATTCCTCTGCCGCGCCTTGAGAGGAATCCTGAAGTTCCCCTTCCAACACGAGAGAACACCTGACTTCCCTGGGAACACACGAGCTTGTTCCTGAGGTCCCCATCGCAGTTCGAGAGGACTCCCGAGCATCCCGCCGCAATTCGAGAAAAACCACAAGATTCCCCCGTCAATGAGAGATGAGGATCTTTTTGCTGCAGAGTCTCAAGAGAAATCCCACATTCCCGTTTGAAACATGAAAAGGGTACTTGACACCCTTTATGCGACTCATAACGTTCCCTGACATAGCTGTCCCTCCTGGAGAGGAGCACACAATTTACGGACTCAACTCTAGATGAGGCCCTATACCCATTCCATGCCTTGAGAGCAATCCTGAAGTTCCCCTTCCAACATGAAAGGTGACCTGACTTCACTGAAGCAACATGAGCGAGTTCCTAGGGTCCGCATAGCATCTCGAGAGGGACTCCAAGCTTCCTGCCCGAACTCGTGAAATACCACAAGATTCTGCCTTCAAGGCAAGAAGAAGAACATTTCCGTTGCAGATTCTCAAGAGAAATCACACATTGCCTCTTTAAACTCGACAGATGACTTAACATTCTTTATGCAACACAAATATTACAGTGAAATACTGAGCCTTAATGGGGAGGAACACTGATCTTCCGGCCACATCTGACAGAGTGCCCCATTGTCCAGTCCTCTTTTCCAGATGAGTGTCGATTCACCTGCTTTGTCTGGAATGAAATCCGGCCCTTCCCATTGCAAAGTACGAGGAGGCCAGTACCACCTTGAAACTTGGGGGTACCCCGGGGTTTCAAAACACAATTGGAAAAGGTATCGATGTAACCACCCACTCCAGATATTGTCTGATTCCACTGCACAGACTCAAATGTATCCTCGAGCATTACTCACAAGAAGATTGGAAACCTGAAACCCCCACCCAGCATTCTCAACACAATCTCCAGGTAAAATTCAACTCAACTGTTGCCTAACACCCTTTTTACAACTGGAGAAGAAGTTCTAGTTCTATGTCTGTACAGCAGAATAGGCCTGAACCACAGGTGAATTTTGAGCGCAACCTCGCAATCCCTGTCGCCAATGGAGAGGAATACAGTTGAACGACTCAACATAGATTAGACTATATACCTCTGGTGCGCTTCGATAGGAATCCCGAGGTTCCCCTTCCAACAGGATAGGATAACTGATTTCCCTTGGTTAACATGAGCGAATTCCTGAGGTACCCATCGCAACTCGAGCAGAACCCCAAGCTTTCCGCGACAATCGGAAAAATCCAAAAGATTCTCCCCTCAATTTGAGATGAGGAACTTTTCTAATGTAGAGTATCAAGAGATAGCCCACATTCCCGCTTGAAACTCTACACGTTACGTAACATCCTTTATGAGACTCAAAAATTACACTGACACACCCAGCCCCAATGGAGAGGATAAACGATCTACCTGCCAGAAGTGACAGAGGGCCTCATTTTCCAGTCGTCTCTTCCAGATGACAGTCGATTCCCCTGCTTTGTCTGGAATGGAATCCGACCATTCCCGTCACAAAGTATGAGGAGGCCAGTACCACCTTGAAACTCGGTGTATACACGGGGTTTCAAAACACAATTGGAAAAGGTACCAATGTCCCCACCCAGTCGAGATATTTTCTGATTCCACTGCACAAATTCAAATGTATCCTTGAGTATCAACTCACAAGATGAGTGGAGACCTGACTCCCCAAGCATTCTCCATACAATCTTCAGGTACAAATTCAACTCGACTGTTGCCTAACACCCCTTTTACACCTCGAGAAGATGGCCCAGTTCCATGTATTTACACGTAATGAGGCCTGACTCTCCAGGTGAATTTTGAGAGCAACCCCGAGATCCCTGTCACCAATGGAGAGAAACACAGTTGACCAACTCATCGCTCTGTGCGACCCTATAACTCTGCTGCACCTCAATAGGAACCCGAGATTCCCCTTCCAACAGGATAGTAGACCTGACTTTCCTGGGTTCAGTTCAGTTCAGTTCAGTCGCTCAGTCGTGTCCGACTCTCCACGACCCCATGAATCACAGCACACCAGGCCTCCCTGTACATCACCCATTCCCGGAGTTCACTCAAACTCATGTCCACAGAGTCAGTGATGCCATCCAGCCATCTCATTCTCTGTCTTCCCCTTCTCCTCCCTCTCCCAAACTTTCCCAGCATCAGAGTCTTTTCCAGTGAGTCAACTCGTCGCATGAGGTGGCCAAAGTATTGCAGTTTCAGCTTTAGCATTAATCCTTCCAGTGAACACCCAGGATTGATCTCCTTTAGAATGGACTGGTTGGATCTCTTTGCAGTCCAAGGGACTCTCAAGAGTCTTCTCCAACACCATGGTTCAAAAGCATCAATTCTTCAGCGATCAGCTTTCTTCATAGTCCAACTCTCACATCCATACATGACCACGGGAAAAACCATAGCCTTGACTAGACGGACCTTTGTTGGCAAAGTAATGTCTCTGCTTTGTAATACACTATCAAGGTTGGTCACAACTTTCCTTACAAGGAGTAAGTGTCTTTTAATTTCATGGCTGCAATCATCATCTGCAGTGATTTTGGAGCCAAAAATGTAAAGTCTGACACTGTTTTCACTGTTTTCCCATCTATTTCCCATGAAGTGATGGGACCAGATGCCATGATCTTTGCTTTCTGAATGTTGAGCTTCAACCCACCATTTTCATGCTCCTCTTTCACTTTCATCAAGAGGCTTTTGAGTTCCTCTTCACTTTCTGCCATAAGGGTGGTGTCATCTGCATATCTGAGGTTATGGATATTTCTCCCGGCAATCTTGATTCCAGCTTGTGCTTCTTATAGCCCAGTGTTCCTCATGATGTACTCTGCATATAAGTTAAATAAGCAAGGTGACAATATACAACCTTGACGTACACCTTTTCCTATTTGGAACCAGTCTGTTGTTCCATGTACAGTTCTGACTGTTGCTTCCTGACCTGCAGACAGTTTTCTCAAGAGGCAGGTCAAATGGTCTGGTATTCCCATCTCTTTCAGAATGTTCCACAGTTTATTGTGATCCGCACAGTCAAAGGCTTTGTCATAGTCAATGAAGCAGAAGTAGATATTTTTCTGACACGAGCGAATTCCTGAGGTACCCGTCGCAACTCGAGCAGAACCCTAAGCTTCCCTCCGCAATCGAGAAAATCCACAATATTCTCCCCTCGATGTGAGATGAGGAAGTTTTCCGCTGTGGAATGTCAAGAGTTATCCCACATTCCCGCTTGAAACTCGACAGGTTACTTAACATCCTTTATGTGACTCAAAAATTACACTGATATACCCATCCCTAATCGAGAGGAACACCGAGCTACCTGCCATAACTGACAGAGGGCCTCATTTTCCAGTCGCCTTTTACAGATGACAGTCAATTCCCCTGCTTTGTCTAGAATGGAACCCCACCGTTCCCGTCGCAAAGTACGAGGAGGACAGTACCACCTAAAACCTCGGCGTATACCCGTGGTTTCAAAACACGATTGGAAAAGGTACCGATGTCCCCAACCACTCCAGATATTGTCTGATTCCACTGCACAGATTCAAATGTATCCTCAAGCATCTACTCACAAGAGGATTGGAGACCTGAAACCCTCCACCCCCCCAGGCATTCTCAATACAATCTCCAGGTAAAATTCAACTTGATTGTCGCCTAACACCTCATTTACAACTCGAGAAGAAGGCCGAGTTCTATGTCTGTACAGCAGAGGAGGCCTGACTCCCCAGGTGAATTTTGAGAGCAACCCCGAGATCCCTGTCGTCAATGGAGAGGAACACAGTTGACCGACTCAACGTTAGATGCGACCTTATATTTCTGCTGCGCCTAGAGAGGAATCCCAAGGATACTCTTCAAACACAATAGGAGAACTGACTTCCCTGAGTTAACACGAGCGAGTTCCTGAGGTCCCCGTCAAAACTCGAGAAAAACCCCAAGCTTCCAGTCACAACTCGAGAGGATCGACAGGATTTTCCCCTCAGTGCGAGATGAGGAACTTTTCAGCTGCAGAGTGTCAATAGACATCAAACATTCCAGCTTGAAATTTAAACGGATACATGACACACTTTATGCTACACAAAACGTTCCCTGACATAGCTGTCCCCACTGGAGAGGAGCACACAATTTACAGACTCAACTCTAGATGAGGCCCTATTTCCATTCCCCGCCTCGAAAGCAATCTGGAAGTTCCCCTTCCAACAGGAAAGAAGACCTGATTTCACTGAAGCAATACGAGCGAGTTCCTGAGGTCCCAGTCGCATCTCGAGGACTCCAAGCTGCTCGCAGCAACTCGGGAAAAACTGCAAGATTCTGCACCCAAGGCGAGATGAAGAACATCTCCATTGCAGATTTTCAAGAGAAATCCCACATTCCGCTTGAAACTCGACAGGTTACTTAACATCCTTTATGCCACTCAAAAATTACACTGAGGTACCCAGCCCCAATCGAGAGGAACACCGAGTTTCCTGCCACATCTGACAAAGTGCCCCATGTTCCAGTCCTCTGTTCCAGATGACAGTCGATTCCCCTGTTTGTCTGGAATGGAATCCGGACGTACCCGTCTCACAGTACGAGGAGTCTGGTACCACCTTGAAACTTGGGAGTATCCCCGTGGTTTCAAAACTCAATCGGAAAAGGTACTGATGTCCCCACCCATTCGAGATACTGTCTTAATCCACTACACAGATTTAGATGTATCCTCGAGTAACAACTCACAAGACAAGTGGAGACTTGACTCCCCGAGCATTCTCAATGCAATCTCCAAGAACAAATTCAACTCCACTGTGGCCTAACACCCCTTTACAGCTCAAGAAGAAAGCAAATTTCCATGTCTGTAGACGAGACGAGGCCTGACTTCACAGGTGAATTTTGAGAACAACCCCGAGATCCCTGTCGCCATTGGAGAGGAATGCATTTGACCAACTCAACGTAGATGAGACCCGATACCTCTGCTGTGCGTTGAGAGGAATCCCAAGGTTCTCCTTCCAACAGGACAGGACACCTGATTTCCTTTGGTTAACACGAGCGAATTCCTGAGGTACCCATCGCAACTCAAGCAGAACCCCAACCTTTCGCCACAATCGAGAAAATCCACAAGATTCTCACCTCAATGTGAGATGAGGAACTTTTCTGCTGCAGAGTCTCAAGAGCTATCCCACATTCCTGCTTTAAACTCGACAGGTTACTTAACATCCTTTATGCGACTCAAAAATTACACTGACATACCCAGGCCCAGTGGAAAGGAACATCTTTTTACCTGCCACAGTTGACAGAGGGCCTCCTTTTCCAGTCGTCTTTTCCAGATGACAGTCGATTCCCCTTCTTTGTAATGGAATCCCACCATTCCCGTCGCAAAGTACAAGGAGGCCAGTACCACCTTGAAACTTGGTGTATACCCAGGGTTTCAAAACACAATTGGAAAATGTACCAATGTCCCCACCCAGTCGAGATATTGTCTGATTCCACTGCACAAATTCAAATGTATCCTTGAGTATCAAGTCACAAGACAAGTAGTGACCTGATTCCCCAAGCATTCTCCATACAATCTCCAGGTACAAATTCAACTCGACTGTTGCCTAACACCCCTTTTACACCTCGAGAAGATGGCCCAGTTCCATGTCTTTAAGCGTAATGAGGCCTGACTCTCCAGGTGAATTTTGAGAGCAACCCCGAGATCCCTGTCGCCAATGTAGAGGAACACAATTGACCGACTCATCACTAGATGCGACCCTATACCTCTGCTGTGCCTCGAGAGGAACCCGAGGTTCCCCTCCCAACAGGATAGTAGACCTGCCTTTCCTGGGTTAACACGAGGGAATTCCTGAGTTCCTGCAGTCCCCGTCGCATCTGGAGAGGGACTCCATACTTCCCACCGCAACTCGGGAAATACCACAAGATTCTGCCTTCAAGGTGAGATGAGAACATTTCCGTTGCGGATTCTCAAGAAAAATGGAACATTACCTCTTGAAACTCGACAGGTGACTTAACATCCTTTATGTGACACAAATATTACACCGACATACTGAGCCTTAATGGAGAGAAACCCCGAGCTTCCTGCCACATCTGACAGAGTGCCCCATTGTCTAGTCCTCTTTTCCAGATGAGTGTCAATTCACCTGCTTTGTCTGGAATGAAATCCGGCTGTTCCCATTGCAAAGTACGAGCAAGCCATTACCACCGTGAAACTTGGGCATACCCCTGTGTTTCAAAACACAATTGGAAAAGGTGCCGATGTCCCCAGCCACTCCAGATATTCTCTGATTCCACTGCACAGAGTTAAATGTATCCTCGAGTATTTACTCAAAGAGAATTGGAGAAATGAATCCCGCCCCCCCCCCTCAGCATTCTCAATACAATCTCCAGGAAAATTCAACTCGACTGTTGCCTAACACCACTTTTACACCTCGAGAAGAAGGTCGAGTTCTATGTCTGTACAGGAGAGGGGGCCTGACTGCTCAGGTGAATTTTGAGAGCAACCCCGAGATCCCTGTCTCCAATGGAGAGGAACACAGTTGACTGAATCAATGCTAGATATGGCCCTATATTTCTGCTGCGCTTTGAGAGGAATCCCGAGGTTCCCCTTCCAACATGATAGGAGACCTGACTTCTCTGAGTTAACCCAAGCGAGTTCCTGAGGTCCCCGTCACAACTCGAGAAGAACCCCAAGCTTCCAGCCACAACTCGAGAAGATCGACAAAATTCTCCCCTCAATGCGAGATGAGGAAATTTTCCGCTGGAGAGTGTCAATAGACTTCAAACATTCCCACTTGAAACTCGAAAGGGTACTTGACACCCTTTATGCAACTCAAAAAGTTCCCTGCCATAGCTGTCCCCACTGGAGAGGAGCACACAATTTACAGACTCAACTCTAGATGAGGCCCTATTCCCATTCCATGCCTCGAGAGTAATCCTGAAGTTCCCCTTCCAACACTAAAGAAGACCTGATTTCACTGAAGCAACACAAGTGAGTTCCTGAGGTCCCAGTCGCATCTCGAGAAGGACTCCAAGCTGCCCTCCACAACTTGGGAAAAACCACAAGATTCTGCACCCAAGGCGAGATGAAGAACATTTCCATTGCAGATTCTCAAGAGAAATCCCACATTTCACTGAAAACTAGACAGGTTACTTAACATCCTTTATGCCACTCAAAAATTACACCGACATACCCAGCCCCAGTTGAGAGGAACACCGAGTTTCCTGCCACATCTGACAAAGTGCCCCGTTTTCCAGTCCTCTTTTCCAGATGACAGTCAATTCCCCTGCTTAAGTGGAATGGAATCCGGATGTATCCATCGCACAGTACGTGGAGTCTGGTACCACCTTGAAACTCGGGAATATCCCCGTGGTTTCAAAACTCAATTGGAAAAGGTACGGATGTCCCCACCCATTCGAGATACTGTCTGAATCCACTACACAGATTCAAATGTATCCTCGAGTATCAACTCACAAGACGAGTGGAGACATGACTCCCAGAGCATTCTCAATGCAATCTCCAAGAACAAATTCAACTCTAGTGTGGCCCAACATGCCGTGTCAGCTCAAGAAGAAAGCGGATTTCCACGTCTCTACCCGTGTATTGTGCAGCTGGAACGTCCGGATTCCATTCCAAGAAAGCAGGGAAATCGACTCTCATCTGGATTAGCGGACTCGAAAACGGGGCACTTTTGTGGCAGTTAACTCAGTGTTCCTCTCAATTGGGACTGGGTATGTCGGTGTAATTTTTTAGTCGCATAAAGTATGTTAAGTAACCTGTCGAGTTTCAAGGGGGAATGAGAGATTTCTATTGAGGATCTGCAACGGAAATGTACTTCATCTCGCCTTGAGAGCAGAATCTTGTGGTTTTTCTCTAGTTGCAGCGGGAAGCTTGGCGTCCCTCTGGAGTTACGACGGGGAGCTCAGGAACTCGCTTTTGTTGTCCCAGGGAAGTCAGGACTCCTTTCATGTTGGCAAGGGAACCTGGGGATTCCTCTCGAGGCGCAGTAGAGGAATAAGGCCACATCTAGTGTTGTGTACGTAAATTGTGTGCTCCTCTTCAGTGTGAATGCCTAAGCCTGGGAAGCTTTTGGGTCGATTAAAGGGTGTCAAGTACCTGTTCTGGTGTCAAGTACCTGTTCTGGTGTCAAGTACCTGTTCTGGTGTCAAGTACCCGTTCTTATGTCAAGCGGGAATGTGGGATTTCTCTTGAGACTCTGCAGCAGAAAAGATCCAGATCTCCCATTCATTGGAGAATCTTGCTGTTTTTCTCGAATTGCTGCGGGAACCTTGTGATTCCTCTCGAGTTGCGACGGGGACTTCAGGAACTCGCTCGTGTTGCACCAGGGAAGTCAGGTCTCCTTTCGTGTTGCAAGGGGAACCTCGGGATTGCTTTCCAGGCGTGGCAGAATAATAGGGCCGCATCTAGCATTGAGTCTGTCAACTGTGTGTTCCTCTGCAGTTGGCAACAGAGATCTCACGGTTGCTATGAAGGTTCTACTGGGGAGTCTGGTTTCGTCTCAATTTGAGTCATGGTATTCTGCTTTCCATTCGAGTTGTAAAAGGTGAATCAGTCCTCGTTTCATGATCAGGAGGTTCACTAGTGCTTTTTCTATAGGTTCAGCACGGATGTCAGGTCTCCCATCTTATTGAGAAGGGACAGTCGGTTTTCTACTGGAGCTTTTCTAGATCATCAGGACCTACCTCGATTGGAGGGGGGAACTCAGAGTCCTTTATTCTTGCAGCAGGATTTGCGGGAGTGCACTCGAGTTTCAATAGGAGACACAGGCCTCCTCTTGTGGGAGGAGAAGAAAGGATTCCTCTTGAGTTGAAGCATTGTTTGAAGGCTCATATAGTGAGGAGGTGAGGAATGCAGAGCTCTTCTAGAGATATGGATGGAAACTCGGGCTTTCTCTCTATTGAATCGTGTATTCTGGGAGCCCATTGAATTGTAAATAGGGATTCAAGCCTCCTATCATATCTTGAGAGAGAACTCGATTGCTCTCCAGGCGGTGCAGGAAAAAATGGCCTCATAAGACGTTGCCTGGGGCATCACGTGGTTTTTGGCGAGTTGTGGAGGTAAGTTTTGCTTTTCATTCGAGTTACGATGGGGAACCCAGGGAGACACTCCTGTTGCCTCAGGGAAGTCAAGTTGCGAGGGGGAGGTCGTGATTGCTCTTGAGTCAATGCAGAGGAATCGGGCTTCAATTCGCAATGAAAGGGGTAATCCAAAAGTGTTTCTCAAGTTGTGGCAGGAAGCTTTCACATCCCTCGAGTTGCAACAGGGGCCTCACAGAATCTCTCAAGCTGGCTCTGGGAAGTCCGGAATCCTTTTGATGTGTGAGGAGACTTTGGGATGCCTTTCGAGTCAGTGCAGGGGAATAGGGTTTGATCTGGAGTTGAGGTGCTAACCTCAGGGTGCCTCTCCAGTTCTGACATGGATCTCAGTGTTCCTATGAAGTTTCAACAGGGGAGTCATGCCACGTCTCTTGTTGAGGCATGGAACTCCGCTAATGTTTCGAGTTGTAAAAGGGGTGGGAGGCCTCCTGTTGAGTTGAATTTCTGTCCTGGGGCTTTTTCTTGATGATGCACCTGGGAAATCAGGCCTCCCTTCATGGTGTTAGTTGATCCCAGGGTTTCCCTTTGAATCGGCACAGTGGAATCAGTCCTTATGTCGAGCCGATGGGGAAATCGGTGTCTTTTTGAATTGTGGCAGGAGTCCCCATGGTCCTCTAGAGTTTCAAGGGGAGATTGGCCTCCTCTTCAGATTCGATGGGAACATCGGGATTAATTTCCAGATGAAGCAGGGGAATTGATCCTCACCTCGAGATGACGAGAGGAAAACGGGTCTCTTCTTGAGCTGTGGCAGGAACCTCGCTGCTCCTCTGGAGTTTGGGCAGGTATCTCGGGGAACTTCTTGAGTTGCGTATAGGGTGCCAAGTATCCTTTCGAGTTTGAAGAGGGAATGTGGGATTTCTCTTAATACACTGCAGTGGAAAGGGACATCCTGTCTCATGGAGTGGAAAATTTCATGGTTTTTCTCGAGTTGCGGCTTGAAGCTTGGAGGTCTTCTCGAATTATGACGGGAAACAATGGGACTCGATAGTTTTGCCTCAGGGAAGTCAGGTCTCCTTTCGTGTTGAAAGTGGAACCTTGGGATTCCTTTCAAGTTGCTGCAGGGTATGAGGGCCACATTTAGACTTGAATGGGTAAACTCAGTGTTCCTCTCCAGTGGTCACAGGGATATTGGGGTTGCTCTAAACGTTGCACTGTGGAGTCAGGCCTAGTCTTTGTTGAGAATGGAACTCTGCTTTCCCCCCGAGTTGTAAAAGGATTGTCAGGTCTGCTGTCTGTTCAAATGGGAAATTTGGGCTTTTTCGAGAGTCTCAGCGGGGGATTCATGCCTCCGATCATGTTGGGAGGTGATACTCCGTGTTCCACTGGAGCTGCTGTAAGCACAACACGACTCGTCTCTAGTTGAGTGTGAACTCAAATCCTTTGACCTTGCTGCAGGATCCACGGGGTTGCCCTCGAGTGTCAATAGATGTGACTGGACTCGTTAAGTGGTGCGAGGGGAAGTTGGGATTCCTCTTCAGTTGAAAGTGGAATGGCCCATTATCTTCAGCTGCAGTGTGATCACGGGGCTTGTCTTACATTGTGGTGGGAAATTCGGTTTTCTTCTCTCATCCAGACGTGTATCTCAGGGCGACCCTTAAGTTTCATCAAGGAATTCAAGCATCATATGGAATTTGGAGAAGGAACTCAGGACTTCTGTCTGCTTGCTGCAGGAAAAAAAGGGCTTCATCTTACTTTGAAAGAGGAATCTCGCGGTTGTTGTCGAGTTGCTGCAGGAAGAGTGGTGATCCTCTCGAGTAACGACGGAAATATCAGGGAGCCTCCAGTATGGTCTCTGGGAAGTCAGAACGCCTTTCCATTTGCAAGGGGAACCTCGGGATTTCTTTGGAGTCACTGCAGAGTAATAGGTCTCCATCTAGATTCGAGTCTGTTTAACTCAGGGTTCCTCTCCAGTAGAAGCAGATTTCTCGGGGTTGCTATCAAAAGTTACCTGGGTAGTCAGGCCTCGTCTCGTGTTCAGACATGACACTCCACTTTCTTCTTGAGTTGTAAAAGGGGTGTTAGGCCACAGTCGAGTTTAATTTGTACCTGGAGATTTTATCGAGTATGCTTATGGAGTCAGGTCTCCACTCGTCTTCTGAGTTGATACTCGAAGATACATTTGAATCTTTGCAGTGAAATCAGACAATATCTGGAGTGGGTGGGGACATCCGTACCTTTTCCATTTGTGTTTTGAAACCCCAGGAATCCTCACGAGTTTCAAGATGGTACCTGCCTCCTTGTATTGTGCAGCTGGAACGTCCGGATCCCATTCCAGAGAAAGCAGGGGAATCGACTCTCATCTGGATTAGCGGACTGGGAAACGGGGCTCTTTGTCAATTGTGGCAGATAACTCGGTGTTCCTCTCGATTGGGACTGGGTATGTCGGTGTAATTTTTTAGTCGCATGAAGTAGGTTAAGTAACCTGTCAAGTTCAAGGGGGAATGAGAGATTTCTATTGAGGATCTGCAACGGAAATGTTCTTCATCTCGCCTTGAGAGCAGAATCTTGTGGTTTTTCTCTAGTTGTGATGGGAAGCTTGGGGTCCCTCTAGAGTTATGACGGGGAGCTCAGGAACTCGCTCTTGTTGTCCCAGGGAAGTCAGGACTCCTTTCATGTTGGCAGGGGAACCTGGGGATTCCTCTTGAGGCACGGTAGAGGAATAAGGCCACATCTAGTGCTGTGTACATAAATTGTGTGCTCCTCTTCAGTGTGAATGCCTAAGCCTGGGAAGCTTTTGGGTCGGATAAAGGGTGTCAAGTACCGGTTCGAGTGTCAAGCGGGAATGTGGGATTTCTCTTGAGATTCTTCAGCGGAAATATTCGTCATCTTGCATTGAGGGGAGAATCTTCTGGCGATTCCCGTGTTGTGGCAGGAGGCTTGGGGTTTTCGAGTTGCGACGGGTACCTCAGGAACTCGCTCGTGTTGTCCCAGGGAAGTCAAGTCTCCTTTCGTGTTGGAAAGGAAACCTCGGGATTCCTCTCGAGGCATGGTAGAGGAATATGGCCTCATCTCGTGTTGAGCCCGTAAATTGTGTGGTCCTCTTCTGTGCAGATGGCTATTTTGGGAAGTTTTTTGGTCGGATAAAGGGTGTCAAGGACCCGTTCGAGTTTCAAGCGGGAATATGGGAATTTTCTTTAGACTAGCAGCGGAAAATTATCTCATCTTGGATTGAAGGCTTGTTGTTGTGTTTACTCTCGAGTTGCGGCTGGAAGCTTGGGTTCTTAACTATTGTTGACGGGGGCATTAGGGATTCCTTGTGTTGTCGCAGGGAAGTCAGGTCTTATATCGTGTTAGAAGGGGAACCTCGGGATTCCTCTCGAGGCACAGCAGAGGAATAAGGCTGTGTCTAGCATTGAGTCGATCAAATGTGTGGTCCTCTCCAGTGGTGACAGGGATCTCGTGGTTATTCTCAAAATTCACCTGGGGAGTCAGGCCTCGTCACGTGATCAGACATGGAACTCCACGTTCTTCTCGATTTGTAAAAGGGGTGTTAAGCCACAGTCGATTTGAATTTGTACCTGGAGATTGTATCAAGAATGCTCGATGAGTCAGTTCTCCACTGGTCTTGTGAGTTGGTATTTGAGGATACATTTAAATCTGTGCAGTGGAATCAGAAAATATCTCGAGTGGCTGGGGATATCAGTACCTTTTCGAATTGTGTTTTGAAACTCCGGGGACCCTCCTGAGATTCAAGGTGGTTCCGGCCTCCTCCTACTGTGCAACAGAACGTCTGGATTCCATTTCAGACAAAGCAGGGGAATAGACTGTCATCTGGAAAAGAGGACTGGAAAACGGGGCACTTTGTCATTTGTACAGGAAACTCGGTGTTCCTCTCGATTAGGGCTGTGTATGTCAGTGTAATTTTTGAGTCTCATAAAGGATGTTAAGTAATCTATCGAGTTTAAAGCGGGAATGTGGGATTTCTCTTAAGACTCTGCAGTGGAAACGTTCCTCATCTCAGCTTGTGGGCAAAATCGTATGGTTTTTCTCGAGTTGTGGCGGGAAGCTTGGGATTCCTCTCGAGTTGTGATGGGAACCTCAGGAACTCACTCGTGTTGTCCCAGGTAAGCCAGGACTCCTTTCTTTTTGGAAAGGGAACCTCGGGATTCCTCTTGAGGCGTGGTAGAGGAATATGACCTCATCTAGAGTTGAGTCCGTAAATTGTGTGCTCCTCTTCAGTGTGGAAAGCTATGTCGGGGAAGTTCTTGGGTCGGATAAAGGGTGTCAAGTACCAGTTCGATTTTCAAGCAGGAATATGAGTTTTCTCGTGAGACTGTACAGCAGAAAATTTTTCATCTCGGAATGAGGGCTTCTTCTTGTGGTTTTTCTCGAGTTGCAGCGGGAAGCTTGGGTTTGTTCTGGAGTTTCGAAGGGGACCACAGGTACTCTAGCTCGAGTTGCCCCAGGGAAATCAGGTATCCTATCATGTTGGATGGGGAACCTCGGGATTCCTCTCCAGGCGCAGCAGAGAAATAGGGCTGCATCTAGTGTTGAGTTGGTCAACTGTGTGTTCCTTGCCAGTGGCGACAGGGATTTTGGGGTTGCTCTCACAATTCACCTGGGAATCAGGCCACGTATCGTGTTCTGACATGGAACTCCTCTTTCTTGTCAAGTTGTAAAAGGGGTGTCAGGCCACAGTCGAGTTGAATTTGTAACTGGAGATTGTATCAAGTATGCTCGGGGAGTCAGGTCTCCAATCCTCTTGAGAGTTGATACTCGAGGATATATTTGAATCTGTGCAGTGAAATCAGACAATATCTCGAGTGGGTGGGAACATCCGTATCTTTTCCAATTTTGTTTTGAAACTCTGGGGATCCTCCCAAGTTTCAAGATGGTACCAGCCTCCTCGTAATGTGTGACCGAAAAGTTCAGATTCCATTCCAGAGAAATCAGGGGAATTGACTGTCATCTGGAATAGAGGACTGGAAAACGGTGCACAAAGGATGTTGAGTACCCTTTCGAGTTTCAAGTGGGAATGTGGGATTTCACTTGAGATTCTGTAGAAGAAAAGTTCCTCATCTAGCATTGATGGGGGAATCTTGTGGTTTTTCTCCAGTTGAGGCAGGAAGCTTGGGGTTCCACTCGAAGCACGGTATAGGAATAGGGCCATATCTAGTCTTGTGTACGTAAATTGTGTGCTCCTCTTCAGTGTGGATGACTATGTCGGGGAAGTTTTTGGGTCGGATATAGGGTGTCAAGTACACTTTCGAATTTGAAGTGGGAATGTGGGATTTGTCTTGAGACTCTGCAGTGGAAAATTTCCTCATCTCCCATTGAGGGGAGAACCTTGTGAGTGTTTCACAAGGTGCGGCAGGAAGCTTGGGGTTCTTCTCAAGTTGCGACGGGGACCTCAGGAACTCGCTTGTGTTGCTGATATGGAAGTCAGTTCTCCTATCGTGTTAGAAGGGGTACCTCGGGATTTCTCTCGAGGCACATCAGAGGAATAGTGCAGCATCTAGTGTTGAGTCGGTCCAGTGTGTGTTCCTCTCCAATGGCGAAAGGGGTATTGGGGTTGCTCTCAAAATTCACTAGGGGAGTCAGGCCTTGTCACGTGTTCAGACATGGAACTCCACTTTCTTCTTGAGTTGTAAAAGGGGTGGTAGGCCACAGTGGAGTTGAATTTGTACCTGGAGATTGTATCGAACATGCTCAGGGAGTCAGGACTCCACTCTTCTTGTGAGTTGATACTCGAGAATACTTTTAAATCTGTGCAGTCGAATCAGACAATATCTCGAGTGGGTGGGGATATCCATACCTTTTCCATTTGTGTTTTGAAAAACTGGGGATCCTCCCGAGTTTCAAAATGGTACCGGCCTCCTTGTACTGTGCCAACAGATCGTCCGTGTTCCATTCCAAAGAATGCAGGGGAATCGACTGTCATCTGGAAAAGAGGACTGGAAAACGGGGCACTTTTTCAGGTGTGGCAGGAAAATCTCTGTTCCTCTCATTAGGGCTGGGTATGTCGGTGTAATTTTTGAGTGGCATAAAGGATGTTAATTAACCTGTCGAGTTTCAAGCTGGAATGTGGGATTTCTCTTGAGAATCTTCAATGGAAATATTCCTCATCTCGCCTCAAGGGCAGAATCTTGTGGATTTTCTCGAGTTGCAGCGGGAAACTTTGGGTTCCTCTAGAGTAGTGACGGGGACCTCAGGAACTCGCTCATGTTGTCCCAGGGAAGTCAGGACTCCTTTCGTGTTGGAAGGGGAACCTCAGGATTCGTCTCGAGGCGCAGTAGAGGAATAGGGATACACCTAGTGTTGTGCATGTAAATTGTGTGCTCTTCAGTGTGAACGGCGAAGTTGGGGAAGTTTTTGGGTCAGATAAAGGGTGTCAAGTACTAGTAAGAGTTTCAAACTGGAATGTGGGATTTCTCCTGAGACTTAGCAGCAGAAAATTCCTCATCTCGCATTAAGGGGAGAATCTTGTGGTGATTCTCGCACTGGGGCGGGAAGCTTGGGGTTCTTCTCGAGTTGCGACGGGGACGTCAGGAACTCTCTCGTGTTGCCTCAGGGATATCAGGTCTCCTATCGTGTTGGGAGGGGAACCTCGGTATTCCTCTCGAAGCGCAGCAGAGGAATAGATCTGCATCTAAAGTTGAGTCAATCAACTGTGTGTTTTATTCCAGTGGCTACAGGGATTTCAGGGTTTTTCTCAAAATTCACCAGGGGAATCAGGCTTCATCTCGTGTTCAGACATGGAACTCTTATTTCCTGCCGAGTTGTAAAAGGGGTGTTAGCCACAGTCGAGTTGAATTTGTACCTAGAGATTGTATCGAGTATGCTCGGGGAGTCCGGTCTCCACTCGTCTTGTGAGTTGATACTCGAGGATACATTTGAATCTGTGCAGTGGAATCAGACAATATCTCGAGTGGGTGGGATATCGGTACATTTTCTAATTATGTTTTGAAACCCCAGGGACCCTCCTGAGATTCAGGGTTGTACCAGCCTCCTCCTACTGTATGACGGAACATCCGGAACGTCCATTTCAGACAAAACAGGGGAATAGACTGTCATCTGCTAAAGAGGACCTGAAAACGGGGTACATTGTCAGTTGTGGTAGGAAACTTGGTGTTCCTCTCTATTGGGGCTGGGTATGTCGGTGTACTTTTTGAGTGGCATAAAGGATGTTAAGTAACCTGTCGAGTTTCAGTCGGAATGTGGGATTTCTCTTGGAATGTGCAACGCAAATATTCCTCATCTCGCCTAGAGATCAAAATCTTGTGGTTTTTCTCGAGTTGCGGCGGGAAGCTTGGAGTCCCTCTCGAGTTGCGCCTGGGACTTCAGGAACTTGCTTGAGTTGCTTCCGGGACGTCAGGTCCCCTTTTTGTTGGAAGGGGAATTTCAGGATTACTCTCGAGCCGTTAAATGGGAATAGGGCCTCATCTTGAATTGAGTCCAGAAAATGTGTGCTCCTCTCCAGTGGGGACGGCTATGTCAGGGAACTATTTGAGTCGCATAAAGTGTCAAGTACCCGTTCCAGTTTCAAGCGGGAATGTGAGATTTCTCTTGAGACTCTGCAGTGGAAAATTTTCTCATCTCGCATTGAACTCTTGTCGTTTTTCTTGAGTTGTGGCTGGAAGCTTGGGGTTTCTCTCGAGTTGCGACCGCGACCTCAGGAACTCTCTCGTTTTGTCCCAGGGAAGTCAGGTCTCCTTTAGTGTTGGAAGCAGAACCGAGGGATTCCTCTCGAGGCGTGGTAGAGGAATAGGGCCACATCTAGTGTTCCTTACGTAAATTGTGTGTTCCTCTTCATGTGGACGTCTATGTCGGGGAAGTTTTTGGGTTGGTGAAGGGTGTCAAGTACCCGTTAGAGGTTCAAACGGGAATGTGGGATTTCTCTTGAGACTCTACAGTGGAAAACTTCCTCATCTCGCTTTGAGGGGAGAATATGGTGGTGTTTCTCAATTTGTGGCGGGAAACTTGGGGTTCTTCTCGAGTTCCGACAGATACTTCAGGAATTCACTCTTGTTGCCCCAGGGAAGTCAGGTCTTCTATTGTGGTAGAAGGGGAAACTCGGGATTCCTCTCGATGCACAGCAGAGGATTAGGGCAGCATCAAGCATTGAGTATCTCAACCTTGTTTTCTTCCCCAGTGGCGACAGGGATCTCGGGGTTGCTCTCAAAATTCCCCTGGGGAGTCAGGCCTGGTCACCTGTTCAGAGGTGGAACTCAGCTTTCTTCTCGAGTTGTAAAAGGGGTGTTAGGCCATATTTGAGTTGCATTTGTACCTGGAGATTCTATCGACAATGCTCGGGGAGTCAGTTCTCCACTCCTCTTGTGAGTTGATACTCGAGGATACACTTGAATCTGTGCAGTGGAATCAGACAATGTCTCTAGTGTGTGGGGACATCCATACCATTTCCATTTTTGTTTTGAAACCCTGGGGACCCTCCCGAGATTAAAGGTGGTACCAGGCTGCTCCTACTGTGCAACGGAACGCCTGGATTCCATTTCAGACAAAGCAGGGGAATCGACTGTCATCTGGAAAAGAGGACTGTAAAAAGGTGCACTTTGTCAGTTGTGGCAGGAAACTCGGTGTTCCTCTCGATTGGGGCTCTGTATGTCACTGTAATTTTTGAGTCTCATAAAGGATGTTATGTAACCTTTCCAGTTTCAAGCGGGAATGTGGGATTTTTCTTGAGACTCTGCAGTGGAAACGTTCCTTATATCAACTTGTGGGCAAAATCGTATGGTTTTCTAGTATTGCGGCAGGAAGCTTGGGGCTCCTCTTGAGTTGCGTTGGGAAACTCAGGAACTCACTAGTGTGATCCCAGGTAAGCCAGGTCTCCTTTCATGATCGAAGGGGAACCTCGGGATTCCTCTCAAGGCACTGTATAGGAATACGGCCTCATCTCCAGTTGAGTCTGTTAATTGTGTGCTCCTCTTCCGTGTGGACGGCGTTTTTGGGAATTTCTTTGGTCGGATAAAGGGTGTCAAGTACCCATTTGAGTTTCAAGTGGGAATGTGGGAATTTTCTTGAGACTCTGCAGTGGAAAATTATCTCATCTCGGATTGAGGGCCTACTGTTGTGTTTTCTCTCTAGTTGCGGCGGGAAGCTTGGGTTTCTTCTGGATTTCCAACGCGGACCTCAGGAACTCGCTCGTGTTGCCCCAGAGAAGTCAGGTGTCCTATCATGTTGGATGGAGAACCTAGGGATTCCTCTCGAGGCCCAGCAGAGAAATAGGGCCACATCTAGCGTTGAGTTGGCCAACTGTGTTTTCCTCGCCAGTGGCAACAGGGATCTCGGGGTTCCTCTCAAATTTCACCTGGGAGTCAGGCCTCGTCTCACGTTTATACATGGCACTTCGCTTTCTTCTCAAGTTGTAAAAGGGGTGTCAGGCCACAGTCTACTTGAATTGTACCTGGGGATTGTATCGAGTATGGTCGGGGAGTCAGGTCTCCACTCTCCTTGTGAGTTGATACTCAAGGATACATTTGAATCTGTGCAGTGGAATAAGACAATACCTCGAGTTGGTGGGAACACCCGTACCTTTTCCATTTGTGTTTTGAAAATCAAGGGATCCTCCCGAGTTACAAGGTGGTACCGGCCTCCTCGTACTGTGCGACCGGAACATCCGGGTTCCATTCCAAAGAAAGCAAGGGAATCGTCTGTCATCAGGAAAAGAGGACTGGGAAATGGGGCACTTTGTCAGTTGTGGCAGGAAACTCGGTGATCCTCTCAATTGGGGCTGGGTCAGTTCAGTTAAGTTCAGTCACTCAGTCGTGTCCGACTCTCTGTGACCCCACGAATCAGAGCAAGCCAGGTCTCCCTGTCCATCACCAACTCCCGGAGTTCACTCAAACTCATGTCCATCGAGTCGGTGATGCCATCCAGCGATCTCATTCTCTGTCGTCCCTTTCTTCTCCCGCCCCCAAACTTTCCCAGCATCAGAGTCTTTTCCAGTGAGTCAACTCGTCGCATGAGGTGGCCAAAGTATTGCAGTTTCAGCTTTAGTATCAGTCCTTCCAATGAACACCCAGGATTGATCTCCTTTAAAATGGACTGGTTGGATCTCCTTGCAGTACAAGGGACTCTCAAAAGTCTTCTCTAACACCACAGTTCAAAAGCATCAATTCTTTGGCGATCAGCTTTCTTCACAGTCCAAATCTCACATTCATACATGACCATGGGAAAAACCATAGCCTTGACTAGACTGACCTTGGTTGGCAAAGTAATGTCTCTGCTTTTTAATATACTACCTAGGTTGGTGATAACTTTCCTTCCAAGGAGTAAGCATCTTTTAATTTCATGGTTGCAATCAGCATCTGCAGTGATTTTGGAGCCCAAAAAATAAAGTCTGACACTGTTTCCACTGTTTTTCCATCTATTTCCCATGAAGTGTTGGGACCAGATGCCATGATCTTTGTTTTCTGAATGTTGAGCTTCAAGCCAACCTTTTCACTCTCCTCTTTCACTTGCATCAAGAGGCTTTTGAGTTCCTCTTCACTTTCTGCCATAAGGGTGGTGTCATCTGCATATGAGGTTATTGGTATTTCTCCTGGCAAACTTGATTCCAGCTTGTGCTTCATCCATCCCAGCGTTCCTCATGATGTATTGTGCATATAAGTTAAATAAGCAAGGTGACAATATACAACCTTGACGTACTCCTTTTCCTATTTGGAACCAGTCTGTTGTTCCATGTTCATTTCTAACTGTTGCTTCCTGACCTGCATACAGGTTTCTCAAAAGGCAGGTCAGGTGGTCTGGGATTCCCATCTCTTTCAGTATTTTCCTCAGTTTATTATATTGTGATCCACACAGTCAAAGGCTTTCGCATAGTCAATGAAGCAGAAATACATGTTTCTTTTTTCTGGAACTCTCTTGCTTTCTCCATGATCCAGCAGATGTTGGCAATTTGAACTCTGTTGCCTTTGCCTTTTCTAAAACCTGCCTGAACATCTGGGAGTTCTCTGTTCACATATTGCTGAAGCCTGGCTTGGAAAATTTTAAGAATAACTTTACTAGCGTGTGGTGTAATTTTTGAGTTGTGTAAAGGATTTTAAGTAACCTGTCGAATTTCAAGCGGGAATGTGGGATTTCTCTTGAGAATCTGCAATGGAAATGATCCTCATCTCGCCTTGAGGGCAGAATCTTGTGGTTTTTCTCTAGTTGCGGCAGTAAGTTTTGGGTTCCCTCTCGAGTTGTGACGTGGACCTCAGGAACTCTCTCGTGTTGCTTCAGGGAAGTCAGGTCCCCTTTTGTGTTGGAAGTGGAACTTCGGGATTACTCTCGAGCCGTTAACTGAGAAAAAGGCCTCATTTCGAGTTGATTGCATAAATTGTGTGCTCCTCTCCAGCAAGAGAGTTTCAGAAAAACATCTATTTCTGCTTCATTGACTATGCCAAAGCCTTTGACTGTGTGGATCACAATAAACTGTGGAACATTCTGAAAGAGATGGGAATCCCAGACCACCTGACCTGCCTCTTGAGAAACCTGTATGCAGGTCAGGAAGCAAAAGTTAGAACTGGACATGGAAAAACAGACTGGTTCCAAATAGGAAAAGGAGTACGTCAAGGTTGTATATTGTCACCTTGCTTGTTTAACTTATATGCACAATACATCATGAGGAACGCTGGGCTGGAAGAAGCACAAGCTGGAATCAAGATTGCCGGGAGAAATATCGGTAACCTCAGATATGCAGATGACACCACCCTTATGGCAGAAAGTGAAGAGGAACTCAAAAGCCTCTTGATGCAAGTGAAAGAGGAGAGTGAAAATGTTGGCTTGAAGCTCAACATTCAGAAAACAAAGATCATGGCATCTGGTCCCATCACTTCATGGGAAATAGATGGGGAAACAGTGGAAACAGTGTCAGACTTTATTTTTTGGGCTCCAAAATCACTGCAGATGCTGATTGCAGCCAGGAAATTAAAAGACGCTTGCTCCTTGGAAGGAAAGTTATGACCAACCTTGATAGTATATTAAAAAGCAGAGACATTACTTTGCCAACACAGGTCCGTCTAGTCAAGGCAATGGTTTTTCCCGTGGCCATGTATGGATGTGAGAGTTGGACTGTGAAGAAAACTGATCACCGAAGAATTGATGCTTTTGATCTGTGGTGTTGGAGAAGACTCTTGAGAGTCCCTTATACTGCGAGGAGATCCAACCAGTCCATTCTAAGGGAGATCAATCCTGGATGTTCATTGGAGGGACTGATGCTAAAGCTGAAACTCCAATACTTTGGCCACCTCATGCGACGAGTTGACTCACTGGAAAAGACTCTGATGCTGGGAAAGGTTGGGGGCGGGAGGAAAAGGGGAGGACGGAGAATGAGATGGCTGGATGACATCACCAACTCTGTGGACATGAGTTTGAGTGTACTCCGGGAGTTGGTGATGGACAGGGAGGCCTGGCGTGCTGTGGTTCATGGGGTTGCGGAGAGTTGGACATGACTGAGTGACTGAACTGAACTGAACTGAACGGAACTGAACTCCAGTCCTGACTGCTATGTTAGGGAAGTATTTGAGTCGCATAAAGGGTGTCAAGTACCCATTCGATTTTCTAGTGGGAATGTGGGATTTTTCTTGAGACTGCAACAGAAAATTTCCTCATCTCCCATTGATGGGGGAATCTTGTGGTTTTTCTAGAATTGCAGAGGGAAACTTGGGGTTCCTTCCGAGTTTTGACCAGGACCTGAAGATCTGGCTCTTGTTTTCCCAGGGATGTCAGGTCTCCTTTCCTGTTGGCAGGGGAACCTCGGGATTTCTTTTGAGGCGTGGAATGGGAATAGGGCCTCATGTTTAGTTGAGTCTGGACGGCTATGTCAGGGAACGTTTTGAGTCGCATAAAGAGTGTTAAGTACCCATTCGAGTATCAAGCGGTAGGTAATGTGGCGTTTCTCTTGAGTCTCTGCAGTGGAAAATTTTCTCATCTCGGATTGAGGGCATGTACTTGTGGTTTTTCTCGAGTTGAGGCGGGAAGCTAGGGTTTCTTCTGGAGTTTCGATGGGGAACTCAGGAACTCTCTCATGTTGCCCCAGGGAAGTCAGGTATCTATCATGTTGGATGGGGAACCTTGGGATTCCTCTCAAGGCGCAACAGAGAAATAGGGCCACATATAGTGTTGAGTTGGTCAACTCTGTGTTCCTTGCCAGTGGCGACAGGGATCTCAGGGGTTGCTCTCAAAATTCACCTGGTAGTCAGGCCACGTTTCGTGTTCAGACATGGAACTCTGCTTTCTTCTCAAGTTGTAAAAGGGGTGTCAGGCCAGAGTCAAGTTAAATTTGTATCTGGATATTGTATCGAGAATGCTCGGGGAGTCTGGTCTCCAATCCTCTTGTGAGTCGGTACTCTAGGATACATTTGAATCTCCGCAGTGAAATCAGACAATATCTCGTGTGGGTGGGGACATCCGTACCTTTTCCAATTGTGCTTTGAAACCCTAGCTATGCTCCCCAGTTTCAAGTTGGTACTGGCCTCCACATACTCTGTGACCAGAACGTCCAGATTCCATTCCAGGGAAAGCAGGGGAATCGACTCTCATCTGGAAAAGAGGACGGGAAAATGGGTCAATTTGTCAGTTGTGGCAGGAAACTTAGTGTTCCTCTTGGATGGGGCTGGATTTGTACATGTAATTTTTGAGTCGCCTAAAGGACGTTAAGTGTCCTGTGGAGTTTCAAGCGATAATGTGGGATTTCTCTTGAGGATCTGCAATGGAAAATTCCTCATCTCGCATTAAGGGGAGAATCTTGTGGTTTTTCTCGAGTTGCAGAGGGAAGCTTGTGGTTCTTATCGAGTTCCAAAGGGGACGTCGGGTACTCGCTTGTGTTGCCTCATGGAAATCAGGTCTCCTATCGTGCTGGAGGGAGAACCTCGTTATTCCTCTCGAGGTGCAGCAGAAAAATAGTGCTCATCTAGCGTTGAGTCCGTCAACTGTGTGTTTTATTCCACTGATGACAGGGATTTCGGGGTTTTTCTCAAAATTCACCAGGGGAGTCAGGCCTCGTCCCTTGTTCAGACATGGAACTCTGCTTTCTTTTCGAGTTGCAAAAGGGGTGTTAGCCAAAGTCGAGCTGAATATGTACCTAGAGATTGTATCGAGTATGCTCGGGGAGTCAGGTCTCCACTCGTCTTTTGTGTTGATACTCGAGGATAAATTTGAATCTGCAGTGGAAACAGACAATATCTCGAGTGGGTGGGTACATCGGTACCTTTTCCAATTGTGTTTTGAAACCCCGGGGACCCTCCTGAGATTAAAGGTGGTACCGGCCTCCTCCTACTGTGCGACGGAACGTCCAGATTCCATTTCAGACAAAGCAGGGGCACAGACTGTCATCTGGTAAAGTGGACTGGAAAACGGGGTGCTTTGTCAGTTGTGGCAGGAAATTCGGTGTTCCTTCGATTGGGGCTGGGTATGTCTGTGTAATTTTTGAGTCACATAAAGGATGTTAAGTAACCCGTCTAGTTTCAAGCGTGAATTTGGATTTCTCTTTAGAATCTGCAACGGAAATGTTCCTTTTATCGGCTTGAGGGCAAAATCTTGTGGATTTTCTCGAGTTGCGGCGGGAAGCATGGGGTCCTTTTCGAGTTGTGACGGGGATCTCAGGAACTCGCTCATGTTGCTTCAGGGAAGTCTGGTCTCATTTCCTGTTGGAAGGTGAACTTCGGGATTACTCTCCAGCCGTTAAATGGGAAGAGGGCCTCATCACAAGTTGAGTCCGTAAACTGTATGCTCCTCTTCACTGGGGATGGCTATGTTAGGGAAATTTTGAATGGCATAAAATGTGTCAAGTACCCTTTCGAGTTTCAAGTGGGAATGTGGAATTTCTCTAGACTCTGCAGCAGAAAATTTTCTCATCTCGGATTGAGGGAGTGTTCTTGTGGTTTTTATCGAGTTGAAGTGGGAAGCTTCGGGTTCTTCTCTAGTTGCGCCAGGACATCAGGGTCTCGCTCATGTTGCCCCAGGGAAGTCAGGTTACCTATCGTGTTGGAAGGGGAACCTCAGGATTCCTCTCGAGGCGCAGCAGAGGAATAGGGCCACATCAAGCGTTGAGTCAGTCAACTGTTTTTTCCTCGTCAGTGGCGACAGAGATCTTGGGGTTGTCTCAAAATTCACCAGGGGAGTCAGGCCTCATCTCGTGTTCAGACATGGAACTCCTCTTTCTTCTCGAGTTGTAAAAGGGGTGTTAGGCCACAGTCGAGTTGAAATTGTACCTGGAGATTGTATCGAGTATGCTTGGGGAATCAGGTCTCCACTCGTCTTGTGAGTTGATACTCGAGGATACATTGAATCAGTGCAGTGGAATCAGACAATATTTAGAGTGGGTGGGGACATACCTACCTTTTCCTTTGTGTTTTTAAAAACCTGGAATCCCCGTGAGTTTCAAGGTGGTACCAGCCTCCTCGTACTGTGCAACCGGAAGTTCCGGATTCCATTGAAGAGAAAGCTAGGAAATCGACTGTATTCTGGAAAAGAGGACTGGAAAATGGGGCACTTTGTCAGTTGTGGCAGGAAACTCGGTGTTACTTCGATTGGGCTGGGTATGTCTGGGTAATTTTTGAGTCACATAAAAGATATTCAGTAACTCGTCGAGTTTCAAGGGGGAATTTGGATTTCTCTTGAGAATCTGCAACGGAAATTTTCCTCATTTCGGCTTGCGGGCAAAATCTTGTGGTTTTTCTCAAGTTGCGGTGGGAAACATGGGGTCCCTTTCTTGTTGGTACAGGGACCTCAGGAACTCGCTCATGTTGCTTCAGGGAAGTCAGGTCTCATTTCCTGTTGGAAGGGGATCTTCGGTATTACTCTTGAGCAGATAAAATGGAATAGGGCGTCATCTCGAGTTGAGTCCGTAAATTGTGTGCTCCTCTCCAGTGGGGACGGCTATGTTAGGGAACATTTTGAGTTGCATAAAGGGTGTCAAGTAGCCATTCGACTTTAAGGTGGGAATGTGAGATTTCACTTGAGACACTGTAGTAGAAAGTTCCTCATCTCGCATTGATTGTTGAATCTTTTGGTTTTCCTAGATTTGCGGTGAGAAGCTTGGGGAACCCCTCGAGTTGCGATGGGGACCTCAGGTACTTGCTCGTGTTTTCCCAGGAAAGTCAGGTCTCCTTTCATTGGAAGGGGAACCTCGGGATTCCTCTCGACACACGGTAGAGGAATAGGGCCGCATCTAGTGTTCTGTATGTAAATAGTGTGCTCCTCTTCAGTGTAGACGGCTATGTAGAGGAAGTTTTTGAGTCGCATAAAGGGTGTCAAGTACCCGTTTTAGTTTCAAGTGGGAATGTGGGATTTCTCTTGAGACTCTGCAGCAGAAATGTTCCTCATCTCACATTGATGGGGGAATCTTGTGGTTTTTCTCAAGTTGCGGCGGGCAGCTTGAAGTCCCTCTCGAGTTGCGACGGGGACTTCAGGAAATCACACGAGTTGCTTCAAAGAAGTCAGGTCCCCTTTTGTGTTGGAGGGGAATTTCGGGATTACTCCCGTGACATTAAATGGGAATAGGGCCTCATCTCTATTTGAGTCCATAAATTGTGTGCTCCTCTTCAGTGGGGACAGCTATGTTAGGGAACTTTCTGAGTCACATAAAGGATGTCAAGTACCTGTTCTAGTTTCAAGCGGGAACGTGGGATTTCTCTTGAGACTCTGCAGTAGAAAATTTCCTCATCTCTTATTGATGGGTGAATCTACTGATTTTTCACGAGATGGGGCAGGAAGCTTGGGGTTACTCTCAAGTTGCGACAGGAACCTCAGGAAGTCACTCGTGTTGTCCCAGGGAAGTCAGGTCTCCTTTTGTGCGGAAAGGGGAACCTCGGGATTCCTCTCGAAATGTGGAAGAGGAATAGGGCCGCATCTAGCATTGACTATGTCAACTGTGTGTTCCTTTCCAGTGGACACAGGGATGTCGGGGTTACTCTCAAAATTAACAGTTGTAGTCAGGCCTAGTCTCGTGTTTAGACTTGGAACTCCACTTTCTTCTAGAGTTGTAAAAGGGCTGTTAGGCAACAGTTCAGTTCAGTTCAGTTGCTCAGTCGTGTCTGACTCTTTGCGACCCCATGAATCACAGCACGCCAGGCCTCCCTGTCCATCACCAACTCCCGGAGATCACTCAAACTCATGTCCATCGAGTCAGTGATGTCATTCAGCCATCTCATTCTCTGTCGTCCCCGTCTCCTCCCACCCCCAATCCCTCCTAGCATCAAAGTCTTTTCCAGGGAGTCAACTCGTCTCATGAGGTGGCCAAACTATTGGAGTTTCAGCTTTAGCATCAGTCCTTCCAATGAACACCCAGGATTGTTTTCCTTTAGAATGGACTGGTTGGATGTTTTTGCAGTCCAAGGGAATCTCAAGAGTCTTCTCCAGCACCACAGTTCTAAAACATCAATTCTTCAGCGATCAGCATTCTTCACAATCCAACTCTCACATCCATACATGACCACGGGAAAAACCACTGCCTTGACCAGACGGACCTTGGTTGGCAAAGTAATGTCCTTGCTTTTTAATATGCTATCTAGGTTGGTTATAAATTTCCTTCCAAGGAGTAAGCATCTTTTAATTTCATGGCTGCAATCAACATCTGCAGTGATTTTGGAGCCCCAAAAAATAAAGTCTGACACTGTTTCCACTGTTTCCCCATCTATTTTCCATGAAGTGATGGGACCAGATGCCCTGATCTTCGTTTTCTGAATGTTGAGCTTCAAGCCAACATTTTCACTCTCTTATTTCACTTTCATCAAGAGGCCTTTGAGTTCCTCTTCACTTTCTGCCATAAGGGTGGTGTCATCTGCATATCTGAGGTTATTGATATTTCTCCCAGCAATCTTGATTCCGGCTTGTGCTTCTTCCAGCCCAGCGTTCCTCATGATGTACTCTGCATATAAATTAAATAAGCAGGGTGACAATATACAACCCTGACGTACTCCTTTTCCTATTTGGAACCAGTCTGTTGTTCCATGTCCAGTTCTAACTGTTGCTTCCTGACCTGCATACAGGTTTCTCAAGAGGCAGGTCAGGTGGTCTGGTATTCCCATCTCTTTCAGAATGTTCCACAGTTTATTTTGATCCGCACAGTCAAAGCCTTTAGCATAGTCAATGAAGCAGAAATAGATGTTTTTCTGGAACTCTTGCTTTCTCCATGATCCAGCGGATGTTGGCAATTTGATCTCTGGTTCTTCTGCCTTTTCTAAAACCTGCTTGAACATCTGGAAGTTCATGGTTCACATATTGCTGAAGCCTGGCTTGGAGAATTTTGAGCATGATTTTACTAGCATATGAGATGAGTGCAATTGTGCAGTAGTTTCAGCATTACTTGGCATTCCCTTTCTTTGGGATTGTAATGGGGACTGACCTTTTCCAGTCCTGTGGCCACTGTTGAGTTTTCCAAATTTGCTGGCATACTGTGTTCGGCACTTTCACAGCACAGTCGAGTTGAATTTGTACCTGGAGATTGTATCGAGGATGCTCAGGAAGTCAGGTCTCCACTCGTTTTGTGAGTTGATGCATTTGAATTTTTGCATTGGAATCAGACAACATCTTGAGTAGGTTTGGACATCGTTACTTTTCCAATTGTGTTTTGAAACCCTGGGGACTCTCCAGAGATTTAAGGTGGTACCGGCCTCCTCCTACTGTGCGAACAAACATCCGGATTTCATTTCAGACAATGCAGGGGGATAGACTGTCATGTGAAAAATAGAACTGGAAAACGGGGCACTTTATCAGTTGTGGCAGGAAACTCGGTGTTCCTCTCATTTGAGGCTGAGTATGTTGGTGTCATTTCTCAGTTGCCTAAAGGATGTTAAGTAACCTGTCGAGTTACAAGTGGAATATGGGATTTCTCTTGAGACTCTGCAGTGGAAAAGTTCATCATCTAGCATTGAGGGGAGAATCTTTTGGTGTTTCTCCTATTGTGGCGGGAAGCTTGCTGTTCTTCTCGAGTTGCGACGGGGACCTCAGGATTCACTCGTGTTGCCACAGATAACTCAGGTCTCCGATCGTGTTGAAAGGAGGACGTCGGGATTGCTCTCGAGGTGCAGCAGAGGAATATTGCCGCATCTAGCATTGAGTTGGTCAACTGTGTGTTCTTCACCTGTGGCCACAGGGATCTCGGGGTTACTCTCAAAATTCACCTGGGGAGTCAGGCCTCGTCACGTGTTCAGACATGAAACTCCGCTTTCTTCTCGAGTTGTAAAAGGGGTTTTAGGCCACTGTCGAGATGAATTTTTACCTGGAGATTGTATCAAGAATGCTCAGGGTGTCAGTTCTCAACTGGTCTTGTGAATTGATACTCAAGGATACATTTGAATCTGTGCAGTGGAATCAGACAATATCTCGAGTGGGTGGGGACATCAGTACCTTTTGGTATTGTGTTTTGAAACCCAGGGGACTCTCCCGAGATTCAAGGTGGTATAAAGGATAAGTACCCTGTCGATTTTCAGGCGGGAATGTTCAATTTCTCTTGAGACTCTTCAGCGAAAAATTTCCTCATTTCTCCTTGTGGGCAGAATCCTGTGGTTTTTCTTGAGTTGTGGCAGGATGTTTTGAGTCCCTCTAGGTTTGAGACTCAGACCTCAGGAACTTGCTTGTTTTGCTTCAGGGAAGCCAGGTTCCCTTTTGCTTTGGACAGGGTAATTTCTGGATTGCTCTGGAGAGGTTAAATGGGAATAGGACCTCATCACTAGTTGAGTCCTTCAATTTTGTGCTTCATTCCAGTGGGGACGACTAAGTTAGGGAACTTTATGAGTCGCATAAAGGGTGTCAAGTACCCGCTCAAGTTTCAAGCGGGAATGTGGGATTTCTCTAGAGACTGCAGCAGAAAGTTTCCTCATCTTCCATTGATGAGGGAATCTTGTGGTTTTTCTCGAGTTGCAGAGGGAACCTTGGGGTTCCTCTCGAGTTGCGACTGGGAACGAAGGAGCTGTATCTTGTTGTCCCAGTGATGTCAGTTCTCCTTTCGTGTAGGCAGGGAAACTCGGGACTTCTCTTGAGGTGTGGAATGGGAATTAGTCCTCATCTTGAGTTGAGTCCGTAAATTGTGTGCTCCTCTCCACTGGGTACGGCTATGTTAGGGAACTTTTTTAGTCACATAAAGGGTGTCAAGTACCTGTTCGAGTTTCAAGCGGAAATGTGAAATTTGTCTTGAGACTCTGCAGTAGAAAAGTTCCTCATCTCCCATTGATGGGGGAATCTTGCAGTTTTTCTCGAGTTGTGGCGGAAGATTGTGGTCTCCCTCGAGTGGCGACGGGGACCTCAGGAACTACCTCAAGATGCTTCAGGGAACTCAGGTCCCCTTTTGTGTTGGAAGGGTAATTTCGGGATTACTCTCAAGCCATTAAATGATAATAGGGCCACATCTCAATTTGAGCCTAATAAATTGTGTACTGCTCTCCACCAGGGATGGCTATGTCAGGGAACTTTTTGAGTCGCATAAAGCGTGTTAAGTACCCATTCGAGTATAAAGTGGTAATGTGGTATTTCTCTTGAGACTCTGCAGCGGAAAATTTTCTCATCTCGGACGAGGGCATGTTTTTGTGTTTTTTCTCCAGTTGCGGCGGGAAGCTTGGGGTCCCTCTCGAGTTGGGACGGGGACCTCAGGAACTCGATGGTGTTGCTTCAGGGAAGTCAGGTCTCCTTTTGTTTTGGAAGGGGAGCCTCGGGATTCCTCTCGAGGCACACAGAGGAATAGGTGTCAACTGTGTGTTCATCTCCAGTGGTGACAGGGATCTCGGGGTTGCTCTCAAAATTCACCATGGGAGTCAGGCCTCGTCTCGTGTTCAGACATGGAACTCTGCTTTCTTCTCGAGTTGTAAAAGGAGTGTTGGGCCACATTAGAGTTGAATTTTACCTGGAGATTGTATCGAGTATGCTCGGGGAGTCAGGTCTCCACTCGTCTTGTGAGTTGATACTTGAGGACACATTTGAATCTATGAAGTAGAATCAGTCAATATCTCGAGTGGGTGGTAACAACGGAACTTTTTCCAATTATGTTTTGAAACCCTTGGGACCATCCCGAGATTCAGGGTGGTACCAGCCTCCTCCTACTGAGTGACGGAACATCCGGATTCCATTTCAATCAAAGCAGAGGAATAGACTGTCATCTGGAAAAGAGAACTGGAAAATGGGCAATTTGTCAGTTGTGGCAGTAAACTTGGTGTTCCTCTCGATTGGTGCTGCTTATGTCGGTGTAATTTTTGAGTCTCATAAAGGATGTTAAGTATCCTGTCGTGTTTCAAGCGGGAATGTGGGATTTCTCTTGAGAATCTGCAACGGAAATGTTCCTCATCTCGCCTTGATGGCAGAATCTTGTGGTTTTTCTCGAGTTGCGGCGGGAAACTTGGGGTCCCTCTGGAGTTGTGATGGTGACCTAGCGAATTTGCTCCAGTTGATTCAGGGACGTCAGTTCCCCTTTTTTTGTTGGAAGTGGAACTGAGGATTACTCTCGAGCCGATAAATTGGAATAGGGCCTCATCTCGAATTGAGTCCGTAAGTTGTGTGCTCCTCTGCAGTAGGGACGGCTATGTTAGGGAACATTTTGAAACGCATAAAAGGTGTCAAGTAGCCGTTCGAGTTTCAAGTGGGAATGTGAGAATTCACTTGAGACACTGTAGCAGAAAGTTCCTCATCTCGCATTGATTTGTGAATCTTGTGCTTTTTCTAGAGTTGTGGCAGGCAGCTTGGGGTTCCTCGTGATTTGCGACGGGAAACTCAGGAACTTGGTCGTGTTGCCCTAGGGAACTCATATCTACATTCGTGTTTGACGGGGAACTTCAGGATTACTCTCGAGGCCTGGAAAGGGAATAGGGCCTCATCACGAGTTGAGTCCATAAATTGTGCGCTCCTCTCCAATCGGGATGTCTAGGTATGGGATATTTTTGAGTCGCATGAAGGGTGTCATTAACCCTTTCGAGTTTCAAGCGGGAATGTGGGATTTTTCTTGAGACTCTGCAGAGGAAAATTTTCTCATCTCGTATTGAGGGCATGTTCTTGTGGTTTTTCTCGAGGTGCAGCGGGAAGTATGGGGTCCTTTGGATTTGCGACGGGGACCACAGGAACTCGCTCATGTTGCTTCAAGGTAGTCAGGTCTTCTTTCGTGTTGGAAGGGGAACTTCAGGATTACTCTCAAGCCATTAAATGGGAATAAGGCCTCATCACAATTTGAGTCCGTAAATTGTGAGCTCCTCTCCAGTGTGTACGGCTATGTTAGGGAACTTTTTGATTCGCATAAAGAGTGTCAAGTACCCGTTCGATTTTCAAACGGGAATGTGGGATTTCTCTTGAGACTCTGCAGCAGAATATTCCTCATCTCGCATTATGTGAAAATCTTGTTTTCTCATGTTGCGGCCGGAAGATTGGTGTTCCTCTCGAGTTGCGACGCGGACCTCAGGATCTCACTTGTGTTGTCCCAGGCTTGTCACTTCTCCTTTCCTTGGAAGGGGAACCTCGGGATTCCTCTTGTAGCATGGTAGATGTATTGGGCCGTATCTAGTGTTCTGTACATAAATTGTGTGCTCCTCTTCAATATGGATGGCTATGTTGGGGAAGTTTTTGGATCGACTAAAGGGTGTTGAGTACTCTTTCTAGTTTCAAGCGGGAATATGGGATTTCTCCTGAGACTCTGCAGCGAAAATTCCTCATCTTGCATTGAAGGGAGGATCTTTTGGTGTTTCTCAAGTTGCGTGGGAAGCTTGGTGTTTCTCTCGAGGTGCAGCAGAGGAATAGGGTCACATCTAGCGTCGAGTCGGTCAACTGTTTGTTCCTCGCCAGTGGCAACAAGGATCTCGGGGTTGCTCTCAAAATTCACCAGGGGAGTCAAGCCTCGTCTCGTGTTCAGACATGGAACTCCGCTTTCTTCTCGAGTTGTAAAAGGGGTGTTAGGCTACAGTCGAGTTGAAATTGTACCTGGAGATTGTATAGAGTATGCTCGGGGAATCAGGTCTCCACTCGTCTTGTGAGTTGATACTCGAGGATACATTTGAATCAGTGCAGTGGAATCAGACTATATTTAGAGTGGATGGGACATCCGTACATTTTCCTTTTGTGCTTTGAATAACTGGGGATCCTCCCAAGTTTCAAGGTGTTACCAGCCTCCTAGTAATGTGCGACCGGTACGTCCGGATTCAGTTGAAGTGAAGCTAGGGAATCAACTGTGTTCTGGAAAAGAGGAATGGAAAATGGGACGCTTTGTCAGTTTTTGCAGGAAACTCGGTGTTCCTTCAATTGGGGCTGGGTATGTCTGTGTAATTTTTGAGTCGCATAAAGGATGTTAAGTAACCTGTCGAGTTTCAAGTAGGAATTTGGATTTCTCTTGAGAATCAGAAAAGGGAAATGTTCCTCATCTCAGCTTGAGGGCAAAATCTTGTGGTTTTTCTCGAGTTGCGGCGGGAAGCGTGTGGTCCCTTTCGAGTTGCGATAGGGACCTCAGGAACTCGCTCATGTTGCTCAAGGGAAGACAGGTCTCATTTCCCGTTGGAAGGGGATCTTCTGGATTACTCTCGAGCCTTTAAATGGGAATAGGGCCTCATCTCGAGTTGAGTCCATTAATTGTGTGTTCCTCTCCAGTGGGGACAGCTATGTTAGGGAACATTTTGAGTCACATAAATGGTGTCAAGTAGCCGTTCGACTTTCAATGAGAATGGGAGATTTCACTTGAGACACTGTAGCAGAAAGTTCTTCATCTGGCATTGATTGGGAAATCTTGTGGTTTTTCTAGAGTTGCGGTGAGAAGCCTGGGGTGCCTCTCGAGTTGCGACGGGGACCTTAGGTACTTGCTCGTGTTTTCCCAGGGAAGCCAGGTCTCCTTTCATTGGAAGGGGAACCTCCTGATTCCTCTCGAGGCACAGTAGAGGAATAGGGCCGCATCTAATCTTCTGTACGTAAATTGTGTGCTCCTTCTCAGTATAGACCGCTATGTAGAGGAAGTTTTTGAGTCGAATAAAGGGTGTCAAGTACCCGTTTTAGTTTCAAGTGGGAATGTGGGATTTCTCTTGAGATTATGCATCAGAAAATTTCCTCATCTCGCATTGATTGGGGAATCTTGTCGTTTTTCTCTAGTTGCGGCGGGAATCTTGGGGTTCCTCTCAAGTTGCGACAGAGACCTCAGGAACTCTCTCGTGTTGTCCCAGGGAAGTCAGGTCTCCATGGTGTTGGAACGGCAACCTTGGGATTCCTCTCGAGGCCCAGCAGAGGAATAGGGCCTCATCTAGCATTCAATCGGTAACCTGTGTGTTCCTCTCCAGTAAAGACAGGGATCTCGGGGTTGCTCTCAAAATTCACCTGGGGAGTCAGGCCTTGTTTCGTGTTCAGACATGGAACTCCGTTTTCTTCTCGAGTTGTAAAAGGGGTGTTAGGCCACAGTCGAGTTGAATTTGTACCTGGAGATTGTATCTAGAATGTTCGGGGAATCAGGTTTCCACTCGTCTTGTGAGCTGATTATGGAGGATACATTTGAATCGGTGCAGTGGAATCAAACAATATCTCGAGTGGGTAGGGACATCCGTACCTTTTCCAATTGTGTTTTGAAACCCCGGGGACATTTCCAGATTCAAGGTGGTACCAGCCTCCTCCTGCTGTGTGATGGAATGTCTGGATTCCATCTCAGAAACATCAGGAGAATAGACTGCCATCTTTTAAAGAGGACTGGAAAACGGGGTACTTTGTCAGTTGTGGCAGGGAACTCGGTGTTCCTCTAGATTGGGGCTGGGTATGTTGGTGTAATTTTTGAGTCGCGTAAAGGATTTTAAGGTACCTGTCGAGTTTCAAGCGGGAATGTGGGATTTCTCTGGAGAATCTGCAACGGAAATGTTCCTTATCTCGGCTTGAGGGCAAAATATTGTTGTTTTTCTCGAGTTGCCGCGGGAAGCATGCGGGGACTTTCGAGTTGCGATGGGGACCTCTGGAACTCACTCATGTTGCTTCAGGGAATTCAGGTCTCATTTGCTGTTGGAAGGGGAAGTTCGGGATTACTCTTGAGCCATTAAATGGGAATAGGGTGTCATCTCAACTTGAGTCTATAAATTGTGTGCTCCTCTCCAGTGGGGACAGCTATGTTAGGGAACATTTTGAGTCGCATAAAGGGTTTCAAGTACACTTCCGAGTTTCAAGCGGGAATGTGGGATTCCTCTTGAGATTCGTCAGCGGAAATATTCCTCATCTCAGATTGAGGGCATATTCTTCTGCTTTTTCTCGAGTTGTGGCCGGAAGCTTGGGGTCCCTTACGAGTTACAGGGACCACAGGAACTTGCTCCTGTTACTTCACGGAAGTCAGGTCCCCGTTTGTGTTACAAGGGGAACTTCGGGATTACTCTCTAGCCATTAAATGGGAATAGGGCCTCATCTCGAGTTCAGTTCGTAAATTGTGTGCTCCTCTCCAGTGGAGACGGCTAGGTTAGGGAACTTTTTGAGTTGCATAAATGGTGTCAAGTACCCATTCAAGTTTCCAGTGGGAATGTGGGATTTCTCTTGAAATTCTGCAGCAGAAACGTTTCTCATCAAGCATTGATGGGTAATCTTGTCATTTCACTCGTGTTGCGGCAGGAAGCTTGGGGTTCCTCTTGATTTGCGACGGGGATCTCAGGAACTTGCTCGGGTTGCCCCAGAGAAGTTAGGTCTCCTATCATGTTTCAAGGGGAACCTCAGGATTCCTCTCAAGACCTAGCAGAGGAATAGGGCCGCATCTAACGTTGAGTAGGTCAACTGTGTTTTCCTCTCCATTGGACATAGGGATCTCGGGGTTGCTCTCAAAATTTACCAGTGGAGTCAGGCCTTGTCTTCTGTTCAGACTTGGGACTCCGCTTTCTTCTCGAGTTGTAAAAGGGGTGTTAGGCCATAGTCGAGGTAAATTTGTACCTGGAGATTGTATTGAGAATGCTCGGGAAGTCAGGTCTCTACTCATCTTGTGAGTTGATACATTTGAATTTTTGCATTGGAATCAGACAATATCTCGAGTGGGTGTAGACATCTGTACCTTTTCCAATTGTGCTTTGAAACCCTGGGTCCCTCCAGAGATTTAAAGTGGTACCGGCCTCCTTCTACTGTGTGACCAAACATCTGGATTTCATTTCAGACAAAGCAGGGGGATCGACTGTCATGTGGAAAAGAGGACTGGAAAACGGGGCACTTTGTCAGTTGTGGCAGGAAGCTCGGTGTTCCTCTCAAATGAGGCTGGGTATGTCGGTGTCGTTTCTCAGTTGCCTAAAGGATAAGTAACCTGTTTAGTTTCAAGTGGGAATGTGGGATTTCTTTTGAGATTCTGCAGTGGAAACGTTCCTCATCTCAGCTTGTGGGCAAAATCGTATGGTTTTGCTCAAGTTGCGGTGGGAAGCTTGGGGTTCCTCTCGAGTTGAGAGGGGAAACTCAGGAACTCACTCGTGTTGTCCCAGGTAAGCAAGGTCTCATTTCGTGTTGGAAGGGGAACCTCGGGATACCTCTCGAGGCGTGGTAGAGGAATATGGCCTCATCTCGAGTTGAGTCCGTAAGTTGTGTGCTCCTCTTCAGTGTGGAAATATATGTCAGGGGAGTTTTTGGGTCAGATCAAGGGTGTCACGTACCAGTTCGAGTTTCAAGCGGGAATATGGGATTTCTCATGAGACTCTGCAGCAGAAAATTTTTTCTTCTCAGATTGAGGGCATGTTCTTGTGGTTTTTCTCGAGTTGGGGCGGGAATCTTGGATTTCTTCTGGAGTTTCAACGGGGACCTCAGGAACTCGCTCATGTTGCTTCAGGGAAGTTAGGTCTCCTTTCGTGTTGGAAGGGGAACTTCGGGGTTGCTCTCGAGATGTTAAAGGGAAGCTTTAGCTCCCTCTCGAGTTGCGCCAGGGACCTCAGGAACTCGCTCATGTTGCTTCAGGGAAGTCAGGTCCCCTTTTGTGTTGGAAGGGTAACTTTTGGATTACTCTCGAGCCGTTAAATGTTAATAGGGCCTCATCTCGAGTTGAGTCGGCAAATTGTGTGCTCCTCTCCAGTGGGGACGGCTATGTTAGGGAACTTTTTGAGTCGCATAAAGGGTGTCAAGTACCCGTTCGATTTTCGAGCGGGAATGGGAATTTCTCATGAGATTCTGCAGCAGAAAAATTCCTCATCTCGGATTGATGGGGGAAAGTTATCATTTTTCTCGAGTTGCGGTGGAGAGTTGGGGTACCTATTTATTTCTGAAGGGGACCTCAAAAACTCGCCCACGTTGTCCCAGTGAAGTAAGGTCTTCTTTCAGGTTGGAAGAGGAACCTCGGGTTTCCTCTCGAGGCCCGGTAGAGGAATAGGGCCTCATCTAGTTTTGTGTGGGTAAATTGTGTGCTCCTCTTCAATGTGGATGGCTATGTCAGGGAAGTTTTTGGGTCGCATAAAGTGTGTCAAGTACCCGTTCGAGTTTCAAGCGGCAATGTGGGATTTCTCTTGAGACTCTGCAGCGGAAATATTCCTCATCTCGCTTTGAGGGGATAATTTTGTGGTGTATCTCAAGTTGCGGCGGGAAGCTTGGGTTTCTTCTCGAGTTCCAACGGGGACCTCAAGAACTCGCTCATGTTGCCCCAGGGAACTCAGGTCTCCTATTGTGCTGAAAGGGGAAACTCGGGATTCCTCTATAAGGAGCAGCAGAGAAATAGGGCGGCATCTAGCGTTGAGTCGGTCAACTGTGTGTTCCTTGCCAGTAGGGACAGTGATCTCCGGGTTGCTCTCAAAATTCACCTGGGGTGTTAGGATTCGTCTCTTATTCAGACATGGAACTGAACTTTCTTCTCGAGTCGTCAAAGGGGTGTTAGGCCATATTAGATTTGAATTTGTACCTGAGGTTTGTATCGAGTATGCTCGGGGAGTCAGATCTCCACTCGTTTTGTGAATTGATACTCGAGTATACATTTGAATCTGTGCTGTAGAATCAGACAATATCTCGAGTGGTTGGTGACATCCGTACCTTTTCCATTTGTATTCTGAAAACCTGTGGATCCTATCGAGTTTCAAAATGGTACCCGCCTCCTCGAACTGTGAGACCAGAACGTCAGGATTCCATTCCAGAGAAAGCAGAGGAATCGACTCTCATCTGTATAATAGGACTGGAAAACGGGGCAATTTGTCAGTGTGGCAGGAAAATCGGTGTTCCTCTCGATTGGGGCTGTGCATGTCGGTTTAATTTTTGAGTCGCATAAAGGATCTTAAGTAACCTGTTGAGTTTCAAGCAGGAATGTGGAATTTATCTTGAGATTCTGCAGCAAAAAATTCCTCATCTCGAATTGATGGGGGAACGTTGTTATTTTTCTCGAGTTGTGGCAGAAGGCTTGGGGTTCCTATCGAGTTGCGATGGGTACCTCAGGAACTCGCTTACGTTTTCTCAGGTATGTTAGGACTCCTTTGCTGTTGGACGGGGAACCTCAGGTTTCCTCTCGAAGCATTGTATAGGAATAGAGTCACTTCTAGTGTTGTGTACGTCAATTGTGTGCTCCCCTTCAATGTGGATGGCTTTGTTGGGGAAGTTTTTGGGTCACATAAAGGTTGTCAAGTATCCTTTGGTTTTTCAAGCGGGAATGTGGGATTTCTATTGAGACTCTGCAGTGAAATGTTCCTCATCTCGCATTGAGGGGATAATTTTGTGGTGTTTCTCGAGTTGCGGCGGGAAGCTTGGGGTGTTTCACGAGTTGTGACGGGGACCTCAGGAACTCGCTCGTGTTGCCACAGTGAAGTCAGGTCTCTGATCTTTTTGGAAGGGGAACCTCGAGGTTTTTCTCGAGGTGCAGGAGAGAATGAGGCCCCATCTAGCATTGAGTCGGTCAACTGTGTGTTCCTTGCTAGTAGGGACAGCGAACTCGGGGATGCTCTCAAAATTCACCTTGGGAGTCAGGATTCATCTCTTGTTCAGACATGGAACTGCACTCTTCTCGAGTTGTCAAATGGGTGTTAGATCACATTAGAGTTGAATTTGTTCCTGGAGATTGTATTGAGTATGCTCGGGGAGTCAGGTCTCCAATTGTCTTGTGAGTTGATACTCGAGGATACATTTGAATCTGTGCAGTCGAATAAGACAATATCTCGAGTGGGTGGTGACATCCGTACCTTTTCCATTTGTGTTTTGAAAACCTGGGGATCCTCCCTAGTTTCAAGGTGGTACCCGCCTCCTCGTACTGTGCGTCTAGAACGTCAAGATTCCATTCCAGAGAAAGCAGAGGAATCCACTCTCATCTGGAAAATAGGGCTGGGAAATGGGGCAATTTGTCAGTGTGGCAGGAAAATTGGTGTTCCTCTCGACTGGGCCTGTGTATGTCGGTTTAATTTTTGAGTCGCATAAAGGATGTTAAGTAACCTGTCGAGTTTCAAGCGGGAATGTGGAATTTCTCTTGTGATTCTGCAATGGAAATGTTCCTCATCTCTCCTTGAGGGCAGAATCTTGTGGTTTTTCTTCAGTTGCGGCGGGAAGCTTGGACTCCCTATCAAGTTGCGCCGGGGACCTCAGGAACTTGCTCCTGTTGCTTCAAGGTAGTCAGGTTCCCTTTTGTTTTGGAAAGAGAACTTCGGGATTACTCTTGAGCCGTTGAAAGGGAATAGGGCCTCATCTCGATTTGAGTCCGAAAATTGTGTGCTCTTCTCCAGTGGCGACGGCTATGTTAGGGAACTTTCTGAGTCGCATAATGGCTGTCAAATACACGTTCGAGTTTCAAGCGAGAATGTGGGATTTCCCTTGAGATTCTGCAGCAGAAAATTACTTCATCTCGCATCGATGGGGGAACATTGTCGTTTTTCTCGAGTTGCAGTGGAAAGCTTGGGGTTCCGCTAGAATTGCGACGGGGACCTCAGGAACTCGCTCCTGTTGGACAAGGGAAATTAGGTCTCTTTTCGTGTTGGAAGGGGAATAGCGGGATTCCTCTCCAGGCACCGTAGAAAAATAGGGCCGCATTTAGTCTTGTGTACGTCAATTGTGTGCTCCTCTTCAAAGTGGACTGCTATGTCAGGGAAGTTTTTGGGTCGCATAAAGGTGTCAAGTACCCGTTCTAGTTTCAAGCGGGAATGTGGGATTTCTTTTGAGAATCTGCAGCGGAAATGTTCCTCATCTCGCATTGAGGGGATAATTTTGTGGTGTTTCACTAGTTGCGGATGGAAGCTTGAGGTTCTTCTCGAGTTGTGACGGGGACCTCAGAAACTCGCTCGAATTGAACCAGGGAAGTCAGGTCTCCTAACGTGATGGAAGGGGAACCTCAGGATTCCTCTCGAGGCACAGCATAGGAATAATGCTTCATCTAGCGTTTAGTCGGTCAACTGGGTGTTCCTTGCCAGTGGCGACAGGGATCTCAGGTTTGCTCTCAAAATTCACCTGGGAAGTCAGGCCTCGTCTCTTCTTCAGACATGGAACTGCGTTTTTTTCTCTAGTTGTTAACCGGGTGTTAAGCCACTTTAGAGTTGAATTTGTACCTGATGTTTGTATCGAGTATGCTCGGGGAGTCAGGTCTCCTCTAGTCTTGTGAGTTGATACTCGAGGATACATTTGAATCTGTGCAGTAAAATCAGAAAATGTCTCCAGTGGGTGTTGACATCTGTACCTTTACCATTTGTGTTTTGAAAACCTGGGATCCTCCCGAGTTTCAAGGTGTTACCTGCCTCCTCGAACTGTGTGACCAGAATGTCCGGATTGCATTCCAGAGAAAGCAGAGGAATCGACTTTCATCTGGAAAAGAGGCCTGGAAAATGGGGCAGTTTGTCAGTGTGGCAGAAAACTCGGTGTTCCTCTCTACTGGGGCTGTGTAGTTCGGTTTAATTTTTAAGTCTCATAAAGGATGTTAAGAAACCTGTCGAGTTTCAAGTGGGAATGTGGGATTTCTCTTGTGAATCTGAAACGGAAATATTTCTCATCTCGCCTTGAGGGCAGAATCCTGTGGTTTTTCTCGAGTTCCGGTGGGAAGCTTGGGCTTCCTCTCGAGTTGCGCCAGGGACCTCAGGAACTCGTTCGTATTGCTTCAGGGAAGTCAGGTCCCCTTCTGTGTTGGAAGGGGAGTTTTGGATTACTCTCGAGCCGTTAAATGCGAATAGGGCCTCATCTCGAGTTGACTTCGGAAATTGTGTGCTCCTCTCCAGTGGGGAAGGCTATGTTAGGGAAGTTTTGGAGTTGCATAAATGGTGTCAATACCTGTTCCCGTTTCAAGCGGGAATGTGGGATTTCTCTTGAGATTCTGCAGCAGAAAATTTCCTCATCTCGCATTGATGGGGGAACGTTGTTGGTTTTCTCGAGTTGCGGCAGAAAGTTTGGGGTTCCTCTCAAGTTGCGACGGGGACCTTAGGAACTCGCTCGTATTGTCCCAGGAAAGTTAGGACTCCTTTGCTGTTGGAATGGGAACTTCAGTTTCCTCTCAACGCATGGTATAGGAATGGGGCTGTATGTAGTGTTGTGTTAGTAAATTGTATGTTCCGCTTCAATGTGGACGGCTATGTCGGAGAAGTTTTTGGGTCGCATAAAATGTGTCAAGTACCCGTTCGAGTTTCAAGGGGGAATGTGGGATTTCTCTTGTGACTCTGCAGCGGAAACTTTCCTTATCTCTCATTGAGGGGATAATTTTGTGGTGTTTCTCGAGTTGCGGCGGGAAGCTTGGGGTTCACCTCGAGTTGAGACGGGAAACTCAGGAACTCGCTCGTGTTGCCCCAGGGAAGTCAGGTCACCTATCATGTTGGAAGGTGAACCATGGGATTCCTCTCGAGGCGCAGCAGAAGAATAGGTCCGCATCTATCGCTGAATCAGTAAAATGTGCGTTCCTTGCCAGTGGCAACGGGGATCTCGGGGGTCCCCTCAAAATTCACCTAGTCAGTCAGGCCTCGTCTCTTATTCAGACATGGAACTGTGCTTTCTTCTCGAGTTGTAAAACGGGTGTTAGGCCACATTTCAGTTCAATGCAGTTTAGTCGCTCAGTTGTGTCCGACTCTCCACGACCCCAGAATCACAGCACTTCAGGCCTTCCTGTCCATCACCAACTTCTGGAGTGCACTCAAACTCATGTCCACAGAGTTGGTGATGCCATCCATCCATCTCAATCTCCATCGTCCCCTTCTCCTCCAGTCCCCAACCTTTCCCAACATCAGAGTCTTTTCCAGTGAGTCAACTAGTCACATGAGGTGAGCAAAGTATTGGAGCTTAGGCTTTAGCATCAGTTCTTCCAATGAACACCAAAGATTGATCTCCTTTAGAATGGACTGGTTGGATCTCCTTGCAGTCCAAGGGATTCTCAAGAGTCTTCTCTAACACCACAGTTCAAAAGCATCAATTCTTCGGCGATCAGCTTTCTTCACAGTCCAACTCTCACATCCATACATGACCATGGGAAAAACCATAGCCTTGACTAGACGGACCTTTGTTGGCAAAGTAATGTCTCTGCTTTTTAATATATTGTCTAGGTTGGTCATAACTTTTCTTCCAAGGAGTAAGCGTCTTTCAATTTCATGGCTGTAATCAGCACCTGCAGTGACTTTGGAGCCCCCCAAAATAAAGTCTGACACTGTTTCCACTGTTTTCCCATCTATTTCCCATTAAGTGATGGGATCAGATGCCATGATCTTTGTTTTCTGAATGTTGAGCTTCAAGCCAACATTTTCACTCTCCTCTTTCACTTTCATCAAAAGCCCTTTGAGTTCCTCTTCACTTTCTGCCATAAGGGTAGTGTCATCTGCATGTCTGAGCTTATTGATATTTCTCCCAGTAATCTTGATTCCAGATTGTGCCTCTTCCAGACCAGCGTTCCTCATGATTTAATCTTCATGTATGTTAAATAAGCAAGGTGACAATATACAGCCTTAACGTACTCCTTTTCCTATTTGGAACCAGTCTGTTGTTCCATGACCAGTTCTAACTGTTGCTTCCTGACCTGCATACAGGTTTCTCAAGAGGCAGGTCAGGTGGTCTGGTATTCCCATCACTTTCAGAATGTTCCACAGTTTATTGTGATCCACACAGTCAAAGGCTTTGGCATAGTCAATGAAGCAGAAATAGATGTTTTTCTGGAACTCTCTTGCTTTCTCCATGATCCAGCGGATGTTAGCAATTTGATCTCTGGTGCCTCTGCCTTTTCTAAAACCTGCTTGAACATTTGGGAGTTCACCGTTCATATATTGCTAAAGCATGTGTTGGAGAATTTTGAGCATGACTTTACTAGCGTATGAGATGAGTGCAATTGTGCGGTAGTTTGAGCATTCTTTGGCATTGCCTTTCTTTGGGATTGGAATGAAGACTGACCTTTTCCAGTCCTGTGGCCACTGCTGAGTTTTCCAAATTTACTGGCCTTTGAGTGCAGAACTTTCACAGCATCATCCTTCAAGATTTGAAATAGCTCAACTGGATTTCCATCACCTCCACTAGCTTTGTTAGGTAAGGTGGAATGGCTGCACTTTCTTGGAGCAGCTGTGAAGAGATATCCCATGCCCAAGGTAAGAGAAACTCAAATAAGTCAGTAGGTATTGAGAGGGGGCATCAGAAGGCAGACACACTGAAATCATAATCACAGGAAACTAGTCAATCTGATCACATGGACCACAGCCGAATATGGTCCATTAGAGAAGGGAATAGCAAACCACTTCAGTATACTTGCCTTGAGAACCCCATGAACAGTTTCAAAGGGCAAAATGATAGGATACTGAATGAGGAATTCCCCAGGTCGGTATGTGCTCGGTATGCTACTGGAGATCAGTGGAGAAATAACTCTAGAAGGAATGAAGGGATGAAGCCAAAGAAAAACCACTACCCAGCTGTGGATGTGACCGGTGATAGAAGCAAGGTCCGGTGCTGTAAAGAGCAATATTGCATAGGGACCTGGAATGTTAGGTCCATGAATCAAGGCCAATTGGAAGTGATCAAACAGGAGATGGCAAATGTGAACATAGACATTCTAGGAATCAGTGAATTATAATGGACTGGAATGGGTGAATTTAACTCAGATGACCATTATATCTACTACCGTGGGCAGGAATCCCTTAGAAGAAACGGAGTAGCCATCATGGTCAACAAAAGAGTCCGAAATGCAGTACTTGGAAGAAATCTTAAAAACAACAGAATGATTTCTGTTTGTTTCCAAGGCAAACCATTCAATATTACAGTAATCCAAGCCTATGCCCCAACCAGTAACGCTGAAGAAGCCAAAGTTGAACGGTTCTATGAAGACCTACAAGACCTTTTAGAACTAACACCCAAAAAAGATGTCCTTTTCATTATAGGGGGCTGGAATGCAAAGTAGGCCACATTAGAGTTGAATTTTTACCTGGATATTTTATCGAGAATGCTCAGGGAATCACTTCTCCACTAGTCTTGTGAGTTGACACTCGAGGATACATTTGAATCTGTGCAGTAGAATCATGCAATATCTCGAGTGGGTGGTGACATCTGTACCTTTTCCATTTGTGTTTTTAAAACCTGGGATCCTCCCGAATTTCAAGGTGTTACCAGCCTCCTCAAAATGTGCGACCGGATCGTCCAGATTCTACTCCAGAGAAAGCAGAGGAATCGACTCTCATCTGGAAAAGAGGCCTGGAAAACGGGGCAATTTGTCAGTGTGGCAGAGAACTCGGTGTTCCTCTCGATTGGGGCTGTGTATGTCGGTTTAATTTTTGAGTAGCATAAATGATGTTAAGTAGGCTGTCGAGGTTCAAGCAGGAATGTGGAATTTCCTTTGTGAATCTGAAACGGAAATGTTCCCCATCTCGCCTTGAGGGCAGAATCTTGTGGTTTTTCTTGAGTTGCGGCGGGAAGCTAGAGCTTCCTCTCGAGTTGCGACGGCGACCTCAGGAACTCTCTCCTTTTGCTTCAGGGAATTCAGGTCCCTTTTTGTGTTGTGAGGGGAACTTCGGGATTACTCTCTTGAGGCATTAAATGCGAATAGGGCCTCATCTCGAGTTGAGTTCGTAAATTGTGTGCTCCTCTCCAGTGGGGACGGCTATGTTAGGAAACTTTTGGAGTTGCATAAATGGTGTCAAGTACCCGTCTGCGTTTCAAGCAGGAATGTGGGAGTTATCTTGAGATTCTGCAGCAGAAACGTTCCTCATCTCCCATTGATGGGGGAATGTTGTCTTTTTTTCCCCGAGTGTGGCAGAAATATTGGTGTTCCTCTCGAGTTGTGAAGGAGACCTCAGGAACTCCCTCGCGTTGTCCCAGGGAATTTAGCTCTCCTTTCATGTTGGAAAGGGAACCTCGGGATTCCTCTCCAGGCATTGTAGAGGAATAGGGCCGCATCTAGATTTGTGTACGGAAGTTGTGTGCTCCTCTTCAGTGTGAACGGATATGTCGGGGAAGTTTTTGGGTCACATAAAGGGTGTCAAGTACCCGTTTAAGTTTCAAGAGGGAATGTGGAATTTCTCTTGCTAATCTGCAACGGAAATATTCCTCATATCGCCTTGAGGGCAGAATCTTGTGGTTTTTCTCGAGTTGCGTCAGGAAGCTTGGGCTCCCTCTGAAGTTCTGCCTGGGACCTCAGGAACTCCCTCGTGTTTCTTCAGGGAAGTCAGGTCCCCTTTTGTGTTGGAAGGGGAACTTCAGGATTACTCTCGAGGTATGGAATGGGAACAGGGCCTCATCTCGAGTTGAGTCCGTAAATTGTGTGCTCATCTCAAGTGCGGACAGCTATGTCAGGGAATGTCTTGAGTCGCATAAAGGGTGTCAATTACCCGTTAGAGTTTCAAGCGGGAATGTGGGATTTCTCTTTAGACTCTGCAGGGGAAATTTTCCTCATCTCGCATTGAGGGGATAATTTTGTGGTTTTGTCAAGTTGCTGCGGGAAGTTTGGGGTTATTCTCGAATTGCGACAGGGACCTCAGGCACTCACTCCCATTGTCCCAGGGAAGTTAGGTCTCCTTTCGTTTTGGAAGGGTATCGTTGGGATTCCTCTCAGGCGCGGTAGAGGAATATGGCCGCATCTAATGTTGTGTACATAAATTGTGTATTCTGCTTCAATGTGAACGGCTAGGTCGGGGAAGTTTTTAGTTCCCATAAAGGCTGTCAATTACAAGTTCGAATTTCAAGCAGGATTGTGGAATTTGTCTTGCGAATCTGCAATGGAAATATTCCTCATCTCGCCTTGAGGGCAGAATCTTGTTGTTTTTCTTGTGTTCCGGTGGGAAGCTTGGGCTCCCTCTCGAGTTGCGTCTGGGACCTCAGGAACTCGTTCGTGTTGCCCCAGGGAAGTCAGGTCTCCTGTCCTATTGGAAGGGGAACCTGGGGATTCCTCTCGAGTTGCAGCAGATGAGTAGGGCCGCATCTAGCGTTGAGTCGGTCAACTGTGTGTTCCTTGCCAGTGGCGTCAGGGATCTCAGAGTTGCTCTCAATATTCACCTGTGGAGTCAGACCTCGTCTCTTGTTCATACATGGAACTGTGCTTTCTTCTCGAGTTGTAAAACGGGTGTTAGGAAACATTAGAGATTAATTTGTACCTGAAGATTGCATCGAGTATGCTCGCGGAGTCAGGTCTCTACTCGTCTTTTGAGTTGATACTCGAGGATACATTTGAATCTGTGTAGTAGGATCAGACAATATCTCGAGTATGTGGTGAAATCCGTACCTTTTCCATTTGTGTTTTGAAAACCTGGGGATCCTCCCGAGTTTCAAGGTGGTACCTGCCTCCTCTTACTGTGCGACCCAATATTCCGGATTCCATTCCAGAGAAAGCAGATGAATAGACTCTCATCTGGAAAAGAGGACTGGAAAACAGGGCAGTTTGTCAGTGTGGCAGGAAACTCGGTGTTCCTCTCGATTGGGGCTCTGCATTTGGGTTTAATATTTGAGTCTCATAAAGGATGTTAAGTAACCTGTCACGTTTCAAGCGGGAATATGGAATTTTCTTCCAAATCTGCATCAGAAATGTTCCTCTTCTCGCTTTGAGGACAGAATCTTGTGGTTTTTCTCGAGTTGCGGCGGGAAGCTTGGGGTTCTTCTCGAGTTGCAACGGGTATCTCAGGAAATCGCTGGTGTTGTCGCAGAGAAATCGGGTCTCGTTCGTGTTGGAAAGGGAACCTCAGGATTCTTCTCCGAGGGATGGTAGAGTAATAGGGACGCATCTAGTGTTCTTTATGTATATTGTGCCCCTCTTCAGTGTGAACAGCTATGTTGGGGAAGTTTTTGTGTCACATAAATGGTGTCAAGTACCCGTACGAGTTTCAAGCGGGAATGTGGGATTTCTTTTGAGACTATGCAGTGGAAAATTTCCTCATTTCGCATTGAGGGAGAATCTTGTGGTTATTCTTGATTGTGGCCGGAATTTTGGGGTTCTACTCGAGTTGCAACGGGGACCTCAAGAACTCGCTTGTGTTGCCTCAGGGAAGTCAGGTCCCCTTTGGTGTTGGAAGGGGAACCTTGGGATTCCTCTCGAGGCGCGGAAGAAGAATAAGGCCTCATCTAGTGATGTGTACATAAATTGTGTGCTCTTTTTTAGTGTGGACGTCTAGGTCGGGGAATTTTTTGGATCGCATAAAGGGTGTCAAATACCCGTTCGAGTTTCAAGCTGGAATGTGTGGTTTCTCTTGAGACTCTTCGGCGGAAAATTTCCTCATCTCGCATTAAGGGGAGAATATTTTGGTGTTTCTCGCGTTGCGGCGGGAAGATTGGGGTTCATCCCGAGTTGCGAAGGGAACTCAGGAACTTGCTTTTGTTGTCCCAGGGAAGTCAGGTCTCCTTTCCTGTTGGAAGGGGAACCTCGGGATTTCTCTCTAGGCGCAATAGAGGAATAGGGACATATCTATTGCTGTGCTCATAAATTGTGTCCTCCTCTCTAGTGTGGACGGCTATGTCCGGTAAATTTTTGGGTCGCATAAAGTGTGTCAAGTACCCGTTCGAGTTTCAAGCAGGAACGTGGAATTTCTCTTGAGACTCTCTATTGGAAAATTTCCTCATCTCGCATTGAGCGGAGATTCTTGTGGTTTTCCTCGAGTTGCGGCGGGAAGTTTGGGTTCTTCTTGAGTTGCCATGTGGACCTCAAGAACTCGCTGCAGTTGTAGCAGGGAAGTCAGGTCTCCTTTCTTGTTGGAAGGGGGACCTGGGGATTCCTCTCTAGGCTCGGTAGAGTAATAGGGCCGCATATAGTGTTGTGTACGTAAATTGTGTGATCCTCTTCAGTGTGGATGGCAATGTCCATGAAGTTTTTGTGTCGCATAAAGGGTGTCAAGTACCCATTGGAGTTTCAAGCGGGAATGTGGGATTTCTCTAGAGACTATGCAGCAGAAAATATCATCATCTCACATTGAGGGTCGAATCCTTGGTGTTTCTCAAGTTGCGGCCAGAAGCTTGGGGTTCTTCTCGAGTTGTGACCGTGACTTCAGGACTCGCTCGTGTTGCCTCAGGGTAGTCAGGTCTCTTTCCTATCATGTTGGAAAGTCAACCTCGGCATTCCTCTCTAGGCGCAACAGAGGAACAAGGTCGCATCTATTGATGAGTCTGTCAGCTCTGTTTTCTTCTCCAGTGGCAACAGTGATCTTGGGGTTATACTCAAAATTCACCAGGGGAGTCAGGCCTCATCTCATGTTCAGACATTAAATTCCGCTTTCTTCTCGAGTTTTAAAAGGGGTGTTAGGCCACAGTCGAGTTATATTTGTGACTGGAGATTGTATCAGTATGCTTGGAGAGTCAGGTCTCCACTCGTCTTGTGAGTTGATACTCGAGGATACATTTGAATCTGTTCAGTGGAATCAGACAATATCTGGAGTGCATGGGGACATTGTTACCTTTTCCATTTTTGCTTTTAAACCCCGGGGATCCTCCCGAGTTTCAAGGTGGTACCAGCCTCCTTGAACTATGCTACTGGAACGTCCGGATTCCATACCAGAGAAAGCAGGGGAATCGACTGTCATCTGAAAAAGAGAAATTTAAAACGGGGCACTTTGTTAGATGTGGCAGGAAACTCGGTGTTCCTCTCGATTGGGGTTGGATGTGTTGGTGTAATTCTTGAGGTGCGAAAAGGATGTTAAATAACCTGTCGAGTTTGAGGCGGGAATGTGAGATTTCTTTTGAGAATATGTAACGGAAATGTCCCTCATCTCTCCTTGAGGGCAGAATCTTGTGTTTTTTCTCCAGTTGCAGCGGGAGTTTGGGGTCCCTCTCGAGTTGCGACGGGGACCTCAGGAATCCGCTTGTATTGCCCCAGGAAAGTGAGGTCCCCTTTTGTGTTGGAAGGGGAACCTCGGGATTCCTCTCTAGGAGTGGTTGAGGAATAGGTCTGCATCTAGTGTTCTGTACGTAAATTGTGTGCTCCTCTTCCTTGTGGAAGGCTATGTCGGGGAAGTTTTTGGGTCGCACAAAGGGTGTCAAGTACCCGTTCGCGTTTTAAGCGGGAATGTGGGATTTCTCTTAAGACTCTGCAGCGGAAATTTCCTCATCTTGCATTGAGCGGAGATCCTTGTGGTGTTTCTCGAGTTGTGGCGGGAAGTTTGGGTTCTTCTTGAGTTACGTTGGGGACATCAAGAACTCACTGGAGTTGCCCAGGGAAGTCAGGTCTCCTTTCTTGTTGGAAGGGGAACTGCGGGATTCCTCTCGAGGCACGGTAGAGGAATAGGGCCGCATCTACTCTTGTGTACGTAAATTGTGTGATCCTCTTCAAAGTGGTCGGCTATGTCGGGGAAGTTTTTGGATCGCATAAAGGTTGTCAAGTAGCCGTTCGAGTTTCAAGGGGGAATGGGGAATTTCTCTTGAGACTCTTCAGCGGAAACGTTCATCATCTCGCATTGAGGGGAGAATCTTGTGGTGTTTCTCGATTTTTGGCAGGAAGCTTGTGGTTTTTCGAGTTTCGATGGGGAACTCAGGGACTTTCTCGTGTTGCCCCAGGGAATTCAGGTCTCCTATCGTGTTGGAAGGGGAACCTCGGGATTCCTCTCAAGGCGCAGCAGAGGAATAGGGACACATCTAGCTTTGAGTCGGTCAACAGTGTGTTCTTCTCCGGTAGCAACAGGGATCTCGGGTTTACTCTCAAAATTTACCAGGGGAGTCAGGCTTCGTCTCAAGTTCAAACATGGAACTCCGCTTTCTCCTTGAGTTGTAAAAGGGGTGTTAGGCACAGTCGAGTTGAATTTGTACCTGGAGATTGAATCGAGTAGGTTTGGGGAGTCAGATCTCCACTCGTACTGTGAATTGATAGTCGAGGATACATTTGAATCTGTGCAGTGGAATCAGGAAATATCTCGAGTGAGTGGGGACATCATTACCTTTTCCATTTGTGTTTTGAAACCCGGGGATCCTCCCGAGTTTAAAGGTGGTACAGGCCTCCTCATACTCTGCGAGCGGAAAGGCCAGATTCCATTCCAGAGAAAGCAGTGGAATCGACTGTCATCTGGAAAAGAGGACTGGAAAATGGAGCACTTTGTCAGTTGTTGCAGAAAACTCAGTGTTCCTCTCGATTGGGGCTGGGTATGTTGATGTAATTTTAGAGTCACGTAAAGGATTTTAAGTAACATGTCGAGTTTCAAGCGGGAATATGGAATTTTTTTGAGACTCTGCTGAGGAAATTTTCCTCATCTCCCATTGAGGGAAGAAACTTGTGTTATTTCCCGAATTCCGGCTGGAAGCTTGGGGTTCTTCTTGAGTTGTGACGGGGACCTCAGGAACTAGCTTGTGTTGCCCCAGGGAAGTCAGGTCTCCTATCGTGTTGGAAGGGGAACCTCAGATTCCTCTCGAGGCGCAGCAGAGGAATATGCCCACATCTAGAGATGAGTCGGTCAACTGTGTGTTCTTCTCCAGTGACGACAGTGATCACGGGTTTACTCTCAAAATTCACCAGGGAAGTCAGGCGTTGTCTTGTGTTGAGACATGAAACTCTGCTTTCTTCTCGAGTTGTAAAAGTGGTGTTAGGGCACAGTCAAATTGAATTTGTACCTGGAGATTGTATCAAGTATGCTTGGGGAGTTAGGTCTCCACTCGTCTTAGGAGTTGATACTCGAGGTTTCATTTGAATCTGTGCAGTGGAATCAGACAATATCTCGAGTGGGTGGGGACATCGGTACCTCTCCCATTTGTGTTTTGAAACCCTGGGGATCGTCCCGAGTTTCAAGGTGGTACCAGCCGTCTTGTACTGTGCGACCGGAACATCCGTGTTCCATTCCAAGAAAGCAGGGGAATCGACTGTCATCTGGAAAAGAGGACTAGAAAACGGGTCACTTTGTCAGTTGTGGCAGGAAACTCGGTGTTCCTCTCCACTGGGGCTTGGTATGTAGGTGTAATTTTTGAGTCGCGTTAGGGATGTTAAGTAACGTGTCGAGTTTCAAGCTGGGATGTGGGATTTCTCTTGAGAAACTGCAACGGAAATGTTCCTCATCTCTCCTTGAGGGCAGAATCTTGTGGTTTTTCTCGAGTTGAGTCGGGAAGCTTGGGGTCCCTCTTGAATTGCGACGGGGACATCAGAAACTCGCTCAAGTTGCTTCGGGGAAGTCAGGTCCACTTTGTGTTGGATGGAGAACTTAGGGTTTACTCTAGAGCCGTTAAACTGGAACAGGGCCTGACCTCGAGTTGAGTCCATAAATGGTTTGCTACTCTCCAGCAGGGACGGCTATGTTATGGAACTTTTTGACTCGGATAAAGAGTGTCAAGTACCCATTCAAATTTCAAGTGGGAATGTGGAATTTCTCTTGAGACTCTGAAGAGGAAAGTTCCTCATCTCCCATTGATCAGGGAATCTAGTGGCTTTTCTCGAGTTGCGGCGGGAAGCTATTCGTTCCTCTCCAGTTGCGACGGGGACTTCAGGAACTCGCTCGTGTTGTCCCAGGGAAGTCAGGTCTCCATTCGTTTTGGAAGGGGAAACTCGGGATTCATCTCAATGCCCAAGAGAGGGATAGGGCCGCATCTAGTATTGTGTTTTTAAATTGTGTGCTCCTCTTCAGGGTGGACGGCAATATCGGGGAAGTATTTGGTTCACATAAAGAGTATCAAGCACCTGTAGGAATTTCAAGCCGGAATGTGGGAGTTCTCTTGAGAATCTTCAATGGAAATATTTCTCCTCTCGCCTTGAGGGCAGAATCTTGCAGTTTTTCTCGTGTTGCGGCGGGAAGCTTGGGGTCCCTCTCGAGTTGCAACAGGGACCTCAGGAACTTGCTCATGTTGCTTCAGGGAAGTCAAGTCTCCTGTCGTTTTGGAAGGGAAACCTCTGGATTCCTCTCGAGGCACAGTACAGGAATAGGGTTTCATCTAGTGTTGTGTATTTAAATTGTGTGCTCCTCTTCAGTGTGGATTTCTATCTTGTGGAAGATTTTTGGTTGCATAAAGGGTGTCAAGTGCCCGTTCGAGTTTCAAGCAGGAAGGTGGGGTTTCTTTTGAGACTCTGCTGTGGAAAGCTTCCTTATATCGCATTGAGGGGAGAATATTGTGGTGTTTCTCGAGTTGCGGTCGGAAGCTTCGGGTTCTTTACGAGTTGCGATGGGAACCTCAGGAACTCGCTAGTGTGGCCCCAGGGAAGTCAGGTTTCCTATCGTGTTGGAAGGGGAACCTCTGGAATCCTCTCTTTTACTAATAACTGCTAGCTATGGCTATATTGGAGAAGGAAATGGCAACCCACTCCAGTGTTCTTGCCTGGAGAATCCCAGGGACGGGGGAGCCTGGTGGGCTTCCGTCTATGGGGTCACACAGAGTCGGACACGACTGAAGTGACTCAGCAGCAGCAGCATGGCTATATTATTTTCTATGTCACTTGTTTCACTGAACCTGTGATATAATGCTGAACTGACAGTTCCATATGAAATCAATAATTGTAATAATGTGACTCTGGGTATGGGAAAAAGCAACAAGAGGAAATATTTTCCTGGACCAGGAGGCTAGTAAGACAATGGTCAAGAGACTTTTGCTACTTGCAAGGCCTGGTCCAATTTTAGCACAATGAGTGGCCCATCACTTCCCTAGACCTGGGAATGAGCCTTCCCAGCACTGCGGGACACAATGGCCATGAAATAGTGTCACATGGTCAGATATGTGGCTATGAAGGGACCCTGCTGACTGAAAGTTGGTACTTGCCAGCTGCCTCTACAAAGATTACATCTTGACCATTGCAAGCTACTGACCTTCAACACCCCGTGAAAGAAGTTCAGGGTAAAAATCAGGAATGAGGCACTCTGTGCTCTGAAAAAAGAAAAAAACTGTCAGAACAGGCCTTCAGATAGTTAGATCTTTTCAGTAAAAGGTTTTATGAGTTCCGATTCTTGCATCTTCTCATACCTAGAAAAAAAACTGATGTCATTAATGGTGAAATCTGCTTTGGCTATGAAAATTTTTTTTTTTTTTACAATTAAAAGTCAAAACAGAGTAGCTATGGTTCAGACACCCTGGGAAATAACTATTTCCCAGATATCAGGTGTGATTTCAGATTAGATGCTGTGGCCTAATGTAGAACTTAATGCTCCTGTAATGAATTTTTGCTTCTGTACTTTCTTGCTGCTCATAAAACCAAAGTTACTACATTTTAAGATAAGGTTGTTTTTAAGTAAAGATTCCTAAAATTGTTTTTGAAAAAATTTAAAAAAATTAAAAAAAAATTCTCCATGGGATTCAGGCCTCGTCTCTTGTTCAGACATTGAACTGCGCTTTCTTCTCCAGTTGTAAAATGGGTGGTAGGCCACATTAGAGTTGAATTTGTACTAAGAGATTGTATCGAGTATGATCAGGGAGTCAGGTCTGCACTCGTCTTGTGAGTTGATACTCGAGGATACATTTGAATCTGTGCAGTAGAATCAGACAATATCTCGAGTGACATCCGTACCTTTTCCATTTGTGTTTTGAAAACCTGGGGATCCTCCCGAGTTTCAAGGTCGTACCCACGTCCTCGTACTGTGCGACCAGAACGTCCGGATTCCATTCCAGAGAAAGCAGAGGAATCGACTCTCATCTGGAAAAGAGGACTGGAAAACAGGGCAATTTGTCAGTGTGGCAGGAAATTCAGTGTTCCTCTCGCTTGGGGTTGGGTATGTCTGTGTAATTTTTGAGTCACATAAAGTATGTTAAGTAACCTGTCGAGTTTCAAGCGGGAATGTGGAATTTGTCTTGCGAATTTGCAACGGAAATGTTCCTCATCTCGCCTTGAGGGCAGAATCTTGTGGTTTTTCTCGAGTTGCAGCGGGAAGCTTGGGCTCCTTCTGGAGTTGCAACGGGGACCTCAGAAAATCGCTCATGTTTCCCCAGGGACGTCAGGTCTCCTATCCTGTTGGAAGGGGAATCTGGGGGTTACTCTCGAGGTGCAACAGAGGAGTAGGGCCGCATCTAGCGTTGAGTCATTCAACTGTGTGTTCCTTGCCAGTGGCAACAGGGATCTCGGAGTTGCTCTCAAAATTCACCTGGGGAGTCAGGCCTCCTCTCTTGTTCATACATGAAACTGCGCTTTCTTCTAGAGTTGTAAAACTGGTGTTAAGAAACATTAGAGTTGAATTTGTACATGGAAATTGTATCAAATATTCTCGGGGAGTCAGGTCTCCACTCGACTTGTGAGTTGATATTCGAGGATACATTTGAATCTGTGCAGTAGAATCAGACAATATCTCGAGTGGGTGGTGACATCTGTACCTTTTCCATTTGTGTTTTGAAAACCTGGGGATCCTCCCGAGTTTCAAGGTGGTACCCGCCTCCTCGTACTCTGCATCCGGAATGTCCGGATTCCATTCCAGAGAAAGCAGAGGAATCGATTCTCATCTGGAAAAGAGGACTGGAAAACGGGGCAATTTGTCAGCGTGGCAGGAAATTCGTTGTTCCTCTCGCTTGGGTAGGGGTATGTCTGTGTAATTTTTGAGTCATATAAAGTATGTTAAGTAACCTGTCGAGTTTCAAGCGGGAATGTGGAATTTCTCTTGCGAATCTGCAACGGAAATGTTTCTCATCTCGCCTTGAGTGCATAAACTTGTGGTTTTTCTCCAATTGTGGCGGGAAGCTTGGGCTCCCTCTGGAGTTGGGATGGGGACCTCAGGAACTCATTCATTTTCCTTCAGGGAAGTAAGGTCCCCTTTTGTGTTGGAAGGGAAACTTCGGGATTAATATGGAGCTGTTAATGGGAATAGGGCCTTATCTCGTGTTGAGTCCTTAAATTTTGTGATCCTCTCCAGTGGGGACAGCTATGTTAAGGAACTTTTTGCGTCGCATAAAGGGTGTGAAGTACCCATTCGACTTTCAAGCGGGAATGTGGGATTTCTCTTGAGATTCAGCAGCAGAAAATTTCCTCATCTCGCATTGATGGGGGAATGTTGTCGTTTTTTACAAGGTGCGGTGGAAAGCTTGGGGTTCCTCTCGAGTTGTGACAGGGACCTCTGGAAATCGCTAACGTTGTTCCAGGGAAGTTAGGTCTCCTTACATTTTGGAAGGGGAACTTCGCGATTCCTCTCAGGCGTGGTAGAGGAATAGGGCCACACCTAGTGTTGTGTACGTATATTGTGTGCTCCTCTTCAATGTGGACGGTTATGTCAGGGAAATTTTTGGGTGGCATATAGGGTCTCAAGTACCCGTTTCAATTTTAAGCGGGAATGTGGGATGTCTCTTGAGACTCTATAGCAGAAAAGTTCCTCTTCTCTCGTTGAGGGGATAATTTTGTGGTTTTGTTGAGTTGCAGCGGGAAGCTTGGTGTTCTTCTCGATTTGTGACGGAGACTTCAGGAACTCGCCCTTGTTGCACCAGGGAAGTCAGGTCTCCTATCATGTTGGAAGGGGAACCTGATGATTCCTCTATAAGGAGAAGCAGAGGAGTAGGGACGCATCTAGCATTGAGTAGGTCAACTGTGTGTTCCTTGCCAGTGGCGACAGGGATCTCGGAATGGCTCCCAAAATTCACCTGTGGAGTCAGGCCTCGTCTCTTGTTCAGACATGGAGCTTCACTTTCTTCTTGAGTTGTAAAACGGGTGTTAGGCCACGTTAGAGTTGAATTTGTACCTGGAGATTGTATCGAGTATGCTCGGGGAGTCAGGTCTCCACTCGACTTGTGAGTTGATACTCGAGGATACATTTGAATCTGTGCAGTAGAATCAGACAATATCTCAAGTGGGTGGTGACATCCTCACTTTTTCCAGTAGTGTTTTGAAAACGTGGGATCCTCCCGAGTTTCAAGGTGATACCTGGTTCCCCGTACTGTGCGACCCGAAATTCCGGATTCCATTCCAGAGAAAGCAGAGGAATCGACTCTCATCTGAAAAAGAGTACTGGAAAACGGTGCAATTTGTCAGCGTGGCAGGAAATTCGTTGTTCTTCTCCCTTGGGGCTGAGTATGCCTGTGTAATTTTTGAGTCACATAAAGAATGTTAAGTAACCTGTCGAGTTTCAAGCGGGAATGTGGAATTTCTCTTGCGAATCTGCAACGGAAATATTCCTCATCTCGCCTTGAGCGCAGAATCTTGTGGTTTATCTCGAGTTGCGGTGGGAAGCTTGGGCTCCCTCTTGAGTTGCGACGGGGACCTCAGGAACTCGCTCATGTTCCTTCAGCTAAGTCAGGTCCCCTTTTGTGTTGGAAGGGGAACTTCGGGATTACTCTGGAGCCGTTAAATGGGAATATGACCTCATCTCGAGTTGAGTTCTTAAATTGTGTGCTCCTCTCCAGTGGGGACAGCTTTATTAGGTAACTTTTTGAGTCGCATAAAGGGAGTCAAGTACCCGTTCGAGTTTCAAGCGGGAATGTGTGATTTCTATTGAGACTCTGCAGCAGAAATGTTCTTTATCTCGCATTGAGGGGAAAATTTTTGGTGTTTCTCAAATTGCGGTGGGAATTTTTGGTTTCTTCTTGAATTGTGACGGGGACCTCAGGCACTCGCTCATGTTTCCCCAGGGAATTAAGGTCTCCTTTTGTGTTGCATGTGGAACCTGGGGATTCCTCTCTCGAGGCGCAGCAGAGGAGTAGGGCCGCATGTAGCATTGAGTCTGTGAACTGTGTATTTGTTGCCAGTGGTGACAGGGATCTTGGAGTTGATCTCAAAATTAACCTGGGGAGTCAGGTCTTGTCTCTTGTTCATACATGGAACTGCGCTTTCTTCTCGAGTTGTAAAACTGATGTTAGGAAACATTGGAGTTGAATTTGCATTGGGAGATTGTATCGAGTATGATCGGGGAGTCAGGTCTCCACTCGTCTTGTGAGTTGATACTCAAAGATACATTTGAATCTGTGCAGTAGAATCAGACAATATCTCGAGTGGGTGGTGACATCCGTCTCTTTTCCATTTGTGTTTTGAAAACCTGGGGATCCTCCCAAATTTCAAGGTGTTACCTGCCTTCTCATACTCTGCGACTGGAACGTCCGGATTCCATTCCAGAGAAAGCAGAGGCATCGACTCTCATCTGGAAAAGAGGACTGGAAAACGGGGCAATTTGTCAGTGTGGCTGGAAATTCGGTGTTTCTCTCGCATCAGGCTGCGTAGGTCGGTGTAATTTTTGAGTTGCATAAAGTATGTTAAGTAACCTGTCGAGTTTCATGCGAAAGGTGGAATTTGTCTTACGATTCTGCTTCGTAAATGTTTCTCATCTCGCCTTGGGGGCAGAATCTTGTGTTTTTTCTCGAGTTGCGGCAAGAAGCTTGGGCTCCCTCTCGAGTTGCGACAGGGACCTCAGAAACTCGCTCGTATTTCTTCACGGAAGTCAGGTCCTCTTTTGTCTTGGAAGGGGAACTTCTGGATTACTTTCGAGCTGTTAAAATGGAATTGGTCCTCATCTCGATTTGAGTCCATAAATTGTGTGCTCCTCTCCATTGGGGACGGATATGTTAGGGAACTTTTTGAGTTGCATAAAGGGTGTCAAGTACCCTTTTGAGTTTCAAGTGGGAATGTTGGATTTTTCTTGAGATTCTGTAGCAGAAAATTTCCTCATCCCACATTGACGGGGGAACGTTGACGCTTTTCTCGAGTTGAGGCGGAAAGCTAGGAGTTCCTCTCGAATTGTGACGGCACCTCAGGAGCTCGCTCGTGTTGCCACAGGGAAGTCAAGTCTCCTATCGTGTTGGAAGGGGAATCTCAGGATTACTCTCAAGGCACAGTAGAGGAATAAGGCCCCATCTAGTGTTGTGTACCTAAATTGTGTGCTCTGCTTCAATGTGGAAGGCTATGTCGGGGAAGTTTTTGGGTCACATAAAAGGTATCAAGTACCTGTTCGAGTTTCAAGCAGGAATGTGGGATATCTCTTGAGACTATGCAGCAGAAAATTCCTCATTTCGCCTTGAGGGGATAATTTTGTGGTTTTGTCAAGTTGGGGCAGGAAGTTTGGGTTTATTCTCGAGTTGTGGTGGGGACCTCAGGAACGTGCTCGTGTTGCCCCAAGAAGTCAGGTCTCCTATCGTGTTGGAAAGGGAAACTCGGGATTTCTCTATAAGGAGCAGCAAAGGAATAGTGCCGCATCTAGCGTTGAGTCTGTCAAATGTTTGTTCTTCTCCAGTGGAGATAGGGATCTCACGGTTGCTCTCAAACTTCTCCAGGATATTCAGGTCTCGTCTCTTGTTCAGACATGGAACTGCACTTTCTTCTCGAGTTGTAAAACGGGTGTAGGCCACATTAGAGTTAAATTTTTATGTGGACATTGTATTGAGTATGCTCGGGGAGTCATGTCTCCACTCGTCTTGTGAGTTGATATTCGAGGATACATTTGAATCTCTGCAGTAGAATCAGACAATATTTCGAGTGGGCGATGACATTCATACCTTTGCCTTTTGTGTTTTGATAACCTGGGGATCATCCCGAGTTTCAAGGTTTTAGCCCCTCCTCGTACTGTGAGACTGGAACGTCAGGATTCCATTCCAGAGAAAGCAGAGGAATCGACTCTCATCTGGAAAAGAGAACTGGAAAATGGGTCAATTTGTCAGTGTGGAAGGAAACTTGGTGTTTCTCTCGACTGGGGCTGTGTATCTTGGTTTAATTTTTGAATCGCATAAAGGATGTAAAGTAACCTGTCGAGTTTCAAGCGGGAATGTGGAATTTCTCTTGCAAATCTGCAACAGAATTATTCCTCCTGTCACCTTGAGGGCAGAATCTTGTGGTTTTTCTCGAGTTGCAACTGGAAGTTTGGGCCCCCTCTTGAGTTGTTTCAGGGACCTCAGGGACTCGCTCCTGTTGCTTCAGGAAAGTCAGGTCCCCTTTTGTGTTGGAAGGGTAATTTCGGGATTACTCTCGAGCAGTTAAATGGGAATAGAGCCTCATCTCGAGTTGTGTCCGTAAATTGTATGCGCCTCTCCAGTGGGGACGGCTATGTTAGGGAACTTTTTGAGTAGCATAAAGGGTATCAAGTACCCCTTCGAGTATCAAACAGAAATGTGGGATTGCTCTTGAAACTTTGCAGTGGAAAAGTTCCTTATCTCGCATTGATGGGATAATTTTGTGGTGCTTTTCGAGGTGTGGCGGGAAGCTTGGGGTTCTTCTCGAGTTGCGATGGGGAGCTCAGGAACTCACTCATGGTGCCCCAGGGAAGTCAGGTATCCAATCATGTTAGAAGGGGAACCTCGGGATTCCTTTGGAGGTGCAGCAGAGGAATAGGGCCCCATCTTCATTGAGTTGGTCAACTGTGTGTTCCTTGCCAGTAGGGACTGAGATCTCCAGGTTGCTCTCAAAATTCACCTGGGGAGTCAGGATTCGTCTCCTGTTCAGACATGGAACTACGGTTTATTCTCGAGATGTAAAATGGGTGTTAATCCACATTAGAGTTGAATTTTTACCTGGAGATTTTATCGAGTATGCTCGGGGAGTCAGGTCTCCATTTGTCTTGTGAGTTGATACTCGAGGATACATTTGAATCTCTGTAGAAGAATCAGACAATATCTGGAGTGGTTGGTGACATCCGTACCTTTACCATTTGTGTTTTGAAAAACTGGGGATCATACCGAGTTTCAAGGTGGTACCCGCCTCCTCGCTCTGTGCGACCGGAACTTTAGGATTCCATTCCAGAGAAAGCAGAGGTTTGAGTCTCATCTGGAAAAGAGGACTGGAAAACGGGGCAATTTGTCAGTGTGTCAGGAAACTCGGTGTTCCTCTCGATTGGGGCTTTGTATGTCAGTTTAATATTTGAGTCGCATAAAGAATGTTAAGTAACCTGCCGAATTTCAAGCAGGAATGTGGAATTTCTCTTGAGAATCTGCAACGGAAATGTTCCTCAACTCGCCTTGAGGGCAGAATCTTGTGGTTTTTCTCGAGTTGCAACAGGAAGCTTGGGCTCCCTCTCGAGTTGCGATGGGGACGTCTGGTACTCGCTCATGTTGCTTCAGGGAAGTCAGGTCCCCTTTTGGGTTGGAAGGGAAACTTCAGGATTGCTCAGGAGCCGTTAAATGGAAATATGGCTTCATCTCGAATTGAGTCCATAAATTGTGTGCTCCTCTTTAGTGGGGACAGCTATGTTAGGGAACTTTTTGAGTCGCATAAAGGGTGCCAAGAACCCGTTCAAATGACAGGCGGGAATTTGGGATTTCTCTTGAGACTCTGCAGCGGAAAAGTTCCTCATCTCGCATTGAAGGGATATTTTTGTGGTGTTTCTCGAGGTCCGGCGGGAATCTAGGGTTTCCTCTCCAGTTGTGACGGGGACTTCAGGAACTCGCTCGCGTTTTCCGCGGAAAGTTAAGTCTCGTTTCCTGTTGGAAGGGGAACCTCGGGAACCTTTCGAGGCACAGTAGAGGAATAGGGCCGAATCTAGTGTTGTGTAAGTAAACTGTGTGCTCTGCTTCAATGTTGACGGCTATGTTGGGGAATTTTTTGGGTCACATAAAGGGTGTCAAGTACCCGTTCGAGCTTCAAGAGGGAATGTGGGATTTCCCTTGAGTCTCTGCAGTGGAAAAGAACCTCATCTCGCATTGAGGGGATAATTTTGTGGTGTTTCTTGAGGTGTCGCGTGTAGCTTGTGGTTCTTCTCGAGTTGTAACGGGGAACTCAGGAACTCGCTCGTGTTGCCCCAGGGAAGTCAGGTCTCCTATTATGTTGGACGGGGAACCTCGGGATTCCTCTCGAGGTGCAGCAGAGAAATAGGGCCGCATCTAGCCTTGCATTGGTAAAATGTGTGTTCCTTGCCAGTGGCGACAGTGAACTCGGGGTTGCTCTCAAAATACACCTGTAGAGTCAGGCCTCATCTCTTGTTCAGACATGGAACTGCGCTTTCTTCTCGAGTTGTAAAACGAGTGTTAGGCCACATTAGATTTGAATCTGTACCTGGAGTTTGTAACTAGTGTGCTCGGGGAGTCAGGTCTCCACTCGTCTTGTGAGTTGATAGTCGAGGATATATTTGAATCTATGCGGTAGAATCAGACAATATCTCGAGTGGATGGTGACATCCGTGTCTTTTTCATTAGTGTTTTGAAAAACTGGGGATCCTCCCGAGTTTCAAGATGTTACCCGCCTCCTCGTTCTGTGCGACCGGAATGTCAGGATTCCATTCTAGGGAAAGCAGTGGAATCAACTCTCATCTTAAAACGAGGACTGGAATACGGGGCAATTTGTCGGTGTGGCAGAAAACACGGTGTTCCTCTCGACTGGGGCTGTGTACGTTGGTTTAATTTATGAGTCGCATAAAGGATCTTAAGTAACCTGTCGAGTTTCAAGCGGGAATGTGGAATTTCTCTTCCGAATCTGCAACGGAAATGTTCCTCATCTCGCCTTGAGGGCCGAATCTTGTGGTTTTTTCGAGTTGCAGCGGGATGTTTGTCTTCCCTCTCGAGTTGAGCCGGGGACCTCAGGAAATCACTCTTGTTGCTTCAGGGAATTCAGGTCTCCTTTTGTGTTAGAAGGGGAACTTCAGGATTACTCTAGAGCCGTTAAATTGGAATAGGGCCTCATCTCGTGTTGAGTCCATAAATTGTGTGCTCCTCTCCAGTGGGGACGGCTATGTGAGGGAACGTTTTGAGTCACATAATGGGTGTCACGTATCCGTTCGCCTTTCAAGCGGGAATGTGGGAATTCTCTTGGGTATCTTCAGCAGAAAACTTCCTCATCTGGCATTGATGGGGAAATGTTGTTGTTTTTCTCGAGTTGCAGCGGAAAGATTTAGGTACCCCTCGTGTTGTGACGGGGACTTCAGGATCTCGCTCTTGTTGCCCCAGGGAAGTTAGGTTTCCTATAGTGTTGGAAGGGGAACTTCGGGATTCCTCTCGAGAAGCAACAGAGGAATAGGGCCGCATCTAGCCTTGCATTGGTAAAATGTGTGTTCCTTGCCAGTGGCGACAGTGAACTCGGGGTTACTCTCAAAATTCACCTGGGGAGTCAGGCCTCTTCCCTTGTTCAGACATGGAACTGCACTGTCTTCTCGAGTTGTAAAACGGGTGTTAGGCCACATTAGACTTGAATTTGTGCCTGGAGATTGTATTGAGTATGCTCGGGGAGTCAGTTCTCCACTCGTCTTGTGAGCTGATACTCGAGGATACATTTGAATATGTGCAGTAGAATCAGACAATATCTCGAGTGGGTGGTGACATCCGTACCTTTTCCATTTGTGTTTTGAAAACCTGGGGATCCTCCCGAGTTTCAAGGTGGTACCCGCCTCCTCATAGTATGCGACTGAAACATCCGGTTTCCATTCCAGAGAAATCAGAGGAATCAACTCTCATCTGGAAAAGAGGACTGGAAAATGGGGCAATTTTTCAGTTGGCAGGAAACTCTGTGTTTCTCTCGATTGGGGCTGTGTATGTCAGTTTAATTTTTGAGTCACATAAAGGATGTTAAGTACCGGTCGAGTTTCAGGCGGGAATGTGGGATTTCTCTTGAGATTCTGCAGCAGAGAAGTTCCTCATCTCGCATTGAAGGGATAATTTTGCGGTGTTTCTCGAGTTCCAGCAGGAATCTTGGGTTTCTTCTTCAGTTGTGACAGGGACTTCAGGAACTCGCTCGCGTTTTCCCTGTTAAATTAAGTCTCCTTTCCTGTTGAAAGGGGAACCACGGGAACCTTTTGAGATGCGGTAGAGGAATAGGTCCGCATCTAGTGTTGTGTACGTAAATTGTGTCCTCCTCTTCAATGTGAACGGCTATGCTGGGGTAGCTTCTTGGTCACATAAATGTTTTTAAGTACCCGTTCGAATTTCAAGCGGGAATGTGGGATTTCTCTTGAGACTCTGCAGCGGAAAATTTCCTCAACTCACACTGATGGGGTAACATTGTCTTCTTTTTCTCGAGTTGCAGCGTAAAGCTTGGGTTCCTCTGGAGTTGCGACAGAGACCTCAGAAACTCGTTCGCTTTGTCCCGGGAAATTCAGGTCTCCTTTGCTGTTGGAAGGGGAACTTCAGGATTCCTCTCGAGGCGTGGGAGAGGAATAGGGCCGCATCTAGTGCTGTGTATGTAAATTGTGTGCTTCGTCAATGTGGACGGCTATGTCGGGGAAGATTTTGGGTTGCATAAAGGGTGTCAAGTACTCGTTCGAAGTTCAAGCGGGAATGTGGATTTGTCTTGAGATTCTGCAGCAGAAATGTCCCTCATCTCGCATTGATAGGGGAACGTTGTAGTTTTTCTCGAGTTGCGGCTGAAATCTTGGGGTTATTCCTGAGTTGCGATAGGGACCTCAGGAACTCGCTCATGTTGCCACAGGGAAGTCAGGCCTCCTATCCTGTTGGAAGGGGAACCTCGGAATTCCTCTCAAAACTCAGCAGACGAATAGGACCGCATCTAGTTTTGGGTCTGTCAACTGTGTGTTCCTTGCCAGTGGCGACAGGGATCTCAGGGTTGCCCTCAAAACACACCTGGGGAGTCAGGCCTCGTGTCGTGTTCAGACATGGAACTCCTCTTTCTTCTCGAGTTGTAAATGTTGTTTTAGGCCACAGTTGAACTGCATTTGTACCTGGAGATTTTATCGAAAATGCTCAGGGAGTCAGGACACCAGTCGTCTTGTGAGTTGATACTCGAGAATACATTTGGATCAGTGCAGTGGAATCAGACAATAACTCGAGAGGGTGGGGACATCCGTACCTTCACCAATTGTGTTTTGAAACCACGGGGACCCTCCCAAGAATCAAGGTGGTACCGGCCTCCTCCTATCTTTTGAAGGAACATCCAGATTCCTTTCCAGAGAAAGCAGGGGAATTGACTGTCATCTGGAAAAGAGGTCTGGAAAACGGGGCAATTGTCAGTTGTGGCAGGAAACTCGGTGTTTCTCTCGATTGGGGCTGGGTACCCAAAAAAGATGTCCTTTTCATTATAGGGGACTGGAATGCAAAAGTAGGAAGTCAAGAAACACCTGGAGTAACTGGCAAATTTGGCCTTGGAGCACGGAATGAAGCAGGGCAAAGGCTAATAGAGTTTTGTCAAGAGAATGCACTGGTCATAGCAAACACCCTCTTCCAACAACACAAGAGAAGACTCTACACATGGACATCACCAGATGGTCAACACCGAAATCAGATTGATTATATTCTTTGCAACCAAAGATGGAGAAGCTGTATACAGTTAGCGAAAACAAGACCAGGAGCTGACTGTGGCTCAGATCATGAACTCCTTATTGCGAAGTTCAGACTTAAATTGAAGAAAGTAGGGAAAACCACTAGACCATTCAGATATGACCTCAATCAAATCCCTTATGATTATGCAGTGGAAGTGAGAAATAGATTTAAGGGACTAGATCTGATTGATAGAGTGCCTGATGAACTCTGGACGGAGGTTCGTGACATTGTACAGGAGACAGGGACCAAGACCATCCCCATGGAAAAGAAATGCAAAAGAGCGAAATGGCTGTCTGAGGAGGCCTTACAAATAGCTGTAAAAAGAAGAGAGGCGAAAAGCAAAGGAGAAAAGGAAAGATATAAGCATCTGAATGCAGAGTTCCAAAGAATAGCAAGGAGAGATAAGAAAGCCTTCCTCAGTGATCAATGCAAAGAAATAGAGGAAAACAACAGAATAGGAAAAACAAGAGACCTCTTCAAGAAAATTAGAGATTCCAAGGGAACTTTTCATGCAAAGATGGGCTCGATAAAGGACAGAAATGGTATGGACCTAACAGAAGCAGAAGATATTAAGAAGAGGTGGCAGGAATACACAGAAGAACTGTACAAAAAAGATCTTCACGACCAAGATAGTCACGATAATGTGATCACTGACCTAGAGCCAGACATCTTGGAATGTGAAGTCAAGTGGGCCTTGGAAAGCATCACTACGAACAAAGCTAGTGGTGGTGATGGAATTCCAGTTGAGCTATTTCAAGTCTTGAAAGATGATGCTGTGAAAGTGCTGCACTCAATATGCCAGCAGATTTGGAAAACTCAGCGGTGGCCACAGGACTGGAAGAGGTCAGTCTTCATTCCAATCCCAAAGAAAGGCAATGCCAAAGAATGCTCAAACTACCGCACAATTGCACTCATCTCACACGCTAGTAAAGTCATGCTCAAAATTCTCCAAGCCAGGCTTCAGCAGTATGTAAACCGTGAACTTCCAGATGTTCAAGCAGGTTTTAGAAAAGGCAGAGGCACCAGAGATCAAATTGCCAACATCCGCTGGATCATGGAGAAAGCAAGAGAGTTCCAGAAAAACATCTATTTCTGCTTCATTGACTATGCCAAAGCCTTTGACTGTGTGGATCACAATAAACTGTGGAACATTCTGAAAGAGATGGGAATCACAGACCACCTGACCTGCCTCTTGAGAAACCTGTATGCAGGTCAGGAAGCAACAGTTAGAACCGGTCATGGAACAACAGACTGGTTCCAAATAGGAAAAGGAGTGCGTCAAGGTTGTATATTGTCACCTTGCTTATTTAACTTATATGCAGAGTACATCATGAGGAACGCTGGGCTGGAAGAAGCACAAGCTGGAATCAAGATTGCTGGGAGAAATATCAATAACCTCAGATATGCAGATGACACTACCCTTATGGCAGAAAGTGAAGAGGAACTACAAAGCCTCTTGATGAAAGTGAAAGAGGAGAGTGAAAAGGTTGGCTTGAAGCTCAACATTCAGAAAACAAAGATCATGGCATCTGGTCCCATCACTTCATGGGAAATAGATGGAAAAACAGTGGAAACAGTGTCAGACTTTGTTTTTTTGGGCTCCAAAATCACTGCAGATGCTGATTACAGCCATGAAATTAAAAGACGCTTGCTCCTTGGAAGGAAAGTTATGACCAACCTTGATAGTATATTAAAAAGCAGAGACATTACTTTGCCGACCAAGGTCCGTCTAGTCAAGGCAATGGTTTTTCCCGTGGTCATGTATGGATGTGAGAGTTGGACTGTGAAGAAAGCTGATCGCCGAAGAATCGATGCTTTTGAACTGTGGTGTTGGAGAAGACTCTTGAGAGTCCCTTATACTGCAAGGAGATCCAACCAGTCCATTCTAAAGGAGATCAATCCTGGATGTTCATTGGAGGGACTGATGCTAAAGCTGAAACTCCAATACTTTGGCCACCTCATGAGACGAGTTGACTCACTGGAAAAGACTCTGATGATTGGAAAGGTTGGGGGCGGGAGGAGAAGGGGACGACGGAGAATGAGATGGCTGGATGGCATCACCGACTCTGTGGACATGAGTTTGAGTGTACTCCGGGAGTTGGTGATGGACAGGGAGGCCTGGCGTGCTGTGATTCATGGGGTCGCGGAGAGTCGGACACGACTGAGCGACTGAACTGAACTGATGTCGGTGTAATTTTTGAGTCGCATCACGAATGTTAAGTAACCTGTCGTGTTTCAAGCAGTAATGTGGGACTTCTCTTGAGAAACTGCGACAGATATGTTCCTCATCTCGCCTTGAGGGCAGAATGTTGTGTTTTTTCTCAAGTTGCAACGGGAAGCTTGGGGTCCCTCTCGAGTTGCGACGGGGAGCTCAGAAACTCGCTCGTGTTGTTTCAGGGAAGTCAGGGCCCCTTTTGTGTTGGAAGGGGAAATTCAGGATTACTCTCGAGCCGTGAAATGGGAATAGGGCCTCATCTGGAGTCAAGTCCGTAAATTGTGTGCTCCTTTCAATGGGGACGGCTATTTCAGGGAATTTTCTGAGTCGCATAAGGGTGTCAAGTACCCTTTCGAACTTTAAGTGAGAATGTTGGATTTCTCTTGAGATTCTGCCGAGGAAAATTTTCTCACCTAGGATTGAGGACATGTTCTTGTGGTTACTCTCGAGTTGCAGCATGAAGCTTGGGGTTTTTCTCGAGTTGCGACGTTGACCTCAGGAACTCGCTCGTGTTGCCCCAGGGAAGTCAGGTCTCCTATCGTGTTGGAAGGGGAACATCCGGATTCCTCTCAAGGTGCAGCAGAGGAATACCGTGACATCTAGCGTAGAGTCGGTCAACAGTATATTCCTTGCCAGTGGCGTCAGGGATCTCGGGGTGGCTTTCAAAATTCACCTGGGGAATCAGGTCTCATCTCATGATCGGACATGGAATGCACTTTCTTCTCGAGTTGTTAAACGGCTGTTAGGCCACATTAGATTTGAATTTTTACCTAGAGATAATATCGAGTATGCTCGGGGAGTCAGGTCTCCACTAGTCTTTTGAGTTGATACTCGAGGATAGATTTAAATCTGTGCAGTAGAATCAGACAATATCTCGAGTGGGTGGTGATATCCGTACCTTTTCCATTTGTGTTTTGAAAACCTATGTATCCTCCCGAGTTTCAAGTGGTACCCGCCTCCTCGTACTGTGTGACTGGAACGTCCGGATTACATTCCAGAGAAAGCGGAGGAAATACTCTCATCTGGAAAAGAGGACTGGAAAACTTGGCAAACTTGGTGTTCCTCTAGATTGGGGCTGTGTATGTGTGTTTAATTTTCGTGTCTCATAAAGGATGTTAAGTAACCTGTCGAGTATAAGTGGGAATGTGGAATTTCTCTTGAGAATCTGCAACGGAAATGTTCCTCATCTCGCCTTGAGGGAAGAATCTTGTGGTTTTTCTTCAGTTGCAGCGGGAAGATTCGGCTTTCCTTCGAGTTGCGACACAGACTTCAAAAATTCTCTCTTGCTGCTTCAGGGAAGTCAGGTCCCCTTTTGTGTTGGAAGGGGAACTTCGGGATTATTCACGAGCCTTTAAATGGGAATAGGGATTCATCTCGAGTTGAGTCCGTAACTGGTTTGCTCCTCTCCAGTGGGTCTTCTATGTTAGGGAACTTTTTGAGTTGCATTAAGGGTGTCAAGTACGGGTTCTAGTTTCAAGCGGGAGTGTGGGAATTCTCTTGAGATTCTGCAGTGGAAAAGTTCCTCATCTCGCATTGAGGAGATCATTTTGAGGTGTTTATCGAGTTTCAGTGGGAAGCTTGGCGTTTTTCTCGAGTTGCGACTGGGACCTCAGGAACTTGCTCGAGTTGCCCCAGGGAATTCTGGTCTCCTATCGTGTTGGAAGGGGAACCTCCTGATTCCTTTATAAAGAGCAGCAGAGGAATAGGGCTGCATCTAACGTTGAGCTGGTCAACTGTGTGTTCCTTGCCAGTATGGACAGAGATATCTGCGTTGCTCTCAGAATACACCTGGGGAGTCTGGCCTCGTCTCTTGTTCAAACATGGAACTGCGCTTTCTTCTCCAGTTGTAAAACAGGTGTTAGGCCACATTAGATTTGAATTTGTACCTGGAGATTGTATCGAGTATGATTGGGGAGTCAGGTCTCCACTCGTCTTGTGAGTTGATACTCGAGGATACATTTGAATCTGCGCAGTAGAATCAGACAACATCTCGAGTGGGTGGTGACATCTGTCCCTTTTCCATTTGTGTTTTGAAAACCTGGGTATCCTCCCAAGTTTCAATGTGGTACCCGCCTCCTCGTACTGTGCGACCAGAATGTCCAGATCCCATTCCAGGGAAAGCAGAGGAATCGACTCTCATCTGGAAAAGAGGACTGAAAATCGGGATAATTTGTCAGTGTGGCAGGAAACTCGATGTTCCTCTCCATTAGGACTGTGTATGTCAGTGTAATTTTTGAGTCCAATAAGGAATGTTAAATAATCTGTCGAGTTTCAAGCGGGAATGTGGAATTTCTCTTGTGAATCTCCAAAGGAAATGTTCCTCATCTCGCCTTGAAGGCCGAATCTTGTGGTTTTTCTCAAGTTGCGGCAGGAAGCCTCGGCTCCCTCTCGATATGCGATAGGGCTTCAGGAACTCGCTCATGTTGCTTCAGGGAATTCAAGTCCATTTTTGTTTTGGAAGGGGAATATCGTGCTTACTCTCGAACCGTTAATTGTGAATAGGGTCTCATCTCGAGTTGAATCCGTAGATTGTATGCTCCTCTCCAGTGGGGACGGCTAAGTTAGGGAACTTTATGTGTTGCATAAAGGGTATCAAGTACCTGTTGGATTTTCAAGTGGGAATGAGGGATTTCTCTTCAGATTCTGCAGCAGAAAAGTTCCTCATCTCATATTGATGGGGGAACTTTATCGTTTTTTCTCGAATGGTGGCCAAAAGCTTGCGGTTCTTCTCGAGTTGTGACAGGGTCCTCAGGAACTCGCTCGTGTTGCCCCAGGGAAATTAGGTCTTCCGTGTTGGAAGGGAAACCTCGGGATTCCTCTCGAGGCGCTGGAGAGGAATAGGACCACATCTAGTGCTGTATACGTAAATTGTGTGCTCCTCTTCAATGTGGACGGCTATGTTGGGGAAATTTTCGGGTCACATAAAGGGTGTCAAGAATCCGTTTGAATTTCAAGCGGGAATGTGGGATTTCTCTTGAGATTCTGCAGCGGAAAAATTCCTCATCTCGCATTGAGGGGATAATTTTGTGGTGCTTCTTGAGTTGCTGCAGGATGCTTGGGGTTCTTCCTGAGTTGAGACTGGGACATCAGGAACTTGCTCTTGTTGCTGCAGGGAAGTCAGGCCTCCTATCCTGTTGGAAGGGGAACCTCGGAATTCCTCTCGAGGCTCAGCAGACGAATAGGGCCGCATCTAGCTTTGGGTCAGTCAACTGTGTATTCCTTTCCAGTGGCGACAGGGATCTCGGGATTGCTCTCAAAATACACCTGGGGAGTCAGGCCTCGTCTCGTGTTCAGACATGGAACTCCGCTTTCTTCTCGAGTTGTAAATGTTGTTTTAGGCCACAGTTTAATTGAATTTGTACTTGGAGATTTATCGAAAATGTTTGGGGAGTCAGGACACCAGTCATCTTGTGAGTTGATATTCGAGGATACATTTGGATCGGTGCAGTGGAATCAGACAATAAGGCGAAAAGTTGGGGACATCCATACCTTTACCTATTGTGTTTTGAAACCATGGGGACCCTCCCAAGAATCAAGGTGGTACCGGCCTCCTCCTATCTTTTGAAGGAAAGTCCGGATTCCATTCCAGAGAAACAGGGGAATTGACTGTAATCTGGAAAAGAGGTCTGGAAAACGGGGCAATTGTCAGTTGTGGCAGGAAACTCGGTGTTCCTCTCGATTGAGGCTGGGTATGTTGGTGTAATTTTTGAGTCGCATCACGTATGTTAAGTAACCTGTCGTGTTTCAAGCAATAATGTGGGACTTCTCTTGAGAAACTGCGGCGAATATGCTCCTCATCTCACCTTGAGGGCAGAATGTTGTGTTTTTTCTCGAGTTGCAACGGGAAGCTTGGGGTCCCCCTCGAGTTGTGACGGGGACCTCAGAAATTTGCTCCTGTTGCTTCAGGGAAATCAGGTCCCCTTTTTTGTTGGAAGGGGAAATTCAGGATTACTCTCGAGATGTTAAATGTGAATAGGGCCTCATCTGGAGTCAAGTCCGTAAATTGCGTGCTCCTCTCGACTGGGGACGGCTATCTCAGGGAATTTTCTGAGTCACATAAAGGGTGTCAAGTACCCTTTCGAGCTTTAAGCGAGAATCTTGGATTTCTCTTGAGACTCTGCCACGGAAAATTTTCTCATCTAGGATTGAGGGCATGTTCTTGTGGTTACTCTCGAGTTGCAGCATGAAGCTTGGGGTTTTTCTTGAGTTGCGACGTCGACCTCATTAACTCGCTCGTGTTGCCCCAGGGAAGTCAGGTCTCCTATCGTGTTGGAAGGGGAACCTCCGGATTCCTCTCGAGGTGCAGCAGAGAAATACGGTGGCATCTAGCGCAGAGTCGGTCAACTGTGTGTTGACTTCTATTGAGAAACTGTGATGGAAATGTTCCTCATCTCGCCTTGAGGGCAGAATATTGTGGTTTTTCTCGTGTTGCAGCAGGATCCTTTGGCTCTCTCTCGAGTTGAGACGCGGACCTCAAAAATTCACTCGTGTTGCTTCAGGGAAGTCAGGTCCCCTTTTGTGTTGGAAGGGGAACTTCGGGATTGTTCTCGACCCTTTAAATAGGAATAGGGATTCATCTCGAGTTGAGTCCGTAAATTGTGTGCTCCTCTCCAGTGGGGACTTCTATGTTAGGGAACTTTTTGTGTTACATTAAGGGTATCAAGTAGCCATTCGAGTTTCAGCGGGAATGTGGGATTTCTCTTGAGATTCTGCAGCAGAAAAGTTCCTCATCTAGCATTGATTGGGGAATATTGTCTTTTTTCTCAATTTGTCACAGAAAGCTTGGGGTTCCTCTCCAGTTACGACGGGGACCTCAGGAACTTGCTCGCATTGTCCCAAGGATGTTAGGTCTCCTTTCGTGTTGTAAGCGGAACCTCAGGTTTCCTCTCGAGGAACGGTAGAGGAATGGGTCTGCATCTAGTGTTGTGTATGTAAATAGTGTGCTCGTCTTCAATGTGAACGGCTATGTTGGTGAAGTTTTTGGGTCGCATAAAGGGTTTCAAGTACCCTTTCGAATTTCAAGTGGGAATGTGGATTTCTCTTGTGACACTGCAGCCGAAAATTTCCTCATCTAGCATGGAGGGGATAATTTTGTGGAGTTTCTCGAGTTTTGGCGGGAAGCTTAGGGTTCTTCTAGAGTTGTGACCGGGACCTCAGGAACTCGCTCTTGTTGCCTCAGGGAAGTCAGTTCTCCTATATTGTTGGAAGGGGAACCTCGGGATTCCTCTATACAGAGCAGCAGTGTCATAGGGCCGCATCTAGCATTGAGTTGGTCAACTGTTTGTTCTTCTCCAGTCAAGTCAGGGATGTTGCTGTTGCTCTCAAAATTCACGTGGGCAGTCAGGCCTCGTCTAATGTTCAGACATGGAACTCCGCTGTCTTCTCGAGTTGTAAAAGGTGTTTTAGGCCACAGTTGACTTGAATAGGTACCTGGAGATTGTATCAAGGATGCTCGCAGAGTCAGGTCGCCACTCGTCTTCTGAATTGATACTCGAGGATACATGTGGATCGTTTCAGTGGAATCAGACAATATCTCGAGTGGGTGGGGACATCCGTACCTTTTCCATTTGGGTTTTGAAAACCTGGGGATTCTCCTGAGTTTCAAGGTGGTACCGGCCTCCTCGTACTGTGCGCCCGGGACGTCAGTACTCTATTCCAGAGAAAGCAGAGGAATCTACTCCCTTCCGGGATAGAGGACTAGAAAACAGGGCACTTGCTCAGTTGTGGCAGGAAACTCGGTGTTCCTCACGATTGGGGCTGGGTACGTCTGTGTAATTTCTGAGTCCCATAATGGATGTAAAATAACCTGTCTAGTTTCAAACGGGAATTTGGGATTTCTCTTGAGAATCTGCAACGGAAAAGTTCCTCATCTCGCCTTGAGGGCAGAATCGTGTGGTTTTCCTCGAGATGAAGCGGGAGGATTGGTGTCCCTCTCAAGTTGAGACGGGGACCTCAGGAACTTGCTAGTGTTTCTTCAGGGAAATCAGGTCAACTTTTGTTTTGGAATGGGAATTTCGGGATTACTCTCGAGCGGTTAAATGGGAATACTGCCTCATCTCGAGTTGAGACTGAAAATTCTGTGCTCCTCTCCTGTGGGGATAGCTATGGTAGGGGAATTTTTTAGTCGCATGAATGTTTTGAAGTCCCCGTTCGTGTTTCAAGCGGGAATGTGTGATTTCTCTTCAGATTCTGCAGCAGAAAATTTCCACCTCTTGCATTGATGGGGGAACATTGTCGTTTTTCTCGAGTTGGGGCGGGAAGCTTGGGGTTCCTCTCGAGGTGAGATGGGGAATTCAGGAACTCTCTTGGGTTGTCCAAGGGAAGTTAGGTCTCCTTTGCTGTTGGAAGGTGAACCTCAGGATTCCTCTCGAGGGGCGGGAAAAGAACAGGGCCGCATCTATTATTGTGTATGTAAATTGTGTGCTCCGCTTCAATGTGGACGGTTATGTCAGGGAAGTGCTTGGGTCGCATAAAGGGTGTTAAGAACAGGTCAGAGTTTCAAGCGGTATGTAGGATTTTTCTTGAGACTCTGCAGTGGAAATGTTCCTCATCTCGCATTGAGGGGATAATTATGTGGTATTTCTTGAGTTGAAGCGGGAAGCTTGGGGTTCTTCTCAAGTTACAACTGGGACCTCAGGAAATCGCTTGTGTTGCCCCAGGGAAGTCAGGTCTCCTATCATGTAGGAAGTGGAACCTTGGGATTCCTCTTGCAGCTCAGCAGAGGAATAGTCTTGCATCTAGAGTTGAGTCATTCAACTGTGTGTTCCTTGCAGTGGCAATAGAGATCTCGGGGTTGCTCTAAATATTCACCTGCGGAGTCAAGTTCATCTCTTGTTCAGACATGGAACTGCGCTTACTTCTCAAGTTGTAAAACGGGTCTTAGGCCACATTAGATTTGAATTTATACTTGGAGATTGTATCGAGTAAGCTCGGGGAGTCACGTCTCCACTCATCTGGTGAGTTTATATTCAAGGATACATTTGAATCTGTGGAGTAGAATCAGACAATATCACGAGTGTATGGTGACGTCCGTATCTTTTCAATTTGTGTTTTGAAAAGCTGGGGATCCTCCCGAGTTTCAAGGTGGTACCTGCCTCCTTGTACTGTGCGACCGGAGCATACGGATTCCATTCCAGGGAAAACAGAGGAATCTACTCTCATCTGGAAAAGAGGACTGGAAAACGGGATAATTTGTCAGTGTGGCAGGAAACTCGGTGTTCCTCTCTATTGGGGCTGTGTATGTAGGTTTAATTTTTGAGTCGTATAAAGGATGTTAAATAACCTGTCCATTTTCAAGTGGGAATATGGAATTTCTCTTGCAAATCTGCAACGGAAATGTTCCTCATCTCGCCTTGAGGGCAGAATCTTGTGGTTTTTCTCGAGTTGCGGCGGGAAGCTTGGGCTCCCTCTTGAATTGCCATGGGGACCTCAGGAACTCGCTCCTGTTGCTTCAGGGGAGTGAGGTCCCCTTTTGTGTTGTAAGGGGAACTTCAGGATTTCTCTCGAATCCTAAAATTGGCATAGGGCCTCATCTCGAGTCGAGTCCATAAATGGTGTGCTCCTCTCCAGTGGAGACAGCTATGTTAGGCAACTTTTTGAGTCGCATAAAGGGTGTCAATTACCTGTTACCCTTTCAAGTGGGAATGTGGGATTTCTCTTGAGATTCTGCAGCAGAAAAGTTCCTCATCTCGCATTGATGGGGAATGTTATCATTTTTCTCGAGTTGCGGTGGAAAGCTTGGGGTTCCTATCGAGTTGCCATTGGGACCTCAGGAAGTCGCTGGCATTGTCCCAAGGAAGTTAGGTCTCCTTTCATGTTGGAATGAGAACCTCTGGATTCCTCCTGAGGCGCAGGAGAGGAATAGGGCCACATCTAGTGTTGTGTACGAAAATTGTGTGCTCCTCTTCAATGTGACGGCTATGTCAGGGAAGTTTTATGGTAGCATAAAGGGTGTCAAGTACCCCTTCACGTTTCAAGAGGGAATGTGGGATTTCTCTTGAGACTCTGCAGCGGAAAATTCCTCATCTCTCATTGAGGGGATAATTTTGTGGTGTTTCTCGAATTGCGGCAGGAAGCTTGGGGTTTTTCTTGAGTTGTGACGGGGACCTCAGAAACTCTCTCGTGTTGCACCTAGGAAGTCAGGTCTCCTATCGTGTTCGAAGGGAACCTCAGGATTCCTCTCGAGGCGCAACAGAGGAATAAGGCCCTACTAGCTTTGAGTTGGTCAACTGTGTGTTTTTGCCAGTAGGGACAGCGAATTCGGGGTTGCTCTCAAAATTCACCTGGGCAGTCAGTATTCGTCTCTTGTTCAGACATGCAACTGCGCTTTCTTCTCGAGTTGTAAAACGGGTGTTAGGCCACATTAGAGTTGAATTTGCACCTGGAGATTGTATCGAGTAAGCTCGAGAGTCAGGTCTCCACTCGTCTTGTGAGTTGATACTTGAGGATAGATTTGAATCTGTGCAGTAGAATCAGACAATATCTCTAGTAGGTGGTGACATCCATACCTTTCCAATTTGTGTTTTGAAAACCTGGGGATCCTCCTAAGTTTCAAGGTGGTACCCGCCTCCTCGTACTGTGTGACCGGAACGTCTGGATTCCATTCCTGAGAAACTAGAGGAATCGGCTCTCATCTGGAAAAGAGGACTGGAAAAAGGGGCAATTTGTTAGTGTGGCAGGAAACTCGGTGTTCCTCTTGATTGGGGTTGTGTATGTCGGTTTAATTTTTGAGTCACATAAAGGATGTCAAGTATCCTGTTGAGTTTCAAGCGGGAATGTGGAATTTCCCTTGCGAATCTGCAACGGAAATGTTCCTCATCTCGCCTTGAGGGCAGAATCTTGTGATTTTTCTCGAGTTGCGGCGGGAAGCTTGGGTTCTCTCTCGACTTGCGCCGGGGACCTCAGGAACTTGCTCGTGTTGCTTCAGGGAAGTCAGGTGCCCTTTTGTGTTGGAAGGGGAACTTCGGGATTACTCTTGAGCCATTAAATGGGAATACGGCCTCATCTCGATTTGAGTCTTTAAATTGTGTGCGCCACTCCAGTGGGAACGGCTATGCTAGGGAACTTTTTGATTCGCATAAGGGGAGTCAAGTACCCGTTAGAGTTTTAGGTGGGAATGTGGGATTTCTCTTGAGATTTTGAAGCAGAAATTTCCTCATCTCGCATTGATGTGGGAACGTTATCATTTTTCTCAAGTTGTGGCAGAAAGCTTGGGGTTCCTATCGAGTTGCGATGGGGACCTCAGGAAGTCGCTGGCGTTGTCCCAGGGAAGTTAGGTCTCCTTTCGTCTTGGAAGGGGAACCTCGGTATTCCTCTCGAGGCGCGGTAGAGTAATAGTGCCGCGTCTAGTGATGTGTACGTAAATTGTGTCCTCCTATTCAATGTGAATGACTATGTCGGGGAAGTTTTTGTGTCGTATAAAGGTTTTTACATACCCATGCAAATTTCAAGCAGGAATGTATGATTTGTCTGAGACTCTTTAGGGGAAAAATTCCTCATCTCTCCGTGAGTACAGAATCTTGTGGTTTATCTCAAGTTGCGGCAGGAATCTTGAGGTCCTTCTTCAGTAGTGACGGGGACCTCAGGAACTCATTCGTATTACTTCAGGGAAGTCAGGTCTCCTTTCGTTTTGGTAGGAGAACTTCGGGATTACTCTTGAAGCGTGGAATGGGAATAGGGCCTCATCTAAACTTGAATCCGTAAATTCTGTTCTCCTCTCAAGTGGGGACAGCTATGTCAGGGAATGTTTTGAGTCGCAGAAAGGTTGTCACGTACCCGTTCGAGGTTCGAGCTAGAATGTGTGATTTCTCTTGAGACTCTGCAGCTGAAATATTCCTCATCTCGCATTGAGGGGAGAATCTTGTTGTTTTTCTCAAGTTGCAGCTGGAAGCTTGGGGTCCCATTCGGGCTGCGACGGGGACCTCAGGAACTCGCTCGTGTTGCCCCAGCAAACTCAGGTCTCATTTCCAGTTGGAAAGGTAACTTCAAGATTACACTCGAGGCATGGAATGTGAATTGGGCCTCATCTAGAGATGAGTCCTAAATTGTGTGCTCCTCTCCAGTGGGGCCAGCTTAGTCAGGGTTTTTTTGTGTCCCAGAAATGGTGTCAAGTATCTGTTCGAATTTCAAGCGTGAATGCGGGATTTCTCTTGAGGCTCTGCAGGAGAAAACCTCGTCATTTCTCATTGATGGGGGAATCTTTTGGTTTTTCTCGAGTGTCAGCAGGAAGCTTGGGGTCCTGTTGATTTGCGACGGGAAACTCAGGATCTCGCTCGTGTTGTCCCAGGGAAGTCAGTTCTACTTTCCTGTTGGAAGGGGAACCTCGGAATTCCTCCCGAGGCGCATCAAAGTCATAGGGCTGCATCTAGCATTGTGTACGTAAATTTTGTGCTCTCCTTCAGTACGTCCGGCTATGTCGGGGAATTTTTTGTTTCGCATAAGTTTTTCAAGTACCCATTCGAGTTTCGAGAGGGAATATGGGATTGCTCTGAGACACTGCAGGGGAAACCTTCCTCATTTCGCCGTGAGTGCAAAATCTTGTGATATTTCTCAAGTTGAGGCGGGAATCTTGAGTTCCTTCTCCAGTTGTGATGGGGACTTCAGGAACTCAGTCATTTTACTTCAGGGAAGTCAGGTCTCCTTCCGTGTTGGAAGGGAAACTTTGGGGTATTCTGGAGGCGTGGAATGGGAATTGGAAGTCATCTAGAGATGAGTCCGTAAATTGTGTCCTCCACTCCAGTAGGGACGGCTTAGTCAGGGATTGTTTTTGTGTTTCAGAAAGGGTGTCAAGTACCAGTTCGAATTTCAAGTGGGAATGTGGGATTTCCCTTGAGAGTCTGCAGTAGAAAATTCCTCATCTGGTATTGATGGGGGAATCTCGTTGTTTTTATGGAGTTGCTGTGGAAAGTTTGTAGTCCCTCTCGAGTTGCGACAGTGGCCTCAGAACCTAGCTCTTTTTACTTCAGGGAGATCAGGTTATCTTTCTTGCTGCAAGGAGAGCTTCGCGATTACACTGGAGGCGTGGAATGGGAATAGGGCCTCATCTAAAATTGAGTCCATAAGCTGTGTTCCGCTCTCCAGTGGGGACAACTATGTCAAGGAATGTCTTGGGTCACAGATAGTGTGTCAAGTCCCGGTTCAAGTTTCAAGCGGGAATGTGGGATTTCTCTTGAGACTCTACATGGTAAATTTTCCTCATATCACAATGAGTGCAGAATATTGTGGTTCCTCACGAGTTGCGGCGGGAAGCTTGGGCTCCTTCTCGAGTTGCGACGGGGACCTCAGGAACTCGCTCGTGTAGTCCCTGGAAAGTCAGATCTCCTTTCGTTTTGGTAGGGGAACTTCGGGATAATTCTCGAGTCGGGAAATGGGAATAGGGCCTCATTTATTGTTGAGTCTTTAAATTGTGTTCATTTCTCCAGTGTGGACAGCTATGTCAAGGAATGTCATGGGTCACATATAGTGTGTAAAGTCCCGGTTTGAGTTTCAAGTGGGAATATGGGATTTCTCTTGAGACTCTTCATGGGAAATTTTCCTCAGCTCACCTTGAGTGCAGAATCTTGCGGGTTTTCTTGAGTTTGGCGGGAAGCTTGGGCTCCTTCTCGTGTTGCGACGGGGACATCAGGAACTCGCTCGTTTTGTACCAGGGACGTCAGGTCTCCAATCGTGTTGGAAGGGGAACCTCGGGATTCCGCTTGTGGCGTGGAATGTGATTTGGGTCTCATCTTGTGTTGAGTCCGTTAATTGTGTTCTCCTCTCCAGTGGGGATGGCTTAGTCACAGAACTTTTTGTTTCGCAGAAAGGGTTCCACGTACCCTTTCGAGTACCAAGTGGGAATGTGTGATTTCTCTTGAGACTCTGCAGCAGAAATGTTCCTCATCTCGCTTTGAGGCGAGAATCTTGTGGTTTTTCTCGAGTTGTGGCTGGAAGCTTTAGGTCCCTTTCGCGTTGCGATGGGAATCTCAGGAATTAACTCGTGTTGCCCCAGAGGAGTCAGGTCTCCTTTCCTGTTGGAAAGGGTACTTCGGGATTTCTCTCGAGGTGTGGAATGTGAATTGGGACTCATCTAGAGATGAGTCCGTTAATTGTATGCTCCTATCCAGTGGGGACGGCATAGTAAGGGTCCTTTTTTGGTCGCAGAAATGGTGTCAAGTACTCTTTCGAGTTTAAGAGGTAATGTGGGATTTCTCTTGATACTCTGCATGGGAAAATTTCCCCATCTTACCTTGAGTGCAGAATCCTGTGGTTATTCTAGAGTTGCGGCGGGAACCTTGGGGCCCTTTTCGAGTTGTGAAGGGGACCTCAAGAACTCGCTCGTGTAGTCCCTTGGAAGTCAGGTCTCCTTTCATTTCGGTAGGGGAACTTCGGGATTCCTCTCGAGGCGTGGAAAGGAATAGGGCCTCATCTAAAGTTGAGTCCATAAATTGTGTTCTCCTCTCCAGTGGGGACAGCTATGTCAAGGAATGTCTTGAGTCGCATAAAGTGTGTCTAGTCCCGGTTCGAGTTTCAAGCGGGAATGTGGCATTTCGCTTTAGACTCTGCATGGGAAATATTCCTCATCTAACATTGAGTGCAGAATCCTGTGGTTTTTCTCTAGTTGCGGCAGGAAGCTTGGGCTCCTTCTCAAGTTGCGACGGGGACCTCAAACTCGCTGGTGTTGCCTCAGGGAAGTCAGGTATCCTTTCGTGTTGGAAGGGAAACTTCGGGATTATTCTCGAGGCACGGAATGGGAATTGGAAGTCATATAGGAATTAGTCCCTAAATCGTGTGCTTCTCTCCAGTAGAGACTGCTTAGTCAGGGATCTTTTATGGTTGCAGAAAGGATGTCAAGTACCCGTTCGAATTTCAAGCGTGAATGTGGGATTTCCCTTGAGACTGTGCAGCTGAAAATTCCTCATCTCGCATTGATGGGGGAATCTCGTGGTTTTTATCGAGTTGCGATGGGGACCTCAGGAACTCGCTCATGTTGTCCCAGGGACGTAAGGTTTCCAATCGTTTTGGAAGGGGAACCTCGGGATTCTGCTCGTGGTGTGGACTGTGATTTGGGACTCATCTTGTTTTGACTCTGTTAACTGTGTGATCCTCTCCAGTGGGGACGAAGTAGTCACGGAGCGACGGGGACCTCAGTAATTCACCCGTGTTGCCCCAGGGAAGTCAGGTCTCCTTTCGTGTTGGAAGGGAAACTTCGGGATTATTCTCGAGGTGTGGAATGGGAATTCGATGTCATCTAGAATTGAGTCCTTAAATTGTGTGCTTCTCTCCAGTAGGGATGGCTTAGTCAGGGAAATTTTATGGTTGCAGAAAGGTTGTCAAGTACCCGTTTGAATTTCAGGCGGAAATGTGGGATTTCCCTTGAGACTCTGCAGCAGAAAATTCCTCATCTCGCATTGATGGGGGAATCTCGTGTTTATTATAGAGTTGAAGCGGGAAGCTTGTAGTCCCTCTCGAGGTGTGACAGTGACCTCAGAACCTAGCTCTTTTTTACTTCAGGGAGATCAGGTCACATTTCTTGTTGCAAGGAGAGCTTCGGGATTACACTCGAAGCGTAGAATGGGAATAGGGCCTCATGTAAGATAGAGTCCAAAAGTTGTGTTCCCCTCTCCAGCGGGGACAGCTATGTCAAGGAATGTCTTGGGTCGCATATAGTGTGTCAAGTCCCGGTTCGAGTTTCAAGCGGGAATGTGGGATTTCTCTTGAGGCTCTACATGGGAAATTTTCCTCATCTCACAATGAATGCAGAATATTGTGGTTCTTCTTGAGTTGCGGCGGGAAGTTTGGGCTCCTTCTCATGTTGTGACGGGGACCTCAGGAACTCGCTCGTGTTGTCCCAGGGACGTCAGGTCTCCAATCATGTTGGAAGGGGAACCTTGGGATTCCGCTCTTGGCGTGGAATGTGATTTGGGTCTCATCTTGTGTTGAGTCCGTTAATTGTGTGCTCCTCGCCAGTGGGGATGGCTTAGGCAGGGAAATTTTTGTGTCACAGAAAGGATTTCAAGTACACTTTCTAGTACCAAGCGGGAATGTGTGATTTCTCTTGAGACTCTGCAGCAGAAATATTCCTCATCTCGCATTGAGGGGAGAATCTTGTGGTTTTTCTCGAGTTGCAGCGGGAAGCTTGGGGTCCTTCTCGAGTTGCACTGGGGACCTCAGAAACTCACTCGTGTAGTCCCTGGGAAGTTAGGTCTCCTTTCGTTTTGGTAGGAAACTTCGGGATTGCTCTCAAGGCGTGGAATGGGAATAGAGCCTCATCTAAAGTTGTGTCCATAAATTGTGTTCTCCTCTCAAGTGGGGACAGTTATGTCAGGGAATGTCTTGAGTCATATAAAGGGTGTCAAGTACCCGTGCGAATTTCAAGCAGGAATGTGGGATTTCTCTTGAGACTCTGCAGGGGAAATTTTCCTCATCTCGCCTTGTGTGCAGAATCTTGTGGTTTTTCTTGAGGTGCAGCGGTAAGCTTGGGCTCCTTCTCAAGTTGCGACTGGGACCTCTGGAATTCACTCGTGTTTTTCCAAGGACGTCAGGTCTCCAATCGTGTTGGAAGGGGAACCTCGGGATTCCACTACTGGCGTGGAATTTGATTTGGGTCTCATCTTGGGTTGAGTCCATTAATTGTGCGCTCTTCTCCAGTGGGGACGGCTTAGGCAGGGATATTTTTGTGTCACAGAAAGTTTTTAAAGTACCCTTCGAGTTTCAAGAGGTAATGTGTGATTTCTCTTGAGACTCTGCAGCAGAAATGTTCCTCATCTCGCATTGAGGGTAGAATCCTGTAGTTTTTCTCAAGTTGCGGCTGGAAACTTGGGGTCCCTTTCGGGTTGAGACGGGGATCGCAGGAATTCTCTCATGTTGCCCCAGGGAAGACACGTCTCCTTTCCTGTTCGAAAGTGTACTTCAGGATTTCTCTCGAGGCGTGGAAAGTTAATTGGGCCTCATCCAGAGATAAGTCCATTAATTGTGAGCTCCTCTCCAGTGGGAACGGCTTAGGAAGGGTCCTTTTTTTGTCGCAGAAATGATGCCAAGTACTCGTTTGAGTATAAGTGGGAATGTGGGATTTCTCTTGAGACACTGCTGGGGAAATTTTCCTCATCTCACCTTGAGTGCAGAATCTTGTGGTTTTTCTAGAGGTGCAGTGGGAAGCTTGGGGTCCTTCTCGAGTTGCGACGGGGACCTCAGGAACTCGCTCTTGTAGTCCCTGGAAAGTAAGGTCTAATTTCGTTTTGGTAGGGGAACTTCGGGATTAGTCTCGAGTCGTTGAATGGGAATAGGGCTTCATCTAAAGATGAGTCCATAAATTGTGTTCTCTTCTCAAGTGGGGACAGCTATGTCAGGGAATGTCTTGAGTCGCATAAAGGGTTTCAGTACCCATTCGTGTTTCAAGTGGGAATGTGGGATATTCCTTGAGACTCTGCAAGGGAAATTTTCCTCATCTCACCTTGAGTGCCGAATCTTGTGGTTTTTCCTAGGTTGCGGCGGGAAGCTTGGGCTTCCTTTTGGGTTGCGACGGGGATCTCAGGACCTTGCTCGTGTTGCCCCCGGGATGTCAGGTCTCCGTTCATGTTGGAGGGAAACTTCGGGATTATTCTCGAGGCGTTGAATGGGATTTGGAAATCATATAGTGATGAGTCCGTAAATTGTGTGATCCTCTCCAGTAGGGACGGCATAATCAATGATTTTTTGTGTTGCAGAAAGGGCTTCAAGTACCCTTTCAAGTTTCAAGTAGAAATGTGTGAGTTCCCTTGAGACTCTGCAGCAGAAATATTCCTCATTTCGCATTGAATGGAGAATCTTGTGGTTTTTCTCGAGTTACGGCTGGAAGCTTGAGTTCCCTTTTGGGTTGCTACAGGGATTGCAGGAACTCGCTCGTGTTACCCCAGGGAAGTCAGGTCTCCTTTCCTGTTGGAAAGGGTAATTCTGGATTTCTCTTGAGGCGTGGAATATTAATTGGGCCTCATCTAAAGATGAGTCCTTTAATTGTGTGCTCCTCTCCAGTTGGAACGGCTTAGTAAGTGTACTTTATGTGTCGCAGAAATGGTGTCAAGTACCCGTTCGAGTTTAAGCGGGAATGTGGGCTTTCTTTTGAGACTCTGCATGGGAAATTTCCTCATCTCACCTTGAGTGCATAATCTTGTGGTTTTTCTCAAGTTGCTGCAGGAAGCTTGTAGTCCCTCTCGAGCTGCGATAGTGACCTCAGAACCTAGCTCTTTACTTCAGGGAGTTCAGGTCTCCTTTCTTGTTGCAAGGAGCGCTTCAGGATTACTCTCGAGGTGTAGAATGTGAATAGGGCCTCATATAAAGTTGAGTCCATAAATTGTGTTCTCCTCTCCAGTGGGGACAGCTATGTCAAGGAATGTCTTGGGCAGCATATAGTGTGTCAAGTCCTGGTTTGAATTTCAATCGGGAATGTGGGATTTCTCTTGCGACTCTGCATGGGAAATTTTCCTCATCTCACCTTGAGTGCAGAATCTTGTGGTTTTTCTCGAGTTGCGGAGGGAAGCTTGGGGTCCTTCTCGAGTTGCAACGGGGACATCAGTAACTCGCTCGTTTTGTCCCAGTTTTGTCAATTCTCCTATCATGTTGGATGGGGAACTTCAGGATTCCACTCGAGGGGCAGTAGAGGAATATTGCAACATCTAGCGTTATTCACGTAAATTTTGTGCTCTTCTTCAGAGGTACCAGCTATGATTAGGAATTTTTAGAGTCCCATTAAGGGTGTCAAGTACCCGTTTGAGTTTCAAGCGTGATTGTGGGATTTCTCTTGAGACTCTGCAGCAGAAGTGTTCCTCATCTTGCATTGAGGGGTGAATCTTGTGGTTTTACTCGAGTTGCGGCTGGAAGCTTGGGGTCCATTTGGTGTTGCGACGGGGACCTCAGGAACTCGCTCGTGTTGCCTCAGGGAAGTCAGGTCTCCTTTCCTCTTGGAAAAGGAACTTCGGGATTACTCTCGAGGCTTTGTGTGTGAATTGGACCTCTTCTAGAAATGAGTCCGTTAATTGTGTTCTCCTCTCCAGTAGGCATGGCTTAGTCAGGGTCCTTTTTGTGTTGCAGAAATGGTGTCAAGTATCCGTTCGAGTTTCAAGCGGGAATGTGGGATTTCCCTTGAGACTCTGCAGCAGAAATTTCCTCATCTCGCATCGATGAGGGACTCTCATGGTTTTTCTCGAGTTGCAGCCGGAAGCTTGGGGTCCTTCTCGAGTTGAGACACTGACCTCAGAACCTTTGCTAGTGTTACTTCAGGGAGGTCAGATCTCCATGTTGCAAGGAGAGCTTCGGGATTACTCTCGAGGCGTGTAATGGGAATAGGGCTTCATCTTAATTTGAGTCCATAAATTGTTTTCTCCTCTCCAGTGGCGACAGCTATGTCAGGGAATGTCTTGAGTTGCATAAAGAGTGTCAAGTACCCTTTCGAGTTTCAAGCGGGAATGTGGGATTTCTCTTGAGACTCTGCAGGGTAAATTTTCCGCATCTCACCTTTAGGGCAGAATCTTGTGGTTTTTCTCGAGTTGCTCCGGGAAGCTTGGGGTCCTTCTCGAGTTGCGACGGGGACCTCAGGAACTCGATCGTGTTGTCCCAGTTTAGTCAATTCTCCTATCGTTTTTGATGGGGAACCTAGGGATCCACTCGAGAGGCAGCAGAGGAATAGTGCCACATCTAGCGTAATTTACATAAATTTTGTGCAATTCTTTAGTGGGGCTGGCTAGCTTGGAGAATTTTTTGAGTCGCATAAAGGGTGTCAAATACCCATTCGAGTTTCAAGCAGGAATGTGGGATTTCTCTTGAGACTCTGCTGCAGATATTTTCCTCATCATGCATTGAGGGTAGAATCTTGTGGTTTTCTCGAGTTGAGGCTGGAAACTTGGGCTCCCTGTTGGGTTGCGTCTGGGACCTCAAAAGTCGCTCGTGTTGCCCCAGGGAAGTCAGCTTTCGTTTCCTATTGAAAAGGAAACTTCAGGATTATTCTTTTTTTATGGAATGTGAATTGGGCCTCATCTAGAGATGAGTCCGTTAATTGTGTGCTCCTCTCCCAACCAGTCCATTCTAAAGGAGATCAATCCTGGGTGTTCATTGGAAGTACTGATGCTAAAGCTGAAACTGCAATACTTTGGCCACCTCATGCGACGAGATGACTCACTGGAAAAGACTCTGATGCTAGGAAAGGTTGCGGGCGAGAGGAGAAGGGGACGACAGAGAATGAGATGGCTGGATGGCATCATCGACTTTGTGGACATGAGTTTGAGTGAACTCCGGGAGTTGGTGATGGACAGTGAGGCCTTGCGTGCTGTGATTCATGGGGTTGCGGAGAGTCGGACACGACTGAGGAACTGAACTGACTGACTGAACTGACTCCATTGGGGACGGCTTAGTCAGGGTCCTTTTTGTGTCGCAGAAATGGTCTCAAGTACCCGTTCGAGTTTCAAGCGGGAATGTGGGATTTCTCTTGAGACTCAGCAGCAGATATTTTCCTCATCTCACATTGAGTGTTGAATCTTGTGGTTTTTCTCAAGTTGTGGCTGGAAGCTTGGGCTCCCTTTTGCGTTGCGTCAGGGAGCACAAAAGTCGCTCGTGTTGCCCCAGGGAAGTTAGGTCTCCTTTCGTGTTGGAAGGGAAACCTCGGGATTCCTCTCGAGGCACAGTAGAGGAATAGTGCCTCATCTAGTGTTGTGTACGTAAATTGTGTGTTCCTCTTCAATGTGGACGGCTATGTCGTGGAAGTTTTTGGGTCGCATAAAGGGTGTCAAGTACCCATTCGAGTTTCAAACAGGAATGTGGGATTTCTTTTGAGACGCTGCAGCGGGAAAGTTCCTCATCTCTCATTGAGGGGATAATATTGAGATGTTTCTCAAGTAGCAGCGGGAAGCTTGAGGTTCTTCTCGAGTTGCGACGGGGACCTCAGGAACTCGTTCTTGTTGCCCCAGGGAAGTCAGGTCTCCTATCGTGTTGGAAGGGGAACCTCGGGATTCCTCCTGCGGCTCAGCAGAGGAATCTTCCCGCATCTAGATTTGAGTCAGTCAACTGCGTTTTCCTTGCAGTGGCGACAGATATCTCGGGGTTGCTCTTAAAATTCACCTGGGGAGTCAGGTTCGTCTCTTGTTCAGACATGGAACTGCACTTTCTTCTCGAGTTGTAAAACGGGTGTTAGGCCACATTAGATTTGAATTTGTACCTGGAGATTGTATCAAGTAAGCTCGGGGCCTCACGTCTCCACTCTTCTTGTGAGTTGACACTCGAGGATACATTTGAATCTGTACAGTAGAATCAGACAATATCTCGAGTGGGTGGTGACATCCGTCCCTTTTCCATTTGTGTTTTGAAAACCTGGGTATCCTCCCGAGTTTCAATGTGGTACCCGCCTCCTCGTACTGTGCGACCGGAATGTCCAGATCCCATTCCAGGGAAACCAGAGGAATCGACTCTCATCTGGAAAAGAGGACTGAAAATCAGGATAATTTGTCAGTGTGGCAGGAAACTCTGTGTTCCTCTCCATTAGGGCTGTGTATGTTGGTGTAATTTTTGAGTCCAATAAAGGATGTTAAATAACCTGTCGAGTTTCAAGCGGGAATGTGGAATTTCTCTTTTGAATCTGCAACGGAAATGTTCCTCATCTCGCCTTGAGGGCCGAATCTTTTGGTTTTCCTCGAGTTGCGGCAGGAAGCCTGGCCTCCCTTCAAGTTGCGACTGGGCTTCAGGAACTCGCTTGTGTTGCTTCAGGGAAGTCAGTTCCATTTTTGTTTTGGAAGGGGAACTTCGGGCTTACTCTCGAGCCGTTAATCGTGAATAGGGTCTCATATCGAGTTTAGTCCTTAAGTTGTGTGCTCCTCTCCAGTGGGAACGGCTATGTTAGGGAATTTTATGTGTCACATAAAGGGTATCAAGTACCCGTTGGAGTATCAAGCGGCAATAAGGGATTTCTCTTGAGATTCTGCAGAAGAAAAGTTACTCATCTCGCATTGATAGGGAAATCTCGTGGTTTTTATGGAAATGCGGCGGGAAGATTGTAGTCCCTCTCGAGTTGTGACAGTGACCTCAGAACCTAGCTCTATTTACATCATGGAGGTCAGGTCACCTTTCTTATTGCAAGGAGAGCTTCGGGATTACACTGGAGGCGTAGAATGGGAATAGGGCCTCATCTAAAATTGAGGTCATAAATTGTGTTCTCCTCTCCAGTGCTGGGGACAGTTATGTCAAGGAATGTCTTGGGTCGCATATAGTGTGTCAAGTCCCGGTTCGAGTTTCAAGCGGGAATGTGGGATTATTCTTGAGACTCTGCAAGGGAAATTTTCCTCATCTCACCTTGAGTGCAGAATATTGTGGCTTTTCTCTAGGTGCGGCGGGAAGCTAGGGCTCCTTATCAAGTTGCGACAGGGACCTCAGGAATCCCTCATGTTGTCCCAAGGACGTCAGGTCTCCAATCGTTTTGGAAGGGGAACGTCGGTATTCCGCTTGTGGCGTGGAATATGATTTGGGTCTCATCTTGTGTTGAGTCCGTTAATTGTGTTCTCCTCTCCAGTGGGGAAGGCTTATTCAGTGATGTTTTTGTGTTGCGAAAGGATTTCAAGTACCCGTTCGAGTTTAAGTGGGAATGTGGGATTTCTCTTGAGACTCTGCAGGGGAAAATTTCTTCTTCTCACCTTGAGTGCAGAATCTTGTGGTTTTTCTAGAGTTGCAGCTGGAATCTTGGTGTCCTTCTCAAGTTGCGACAGGGACCACAGGAACTCGCTCGTGTAGTCCCTGGGAAGTCAGGTCTCCTGTCGTTTTGGTAGGGAAACTTCGGGATTACTCTCGAGGCATGGAATGGGAATAGGGCCTCATATAAAGTTGAGTCCATAAATTTTGTTCTCCTCTCAAGTGGGGACAGCTATGTCAGGGAATGTTTTGAGTCATATAAAGGGTATCAAGTACCCGTTCGAGTTTCAAGCTGCAATGTGGGATTTCTCTTGTGACTCTGCATTGGAAATTTTCCTCATCTCCCCTTGAGTGTAGAATCTTGTGGTTTTTCTCGAGTTGTGGCGGGAAGATTGGGCTCCTTCTCGAGTTGCGATGGGAACCTCCAGAACTCACTCGTGTTGTCCCAGGGAAGTCAGGTCTCCAATCGTGTTGGAAGGGTAACCTCGGGATTCCGCTCGTGCCGTGGAATGTGATTTGGATCTCATCTTGTGTTGAGTCCGTTAATTGTGTGCTCCTCTCCAGTGGGGACGGATTAGTTATGGAGCGACTGGAACCTCAGTAACTCGCTCGTCTTGCCCCAGGGAAATCAGGTCTAAATTCGCGTTGGAAGGGCAACTTCGAGATTTTTCTACTGGCTTGGAAAGGGAATTGAAATCATCTAGAGTTGAGTCTGGAAATGTGTTCCCCTCTCCAGTAGGGATGGCTTAGTCAGGGAACTTTTATGGTTGCAGAAATGGTGTCAAGTATCCTTTCGACCTGACCTGCCTCTTGAGAAACCTGTATGCAAGTCAGGAAGCAACTGTTAGAACTGGACATGGAACAACAGACTGGTTCCAAATAGGAAAAGGTGTATATCAAGGTTGTATATTGTCACCTTGCTTATTTAACTTATATGCAGAGTACATCATGAGGAACGCTGGGCTGGAAGAAGCACAAGCTGGAATCAAGATTGCCGGGAGAAATATCAATAACCTCAGATATGCAGATGACACTACCCTTATGGCAGAAAGTGAAGAGGAACTCAAAAGCCTCTTGATGAAAGTGAAAGAAGAGAGTGAAAAGGTTGGCTTGAAGCTCAACATTCAGAAAACAAAGATCATGGCATCTGGTCCCATCACTTCATGGGAAATAGATGGAAAAACAGTGGAAACAGTGTCAGACTTTGTTTTTTTGGGCTCCAAAATCACTGCAGATGCTGATTGCAGCCATGAAATTAAAAGACGCTTGCTCCTTGGAAGGAAAGTTATGACCAACCTTGATAGTATATTAAAAAGCAGAGACATTACTTTGCCAACCAAGGTCCGTCTAGTCAAGGCAATGGTTTTTCCCGTGGTCATGTATGGATGTGAGAGTTGGACTGTGAAGAAGGCTGACCGCCGAAGAATCGATGCTTTTGAACTGTGGTGTTGGAGAAGACTCTTGAGAGTCCCTTATACTGCAAGGAGATCCAACCAGTCCATTCTAGAGGAGATCAATCCTGGATGTTCATTGGAGGGACTGATGCTAAAGCTGAAACTGCAATACTTTGGCCACCTCATGCGATGAGTTGACTCACTGGAAAAGACTCTGATGCTGGTAAAGGTTGGGGGCGGGAGGAGAAGGGGACGACGGAGAATGAGATGGCTGGATGGCATCACCGACTCTGTGGACATGAGTTTGAGTGAACTCCGGGAGTTGGTGATGGACAGGGAGGCCTGGCGTGCTGTGATTCATGGGGTCGCGGAGAGTCGGACACGACTGAGCGACTGAACTGAACTGAACTGATCCTTTCGAATTTCAAGCCTGAATGTAGGATTTCCCTTGAGACTCTGCAGCAGAAAATTCCTCATCTCGCATTGATGGGGGAATCTCGTGGTTTTTATCGAGTTGAGGCGGGAAGCTTGTAGTCCCTCTCGAGTTGCGACTGTGATCTCAGAACCTAGCTCTTTTTACTTCAGGGAGGACAGGTCACCTTTCTTGTTGCAAGGAGAGGTTAGGGATTATACTCGACTTGTAGAATGGTAATAGGACCTCATCTAAAATTGAGTCCATAAGTTGAGTTCTCCTCTCCAGTGGGGACAGCTATGTCAAGGAATGTCTTGGGTCGGATATAATGTGTCAAGACCCAATTCGATTTGCAAGCGGGAATGTGGGATTTCTATTGAGACTCTGCATGGGAAATATTCCGCATCTCACCTTGAGTGCAGAATCTTGTGGTTTTTCTCGAGTTGCAGCAGGAAGCTTGGGCTCCTTCTCAAGTTGCGACGGGGACCTCAGGAACTCGCTTGTGTAGTCCCTGTGAAGTCAGGTCTCCTTTCGTTTTGGTAGGGGAACTTCAGGATTTTTCTCGAGGCGTGGAATGGGAATAGGGCCTCATGTACAGTTGAGTCCATAAATTGTGTTCTCCTCTCCAGTGGGGACAGCTATGACAAGGAATGTCTTGTGTCGCAAATAGTGTGTCAAGTCTCGGTTCAAGTTTCAAGCGGGAATGTGGGATATCTCTTGAGACTCGTCATGGGAAACTTTCCTCATTTCACCTTGAGTGCAGAATCTTCTCGTTTTTCTCGAGTTGCGGCGGGAAGCTTGGGGTCCATTTCGGGTTGAGACTGGATCTTAGGAACTTGCTCGTGTTCCCCCAGGGAAGTCAGGTCTCCTTTCCTGTTGTAAAGGGTACTTTGGGATTTCTCTCCAGGCGTGTAATGTGAACTGGGCCTCCTCCAGAGATGAGTCCTTTAATTGTGTGCTCCTTTCCAGTAGGAACGGCTTAGTAAGGGTTCTTTTTGTGTTGCAGAAATGGTGTCAAGTACCCGTTTGAGTTTAAGTGGGACTGTAGGATTTCTCTTGAGACTCTGCCGGGGAAATTTTCCTTCTCTCACCTTGAGTGCAGAATCTTCTGGTTTTTCTAGAATTGCGGCGGGAAGCTTGGGGTCCTTCTCGAGTTGCGATGGGGATTTAAGAACTCGCTCTTGTAGTCCCTGGGAAGTCAGGTGTCCTGTCGTTTTGGTAGGGGAACTTCGGGATTACTCTCGAGGCGTGGAATGGGAATAGGGCCTCATATAAAGTTGAGTCCATAAATTTTGTTCTCCTCTCAAGTGGGGACAGCTGTGTCAGGGAAGGTTTTGAGTCGTATAAAGTGTGTCAAATACCCGTTCGAGTTTCAAGCAGGAATGTGGGATTTCTCTTGTGACTCTGCATTGGAAATTTTCCTCATCTCACCTTGAGTGCAGAATCTTGTGGTTTTTCTCGAATTGCGGCGTGAAGCATGGGATCCTTCTCGAGTTGTGACGGGTACCTCCAGAACTCGCTCGTGTTGTCCCAGGGATGTTAGGTCTCCAATCGTGTTGGAAGGGGAACCCCGGCATTCCGTGCGTGTCATGGAATATGATTTGGGTTTCATCTTGTGTTGAGTCCGTTAATTGTGTGCTCCTCTCCAGTGGGAACGGCTTAGTCCAGGATCTTTTTGATTCGCAGGAAGAGTTTCAAGTACCCTTTCGAGTTTCAAGCGGGAATGTTGATTTCTCTTGAGACTCTGCAGCAAAAATGTTCCTCATCTTGCAATGAGGGGAGAATATTGTGGTTTTTCTCAAGTTACGGCTGGGAGCATGGGGTACCTTTCGGGTTGCGAAGGGGATCTCAGGAACTCTCTCGTGTTGCCCCAGGGAAGTCAGGTCTCCTTTCGTTTTGGAAATGGTACTTCGGGATTTCTCTCGAGGCATGGAATGTGAATTTGGCCTCATCTAGAGATGAGTCCGTTAATTTTGTACTGCTCTCCAGTGGGTATGGCTTAGTAAGTGTCGTTTTTGTGTCGCAGAAATTGTGTCAAGTACCCGTTCGAGTTTAAGAGGGAATATGGGTTTTCTCTTGAGACTCTCAAGGGGAAATTTTCCTCATCTCCCCTTGAGGGCAGAATATTGTGGTTTTTCCCGAGTTGCGGCGGGGAGGTTTGGCTCCGTCTCCAGTTGCAACGGGGACCTCAGGAACTCGCTCATGTAGTCCCTGGGAAGTCAGGTCTCCTTTCGTTTTGGTAGGGGAACTTTGGGATTACTCCCAAGGCATGGAATGGGAATAGGGCCTCATCTAAATTTGAGTCCATAATTTGTGTTCTCCTCTCAAGTGGGGACAGTTATGTCAGGGAATGTCTTGAGTCGTATAACGGGTTTCAAGTACCCTTTCGAGATTCAAGTGGGAATGTGTGATTTTTCTTGAGACTCTGCAGAAGAAATGTTCCTCTTCTCGCATTGAGGGGAGAATCTTGTGGTTTTTCTTGAGTTGCGGCTGGAAGCTTGGGTCCCTTTCTGGTTGCGACGGGGATCTCTAGAACTCGCTGGTCTGGTGTTGCCCCAGGGAAGCCAGCTCTCCTTTCCTGTTGGAAAGGATACTTTGGGATTTCTCTTGAGGCATGGAATGTGAATTGGGCCTCATCTAGAGATAAGTCCGTTATTTGTGTGCTCCTCTCCAGTGTGGACAGCTTAGTAAGAGTACTTTTTGTGTCACAGATTGGGGTCAACTACCTCTTCGAGTTTAAGGGGGAATGTGGGATTTCTCTTGAGACTCTGCAAGGGAAATTTCCCTCATCTCACCTTGAGTGCAGAATCTTGTGGTTTTCCTAGAGTTGAGGTGGGAAGCTTGGGATACTTCTCGAGTTGCGACGGGGACCTCAGGAACTTGCTCTTGTAGTCCCTGGGAAGTCAGGTCTCCTTTCGTTTTGGTAGGGGAACTTCGGGATTTTTCTCGAGGTGTGGAATGGCAATAGGCCCTCATCTAAAAATGAGTCCATAAATTGTGTTCTCTTCTCAAGTGGGGACAGCTATGTCAAGGAATGTCTTGAGTCGCATACAGTGTGTCACTTCCCGGTTCGAGTTTCAAGCGGGAATGTGGTATTTTTCATGAGACTCTGCATGGGAAATTTTCCTCATCTCACCTTCAGTGCAAAATCTTGTTTTCCTCGAGTTGCGGCAGGAAGCTTGGGGTCCTTCTCTAGTTGAGACTGGGACCTTAGGAACTCTCTCGTGTTTTCAGAGTTTTGTCAATTCTCCTATCATGTTGGAAGGACAACCTCGGAATTCCGCTCGATGGGCAGCAGAGGAATAGTGCCGCATCTAGCGTTTTTATGTAAATGTTGTGCTCTTCTTCAAGTGTGGCCGTCTAGGATGGAAATTTTTAGAGTCCCATAGGGTGTCAAGTACCCGTTCGAGTTTCAAGCGGGAATGTGGGATTTCTCTTGAGACTCTGTAGCATAAATATTCCTCATCACGCATTGAGGGGATAATCTTGTTGTTTTTCTCTAGTGGAGTCTAGAACCTTGGGGTCCCTTTTGGGTTGCTACGGGGACCTCAGGAGCTCGCTCATGTTGCCCCAGGGAAGTCAGGTCTCCTCTCCTGTTTGAAAAGGAACTTCGGGATTACTCTCGAGGCTTTGTATGTGAATTGGACCTCATCTAGGGATGAGTCCATTAATTGGGTGCTCCTCTCCAGTGGGGACAGCTTAGTCAGTGTCCTTTTTGTCTTGCAGAAATGGTGTCAAATACCCGTCGAGTTTCAAGCGGCAATGTGTGTTTTCTCTTGAGACTCTTCAGCAGAAATGTTCCTCATCTCACATTGAGGGGAGTATCTTGTGGTTTTTCTCGAGTTGCGTCTGGAATCTTGGGGTCTCTTTCGGGTGGCGACTGGGACTTCAGGAACTTGCTCGTGTTACATCAGGGAAGGTAGGTCTACTTTCGTTTTGTTAGGGTAACTTCGGGATTACTTTCCAGGCATCGAATGGAAATAGGACCTTATCCATATTTGATTCGTAAATTGTATGATCCTCTGCCGTGGGGACAGCTATGTCAGGGAACTTTTTGAGTCTCAGAAAGGGTGTCAAGTACACTTTCGAGGTTCCAGCTGGAATGTGGGATTTCTCTTGAGACTCTTCATGGGAATTTTTTCTCATCTCGCTTTGAGTGCAGAACCTTGTGGTTTTTCTCGAGTTGCAGCGGGAAGCTTGGGGTCCTTTTCGAGTTGTAACGGGGACTCAGTAACTCGTTCTAGTTGCCCCAGGGAAATCAGGTCTCCTTTCGTGTTGGAAGGGAGACTTCACGATTATACTCGAATTCTGGAATGGGAATTGGAAGTCATCTAGAGATGAGTCCATAAATTTTGTGCTCCTCTAAAGTAGGGACAGCTTAGGGAACTTTTTGTGTTGCAGAAAGGGTATCAAGAACCAGTTCGAATTTCAAGCCTGAATGTTGGATTTCCCTTGAGACTCTGTAGCAGAAAATTCCTCATCTCGCATTGATGGGGGAATCTCGTGGTTTTTATCGAGTTGTGGGTGAAAGTTTGTAGTCCCTCTCGAGTTGCGACAGTGACCTCAGAACCTAGCTCTTTTTACTTCAGGGAGTTCAGGTCTCCTTTCTTGTTACAAGGAGAGCTTCAGGATTACTCTCGAGGCGTTGAATGAGAATAGGGCCTCATCTAAAATTGAGTCCATAAATTGTGTTCTCCTCTCCAGTAGGGACAGCTATGTAAAGGAATGTCTTGGTTCGCATATAGTGTGTCAAGTCCTGGTTCGAATTTCAAGCGGGAATTGGGATTTCTCTTGAGACTCTGCGTGGGAAATTTTCCTCATCTCACCTTGAGTGCAGAATCTTGTGATTTTTCTCGAGTTGCGGCGGGAAGTTTCGGGTCCTTCTCGAGTTGCGACGGGGACATCAGTAACTCACTCGTTTTGTCCCAGTTTTGTCAATTCCCCTATCGTGTTGGATGGGGAACATTTGCATTCCGTTCGAGGGGCAGCAGAGGAATATTGCAACGTCTTGTGATATTCACGTAAATTTTGTGCTCTTCTTCAGAGGGGCTGCCTAGGATGGGGAATTTTTAGAGTCCCATAAAGGGTGTCAAGTACCCGTTCGAGTTTCAACCATGAATGTGGGATTTCTCTTGAGACTCTGCAGCAGAAGTGTTCCTCATCTCACATTGAGTGGTGAATTTTGTGGTTTTTCTCGAGTTGCAGCTGGAAGCCTGGGGTCCCTTTTGGGTTGCGACGGGGATCTCAGGAACTCTCTCGTGTTGCCCCAGGGAAGTCAGGTCTACTTTCCTCTTGGAAAGGGCACTTCGAGATTACTCTCAAGGCTTTGTATGTGAATTGGAACTCATCTAGAGATGAGCTCGTTAATTGAGTGCTCCTCTCCAGTAGGCACCGCTTAGTCAGGGTCCTTTTTATGTTGCAGAAATGGTGTCAAGTACCCGTTTGATTTTCAAGCGGGAATGTGGGTTTTCTCATGAGACTCTGCAGCAGAAATATTCCTCATCTCACCTTGCTTGCAGAATGTTGTGGTTTTTCTTCAATTGCAGAGGGAAGATTGGGGTCCTTCTCGAGTTGCGACGGGGACCTCAGGAAATCTCTCATGTTGTCCCAGTTTCGTCAATTCTCCTATCGTGTTGGAAGGTGAGCCTCGGGATCTGCTCTAGGGGCAGCAGAGGAACAGTGCCGCATCTAGCGTTATTTACATAAATTTTGTGTTCTTCAGTGGTTTTGGCTAGGTTGGGTAATTTTTAGAGTCCCATAAAGCGTGTCAAGTACCCGTTAGAGTTTCAAGCGGGAATGTGGGATTTCTCTTGAGACTCTACAGCAGAAAACTTCATCATCTCTCATTGATGGGAAATCCTGTGGTTTTCCCCGAGTGTTGGAGGAAATATTGGGGTCCTCTAGATTTGCGATTGGCCCTCAGGATCACTCTCCTGTTGTTCCAGGGAAGTCAGGTCTCCTTTCCTGTTGGAAGGGGAAACTCGGTATTCCTCCTGAGGCGCAGCAAAGGAATAGGGCCGCATCTATCATTGTGTATGTAAATTTTGTGCTCTGCTTCAATTAGGCCGGCTATTTTGGGGAATTTTTTGTATCGCATAAAGGTTGTCAAGTACCCGTTCGAGTTTCAAGAGGAATGTGGGATTGCTCTGAGACTCTGCAGGGGGAAACATCCTCAGTTCGCTCTGAGAGCAGAATCTTGTTATTTTTCTTGAGTTTCGGCGGGAATCTTGAGCTCCTTCCCCAGGTGTGACCAGGACCTCAGGAACTCCCTCGTGTTACTTCACGGAAGTGAGGTCTCCTTTCATTGTGGAAGAGAAATTTTGGTATTACTCTTGAGGCGTGGAATGGGAATAGGGCTTCATCCATATTTCATTCTTAAATTGTATTCTCCTCTCCAGTGGGGACTGCTATGTCAGGGAACTTTTTGAGTCGCAGAAAGGGTGTCAAGTACCCATTCGTGTTTGAAGCAGGAATGGGGCACTTCTCTTAGACTCTTTCAGGTAAAATTACCTCATCTCGACTTGAGTGCAGAATCTTGTGGTTTTTCTCAAGTTGCGGTGGGAATCTTGAGGTCATTCTCCAATTGTGACGGCGACCTCAGGAACTAACTGGCTAGTGATACTTCTGGGAAGTCAGGTCTCCTTTCAGTTTGGAAGCGGAACTTCGGGATTACTTTCGAGGCGTGGAATGGGAATAGGGCCACATCCATATTTGATTCGTTAATTGAATGATCCTCTCCAGTGCGGATGGCTATGTCAGGGAACTTTTTGAGTCGCAGAAAGGGTGTCAAGTACCCATTCGTGGTTCAAGCGGGAATGTGTGATTTCTCTTGAGACTCTAAAGGGGAAATTTTCCTCATCTCGCCTTGAGTGCAGATTCTTTTGGTTTTTCTCCAGTTGCGCCGGGAAGTTTGGGATCCTTCTCGAGTTGCAACGGGGACCTCAGTAACTCGATCGTGTTGTCCCAGGGAAGTCAGGTCTCCTTTCGTGTTGGAAGGGAGACTTCGGGATTATTCTCGAGGCGTGGAATGGGAATTGGAAGTCACCTAAAGATGAGTCCGTTAATTCTGTGCTCCTCTCCAGTTGGGAAGGCTAGGTCGGGGAACATTTTTGCTGCAGAAAGGGTGTCCAGTACCCGTTCAAATTTCAAGCGGGAATGTGGGATATCCCTTGAGACTCTGCAGCAGAAATTTCCTCATCTCGCATTGATGGGGGAATCTCGTGGTTTTTCTCGAGGTGCGGCGGGAAGATTGTAGTCGCTCTCGAATTGCGACAGTGACCTCAGAACCTTTGCTAGTGTTACATCAGGGAGGTCAGGTCTCCTTTCGTGTTGCAAGGAGAGCTTCAGGGTTACTCTCAAGGCGTGGAATGGGAATAGGGCTTCATCTTAATTTGAGTCCATAAATTGTGTTCTCCTCTCCAGTGGGGACAGCTATGTCAGGAAATGTCTTGAGTCGCATAAAGGGTGTCAAGTACCCTTATGAGTTTCAAGCGGGAATGTGAGATTTCTCCTGAGACTCTGCAGCAATTTTCCTCATCACGCATTGAGGGTAGAATCTTGTGGTTTTTCTCGAGTTGCGTCTGGAAACTTGGGCTCCCTTTTGGGTTGCGTCGGGGACCACAAAAGTCGCTTGTGTTGCCCCAGGGAAGTTAGGTCTCCTTTCATGTTGGAAGGGAAACCTCGGGATTCCTCTCGAGGCGCAGTAGAGGAATAGGGCCGCATCTAGTGCTGTGTACGTAAATTGTGTGCTCCTCTTCAATGTGGACAGCTATGTAGCGGAAGTTTTGGGGCCGCATAAACGGTGTCAAGTACCTATTCGAGTTTCAAGTGGGAATGTGGGATATATCTTGAGACGCTGCAGCGGAAAAATTCCTCATCTCGCATTGAGGGGATAATTTTGAGATGTTTCTCGAGTAGCAGTGGGAAGCTTGTGGTTCTTCTCGAGTTGCAATGGGGATATCAGGAAATCGCTTGTGTTGCTTCAGGAAGTCCCGTCCCCTTTTTTGTTGGAAGGGGAACTTCGGGATTAGTCTCGATCCATTAAATTGGAATAGGGCCTCATCTCGAGTTGAGTTTGTAAAATGTGTGCTCCTCTCCAGTGAGGACGGCTATGTTAGGGAACTATATGAGTCGCATAAAGGGTGTCAAGTACCCGTTCTAATTTCAAGCGGGAATGTGGGATTTCTCTTGAGATTCTGCACTGAAAATTTCCTCATCTCGCATTGACGGGGAACGTTGCCATTTTTCTCGAGTTGCGGCGGAAAGATTGGGGTTCCTCTCGAGTTGTGACTGGGACCTCAAGAAATCGCTCGCTTAGTCCCAGGGATGTTAGCTCTCCTTTCGTGTTGGAAGGGGAACCGGAGGATTCCTCTCCAGGCACCGTAGAGGAATAGGGCCGCCTCTAGTGTTGTGGATGAAAACTGTATGCTCCTCTTCAATGTGAACGGCTATGTCGGGGAAGTGTATGAGTCGCATAAAAGTTGTTATGTACCCTTTCGAGTTTCAAACGGGAATGTGGAATTTCTCGTGAGACTCTGCAGCAGAAATGTTCCTCCTCAGGCATTGAGGGGATAATTTTGAGGTGTTTCTCGAGTTGCAGTGGGAATCTTGGTGTTCTTCTCGAGTTGTGACGGGGACCTCAGGAACTCGCTCACGTTGTCCCAGGGATGTTAGGTCTCCTTTGCTGTTGTAAGGGGAACCTCAGGATTCCTCTCGAAGTGCGGGAGAGTAATAGGGCCGCATCTAGTGTTGTGTACGTAAATCGTGTGCTCCTCTTCAGTGTGGACGGCTATGTGCCTGAAGTTTTTGGGTTGCATAAATGGTGTCAAGTACCCGTTCGAGTTTCAAGCAGGAATGTGGGATTTCTCTCGAGCCTCTGCAGCTGAAATGTTCATCATCTCGCATTGAGGGGATAATTACATGCTATTTCTCGAGTTGAGGCGGGAAGCTTGGGGTTTTTCTCAAGTTACGACGGGGACCTCAGGAACTCGTTCGCGTTGACCCAGGGAATTCAGGTCTCCTATCGTTTTGGAAGGGGAACCTCAGGATTCCTCTTGCGGCTCAGCAGAGGAATAGTGCCACATCTAGTGTTGAGTCAGTCAACTGTGTGTTCCTTACAGTGGCGACAGAGATCTTGGGATTGCTCTTAAAATTCACCTGGGGAGTCAGACATGGAACTGTGTTTTCTTCTCCAGTTGTAAAACGGGTGTTAGGCCTTATTAGATTTGAATTTGTACCTGGAGATTGTATCGAGTAAGCTCGGGGAGTCACGTCTCCACTCTTCTTGTGAGTTTATTCTCAAAGATACATTTGAATCTGTCCAGTAAAATCAAACAATATCTCCAGTGTATGGTGACATCCGTAATTTTTCCATTTGTGTTTGAAAAGCTGGGGATCCTCCTGAGTTTCAAGGTGGTACCTGCCCCCTTGTACTGTGTGACCGGAACGTCCGGATTCCATTCCAGAGAAAGCAGAGGAATCGAATCTCATCTGGAAAAGAGGACTGGAAAACGGAATAATTTGTCAGTGTGGCAGGAAACTCACTGTTCCTCTCGATTGGGGCTGGGTATGTCCGTGTAATTTTTGAGTCGCATCAAGTATGTTAAGTAATCTGTCGTGTTTCAAGCGGTAATGTGGGACTTCTCTTGAGAAACTGCGACAGATATGTTCCTCATCTCGCCTTCAGGGAAGAATCTTGTGTTTTTTCTCGAGTTGCAATGGGAAGCTCGTGGTCCCTCTCGAGTTGTGACGGGTACCTCAGAAACTCACTTGTGTTGCTTCAGGGAAGTCAGATCCCCTTTTGTGTTGGAAGTGGAAATTCAGGATTACTCTCGAGCAGTGAAATGGGAATAGGGCCTCATCTGGTGTTGAGTCCGTAAATTGTGTGCTCCTCTCGACTGGGGATGGCTATTTCAGGGAATTTTCTAAGTCGCATAAAGGGTGTCAAGTACCCTTTAGAGTTTTAAGCGAGAATGTTGGATTTCTCTTGAGATTCTGCCGCAGAAAATTTTCTCATCTAGGATTGAGGGCATGTTCTTGTGGTTACTCACGAGTTGCAGCATGAAGCTTGGGGTTTTTCTCGAGTTGCGATGGAGACCACAGGAACTCGCTCGTGTTGCCCCAGGGAAGTCAGGTCTCCTATCGTGTTGGAAGGGGAACATCCGGATTCCTCTCAAGGTGCAGCAGAGGAATACCGTGGTATCTAGCTCAGAGTCAGTCAACTGTGTGTTCCTTGCCAGTGGCGTCAGGGATCTCAGGGTTGCTTTCAAAATTCACCTGGGGAATCAGGTCTCATCTCATGATCAGACATGGAATGCACTTTCTTCTCAAGTTGTAAAACGGGTGTTAGGCCACATTAGATTTGAATTTTTACCTAGAGATAGTATCGAGTATGCTCGGGGAGTCAGGTCTCCACTAGTCTTTGAGTTGATACTTGAGGATAGATTTGAATCTGTGCAGTAGAATCAGACAATATCTTGAGTGGGTGGTGACATCCGTACCTTTCCCTTTGTGTTTTGAAAATCTGTGTATCCTCCCGAGTTTCAAGGTGGTACCCGCCTCCTCGTACTGTGTGACCGGAACGTCCGGATTACATTCCAGAGAATGCAGAGGAAATATTCTCATCTGGAAAACTTGGCAATTTGTCAATGTGGCAGGAAACTCGGTGTTCCTCTAGATTGGGGCTGTTTATGTGGGTTTAATTTTGGAGTCTCATAAAGGATGTTAAGTAACCTGTCGAGTATAAGTGGGAATGTGGAATTTCTCTTGCGAATCTGCAACGGAAATGTTCCTCATCTTGCCTTGAGGGAAGAATCTTGTAGTTTTTCTTGTGTTGCGATGGCAAGATTCGGCTCTCCCTCGAGTTGCGAAGCAGACTTCAAAAATTCTCTCTTGTTGCTTCAGGGAAGTCAGGTCCCCTTTTGTGTTGGAAGGGGAACTTCGGGATTATTCACGAGCCTTTAAATGGGAATAGGGATTCATCTCGAGTTGAGTCCGTAACTGGTTTGCTCCTCTCCAGTGGGGACTTCTATGTTAGGGAACTTTTTGAGTTGCATTAAGGGTGTTAAGTACGGGTTCGAGTTTCAAGCGGGAATGTGAGAATTCTCTTGAGATTCTGCAGCGGAAAAGTTCCTCATCTCGCATTGAGGAGATCATTTTGAGGTGTTTATCGAGTTTCAGTGGGAAGCTTGGCGTTTTTCTCGAGTTGCGACTGGGACCTCAGGAACTTGCTCGAGTTGCCCCAGGGAAGTCTGATCTCCTATCGTGTTGGAAGAGAAACCTTGGGATTACTTTATAAAGAGCAGCAGAGGAATAGGGCCACATCCAGCGTTGAGCTGGTCAACTGTGTGTTCCTTGCCAGTGTGGACAGAGATCTCCACATTGCTCTCAAAATACACCTGGGGAGTCTGGCCTCGTCTCTTGTTCAAACATGGAACTGCGCTTTCTTCTCGAGTTGTAAAACAGGTGTTAAGCCACATTAGATTTGAATTTGTTCCTGGAAATTGCATCAAGTATGCTCGGGGAGTCAGGTCTCCACTCGTCTTGTGAGTTGACACTCGAGGATACATTTGAATCTGTGCAGTAGAATCAGACAATATCTCGAGTGGGTGGTGACATCCGTCCCTTTTCCATTTGTGTTTTGAAAACCTGGGTATCCTCCCAAGTTTCAGTGTGGTACCCGCCTCCTCGTATTGTGCGACCGGAATGTCCAGATCCCATTCCAGGGAAAGCAGAGGAATCGACTCTCATCTGGAAAAGAGGACTGAAAGTCTGGGCAATTTGTCAGTGTGGCAGGAAATTCGGTGTTCCTCTCCATTAGGGCTGTGTATGTTGGTGTAATTTTTGAGTCCAATAAAGGATGTTAAATAACCTGTTGAGTTTCAAGTGGGAATGTGGAATTTATCTTGAGAATCTGCAACGGAAATGTTCCTCATCTCGCCTTGAGGGCCGAATCTTGTGGTTTTTCTCGAGTTGCGGCAGGAAGCCTGGGCTCCCTTCGAGTTGCGACGGGGCTTCAGGAACTCGCTCGTGTTGCTTCAGGGAAGTTAGGTCTATTTTTGTTTTGGAAGGGGAACTTCTGGCTTACTCTCGAGCAGTTAATTGTGAATAGGGTCTCATCTCGAGTTGAGTCCATGTGCTCCTCTCCAGTGGGAACAGATATGTTAGCGAACTTTATGTGCCACATAAAGGGTATCAAGTACCCATTGGAGTTTCAAGCGGCAATCAGGAAATTCTCTTGAGATTCTGCAACAGAAAAGTTCCTCATCTCGCATTGATGGGGGAATCTAGTGGTTTTATCTAGTTGCTGGGGAAAGATTGTAGTCACTCTCAATTTGCGACATTGACCTCAGAACCTAGGTCTTTTTACTTTAGGGAGGTCAGGTCACCTTTCTTCTTGAAAGGAGAACTCCAGGACTACACTCGAGGCGTAGAATGGGTATAGGGCTGCATCTAAATTTGAGTCCATAAATTGTGTTCTCCTCTCCAGTGGGGACAGCTATGTCAAGGAATGTCTTGGGTCGCTTATAGTGTCTCAAGTCCCGGTTCGAGTTTCAAGCGGGAATGTGGGATTTCTGTTGAGACTCTGCATGGGAAATTTTCCTCATCTCACCTTGAGTGCAGAATTTTGTGGTTTTTCTCGAGTTGCGGAGGGAAGCTTGGGCTCCTTCTCGAGTGCGAAGTGGACCTGAGGAACTCGCTCGTGTATTCCCAGGGATGTCAGTTCTCCATTCTTGTTGGAAGGGGAACCTCTGGATTCTGCTCATGGCATGGAATGTGGTTTGGGTCTCATCTTGTGTTGAGTCCATTAATTGTGTGCTCCTCTCCAGTAGGGATGGCTTAGTCAGGGATCTTTTTGTGCTGCAGAAAGGGTTTCATGTACCATTGCGAGTTTCAAGCACTAATGTGTGATATCTCTTGAGACTCTGCAGCAGAAATGTTCCTCATCTTGGATTAAGGGGCGAATCTTTTGTTTTTTCTCGAGTTGCGGCTGGAAGCTTGGGGTCCCTTTGATGTCGACAGGGATCGCAGGAACTCCTCGTGTAGTCCCTGGGAAGTCAGGTCTGCTTTCTTGTTGGAAGGGAAACTTCGGGATTATTCTCGAGGCGTGGAATGGGAATTGGAAGTCATCTAGTGATGAGTCCCTAAAGTGTGTGCTCCTCTCCAGTAGGGACGGTTAGTCAGGGAACTTTTATGGTTGCAGAAAGGGTGTCAAGTACCCGTTCGAATTTCAAGCGGGAATGTGGGATTTCCCTTGAGACTCTGCAGCAGAAAATTCCTCATCTCGCATTGATGGGGGAATCCTGTGGTTTTTACCGAGTTGCGGCCGGAAGCTTGTATTCCCTCTTGAGTTGCGACAGTGACCTCAGAAACTAGCTCTTTTTACTTCAGGGAGGTCAGGTCACCATCCTTGTTGCAAGGAGAGCTTCGGGATTACACTTGAGGCCTAGAATGGGAATAGGGCCTCATCTGAAATTGAGTCCATAAATTGTGTTCTCCTCTCCAGTGGGGACAGCTATGTCCAGGAATGTCTTGGGTCACATATAGTGTGTCAAGTCCCGGTTCGAGTTTCAAGCGGGAATTGGGTTTTCTCTTGAGACTGTGCATGGGAAATTTTCCTCATCTCACCTTGCATGCAGAATCTTGTGGTTTTTCTCGAGCTGCGGCGGGAAGCTTGGGCTCCTTCTCGAGTTCCGACGGGCACTTCCGGGACTCGCTTGTGTTGTCCCAGGGACATCAAGTTTCCAATCATGTTGGAAAGGGAACCTCAGGATTGCGCTCGTGGAGTGGAATGTGATTTGGGTCTCATCTTGTTTTGAGTCCATTTATTGTGTGCTCCTCTCCAGTGGGGAAGGCTTAGTCAGGGATCTTTTTGTGTCGCAGAAAGGGTTTCAAATACCCTTTCGAGTTTCAAGTGGGAATGTGTGATTTCTCTTAGGACTCTGCAGCAGAAATGTTCCTCATCTCGCATTGAGGGTAGAATCTTGTGGTTTTTCTCGAGTTGTGGATGGAAGCTTGGGGCCCATTTCGCTTTGCGACGGGAATCTCAGGAAATCCCTCGTGTTGCCCCAGGGAAGTTAAGTCTCCTTTCCTGTTGGAAGGGAAACTTCGGGATTATTCTCGAGGCGTGGAATGTGAATTGGAAGTCATCTAGAGATGAGTCCGTAAAATGTGTGCTCCTCTCCAGTAGGGATGGCTTAGTCAGGGAATATTTTTTGTTGCAGAAAGTGTGTCAAGTACACTTTCGACTTTCAAGAGCGAATGTGGGATTTCTCTTGAGACTCTGCAGCAGAAAATTCATCATCTCAAATTGATGGGGCAATCTCGTGGTTTTTCTCGAGTTGCGGCGGGAATTTGTAGTCACTCTCGAGTTGCGACAGTGACCTCAGAACCTAGCTCTTATTACTTCAGGGAGGTCAGGTCACCTTTTTTGTTGCATGGAGAGCTTCGGGATTACACTTGAGGTGTAGAATGGGAATAGGGCCTCATCTAAAATTGAGTCCATAAGTTGTGTTCTCCTCTCCAGTGGGGACAGCACTATCAAGGAATGATTGGTTCGCATATTGTTTTACAAGTCCCGGTTCGAGTTTCAAGAAGGAATGTGTTATTTCCCTTGAGACTGTGCATGGGAAATTTTCCTCATCTCACCTTGAGTGCAGAATCTTGTGGTTTCTCTCGAGGTGTGGCGGGAAGCTTGGGCTCCTTCTCGAGTTGCGACAGGGACCTACGGAACTCGCTTGTGTTGTCCCAGGGACGTCAGGTCTCCAATCGTGTTGGAAGGGGAATCTCGGGATTCCGATCATGGCGTGGAATGTGATTTGGTTCTCATCTTCTGTTGAGTCCGTTTATTGTGTGCTCCTCTCCAGTGGGGAAGGCTTAGTCAGGGATCTTTTAGTGTCAGAGAAAGGTTTCAAGTACCCTTTCTAGTTTCAAGCATGAATGTGCGATTTCTCTTGAGACTCTGCAGCAGAAATATTCTTCATCTCGCATTGAAGGGAGAATTTTGTGGTTTATCTCGAGTCTGCGGGAAGCTTGAAGTTTCTTTCGGGTTGTGACTGGGACCTCTGGAACTCGCATGTGAAGTCCCTGGGAAGTCAGGTCTCATTTCGTTTTGGTATGGGAAATTCTGGTTTACTCTCGAGGCGTGGGATGGGAATAGGGCCTCATCTAAAGTTGAGTCCATAAACTGTGTTTTACTCTCAAGTGGGTACAGCTATTTCATGGAATGTCTTGAGTCCCATAAAGGGTGTCAAGTACCCATTTGAATTTCAAGCGGGAATGTGGCATTTCTCTTGAGAAACTCAAGGCAAAATTTTCCTCATCTTGCCTTCAGTTCAGAATCTTGTGGTTTTTCTCGAGTTGCGGAGGGAAGCTTGGGCTCATTCTCAAGTTGCAACAGGGAAATCATTAACTCGCTCATGTTGCCCCAGGGAAGTCAGGTCTCCTTTTTTGTTGGAAGGGAAACTTCCGGATTATTCTTGAGGCATGGAATGGGAATTGGAAGTCATCTAGAGATGAGTCTGTAAATCGTGTGGTCCTCTCCAGTAGGGACGGCTTAGTAGGGAACTTTTATGGTTTCAGGAAGGGTGTCAAGTACCCGTTCGAATTTTTAGCAGGAATGTGTGATTTCACTTGAGTCTCTACAGCAGAAAATTCCACATCTCACATTGATGGGGGAATCTTGTGGTTTTTCTCGAATTGCGGCGGGAATCTTGTAGTCGCTCTCGATTTGTGACAGTGACCTCAGAAACTAGCTGTTTTTACTTCAGGGTGGTCAGGTCACCTTTCTTGTTGCAACTAGAGCTTCGGGTTTACACTCAAAGCATAGAATGAGAATCTGAATTTGAGTCCATAAATTGTGTTCTTCTCTCCAGTGGGGACAGCTATGTCAAGGAATGTCTTGGGTTGCATATAGTGTGTCAAGTCACGGTTCGAGTTTCAAGTGGGAATATGGGATTTCTCTTGAGTCTCTGCATGGGAAATTTTCCTCATCTAACCTTGAGTGCAGAAACATGGTTTTTCTCGAGTTGTGGTGGGAAGATTGGGCTCAATCTCGAGTTGGGAGGGGGACATCAGGAGCTCGCTTGTGTTGTCCCAGGGACGTAAGGTCTCCAATCGTGTTGGAAAGGTAAACTCGGGATTCTGCTCATGCCGTGGAATGATATTTGGGTCTCATCTGGTGTTGAGTCCGTTAATTGTGTGCTCCTCTCCAGTGGGGACAGCTATGTCAAGGAATGTCTTGAGTCTCATATAGTATGTCAAGTACCCGATCGCGTTTCAATCGGGAATATGGGATTTCTCTTGAGACTCTGCATGAGAAATTTCCCCATCTCAAGTTGAGTGCAGAATCTTGTGGTTTTTCTCGAGTTGCGGCTGGAAGATTGTGGTCCTTCTTGAGTTGTGACGGGGACCTCAGGAACTTGCTCGTGTAGTCCCAGGGACGTCAGGGCTCCTTGCGTTTTGATAGGGGAACGACGCGATTACTCTCGAGGCAAGGAATGGGAATAGGGCCTCATATAAAGTTGAGTCCATAAATTGTGTTCTCCTCTCAAGTGGGGACAGCTATGTCAGGGAATGTCTTGAGTCGCATCAAGGGTGTCAAGTACCCGTTCAAGTTTCAAGCGGGAATGTGGGATATCTTTTGAAACTCTGCAGGGGAATTTTTCCTCATCTCACCTTGAGGGCAGAATCTTTTGGTTTTTCTCGAGTGGCAGCAGGAAGCTTGGGCTCCTTCTCGAGATGCGAGGGAACGTCCGGAACTCGCTTGTGTTGTCCCAGGGACATCAGGTCTCCAATCGTGTTGGAAGGGGAACCTCGTGATTCTGCTCATGGCGTGGAATGTGATTTTGATCTTATCTTGTGTTGAGTCCATTTATTGTGTGCTCCTATCCTGTGGGGACGACTTAGTCAGGGATATTTTTGTGTCGCAGAAATGGTGTCAAGTACTTTGGCCACCTCATGCGAAGAGTTGACTCACTGGAAAAGACTCTGATGTTGGGAAAGGTTGGGGGTGGGAGGAGAAGGGGACGACCGAGAGTGAGATGGCTGGATGGCATCACCGACTCTGTGGACATGAGTTTGAGTGAACTCCGGGATTTGGTGATGGACAGGGAGGCCTGGCGTGCTGTGATTCATGGGGTCACGGAGAGTCGGACACGACTGAACTGAACTGAACTGAACCCATTCGAGATTAAGCGGGAATGTGGGATTTCTCTTGAGACTGTGCATGGGAAATTTTCCTCCTCTCACCTTGAGTGCAGAATCTTGTAGTTTTTCTGGAGTTGCGGCAGGAAGCTTGTGGCCCTTATGATTCGACCGGGACCTCATGAACTCGCTCATGTAGTCCCTGGGAAGTTGGGTCTCCTTTCGTTTTGGTAGGGGAACTTCGGGATTACCCTCGAGGCATGGAATGGGAATAGGACCTCATATAAAGTTGAGTCCATAAATTGTGTTCTTCTCTCAAGTGGGTCAGATATGTCAAGGAATGTCAAGGAATTGAGTGTAGAATCTTGTGGTTTTTCTCGAGTTGTGGCGGGAAGCTTGGGGTCCTTCTTAAGTTGCGATGCGGACCTCAGTAACTCCCTCGTGTTGCGCAGGGAAGTCAGGTCTCCTTTCATGTTGGAAGGAAAACTTCGGGATTATTCTCGAGGCGTGGAATGGGAATTGGAAGTCATCTAGAGGTGAGTCGGTAAACTGTGCTCCAGTAGGGATGGCTTAGTCAGGGAACTTTTATGGTTGCAGAAAGGGTGTCAAGTACCCATTCCAATTTCAAACGGGAATGTGGGATTTCCTTTGAGACTCTGCAGCAGAAAATTCCTCATCTCGCATTGATGGGGGAATCTCGTGGGTTTTATCGAGTTGCGGCGGTAAGCTTGTAGTCCCTCTCGAGTTGCGACAGTGACATCAGAACCTAGCTCTTTTTACTTTAGGGAGGTCAGGTCACCTTTCTTGTTGCAAGGAAAGCGTTGGGATTAAACTTAAGGCATAGAATGGGAATTGGGCCTCATCTAAAATTGAGCCAATAAATTGTGTTCTCTTTTCCAGCGGGGACAGCTATGTCAAGAAATGTCTAGTGTGGCATATAGTGTGTCAAGTCCCGGTTCGACTTTCAAGCGGAAATGTGGGATTTCTCTTGAGACTCTGCATGGTAAATTTTCCTCATCTCACCTTGAGTGCAGAAACTTGTGGCTTTTCTCGAGTAGCGGTGGGAAGCTTGGGCTCCTTCTCGAGTTGCCACAGGGACGTCCGGAATCTCACTAGTGTTGTCCCAGGACGTCAGGTCTCCAATCGTGTTGGAAGGGGAAACTCGGGATTCCGCTCGTGGCTTGGAATGTGATTTCAGTCTCATCTTGTGTTGAACCCGTTAATTGTGTGCTCCTCTCCAATGGGGACGGCTTAGTCAGGGATCTTATTGTGTCACAGAAAGGGTTTAAAGTACCGTTTCGATTTGCAAGCGGGAATGTGTGATTTCTCTTGAGACTCTGCAACAGAAATGTTCCTCATCTCACATTGAGGGGAGAACCTTGTTTTTTCTGGAGTTGCGGCTTTATGCTTGGGGCCCTTTTCGGGTTGTGACGGGGATCTCAGGATCTCGCTCGTGTTGCCCCAGGGAAGTCAGGTCTCCTTTCCTGTTGCAGAAAGGAGAGGCGTGGAATGTGAATTGGCCCTCATCTAGAGATGAGTCCGTTAATTGTGTGCTCCTCTCCAGTGGGTACGGCTTAGTAAGGGTCGTTGTTGTGTCGCAGGAATGGAGTAAGTACCCGTTCGAGTTTATGGGGGAATGTGGAATTTCTCTTGGGATTCTGCAGGGGAATTTTTCGTCATCTCACCTTCAGTGCAGAATCTTGTGGTTTTTCTCGTGTTGCGGCAGAAAACTTGGAGTCCTTTTCGAGTTGTGAAGGGGACCTCAGGAACACGTTCATGAAATCCTTGGGAAGTCAGGTCTCCATTTTTTTTGGTAAGTGAACTTCGGGATTACTCTCAAGGCGTGGAATGGGAATAGGGCCTCATCTAAAGTTGAGTCCATAAATTGTGTTCTCCTCTCAAGTGGGGACCCCTATATCAGGGAATATCTTCAGTCCCATAAAGGGTTTCAAGTACCCGTTTACGTTTCAAGCGGGAATGTGGGATTTCTCTTGATTCTCTGCAGGGGTAATTTTCCTCATCTCACCTTGAGTGCAGAATCTTGTGGTTTTTCTCGAGTTGCGGCGGGAAGCTTGGGGTCCTTCTCAAGTTGCGACGGGGACTTCAGAAACTCACTCTTGTTGCCCAGGGAAGTCAGGTCTCCTTTCCTGTTGGAAGGGAAACTTCGGGATTATTCTCGAGGCGTGGAATGTGAATTGGAGGTCATCTAGAGATGAGTCCGTAAATTGTGTGCTCCTCTCCAGTAGGGATGGCTTAGTCAGGCAATATTTTTTGTTGCAGAAAGTGTGTCAAGTACACTTTTGACTTTCAAGAGCGAATGTGGGATTTCTCTTGAGACTCTGCAGCAGAAAATTCATCATCTCAAATTGATGGGGCAATCTCGTGGTTTTTCTCGAGTTGCGGCGGGAATTTGTAGTCACTCTCGAGTTGCGACAGTGACCTCAGAACCTAGCTCTTATTACTTCAGGGAGGTCAGGTCACCTTTTTTGTTGCATGGAGAGCTTCGGGATTACACTTGAGGTGTAGAATGGGAATAGGGCCTCATCTAAAATTGAGTCCATAAGTTGTGTTCTCCTCTCCAGTGGGGACAGCACTATCAAGGAATGATTGGTTCGCATATTGTTTTACAAGTCCCGGTTCGAGTTTCAAGAAGGAATGTGTTATTTCCCTTGAGACTGTGCATGGGAAATTTTCCTCATCTCACCTTGAGTGCAGAATCTTTTGGTTTTTCTCGAGTGGCGGCGGGAAGCTTGGGCTCCTTCTCGAGATGCGAGGGAATGGCCGGAACTCACTCATGTTGTCCCAGGGACATCACGTCTCCAATCGTGTCGGAAGGGGAACCTCGTGATTCCCCTCGTGGCGTGGAATGTGATTTTGATCTCCTCTTATATTGAGTCCATTTATTGTGTGCTCCTATCCTGTGGGGACGACTTAGTCAGGAATATTTTTGTGTCACAGAAATGGTGTCAAGTACCCATTGGAGATTAAGCGGGAATGTGGGATTTCTCTTGAGACCCTGCAGGGGAAATTTTTCTCCTCTCACCTTGAGTGCAGAATCTTGTGGTTTATCTGGAGTTGCGGCCAGAAGCTTGTGGCCCTTCTCAAGATTCAACCGGGCCTCAGGAACTCGCTCATGTAGTCCCTGGGAAGTTGGGTCTCCTTTCCTTTTGGTAAGGGAACTTCAGGATTACTCTCGAGGCATGGAATGGGAATAGGGCCTCATATAAAGTTGAGTCCATAAATTGTGTTCTCCTCTCAAGTGGGGACAGCTATGTCAGGGAATGTCTTGAGTCGCATCAAGGGTGTCAAGTACCCGTTCGCGTTTCAAGCGGGAATGTGGGATATCCCTTGAGATTCTGCAGGGGAAATTTCCCTCGTTTTGCCTTGAGTGCAGAATCTTGTGGTTTTTCTCTAGTTGCTGCGGGAAGCTTGGGGTCCTTCTCGAGTTGCGACAGGGACCTCAGCAACTTGCTCGTGTTTCCCCAGGGAAGTCAGGTCTCCTAACTTGTTGGAAGGAAAACTTCGGGAATATTCTCGAGGCGTGGAATGGGAATTGGAAGTCATCCAAAGATGAGTCAGTAAAGTGTGTGCTCCTCTCCACTAGGGACCACCTACTCAGGGAATTTTTTTTGTTGCAGAAAGAGTGTCAAGTACACTTTCGAGTTTCAAGCAGGAATGTGGGATTTCTCTTGAGACTCTGCATGGCAAATTTTCCTCATCTCACCTTGAGTGCAGAATCTTGTGGTTTTTCTGGATTTGCGGCCTGAAGCTTGTGGTCCTTCTCGAGTTGAGACGGAGACCTCCGGAACTCCCTCGTGTTGTCCCAGGTACGTCACTTCTCCATTCTTGTTGGAAGGGGAACCTCGGGATTCTGCTCATGGCGTGGAAATTGATTTGGGTCTCATCTTGTGTTGAGTCCATTCATTGTGTGTTCCTCTCCAGTGGGGACGGCTTAGTCAGGGATCATTTTGTGTCACAGAAAGGGTTTCAAGTACCGTTTTGAGTTTCAAGCGGGAATGTGTGATTTATCTTTAGACTCTGTAGCACTACTCTTCTGCATCTTGAATTGAGGGGACAATCTTGTGGTTTTCTCAAGTTGCGGTGGGAAGCTTGGGGTCCTTCTCGAGTTGCGACAGGGACCTCAGTAACTCATTCGTGTTGCCCAGGGAATTCAGGTCTCCTTTTTTGTTGGATGGGAAACTTCAGGATTATTCTCGAGGCGTGGAATGGGAATTGGAAGTCATCTGGAGATGAGTCCGTAAAGTGTGTGCTCCTCTCCAGTAGGGACGGCTTAGTCAGGAACTTTTTTTGTTGCAGAAATGGTGTCAAGTACCCGTTCGAATTTCAAGAGGAATGTAGGATTTCCTTTGAGACACTGCAGCAGAAAAGTCCTCATCTCACATTGACAGGGGAATCTCGCGGGTTTTATCGAGTTTCGGCGGTATGCTTGTAGTCCCTTTCGAGTTGTGACAGTGATCTCAGAAACTAGCTCTTTTTATTTCAGGGAGGTCAGGTCACCTTTCCTGTTGTAAGGAGAGTTTCGGGATTACACTCGAGGAGTAAAATAGGAATAGGGCCTCATCAAAATAAGTCCATAAATTGTCTTCTGCTCTCCAGTGGACACAACTGTGTCAGGGAATGTCTTGTTTCGAAAAAAGATGTGTCAAGTACCCTTTCGCGTTTCAAACTGGAATGTGGATTTTCTCTTGAAATTCTCCAGTGGAAATTTTCCTCATCTCACATTGAGTGCAGAATCTTGTGTTTTTTCTCGAGTTTACTGGGAATGTTGGAGTCGTTCAGGGACCTCAGGAACTCGCTCATGCAGTCCCTGGGAAGGCAGGTCTCCTTTCATTTTGTTAGGGGAACATCGGGATTACTCTCTAGGCATGGAAAGCGAATAGGGCATTATCTAAAATTGAGTCCATAAATTGTGATCTCCTCTCAAATGGGGACAGCTTTGTCAGGGAATGTCTTGAGTCGCATAAACGGTGTCAAGTACACGTCCCGTTTCAAGTGGGAATGTGATTTTTCTCTTGAGACTATGCAGGGGAAATGTTCCACATCTCACCTTGAGTGCAGAATCTTGTGGTTTGTCTCGAGTAGCAGCGGGAAGGTTGGGGTCCTTCTTGCGTTGCAACAGCGACCTCAGGAACACGCTCATGTAGTCCCTGGGAAGTCAGGTCTCCTTTCGATTTGGTAGGGGAACATCGGGGTTACTCTCGAGGCATGGAATGGGAATAGGGCCTCATCTAAAGTTGAGTCCATAAATTGTGTTCTCCTCTCAAGTGGGGATAGTTATGCAAGGGAATGCCTTGAGTTGCATAAACGGTGTCAAGTACCCGTTGGACTTTCAAGCGGGAATGTGGGATTTCTCTTGAAACTCTGAAGGGGAAATTTTCCTCGTCTCACCTTGAGTGCAGTATCTTGTTGTTATTCTTGAGTTGGGTCGGGAAAATTGGGATCCTTGTCGAAGTGCGACAGGGACTTCAGGAACTCCATTGTGTATTCCCTGGGAAGTCAGGTTTCCTTTCGTTTTGGTAGGGGAACATCGGGATTACTCTCGAGGCAGGTAATGGGAATAAGGCTTCATCAGAAGTTGAGTCCATAAATTGTGTTCTCCTCGCAAGTGGGGACAGCTATGTCAGGGAATGTATTGATTCGCATAAAGGGTGTCAAGTACCCGTTTGCGATTCAAGCGGAATGTGGGATTTCTCTTGAGACTCTACAGGGGAAATTTTCCTCATCTCATTTTGAGTGCACAATATTGTGGTTTTTCTCGTGTTGAGGCGGGAAGCTTGGGGTCCTTCTCAAGTTGCAACAGAGACCTCAGGAACTCGCTCGTGTATTCCTGGGAAAGTCAGGTCTCCTTTCAATCTGGTCGGGGAACATCGGGATTACTCTCGAGGCGTGGAATAGGAATGGGACCTCATCTATCCTTGAGCCAATAAATTATTTTCTCCTCTCAAGGGGGACAGCTATGTCAGGGTATGTCTTGAGTCGCATAAAGGGTGTCAAGTACCTGTTCGACTTTCAAGCGGGAATGGGGAATTTCTCTTGAGACTCTGCAGGGGAAATATTCCTCATCTCACCTCGAGTGCAGATTCTTGAGATTTTTCTCGAGTTGCGTCGGGAAGCTTGGGGTCCTTCTCCAGTTGCTACAGGGACCTCAATAAACTCGCTTGTGTAGTTCCTGGGCAGTCAGGTCTCCTTTCGTTTCGGTAGTGAAAAATCGGGATTACTCTGAAGTGTGGAACGGGAATGGGGACTCATGTAACTTGATCCATAAACTATGTAATCCTCTCAAGTGGGGACAGCTATGTCAGGCAATGTCTCGAATTCTCCTCTCAAGTGGGGACAGCTATGTCAGGGTATGTCTTGAGTCGCATACAGGGTGTCAAGCACGCGTTCACGTGTCTAGTGGGAATGTGGGATTTCTCTTGAGATTCTGCAGGGGAAATTTTCCTCATCTCACTTGAGAGCAGAATCTTGTGCTTTCTCTCGATTAGCAGCGGGAAGTTTGGGGTCCTTCTCAAGTTGCCACAGGGACCTCAGGAACTCCCTCGTATATTCCCTGGGAAGTCAAGTCTCCTATCTTTTTGTTAGGGGAACATCAGGATTACTCTTGAGGCGTGGGATGGGAATAGGGCCTCATCTAAAGCTGAGTCTATGAACCGTGTTCTCCTCTCAAGTGGGGACAGCTATGTCAGGGAATATCTTGAGTCACATCAAGGGTGTCAAGTACCCATTTGCGTTTCAAGCGGGAATGAGGGATTCCTGATGAAAATCTGCAGGGGAAACTTTCCTCATCCTACCTTGGGTGCAGCAACTTGTGGTTTTTCTCTAGTTGTGGCGGGAAGCCTGGGGTCCTTCTGGAGTTGCCATAGCGACCTCAGTGACTGGCTCGTGTAGTCCCTGGGAAGTCAGGTCTCCTTTCGTTTTGGTAGGGGAACATGGGGATTACTCTCGAGGCACGGAATGGGAATGGGGCCTCCTCTAACGTTGAGTCCATAAATAGTGTTCTCCTCTCAGGTGGGGACAGCTATGTCAGGGAATGTCTTGAGTCCCATAAAGGGTGTCAAGTACCCGTTTCCGTTTCAAGCAGGAATGAGGGATTCCTCATGACAATCTGCAGGGGAAATTTTCCTCATCTCACCTTGGGTGCAGAAACTTGTGATTTTTCTCTAGTTGTGGCGGGAAGCTTGGGGTCCTTCTGGAGTTGCCATAGCGACCTCAGTGACTGGCTCGTGTAGTCCCTGGGAAGTCAGGTCTCCTTTCGTTTTGGTAGGGGAACATGGGGATTGCTCTCAAGGCGTAAAATGGGAATAGGGACTCATCTAAAGCTGAGTCCATAAATTGTGTTCTCCTCTCCAATGGGGACAGCTATGTCAGTGAAGGTCTTGAGTCGATTAAAGTGTGTCAAGTATCGGTTCGCGTTTCAAGTGGGAATTTGGGATTTGTCTTGAGACTCTGCAGGGGAAATTTTCCTAATCTCACTTTGAATGCAGAATCTTGTGGTTTTTATCCAGTTGCGGTGGGAAATTGGGGGTCGTTTTCGAGTTGCGACAGGGAGTTTAGGAACTCGGTCGTGTAGTCCCTGGGAAGACAGGTCTCCTTTTGTTTTGGTCGAGGAACATCGGGATTACTCTCGAGGTGTGGAATGGGAATATGGCCTCATCTAAAGCTGAGTCTATAAACTGTGTTCTCCTCTCAAGCGGGGACAGCTAAGTCAGGGAATGTCTTGTGTCGCATAAAGGGTGTCAATTTCCCGTTCGGGTTTAAGCGGGAATGTGCAATTTCTCTTGAGACTCTGCAGGGGAAATATTCCTCATCTCACCTTGAGTGCAGATTCTTGAGATTTTTCTCGAGTTGCGTCGGGAAGGTTGGGTTCCTTCTCGAGTTGCCACAGGGACCTCAGGAACTCGCTCGTGTAGTCCCTGGGCAATCAGGTCTCCTTTCGTTTTGGTAGGGGAAATTCGGGATTACTTGATTCCATAAACTATGTTATCCTCTCAAGTGGGGACAGCTATGTCAGGGAATGTCTCGAGTCGCATAAAGGGTGTCAAGTACCCGTTCGCGTTTCATGCGGAAATGTGGGATTTCTCTTGATACTTTGCAGGGGAAATTTTCCTCATCTCACCTTGAGCGCAGAATCTTGTGGTTTTTATCAAATTGCGGCGGGAAGCTTGGGGTCCTTCTCGAGTTGCGACAGGGACCTCAGGAACTCGCTCGTGTATTCCTGGGAAAGTCAGGTCTCCTTTCATTTTGGGAGGGGAACATCAGAATTACTCACAAAGCGTGGAATGGGACTAGGGCCTCATCTAGGGTTAAGTCCGTAAATTTTGTTCTCCTCTCAAGTGGGGACAGCTATGTTCCGGAATGTCTTGAGTCACATAAAGCGTGTCAAGCACCCGTTCACGTTTCTAGCGGGAATGTGGGATTTCTCTTGAGATTCTGCAGGGGAAATTTTCCTCATCTCACTTGAGTGCCGAATCTTGTGGTTTTTCTCGTGTTGAGGCGGGAAGCTTGGGGTCCTTCTCGAGTTGTGACAGGGAATTTAGGAATCCGCTCGTGTAGTCCCTGGGAAAACAGGTCTCCTTTCGTTTCGGTCGGGGAACATTGGGATTTCTCTCGAGGCGTGGAATAGGAATGGGGCCTCATCTATCTTTGAGTCCATAAATTATTTCCTCTTCTCAAGTGGGGACAGCTATGTCAGGGTATGTCTTGAGTCGCATAGAGGGTGTCAAGCACTCGTTCGAGTATCAAGCGGGAATGTGGGATTTCTTTTGAGACTCTGCAGGGGAAATTTTCCTCCTCTCAACTTGAGTGCAGAATCTTGTGGTTTTTCTCGATTTGCGGCGGGAAGTTTGGGGTCCTTCTCGAGTTGCCACAGGGACCTCAGGAACTCCCTCGTATATTCCCTGGGAAGTCAGGTCTCCTATCTTTTTGTTAGGGGAACATCGGGATTACTCTTGAGACGTGGGATGGGAATAGGGCCTCATCTAAAGCTGAGTCTACGAACCGTGTTCTCCTCTCAAGTGGGGACAGCTATGTCAGGGAATATCTTGAGTCGCATCAAGGGTGTCAAGTACCCGTTTGCGTTTCAAGCGGGAATGAGGGATTCCTGATGAAAATCTGCAGGGGAAACTTTCCTCATCCTACCTTGGGTGCAGCAACTTGTGGTTTTTCTCTAGTTGTGGCGGAAAGCCTGGGGTCCTTCTGGAGTTGTCATAGCGACCTCAGTGACTGGCTCGTGTAGTCCCTGGGAAGTCAGGTCTCCTTTCATTTTGGTAGGGGAACTTGGGGATTACTCTCGAGGCACGGAATGGGAATTGGGCCTCATCTAACGTTGAGTCCATAAATAGTGTTCTCCTCTCAGGTGGGGACAGCTATGTCAGGGAATGTCTTGAGTCCCATAAAGGGTGTCAAGTACCCGTTTCCGTTTCAAGCAGGAATGAGGGATTCCTCATGAAAATCTGCAGGGGAAATTTTCCTCATCTCACCTTGGGTACAGAAACTTGTGGTTTTTCTCTAGCTGTGGCGGGAAGCTTGGGGTCCTTCTCGAGTTGCCATAGCGACCTCAGTGACTGGCTCGTGTAGTCCCTGGGAAGTCAGGTCTCCTTTCGTTTTGGTAGGGGAACATGGGGATTGCTCTCAAGGCGTAAAATGGGAATAGGGACTCATCTAAAGCTGAGTCCATAAATTGTGTTCTCCTCTCCAATGGGGACAACTATGTCAGTGAATGTCTTGAGTCGATTAAAGTGTGTCAAGTATCGGTTCGCGTTTCAAGTGGGAATTTGGGATTTTTCTTGAGACTCTGCAGGGGAAATTTTCCTAAACTCACCTTGAATGCAAAATCTTGTGGTTTTACTCGAGTTGCGGTGGGAAATTGGGGGTCCTTCTCGAGTTGCGACAGGAACTTTAGGAACTCGCTCGTGTAGTCCCTGGGAAGACAGGTCTCCTTTTGTTTTGCTCGGGGAACATCGGGATTAGTGGAATGGGGCCTCATCTATCGTTGAGCCCATAAATTATTTTCTCCTCTCAAGTGGGGACTGCTATTTCAGGGTATGTCTTGAGTCACATAAAGGGTGTCAAGTACCCATGTGAGTTTCAGGTGGAAATGTGGAATTTCTCTTGAGACTCTGCAGGGGAAATTTTCCTCCTCTCAACTTGAGTGCAGAATATTGTGGTTTTTATCAAGTTGCGGCGGGAAGCTTGGGGTCCTTCTCGAGTTGCGACAGGGACCTCAGGAACTCGCTCGTGTATTCCTGGGAAAGTCAGGTCTCCTTTCATTTTGGGAGGGGAACATCAGAATTACTCACAAAGCGTGGAATGGGACTAGGGCCTCATCTAGGGTTAAGTCCGTAAATTTTGTTCTCCTCTCAAGTGGGGACAGCTATGTTCCGGAATGTCTTGAGTCACATAAAGCGTGTCAAGCACCCGTTCACGTTTCTAGCGGGAATGTGGGATTTCTCTTGAGATTCTGCAGGGGAAATTTTCCTCATCTCACTTGAGTGCCGAATCTTGTGGTTTTTCTCGTGTTGAGGCGGGAAGCTTGGGGTCCTTCTCGAGTTGTGACAGGGAATTTAGGAATCCGCTCGTGTAGTCCCTGGGAAAACAGGTCTCCTTTCGTTTCGGTCGGGGAACATTGGGATTTCTCTCGAGGCGTGGAATAGGAATGGGGCCTCATCTATCTTTGAGTCCATAAATTATTTCCTCTTCTCAAGTGGGGACAGCTATGTCAGGGTATGTCTTGAGTCGCATAGAGGGTGTCAAGCACTCGTTCGAGTATCAAGCGGGAATGTAGAATTTCTCTTGAGACTCTGCAGGGGAAATTTTCCTCCTCTCAACTTGAGTGCAGAATCTTGTGGTTTTTCTCGATTTGCGGCGGGAAGTTTGGGGTCCTTCTCGAGTTGCCACAGGGACCTCAGGAACTCCCTCGTATATTCCCTGGGAAGTCAGGTCTCCTATCTTTTTGTTAGGGGAAGATAGGGATTATTCTTGAGGCGTGGGATGGGAATAGGGCCTCATCTAAAGCTGAGTCTACGAACCGTGTTTTCCTCTCAAGTGGGGACAGCTATGTCAGGGAATATCTTGAGTCACATCAAGGGTGTCAAGTACCCGTTTGCGTTTCAAGCGGGAATGAGGGATTCCTGATGAAAATCTGCAGGGGAAACTTTCCTCATCCTACCTTGGGTGCAGCAACTTGTGGTTTTTCTCTAGTTGTGGAGGGAAGCCTGGGGTCCTTCTGGAGTTGCCATAGCAACCTCAGTGACTGGCTCGTGTAGTCCCTGGGAAGTCAGGTCTCCTTTATTTTGGTAGGGGAACATGGGGATTACTCTCGAGGCATGGAATGGGAATTGGGCCTCATCTAACGTTGAGTCCATAAATAGTGTTCTCCTCTCAGGTGGGGACAGCTATGTCAGGGAATGTCTTGAGTCGCATAAAGGATGTCAAGTACCCGTTTCCGTTCCAAGCAGGAATGAGGGATTCCTCATGACAATCTGCAGGGGAAATTTTCCTCATCTCACCTTGGGTGCAGAAACTTGTGATTTTTCTCTAGTTGTGGCGGGAAGCTTGGGGTCCTTCTGGAGTTGCCATAGCGACCTCAGTGACTGGCTCGTGTAGTCCCTGGGAAGTCAGGTCTCCTTTCGTTTTGGTAGGGGAACATGGGGATTGCTCTCAAGGCGTCAAATGGGAATAGGGACTCATCTAAAGCTGAGTCCATAAATTGTGTTCTCCTCTCCAATGGGGACAGCTATGTCAGTGAAGGTCTTGAGTCGATTAAAGTGTGTCAAGTATCGGTTCGCGTTTCAAGTGGGAATTTGGGATTTGTCTTGAGACTCTGCAGGGGAAATTTTCCTAATCTCACTTTGAATGCAGAATCTTGTGGTTTTTATCCAGTTGCGGTGGGAAATTGGGGGTCGTTTTCGAGTTGCGACAGGGAGTTTAGGAACTCGGTCGTGTAGTCCCTGGGAAGACAGGTCTCCTTTTGTTTTGGTCGAGGAACATCGGGATTACTCTCGAGGTGTGGAATGGGAATATGGCCTCATCTAAAGCTGAGTCTATAAACTGTGTTCTCCTCTCAAGCGGGGACAGCTAAGTCAGGGAATGTCTTGTGTCGCATAAAGGGTGTCAATTTCCCGTTCGGGTTTAAGCGGGAATGTGCAATTTCTCTTGAGACTCTGCAGGGGAAATATTCCTCATCTCACCTTGAGTGCAGATTCTTGAGATTTTTCTCGAGTTGCGTCGGGAAGGTTGGGTTCCTTCTCGAGTTGCCACAGGGACCTCAGGAACTCGCTCGTGTAGTCCCTGGGCAATCAGGTCTCCTTTCGTTTTGGTAGGGGAAATTCGGGATTACTTGATTCCATAAACTATGTTATCCTCTCAAGTGGGGACAGCTATGTCAGGGAATGTCTCGAGTCGCATAAAGGGTGTCAAGTACCCGTTCGCGTTTCATGCGGAAATGTGGGATTTCTCTTGATACTTTGCAGGGGAAATTTTCCTCATCTCACCTTGAGCGCAGAATCTTGTGGTTTTTATCAAATTGCGGCGGGAAGCTTGGGGTCCTTCTCGAGTTGCGACAGGGACCTCAGGAACTCGCTCGTGTATTCCTGGGAAAGTCAGGTCTCCTTTCATTTTGGGAGGGGAACATCAGAATTACTCACAAAGCGTGGAATGGGACTAGGGCCTCATCTAGGGTTAAGTCCGTAAATTTTGTTCTCCTCTCAAGTGGGGACAGCTATGTTCCGGAATGTCTTGAGTCACATAAAGCGTGTCAAGCACCCGTTCACGTTTCTAGCGGGAATGTGGGATTTCTCTTGAGATTCTGCAGGGGAAATTTTCCTCATCTCACTTGAGTGCCGAATCTTGTGGTTTTTCTCGTGTTGAGGCGGGAAGCTTGGGGTCCTTCTCGAGTTGTGACAGGGAATTTAGGAATCCGCTCGTGTAGTCCCTGGGAAAACAGGTCTCCTTTCGTTTCGGTCGGGGAACATTGGGATTTCTCTCGAGGCGTGGAATAGGAATGGGGCCTCATCTATCTTTGAGTCCATAAATTATTTCCTCTTCTCAAGTGGGGACAGCTATGTCAGGGTATGTCTTGAGTCGCATAGAGGGTGTCAAGCACTCGTTCGAGTATCAAGCGGGAATGTGGGATTTCTTTTGAGACTCTGCAGGGGAAATTTTCCTCCTCTCAACTTGAGTGCAGAATCTTGTGGTTTTTCTCGATTTGCGGCGGGAAGTTTGGGGTCCTTCTCGAGTTGCCACAGGGACCTCAGGAACTCCCTCGTATATTCCCTGGGAAGTCAGGTCTCCTATCTTTTTGTTAGGGGAACATCGGGATTACTCTTGAGACGTGGGATGGGAATAGGGCCTCATCTAAAGCTGAGTCTACGAACCGTGTTCTCCTCTCAAGTGGGGACAGCTATGTCAGGGAATATCTTGAGTCGCATCAAGGGTGTCAAGTACCCGTTTGCGTTTCAAGCGGGAATGAGGGATTCCTGATGAAAATCTGCAGGGGAAACTTTCCTCATCCTACCTTGGGTGCAGCAACTTGTGGTTTTTCTCTAGTTGTGGCGGAAAGCCTGGGGTCCTTCTGGAGTTGTCATAGCGACCTCAGTGACTGGCTCGTGTAGTCCCTGGGAAGTCAGGTCTCCTTTCATTTTGGTAGGGGAACTTGGGGATTACTCTCGAGGCACGGAATGGGAATTGGGCCTCATCTAACGTTGAGTCCATAAATAGTGTTCTCCTCTCAGGTGGGGACAGCTATGTCAGGGAATGTCTTGAGTCCCATAAAGGGTGTCAAGTACCCGTTTCCGTTTCAAGCAGGAATGAGGGATTCCTCATGAAAATCTGCAGGGGAAATTTTCCTCATCTCACCTTGGGTACAGAAACTTGTGGTTTTTCTCTAGCTGTGGCGGGAAGCTTGGGGTCCTTCTCGAGTTGCCATAGCGACCTCAGTGACTGGCTCGTGTAGTCCCTGGGAAGTCAGGTCTCCTTTCGTTTTGGTAGGGGAACATGGGGATTGCTCTCAAGGCGTAAAATGGGAATAGGGACTCATCTAAAGCTGAGTCCATAAATTGTGTTCTCCTCTCCAATGGGGACAACTATGTCAGTGAATGTCTTGAGTCGATTAAAGTGTGTCAAGTATCGGTTCGCGTTTCAAGTGGGAATTTGGGATTTTTCTTGAGACTCTGCAGGGGAAATTTTCCTAAACTCACCTTGAATGCAAAATCTTGTGGTTTTACTCGAGTTGCGGTGGGAAATTGGGGGTCCTTCTCGAGTTGCGACAGGAACTTTAGGAACTCGCTCGTGTAGTCCCTGGGAAGACAGGTCTCCTTTTGTTTTGCTCGGGGAACATCGGGATTAGTGGAATGGGGCCTCATCTATCGTTGAGCCCATAAATTATTTTCTCCTCTCAAGTGGGGACTGCTATTTCAGGGTATGTCTTGAGTCACATAAAGGGTGTCAAGTACCCATGTGAGTTTCAGGTGGAAATGTGGAATTTCTCTTGAGACTCTGCAGGGGAAATTTTCCTCCTCTCAACTTGAGTGCAGAATATTGTGGTTTTTATCAAGTTGCGGCGGGAAGCTTGGGGTCCTTCTCGAGTTGCGACAGGGACCTCAGGAACTCGCTCATATATTCCTGGGAAAGTCAGGTCTCCTTTCATTTTGGGAGGGGAACATCAGAATTACTCACAAAGCGTGGAATGGGACTAGGGTCTCATCTAAAGTTAAGTCCGTAAATTTTGTTCTCCTCTCAAGTGGGGACAGCTATGTTCCGGAATGTCTTGAGTCACATAAAGCGTGTCAAGCACCCGTTCACGTTTCTAGCGGGAATGTGGGATTTCTCTTGAGATTCTGCAGGGGAAATTTTCCTCATCTCACTTGAGTGCCGAATCTTGTGGTTTTTCTCGTGTTGAGGCGGGAAGCTTGGGGTCCTTCTCGAGTTGTGACAGGGAATTTAGGAATCCGCTCGTGTAGTCCCTGGGAAAACAGGTCTCCTTTCGTTTCGGTCGGGGAACATTGGGATTTCTCTCGAGGCGTGGAATAGGAATGGGGCCTCATCTATCTTTGAGTCCATAAATTATTTCCTCTTCTCAAGTGGGGACAGCTATGTCAGGGTATGTCTTGAGTCGCATAGAGGGTGTCAAGCACTCGTTCGAGTATCAAGCGGGAATGTGGGATTTCTTTTGAGACTCTGCAGGGGAAATTTTCCTCCTCTCAACTTGAGTGCAGAATCTTGTGGTTTTTCTCGATTTGCGGCGGGAAGTTTGGGGTCCTTCTCGAGTTGCCACAGGGACCTCAGGAACTCCCTCGTATATTCCCTGGGAAGTCAGGTCTCCTATCTTTTTGTTAGGGGAAGATAGGGATTATTCTTGAGGCGTGGGATGGGAATAGGGCCTCATCTAAAGCTGAGTCTACGAACCGTGTTTTCCTCTCAAGTGGGGACAGCTATGTCAGGGAATATCTTGAGTCACATCAAGGGTGTCAAGTACCCGTTTGCGTTTCAAGCGGGAATGAGGGATTCCTGATGAAAATCTGCAGGGGAAACTTTCCTCATCCTACCTTGGGTGCAGCAACTTGTGGTTTTTCTCTAGTTGTGGAGGGAAGCCTGGGGTCCTTCTGGAGTTGCCATAGCAACCTCAGTGACTGGCTCGTGTAGTCCCTGGGAAGTCAGGTCTCCTTTATTTTGGTAGGGGAACATGGGGATTACTCTCGAGGCATGGAATGGGAATTGGGCCTCATCTAACGTTGAGTCCATAAATAGTGTTCTCCTCTCAGGTGGGGACAGTTATGTCAGTGAATGTCTTGAGTCGCATAAAGGATGTCAAGTACCCGTTTCCGTTCCAAGCAGGAATGAGGGATTCCTCATGAAAATCTGCAGGGGAAATTTTCCTCATCTCACCTTGGGTGCAGAAACTTGTGATTTTTCTCTAGTTGTGGCGGGAAGCTTGGGGTCCTTCTGGAGTTGCCATAGCGACCTCAGTGACTGGCTCGTGTAGTCCCTGGGAAGTCAGGTCTCCTTTCGTTTTGGTAGGGGAACATGGGGATTGCTCTCAAGGCGTAAAATGGGAATAGCGACTCATCTAAAGCTGAGTCCATAAATTGTGTTCTCCTCTCCAATGGGGACAGCTATGTCAGTGAATGTCTTGAGTCGATTAAAGTGTGTCAAGTACCCGTTCACGTTTCAAGTGGGAATGTGGATTTGTCTTGAGACTCTGCAGGGGAAATTTTCCTAATCTCACCTTGAATGCAGAATCTTGCGGTTTTTCTCGAGTTGCAGTGGAAAATTGGGCGTCCTTCTGGAGTTGCGACAGGGACTTTAGGAACTCGCTCGTTTATTCCCTGGGAAGACGGGTCTCTTTTTGTTTTGGTCGGGGAACATCTGGGTTAGTCTCGAGCGTGCAATAGTAATGGGGCCTCATCTATTGTTGAGTCCATAAATTATTTTCTCCTCTCAAGTGGGGACAGCTATGTCAGGGTATGTCTTGAGTCGCATAAAGGGTGTCAAGTACCCGTTTGAGTTTCAGGTGGGAATGTGGAATTTCTCTTGAGACTCTGCAGTGGAAATTTTCCTCCTCTCAACTTGAGTGCAGAAGCTTGTGTTTTTTCTCGAGTTGCGACGGGAAACTTGGGGTCCTTCTCGAGTTGCCACAGGGACCTCAGGAACTCCCTCATGTATTTCCTGGGAAATCAGGTCTCCTTTCTTTTTGTTAGGGGAACATCGGGATTACTCTCGAGGTGTGGAATGGGAATATGGCCTCATCTAAAGCTGAGTAAATAAACTGTGTTCTCCTCTCAAGTGGGGACAGCTAAGTCAGGGAATGTCTTGTGTCGCATAAAGGGTGTCAATTTCCCGTTCGGGTTTAAGCGGGAATGTGCAATTTCTCTTGAGACTCTGCAGGGGAAATATTCCTCATCTCACCTTGAGTGCAGATTCTTGAGATTTTTCTCGAGTTGCGTCGGGAAGGTTGGGTTCCTTCTCGAGTTGCCACAGGGACCTCAGGAACTCGCTCGTGTAGTCCCTGGGCAGTCAGGTCTCCTTTGGTTTTGGTAGGGGAAATTCGGGATTACTCTGAAGTGTGGAACGGGAATGGGGCCTCATATAACTTGATTCCATAAATTATGTTATCCTTTCAAGTGTAGACAGCTATGTCAGGGAATGTCTCGGGTCGCATAAAGGGTTTCAAGTACCTATTCGCGTTTCATGCAGGAATGTGGGATTTCTCTTGATACTCTGCAGTGGAAAAGGGGAAAACTGGAAAAGTGGTAAAGGAAATAAGTGGAAAAGGAAAAAATTGGAAAAAGTGGAAAAGGAAAAAAGTGGAAAAAGTGGAAAAGGAAAAAAAATGGATAAGGAAAAAAGTGGAAAAGGAGAAAAGTGGAAAAAGTGGAAAAGCAAAAAAGTGGAAAATGAAAAAAGGAAAGATATAAGCATCTGAATGCAGAGTTCCAAAAAATAGCAAGGAGAGATAATAAAGCCTTCCTCAGTGATCAGTGCACAGAAACAGAGGAAAACAAGAGAAAAGGAAAAACAAAAGATCTCTTCAAGAAAATTAGAGATTCCAAAGTAATATTTCATGCAAAGATGGGCTCGATAAAGGACAGAAATGGTATGGACCTAACAGAAGCAGAAGATATTAAGAAGAGGTGGCAAGAATACACAGAAGAACGGTACAAAGAATATCTTCACGACCAAGATAGTCACGGTAATGTTATCAATGACCTAGAGCCAGACATCTTGGAATGTGAAGTCAAGTTGGCCTTAGAAAGCATCACTACGAACAAAGCTAGTGGTGGTGATGGAATTCCAGTTGAGCTATTTCAAATCTTGAAAGATGATGCTGTGAAAGTGCTGTACTTAATATGCAAATTTGGAAAACTCATCAGTGGCCACAGGACTGGAAAAGGTCAGTCTTCATTCCAATCCCAAAGAAATGGAATGCAAAGAATGCTCAAACTACTGCACAATTACACTCATCTCACATGCTAGTAAAGTGATGCACAAAATTCTCCAAGCCAGGCTTCAGCAATATGTGAACCGTGAACTCCCAGATGTTCAAGCAGGTTTTAGAAAAGGCAGAGGCACAAGAGATCAAATTTCCAACATCTGCTGGATCGTGGAGAAAGCAAGAGAGTTCCAGGGGAGCATCTATTTCTGCTTTATTGACTATGCCAAAGCCTTTGACTGTGTGGATCACAATAAGCTGTGGAAGATTCTGAAAGAGATGGGAATACCAGACCACCTGACATGCCTCTTGAGAAACCTGTATGCAGGTCAGGAAGCAACAGTCTAAACTGGACATGGAACAACAGACTGGTTCTAAATAGGAAAAGGAGTTCTTCAAGGCTGTATATTATCACTTTGCTTATTTAACTTATATGCAGAGTACATCATGAGGAATGCTGGGCTGGAAGAAGCACAAGCTCGAATCAAGATTGCTGGGAGAAATATCAATAATCTCAGATATGCAGATGACACTACCCTTATGGCAGAAAGTGAAGAGGAACTCAAAAGCCTCTTGATGAAAGTGAAAGAGGAGAGTGAAAAGGTTGGATTGAAGCTCAACATTCAGAAAACTAAGATCATGGCATCTGGTCCCATCACTTCATGGGAAATAGATGGATAAACAGTGGAAACAGTGTCAGACTTTATTTTTTTGGGCTCCAAAATCACTGCAGATGCTGATTGCAGCCATGAAATTAAAAGACGCTTACTCCTTGGAAGGAAAGTTATGACCAACCTTGATAGTATATTAAAAAGCAGAGACATTACTTTGCCAACCAAGGTCCATCTAGTCAAGGCTATGGTTTTTCCCGTGGTCGTGTATGGATGTGAGAGTTGGACTGTGAAGAAACCTGATCGCCGAAGAATTGATGCTTTTGAACTGTGGTGTTGGAGAAGACTCTTGAGAGTCCCTTGTACCACAAGAAGTTCCAAACAGTCCATTCTAAGGGAGATAGATCCTGGGTGTTCATTGGAAGGACTGATGCTAAAGCTGAAACTGTAATACTTTGGCCACCTCATGCGATGAGTTGACTCACTGGAAAAGACTCTGATGCTGGAAAAGGTTGGGGGCGGGAGGAGAAGGGGACGACCGAGAATGAGATGGCTGGATTAGATCACTGACTCTGTGGACAAGAGTGTGAGTGAACTCCCGGAGTTGGTGATTGACAGGGAGGCCTGGCGTGCTGTGATTGATGGGGTTGCATTGAATCGGACGCCACTTAGCGACTGAACGGAACTGAACTGAACTCAAGTGGGGACAGCTTTGTCAGGGAATATCTTGAATCGCATAAAGGGTGTCAAGTACCCGTTCACGTTTCAAGCGGGAATGTTGGATTTCTCTTGAGACTCTGCAGAGCAAATTCTCCTCATCCCACACTGAATGCAGAATCTTGTGATTTTTCTCTAGTTGCGGTGGGAACTTTGTTGTCCTTCTCGAATAGCGACCTGGACCTCAGGAACTCGCTCGTGTAGTCCCTGGGAAGTAAGTTCTTTCGTTTTGTTAGGGGAACATCGGGATTACTCTCGAGGCGTGGAATGGGAATAGGGCCTCATCTAAAGTTGAGTCAATAGATTGTGTTCTCCTCTCAAGTGAGGACAGCAATGTCAGGGAATGTCTTGAGTTTCATAAAGTGTGTCAAATACCCGTTCGAGTGTCAAGCAGATATGTGGAATTTCTCTTGAGGCTCTGCAGGGAAAATTTCCTCATCTCTGCTTTAGTACGGAATCTGGTGGTTATTCTCGAGTTGGGGCGGGAAGCTTGGTGTCCTTCTCGAGTTGCGACAGGAACCTCAGGAACTCACATCTGTAGTCCCTGAGAAGTCAGGTCTCCTTTCGTTTTGGTAGGGGAACATCTGGGTTAGTCTCGAGCGTGCAATAGTAATGGGGCCTCATCTATTGTTGAGTCCATAAATTATTTTCTCCTCTCAAGTGGGGACAGCTATGTCAGGGTATGTCTTGAGTCGCATAAAGGGTGTCAAGTACCCGTTTGAGTTTCAGGTGGGAATGTGGAATTTCTCTTGAGACTCTGCAGTGGAAATTTTCCTCCTCTCAACTTGAGTGCAGAAGCTTGTGTTTTTTCTCGAGTTGCGACGGGAAACTTGGGGTCCTTCTCGAGTTGCCACAGGGACCTCAGGAACTCCCTCATGTATTTCCTGGGAAATCAGGTCTCCTTTCTTTTTGTTAGGGGAACATCGGGATTACTCTCGAGGTGTGGAATGGGAATATGGCCTCATCTAAAGCTGAGTAAATAAACTGTGTTCTCCTCTCAAGTGGGGACAGCTAAGTCAGGGAATGTCTTGTGTCGCATAAAGGGTGTCAATTTCCCGTTCGGGTTTAAGCGGGAATGTGCAATTTCTCTTGAGACTCTGCAGGGGAAATATTCCTCATCTCACCTTGAGTGCAGATTCTTGAGATTTTTCTCGAGTTGCGTCGGGAAGGTTGGGTTCCTTCTCGAGTTGCCACAGGGACCTCAGGAACTCGCTCGTGTAGTCCCTGGGCAGTCAGGTCTCCTTTGGTTTTGGTAGGGGAAATTCGGGATTACTCTGAAGTGTGGAACGGGAATGGGGCCTCATATAACTTGATTCCATAAATTATGTTATCCTTTCAAGTGTAGACAGCTATGTCAGGGAATGTCTCGGGTCGCATAAAGGGTTTCAAGTACCTATTCGCGTTTCATGCAGGAATGTGGGATTTCTCTTGATACTCTGCAGTGGAAAAGGGGAAAACTGGAAAAGTGGTAAAGGAAATAAGTGGAAAAGGAAAAAATTGGAAAAAGTGGAAAAGGAAAAAAGTGGAAAAAGTGGAAAAGGAAAAAAAATGGATAAGGAAAAAAGTGGAAAAGGAGAAAAGTGGAAAAAGTGGAAAAGCAAAAAAGTGGAAAATGAAAAAAGGAAAGATATAAGCATCTGAATGCAGAGTTCCAAAAAATAGCAAGGAGAGATAATAAAGCCTTCCTCAGTGATCAGTGCACAGAAACAGAGGAAAACAAGAGAAAAGGAAAAACAAAAGATCTCTTCAAGAAAATTAGAGATTCCAAAGTAATATTTCATGCAAAGATGGGCTCGATAAAGGACAGAAATGGTATGGACCTAACAGAAGCAGAAGATATTAAGAAGAGGTGGCAAGAATACACAGAAGAACGGTACAAAGAATATCTTCACGACCAAGATAGTCACGGTAATGTTATCAATGACCTAGAGCCAGACATCTTGGAATGTGAAGTCAAGTTGGCCTTAGAAAGCATCACTACGAACAAAGCTAGTGGTGGTGATGGAATTCCAGTTGAGCTATTTCAAATCTTGAAAGATGATGCTGTGAAAGTGCTGTACTTAATATGCAAATTTGGAAAACTCATCAGTGGCCACAGGACTGGAAAAGGTCAGTCTTCATTCCAATCCCAAAGAAATGGAATGCAAAGAATGCTCAAACTACTGCACAATTACACTCATCTCACATGCTAGTAAAGTGATGCACAAAATTCTCCAAGCCAGGCTTCAGCAATATGTGAACCGTGAACTCCCAGATGTTCAAGCAGGTTTTAGAAAAGGCAGAGGCACAAGAGATCAAATTTCCAACATCTGCTGGATCGTGGAGAAAGCAAGAGAGTTCCAGGGGAGCATCTATTTCTGCTTTATTGACTATGCCAAAGCCTTTGACTGTGTGGATCACAATAAGCTGTGGAAGATTCTGAAAGAGATGGGAATACCAGACCACCTGACATGCCTCTTGAGAAACCTGTATGCAGGTCAGGAAGCAACAGTCTAAACTGGACATGGAACAACAGACTGGTTCTAAATAGGAAAAGGAGTTCTTCAAGGCTGTATATTATCACTTTGCTTATTTAACTTATATGCAGAGTACATCATGAGGAATGCTGGGCTGGAAGAAGCACAAGCTCGAATCAAGATTGCTGGGAGAAATATCAATAATCTCAGATATGCAGATGACACTACCCTTATGGCAGAAAGTGAAGAGGAACTCAAAAGCCTCTTGATGAAAGTGAAAGAGGAGAGTGAAAAGGTTGGATTGAAGCTCAACATTCAGAAAACTAAGATCATGGCATCTGGTCCCATCACTTCATGGGAAATAGATGGATAAACAGTGGAAACAGTGTCAGACTTTATTTTTTTGGGCTCCAAAATCACTGCAGATGCTGATTGCAGCCATGAAATTAAAAGACGCTTACTCCTTGGAAGGAAAGTTATGACCAACCTTGATAGTATATTAAAAAGCAGAGACATTACTTTGCCAACCAAGGTCCATCTAGTCAAGGCTATGGTTTTTCCCGTGGTCGTGTATGGATGTGAGAGTTGGACTGTGAAGAAACCTGATCGCCGAAGAATTGATGCTTTTGAACTGTGGTGTTGGAGAAGACTCTTGAGAGTCCCTTGTACCACAAGAAGTTCCAAACAGTCCATTCTAAGGGAGATAGATCCTGGGTGTTCATTGGAAGGACTGATGCTAAAGCTGAAACTGTAATACTTTGGCCACCTCATGCGATGAGTTGACTCACTGGAAAAGACTCTGATGCTGGAAAAGGTTGGGGGCGGGAGGAGAAGGGGACGACCGAGAATGAGATGGCTGGATTAGATCACTGACTCTGTGGACAAGAGTGTGAGTGAACTCCCGGAGTTGGTGATTGACAGGGAGGCCTGGCGTGCTGTGATTGATGGGGTTGCATTGAATCGGACGCCACTTAGCGACTGAACGGAACTGAACTGAACTCAAGTGGGGACAGCTTTGTCAGGGAATATCTTGAATCGCATAAAGGGTGTCAAGTACCCGTTCACGTTTCAAGCGGGAATGTTGGATTTCTCTTGAGACTCTGCAGAGCAAATTCTCCTCATCCCACACTGAATGCAGAATCTTGTGATTTTTCTCTAGTTGCGGTGGGAACTTTGTTGTCCTTCTCGAATAGCGACCTGGACCTCAGGAACTCGCTCGTGTAGTCCCTGGGAAGTAAGTTCTTTCGTTTTGTTAGGGGAACATCGGGATTACTCTCGAGGCGTGGAATGGGAATAGGGCCTCATCTAAAGTTGAGTCAATAGATTGTGTTCTCCTCTCAAGTGAGGACAGCAATGTCAGGGAATGTCTTGAGTTTCATAAAGTGTGTCAAATACCCGTTCGAGTGTCAAGCAGATATGTGGAATTTCTCTTGAGGCTCTGCAGGGAAAATTTCCTCATCTCTGCTTTAGTACGGAATCTGGTGGTTATTCTCGAGTTGGGGCGGGAAGCTTGGTGTCCTTCTCGAGTTGCGACAGGAACCTCAGGAACTCACATCTGTAGTCCCTGAGAAGTCAGGTCTCCTTTCGTTTTGGTAGGGGAACATCGGGATGGCTCTTGAGGCGAGGAGTGGGAATAGGGCCTCATCTAATGTTCAGTCCATAAACTGTTTTCTCCTTTCAAGTCAGGATAGTTATCTCAGGGAATGTTTTGAGTTGCATGACAGTTGTAAAGTACCCGTTCGCGTTTCAAGTGGAATTGTGGGCTTTCTGTTGATACTCTGCAGCGGAAATGCATCTCATCTCACCTTGAGTGCAGAATCTTGTGGTTTTTCTCGAGGTGCGCTGGGAAGCTTGAGGTCCTTCTCGAGTTGCGACAGGGACTTCAGGAACTCGCTCACATAATCCCTGCGAAGTCAGGTCTCCTTTGATTTTGGTAGGGGAACATAGGTATTACTCTCAAGGCGTGGAATGGGAATAAGGCGTCATCTAAAGTTGAGTCCATAAATTGTGTTCTCCTCTCAAGTGGGGACAGCTATATCATGTAATGTCTTGAGTCACATAAAGAATGCAAGTACCCGATCGCATTTCAAGCGGGAATGTGGGATTTCTATTGACACTCTGCATGAGAAATGTTCCTCATCTCACCTTGAGTGCAGAATCTTGTGGTTTTTCTCGAGTTGAGGCTGGAAGCTTGGGGTTCTTCTCGAGTTGCCACAGGGATCTCAGGAATTCGCGTGTGTAGCCCCTGTGAAGTCAAGTCTCCTTTCGTTTTGGTAGGGCAATATAGGGATTACTCTAAAGGCGTGGATGGGGAATAGGCCCTCATCTAAATTAGAGTCCATAAATTGTGTTCTCCTCTCAAGTGGGGACAGCTATGTCATGGAATGTCTTGAGTCGCACAAAGTATGTCAAGTACCTGTTCGCATTTCAAGGGGGAATGTGGGATTTCTATTTAGACTCTGCACGAGAAATGTTCCTCATCTCACCTTCAGTGCAGAATCTTGTAGTTTTTCTCGAGTTGAGGCGGGAAGCTTGTGGTCCTTCTTGAGTTGCGACAGAAACCTCAGGAAACCAATCGTGTAGTCCCTGAGAAATCAGGTCTCCATTGGTTTTGGTAATTGAACATATGTATTACTCTCAAGGCGTGGAATGGAATAGGAACTCATCTAAAGATGAGTCCATAAATTGTGTTCTCCACACAAGTGGGGACAGTTATGTTATGCAATGTCTTGAGTCGCATAAAGGGTGTCAAGTACCCGTTCGCGTTTTAAGTGAGAATGTGGGATTTCTCTTGAGACTCTGCAGGGGAAAATTTCCTCATCTCACCTTGAGGTCAGAATCTTGTGGTTTTTCTCGAGTTGAGGCGGGAAGCTTGGGATTCTTCTCGAGTTGCCACAGGGATCTCAGGAACTCGCTCGTGTAGTCCCTGGGAAGTCAAGTCTCCTTTCGTTTTGGTAGGGGAATATAGGGATTACTCTCAAGGCGTGGATGGGAAATAGGCCCTCATCTAAAGTGCAGTCAATAAATTGTGTTCTCCTATCAAGTGGGGACAGCTATGTCAGGGAATGTCTTCAGTTGCATAAAGGCTGTCAAGTACCCTTTTGCGTTTCAAGGGTGAATGTGGGATTTCTCTTGAGACTCTGCAGGGGAAATTTTCCTCATCTTACCTTGAGTGCAGAATCTTGTGGTTTTTCTCGAGTTGCGGCGGGAAGGTTTGGGTCCTTCTCGAAGTGCGACAGGGACCTCAGGAACTCGCTGGTGTAGTCCCTGGGATGTCAGGTCTCCATTGGTTTTAGTAATTGAACATATGTATTACTCTCAAGGTGTGGAATGGAATAGGGACTCATCTAAAGTTGAGTCCATAAATTGTGTTCTCCACACAAGTGGGGACAGCTATGTCAGGGAAAGTCTTGAGTCACATAAAGGGTGTCAATTACCCGTTCGTGTATCAAGCCAGAATGTGGGATTTCGCTTGAGACTCTGCAGGGGAAAATTTCCTCATCTCAGCTTGAGTACAGAATCTGGTGGTTATTCTCGAGTTCGGGCGGGAAGCTTGGTGTCCTTCTCGAGTTGTGACAGGAACCTCAGGAACTCAGTCCGGTAGTCCCTGAGAAGTCAGGTCTCCTTTAGTTTTATTACGGAAACATTGGGATGGTTCTCGAGGCATCGAGTAGGAATAGGGCCTCATCTAATGTTCAGTCCATAAATTGTGTTCTCCTTTCAAGTCGGGATAGTTATGTCAGGGAATGTCTTGAGTTGTATGAAGGCTGTAAAGTACCGGTTCGCGTTTCAAGCGGGATTGTGGACTTTCTCTTGATTCTCTGCAGCGGAAATTTTCCTCATCTCACCTCGAGTGCAGAATATTTTGTTTTTTCTCGAGTTGCGGCGTGAAGCTTGGGGTCCTTCTCGAGTTGAGACAGGGATCTCAGGAACTCGCTCGTGTAGTCCCTGGGAAGACAGGCCTCCTTTCGTTTTGGTAGGGGAGCATCGGGATTACTCTCAAGGCGTGGAATGGAAATAGGGCTTCATCTAAAGTTGAGTCAATAAATTGTGTTCTCCTCTCAAGTGGGGACAGCTATGTCAGGGAATGTCTTGAGATGCATAAAGGCTATCAAGTACCCTTTCGCGTTTCAAGCGGGAATGTGGGATTTCTCTTGAGACTCTGCAGGGTAAATTTTCCTCAACTCACCTTGAGTACAGAATCTTGTGGTTTTTCTCGAGTTGCGTCGGGAAGCTGGGGTTCCAACTCGAGTTTCGACAAGGACCTCAGGAACTCCCTCGTGTATTCCCTGGGAAGTCAGGTCTCCCTTCGTTTTGGTAGGGGAACATCGGCATTACTTTGAAGGCGTGGAATGGGAATAGGGCCTCATATAAAGTTGAGTCCAAAAATTGTGTTCTCCTCTCAAGTGGGGACAGCTGTGTCAGGGAATGTCTTCAGTCGCATCAACAGTGTTAAGTACCCGTTCGCGTTTCAAGCGGGAATGTGGGCTTTCTCTTGATACTCTGCAGTGGAAATTTTCCTCATCTCACCTTAAGTGCAGAATCTTGTGTTTTTTCTCGAGTTGTGGCGGGTAGCTTGGGGTCTTTCTCAAGTTACGACAGGGACCTCAGGAACTCGCTCGTGTAACACCTGGGAAGTCAGGTCTCCTTTTCTTTTGGTAGGAGAACATATGGATTACACTCAAGGTATGGTATTGGAATAGGGCCTCATTTAAAGTGGAGTCCATAAATTGTGTCCTCCGCTCAAGTGGGGGCAGCTATGTCAGGATATCTCTTGAGTCGCATAAAGGGTGTCAAGTACCCATTCGCGTTTCAAGCGGGAATATGGAATTTCTCTTGAGACTGTGCAGTGGAAATTTTCCTCATCTCACCTTGACTGCAGAATCTTGTGGTTTTTGTCGAGTTGCGTCGGGAAGCTGGGGTTCCTTCTCGAGTTTCGACAAGGACCTCACGAACTCGCTTGTGTATTCCCTGGGAAGTCAGGTCCCCTTTCGTTTTGGTAGGGGAACATCGGCATTACTCTGGAGGCGTGGAATGGGAATAGGGCCTGATCTAAAGTTGAGTCCAAAAATTGTGTTCTCCTCTCAAGTGGGGACAGCTATATCAGGGAATGTCTTGAGTCGCCTAAAAGGTGTCAAGTATCCTTTCCCGTTTCAAGCGTGAATGTGGGATTTCTCTTGAGACTCTGCAGAGGAGTTTCCTCATCTCACCTTGATTGCAGAATCTTGTGGTTCTTTTTCGAGTTGCGTCTTGAAGCTTGGGGTCCTTCTCAAGTTGCGACAGGGACCTAAGGAACTCGATCTCGTATTTCCTGGAAAGTCAGGTCTCCTTTGGTTTTGGAAGGGGAACATAGGAATTACTTTCAAGGCGTGGAATGGGAATAGGGCCTCATCTAAATTTGAGTCCATAAGTTGTTTTCTCCTCTCAAGTGAGGACAGCTATGTCAGGAATGTCTTGAGTAGCTTAAAAGGTGTCGAGTACCTGTTTGCGTTTCAAGCGGGAATGTGTGGGGTTTCTATTTAGACTCTGCACGACAAATGTTCCTCATCTCACCTTGAGTGCAGAAGCTTGTGGTTTTTCTCAAGTTACTGCGGGGAGCTTGGTGTCCTTCTCGAGTTGCGACAGGCACCTCAGGAAATCGCTCCTGTAGTCCCTTGGAAGTCAGCTCTCATTTCGTTTTGGTAGGGGAACATTGGGATTACTCGCGAGGTGTGGAATCGGAATACGGCCTTATCTAAAGCTGAGTCCATAAATTGTGTTCTCCTCTCAAGTGGGGACAGCTATGTCAGGGAATGTCTTGATCGCCTAAATGCTGTCAAGTACCCGTTCGTGTTTCAAGCGGGAATTTCTCTTGAGACAATGCAGGGGAAATTTTCCTCATCTCACCTTGAGTGCAAAATCTTGTGGTTTTTCTCGAGGTGTGCTGGGAAGCTGGAGGTCCTTCTCGAGTTGTGACAGGGACCTCAGAAACTCACTCGTGTAATCCCTGGGAAGTCAGGTCTCCTTTGATTTTGGTAGGGGAACATAGGTATTACTCTCAAGGCGTGGATAGGTATTACTCTCAAGGCGTGGAATGGGAATAGGGCCTCATCTAAAGTTGAGTCCATAAATTGTGTTCTCCTCTCAAGTGGGGACAGCTATGTCAGGGAATCTTGAGTTGCATAAAGGGTGTCAAGTACCCATTCGCGTTTCAAGCCGGAATATGGGATTTCTCTTGAGACTCTGCAGGGGAAATTTTCCTCATCTCACCTTGAGTGCAGAATCTTGTGGTTTTTCTCGAGTTGCGGCAGGAAGTTTGGGGTCCTTCTCGAGTTGCGACAGGGACCTCAGGAACTCGCTCGTGTAGCACCTGGGAAGTCAGCTCTCCTTTCGTTTTGGTAGGAGAACATATGTATTACACTCAAGGCATGGTATTGGAATAGGGCCTCATCTAAAGTTGAGTCCATAAATTGTGTTCTCCTCTCAAGTGGGGACAGCCATGTCAGGGAATCTCTTGAGTCACATAAAGGGTGTCAAGTACCCATTCGCATTTCAAGCGGGAATATGGGATTTCTCTTGAGACTGTGCAGTGGAAATTTTCCTCATCTCACCTTGAGTGCAGAATCTTCTGGTTTTTATCAAATTGCCCTGGGAAGCTTGGGGTCCTTCTCTAATTGCAACAGGGACCTCAGTCACTCGATCTCGTAGTTCCTGGAAAGTCAGGTCTCCTTTGGTTTTGATATGGGAACATAGGAATTACTCTCAAAGGGTGGAATGGGAATAGGGCCTCATCTAAAGTTGAGTCAATAAATTGTGTTCTCCTCTCAAGTGGGGATAGCTATGTCAGGAATGTCTTGAATCGCTTAAAGGGTGTCAAGAACCCGTTTGCGTTTCAAGCGGAAATTTGGGATTTCTATTGAGACTCTGCACGAGAAATGTTCCTCATCTCACTTTCAGTGCAGAATATTGTGGTTTTTCTCGAGTTGCGGCAGGAAGCTTGCTGTCCTTTTTGAGATGCGACAGGGACCTCAGGAAATCGCTGGTGTAGTCCCTGGGAAATCAGGTCTACATTGGTTTTAGTAGGGGAACATAGGAATTACTCTCAAGATGTGGAATGGGAATAGGGCCTCATCTAAATTTGAGTCCATAAGTTGTGTTCTCCTCTCAAGTGAGAACAGTTATGTCAGGGAATGTCTTGAGTCGCATAAAGGGTGTCAAGTACCCGTTCACTTTTCAAGCAGGAATGTAGGATTTCTCTTGATACTCTGCAGTAGAAATGTTCCTCATCTCACCTTGAGTGCAGAATCTTGTGGTTTTTCTCGAGTTACGGCGGGTACTTGCTGTCCTTCTCGAGTTGCGACAGGGACCTCAGGAACTCGCTGTTGTATTCCCTGGGAAGACAGGTCTCCTTTCATTTTGTTAGGGGAACATCGGGATTTCTCTCGAGGCATGGAATTGGAGTAGGGCCTCATCTAAAGTTGAGTCCATAAATTGTGTTCTCCTCTCAAGTGGGGACAGCCATGTCAGGGAATCTCTTGAGTCGCATAAAGGGTGTCAAGTACCCGTTGGCGTTTCAAGCGGGAATATGGGATTTCTCTTGAGACTCTGCAGGGAAAATTTTCCTCATCTCAAATTGAGTGCCGAATCTTGTGGTTTTTGTCGAGTTGCATCGGGAACCTGGGGGTTCTTCTGGAGTTTCGACAGATAACTAAGGAATTCGCTCGTGTATTTTCTGGGAAGTTGTTCTCCTTTTGTTTTCATAGGGGAACATCGGGATTACTCTCAAGGTGTGGAATGGGAATAGGGTCTCACCTAAGGTTGAGTCCATATATTGTGTTCTCCTCTCAAGTGGGGACAGCTATGTCAGAGAATGTCTTGAGTCACATCAAGGGTGTCAAGTACCCGTTAGCCTTTCAAGCGGGAATGTGGGATTTCTCTTGAGAATCTGCAGGGGAAATTTTCCTCATGCCACCTTTAGTGCAGAATATTTTGGTTTTTCTCGAGTTTCACTGGGAAGTTTGCAGTCCTTGTCGAGTTGTGACAGGGACCGCAGAAACTAGCTCCTGTAGTCCCTGAGAAGTCAGGTCTCCTTTCATTTTGGTAGGGGAACATCAGGATTACTCTCGAGGTGTGGAATGGGAATAGGGCCTCATCTAATGTTGAGTCCATAAATTGTATTCTCCGCTCAAGTGGGGACAGCCGTGTCAGGGAATGTCTTGAGTCTCATAAAGGGTGTCAAGTATCCATTCGCATTTCAAGCGGGAATGTGGGCTTTCTCTTGATACTCTGCAGTTGAAATTTTCCTCATCTCACCTTGAGTGCAGAATCTTGTTGTTTTACTCGAGTTGCGGCGGAAGCTTGGGGTCCTTCTCTAGTTGTGACAGGGACCTCAGGAGCTCGCTCGTGCAGTCCCAGGGAATACATGTCTCCTTTTGTTTTGGTAGGGGAACATCGGGATTACTCTCGAGGCGTTTAATGGGAATAGGGCCTCATCTAATGTTGAGTCCATAAATTGTATTCTCCGCTCAAGTGGGGACAGCTATGTCAGGGAATGTCTTGAGTTGCATAAAGGGTATCAAGTAACAGTTCGCGTTTTTAAGCGGGAATGTGGGTTTTCTCTTGAGACTCTGCAGGGGAAATTTTCCTCATCTCACATTGAGAGCAGAATCTTTTGGTTTTTCTCGAGTTTCGCTGGGAAGCTTGGGGTCCTTCTCGAGTTGCAACAGGTACCTCAGGAACTCACTCCTGCAGTCCCTGGGAAGACAGGTCTCCTTTCGTTTTCGTAGGGGAAAATCGGGATTACTCTCGAAGTGTGGAATGGGAGTAGGGCCTCGTCTAAAGTTGAGTCCATAAATTGTGTTCTCCTCTCAAGTGAATGTTTTGAGTCGTATAAAGAGTGTAAAGTACCCGTTCGCATTTCAAGAGGGAATGTAGGATTTCTCTTGAGACTCTGCAGGGGAAGTCGTCCTCATCTCACCTTGAGTGCAGAATCTTGTGGTTTTTCACGAGTTGCGGCGGGAACCTTGGGATCCTTCTCTAGTTTCCACAGGGACCTCAGGAACTCGCTCTTGCAGTCCATGGGAATTCAGGTCTCCTTTCTTTTTGGTAGGGAAAAATGGGACTTCTTTCGAGGCGTGGAATGGAAGTAGGGCCTTATCTAAAGTTCAGTCCATAAATTGTATTCTTCTCACAAGTGGGGAAAGCTATGTCAGGGAATGTCTTGAATCGCATAAAGCGTGTCAAGTACCCGTTCGCGTTTTAAGCGGGAATGTGGGATTTCTCTTGAGACTCTGCAGGGGAAATTTTTCTCATCTCACCTTGAGTGCAGAATCTTGTGGTTTTTCTCGAGTTGAGGCGGGAAGCTTGGGGTCCTTCTCGAGTTGCCACAGGGACCTCAGGAACTCGCTCATGTAGTCCCATGTAAGTCAGTTCTCCTTTCATTTTGGTAGGGGAACATAGGGATTTCTTTCAAGGCAAGGATTGGGAATAGGCCCTCATCTAAAGTAGAGTCAATAAATTGTGCTCTCCTCTCAAGTGGGGACAGCTATGTCAGGGAATGTCTTGAGTTGCATAAAGGCTGTCAAGTACCCTTTTGCGTTTCAAGCAGGAATGTCGGATTTCTCTTGAGACTCTGCAGGATAAATTTTCCTCAAATCACCTTGAGTGCAGAATCTTGTGGTTTTTCTCGAGTTGCAGCGGGAACCTTGGGGTCCTTCTCGAGTTGCGACATGGACCTCAGGAACTCGCTGGTGTAGTCCCTGGGATGTCAGGTCTCCTTTGGTTTTTGTAGGGGAACCTCGGGATTACTCTCGAGGCGTGGAATTTCATAGGGCCTCATCTAAAGTTGAGTCCATAAACTGTGTTCTCCTCTCAAGTGGGGACAGCTATTTCAGGGTTTTCTTGAGTCACATAAAGGGTGTCAAGTACCCGTTCGCATTTCAACCGGGAATATGGGATTTCTCTTGAGACTCTGCAGGGAAAATTTACCTCATCTCAACTTGAGTGCCGAATCTTGCGGTTTTTTGTCTAGTTGCGTCGGGAACATGGGGGTTCTTCTCGAGCTTCGACAGATACCTCAGGAACTCACACGTGTATTCCCTGGGAAGTTGCTCTCCTTTTGTTTTGATAGGGGAACATCTGGATTACTCTCAAGGCGTGGAATGGGAATAGGGCCTACCTAATGTTGAGTCCATAAAGTGTTTTCTCCTCTCAAGTGGGGACAGCTATGTGAGGGAATGTCTTGAGTAGAATAAAGCATTTCAAGTACTGATTGGCGTTTCAAGTGGGAATGTGGGATTTCTCTTGAGACTCTGCAGGGGAAATTTTCCTCATCTCACCTTGAGTGCAGAATCTTTTGGTTTTCTCAAGTTTCGCTGGTAAACTTGGGGTCCTTGTCTAGTTGCGACAGGGACCTCAGGAACTCGCTCGTTTAGTCCCTGAGAAGTCAGGTCTCCTTTCGTTTTGGTAGGGGAACATAGGGATTACTCTCAAAGCGTGGAATGGGAACAGGCCTCATTTAAAGTTGAGTCCATAAATTGTGTTCTCCTCTCAATTGGGGAGAGCTATGTCATGGAATGTCTTGAGTCGCATAAATTATGTCAAGTACCCGTTAGCGTTTGAAGTGTGAATGTGGGATTTCTCTTGAGACTCTCCAGGGGAAGTTTTCCTCATCTCACCTTGAATGCAGAATCTTGTTGTTTTTCAAGAGTTGTGGCGGGAACCTTGGGATCGTTCTCGAGTTTCCACAGGGACCTCAGGAACTCGCTCATGTAGTCCGTGGGTATTCAGGTCTCCTTTCGTTTTGGTAGGAAAAAATTGGACTTCTTTCGAGACATGGAATGGGAATAGGGCCTCATCTAAAGTTGAATCCATAAATTGTGTTCTCCCCACAAGTGGAGACAGCTATGTCAGGGAATGTCTTGAATTGCATAAAACGTGTCAAATACCCGTTCGCGTTTTAAGCGGGAATGTGGGATTTCTATTGAGACTTGCAGGGGAAATTTTTCTCAACTCACCTTGAGTGCAGAATCTTGCGGTTTTTCATGAGTTGAGGCGGGAAGCTTGGGGTCCTTCTCGAGTTGTCACAAGGACCTCAGGAACTCGGTCGTGTAGTCCCTTGGAAGTCAGGTCTCCTTTCGTTTTGGTAGGGGAACAAAGGCATTTCTCTCAAGGCGTGGATTGGGAATACGCCCTCATCTAAAGTAGAGTCAATAAATTGTGCTCTCCTCTCAAGTGGGGACAGCTATGTCAGGGAATATCTTGATTTGCATAAAGGCTGTCAAGTATCCTTTTGCTTTTCAAGCAGGAATGTGGGATTTCTCTTGAGACTCCGCAGGGTAAATTTTCCTCATCTCACCTTGAGTGCAGAATCTTGTTGCTTTTCTCGAGTTGCGCCAGGGAGCTTGGGGTGCTTTTCGAGTTGCGACAGGAACCTCAGGAACTCGCTTGTGTAGTCCCTCGGAAGTCAGCTATCCTGTGGTTTTGGTAGGGGAACATCGGGGTTTCTCTCGAGGCATGGAATGGGAATAGGGCCTCATCTAATGTTGAGTCCATAAATTGTGTTCTCCTCTCAAGTGGGGCAGCTATGTCAGGGAATGTCTTGAGTCGCATAAAGGGTGTCAAGTACCCGTTCGCGTTTCAAGCGGGAATGTGGGATATCTCTTGAGAATGTGCAGGGGAAATTTTCCTCATCTCACTCTGAGTGCAGAATCTAGTGGTTTTTCTCGAATTGCTGCGGGAAGCTTGGTGACCTTGTCGAGTTTTGACAGGGACCTCAGGAACTCGCTCGTGTAGTTCCTGGGTAGTCAGGTCTCCTTTCGTTTCGGTAGGGGAACATCAGGATTACTCTCGAGGCGTGGATTGGGACTAGGGCCTAATCTAAAGATTATTCCATAAATTGTGTTCTCCTCTCAAGTAGGGACAGCTATATCAGTGAATGTTTTGAGTCGCATAAAGTGTTTTAATTACCCGTTCCGTTTTCAAGCGGTAAAATTGGATTACTCTTGAGACTGTGTAATTTAAATTTTCCTCATCTCACCTTGATTGCAGAATATTGTGGTTTTTCTCGAGTTGCAGCGGGAAGCTTGGTGTCCGTCTCGAGTCGGAGACGTACCTCAGGAACTCGCTCGTGTAGTCCCTGGGAAGTCAGGTCTCCTTTCCTTTTGGTAGCGGAACATCTGGATTTTCACGAAGCGTGGAATGGGGATAGGGCCTCATCTAAAGGAGAGTACATAAAATGTGTTCTCCTCTCAAGTGGGACAGCTATGTCAATGAATGTCCTGAGTCGCATAAAGTCTGTCAAGTAACTGTTTGCGTTTCAAAGGGGAATGTGGGATTTCTCTTGAGACTCTGCAGGGGACATTTTCCTCATCTCACCTTGAGTGCAGAATCTTGTGGTATTTCTCGAGTGAGAGCGGGAAGCTTGGGGTCCTTCTCGAGTTGCGACACAGACCTCAGGAACTCGGTCGTGTAGTCCTTGGGAAGTCAGGTCTCCATTCGCTTTGGTAGGGAAACATCAGATTGCTCTTGAGGGTGGAATGGGAATAGGGCCTCATCTAAATTTAAGTCCATAAATTGTGTTCTCCTCTCAAGTGGGGACAGCTATATCAATGAACGTCCTGAGTCGCAAAAGGGTGTGAAGTAACCCTTCGCGTTTCAAGCGGGAATGTGGGATTTCCATAGACTCTGCAGGGGTAATTTTACTCATCTCACATTGAGTGCGGAATCTTGTGGTTTATCTTGAGTTGCGGCGGGAAGCTTGGGGTCCTTCTTTAGTTGTGACGGGGACCTCAGGATCTAGCTGTTGTAGTCCCTGGGAAGTCAGGTCTCCTTTTGTTTTGGTAGAGGAACATCGGGATTACTCTCAAGGCGTGGAATGGTAATAGGCCATCATCTAAAGTTGAATACATAAATTGTGTCCTCCTCTCAAGTGGGGACTGCTACGTCAAGGAATGTTTGAGTCGCATCAAGGCTGTCAAGTGCCCGTTCTCATTTCAAGCGGTTATGTCGGATTTCTTTTGAGACTCTGCAGGGGAAATTTTCCTCATCCCCCCCTGAGTGCAGAATCTTGTGGTTTATCTTGAGTTGTGGTGGAAATCTTTGTGTCCTTCTCAAGTTGTGACAGGGACCTCAGGAACTCGTTCTTGTAGGCCCTGGGAAGTCAGGTCTCCTTTCCATTTGGTAGGTGAACAGTGGGATTACTCTCGAGGCGTGAAATGGGAATAGGGACTCATCTAATTGAGTTCAAAAATTGTGTTCTCCTCTCAAGTGGAGACAGCTATGTCACAGAATGTCTTGAGTGGCTTAAAGGCTGTCAAGTACCGTTCGCGTTTAAAGTGGGAATGTGTGATTTCTCTTGAGACTCTGCAGGAAAAAATTTTCCTCATCTCACCTTGAGTGCAGAATCTTGTGGTTTATCTCGAGTGGCTTGAGTTGCGGCGGGAAGCTTGGGGTCCTCCTCAAGTTGCGACAGGGATGTCAGGAACTCTCTGTTGTAATCCCTGGGATTTCAGGTCTCCTTTCATTTTGGTAGGGGAACATCGGGATTACTCTCGAGGCGTGGATTGGGAAGAGGGCCTCATCTAAAGTTGAGTCCATATATTGTGAGGTACTCCCACGTGGGGACAGCTATGTCAGGGATTGTCATGAGTCACATAAAGGGTATCAAGTACCCGTTCGCGTTTCAAGCGGGAATGTGGGATTTCTCTTGAGACTCTGCAGGGTAAATTTTCCTCATCTCACCTTGAGAGCACAATCTTGTGGTTTTCTCGAGTTGCGGCGGGAAGCTTGGGGTCCTACTCGAGTTGCGACAGGGATCTAAGGAACTCGTTCGTGTAGTCCCTGGGAAGCTAGGGCTCCTGTGGTTTTGGTATGGGAACATCAGGAATACTCAAGAGGCGTGGAATGGGAATAAGGCCTCATCTAAATTTGAGTACATAATTTGTGTCCTCCTCTCAAGTGGGGACAGCTGGATCAGGGAATGTCTTGAGTCGCAAAAGGGTGTCAAGTACCCGTTCGCGTTTCAAGCCGGAATGTGGGATTTCTCTTGAGACTTTGCAGGTGAAATTTTCCTATCTCACTTTGAGTGCAGAATCTTGTGGTTTTTCTCGAGTTGCAGCGGTAAGCTTGGGGTCCCTACTCTAGTTGCGACAGGGATCTAAGTAACTCGCTCATGTAGCCCCTGGGAAGTCATGTCTCCTTTCGTTTTGGTAGGGGAACATCGGGATTACTCTCGAGGCGTGGAATGTGAATAGGGCCTCATCTAAATTTGGGTCCAAAATTGTGTTCTCCTCTTAAGTGGGGACAGCTGTGTCAGTGAATGTCTTAATTCCCAGAAAGATTTCAAGTAATGGTTCACGTTTCAAGCGGGAATATGGGATTTCTCTTGAGACTCTTCAGGGGACATTTTCCTCATCTCACGTTGAGGGCACAATCTTGTGGTTTTACTCGTGTTGTGGCGGGAAGCTTGGGGTCCTTCTCGAGTTAAGACAAGGAACTCAGGAACTTGCTCCTATAGTCCCTGGGAAGTCAGGTCTCCTTTCGTTTTGGTAGGGGAACATTGGGATTACTCTCTAGATGTAGAATGGGAATAAGGCCTCATCTAATGTTGAGTACATAAATTGTGTTCTCCTCTCAAGTGGGACAGCTATGTCAATCAATGTCTTGAGTCGCATAAAGGCTGTCAAGTACCCCATCGCGTTTCAAGCGGGAATGTGGGATTTCTCTTGAGACTCTGCAGGGGAAATTTTCCTCATCTCAACTTCAGTGCAGAATCTTGTGGTTTTTCTTGAGTTGCAGTGGGAAGCTTGGTGTCCTTCTTGACTTGCGGAAGTTACCTCAGGAACTCGCTCTTATAGTCCCTGGGAAGTCAGGTCTCCTTTCGTTTTGATAGGGGAACATCGGGATTACTCTCGAGGCGAGGAATGGGAAGAGGGCCTCATAATGTTGAGTCCATAAATTGTGTTTTCAAGTAGAGACAGCTATTTCACTGTATGTCTTGAGTCGCATAGAGGTTGTCAAGTACCCCTTCACATTTCAAGCGGGAATGAGGGATTTTTCTTGAGACTCTGCAGGGGATATTTTCCTCATCTCACTTTGAGTGCAGAATCTTGTGGTTTTTCTCGAGTTCCTGCGGGAAACTTGGGGTTCATCTTGAGTTGCGACACAGACCTCAGATACTCGGTCGTGTAGTCCTTGGGAAGTCGGGTCTCCATTCGTTTTGGTAAGGAAACATCAGGATTGCTCTCGAGGCGTGGAATGGGAATAAGACCTAATCTGAGGTTGAGTCGATAAATTGTGTTCTCCTCTCAAGTGGGGACAGCTATGTCAATGAATGTCTTGAGCCGCATAAAGGGTGTCAAGTACCCGTTCGCGTTTCAAGCGGGAATGTGTGATTTCTCTTGAGACTCTGCAGGGGACATTTTCTTCATCTCACCTTAAGTGCCGATTCTTGTGCTTTTTCTCGAGTGGCAGTCGGAAGCTTGGGGTCCTTCTCTAGTTGCGTCACATACCTCAGATACTTGGTCGTGTAGTCCTTGGCAAGTCAGGTCTCCATTCGTTTCGGTAGGGAAACTTCAGGATTGTTCTGACGTGTGGAATGGGAATAGGGCCTCGTCTAAAGTTGAGTCCATAAATTGTGTTCTCCTCTCAAGTGGGGACAGCTATGTCAATGAATGTCTTGAGTCGCATAAAGGGTGTGAAGTACCCCTTCGCGTTTCAAGCGGGAATGTGGGATTTCTCTTGAGACTCTGCAGGGGAAATATTCCTCATCTCACCTTTAGTGCAGAATCTTGTGGTTTATCTTGAGTTGCGGTGGGAAGCTTGGGGTCCTTCTCAAGTTGCGACAGGGACCTCAGGAACTCGCTCTTGTAGTCCCTGGAGAGTCAGGTCTACTTTAGTTTTGGTAGGGGAACATGGGGATTACTCTCTAGGCGTGGAATGGGAATAGGGCCGCATCTAATGTTGAGTACATAAATGGTGTTCTCCTCTCAAGTGGAGACAGCTATGTCATGGAATGTCTTCAGTCACTTAAAGGATGTCAAATACCCGTTCATGTTTCAAGCGGTAATGTGTGATTTCTCTTGAGGCTCTGCAGGGGAAAATTTCCTCATCTTTCCTTGAGTGCAGAATCTTGTGGTTTATCTTGAGTTGCGGTGGAAGCTTGTGGTCCTTCTCGAGATGCGACAGGGACATCAGGAACTCACTGTTGTAGTCCCTGGGATTTCAGGTCTCCTTTCGTTTTGGTATGGGGACATCGGGATTACTCTCGAGGTGTGGAATGGGAATAGGGCCTCATCTAAATTTGATTACATAAATTGTGTTCTCCTCTCAAGTAGGGACAGCTGTATCAGGGAATGTCTTGAGTCGCAAAAGGGTGTCAAGTACCCGTTCGCTTTTCAAGCCAGAATGTGGGATTTCTCTTGAGACTCTGCAGGGGAAATTTTCCTATCTCACTTTGAGTGCAGAATCTTGTGGTTTTTCTCGAGTTGAGGCTGGAAGCTTGGGGTCCTACTCGAGTTGCGACAGGGAGCTAAGTAACTCGCTCATGTAGTCCCTAGGAAGTCATGTCTCCTTTCTTTTTGTAGGGGAACATCGGGATTATTCTCAAGGCGTGGAATGTGAATAGGGCCTCATCTAAATTGGAGTCCAAAAATTGTGTTCTCCTCTTAAGTGGGGACAGCTGTGTCAGGGAATGTCTTAATTCGCAAAATGGTTTAAAGTAACGGTTCACGTTTCAAGCGGGAATATGGGATTTCTCTTGAGACTCTGCAGGGGAAATTTTCCTCATCTCACCTTGTGTGAGAATCTTGTGGGTTTTCTTGAGTTGCAGTGGGAAACTTCTTGTCCTTCTCAAGTTGCGAAAGGGACCTCAAGAACTCGCTCCTATAGTCCCTGGGAAGTCAGGTCTCCTTTCGTTTTGATAGGGGAACATCGGGATTACTCTTGAGGCGTGGAATGGGAATAGGGCCTCATATAAAGTTGAGTGCATATATTGTTTTCTCCTCTCCCATGCGGACAGCTATGTCAGGGATTTTCATCAGTCACATAAAGGGTGTCAAGTAGCCGTTCGCATTTCAAGGGGGAATGTTGGATTTCTCTTGAAACTCTGCAGGGGAAATTTTTCTCATCTCACCTTAAGTGCAGAATCTTATATTTCTTCTCAAGTTGTGGCCGGAAGCTTAGGGGCCTGCTCGAGTTGCGACAGGGACCTCAGGAACTCGCTCGTGTAGTCCCTTGGAGGTCAGGTCACCTTTCGTTTTGGTAAGGGAACATCGGGATTACTCTCGAGGCGTGGAATGGGAATAGGGCTTCTTTTAATATTGAGTCCATAAACTGTGTTCTCCTCTCAAGTGGGGACAGCTATGTCAGGGAATGTCTTGAGTCGCATAAAGGGTGTCAGGTACCCGATCGTGTTTCAAACTTAAATGTGGGAATTATCTTGAGACTATGCAGGGGAAATTTTCCTCATCTCACTTTGAGTGCAGAATCTTGTGGTTTTTCTCGAGTTGCGGAGGGAAGCATGGGGTCGTTCTCAAGTTGCGACATGGACCTCAGGAAGTCGCTAGTGTAGTCCCTGGGAAGTCAGTTCTCCTTTCCTTTTGGTAGTGGAACATTGGGATTACTCACGAGGCGTGGAATGGGAATAGGGCCTCATCTATCGTAGAGTACTAAAATTGTGTTCTCCTCTCAAGTGGGGACAGCTATGTCAGGGATTGTCATGAGTCACATAAAGGGTGTCAATAATCTTTCGCGATTCAAACGGGAATGTGGGATATCTCTTGAGACTCTGCAGGGAAATTTTCCTCATCTCACCTTGAGTGCACAATCTTGTGGTTTTCTCGTGTTGCGGCGGGAAGCTTGGGGTCCTTCTCCAGTTGCAACAGGGACCTCAGGAATTCGCTGGTGTAGTTCCTGGAAAGTCAGTTCTCCTTTCGTTTTGGTAGGGGAACTTCGGGATTTCACTAGCGGCGTGGAATGGCATAGGACCTAATCTAAAGTTGAGTCCATAAATTGTGTTCTCCTCTCATGTGGGGACACCTATATCAGGTAATGTTTTGAGTCGCAAAAAGGGAGTCAAGTAATCGTTCGCGATTCAATCGTGAATGTGGGATATCACTAGAGACTGTGCAGTGGAAATTTTCCTCATCTCATCTTGAGTGCACAATCTTGTGGTTTTCTCGAGTTGCGGCAGGAAGCTTGGGGTCCTACTCGAGTTTCAACAGGGACCTCAGGAACTTGTTCCTGTAGTCCCAGGGAAGTTAGGTCTCCTGTGGTTTTAATATGGGAAAATCGGGGTGACTCTCGAGGCATGAAATGGGAATAGGGCCTTATCTAAAGTTGAGTACATAAATTGTGTTCTCCTCACAATTGGGGACAGTTACGTCAGGGAATGTCTTGAGTTGCATACAGGGTGTCAAGTACCCGTTCGCGATTCATGCAGGAATGTGGGATTACTCTTGAGACTTTGCAGGGGAAATTTTCCTCATCTCACCTTGAGTGCAGAAACTGGTGGTTTTTCTCGAGTTGCAGGGGGAACAATGGGGTCCTACTTGAGTTGCGACAGGGACCTCAGGAACTCGCTCGTGTAGTCCCTGGGAATTCAGGTCTCCTTTCCTTTTGATAGCGGAACATCAGGGTAACTCACGAGGAGGGGAATTGGAATAGGGCCTCATCGAAAGTTGAGTCCATAAATTGTGTTCTCCTCTCAAGTGTGAACAGCTATCAGGGAATGTCTTCAGTCGCATAAAGGGTCTCAAGTACCATTTCGTGTTTCAAGCGGGAATGTAGGATTTGTCTTGAGACTCTGCAGGGGAAATTTTCCTCATCTCACCTTGAGTGCAGGATCTTGTGGTTTTTCTCCAGTTGAGCTGGAAGCTTGGGGTCCTACTCGAGTTGCGACAGGGACCTCAGGAATTCTCTCGTGTAGTCCCTGGGAAGTCAGGTCTCCCTTCGTTTTGGTAGGGGAACATCGGGATTACCCTCGAGGCGAGGAATGGGAATAGGATCTCATCTAAAGCTGAGTCCATAAATTGTGTTCTCTTTTCAAGTGGAGACAGCTATGTCACGGTATGTCTTGAGTCGCATAGAGGTTGTCAAGTATCCCTTAGCATTTAAGCGGGAATGAGGGATTTCTCTTGAGACTATGCAGGGGAAATTTTCCTCATCTCACCTTGAGTGCATAATCCTGTGGTTTTTCTCGAAGTGCGGTGGGAAACTTTGTGTCCTTCTCGGGTAGCGACAGGGCCCTCAGGAACTCGTTCGTGTAATCCCTGGGAAGACATGTCTCCTTTCGCTTGGAAGGGGAACATCGGGAATACTCTCGAAACGTAGAATGGGAATAGGGCCTCATCTAAATTTGAGTCCAAAAATTTTTTTTTTCCTGTCAAGTGGGGACAGCTGTGTCAGGGAATGTCCTGAGTCGCATAAACACTGTCAAATACCCGTTCACGTTTCAAGTGGGAATGTGGGATTTTTCTTGAGACTCTGCAGGGGAAATTTTCCTCACCTCACCTTGAGTGCAGAATTTTGTCGTTTTTCTCGAGTTGCGGCGGGAAGCTTGGGGTCCTTCTCGAGTTGTGGCAGGGACCTCAGGAACTCACTCGTTTAGTCCCTGGGAAATCAGGTCTCCTTTCGTTTTGGTAGGGGAACATCGGTAATACGCTCGAGGCATGGAATGGGAATAGGGCCTCATCTAAAGTTGAGTACATAAATTGTTTTCTCCTCTCAAATGGAGACAGCTATGTCACGGAATGTCTTGAGTCGTTTAAAGGCTGTCAATTACCCGTTCGCGTTTCAAGTGGGAATGTGTGATTTCTCTTGAGACTCTGCAGGAAAAAATTTTCCTCACCTCACCTTGAGTGCAGAATCTTGTGGTTTATCTCGAGTTGTGGCGGGAAGCTTGGGGTCCTACTCGAGTTGCCACGGGGACGTCAGGAACTCGCTGTTGTAGTCCCTGGGATTTCAGGACTCCTTTCGTTTTGGTAGGGGAACATCGGGATTACTCTCGAGGCGTGGATTTGGAATAGGGCCTCATGTAAAGTTGAGTCCATATATTGTGTTCTCCTCTCACTTGTGGACAGCTATGTCAGGTATTGTCATGAGTCACATAAAGGGTATCAAGTACCTGTTTGCGTTTCAAGCAGGAATGTAGGATTTTTCTTAGACTCTGCAGGGGAAATTTTCCTATCTCACTTTGAGTGCAGAATTTGGTGGTTTTTCTCGAGTTGTGGCTGGAAGCTTGGGGTCCTACTCGAGTTGTGACAGGGACCTAAGTAACTCGCTTGTGTAGTCCCTGGGAAGTCATGTCTCCTTTCGTTTTGGTAGGGGAACATCGGGATTACTCTCGAGGCGTGGAATGTGAATAGGGCCTCATCTAAATTTGAGTCCAAAAATTGTGTTGTCCTCTTAAGTAGGGACAGCTGTGTCAGGGAATGTCTTAATTCACAAAAAGGTTTCAACTAATGATTCGCGTTTCAAGCGGGAATGAGGGATTTCTCCTGAGACTCTTCAGGTGAAATTTTCCTCATCTCACCTTGAGTGCAGAATCTTGTATTTCTTCTCGAGTTGCGGCCGGAAGCTTAGGGTCCTGCTCGAGATGCGACAGGGACCTCAGGAACTCGCTCTTGTAGTCCCTTGGAAGTCAGATCTCCTTTCGTTTTGGTAGGGGAACATTGGGATTGTTCTCGAGCCATGGAATGGGAATAAGTCTTCTTTTAATGTTGAGTCCATAAACTGTGTTCTCCACTCAAGTGGGGACAGCTATGTCAGGGAATGTCTTGAGTCGCATAAAGGGTGTCAAGTACCTGATCGTGTTTCAAGCTTAAATGTGGGAATTATCTTGAGACTCTGCAGGGGAAATTTTCCTCATCTCACTTTGAGTGCAAAATCTTGTGGTTTTTCTCGAGTGGCGGCGGGAAGCATCGGGTCGTTCTCATGTTGCTACAGGGACCTCAGGAATTCGCTTGTGTAGTCCCTGGGAAGTCAGGTCTTTTTTCCTTTTGGTAGCGGAACATTGGGATTACTCACGAGGCGTGGAATGGGAATAGGGACTCATCGAAAGTAGAGTACATAAAGTGTGTTCTCCTCTCAAGTGGGGACAGCTATGTCAGGGATTGTTTTCCGTCGCATAAAGAGTGTCAACAATCGTTCGCGATTCAAGCGGTAATGTGGGATTTCTCTTGAGACTCTGCAGGGGAAGTTTTCGTAATCTCACCTTGAGTGCAGAATCTTGCGTTTTTCTCGAGTTGTGTTGGGAAAATTGGGGTCCTTCTCGAGTTGCGTCAGAGACCGCAGGAATTCGCTGGGCTAGTCCCTGGGAAGTCAGGTCTCCTTTCGTTTTGGTAGGGGAATATAGGGATTACTCTCGAGGCCTGGAATGGGAATAGGGCCTCTTTTAATGTTGAGTCCATAAATTATGTTCTCATCTCAATTGGGGACAGCTATTTCAGGGAATGTCTTGAGTTGCATAATGGGTGTCAAGTACCCGTTCGAGTTGCAATGTTGAATGTGGGAATTCTCTTGAGACTCTGCAGGGGAAATTTTCCTCATCTCACCTTGAATGCAGAATCTTGTGGTTTTTCTCGAGTTGCGGCGGGAAGCTTGGGATTCTTCTCGAGTTGCGAGAGGGACCTCAGGAACTCGGTCGTGTAGTCCATGGAAATTCAGGTCTCCTTTCATTTTGGTAGGGGAACATCGGGATTACTCTCGACGCGTGGAATGGGAATAGGGCCTCATCTAAATTTGAGTACATAAATTTTGTTCTCCTCTCAAGTGGGGACAGCTGTATCAGGGAATGTCCTGACTCGCAAAAGGGTGTCAAGTGCCCATTCGGGTTTCAAGCTGGAATGTGGGATTTCTCTTGAGACTCTGCAGGGGACATTTTCCTCATCTCACGTAGAGTGGAGAATCTTCTGGTTATTCTCGAGTTACGGCGGGAACTTGGGGTCCTTCTCGAGTTGCGACTGTGACCTCTGGAACTCGCTCTTGTAGTCCCTGAGAAGTCAGGTCTCCTTTCCTTTTGGTAGCGGAACATCATGATAACTCACGAGGCGTCGAATGGGAATAGGGCCTAATCTAAAGTTGAGTACATAAATTGAGTTCTCCTCTCAAGAGGGGACCGCTATATCATGGAATGCCTTGAGTCGCATAAAGGTGGTCAATTACCTGTTCGCGTTTCAAGAGGGAATGTGGGATATCTCTTCCAACCCTGCAGGGAAAATTTCCTCATCTTACCTTGAGTGCAGAATTTGTGGTTTTTCTCAGGTTGCAGCGGGAAACTTGGGGTCATTCTCGAGTTGTGACAGAGACCTCAGGAACTCGCTTGAGTAATCCATGGGAAGTCAGGTCTCCTGTGGTTTTGGTAGGGGAACATCGGGATTACTCTCGAGACGTGGAATGGGAATAGGGCCTAATCTAAAGTTGCGTACATAAATTGTGTTCTCCTCTAACGTGTGGACCGCTATGTCAATGAATGACTTGAATTGCATAAAGGCTGTCAAGTACTCGTTCCCATATCAAGCGGGATGAGGGATTTCTCTTGAGACTCTGCAGGGGAAATTTTCCTCATCTCACCTTGAGTGCAGAATCTTGTGGTTTTTCTCGAATTGCGGCGGGAACCTTGAGGTCCTTCTCGAGTTGCGACACGGACCTCAGGAACTCACTCCTGTAGTCCCTCGGAAATCAGATCTCCTTTCTTTTTGGTGGGGGAACATCGGGGTTACTCTCGAGGGGTGAAATGGGAAAGGGCCTAATTAAAGTTTAGTCCATATATTGTGTTCTCCTCTCAAGTGGGTACAGGTATGTCAGGGAATGTTTTGAGTCGCATAAAGGTTGTCAAGTACCCGTTCGCATTTCAAGAGGGAATGTGGGATTTCTCTTGAGACTCTGCAGGTGAAATTTTCCTGATCTGACCTTGAGAGCAGAATCTTGTGGTTTTTCTCGAGTTCCGCTGGGAAACTTGTGGTCCTTCACGAGTGCCAACAGGGAACTCAAGAACTCGCTCATGTAGTCCCTGGAAAGTCAGGTCTCCTTTTATTTTGGTAGGGGAACATTGGGGTTACTGTCGAGACGTGGAATCGGAATAGGACCTCGTCAAAAGTTGAGTCCATAAATTGTGTTCTCCTCTCAAGTGAGGACAGCTATGTCAAGGAATCTCTGGGGTGGCATAAAGGTTGTCAAGTATCCGTTCACGCATCAAGTGGGAATCTGGGATTTCTCTGAGACTCTGCAGGGGAAATTTTCCTCATCTCACCTTGAGTGCAGAAACTTGTGGTTTTTCTCAAGTTGCGGCGGCAAGCATAGGTCCTTCTCGAGTTGCAACATGGACCACAGGTACTCTCTCGTGTAGTCCCTGGGAAGTCTGGTCTCCTTTCGTTTTGGTGCGGGAACATCGGGGTTACTCTCGAGGCATGAAATGGGATTAGGGCCTCATCTAAATTTGAGTCCAGATATTTTGTTCTCCGCTTAAGTGGGGACAGCTATGTCAGCGAATCTCTTGAGTCGCATAAAGGGTGTCAATAACCCATTCGCGTTTCAAGCAGGAATGTGGGATTTTCTTGAGACTCTGCAGGGGAAATTTTCCTCATCTCACCTTCAGTGCACAATCTTGTGGTTTTTCTCGACTTGCGCTGGGAAGCTTGGGGTCTTTCTCGTATTGCGACAGGGACCTCAAAACTCACTCGTTTAGTCCCTGGTAAGTCAGGTCTCCTCTGGTTTTCACAGGGGAACATCGGGATTACTCTCGAGTCGTGAAATGGGAATAGGGCCTCATCTAAAGTTGAGACCACAAATTGTGTTCTCCTCTCAAGTGGGGACAGCTATGTCACGGAATTTCTTGAGTCGCATAAAGGGTGTCAAGTACCCTTTCACGTTTCAAGCAGAAATGTGGGATTTCCCTTGAGACTTTGCAGGGGAAATATTCCTCATCTCACCTTGAATGCAGAATCTTGTGTTTATTCTCGAGTTGCGGATGGAAGCTTCGGGTACTTCTCGATATGCGGCAGGTACCTCAGGAACTCGCTCATGTAGTCCCTGGGAAGTCAGGTCTCCCTTCGTTTTGATAGGGGAACATCAGGTTTACTCTCGAGGCGTGGAATTGGAAGAGCGACTCATCTAAAGTTGAGTCCATAAATTGTGTTCTCCTCTCAAGTCGGGACAGTTATGTCAGGGAATGTCTTGAGTCACATAAAGGGTGTCAAATACTCGTTCTCATTTCAGTCGGGAATGTGAGATTTCTCTTGAGACTCTGCAGGGGAAATTTTCCTCATCTCACCTTGTGTGCAGAATACTGTGGTTTTACTAAAGTTGCGGCGGGAAGCTTGGGGTCCATCTCGAGTTGCGACAGGGACCTCAGTAACTCACTCGTGTAGTCCCTGTGAAGTCAGGTCTCCTTTCGTTTTGGTCGGAGAACATCGGGATTGCTCTCGAGGCTTGGAATGGGAATAGGGCCTCATCTAAAGTTGAGTCCATAAATTGTGTTCTCCTCTCAAGTCAGGACAGTTGTGTCAGGGAATGTCTCGAGTCGCATAAATGGTTTCAATTACCCGTTCTCGTTTAAATTGGAAATGTTTGGTTTGTCTGGAGACTCTGCAGGGGAAATTTTCCTCATCTCACCTTGAGTGCAGAATATTGTTGTTATTGTCGAGTTGCGGCAGGAAGCTTGGGGCCCTTCTCGAGTTGTGACAGGGACCTCAGGATCTCGCTCATCTATTCCCTGGGAAGTCAGGTCTCCTTTCGTTTTCTTAGGAGAACATCAGGATTATTACGAGGCGTGGAATGGAAACAGGGCCCCATCTAAAGCTGAGTCCATAAATTCTGTTCTCCTCTCAAGTGGGTCAGCTATGACAGGGAATGTCTTGAGTCGCATAAAGGGTGTCAAGTACCTGTTCGTGTTTCGAGGGGGAATGGGGGATTTCTCTTGAGACTCTGCAGGGGAAATGTTCCTCATCTCACCTTAAGTGCAGAATCTTGTGGTTTTTCTCAAGTTGCGGCGGGAAGCTTGGGGCCCTTCTCAAGTTGTGACAGGGACCTCAGGATCTCGCTCGTGTACTCCCTGGGAAGTCTGGTCTCCTTTCGTTTTGATAGGGGAACATCGTGTTTACTCTCGAGGCGTGGAATGGGAATAGGCCCTCATCTCAAGTAGAGTCCATAAACTGTGTTCTCCTTAAAGTGGGGACAGCTATGCCAGGAAATGTCTTGAGTCGCATAAAGGGTGTCAAGTACCCATTCTGGTTCAAGCGGGAATGTGGGATTTCTCTTGAGACTCTTCAGGGGAAATTTTCCTCATTTCAACTTGTGTGCAGAATCTTGTGGTTTTTCACGAGTTGCAGCGGGAAGCTTGGGGTCCTTCTCGAGTTGCAACAGGGACCCAAGGAACTCTCTAGTGCAGTCCCTGGGAAGTCAGGTCTCTTTTCCTTTTGGTAGGGGAACATCAGTATTACACTCGAGGCTTGGAATGAGAATAGGGTCTCATCTAAACATGAGTCGTTAAATTATGTTCTCCTCTCATGTGGGGACAGCTATGTCAGGGAATGTCTTGAGTCGCATAAAGGGTGTCAGGTACCCGTTCTGGTTCAAGCGGGAATGTGGGAGTTCTCTTGAAACTCTGCAGGGGAAATATTCCTCTTGTCACCTTGAGTGCAGGATCTTGTGGTTTTTCTCGAGTTCCAGCGAGAAGCTTGTGGTCCTTATCGAATTTCGACAGGAACCTCAGGAACTCGCTGATGTAATCCCTGGGAAGTCAGGTCTCCTGTAGTTTTGGTAGGGGAACATGGATAATAATTTCAAGGCTTGGAATGGGAATATGGCCTCATCTAAAGTTGAGTCCTTACATTGTGTTCTCCTCTCAAGTGGGGACAGCTATGTCAGGGAATGTCTTCAGTCACAAAAAGGGTGTCAAGTACCCGTTCGCGTTTTAAGCAGGATTCTGAGATTTCTCTTGAGACTCTGTAGGGCAAATTTTCCTCATCTCACCTTGAGTGTAGAATTTTGTGGTTTTTCTGGAGTTTCGGCGGGAAGTTTAGGATCCTTCTCGAGTTACGACAGGGACCTCAGTAACTCACTTGTGTTGTCCCTGGAATGTCAGGTTTCCTTTCATTTTGGTAGGGGAACATCGGGTTTACTGTTGAAGTGTGGATTGGTAATAGGGCCTCATCTAAAAATCAGTCCATAAATTGTGTTCTCCTCTCAAGAGTGGACAGCTATGTCAGGGAATGTCTTGAGTCGCATCAAGGATGTCAAGTACCCGTTCGCGTTTCAAGCGGGAATGTGAGATTTCTCTTGAGACTCTGCAGTGGAAATATTCTTCATCTCACCTTTAGTGCAGAATTTTGTGGTTTTACTCGGGTTGCGGCGGAAGCTTTGGGTCCTTCTCGAGTGGCGACAGAGACCTCAGGAAATCGCTCGTGTAGCCCCTGGAAAGTCAGGTCTTCTTTCGTTTTGGTAGGGGAACATCGGGATCACTCTCGAGGCGTTGAATGGGAATAGACCCTCATCTCAAGTTGACAAATATATTGTGTTCTCCTCTCAAGTGGGGACAGCTATGTTAGGGAATGTCTTGAGTCGCATAAAGGGTGTCCAGTACCCGATCACCTTTCAAGCGGGAATGTGGGATTTCTCTTGAGACCCTGCAGGGGAAATTTTCCTCCTTTCACCTTGAGTGCATAATCTTGTTGTTTTTCTCGAGTTGCAGCGGGGAGATTGGTGTCCTTCTCGAGTTACGACAGGGACCTCAGGAACTCGCTCCTGTAGTCCCTGGGAAGATAGGTATCCTTTCGTTTTCGTAGGGGAACATCAGGATTACTCTTGAGGCGTGGAATGGGAATAGGACCCATCTAAATTTCAGTCCATAAATTGTATTCTCCTGCCAACTGGGGACAGCTATGTCAAGGAATCTCTTGAGTCGCATAAAGGGTGTCAAACACCCGTTTGCCTTTCAAGCTGGAATGTGGGATTTCTCTTGACACTCTGCAGGGGGAATTTTCCTCATCTCACCTTGAGTGCAGAATCTTATGGTTTTTCTCGAGTTGCGGCGGGAAGCTTGGGATCCTTCTCGAGTTGCTACAGGGACCTCAGGAATTCGCTAGTGTAGTCATTGGGATATCAGGTCAGCTTGCGTTTTGGTAGGGGAACATCGGGATTACTCTTGAAGCATGGAAATGAAATAGAACCTCATCTAAAGTTGAGTACATGAATTGTGTTCTCCTCTCAAGTGGGGACAGCTATGACAGGGAATGTCTTGGGTCGCATAAAGGGTGTCAAGTGCCTGTTCGCGTTTCAAGATGGAATGTGTGATTTCTGTTGAGTCTCTGCAGGGGAAATATTCCTCATCTCACCTTGAGTGCCGAATTTTGTGGTTTTTCCCTAGTTGATGCGGGAAGCTTGGGGTCCTTCTTGATTTGCGACAGGGACTTCTGGAAATCGTTCGTGTAGTCTCTGGGAATTCACGTCTCATTTCATTTTATTAGGGGAACATCGGGATTACCCTCGAGGCGTGGAATGGGAACAGGGCCTCATCTAAAGTTGAGTCCATCAATTGTGTTCTCATCTCAAGTGGGGACAGCTATGTCAGGGAATGTCTTGAGGCACATAAAGTGTGTCAAGAACACGTTCGTGTTTCAAGCGGGAATGTGCGATTTCTCTTGAGAATCTGCAGGGAAAATTTTCCTCATCTCACCTTGAGTGCAGAATCTAGTGGTTTGTTTCGAGTTGCGTCTTGAAGCTTGGGGTCCTTCTCGAGTTGCTACAGGGACCTCAGGAACTAATTCGTGCACTCCCTGGGAAGTCATGTCTCTTTTCGATTTGGTAGGGGAACATAGGAATTACTCTCGAGGCGTGGAAAAGGAATAGGGCCTCATCTAAAGTTGAGTCCATAAATTGTGTTCTCCTCTCAAGTGGGGACAGCTATGTCAGGGAATGCATTGATTCCCATAAAGGGTGTCAAGTACTCATAGCATTTCAAGCGGGAATGTGGGATTTCTGTTGAGACTCTGCAGGGGAATTTTCCTCATCTCACCTTGAGTGCACAATCTTGTGGTTTTTCTCGAGCTGAGGCGGGAATCTTGAAGTCCTCCTCGAGTTGCGACAGGGACCTCAGGAACTCGCTCGTGTATTCCCTGGGAAGTCAGTTCTCCTTTCGCTTATGCAGGTGTACATCGGGATTACTCTCGAGGCGTGGAATGGTAGTAGGGCCTCATCGAATGTTTAGTCCATAAATTGTGTTCTCCTCTCAAGTGGGGACAGCTATATGAGGGAATGTCTTGAGTCACATAAAGAGTGACAAATACCCGTGCACATTTCAAGCGGGAAAGTGCGATGTCTTTTGAGACTCTGCTGGAGGAATTTTCCTGATCTCAACTTGAGTGCAGAAAGTTGTTTTTTTTTTCTCGAGTTGAGGCGGGAATCTTGGGGTCCTACCCAAGTTGCGATAGGGACCTCAGGAACTCGCTCGTGTAGTCTCTGGGAAGTCAGGTCTCATTTCGTTTTATTAGGAGAACATCGGGATTACTACGAGGCGTGGAATGGGAACAGGGCCTCATTTAAGCTGAGTCCATAAATTGTGTTCTCCTCTCAAGTGGGTCAGCTATGTCAGGGTAGGTCTTGAGTCGCATAAAGGGTATCAAGTAGCTGTTCGTGTTTCAAGGGGGAATGGGGGATTTCTCTTGAGACTCTGCAGGGGAAATATTCCTCATCTCACCTTAAGTGGAGAATCTTGTGGTTTTTCTCGAGTTGCGGCGGGAAGTTTGGGGTCCTTCTCGAGTTGCGACAGGGACCTCAGGAACCTGCTCGTGTAGTCCCTGGGAAGTCAGGTCTCCTTTCGTTTTGGTAGGGGAACATCGGGATTACTCTCGAGGCTTGGAATGGGAATAAGGCCTCATCTAAAGTTGAGTCCATAATTGTGTTCTCCTCTCAAGTGGGGACAGCTATGTTAGGGAATGTATCGAGTCGCATCTATGTTGTCAAGTACCAATTGCGTTTCAAGCGGGAATGTGGGATTTCACTTGAGACTCTGCAGGGTAATTTTCCTCATCTCACCTTGAGTGCAGAATCTTTTGGTATTTCTTGTGCAGCAGCGGGAAGCTTGGGGTCCTTCTCGAGTTGTGACAGGGAGCTCTGAAACTCGCTCGTGTAGTGCCTGGGAAGTCAGGTCTCCTTTCGTTTATGTAGGGGAACATTGGGATTACTCTCAAGTCGTGGAATGGGAAAGGGCCTCATCTCAAGTTGAGTCAATAAATTGTGTTCTCCTCTCGAGTGGGACATCTTTGTCAGGGAATATATTGAGTCGCATAAAGGGTGTCAAGTATTCATTCGCATTTCAAGCAAGAATGTGGGATTTCTCTTGAGACTCTGCAGGGGGAATTTTCCTCATCTCACCTTGAGTGCAAAATCTTGTGGTTTTTCAAGAGTTGTGGCGGGAAGCTTCGGGTCCTTCTCGAGTTGACACAGGGCCCTCAGGAACACGCTCTTGTAGTCCCTGGGAATTCAGGTCTTTCATTTTGGTAAGGGAACATCAGGATTACTCTCGAGGCGTGGAATACTAATAGGGCCTCATATAAATTTGAGTCCATAAATTATGTTCTCCTCTCAAGTGGGGACAGCTATGTCAGTTAATGTATGCAGTTGCATAAAGGGTGTAAAGGACAGTTTGCGTTTCAAGCGGGAATGTGGGATTTCTCTTGAGACTCTGCAGGGGAAATTTTTTTCATCTAACCTTGAGTGCAGAATCTTTTAGTTTTTCTGGAGTTGCCCCTGGAAGATTTGGGTCCTTCTCGAGTTGTGACAGGGACCTCATTAACTCGCTAATGTAGTCCCTGGGAAGTCAGGTCTCCTTTCGTTTGTATAGGGGAAAATCAGGGTTACTCTCGAGGCGTGGAATGGGAATAGGGCCTCATTAAAGTTGAGTCCATAAATTGTGTTCTCCTCTCAAGTTGGGACAGCAATGTCAGGGAATGTCTTGTTTCGCATAACGTGTGTCAAGTACCCTTTCGCGTTTCAAGAGGGAATATATGGTTTCTCTTGAAACACTGCAGGTGAAATTTTCCTCATCTCACCTTGAGTTCAGAATCTTGTATTTTTTCTCGCCTTGTGGCGGGAAGCTTGGGGTCCTTCTCGAGTTGGGACAGGGACCTCAGGAACTAGCTCGTGTAATCCCTGGGATGTCAGGTTTCCTTTTGTTTGGCTAAGGGAACATAGGGATTACTCTCGAGGCTTGGAATGGGAATAGGCCCTCATCTAAATTTGAGTCCATAAATTGTGTTCTCCTCTCAAGTTGGGACTGCTATGTCAGGGAATGTCTTTTGTTGAATAAAGGGGGTCAAGAACCCGTTCGCGTTTCAAGCTGTAATGTGGGATTTCTCTTGAGACTCTGCAGGGGAAATGTTCCTCATCTCACCTTGAGTGCGGAATCTTGTGGTTTTTCTCGTGTTTTGGCGGGAAGCTTGGGGTCCTTCTCGAGTTGAGACAGGGACCTCAGGAACTCGCTCGTGTAGTCCCAGGGAAGTCGGGTCTCCTTTCGTTTAGGTAGTGGAAAATTGGGATTAATCTCGAGGCGTGGAATTGAAATAGGGCCTCATATAAAGTTGAATCCATAAATTGTGTTCTCCTCTCAAGTGGTAACCGCTAAATTAGGTAATATCTTGAGACGCATAAAGGGTGTCAAGAACCCGTTCGCTTTTCAAGTGGGAATGTGGGTTTTCTCTTAATACTCTGCAGGGGAAATTTTCCTCATCTCACCTTTAGTGCAGAATCTTGTGGTTTTTCTCGTGTTGTGGCGGGAAGAATGGGGTTCTTACGGAGTTTTGACAGGGACCTCAGGAACTAACTTGTGTAGTCCCTGGGAAGTCAGGTCTCCTTTCGTTATCATAGGGGAACATCGGGTTACTATAGAGGGGTGTTATGGGAATAGGGCCTCATCTAAAATTGAGTCCATACATTGTGTTCTCCTCTCAAGTGGGGACAGCTATGTCAGCGAATGTCTTGTGTCGTATAAAGGGTGTCAAGGACCCGTTCACGTTTCAAGCGGGAATGTGGGATTTCCCTTGAGACTCTGCAGGGGAAATGTTCCTCATCTCACCTTGAGTGCAGAATCTTGTGGTTTTCCTGGAGTTGAGGCGTGAAGCATGGGGTCCTTCTCAACTTGCGACAGGGACCTCAGGAACTCGCTGTTGTAGTCCCTGGGAAGTCAGGTCTCCTTTCGTTTTGCTAGGGGAACTTCGGGATTACTCTCGAGGCGTGGAATGGGAATAGGGCCTCATCTAAAGTTGAGTCCATACATTGTTTTCTCCTCTCAAGTGGGGACAGCTATGTCAGGGCATGTCTTGAGTCTCATCAAGGGTGTCAAGTACCCGTTCGGGTTTCAAGCAGGAATGTTGGATTTCTCTTGAGACTCTGCAGGGGAAATATTCCTCATCTCACCTTGAGTGCAGAATCTTGTGGTTTTTCACGAGTTGCGTCGGGAAGCTTCGGTTCCTTCTCGAGTTGCAACAGGGATCTCAGGAAGTCGCTCGTGTAGTCCCTGGGAAGTCAGGTCTCCTTTCGTTTTGTTGGGGACCATCGGGATTACTCTCGAAGCGTGGAATGGGAATAGGGCCTCATCTAAAGTTGAGTCCATACATTGTGTTCTCCTCTCAAGGAGTTACAGCTTTTTCCGGGAAAGTGTTGATTCGTATAAAGCGTGTCAAGTACCCATTCGCATTTCAATCGGGAATGTGGGATTTCTCTTCATTCTCTGCAGGGGAAATTTCCTCATCTCACCTTGAGTGTAGATACCTGTGGTTTTCCTCGAGTTGCGGAGGGAATCTTGGGGTGCTATTCGAGATGCGACAGGGACCTCAGGAACTTGCTCGTGTATTCCCTGGGAAGTCAGGTCTTCTTTCGTTTTCATTTGGGAACATCGGGGTTACGATCAAAAGGTGGAATGGAAATTGGGCCTCATTTAAGTTGGGTCCGTAAATTGTGTTCTCCTCTCAAGTGGGTACAGTTATGTCAGGGAATGTCTTGTGTTGTATAAAGGGTGTCAAGAACCCATTCGCGTTTCAAGCGGGAATGAGGGATTTCTCTTGAGACTCTGCAGGGGAAATGTTTCTCATCTCACCTTGAGTGCAGAATCTTGTGGTTTTCCTAGAGTTGCGGCTGGAAGCAAGGGATCCTTCTCGAGTTGTGACAGGGACCTCAGGAACTCGCTCGTGTAGTCCCTGGGAAGTCAGGTCTCCTTTCGTTTTCGTAGTGGAACATCAGGATTACTCTTGAGGTGTGGAATGGGAATAGGTCCTCATCTAAATTTGAGTAAATAAATTGTGTTCTCCTCTCAAGTGGAAACAGCTATGTCAGGGAAAGTCTTGAGTCGCATCAAGTGTGTCAAGTACCCATTCGCGTTTCAAGCGGGAATGTGGGATTTCTTTTTAGAATCTGCAGGGGAAATTTTCCTCATGTCACCTTGAGTGCAGAATCTTGTGGTTATTCTCGAGTTGCGGCGGAAAGATTGGGGTCGCTCTCGAGTTGTTACAGGGACCTCAGTAACTCCCCCTTTAGTCCCTGGGAAGTCAGATCTCCTTTCGTTTTGGTAGGGGAACACGATATTTCTCTCTAGGTGTGAAATGGGAATAGGGCCTCATCTAAAGTTGAGTCCTTAAATTGTATTCTCCTCTCAAGTGGGGACAGCTATGTCAGGGAATGTCTTGAGTCGCATCAAGTGTTTCAAACACTCGTTCGCATTTAATGCGGGAATGTGGGATTTCTCTTGAGACTCGGCATGGGAAATTATCCTCATCTCACCTTGAGTGCAGAATAATGTGGTTTTTCTCAAGTTTGCGGGAAAATTGTGGTCCTTTTCAAGTGGCTACAGGGACCTCAGGACCTCGCTCGAGTATTCCCTGGGAAGTCAGGTCTCCTTTATTTTTGGTAAGGGAACATCGCTATAGAGGGGTGGAATGGGAATAGGGCCTCATCTAAAGTTGAGTCCATTATTGTGTTCTCCTCTCAAGTAGGGACAGCAAAGTCAGGGAATGTCTTGAGTTGCATCAACGGTGTCAAGTACCCGTTCACTTTTCAAGCGGGAATTTGGGGTTTCTCTTGAGACTCTGAAGGGGAAATTTTCCTCATTTCACTTTGAGTGCAAATCTCGTGGTTTTTCTCGAGTTGTGGCAGGAAGCTTCGGGTCCTTCCCGAGTTGCGACAGGGACCTTAGGAACTCGTTCTTGTAGTCCCTGGGAAGTCAGGTCTCCTTTCGTTTTGGTACGGGTACATCGGTATTACTCTCGAGCCTAGGAATGGGAATAAGAGCTCATCTAAATTTGAGTCCATAAATTGTATTCTCCTCTCAAGTGGGGACAGCTATGTCAAGGAATGTCTTGATTCGCATCAAGTGTGTCAAGTACCCATTCGCATTTCAAGCGGAAATGTGGGATTTCTCTTGAGACTATGCAGGAGAAATTTTCCTCATCTCACCTTGAGTGCAGAATCTTGTGGTGTTTCTCGATTTGTGGCGGGAGCTGGGGTCCTTCTCGTGTTCCGACAGGGACCTCAGGAACTCGCTTGTGCATCCCTGGGAACTCAGGTCTCCTTTCTTTTTGATAGGGGAACATCAGGATTACCGTTGAGGCGTGGAATGGGAATAGGGCCTCATCTAAAGTTGAGTCCATAAATTGTGTTCTCCTCTCAAGTTGGGACAGCTATGTCAGGGAATGTCTTGAGTCTCATCCAGGGTGTCAAGTACCGGTTTGCGTTTCAAATGGGAATATGAGATTTCTCTTGAGATTCTTCAGGGGAAATTTTCCTAATCTCACCTTGAGTGCAGAATCTTGTGATTTTTCTCGCGTTACGGTGGGAACTTGGGTCCTTCTTGCGTTACGTTTAGAACCTCAGGAAATTTTTCGAGTAGTCACTGGGAAGTCAGGTCTCCTTTCCTTTTGATAAGGTAACATCGGAATTACTCTGAAGGCGTGGAATGGGAATAGGACCTCATCTAAATTTGAGTCCATAAATTGTGTTCCCCTCTCAAGTGGAGACAGCTATGTCAGGGAATGTCTTGAGTCGCATCCAGGGTGTCAAGTACCGGTTCGCGTTTCAAGCGGGAATATGGGATTTCTCTTGAGACTCTGCAGGGAACATTTTCCTCATCTCACCTTGAGTGCAGAATCTTGTGATTTTTCTCGAGTTGCGGCGGGAACATGGGTCCTTCTCGAGTTGCGACAGGGACCTCAGGAACTCGCTCGTGTAGTCCCTGTGAAGTCAGGTCACTTTTCGTTTTGTTAGGGGAATATCGGGATTACTCTCGAGGCGTGGAATAGGAATAGGGCCTCATCTAAAGTTGAGTCCATAAATTGTGTTCTCCTCCCAAGTGAGGACAGCAATGACAGGGTATGTCTTGAGTCGCATCAAGCGTGTCAAGTACCCGTTCTAGTTTCAAGCGGGAATGTGGGATTTCTCTTGAGACTCTGCAGGGGAAATTTTCCCCTTCTCACCTTGAGTGCAGTATCCTGTGTTTATTCTCGAGTTGCGGCGGGAAGATTGGGGTCACTCTCGAGTTGTGACAGGGACCTCAGTAACTCCCCCTTTAGTCCCAGGGAAGTCAGGCCTCCTTTCGTTTTGGTAGGGGAACATGATATTACTCTCTAGGGGTGAAATGGGAATAGGGCCTCATCTAAAGTTGAGTCCATAAATTGTGTTCTCCTCTCAAGTGTGGACAGCAATGTCAGGGAATGTCTTGAGTAGCATCACGGGTGTCAAGAACCCGCTCGAATTTAAGTGGGAATGTGGGATTTCTCTTTAGACTCTGCAGTGGAAATTTTCCTCATCTCACCTTGAGTACAAAATCTAGTTTTTCTCGAGTTGCGGCGGGAAGCTTGGGGTCCTTCTAGAGTTGCGACAGGGACCTCAGGAACTCTCTCGTGTAGTCCATTGGAAGTCAGGTCTCCTTTCTTTTTGATAGGGGAACATCAGGATTTCTCTCTAGTCGTGGAATGGGAATAGGGCCTCATCTAAATTTGAGTCCATAAATTGTGTTCTTCTCTCAAGTGGGGACAGCTATGTCATGGAATGTCTTTAGTCACATCACGGGTGCCAAGTACCCATTTGCCTTTCTGGTGGGAATGTTGGATTTCTCTTGAGACTCTGCAGGGTCAATTTTCCTCATCTCACCTTAAATGCAGAATCTTGTTATTTTTCTCGAGTTGTAGCGGGAAACTTGGGGTACTTCTCGAGTTGCAAAAGGGATCTCAGGAACACGCTGGTGTAGTCCATTGGAAGTCAGGTCTCCTTTCATTTTGGTAGGGGAACATCGGAATTACTCTCGAGGCGTGGAATGGGAATAGGGCCTCATCTAAAGTTGAGTCCATAAATTGTTTTCTCCTCTCAAGTGGACACAGCTATGGCAGATAATGTCTTGAGTAGCATCAAGGGTGTCAAGAACCCGTTCGCGTTTCAAGTGGGAATGTGCGATTTCTCTTGAAAGTCTGGAGCGGAAATTTTCCTCATTTCTCCTTGAATGCAGAATCTTGAGTTTTTCTCGAGTTGCGCCAGGAAACTTGGGGTCCTTCTCGAGTTGCGACAGGGACGTCAGGAACTCGCTCGTGTACTCCCTGGGAAGTCAGGTCTCCATTCATTCAGTAGGTTAACATCGGGAATACTCTCGGGGCGAGGAATGGGAATAGGCCCTCATCTAAAGTTGAGTCCATAAATTGTGTTCGCCTTTCAAGTGGGGAAAACTATGTAAGGGAATGTCTTGAGACGCATCAGGGTGTCAAGTAACCATTTGCGTTTCAAAGGGAATGTTGGATTTCTCTTGAGACTCCGCAGGGGTAATTTTCCTCATCTCACCTTGAGTGCAGAATCTTGTGGTTTTTCTCCAGTTGCGGCGGGAAGCTTGGGGTCCTTCTCGAGTTGCGACAGGGACCTCAGGTACTCGCTCGTGTAGTCCCTAGGAAGTCAGGTCTCCATTCCTTTTGGTAGGGGGACATCGAGATTACCCTTGAGGCCTGGAATGGGGAAACGGCCTCATCTAAAGTTGAGTCCATAAATTGTGTTCTCCTCTCAAGTGGGGCCAGCTATGTCAGGGAATGTCTTGAGTCACATCAAGGGTGTTAAGTACCCGTTCGAGATTCAAGCGGCAATGTGGGATTTCTCTTCAGACTCTGCAGGGGAAATTTTCCTCATCTCACTTTGAGTGAGGAATATTGTGGTTTTTCTCGGGTTGCGACAGGAAGCTAGGGGTCCTTCTCGATTTGCGACAGTGAGCTCAGGAATACGCTCCTGTAGTCCCTGCTAAGTCAGGTTTGCTTTCGTTTTTTTAGGGAAACATCGGCATTACTCTCAAGGCGTGGAAATGGAATAGGACTTCATCTAAAGTTGAGTCCATAAATTGTGTTCTCCTCTCAAGTGGGGACAGCTATGTCAGGGAATGTCTTGAGTCGCATCAAGGGTGTCAAGTACCCGTTCACCTTTCAAGCAGGAATGTGGGATTTCCCTTGAGACTCTGCAGGGGAAATTTTCCTCATCTCACTTTGAGTACAAAATCTTGTGGTTTTTCTCGAGTTGCGGCGGGAAGATTTCGGTCCTTCTCAAGTTGCGACAGGGACCTCAGGAACTAGCTCGTTTAGTCCCTGGTAAGTCAGGTCTCGTTTCGTTTTGGTAGGGGAACACTGGGATTTCTCTTGAGGCGTGGAATGGAAATAAGGCCTCATCTAATGTTGAGTCCATAAATTGTGTTCTCCTCTCAAGTGGGGACAGACATGTCAGGGAATGTCTTGAGTCGGATAAAGGGTGTCAAGTACCCGTTCGTTTTTCAAGGGGGAATGTGGGATTTCTCTTGAGTCTCTGCAGGGTAAATTTTCCTCATCTCACCTCGAGTGCCGAATCTTGTGCTTTTTCTCGAGTTACGGCGGGAACTTGGGGTCCTTCTCGGGTTGCATTGTGGACCTCTGGAACTCGCTATTCTAGTCCCTGGGAAGTCAGGACTCATTTCGTTTTGGTAGGGGAACATCAAGATTACTCTCGAGGTTTGGAAAGGGAATAAGACCTCATCTAAATTTGAATCCATGAATTGTGTTCTCCTCTCAAGTGGGGACAGCTATGTCAGGGAATGTCTTGAGTAGAATAAAGCATTTCAAGTACCGATTGGCATTTCAAGTGGGAATGTGGGATTTCTCTTGAGACTCTGCAGGGGAAATTTTCCTCATCTCACCTTGAGTGCAGAATCTTGTGGTTTTTCTCGAGTTGCGACGGGAAGCTTGGGGTCCTTCTCGAGTTGTGACAGGGACCTCAGGAACTCGTTCGTGTAGGGATTTTTCTGAGTCACATAAAGGGTGTCAATTACCCTTTTGCCTTTCAAGCGGGAGTATGGGATTTCTCTTCAGATTCGGCAGCAGAAAATTTCCTCATGTCGCATTGAGGGGATAATTTTGTGGTGTTTCTCGAGTTGCGGAGGGAAGCTGGGGGTACTTCTCGACTTGCAGCGGGGACCTCAGGAACTCGCTCTGGTTCCTTTGGGAAGTCAGGTCCTTCTTTGTGTTGGAAGGGGAACTTCGGGATTACTCTCCAGCCCTTAAAAGAGAATAGGGTCTCTTCTCAAGTTGAGTCCATAAAGTGTGTTCTCCTCTCCTAAAGGGACGTTGTGTGAGGGAACGTTCTGAGTAGCATAAAGGGTGTCAAGTACCCTTTTGCCTTTCAAGCGGGAATGTGGGATTTCTCTTGAGAATCTGCAGTGCAAAATTTCCTCATCTCGCATTGAGGGGATAATTTTGTGGTGTTTTTCGAGTTGCACCCGGAAGCTTGGGGTACTTCTCGATTTGTCACGGGGACCTCAGGACCTCGCTCTGGTTGCTTCAGAGTAGGCAGCTCCCCTTTTGTGTTGGAAGGGGAACTTCGCAATTACTCTCAAGCCGTTAAATGGGAATAGGGCCTCATCTAAACTTGAGTCCAAAAATTGTGTTCTCCTCTCAAGTGGGGACAGCTATGTCAGGGAATTTCTTGAGTCGCATGAAGGGTGTCAAGTTCTTGTTCTAGTTTGAAGGGGGATTGTGGGATTTCTCTGGAGTATCTGCAGGGGAAATTTTCCTCATCATACCTTGAGTTCAGAATCTTGTGGTTTTTCTCGAGTTGTTGCCGAAATCTTGGGGTCTTTCTTGAGTTGTGTTGGGGACCTCAGGGACTCGCTCATGTATTCGCTGGGAAGTCAGGTGTCCTTTGGTTTTGGTAGGGGAACATCGGGATTACTCTCGAGGCGTGGAATGGGAATAGGGCCTCATCTAAAGTTAAGTCCATAAAATATGTTCTCCTCTCAAGTGGGGACAGATATGTCAGGGAATGTCCTGAGTCACATAAAGGGTGTCAAGTACCTGTTCGTGTTTCAAGTGGGAATGTGGGATTTCACTTGAGACTCTGAAGGGGAAGCTTTCCTTATCTCACCTTGAGTGCCGAATCTTGTGCTTTTTCTCGAGTTTCGGCGGGAAGCTTGGGGTCCTTCTCGAGTTGCGACAGGGACCTCAGGAACTCGCTCGTGTAGTCCCTGGGAAATCAGTTCTCCTTTCGTTTTGGAAGGGGAACATCGGGGTTATTCTCGAGTCGTGAAATGGGAATAGGGCCTCATCTAAAGTTGAGTCCAAAAATTGTGTTCTCCTTAAAGTGGGGACAGCTATGTCAGGGAATGTCTTGAGTCTCATTAAGGGTGCCATGTACGCGTTCGCGTTTCAAGGGGGAATGTGGGATTTCTCTTGAGACTCTGCAGGGTAAATATTCCACATCTCACCTTGAGTGCCGAATCTTGTGCTTTTTCTCGAGTTTCAGCGGGAAGCTTGGGGTCCTTCTCGAGTTGCGACGTGGACCTCAGGAACTCGCTATTCTATTCCCTGGGAAGTCTGGTCTCATTTCGTTTTGGTAGGGAAACATCTGAATTCCTCTCGAGATGTGGAAAGGGAATAAGACTTCATCTAAAGTTGAGTCCACAAATTGTGTTCTCCTCTCAAGTGGGGACAGCTTTGTCAGGGAATGTCTTGAGTAGCATAAAGCATGTCAAGTACCGATTGGGGTTTCAAGCGGGAATGTGGGATTTCTCTTGAGACCCAGCAGGGCAAATTTTCCTCATCTCACCTTGAGTGCAGAATCTTGTGGTTTTTCTCGAGTTCTGGCGGGAAACTTGGGGTCCTTCTCGAGTTGCGCCGGGTACCTCAGGAACTCACTCGTGTAATCCCTTGGAATTCACGTCTCCTTTGGTTTTGGTAGGGGCGCATCGACATTACTCTCGAGGTGTGGAATGGGAATAGGGCCTCATCTAAATTTGAGTCCATAAATTGTGTTCTCCTCTCAAGTGGGGAATCTATGTCAGGGAATATCTTGAGTCTCATCAAGGGTGTCAAGTACCCATTCGCGTTTCAAGCGGGAATGTGGAATTTCTCTTCAGACACTGCAGGGGTAATTTTCCTCATCTCACTTTGAGTACAGAATGTTGTGTTTTTTTTCTAGTTGCAGCGGGAAGCTTGGGGTCCTTCTCGTGTTGTGACAGGGACCTCAGGAACTCGCTCTTGTAGTCCCTGGGGAGTCAGGTCTCCTTTCGTTTTGGAAGGGGAACATCGGGCTTATTCTCGAGTCCTGGAATGGGAATAGGGCCTCATCTAAAGTTGAGTCCCTAAATTGTTTTCTCCACTCAAGGGGGACAGCAATGTCAGGGAATGTCTTGAATCACGTAAAAGTGTCAAGTTCCCTTTTGCCTTTCAAGCGGGAATGTGGGATTTCTCCTGATTCTGCAACACAAAATTTCCTCATCTCGCAGTGAAGGGATAATTTTGTGTTGTTTCTCGAATTGCCTCGGGACCTGGGGGTACTTCTCAAGTGGCGACGGGAACCACAGGAACTTGCTCAGTTTACTTGAGGGAAGTCAGTTCCCCTTTTGTGTTAGAAGGGGAACTTCGAGATTATTTTCGAGCCTTTAAATGAAAATAGGGCCTCTTCTCGATTTGAGTCGATAAAGTGTGTTCTCCTCGCCAATGGGGACGGCTGTGTGAAGGAACATTTTGAGTCGTGTAAATGTTGGCAAGTACCCTTTTGCCTTTCAAGCGAGAATGTGGGATTTCTCTTGAGATTGTGCAGCGCAAAATTTCGTCATCTCTCATTGAGTGGATAATTTTTGGTGTTTCTCGAGTTGCGGTGGGAAGCTGGAGGTACTTCTCGAGTAGGGACTGGGACCTCAGGAACTCGCTCGGGTTGCTTCAGGGAGGTCATGTACACTTTTGTGTTGGAAGGGGAACTTCGGGATTATTTTCTAGCCATTAAATGGAAATAGGGCCTCTTCTCGCCTTGAGTCCATAAAGTGTGTTCTCCTCTCCAATGGGGACGGCTGTGTGAGGGAACTTTCGGTGTCGCATAAAGGGTGTCAAGTACCCTTTTGCCTATCAAGCGGGAATGTGGGATTTCTCTTGAGATTCTACAGTGCGAAATTTCCTCATCTCGCATTGAGGAGATAATTTTGTGGTGTTTCTCGATTTGCGGCGGGAAGCTGGGTGTACTTCTCGAGTTTCGACGGGGACATCAGAAACTCGCTCTGGTTCCTTCAGGGAAGTCAGGACCCCTTTTTTTGCTGGAAGGGGATCTTCGGGATTACTCTCGAGCCGTTAAATGGGAATAGGGCCTCTTCTCAAGTTGAGTCATTAAAGTGTGTTCTCCTCACCAATGGGGACGGCTGTGTGAGAGAAATTTCTGAGTCGCATAAGGGGTGTCAAGTATCCTTTTGTGTTTCAAGCGGAAATGTGGGATCTATCGTGAGATTCTGCAGCCCAAATTTTCCTCATCTCGCATTGAGGGGATAATTGTGTGGTGTTTCTCGAGTTGCAGCCGGAAGCTAGGTGTATTTCTCGAGTTGCAACGGGGACTTCAGGAACTTGGCCTGGTTGCTTCAGGGAAGTCAGTTCCGCTTTTGTGATGGACGCGGAACTTTGGGATTACTGTCGAGCCATTAAATGGAATGGGCCTCTTCTTCAGATGAGCCCATAACTTGTGCTATCCTCTCCAATGGGGACGGCTGTGTGAGGGAACTTTCTGAATCTCATAAGGGGTGACAAGTACCCTCTTGCCTTTTAAGTAAGAATGTAGTGTTTCTCCTGAGAATCTGCAACGGAAAATTTCATCATATCACATTGAGGGAATAATTTTGTGGTGTTTCTCGAGTTGCGGTTGGGAACTAAGGACCTCGCTCTGGTTGCTTCAGGGAAGTCCGGTCCCCTTTTTTGTTGGAAGGGGAACTTCGGGATTACTATCAAGCCGTTAAATGGGAATAGGGCCTTTTCTCGAGTTGAGTCCATAAAGTGTTCTCTCCTCTCCAATGGGGACGGCTGTGTGAGGGTACTTTCTGAGTTGCATAAAGGGTGTCAAGTAACCTTTTGTCTTTCAGGCGGGAATGTGGGACTTCTCTTGAGACTCTGAAGCGCAAAATTTCCTCATCTCGCATTGAGGGGATAATTCAGTGGTGTTTCTCGAGTTGCGTTGGGAAGCTGGGGGTACTTCTCGAGTTGCGAAGGCGACCTCAGGAACTTGCTCGGGTTGATTCATGGAAGTCAGGTCGCCTTTTGTGTTGGAAGGGGAACTTCGAGACTATTTTCTAGTGTTAAATGGGAATAGGGCCTCTTCTCGAGTTGGGTAAATAAATTATGTTCTCCTCTCCAATGGGGTCGGCTCTGTGAGGGAACTTTCTGAGTCGCATAAAGTGTGTCAAGTACTCTTTTGCCTTTTAAGCAGGAATATATCATTTCTCCTGAGCTTCTGCAGTGCAAAATTTCCTCATCATGCATTGAGGGGTTAATTTTGTGGTGTTAGTCGAGTTGTGGCGGGAAGCTAGGTGTACTTCTCGAGTTGAGACGGGGACATAGGAGACTCGCTCGGGTTGCTTCACGGAAGTCAGGTCCCCTTTTGTGTTGGAAGGGGAATTTCGGGATTACTCTCCAGCTGTTAAATAGGAATAGGGCCTCTTCTCGAGTTGAGTCCATAAAGTGTGTTCTCCTCTCAAATGGGGAAGGCTGTGTGAGGGAACTTTCTCAGTTGCATAAAGGGTGTCAAGTACCCTATTGCCTATCAAGCGGGAATGTGGGATTTCTCTTGTGATTCTTCAGCACAAAATTTCCTCATCTGCATTGATGGGTTAATTTTGTTGTGTTTCTCGAGTTGGGGCGGGCAGCTGGGGTTACATCTCGAGTTGCGACTGGGACCTCAGAAACACGCTCTGGTTGCCTCAGGGAAGTCTGGTTCCCTTTTGTGTTGGAAGGGGAACTTCGGGATTACTCTCGAGCCGTTAAATGGGAATAGGGCCTCTTCTCGCGTTGAGTCCATATAGTGTGTTCTCTCCAATGGGGACGGCTGTGTGAGGGAACTTTTTGAGTCCCATAAAGGGTGTCAAGTACACTTTTTCTTTTCAAGCGGGAATGTGGGATTTCTCTTGAGATTCTGCAGCGCAAAATTTCCTCATATCGCATTGAGGGGATAATTTTGTGGTGTTTCTCGTGTTGTGGCGGAAAGCTGGGGGTACTTCTCGAGTTGTGACGGGGACCTCAGGAACTCGCTCGTGTTGCTTCAGGGAATTCATGTCCGCTTTTTTTTGTTGGAAGGAAACTTCGGGATTACTCTCGAGCCGATAAATGGGAATAGGGCCTCATCTCGAATTGAGTCCATAAAGTGTGTTCTCCTCTCCAATGGGGACGGCTGTGTGAGGCAACTTTCTAAGTCACATAAGGGGTGTCAAGTACCCTTGTGCCTTTCAAGCAGGAAAGTGGGATTACTCTTGAGATTATGCAGCGAAAATTTCCTCATCTCGCATTGAGGGGATAATTTTGTGGTGTTTCTCGAGTTGCGGCAGAGAGCTGGGGGTAATTCTCGAGGTGCAACGGGGACCTCAGGAACTCGCTCGGGTTGCTTCAGGGAAGTCAGGTCTCCTTTTGTGTTGGAAGGGGAACTTTTGGTTTACTCTAGAGCCCTTAAATGGGAATAGGGCCTCATCACGAATTGAGTCCATAAGGTGTGTTCTCCTCTCCAATGGGGATGGCTGTGTGAGGGAACTTTCAGAGTCGCAAAGGATGTCAAGTACCCTTTTGCCTTTCAAGAGGGAATGTGGCATTTCTCTTGAGATTCTGCAGCGAAAATTTCCTCATCTCGCATTGAGGGGATAATTTTGTGGTGTTTCTCGAGTTGCGGTGGGAAGCTGGGGTACATCTCGAGTTGCGACATGGACCTCAGGAAATAACTCGAGTTACTTCATGGAAGTCATGTCCCCTTTTGTGCTGGAAGGGGAACTTCCCGATTACTCTCGAGCCTTTTAATGGGAATAGGGCCTCTTCTCGAGGTGAGTCCATAAATTGTGTTCTCCTCTCCAATGGGGACGGATATTAGGGAACTTTCTGAGTGGCATAAAGTGTGTCAAGTACCCTTTTGTCTTTCAAGCGGGAATGTGGGATTTCTCTTGAGATTCTGCGGCACAAAATTACCTCATCTCGCACTGAGGGGATAATTTTGTGGTGTTTCTCGGATTGCGGCGGGAAGCTGGGTGTACTTCTCGAGTTGCGACGGGACCTCAGGAACTCGCTCGGGTTGCTTCAGGGAATTCAGGTCCCCTTTTCTACTGGAAGGGGAACTTCCGAATTATTCTGCAGCCGTTAAATGGGAATAGGGCCTCTTCTCGAGTTGAGTCTAAAAAGTGGGTTTTCCTCTCAAATGGACAAGGCTGTGTGAGGGAACTCTCTGAGTTGCATAAAGGGAGTCAAGTACCCTTTTGCCTATCAAGCGGGAAAGTTTGATTTCTCTTGAAATTCTGCAGCGTAAAATTTCCTCACCTCGCATTGAGGGGATGATTCTATGGTGTTTCACGAGTTTCGGCGGGAAGCTGGGGGTACTTCTCGAGTTGCAACGGGACCTCAGGAACTCGCTCGTGTTGCTTCAGGGAAGTCAGGTCCCCTCTTGTGCTGGAAGGTGAACTTCTGGATTACTCTGCAGCCATTAAATGGAAATAGGGCCTCTTCTCGAGTTGAGTCCATAAAGTGTGTTCTCCTGTTCAATGGGGTGGGCTGTGTGAGGGAACTTTCTGAGTCGCATAAAGGCTGTCAAGTACCCTTTTTCCTTTGAAGAGTCAATGTGGGATATCTCTTGAGTTCTGCAGCGGAAGTTTTCCTCATCTCGCATTGAAGGAATAATTCTGTGGTATTTCTCGAGTTGCGGCGGGAAGCTGGGGGTACTTCTCGAGTTGCGACAGGGACCTCAGAAACTCGCTCGGGTTGCTTCAGGGAAGTCAGGTCCCCTTTTTTGTTGGAAGGGGAACTTCAGGATTACTCTCGAGCCTTTAAATGTGAATTGGCCTCTTCTCGTGTTGAGTCCATAAAGTGTGCTCTCCTCTCCAATGGGGTCGGGAGTTTGAGGGAACATTCTGATTCGCAAAAAGGGTTTCAAGTACCCTTTTGCCTTTCAAGCTGGAATGTGAGATTTCTCGTGAGAATCTGCAGCGCAAAATTTCCTCATCTCTCATTGAGGGATAATTTTTTGGTGTTTCTCGAGTTGTGGCGGGAACCAGGGGGTAATTTTTGAGTTGAGACGGGGACCTCAGGAACTCGTTCGGGTTGCTTCAGGGAAGTCAGGTCCACTTTTGTGTTGGAAGGGGAATTTCCGGATTACTCTCAGTCTCTTAAATGGGAATAGGGCCTCTTCTCGAGTTGAGTCCATAAAGTGTGTTCTCCTCTCCAATGGGGACGGCTGTTTGAGGGAACTGTATGAGTCGCATAAAGTGTGTCAAGTACCCTTTTTCCTTTCAATCGGGAATGTGGGATTCCTTTTGAGATTCTGCAGTGCACAATTTCCTCATCTCGCATGAGAGGATAATTTTGTTGTGTTTCTTGAGTTGGGGCAGTAAGCCGGGGTTCCTTCTCGATTTGCAACGTGGAGTTTAGGAACTCGCTTGGGTTGCTTCATGGAAGTCAGGTCCCCTTTTGTGATGTAAGGGTAATTCGGGATTACTTTCTAGCCTTTAAATCGGAATTTTCCTCTTCTTGATTTGAGTCCATAAAGTGTGTTCTCTTCAAAGGGGACGGCAGTGTGAGGGAACTTTCTGAGTAGAATAAAGGATATCAAGTACCCTTTTGCCTTTCAAGAGGGAATGTGGTTTTCTCTTTAGATTCTGCAGGGCAAAATTTCTTCATGTTGCATTGAGGGAATAATTTTGTGGTGTTTCTCGATTTGGGGCGGGAACCTGGGGGTACTTCTTGAGTTGTGACACGGACCTCAGGAACTAGCTAGGGTTTCTTCAGGCAAGTGAGGTCCGCTTTTGTGGTGGAAAGGGAAGTTCCATATTACTCTTGAGCCGTTAAATGGGTTTAGGGCCTCTTCTCGAGTTGGGTGTATAAAGTGTGTTCTCCTCTCCAATGGGGACGGCTGTGTGAGGGAAATTTATGAGTCGGATAAAGGGTGTCATGTACTCTTTTGCCTTTCAAGCCGGAATGTGGGATTTCTCTTGAGATTCTCCAGGGCAAAATTTCCTCATCTCACATTGACGGAATAATTTTGTGGTGTTTCTCGAGTTTCGGCGGGAAGCTGGGGGTACTTCTCGAGTTGCGACAGGGACCTCAGGAACTCGCTCGGGTTGCTTCAGGGAAGTCAGTTCCTCTTCTGTGAAGGAAGGGGAACTTTGGGATTACTCTCGAGCCCTTAAATGGGAGTAGGGTCGCTTCAGGAGATGTGTCCAAAAAGTGTGTTCTCCTCTCCAATGGAGACGGCTGTGTAAGGGAACTTTATGAGTCGCATAAAGGGTGTCAAGTAACCTTTTGCCTTTCAAGCCGGAATGTGGGATTTCTCTTGAGATTCTGCAGCTCAAAATTTCCTCATCTCTCATTGAGGGGATAATTTGGTGGTGTTTCTCTAGTTTCAGTGGGACGCTGGGGGTACTTCTCGAGTTGCGATGGGGACCTCAGGAACTCGCTCGGGTTGCTTCAGGGAAGTCAGTTCCTCTTCTGTGAAGGAAGGAGAACTTTGGGATTACTCTCAAGCCCTTAAATGGGAGTAGGGCCGCTTCAGGAGATGTGTCCAAAAAGTGTGTTCTCCTCTCCAATGGAGACGGCTGTGTGAGGGAACTTTATGAGTCGCATAAAGGGTGTCAAGTAACCTTTTGCCTTTCAAGCCGGAATGTGGGATTTCTCTTGAGATTCTGCAGCTCAAAATTTCCTCATCTCGCATTGAGGGGATAATTTGGTGGTGTTTCTCTAGTTTCAGTGGGACGCTGGGGGTACTTCTCGAGTTGCGACGGGGACCTCAGGAACTTCCTCGGGTTGCTTCAGGGAAGTAAGTTCCTCTTTTGTGAATGATGGGGAACTTTGGGATTACTCTCGAAAGCTTAAATGGGATTATGGCCTCTTCTAGAATTTAATCAATAAAGTGTGTTCTCCTCTTCAATTGGGACTGCTGTGTGAGGGAACTTTCTGTGTCGCATAAAGGGTGTCAAGTGCCCCTTTGCTTTTCAAGCGGGAATGTGGGATTTCTCTTGAGATTCTGCAGCGCAAAATTTCCTCATCTCGTATGGAGGGGATAATTTTGTTGTGTTTCTCGAGTTGAGGAGGGAAACTGGGTTTACTACTCCAGTTGCGAAGGGAACCTAGGGAACTGGCTCGGGTTGCTTCAGGGAAGTCCGGTCCCCTTTTGTGTTGGAAGGGTAACTTCCAGATTACTCTCCAGCCCTTAAATGGGAATAGGGCCTCTCTTGAGTTGAGTCCATAAATTGTGTTCTCCTCTCCAATTGGTACGGCTGTTAGGGAACTTTCTTGGTCGCTTAAAGTGTGTCAAGTACATTTTGCCTTTCAAGCGGGATTGTGGGATTTCTATTGAGATTCTGAGCACAAAATTTTCTCCTCTCACAATGAGGTGATAATTTTGTGGTGTTTCTCGTGTTGCCACGGGAAGCTGGGGGTACTTCTCGAGTTTTGACGGGGACCTCAGGAACTCGCTCGGGTTTCTTCAGGGAAGTAAGTTTCTTTTTTGTGAAGGAAGGGGAACTTCAGGATACTCTCAAGCCCTATAATGGGAATAGGGCCTCATCTCGAATTGAGTCCATAAAGTGTGTTCTCCTGCCTAATGGGGACGGCTGTGTGAGGGAACTTTCTGAGTCGAATAAAGGATGTCAAGTACCCTTTTGCCTTTCAAGCAGGAATGTGGGATTACTCTTCAGATTATGCAGCGAAAATTTCCTCATCTCGCATTGAGGGGATAATTTTGTGGTGTTTCTCGAGTTGCGGCCGGAAGTTCGAGGTACTTCTCGAGTCGCGATGGGGACTTCAGGAACTTGCTCGGGTTGATTCAGGGAAGTCAGGTCCCCTTTTGTGTTGGAAGTGGAACATCGGGATTACTCTCAAGCCATTAAAAGGGAATTGGCATCTTTACAAGTTGAGTCCATAAAGTGAGTTCTCCTATCCAATGGGGACGGCTGTGTGAGGGAACTTTCTGAGTCGCATAAAGGGTGTCAAGTACCCTTTTGCCTTTCAAAAGTGAATGTGGGATTTCTCTTGAGATTCTGCAGCGGAAATTGTCGTCATCTCGCATTGAAGTTATAATTTTGTTTTGTTTCTCGAGTTGCGGCGGGAAGCTGGGGTACTTCTCGAGTTGCTATGGGGACCTCAGGAACTCGCTCGGGTTGCTTCATGGAAGTCAGGTCCCCTTTTGTGCTGGAAGGGGAACTCCCGGATTACTCTCCAGCCATTAAATGGGAATAGGGATTCATCTGGAGTTGAGTCCAAAAGTGTGTTTTCCTCTCCAATGGGGACGGCTGTGTGTGCGAACTTTCTGTGTCACATAAAGGGTGTCAAGTACCCTTGGCCTTTCAAGTGGGAATATGGGACTTCTCTTGAGATTCTGGAGCGCAAAATTTCCTGATCTTGCATTGAGGGGATAATTTTGTGGTGTTTCTAGAGTTGCGGCAGGAAGCTGGGGGAACTTCTCGAGTAGCGAAGGGGACCTCAGGAAATCACTCTGGTTGCTTCAGGGAAGTCAGGTCCCCTTTTGTGTTGGAAAGTGAATTTCGGGATTATAGTCGAGCCGTTAAATGGGAATAGGGCCTCTTCTTGAGTTAAGTCCATAAAGTGTGTTCTCCTCTCCAATGGGGACGACTGTTTGAGGGAATTTTCTGAGTCTCATCCGGCAGCGCAAACGGGAGAGATGCCGGCCCCACCCCCGCAGACATGAGAGACGCCGACCCCGCCCACGCAGACACGAGAGGCACCGGCCCCACCCGCGCAGACCGGAGAGATGCCGGCCCCGCCCGCACAGACGAGAGAGACCCCGGCCCTGGCACAACCGACCATGCAAAGATGTGCGGCCGTGAGGAGCTACCCCATGCCTGAGGCCAGGGCAGGCGGCTGAGAGGAGGTACCCCACCTCCAATAGGCAGAGGCTGTGCGGGGGAGGGTCATGAGGAGGTACTCACCTTCAAGGTCTGGAGGGGCGGCCTTGAGGACATACCCCTCATCTAAAGTAAGGTGCAGCAGCTGCGCTTTCTTGGAGCAGGTATGAAGAGATATCCCACACCCAAGATAAGAGAAACTCAAATAAGATGGTAGGTATTGCAAGGGGGCATCAGAGGGCAGACACACTGAAATCATAATCACAGGAATCTAGTTGATCTGATCACATGGACCACAGCCGAATGTGGTCCACTGGAGAAGGGAATGGCAAACCACTTCAGTATACTTGCATTGAGAACCCCATGAACAGTAACAAAGGGCAAAATGACAGGATACTGAATGAGGAATTCCCCAGGTCGGTAGGTGCCCAGTATGCTACTGGAGATCAGTGGAGAAATAACTCTAGAAGGAATGAAGGGATGGAGCAAAAGCAAAACCAGTACCCAGTTGTGGATGTGACTGGTGATAGAAGCAAGGTCCGGTGTTGTAAAGAGCAATATTGCATAGGAACCTGGAATGTTAGGTCCATGAATCAAGGCAAATTGGAAGTGGTCAAACAGGAGATGGCAAGAGTAAACATAGACATTCTAGGAATCAGTGAATTAAAATGGACTGGAATGGGTGAATTTAACTCAGATGCCCATAATATATATACTACTGTGGGCAGAAAACCCTTAGAAGAAATGGAGTAGCCATCATGGTCAACAAAAGACTCCAAAATGCAATACTTGGATGCAATCTTAAAAACGACAGAATGATTTCTGTTCCTTTCCAAGGCAAACCATTCAACATTACAGTAATCCAAGCCTATGCCCCAACCAGTAACGCTGAAGAAGCCAAAGTTTAAGGGTTCTATGAAGACCTACAAGACCTTTTGGAACTAACACCCAAGAAAGATGTCCTTTTCATTATCGGGGACTGGAATGCAAAAGTAGGAAGTCAAGAAACACCTGGAGTAACAGGCAAATTTGGCCTTGGAGCACGGAATGAAGCAGGGCAAAGGCTAATAGAGTTTTGTCAAGAGAATGCACTGGTCATAGCAAACACCCTCTTCCAACAAACAAGAGAAGACTCTACAAGTGGACATCACCAGATGGTCAACACCGAAATCAGATTGATTATATTCTTTGCAGCCAAAGATGGAGAAGCTGTATACAGTTAGCTAAAACAAGACCAGAAGCTGACTGTGGCTCAGATCATGAACTCCTTATTGCCCAATTCAGACTTAAATTGAACAAAGTAGGGAAAACCCCTAGACCATTCAGATATGACCTAAATCAAATCCCTTATGATTATACAGTGGAAGTGAGAAATAGATTTAAGGGACTAGATCTGATAGATAGAGTGCCTGATGAACTCTGGACGGAGGTTCATGACATTGTACAGGAGACAGGGACCAAGAGCATCCCCATGGAAAAGAAACGCAAAAAAAGCAAAATGGCTGTCTGAGGTGGCCTTACAAATAGCTGTGAAAAGAAGAGAAGCGAAAAGCAAAGGAGAAAGGGAAAGATATAAACATCTGAATGCAGAGTTCCAAAGAATAGCAAGGAGAGATAAGAAAGCCTTCCTCAGTGATCAATGCAAACAAATAGAGGAAAACAACAGAATAGGAAAAACAAGAGATCTCTTCAAGAAAATTAGCGATTCCAAGGGAACATTTCATGCAAAGATGGGCTCGATAAAGGACAGAAATGGTATGGACCTAACAGAAGCAGAAGATATTAAGAAGAGGTGGCAAGAATACACAGAAGAACTGTACAAAAAAAGATCTTCACGACCAGGATAGTCACGATAACGTGATCACTGACCTAGAGCCAGACATCTTGGAATGTGAAGTCAAGTGGAGCTTAGAAAGCATCACTACTAACAAAGCTAGTGGAGGTGATGGAATTCCAGTTGAGGTATTTCAAATCTTGAAAGATGATGATGTGAAAGTGCTGTACTCAACATGCCAGCAAATTTGGAAAACTCAGCAGTGGCCACAGGCTTGGAAAATGTCAGTCTTCATTCCAATCCCAAAGAAAGGCAATGCCAAAGAATGCTCAAACTACAGCACAATTGCTCTCATTTCACAGGCTAGAACAGTCATGCTCAAAATTCTCCAAGCCAGGCTTCAGAAATATGTGATCCGTGAACACCCAGATGTTCAAGCAGGTTTTAGAAAAGACAGAGGCACCAGAGATCAAATTTCCAACATCCGCTGGATCATGGAGAAAGCAAGAGAGTTCCAGAAAAACATCTATTTCTGCTTCATTGACTATGCCAAAGCCTTTGACTGTGTGGATCACAATTAACTGTGGAAGATTCTGAAAGAGATGGGAATACCAGACCACCTGACCTGCCTCTTGAGAAACCTGTATGCAGGTCAGGAAGCAACAGTCAGAACTGGACATGGAACAACAGACTGGTTCCAAATAGGAAAGGAGTACGTCAAGGCTGTATATTGTCACCTTGCTTATTTAACTTATATGCAGAGTACATCATGAGAAATGCTGGGCTGGAAGAAGCACAAGCTGGAATCAAGATTGCTGGGAGAAATATCAATAACCTCAGTTATGCAGATGACACCACCCTTAGGGCAGAAAGTGTAGAGGAAAACAAAAGCCTCTTGATGAAAGTGAAAGAGGAGAGTGAAAAGGTTGGCTTGAAGCTCAACATTCAGAAAACAAAGGTCATGGAATCTGGTCCAAACACTCCATGGGAAATAGATGGAAAAACAGTGGAAACAGTGTCAGACTTTATTTTTGGGGGCTCCAAAATCACTGCAGATGCTGATTACAGCCATGAAATTAAAAGGCGCTTACTCCTTGAAAGGAAAGTTATGACCAACCTTGATAGTATATTAAAAAGCAGAGACATCACTTTGCCATCAAATGTCCATCTAGTCAAAGCTATGGTTTTTCCCGTGGTCATGTATGGATGTCAGAGTTGGACTGTGAAGAAAGCTGATCGCCAAAGAATTGGTGCTTTTGAACTGTGGTGTTGGAGAAGACTCTTGAGAGTCACTTGTACTGCAAGGAGATCCAACCAGTCCATTCTAAAGGAGATCAATCCTGGGTGTTCATTGGAAGGACTGATGCTAAAGCTGAAACTGCAATACTTTGGCCACCTCATGCGATGAGTTGACTCACTGGAAAAGATTCTGATGCTAGGAAAGGTTGGGAGCGGGAGGAGAAGGGGACAACAGAGAATGAGATGCCTGGATAGCATCACTGACTCGATGGACATGAGTTTGAGTGTACTCCGGGAGTTGGTGATGGACAGGGAGGCCTGGCGTACAGTGATTCATGGGGTCGCGGAGAGTCGGACATGGCTGAGCGACTGAACTGAACTGAATAAAGTGTGTCAAGGACCCTTTCCCATTCAGGCGGGAATGTGGGATTTCTCTTGATTGTGCAGTGCAAAATTTCCTCATCTCGCATTGAGGGGATAATTTTGTGGTGTTTCTCGAGATGCGGAAGGAAGCTGGGGGTACTTCTTGAGTTGCGACATGGACCTCAGTAACTCGCTCGAGTTACTTCAGGGAAGTCAGGTCCCCTTTTTTGCTGGAAGGGTACTTCCGCATTACTCTCGAGCTGTTAAATGGGAATATTGCTTCTTCTCAATTTGAGTCCATAAAGTGTGTTCTCCTCTCCACTGAGGACGGATGTTAGGCAACATTCTGAGTCGCATAAAGGGAGTCAAGTACCCTTTTGCCTTTCAAGCGGGAATGTGGGATTTTTCTTGAGATTCTGCAGTGCAAAATTTCCTCATCTCGCCTTGAGGGGATAATTTTTTGGTGTTTCTCGAATTGCGGCGGGAAGCTGCAAGTACTTCTCGAGTTACGACGGCGACCTCAGGAACTCACTCGAATTACTTCAGGGAAGTCAGATCGCCTTTTGTGCTGGAAGGGGAGTTTCCGGATTACTCTCGAGCCCTTTAATGGGAATAGGGCCTCTTCTCACATTGAGTCCATAAATTGTGTACTCCTCTCCAATGGGGACGGATGTTAGGGAACTTTCTGAGTGTCATAAAATGTGTCAACTACCCTTTTGCCTTTCAAGCGGGAATGTGGGATTTGTCTTGAGATTCTGCAGCGCAAAATTACCTCATCCCGCATTGAGGGGATAATTTTGTGTTGTTTCTCGAGTTGCGGCGGGATGCAGGGAGTAATTCTCGAGTTGCGACAGGGACCTCAGGAACTCGCTCGGATTGCTTCAGGGAAGTCAAGTCCCCTTTTGTGTTGGAAGGGGAACTTCCGGATTACAATCGAGCTGTTAAATGGGAATATTGCCTCTTCTCGATTTGAGTCCATAAAGTGTGTTCTCCTCTCCACTGAGGACGGATGTTAGGCAACATTCTGAGTCGCATAAAGGGAGTCAAGTACCCTTTTGCCTTTCAAGCGGGAATGTGGGATTTCTCTTGAGATTCTGCAGCGCAAAATTTCCTCATCTTGCATTGAAGGGTTAATTTTGTGGTGTTTCTCAAGTTTTGACGGGGACCTCAGGAACTCACTCGAGTTACTTCAGGGAAGTCAGGTCCCCTTTTTTGCTAGAAGGGGAACTTCTGCATTACTCTCGAGCCCTTTAATGGGAATCGGGCCTCTGCTCGAGTTGAGTCCATAAAGTGTGTTCTCCTCTCCAATGGGGACATATGTTAGGGAACTTTCTGAGTCGCATAAAGTGTGTCAAGTACCCTTTTGCCTTTCAAGCAGGAATGTTACATTTCCTTTGAGATTTTGCAGCGCAAATTTACCTCATCTTGCATTGAGGGGATAATTTTGAGGTGTTTCTCGAGTTGCGTCCGGAAGCTCGGGGTACTTCACGAGTTGCGATGGGGACCTCAGGAACTCGCTCGGGTTGCTTCAGGGAACTCAAGTCCCCCTTTGTGTTGGAAGGGGAACCTCCGGATTACTCTCGAGCCGTTAAATGGGAATATTGCCTCTTCTTGATTTGAGTCCATAAAGGGTGTTCTCCTCTCCACTGAGGACCAATGTTAGGGACCATTCTGAGTTGCATAAATTGAGTCAAGTACTCTTTTGCCTTTCAAGCAGGAATGTGGGATTTCTATTGAGATTCTGCAGTGCAAAATTATCTCATCTCGCATTGAGGTGATAATTTGGTGGTGTTTGTCGAGTTGTGGCGGGAAGCAGGGGGTACTTCTTGAGTTGCTACGGGGACCTCAGGAACTCGCTCGGGTTGCTTCAGGGAAGTCAAGTGCCCTTTTGTGTTAGAAGCGGAACTTCCGGTTTACTCACGAGCCGTTAAATGGGAATAGGGCCTCAGGTCGAATTGAGTCCATAAAGTGTGTTCTCCTCTCCAATGGGGACGGCTGTTTGAAGGAACTTTCTGAGTCGCATAAAGGGTGTCATTTTGCATTGCAAGAAGGAATGTGGGATTACTCTTGAGATTATGCAGCGAAAATTTTGTCATCTCGCATTGAGGGATAATTTTGTGGTGTTTCTCGAGGTGTGACCGGATGCTTGAGGTACTTCTCAAGTCACGACAGGGACCTCAGGAACTCTTTCGTGTTGATTCAAGGAAGTCAGGTCCCCTTTTTTGTTGGAAGTGGAACTTCGGGATTACTCTCGAGCCGTTAAAAGGGAATTGTCCTCTTCTCGAGTTGAGTCCTTAAAGTGTGTTCTCCTCTCCAATGGGGACGGCTGAGTTTGGGAACTTTCTGAGTCGCATAAAGGGTGTCAAGTACCCTTTTGCCTCTCAAGAGGGAATGTGGGATTACTCTTGAGATTATGCAGCGAAAATTTCCTCATCTCGCATTGAGGGGATAATTATATGGTGTTTCTCGAATTGCGGCGGGAAGCTGGGGGTTCTTTTCGAGTTGCGACAGTGACCACAGGAACTCGCTCGAGTTACTTCAGGGAAGTCAGGTCCCCTTTTGTGCTGGAAGTGGAACTTCCGGATTACTCTGGAGCCCTTTAATGGGAATAGGGCCTCTTCTCGAGTTGAGGCCCTAAAGTGAGTTCTCGTATCCAATGGAGACGGCTGTGTGAGGGAAATTTCTGGTCGCATAAATGGTGTCAAGTACCCTTTTGCCTTTCAAGAGGAAATGTGATATTTCTCTTGAGATTCTGCAGCGAAATATTTCATCATCTCGCATTGAGGGGATAATTTTATGGTGTTTCTTGAGTTGCGGCGGGAGGCTGGGGGTACTTCTTGAGTTGCGACGGGGACCTCAGGAACTCGCTCGGGTTGATTCAGGGAAGTCAGGTCCCCTTTTGTGTTGGAAGGGGAACTTGGGGATTACTCTAGAGCCTTTAAAAGGAAATTGGCCTGTTCTCTTGTTGAGTCAAAAAAGTGTGTTCTCCTCTCCAATGGGTACGGCTGTGTGAGGAAACTTTCTGAGTCGCATTAAGGGTATCAAGTACCCTTTTGCCTTTCAAGCAGGAATGTGGGATTACTCTTGAGATTATGCCTCGAAAATTTCCTCATTTCGCATTGAGGGGATAATTTTAGGTGTTTCTCGAGTTACGGCCGGAAGCTCGAGGTACTTCGCAAGTCGCGACGGGGACCTCAGGAACTCGCTCATGTTGATTCAAGGAAGCCAGGTCCCCTTTTGTGTTGGAAGTGGAATTTCGGGATTACTCATGAGCCGTTAAAAGGGAATTGGCATCTTCTCGAGTTGAGTCCTTAAAGTGTGTTCTCCTCTAAAATGGGGACTTATGTTAGTGAAATTTCTGAGTCGCATAAAGGGTGTCAAGTACTCTTTTACCTTTCAAGAGGGAATGAGATATTTCTCCTGAGATTCTGCAGCGCAAAATTTCCTCATCTCGCATTGAGGGGATAATTTTGTGGTGTTTCTCGAGTTGCGGAGGGAAGCTGGGGCTACTTCTCGAGTTGCGACAAGGACGTCAGGAATTCGCTCCAGTTGCTTCAAGGATGTCAGGTCCCCTTTTGTGTTGGAAGGGGAACATCCGGTTTACTTTCGAACCTTTAAATGTGAATAGGGCCTCATCACGAATTGAGTCCATAAAATGTGTTCTCCTCTCCAATGGGGACGAATGTAGGTGAAAATTTGAGTCGCATAAAGGGTGTCAAGTAACCTTTTGCCTTTCAAGAGGGAATGTGGTATTTCTCTAGAGAATCTGCAGCGCAAAATTTCCTCCTCTCGCATTGAGGGGATAATTTTGTGGTGATTCTCGAGTAGCGGGTGGAAGTTGGAGGTATTTCACGAGTTGCAACGGGGACCTCAGGAACTCGCTCGGGTTGCTTCAGGGAAGTCAGGTCCCCTTTTGTGTTGGAAGGGGAACTTCCGGTTTACTCTCGAGTCGTTAAGTGGGAATAGGGCCTCATCTCGAATTGAGTCCATAAAGTGTGTTCTCCTCTCTAATGTGGACGGCTGTGTGAGAGAAATTTCTGAGTCGCATAAAGGGTGTCAAGTACCCTTTTGCATTTCAAGAGGTAATGTGGGATTACTCTTGAGATTATGCAGGGAAAATTTCCACACGCACATTGAGGGGTAATTTTGTGGTGTTTCTCGATTTGTGGCGCGAAGCTGGGGGTCCTTCTCGAGTTGCGACAAGGACCTCAGTAACTCGCACGGGTTGCTTCAGGGAAGTCAGGTCCCCTTTTGTGTTGGAAGGGGAACTTCCGGATTACTCTCGAGCCGTTAAATGGGAATATTGCCTCTTCTCGATTTGAGTCCATAAAGTGTGTTCTCCTCTCCACTGAGGACGGATGTTAGGCAACATTCTAAGTCTTATAAAGGGAGTCAAGTACCCTTATGCCTTTCAAGCGGGAATGTGGGATTTCTCTTGAGATTCTGCAACGAAAATTTCCTCATCTCGCATTGAGGGGATAATTTTGTGATGTTTCTCGAATTGCGGCGTGAAGCTGGGGGTACTTCTTGAGTTGTGACGGGGACCTCAGGAACTCACTCGAGTTACTTCATGGAAGTCAGGTCTACTTTTGTGCTGGAAGGGGAACTTCCGGATTACTCTTGTGCCGTTAAATGTGAATAGTGCCTCTTCTCGAGTTGAGTCCATAAAGTGTGTTCTCCTTTCCACTGAAGACGGATGTTAGGGAACATTCTGAGTGGCCTAAAGGGAGTCAAGTACCCTTTTGCCTTTCAAGTGGGAATGGGTGATTATTCTTGAGATTCTGCAGCGCCAAATTTCCTCATCTTACATTGAGGGGATAATTTTGCGGTGTTTCATGAATTGCGGCGGGAAGCTGGGGTTACTTCTCGAGTTGCAATGGGGACTTCAGGAACTCGCTCGCGTTACTTCAGGGAAGTCAGGTCCCCTTTTGTGCTGGAAGGGGAACTTCTGGATTACTTTCGAGCCCTTTAACGGGAATAGGGCCTCTTCTCGAGTTGAGTCCATAAAGTGTGTTCTCCTCTCCAAAGGGGACGGATGTTAGGGAACTTTCTGAGTGGCATAAAGTGTGTCAAATACCCTTTTGCCTTTCAAGCGGGAATGTGGGATTTCTCTTGAGATTCTGCAGTGCCAAATTACCTCATCTGGCATTGAGGGGATAATTTTGTGGTGTTTCTCGAATTGTGGCCGGAAGTTCGAGGTACTTCTCGATTCACAACGGTGACTTCAGGAAATCGCTCGGGTTGATTCAGGGAAGTCAGGTCCCCTATTGTGTTGGAAGTGCAACTTCGGGATTACTCTCGAGCCGTTAAAAGGGAATTGGCCTCTTCTCGAGTTGATTCCATAAAGTGAGTTCTCCTATCCAATTGGGACGGCTCTGTGAGGGAACTTTCTGAGTCGCATAAAGGGTGTCAAGTACCCTTTTGCCTTTCAAGAGGAAATGTGGGATTACGCTTGAGATTATGCAGTGAAAATTTCCTCATCTCGCATTGAGGGCTAATTTTGTTGTGTGTCTCGAGTTGCGGCGCTAAGCTGTGGGTACTTCTCGAGTTGCGACGGGGACGTAAGGCACTCGCTCGGGTTGCTTCAGGGAAGTCAGGTCCCCATTTGTGTTGAAGGAGAACTTCCGGTTACTTTCCATCCATTAAAGAAAATAGGGCCTCATCTGGAATTGAGTCCATAAATTGTGTTCTCTCCATTGTGGACGGCTGTGTGAGGGAACTTTCTGAGTCGCATAAAGGGTGTCAAGTACACTTTTGTATTTCAAGCAGGAATGTGGGATTACTCTTGAGATTATGAGCGATAATTTCCTCATCTCGCATTGAGGGTATAATTTTGTGGTGTTTCCCGAGTTGCGGAGGGAAGCTGGGGGTACTTCTCGAGTTGCGACAAGGACCTCAGGAACTCGCTCGGGTTGCTTCAGGGAAGTCAGGTCCCCTTTTGTGTTGGAAGGGGAACTCCTGGTTTACTCTCGAACCGTTAAATGGGAATAGGGCCTCATCTTGAATTGAGTCCATAAATTGTGTTCTCCTCTCCAATGAGGACTGATGTTAGTGAAAATCAGAGTCGCATAAATGGTGTCAAGTACCCTTTTGCCTTTCAAGAGGGAATGTGGTATTTCTCTTGAGATTCTGCAGCGCAAAATTTCCTCATCTCGCATTGAGGGGATAATTTTGTGGTGATTCTCGAGTTGCAGCGGGAAGCTGGGGGTACTTCTTGTGTCGCTACCGGGACTTCAGGAACTCGCTCAGGTTATTTCAGGGAAGTCAGGTCCCCTTATGTGTTGGAAGTGGAACTTCGGGATTACTCTCGAGCCGTTAAAAGGGAATTGGCGTCTTCTCGAGTTGAATCCATAAAGTGAGTTTTCCTATCCAATGGGGACGGCTGTGTGAGGGAACTTTCTGAGTCGCATAAAGGGTGTCAAGTGCCCTTTTGCCTTTCAAGCAGGAATGTGGGATTACTCTTGAGTTTATGCAGCGAAAATTTCCTGATCTGGCATTGAGTGTATAATTTTGTGGTGTTTCTCGAGTTGCGGCGGGAAGCTGGGGTACTTCTCGAATTGCGACGGGGACCTCAGGAAATCGCCTGGGTTTCTTCAGGGAATTCAGGTCCCCTTTTGTGTTGGAAAGGGAAATTCCGGTTTACTCTGGAGCTGTTAAATGGGAATAGGGCCTAATCTCGATTTGAGTCCATAAAGTGTGTTCACCTCTCCAATGTGGATGGCTGTTTGAGGGATCTTTCTGAGTCGCATAAAGGGTGTCAAGTACCCTTTTGCCTTTCAAGCAGGAATGTGGGATTACTCTTGAGATTATGCAGCGAAAATTTCCTCATCTCGCATTGAGGGGATAATTTTGTGGTTTCTCGTGTTGACGCGGGAAGCTGGGGGTAATTCTCTAGTTGTGCCAGGCACTTCAGGAACTCGCTCGGTTTTCTTCAGGGAAGTCAGTTCTCCTTTTGTGTTGGAAGGGGAACTTCCGGTTTACTCTCAAGCCGTTAAATGGGAATAGGGCCTCATTTCGAATTGAGTCCATAAAGTGTGTTCTCCTCTCCAATGGGGACGGCTGTGTGAGGGAACTTTCTGAGGCACATAAAGGGTATCAAGTACCCTTTTGCCTTTCAAGAAGGAATGTGGGATTATTCTTGAGATTATCCAGCGAAATTTTCCTCATCTCACATTGAGGGGATAATTTTGTGGTGTTTCTCCAGTTGCGGCCGGAAGCTCGATGTACTTCTCAAGTCGCGTCGGGGACCTCAGGATTCTCCTGTGTTGATTCAAGGAAGTCAGGTCCCCTTTTGTGTTGGAAGAGGAACTTCGGGATTACTCTTGAGCAGTTAAAAGGGAATTGGCCAATTCTCGAGTTGAGTCCTTAAAGTGTGTTCTCCTTTCCAATGTGGACTGATGTTAGTGAAATTTCTGAGTCGCATAAAGGGTGTCAAGTAACCTTTTGCCTTTCAAGAGGGAATGTGGTATTTCTCTTGAGTTTCTGCTACAAAATTTCCTCATGTCGCATTGCGGGGATAATATTGTTGTGTTTCTCGTGTTGTGGCGGGAAGCTGGGGGTACTTCTTGAGTTGCGACAGGGACCTCAGGAACTCACTAATGTTGATTCAAGGAAGTCAGGTCCCCTTTTGTGTTGGAAGAGGAACTTTGGCATTACTCTCGAGCCGTTAAAAGGAAATTGGCCTCTTCTCGAATTGCTTCCATAAAGTGAGTTCTCCTATCCAATTGGGAAGGCTCTGTGAGGAAACTTTCTGAGTAGCATAAAGGGTGTCAAGTACCCTTTTGCTTTTCAAGAGGGAATGTGATATTTCTCTTGAGATTACGCAGTGAAAATTTCCTCATCTCGCATTGAGGGGATAATTTTGTGGTGTTTCTCGAATTGCGGCGGGAAGCTGGGGGTACTTCCCGAGTTGGAACGGGGACCTCAGAACTCACTCGAGTTACTTCAGGGAAGTCAGGTCCCCTTTTATGCTGGAAGTGGAACTTCCGGATTACTCTCGAGCCCTTTAATGGGAATAGGGCCTCTTCTCGAGTTGAGTCTGTTACGTGTGTTCTCCTCACGAATGGGGACCGATGTTAGGAAACTTTCTGAGTGGCATAAAGTGTGTCAAGTACCATTTTGCCTTTCAAGTGGGAATGTGGGATTTTTCTTGAAATTCCGCAGCGCAAAATTACCTCATCTCACTTTGAGGGGATAATTTTGTGGTGTTTCTCGAGTTGCGGCAGGAAGCATAGGGTACTTCTCGAGTTACGACGGGGACCTCAGGAACTCGCTCGGGTTGCTTCAGGGAAGTCAAGTCCCCTTTTTTGTTGGAAGGGGAACTTCCGGATTACTCTCGAGCCTTTAAATGGGAATATTGCCTCATCTCAATTTGAGTCCATAAAGTGTGTTTTCCTCTCCACTGTGGACGGATGTTAGGGAACATTCTAAGTCGCATAAAGGGAGTCAAGTACCCTTTTGCCTTTCAATCGGGAATGTGGGATACTGCAAAGCAAATTTCCTCATCTCGCATTGAGGGGATAATTTTGTGGTGTTTCTCGAGTTTCGACGGGGACCTCAGGAACTCACTCGAGTTACTTCAGGGAAGTCAGATACTCTTTTGTGCTGGAAGGGGAACTTCTGGATTACTCTCGATCCCTTTAATGGGAATAGGCCCTCTTCTCGAGCTGAGTCCATAAAGTGTGTTCTACTCTCCACTGAGGACGGATATAGGGACCATTTTGAGTCGCATAAAGGGAGTCAAGTACCCTTTTGCCTTTCAAGCGGGCATGTGGGATTTCTCTTGAGATTCTGCAGCGCAAAATTTCCTCATCTCGCATTGAGGGGATAATTTTGTGGTGTTTCTCGAATTGTGGCGGGAAGCTGGGGGTACTTCTCGAGTTGTAAAGGGAACCTCAGGAACTCAATCGAGTTACTTCAAGGAATTCAGGTCCCCTTTTGTGCTGGAAGGGGAACTTCCGGATTACTCTCGAGCACTTTAATGGGAATAGGGGCTCTTCTCGAGTTGAGTCCTTAAAGGTTGTTCTCCTCTCCAATGGGGACGGATGCTGGGGAACTTTCTGAGTGGCATAAAGTGTGTCAAGGAACCTTTTGCCTTTCAAGCGGGATTGTGGGATTTATTTTGAGATTCTGCAGCGCAAAATTACCTCATCACTCATTGAGGGGATAAATTTGTGGTGTTTCTCGAATTGCGGCGGGAAGCTGGGGTAATTCTGGAGTTGCGACGGGGACGTCAAGAACTCACTCGAGTTACTTCAGGGAATCAGGTCCCCTTTTGCACCTGAAATGGAACTTCCGGATTACTCTCAAGCCCTTTAATGGGAATATTGCCTCTTCTAGATTTGAGTATATAAAGTGTGTTCTCCTCTCCACTGACGGCGGATGTTAGGGATCATTCTGAGTTGCTTAAAGGGAGTCAAGTACCCTTTTGCCTTTCAAGTGGGAATGTGGGATTTCCCTTGAGATTCTGCAGCGCAAAATTTCCTCATCGTGCATTGAGGGGATAATTTTGTGGTGTTTCTCGAATTGTGGCGGGAAGCTGGGGGTACTTCTCGAGTTGTGACGGAGACCTCAGGAACTCACTCGAGTTACTTCAGGGAAGTCAGGTCCCCTTTTGTGCTGGAAGGGGAACTTCCGGATTACTCTCGAGAACTTTAATGGGAACAGGGCCTGTTCTCGACTTGAGTCCATTAAGTGTGTTCTCCTCTCCAATGGGGACAGATGATAGGGAACTTTCTGAGTGGCATAAAGTGTGTCAAGTATCCTTTTGCCTTTCAAGCTGGAATGTGGTATTTCTCTTGAGATTCTGCAGCGCAAATTTACCTCATCTCGCATTGAGGGTATAATTTTCTGATGTTTCTCAAGTTGCGGCGGGAATCAGTAGGTACTTCTTGAGTTATGACGGGAACCTCAGGAAATCCCTCAGGTTGCTTCAGGGAAGTCAAGTCCCTTTTTGTGTTGGAAGGGGAACTTCCAGATTAATCGCGAGCCGTTAAATGGGAATATTGCCTGTTCTCAATTTGAGTCCATAAAGTGTGTTCTCCTCTCCACTGTGGACAGATGTTAGGGAACATTCTGAGTCGCATAAAGGGACTCAAGTTCCCTTTTGCCTTTCAAGTGGGAATGTGGGATTTCTCTTGAGATTCTGTATCGCAAAATCTCCTCATCTCGTATTGAGGGGATAATTTTGTGGTGTTTCTCGAGTTGCGACGGGGACCTCAGGAACTCACTTGAGTTACTTCGGGGAAGTCTGGTCCCCTTTTGTACTGGTAGGGGAACTTCCAGATTACTCTCTAGGCCTTTAATGGGAATAGGGCTTCTTCTCGAGTTGAGTCCATATAGTGTGTTCTCCTCTCCAATGGGGACGGATTTTATAGAATTTTCTGAGTGGCAATAAGTGTATCAAGTACCCTTTTGTCTTTCAAGCGGGCATGTGGGATTTCTCTTGAGATTCCGCAGCGCAAAATTATCTCATCTCGCATTGACGGGATAATTTTGTGGTTTTCTCGAGTTGCGGCGGGACGCAGAGGGTAATTCTCGAGTTGTGACGGGGACCTCAGGAACTCACTCGGGTTGCTTCAGGGAAGTCAAGTCCCCTTTTGTGTTGGAAGGGGAACTTCCGGATTACTCTCGAGCCTTTAAATGGGAATATTGCCTCTTCTCGATTTGAGTCCATAAAGTGTGTTCTCCTCTCCACTGAGGACTAATGCTAGGGAACATTCTGAGTCGCATAAAGGGAGTCAAGTACCCTTTTGCCTTTCAAGCGGGCATGTGAGATTTCTCTTGAGATTCTGCGGCGCAAAATTTCCTCATCTCCCATTGAGGGGATAATTCTGTGGTGTTTCTCGAATTATGGCCGGAAGCTGGCGTATTTCTCGAGTTATGACGGGGACCTCAGGAACTCACTCGAATTACCTCAGGGAAGTCAGGTCCCCTTTTGTGCTGGAAGGGGAATTTCCAGATTACTATTAAGCCCTTTAAGGGGAATATTGTCTCTTCCCATTTTGAGTCCATAAAGTGTGTTCTCCTCTCCACTGAGGACGGATGTTAGGGAACATTCTGAGTCGCATAAAGGGAGTCAAGTACCCTTTTCCCTTTCAAGCGGGAATGTGGGATTTCTCTTGAGATTCTGCAGCGCAAAATTCCCTCATCTCGCATTGAGGTGATAATCTTGTGGTGTTTCTCGAGTTGAGACGGGGACCTCAGGAGGGCCGAGCACGGGGCTGATCTAAGAAAGTGGAAACTCAGTCTCAGCCTCCCTCAGAAATGTCACCACAGGTGTTGTTTTCTCAACACAACACAGGCTGTAAGGCCCAATGCATCAGCCCCGACCTACACCCAAGTTGACTAAGAAATCTCCACTACCCCCTAGCAGAAACCCGCTGCTCCCAATTCAACGTTTCCTGTCTTTCCCTGGGCCCTCCAGGAACACATCTGATGAGTCTCTGGCCAGGGTTCCAGAGGCGGCTGAAGACAGCGGGGGCTACTGATGGAGCAGGCCAGCTGTCTAAATCCTCTGATTCTAGGAGCCCTGGACACCTGCTGCACTGCAACTTCAAAAGCCATGAAAACAACCCAGTTACACAGGTTATGCCCTGCCTATCTCACGCGGTTTGTAACAGGTCATCTCCCATATATTATATTCCCAACACCTCTTTCTAGGATTGTTTCTAAAAATGTCTACATCACCATGTGCATCTGTCAGGGAAATGTTGGATTTATAATGAGAATGGAAAATAAAAATACAAGCAGTTAGACTCTTCAATCGACTGAAAGCTAAGCTACACTTAAGATTTGTAAAAATGAACTGCATCCTCCTTGGAAGAAAACTGCTGTTTAAAAAAGGAGAGAGTCACTGGGTTCCCCCCACCTCTGGTTAAGCGTATGATTGAGTTTTGGGAAGAGATGATGCAGCTTCCCCATAAGCCTCCTCACCGAAAGTGCCCAGCTTAGCACCGGCTTTACCTAAGTGTACTTTGCTCTGTGAGTGCAAGTGAGAGCAAAGCTTATAAATCTACTTATGGGAAGGGCTAATAACAGGGAACAAATGGCACCAAAGAGACCCTCCAGGCCCGTTCCCACAGGGTGAGTGCACACTCCCTCTGGGAACCCCCAGTGTGGCCGGCGCAGCCAACCAGGGAGAAAGGAGCCGCTGAGATGCCCCTCTCACGGACAGGACACTGCGGGGTGGGGGTGGGGGGAGCACAGGGCGTCTCCTGAGCCACAGAGCCCGGCCCCGGCACAGGCTCTCTGGCCATCGGTCTTGCCATCAAGTGGGGACACAGCGGCCCTGAGCACCCAGCCTGAAGTAGCAGCGTTCTCTGGCAGAGAGGCTGTCAGAAGGAAACCAGAGCTGGGTCTAAAAGGACAACTGCCAGGCCGGTGTATTCACGGCCTGGCCGAACTCGGGGCAGGACCTCTCCCGGCCTCAGCTTCTTCCTCCGCCCCATTGACTGACAGCATGCAAGGGGCTGACTGCGGTGAGGACGGGGGAGGACAGGAAGGTGGACGCTGTTGTCGCTGAAAATGGCCTCGGAGTCCTCCCAGTGCGGCGAGCCCTTGAGGGGCAACTGGTGCAGCCTGAGAGAGCAATCCTACCATTTCACGAAAGAGCTCTTGAAAGCTGCCAGCCACACACACATCTCTACAAGCATGGGTGTCAATCTAATGCTCTGAGAACACACACGCGTCTCAGCTTTATTAGTTGGAAGAGTATGCTAGTATTCAACCAGACAAGAACTTGAAAAAAAACACCACCATGACGGTTAAACGTTTATGAACAGATGTTGGGATTCACTGTGGAGCACTGACCCTTGGGAATGCAATGGCACTAAGGAGCCCTGTCACCTGGGAAGCAGGCCATTCCAGCTCATCACCATTCTAGCCCAGGGCTGCGCACACCGCCCTACCTGTCACCTGCCATCCGGCTGCATCTTCTCTGGCTGCCCCGAGGGCGAGGGAAGAGAGGACGGGACCCGGAAGTTTGCGGGCAGAACCTCTGCGCGCTCAGCAGCTGAGCCACGGACATCCTGTGGTCTGAATTTTTTCCTCCAAGAAGGTGCCCTCCTAAAGCTTTTATCATCGTCCTTGGAAATTACAGGACAGAAAACAAGACATTTGAAAACAAAGGGCAAAAACAAAAAGCCACCAGCCCTTTAAAACGGCTGAGTTTGCTACTGCACTTTTGTCCACGTGTATTTGACCCTGTTTGTGATGAACATGTGACTGATTTGCCCAAACTGGGAACAGAGGAGCGTGGCACAGGGTAGGGTAACACACGTACCAGGACCCTGACTGGACCCTAACTGGACTGTCCTGGCTACCCGGGTGGACATTCCTCCTGACAGTTAGCAGGTTTCCCTTCTCATCTTGGAGAAACTGCCTCTTGCTCTATAATTCAACACACTGTCATTTGCCATGGAAACATTTTCAAGCTATAACCAGTTCCGTCTCACGCTGGGACAGAGCCAACGGATGCTTTTTCAGGTGTCTGATTCTCCTTGTCAAACTCGTCTCCTTACTTCCAATGAAGAGAAGAACTATAGTGTGGGAGTGAACGAGTGTGTCAGGGGAAATCAATGTTTTGTATGTTTTCAATACACTTATGAAAGAGTCCCCCAAAGTACACGGGCCCTAGAATAGGGTAAGGTCATCCAGTTGCTCCCCAAAACACAACTCCTAAGTTCCTAAGTGGAACCAATGTTTTATTATAAAATATTTTTGATGGGGGCTAAAATTTAAATAGGTTTTCTTATGACACAAATGAACACAATCACAGCTAGAAGAGCCTTCAAATGGGCCATCTCCCCCACCATATTTTTATCTTTACTTTCCTTCTTAGTGAAAACTGGAGATGAAAATGGCACTTACATGCACAGGGCTCTAGTAAGGATTAAATGAAGGAACCTATGAAGGTACCTGGACTCGTTCAATAAGTTTTGTTATTGCTGCTGTTACCAGTGATCTATTTTCTGAACATTCGGGGAGGTCTTACCCTGGGTTTAATGGGTAATATCTGTTTTGAAAATTTATTTTATTTACTTTTGGCTGTGATGGGTCTTTGGTGCTATGTGCAGACTTTCTCCAGTTATCATGGGCGGGCTTCACGATGTGGTGGCTTCTCTTGTTGTGGAGCCCAGGCTCGAGGGCACGAGGGCTTGTCTGCCTTGTGGCGTATGGGAGCTTCCCAGGCCAGAGATTGAACTGATGGCCCCTGCATTAGCAGGCGGATGATTCTGACCTACTGGACCACCAGGGACACCCTGTAGCTAACACCTTATTTAAAATCGCTTCCTTGAACTCCAGCGCTTAGAGGCATGTGCACACAGCAAGGCGGTCCCCCAGGGAGACCCTGCATGGACAGCCTGCACCCACTTTGACCTCCCCACCTGCCTTGTAACTGAAATGCCTCCACCTTGCTCCCTCCCCAGCTAAGAACTCCCACTCCATCTTCAAGGCCACTCCCTCCAGCCTGGGCACAGGACCACGATGCCTCCTCAAGTCCTTTGACGAGAGGCCAGAGCAGTGTTCTTCACACTTAAATGCGTGCACAGCAGGTCTTGTCTTCTCGACTCTGGAGTTATCTGCAGCATGCAGCAGCATTTGTGAGTAGAACAGGACACGTGGCACAGTTAACAGGGAAATCTCTGGAGCCATGGGGAAATGCTCTCACCTCAAGACACATAACCTGCGGACCGATGTGAGCCCAAGGACAGAGCACAAGTTTTCCGGCCACAGAGGTCGATCTCAAACACACTCCTTTATATCCCTCTCTCCTCTGTGATGATGCAAGGTGTTTTTCTCCACGGAAAGCATGTCCTGAATTTTTCTTTCTAATAGGAAATCACTGAGGCTGCTTATACACCAGGAAGCAAGAAATAGGACTGCACTAGCCTTTCAGTTCATTCTGGCTTTCTTCTCTTTTCCTTTCCAGTTCTTTTCGGTCATAACTCAACCTTCGCAGGCACATAATTCCACACTGGAAACTGTTTCTGTTTCCAAGAGAAAGAGAATAAATTTAGAGCTGCCACAGGCCATCCTCTCTCAGCCAGCCAGGAAGAACTACTCGCACTGACTGGCCTGTGAAGGCCCAGGCGTGCTCAGCTGCCCACGAAGGTCTTTCCTGGTCCAGGGGCCCAGCAGCCGCGCCTGCACAAGGCTCCGTGAAGTCGCTAAGGTACCGCGGGAGCCCCAGGTTGGGCAGCCACTCGTTGCCAGTCCACTCGTGGTTCATGCCTCAGGCCGTGAGGGTCTGCTTTTAATAACTAAGAATGATTAATTCAGGAAAAAATAAAAAAAAAAAAACCCAAGGAAGCAGTCACAAGGGCCATTTATCATCTTGAAAATGGATTTTTAAACAATTACATATTCTCAAAGGCTAAGCTAAAGACAACATTATTGCTCATAACTTCAAAATAATTTTATCTTTTATCTGTTACCTTTTAAATTCGCTGGCAAAATTTTATGCAAAGAAATTATACCATTAAAAGTCTGACTCATCTGTGCCAATAAAATTAACCTATCTGCCAAACCATAAGTGCAGTTGTGTGGTAGTTTGAGCTTTCTTTGGTATTCCTTTCTTTGGGATTGGAATGAAGACTGACCTTTTCCAGTCCTGTGGCCACTGCTGAGTTTTCCAAATTTGCTGGCATATTGAGTGCAGCACTTTCACAACATCATCTTTCAGGATCTGAAATAGCTCAACTGGAATTCCATCACCTCCACAAGCTTTGTTCGTAGTGATGCTTTCTAAGGCCCACTTGACTTCACATTCCAAGATGTCTGGCTCTAGGTCAGTGATCACGTTATCGTGACTATCTTGGTCGTGAAGATCTTTTTTGTACAGTTCTTCTGTGTATTCTTGCCACCTCTACTTAATATCTTCTGCTTCTGTTAGGTCCATACCATTTCTGTCCTTTATCGAGCCCATCTTTGCATGAAATGTTCCCTTGGTATCTCTAATTTTCCTGAAGAGATCTCTTGTCTTTCCCATTCTGTTGTTTTCCTCTATTTCTTTGCATTGATCGCTGAGGAAGGCTTTCTTATCTCTCCTTGCTATTCTTTGGAACTCTGCATTCAGATGCTTATATCTATCCTTTTCGCTTCTCTTCTTTTCACAGCTATTTGTAAGGCCTCTTCAGATAGCCATTTTGCTTTTTTGCATTTCTTTTCCATGGGGATGGTCTTGGTCCCTGTCTCCTGCACAATATCATGAACCTCCATCCATAGTTCATCAGGCACTCTGTCTATCAGATCTAGTCCCTTAAATCTATTTTTCACTTCCACTGTATTTGATTTAGGTCATATCTGAATGGTCTAGTGGTTTTCCCTACTTTCTTCAATTTCAGTCTGAATTTGGTAATAAGGAATTCATGACCTGAGCCGCAGTCAGCTCCTGGTCTTGTTTTTGCAAACTGTATACAGCTTCTCCATCTTTGGCTGCAAAGAATATAATCAATCTGATTTTGCTGTTGACCGTCTGGCGATGTCCATGTGTAGAGTCTTCTCTTGTGTTTTTAAAAGAGGGTGTTTGTTATGACCAGTGAGTTCTCTTGGCAAAACTCTATTAGCCTTTGCCCTGCTTCATTCCGTGCTCCAAGGCCAAATTTGCCTGTTACTCCAGGTGTTTCTTAACTTCCTACTTTTGCATTCCAGTCCCTTATAATGAAAAGGACATCATTTTTTGGGTGCTAGTTCTAAAAGGTCTTGTAAGTGTTCATTGAACCATTCAACTTCGGCTTCTTCAGCATTACTGGTTGGGGCGTAGGCTTGGATTACTTGTAATATTGAATGGTTTTCCTTGGAAACGAACAGAGATCATTCTGTCGTTTTTGAGTTTGCATCCAAGTACTGCCTTTCGGACTCTTTTGTTGACCATGATGGCTACTCCATTTCTTCTAAGGGATTCCTGCCCACAGTAGTAGATATAATGGGCATCTGAGTTAAATTCACCCATTCCAGTCCATTTAAGTTCACTGATTCCTGGAATGTCTACGTTCACTCTTGCCATCTCCTGTTTGACCAGTTCCAATTTGCCTTGATTCATGGACCTAACATTCCAGGTTCCTATGCAATATTCCTCTTTACAGCATCGGACCTTGCTTCTATCACCAGTCACATCCACAACTGGGTACTGGTTTTGCTTTGGCTCCATCCATTCTTTCTGGAGTTATTTCTCCACTGATCTCCAGTAGCATACTGGACACCTACCGACCTGGGGAATTCCTCATTCAGTATCCTATCATTTTGCCTTTTGATACTGTTCATGGGGTTCTCAAGGCAAGTATACTGAAGTGGTTTGTCATTCCCTTCTCCCGTGGACCACATTCTGTCAGAACCGCACAACTGCACTCATCTCACACACTAGTAAAGTCATGCTCAAAATTCTCCAAGCCAGGCTTCAGCAATACGTGAACCGTGAACTTCCAGACGTTCAAGCTGGTTTTAGAAAAAGCAGAGGAACCAGAGATCAAATTGCCAACATCCGCTGGATCATGGAAAAAGCAAGAGAGTTCCAGAAAAACGTCTATTTCTGCTTCATTGACTATGCCAAAGCCTTTGACTGTGTGGATCACAATAAACTGTGGAAAATTCTGAAAGAGATGGGAATACCAAAACACCTGAACTGCCTCTTGAGAAACCTGTGTGCAGGTCAGGAAGCAACAGTTAGAACTGGGCATGGAACAACAGACTGGTTCCAAATAGGAAAAGGAGTACATCAAGGCTGTATATTGTCACCCTGCTTATTTATTGTTCTATTCCTTTGTTTGTTGTGGTTTTTTTAGATTCTACATATAAGGATATGATACTGTGTTTATCTTTCTCTGACTTACTTCACTTAGCATGTTATGTTGCTGTGAAAGTCACTCAGTCCTGTCCTACTCTTTGCAACCCCATGGATACAGTCCGTGGAATCCTCCAGGCCAGAATACTAAAATGGGTAGCCTTTCCCTTCTACAGGGGATCTTCCCAACCCAGGGATCAAACCTAGGTCTCCTGAATTGTGGGCAGATTCTTTACCAGCTGAGCCACAAGGGAAGCCCAAGAATACTGGAGTGGGTAGCCTATCCCTTCTCCAGCGGATCTTCCCAGCCCAGGAATTGAACCAGGTCTCCTGCATTGCAGACGGATTCTTTACCAACCGAACTAGCAGGGAATCACTTAGCATAATGCCCTCCAAGTCCAACCAGGTGGCTGCAAACGGCAATATTTCATCCTTTTTATGGCTGAGTAGTATTCCATTGTGTCTGGTGTCCTCTTAAACAGGTTTCATCCTCACATTGCCCAGGACCAGTCCCCTCCCTGCCAATGCCACGCACTGAGGCCAGGTTATCTCTTCACTCCCTCCATTCCTCGCTCTTTGCCATTAAACTAAAGACAGGCCCATCCCATTTGGGCTCATTATCCCCCAGGAGACTGGGGAGATGTGTTTTGGACCCTCAAGGTCACTTTGTCCCTTTACCCCCTGGGATTTGGGTCCAGGCTGCTTTCAGGGTCTCCCTACCCCATGAGTGCAGCATCACTTAGGTATGTACGTGTGGGTAAAGGAATAGTTTGGTGGGGGGGTTCCCTAGGCCACCATTTTTCAGCTCGTTTCTTCGGAAGAGCTGCCTTTACAGGCAACCCAAGCTATTCCTCACTCTGAAACTTTACCTCGTTTCCATTTTAGAAACTGAGGGGAAACACAGAAGACTGTTGAAATAAAGCTAGACTTAACTGGGTGGAATGGGGACATTTGCTTTGCTTGTCTGAGGAGTCACTGGGCAGCTCAGAGGAATGCAGTGACAGTGGTTCTCAGGGACCAGGGGGTCCCTTATTCCACTCTTTGGGGGTGAGAGTGCTGCTGGAGATGGCACTGAATAAGACGACCGGCCCTTCCCTTGCCACCCAAGCACCTTGGTGATCCCGAGGCCATCGCTGTGCACACCCGCATTTCTGTCCAGGTTGGTCGCATAACATGACGGCCCCAATCACTGCATCCCCTAACTGCAAGGCCCTTGATCTGAAACCCCTCCCCTGCTGCCCCCATAATTCAATCTTGGTGTGACATTGTTGTCACCCCCTTGCACCTCCTACAAGGGTCATGAAGTTTCAGAATCAAAAAATAACCGAAAAATACAGTGATATTTTTAAAAGTGTTTCAGGTCAGGAAAACTTTTCTTCCAGCAAAATCTTACACAGGAGGCCCACAATCTAAAACAAGGGGAAAATGGCAGATGGGGGTCTTACCCCCATGACTCGGCTCCCACAGGAAGCTGTGTGTGACCTGCAGGCGCCCGCCTTGCTCACAGATGAGGATACATGGGGGTGACAGGTGCACAGCCAGCAGAGGCTGGGAGGGGTGGATCCGGGAGTCCCAGCTCCCTGGCCATTGTCCGTGGGGCTCGGTGTGGGCATTCTGCTCTCTTGGCAGGGCGTGGGTTCAGTGGGGATCAGGCAGGATGGGGTCACTGGGAGGGACAGGAACTGCATTCCCAATCCTATTGGGATTGTTTCCCCTAATATCCCTTCTCCCCAGGGATGCTGTGTGCTCGCTGAGATCTGGATTTTGCTGCTCTTCCATCCAGAGTTCAAAGTCATCAGCCATTCCTTTGGGGGTGGGGTGGCAATTGTCGTGGTCTATGCGCAGGTTGGAAAAGAATTTCCAAACACGGGGCAGAATGAGAGGAGAAGAGAGTTTACTAGAGCAGGAGATGCTGTTAGGCCAGTGGGCTGGCTCAAGACAGGGACAGCGCCTTTCGTGGGCTGGTAGCCAATTTTTATAGCCTCAAGAGAAAGAAACTTCCTGCTAGAAGGGTGGTGTTAGGTGATTGGTTAGGATGCTGTAGGACGGGTATTTTTGTCTAATGTGGGGTCAGGGAGCTGGCCAGTTTAGAGCAGGGGGGCTCGTGATAACACAGCTTCCCTGGTGGCTCAGACGGTAAAGAATCTGCCTGCAGTGCAGGAGACGTGGATCTGATCCCTGGGTCAGGGAGGATCCCCTGGAGAAGGGAATGGAAACCCACTCCAGTATTCTGGCCTGGAGGATTCCATGGACAGGGGAGCCTGGCGGGCTAGAGCCATGGGGTGACTTTGGTAAAGGACTCCACGGGGATGAGAGAAAAGGAGGCAGGGTGATCGGTGATGAAGGAGGAGAGAAAGAGGAGCCCGGGGATTAGCCTGAGAGGGAGGCCAGAGGACTGAGCTTTTTCTACAGCCCTCTGTCTGAATTCTGGGGTGCTCTCCTTCCTTCCCTCCTGCACCCCCTAGGGTTCCAGAGGCAGCCAGCACCCCTCATCTTTAACAAGCACCCTGATCTCAGCTTTGCTCCCCTCTTTCTCCTCAGGAGGACCTTACTACCCTGCCGAGTGCTGCCTCACCTATATGAGCCGGGCAGTCCCCCGGCAGCGTGTTTCAAGCTATTATGAGACCAGCAGCCAGTGCTCCAAGCCTGGGATCGTGTAGGTGGCACCCACACACCGCCCTGGGGGAGGGGGAGCCCGTAGGGCTGGGACGGGGGAGAATGCAGGATGGGTGCTCCCCAGAGTGCTCTCAGGTGTGTCCATAGAGAGAAGCAGCACAAGGTGGGGTGGGGGAAAGCAGACTTGGGGCTCTGGGGCCACTGGGGGGCCTGCTGGGGCCAGGAGGAAGCTGGGCCCATGGATAAGGGTGTGGGGGGGAGGGGAAAGGGGGCAAGGGACACTTCCTGGGTAGGGCAAGGAGACTGGATGGGTCTAAGGGGCCCTGAGGGGCTGGAGGGTGTATCTCAGAAAAGACGCTGGTCCTGGGCTGCCTCTAACTAAGGAAGGGGAACCAGTCTGGGCAGGATGAGGAATCTGTGAAGAAGAAAGGACTGGCTCTCGCTTCCTGGCTCCCGGAGCCTCAGTTGGTCATCCTTCTCCCCTCTTGTTCCACAGCTTCATCACCAAGACGGGCCATTACATCTGTGCCAACCCCCGTGATGGCTGGGTCCGGGACTATATCAAGGAACTGGAGGAGTGACCCAGAAGTAATGGAGGACACAGCTCGGGATTTAAAGAGAGCGGGTTGAACCACACTCCCCTTCTCCCAACTCAGCCCTAGTAGCCTCCTGGGAGCTGCCCTGAATTGAATTAAAGACCAGTCAGGCCCTTCCCTGCCCTCATTCATTTCTACTAAATATCCCCACTGGCAGCGGACTTGAGGACACTGGTGAGCCCAGCCACGCGTGCTCTGGCAGGGCAGCTCAGGGTGCTGCCCTCAGCCTCATGCTTCACTCTGCAGAAGTTTGGCCAGACCCTGGTGCAAAAAGAAATGGGTCAGGTCTGCCATGGAGGTAGAGACAAACTGAGCAGGAAGTGAGGAAGACATGCTGTGTAAAGGCTACCTTGAGACAGCAGTGACCACAATAAAGCAGATACTATTTTTATAGCACATCCATAGTCCAGACACTCTGCTAAAGGCGTCTATGTGCATTCATCTATTTAAGCTTCACAAGGAAAGCTTGATTTTGCAGCTAAATCTTCATAAACGCCTCTCTGTAACAGTCAAATTCTATACATAGTCTTCATTGTATGCTTTTCCCAAGGCCTTTGTCCCCTGCTGGCTAAGAAAGGAATGATTGATGGACAAATTTTATCCACTTCTTCCCCATCCACATACACACATCAGGTTGCACTATATTGTTTTATTCATTTTTGTGTACTGCACAAGGCATAGCAAAAAGTCTGGCCCACATCAGGTGCTCAGGAAGTGAATGGATGAGTGGTAGATGCATGGTTGGGTGGTGGATGAACGGGTAGATGGATGAATGCATAGATGAATGAATGGATGGTGCATAGATGGATGGGTGGATGGATAGATGCATAGATGGGCGGGTGGATAAATGGATGACTAGATCAGTGAATGGATGGATGGGTGGATAGTGCATGGTGGATGACTGAGTCGATGGATGCATAAATGGATGGATGGATAGATGGATGGATGGATGGATAGTGGATGGTGGATGAATGGGTGGATGGATGCATAAATGGATAGGTGGACAGATGGGTGGATGGATGGATAGTGGATGAATGGGTGGATGGATGCATAAATGGATGGATGGGTGGATGGATGGATGGGTAGTGGGTTGTGGATGAATGGGTGGATGGATGGATAGATGGGTGGACAGATGGGGGGATGGATGGATGGATAGTGGATGGTGGATTAATGGGCGGATGGATGCATAAATGGATGGATGAGTGGATAGATGGATGGATGGATAGTGGATGGTGGATGAATGGGCGGTTGGATGCATAAATGGATGGATGGATAGATGGGTGGATGGATAGTGAATGGTGGATGAATGGGTGGATGGATGAGTGCATAGATGGGTGGATGAATGGATGGTGGATGGGTGGATAGACGGAATGAGAAAGGAACCAAGAGGAAGCTTATGCTCCAGCTGACCCCAAAGGCTCTCAGACCGCTCTTCTCGGTTCAAGGAGCTCTGCATACACGGAGGAAGAGCACACCCAGTGTAGGCACTGTGACCACACTCCCTGGTCTCCAGCCCTCCACAAAGACCAGGAGGGGGCCTGGAGCAAAGGCACAGCAGGCTTCCTCATACCTCCTCTCCTCCACAAACAGAGGTTAAGGGGGTATCTCATATACCTACCCCTCTACCCTCATAAAAAGCCACAGCCTTACCACCACTAACTGCCTTGAACCCACCAGGGCTAATTGCATTGCCTGTTTTTCCCTATTTTATAAGCAGTCTTGCCAAACAGCAAGACCCACAAGGAGTTTTGACGTCCTTGTTTCCCCACGCACCGCCCCCCTCCCCCGACAACTCCCATCTCTTGAAACATTCCCTCATGCCTCTAGAGGTCAGTCCATCAAAGATCAAATCCTCTCACTTCTCTGAAAGCTGCCTTCAGCCTGGAACAGGGTTCTGAGGCAGTTTGAAAAGAGAAGATACTGATTGGCAGGTCCGTGTGCCCACGCTAAGTCATTTTGTAGCCCACCAAGCCCCTCTACTGGAGTGGGTTGCCATGCCCTCCTCCAGGGTATCTTCCCGACCCAGGGATCAAACCTGCATCTTCTGCAACTCCTGCACTGCGGGCGGATTCTTTATCATTGAGCCACCAGGGAAGCCCGAGGGGTCAGGTCCAGCTTTAGCCAAAGCCAAGGGTAGAAGCTGGAACTCTGGAACCCAGAAGCAGGTTGTCAGGTTCACCGTGTTGCACGGCCCTCTGCCAGCCATGATTGGCCGCGGTGGAAGATTGGATTAACCCACACTGAGGGCACCCAGGCTTTCCAGGTGGCGCTAGGGGTAAAGAACTCACCTGCCAATGCCGGAGACCTCAGAGAAGGTGGTTTGATCCCTGGGTTAGAAAGATCCCCTGGAACAGGATATGGCAACCCACTCCCGTATTCTCGCCTGGTGGGCTACAGTCCATGGGGTCGCAAATAGTTGGACATGACTGAAGAGACTTTACCCGCACGCACGAGGGCACCCAGGAGGGATCAGCCGATTAGACCTGAAACTGGTTCCCAGTCCAAGGTCCAAAGAGGTAAATGAGAGCATCGACAAATGAGACAAACATTTCAACAAACAGGGACCCAAAGATCTGACACTTTAGGAACTGGGGGAAGAGTCTTAGTGGCATAATCCGCAACAAGCACGTGTGAGTTCCACCGTGTTGTCCTTGGACGGGGGCTGCGGGAGCATTCTCTTCCGAGGCCACTGAACCCGACCCTTGCCTCAGTCTGTGCTCTCGCTAACCCTGCTTTCCGTTTGCCTCCCGAAGACTGGGCACCTGGGGAAAAGGTCGGTTCAACTCTCCGTCTTCTTTCCCAAAGTAGAGATAAGGGCAGGGAACATGATGAAGCCACACAGATTCTGTTTTCAGGACTACCTATCTGGCTCCGTGGTGAGGAATCCACCTGCCAATGCAGGAGACGTAGGTTCAATCCCTGGGTCAAAAATCTCCACTGGAGGAGGGCATGGCAACCCACCCCAGTATTCTGGCCTGAAGAATCCCACAGAGGAGCCTGGTGGGTTACAGTCCAAGGGGCCACAAAGAGTCAAGTCGACTTAGCAACTAAACGCATCTGCCTCCTACCCATGTGAGATTTATTTAGCCTCTCTAAGCCTCAGGGGCCTCATCTGCAAAATGGGAATAAAGTCTCTTCTCCCCTCTGTGAAGTTTAAGTAAAATAGGGCCTGAAGTGTGCTGACACCCAGCACGTGTTCTCCACACTTTCCCTTTCTCTTTTCCTTCAGGCAGATGCAAATATTAGCAAACAACTGTGCACCAGACCCCGCCCTCCAGTGACCCCTTTTCAGCGTCTCTCCTCCCCCACCCACTCTGAAGTGGTCAGCATCCAGAGAGCTGAGGGCCCCGCGTGGACGACCAGCAAGGAAGGAGACTGTGTCCGCCCAGCCTCCCCTGGAGCCTGACTGCCCACCGAGAGGATGAAGGTCTCCATGGCTGCCCTCTTTCTCCTCATCCTCACCATCACTTCTGCTGTTCACAGTCAGCCAAGTGAGTCCACCTGTCCCTGGAGGGCGGCACCGAGGAAAGGGAACAGGGAGCGAGCAGCGAGGTGATGCCAAGAGTGCTCTCAGGTCTCCGTCATCAGCCCCAGGTCCCCTCCCCTCCTGCACTCAGAGCTGCTGCGCACCAGCCCCTTGTAAGCAGAGCTGAGCTGTGGTCCATATCCGCTGGGGTTGGGCTGTTTCAGGAAGCTGAGTCGAAGTCACATCAGGAGTCCTGCGGACACAGCAGGAATGATCATTTAGGAGGAAGAGCCAAGGAAGGAGCGAAAGGGACAATCATAAACGTATGTGATGAGGAGGAAGGTGAGCCAAGTGGGTGGGAAAAGCCATTCTCTGGCAGGGTAGGACCAAGGGAGTCAGGGAGGCCGGCGGAGGGACATTTGGGGCTAAGCCCAAGACAGGGAGTCTGAAGCTAGACACCCCTTGCGGGCAGAGTCTGTTGTAGATTTCTGGGACTATCATGGAAGCCAAAAGACGCCCCAGTGGGATGCCCACATGTGCCATTTGAGGGTTTCTGGACCCCTGTCTCCATCTCCCAGTTCAGTTCAGTTCAGTTCAGTTCAGTCGCTCAGTCGTGTCCGACTCTCCGCGACCCCATGAATCACAGCACGCCAGGCCTCCCTGTCCATCACCAACTCCCGGAGTACACTCAAACTCATGTCCACAGACTCGGTGACGCCATCCAGCCATCTCATTCTCCGTCGTCCCCTTCTCCTCCCGCCCCCAACCTTTCCCAGTATCAGAGTCTTTTCCAGTGAGTCAACTCGTCGCATGAGGTGGCCAAAGTATTGCAGTTTCAGCTTTAGCATCAGTCCCTCCAATGAACATCCAGGATTGATCTCCTTTAGAATGGACTGGTTGGATCTCCTTGCAGTACAAGGGACTCTCAAGAGTCTTCTCCAACACCACAGTTCAAAAGCATCGATTCTTCGGGGATCAGCCTTCTTCACAGTCCAACTCTCACATCCATACATGACCACGGGAAAAACCATTGCCTTGACTAGACGGACCTTTGTTGGCAAAGTAATGTCTCTGCTTTTTAATATACTATCAAGGTTGGTCATAACTTTCCTTCCAAGGAGTAAGCGTCTTTTAATTTCATGGCTGCAATCAGCATCTGCAGTGATTTTGGAGCCCAAAAAAACAAAGTCTGACACTGTTTCCACTGTTTTTCCATCTATTTCCCATGAAGTGATGGGACCAGATGCCATGATCTTTGTTTTCTGAATGTTGAGCTTCAAGCCAACCTTTTCACTCTCCTCTTTCAGTTTCATCAAGAGGCTTTTGAGTTCCTCTTCACTTTCTGCCATAAGGGTAGTGTCCTCTGCATATCTGAGGTTATTGATATTTCTCCCAGCAATCTTGATTCCAGCTTGTGCTTCTTCCAGCCCAGCGTTCCTCATGATGTACTCTGCATATAAGTTAAATAAGCAAGGTGACAATATACAACCTTGACGTACACCTTTTCCTATTTGGAACCAGTCTGTTGTTCCATGTCCAGTTCTAACAGTTGCTTCCTGACCTGCATACAGGTTTCTCAAGAGGCAGGTCAGGTGATCTGGGATTCCCATCTCTTTCAGAATGTTCCACAGTTTATTGTGATCCACACAGTCAAAGGCTTTGGCATAGTCAATAAAGCAGAAATAGATGTTTTTCTGAAACTCTCTTGCTTTCTCCATGATCCAGCGGATGTTGGCAATTTGATCTCTGGTGCCTCTGCCTTTTCTAAAACCTGCTTGAACATCTGGGAGTTCACGGTTTACATACTGCTGAAGCCTGGCTTGGAGAATTTTGAGCATGACTTTACTAGCGTGTGAGATGAGTGCAATTGTGCGGTAGTTTGAGCATTCTTTGGCATTGCCTTTCTTTGGGATTGGAATGAAGACTGACCTCTTCCAGTCCTGTGGCCACTGCTGAGTTTTCCAAATCTGCTGGCATATTGAGTGCAGCACTTTCACAGCATCATCTTTCAAGACTTGAAATAGCTCAACTGGAATTCCATCACCTCCACTAGCTTTGTTAGTAGTGATGCTTTCTAAGGCCCCCTTGACTTCACATTCCAAGATGTCTGGCTCTAGGTCAGTGATCACATTATCGTGACTATCTTGGTCGTGAAGATCTTTTTTGTACAGTTCTTCTGTGTATTCCTGCCACCTCTTCTTAATATCTTCTGCTTCTGTTAGGTCCATACCATTTCTGTCCTTTATCGAGCCCATCTTTGCATGAAATGTTCCCTTGGAATCTCTAATTTTCTTGAAGAGGTCTCTTGTTTTTCCTATTCTGTTGTTTTCCTCTATTTCTTTGCATTGATCACTGAGGAAGTCTTTCTTATCTCTCCTTGCTATTCTTTGGAACTCTGCATTCAGATGCTTATATCTTTCCTTTTCTCCTTTGTTTTTCACCTCTCTTCTTTTCACAGCTATTTGTAAGGCCTCCTCAGACAGCCATTTCACTCTTTTGCATTTCTTTTCCATGGGGATGGTCTTGGTCCCTGTCTCCTGTACAATGTCACAAACCTCCGTCCAGAGTTCATCAGGCACTCTATCAATCAGATCTAGTCCCTTAAATCTAATTCTCACTTCCACTGTATAATCATAAGGGATTTGATTGAGGTCATATCTGAATGGTCTAGTGGTTTTCCCTACTTTCTTCAATTGAAGTCTGAACTTCGCAATAAGGAGTTCATGATCTGAGCCACAGTCAGCTCCTGGTCTTGTTTTCGCTAACTGTATACAGCTTCTCCATCTTTGGTTGCAAAGAATATAATCAATCTGATTTCGGTGTTGACCATCTGGTGATGTCCATGTGTAGAGTCTTCTCTTGTGTTGTTGGAAGAGGGTGTTTGCTATGACCAGTGTATTCTCTTGACAAAACTCTATTAGCCTTTGCCCTGCTTCATTCCGTGCTCCAAGGCCAAATTTGCCAGTTACTCCAGGTGTTTCTTGACTTCCTACTTTTGCATTCCAGTCCCCTATAATGAAAAGGACATCTTTTTTGGGTGTTAGTTCTAAAAGGTTTTGTAGGTCTTCATAGAACCAATTAACTTCGGCTTCTTCAGCATTACTGGTTGGGGCTTAGGCCTGGATTACTGTAATATTGAATGGTTTGCCTTGGAAACGAACAGAAATCATCCTGTCATTTTCAAGATTGCATCCAAGTACTGCATTTCGGACTCTTTTGTTGACCATGATGGCTACTCCATTTCTTCTAAGGGATTCCTGCCCACAGTAGTAGATATGATGGTCATCTGAGTTAAATTCACCCATTCCAGTCCATTTTAATTCACTGATTCCTAGAATGTCGACGTTCACTCTTGCCATCTCTTGTTTGACCACTTCCAATTTGCCTTGATTCATGGACCTAACATTCCAGGTTCCTATGCAATATTGCTCTTTACAGCACCGGACCTTGCTTCTATCACTGGTCACATCCACAACTGGGTATTGATTTTGCTTTTGCTCCATCCCTTTATTCTTTCTATAGTTATTTCTCCACTGAGCTCCAGTAGCATACTGGGCACCTACTGACCTGGGGAACTCCTCATTCAGTATCCTATCATTTTGCCCTTTGTTACTGTTCATGGGGTTCTCAAGGCAAGTATACTGAAGTGGTTTGCCATTCCCTTCTCCAGTGGACCACATTCGGCTGTGGTCCATGTGATCAGACTGGCTAGTTTCCTGTGATTATGATTTCAGTATGTCTGCCCTCTGGTGCCCCCTAGCAATACCTACCGTCTTATTTGGGTTTCTCTTACCTTGGTCGTGGAAAATCTCTTCACAGCCGCTCCAGCAAAGTGCAGCCGCTGGGTATCTCCTCAAAGCCGCCCCTCCTGACCTTGAAGGCGGAGTAGCTCCTCTCGGCCCTCCTGCGCCCGCACAGCCACCGCCTGTTGGACGTGGGGTAGCTCCTCTCGGCCGCCGGCCCTGGCCTCAGGCGTGGGGTAGCTTCTCACGGCCGCACCTCTTTGCGTCGTTCGTTGCGCCTGGGCCGGTGTCTCTCGCGTCCCGTCTGCGCCGCCGGGGCCGGCGTCTCTCGCGTCGCAGCCTAGGGCTAAAAAATATTTGTAGAAAAGAGAAAAGGGGTTGAAGGAGATTGAAAGGCTTTGGAGCCATGAGATGGATGCATGGGCTCTGCCTCTACCAGCATTTATCAGAGTTGGTGACAGGCAAGGGACCAGAGACTCAGGCCATCTCTCAGTGCATACCTGCCTTCAATGGCCCCAGCCCTTGCTCTCTCCCTAAGGCTTCCCTTGGCGCATGGTCTGGCTGGATTCTGCCTTTGTGAACACTCGGGGGAGCGAGGGTCACACACACCGTGTAATCTGCCCACACACTCTCAGGATGCCCCTGGTCTTTGTAAACATCGCATTAGAGAACCAGGGTCACTGCGGGTAGAGGTGCCTCCTGGGGATGGGAGGGGGCAGCAGTGCCCTTCGGGAAGGTCAGGCAGGAAGAAAAATGGCCCTGCCAAAGCATGGATCAGCCAAATGGTGCCCTGGAGACGTCTCAAGCTTTGCTACCTACTGGACGCAAGTGTCAGGGATTTGCACTCTGCAGGTCTGGGGGCTGGGGAAGGTGATATCCTTGAATGATGAGCAGTCAGGGGAGCTCAAGGGAGACAGCGCTACCAGCCAACCAAGTCTGGCCTCTGGGAGTGTCAGAGAGAGGGGGAGAGAGCACTTTCCAGGCCAGTAGAGTGGCCATTACCACCATTAGCTCTTTAAAAAAAAAAGAAGTTTTTATTTTGTATTGGAGTACAGACATTAACAATGTTGTGATACTTTCAGGTGGACAGCGAAGGAACTCAGCCATCTGTATCCGTTTAAGCATTCTCCCTACCATCAGCTCGTAGTCACAAGCACCGACACTTTCCACGCCAGACTCTGAGTTAAGGGTTTTGCAAGCATTTTCTCAGCTCATCCTCACCACGATCCTAGGACATAACTTTTTTTTTTATTATTATTGATTTATGTTTATTGAAGTATAGTTGATTTACAATGTTGTTAATTCCTGTTATACAGCAAAGTGATTTGGTTGTACATATATATATGCCTTCTTTTTAAATATTGTTTCGTTATGGTGTGTCATAGGATATTTTGTTACTTGCAGAATAATTGTTTTACAATGTTGTGTTTGTTCCTGCTGGCCAATGCTGTGAATCAGCTGTATGTCTGCACACATCCTCACCCTCTTGGGCCTCGCTCCCACCCATCATCCCACCCCTCTACGTCAACACAGAGCACCTAGCTGACGCCCTAGGTTATACAGCAGCTTCCCACTAGCTATCTGTTTTACACAGGATAGCGTATATATGTCAAGGCTACTCTCTCAATTCATCCTGCCTTCTCCTTCCCCTATTGCATAGGATGGAACTTTTTTACCTTCATTTAATGGGTGAAGACATCCAAAGAGGTTAAGAAATTTGCCCGTGATTCAAGTCATTTAGTCAAGACTCTAACCCATGCTGTCAGGCCCCAAAACTTAAAACACAAGCCTTTTCCCCTTGCCCTGACTTCTCCTGTTCATCACTGTATCTCAGCCTCCCCCCCGACCTCAGCTTCTCTGGTGCCTCTAGGACAGAATCCGGGCTCCCCGACATAGTTCAGAAGGAGTGCAGACCTCCCCGCCCTCTTTAATATCCTCTTCCTACTTCTTCCTTCCCACCTTGCCCTGCGGTTCCTGGAACTGCTCTATCCTCCCAGACACGCTGAACTTCCCCCACCTCAGGCCTCCACATATTTCTTTCTTCCAGATCCCATGACCCCTCTGTCTGCCTAAGTCCTGCTCGTCCCTCAGGAATCCTCTCAGACACCACCTGCTGTGGGACTTCTTCCTCAACCACCCAGGCTGGGTTAGGCGCTCCTTGTTCTGTTCCCATAGCCCCTTGCAGCAAATTCTACTCTATCCCAGACCACATTCTCTTGTAGTGTTTATCTTTTCACTTTGCTTTTACACCCAGACTGGTCTGTAAGGCACACAAGAGTAGCGACTGTATCTTCCACATGTTCTAACCCCCATAGAGCCTGGCTTGTAATAGGAGCTCAATACGTGTTTGCCCAGTCAAGTTCATCAGCAAATGTGAATCCCCTCGTCCTTTGTACTTCATGAAGCTCAGTCTAGAGGCTGAAAGACCTATAGAAGAGTCATCTTTTTCACTTGTCTGTTACCCATCCAGCTACCATCAATCCCTGCTGACAGATGGCTTTGCCATCAGAAGAACGGACAAAATGCAAGAGATGGGAGATGGAGGTGGGCAGCCATGGGCTCCCTCTCTGCCTTCTTAACTCAGCTTTCAATGTCATTCCCTCAGAAATCCCTGAGTCGGTGAACCCTCCACCCACCCGCTGCCTGAAGTGTCATTAGAAAGTATTGCCAAGAAAACTGGTGGTGGGATACAGACAGGCCCTCAACTGTTACCTGCCAGCAATCAGGTAAGCACCGTCCTGCAGACATTTACAGGGAGCGGGAAGGGGAGCCCAAGGCTGGATCGGGGTACACGGAACCAAGTATCTGTGCTAGAACAGGGGAGTAGCAGTTAAGGGACCTGGGCTTTGACTCTCACAGGACAGGCCTGGGTTTTATTCTAGACTTTGCCACTTACAGAGGCACGTGGCTGGTTCATGTGGTCCAAGAAACGGTGGCCATAATGGAACCCGAGCCTGACAGTCTAGGTTGAATGGAGAAGGGCTGAAAGAAGAGATGATGAGGTCTAGAGGCCAGAGAGGGGGGCTTTTTGAGGGGACCCAGACAAGGGGGGGGGCTAGGGAGGTGGTACAGGGCACAAGGCAAGCCCCTGGTGAGCTAGAAGTGAGGGTGTGTGGACTGGAACCCTAACTGCTCCGGGGCCCCTGATGGTCTAACTCTGCCCCCACAGCTTCATCACCAAGAGAAAACAAGAGATCTGTACCAACGCCGACGACGACTGGGTTCAAGAGTACATCAAGGATCCCAGACGTCCTCTGCAGCCTCCCAGGAGGTTGGCCTGGGTTAACATCACCAGATGGGTGGAAGGTCAAGCCCAGATCCACAACTTGCCGTGGTGGTCAGGCCTCCAACGGAGCCCAAGTTTGACGTGGGGATGGTGTAACCCTGTGAAAACGCAGGCAACCTTGTTGTCTGAATGAAAAGAGTCACATTCAGAGAAACAGGCCAGAGATTCAAAACACTAAAGCATTTCAAATATAGTCTCAGTCTCCCAAGGTTGCTGGAGAAGGGCAGGGATACATCCTTAACGCTCAGCACAGCACTTTCACATCCTCTTCCTTGTCTTGCTTTCAGACCCTCACCTCCCTCCAATGCACCGGCCCATCCTGAATGATCGTGTCCCACTTCCCAACAGCCAAACCACCTCTGGCTCTCTCTGGCCTCCCACTCATTAAGAGACTCATGGGACTCTTGACTTTTCCTGTCCACCCTTATCCTTTTTCTAGATCTCTTTTTTATTCTATTATGCTTTTAAAACCTAACCTTTTGGGACTTCCCTGGTGGTCCAGTGGCTAGGACTCCGTGCTCCCAGTGCAGGGGGCCCAGGTTCAATCCTGGTCAGGGGACTAGATCCCACCCATTGCAACTAAAAAACCCCTCATGCCGCAACTAAGACCCAAGGCAGCCAAATAAACAAAAATTAAAAACAAAAAACCTAACCTTTTCTTATGGGAATAGTCAAATGCTAATGACTTTTGTCCCTGTTGCTGAGGCTTTGCTGAATTCCCCAATATTGGGTCTTCCCCAGGGTGATGTGGGTGCAGATGGTGCTGAAACAAAAGGAGGTGTCAATCCCTAGGTCCCTCCCACTGCAAGCTTTGTAGCACAGCGAAGGGCATTTGGCTAGGCTGGGGGTAAAAATCCTGGTCCAAAACTCAACCATTCAGTAAACACAATTTCCTTTATTGCCAACTTTGTTTCTAACTCCCTGCCTCCTTTCTGCTGGGATGGCAGAAACTTAACCTCAGTTTTTTCAGGGTCTTCACATTCCCCCAAGAAATTTCTCCATTTGGGGAACTGGAGCTTTTACATGGCACCGAGGCCAGAGGTGGGGGGCTTCCCTGGTGCCTCAGATGGTAAAGAATCTGCCTGTAATGCAAAAGACCTGACTTTGATTCCTGGGTTAAGGAAGATTCCCCTGGAGAAGGTAATGGCATTCTACGCCAGTATTCTTGCCTGGAGAATTCCATAGATGGAGGAGCCTGGCAGGTGACAGGTGATCGCTAAGAGTAGGACGTGACTGAGTGGCTAACACTTTCACTTTATTCTTTTTCCAGACATGGATTATTGTTTACCCCTCCTCCCTACCTCTCTGTCCCCAGCTCAACAATAGGGAGTGGACTCAGACAAAATCCAACATTCCCCCAAAATGGTATTGTGAAGCCAAAGCAAAGTCAGGCAACTAAAGCTATATGCTTTTGCTGCTAAGTCGCTTCAGTCGTGTCCAACTCTGTGCCACCCCATAGACGGCAGCCCACCAGGCTCCCCCGTCCCTGGGATTCTCCAGGCAAGAACACTGGAGTGGGTTGCTATTTCCTTCTCCAGTGCATGAAGGTGAAAAGTGAAAGTGAAGTCGCTCAGTCGTGTCTGACTGTTAGCGACCCCATGGACTGCAGCCCACCAGGCTCCTCCGTCCATGGGAGTTTCCAGGCAAGAGTACTGGAGTGGGCTGCCATTGCCTTCTCCAAAAGCTATATAGAGAAACCAATTTGGTGAAGTGATCATTGGGAAGACTGGTCTTCCAATGACTTGGATTCTGCTAAACTGACCCAAGCCTGCCCCCAGTGGTCCCCAGTGGTACTACATCATCCTGCCTCCTTGCTCCCCGACCCCAACTGAAGCTAACCCACCCAGATGCCACCTGACCCCAGCTGACCAATCACTCTCTCTTAGATGAACTTCGGACCTGAGAAACTAGCCCTGGAGCATTGTCCCAAGGGAAGGGGTCTATGAACTCGTCCGGTGAAGCCCCTGGAGCTGCCCTGTCCCTACTCCAGGCTTGGAGGTTTGGCTAACCTCAGTTCCATGAGATACCCCAGCATTCTTCCCATTATTCCTGTTTGTTTTGTGTGTTGGTTTGAATTCCTAAAGGACCATGGTGGCATTTAGCACCTCTGCAATAACATTTTGTTGGTTTAGGTCAGTTCTGTTGTGTGTGTTCACACGTACCCAACATTTTTACCATATTTAAGTGTACAATTCAGCGGCACTGAGTACTTCCATGTTGTCATGCAACCCTCACCACTATCCAGCTCCAGAACTTTTTCCTCACCCCAGACTGAAACCTCTCTTCCCTCTAAACAATCATGTCCCCCTCCTCCCTCCCCCCAGCCCTTAGGAACCGCTGTTCTACTTTCCATCACTATGAACTTGATTCCTCTAGGTACCTCTTGGCTCATTTCACATAGCACAATGTTTTCGAAATGTATCCATGTTGTCAGGGTTTCATTCCTTGCTAGGCCTGAATGATATTTCATTGTCTGTATCTACCCTGTTTTGTTCATTCATTAATCTGTCCACGGGCATCTGGGTACCCCCTTTTCTTTACACGAGCTCGAGTTAGCAGGTCTTAGCTTCTGTCATTTGTGCCAAAAGCACTTTAACTCCTGTACTGACCTGTCAATCACCACACTGGCCAGGCAGGAGCTTGGGCAGGTAAGGGCCTCAGACTCTGACCCTCCCCTTTGTCCCAGACAGAGGTCAGTGCTCCCTTCTCGTCCCTCCCTGGCTGTGCGTTCCTACTTCTGGATGCAGGGATTTCTCTCCACAATTCCTGCAATCAAAGCTAACTGTAATCAAACATCCTCCAGGAGCTCACAGCCCAGCGATGACAGAATCACCGACAGAAACAACATAGCCAAGCTGGACCTTTGCTTGCTGGAGCCAGAGTGAACATGGAGAGGGGGCAGGGCTTGGACTGACACAGGAGCCAGACCATGTTCGGTGTGTACAGCCAAGCAGGAGGTTTCAAAGTCCTTCACCAGCGCCAGGGTCAAAATCAGTGAACTTGAGTTCAAAGACCTGAGGGACAAGCTGAGGCTGAAAACAGGAAGCACAGGCTAGGGCTAGGATTCTAGCAAGCCGGAATAGAAATGTCATTATGTGTCTTTTTTTTTTTTAATCTATCAAAAGAGTTCAGAGTTGAGATGTCAGTCCAAGTCCAAAAATCTAATTGAAAAATCTGTATACAAAGTCAAATTGTCTTCCCAGCACATAATAATAAAAGTTGCCAGAAACTCCCAGTGGTTCAGAACCAAAAGTAACTTATCTCAGGTGCAATCGTTTGTTTTATTGTTGTTGTTGTTTGGGTTTTTTATTTTTATTTATTTATTTTTTTGGAGTATAATTGCTTTACAACATCGTGTTAGTTTCTGCTGTACAATGAAGTGAATCAGCTGTATGTGTACATATATCCCCTTCCTCTTGAAACTCTCTCCCATCCCAACCCCATCCCACCCTCTAGATCGTCACAGAGCACCGAGCTGAGCTCCCTGTGTTACACAGGTTTCCACTAGCTATCTATTTCATGTATGGTCATGTATTTATAGCAAACCTAAACTCTCAGTTCATCCCACCCTCCCCTTCCCCCTCTGTGTCCATCAAAGGGTTATTCCTAATCTTTTCAATGTAGATAAATGCCTGGCTTTTAACATAACACGTATGCACACAGAGGCACACACAGGAAAGACCTCCTCATTCTGACCCATAGGCGTCTCCCAACTGTGATCAGCCTGATCAATCGAAGTGATTCTTCCACATTAATGTATGCCTAGCCAGCTTATGTGACCGTCAGCCTTGTGGAACCAAGGCGACTGGTAGCGGGTGGACAATAAGGTCTGGAATAGCAGGATTTCCACTCATCTGTCAGAGAAAAGGGTAGAAAGGGGTGAAGGCCACACACAGCAACATGAGGGGACCAGTGGGTGGGACAGGAAGGGAAGAAAGGGAGGCAGCAGCCCTGGGCAGTACAAGAAGCATTCAACCTGGCGTCTAGGATCCTGGCCGGCACATCCCCTCTCGTGGATCCCCTCTGCACGCCATCACCGCTGTGCACCATGAGACTTTAGACCAGATGACCAGATGTCCTGCGGCTAGCTCTGGCTGGCCTGTAAGAAATGCTATTCAGCCTTCGAGGCAACCTCCCGAGGCAAGGCAGAAGGGCAAGCATTTCCCCTCTGTAGGGAAAAATGCGTGTGCGTACACCTGTGTGCAAAGCAGCCACTGAGAGTTGTCAGCAGCCTGAATGAGGATCTGCGGGACACAGTCGATGTGCTCGGTTAAAAGCTTTGTCTCGGCACTTCCCAGGTGGTCCAGCAGCTAATTCTCCACTCAATGCAGAGGGCCTAGGTTCGACACCTGGTAGGGGTACTAGATCCCACATGCCGCGACTAAGAGTCTGCAGGTCGAAATTTTAGATCCCCCAGGCCACAGATGGAGGGGGAGAAAAGCTAAATTTAAAAAAATGAAAGCATTGTCTCCACACTCAGGCAAATCCAGGTTCAGATCCCAACTCTGTCTCTTAACGGTGATGGTAAAATATCACTATTCTGTTATCAGCTAGGATGAGAATCCCTCTCCTGGAGGGGAAAAACTCATGTTTAGAAAATGTGTCTGCAACCCCAGTGAAGGCAAGAAATGCCCCCAGGACATGGATGTATGTGTGTGTGTGTGTGTGTGTGTGTGAGCCGCTCAGTCATGTCCGACTCTTCACGACCCCATGGAGCCCACCAGGCTCCTCTGTCCATGGAATTCTCCAGGCAAGGATAGACTGGGGTAAGATTTCAAAGGGAGGGACGAAGTCACTCTGAGTGAGCCAAGAAAAGGGACCATTTGGTCTTTGAAAGCCAGAGGTGGGACACAGGGCCAGCGTCCCTGGATCAGAGACTAAAACCTGTGAAGTAAGTCATCAGGGATTCACAGAAGTCTTGTGGAAGCTTTGATCGCCCCTAGACTGGAGAACTGCGCGAGTGGAAAGACTTCCAGGCAGCTCTCAAGATCAGGGAGGTGACTTAGTGTCTACTTTAGGTGGGGTGGTGAGGAAAGGCATTATCGAGGAGGTGACGTGACGCTTGAGAGCTAAATGACCAGCGGGAATCAGCCACGCCGGGACCGGGGGAAGGAACCTTTGCCGGCAGGACTTCCGCAGTAGTCCACCGGTTAACAACCCGTCTGCCAATGCAGGGGACACGGGTTCAATCCCTGGTCTGGGAAGATCCCACACGCCTCAGGGCAACTAAGCCATGCTCAAAAGCAACGAAGAGTAGCCCCGGCTCCTTATAACAAGAGAAAGCCCATGTGCAGCAACAAAGACATAAAGAAAACACAAATAGATAAAACTTTCCAGGCAGAGGGCACAACCAGGGCAAAGCCCTAGGCTGGGAACAGTCTGGCTGGAGCACAGAGCTGAGGAGGAGAGCAGCAGGTGAGAAAGTCACAGGCAGGCAGGGATTGCTGTGTGAGCCAGGGCAGGGAGCGTGCACTTCATTTCAAGGGAGGTGGAAAGCCATCCAGGACATTCTTAAGCAGCTGAGGGAGAGCATCTGATTGACCTTTGCAGCATCACCTGCACAGACAGGCAGTCCTGGGGGCGAGGGAGACCCCGCAGAAGTCCCGGTTACAGGGGACGTGACTTGGACCAGGGAGGAAGTGGTGGTGGCTGAGGAGATTAGGGACACCTCGGCGGACAGAATGGAAAAGACATACTGAGAAAGATGGGCTTGGGCTGTTGGTGCAATTTATAAAAATGGGGACGTCTGGGAAAGAGTAAATTGAGGTGGGGGATCAAGAGTTCTGTTTGGCCCGTGTTTGTTTTGAGGTGCTGGTTAGGTGTCCTTGAGGCGGTGTTGAGAAGGAAGTTGGCTATGGGAGTCTGGATGGCCAGGGAATGGTCAAGCTGGAGTACATAAAACCCTAGGGACAGACAGAGTCAGCCGGGGAGAGTGTGCAGCAGGTAATGAGTAACGAGCACGGGGGCGTTCAAACATTTAGAGAACAGAGCAGGAGTGACACACAGACGGACTGGAACAGTGGCCAGGGAGATGGCAGGAAAACCCAGAGGGCGTGGTAACTAATAAGCCAAGAAAAGCATTGTATCAAGAGAAAGTTATCAAATGTGCTCAGTGCTGCCAAGAGATAAAGGAAGAGCAGAGAGGGGCTTCCCTGGTAGTCCAGGAGCTAAGACTCCACACTCCCAACGCAGGCAGCCTGGGTTCGATCCCTGGTCAGGGAACTGGATCCTTCAGAATGCAACTAAGACCCGGCACAGCCCAATAAATATATATATATATTTTTAAGAAGAATAGAGAAAAAAATCTTTGGAGTTGACCTTTGAAGGTCATGGGCTTCCCTGGTGGCTCAGAGGGTAAAGAATCTGCCCGCAATGCAGGAGATCTGGGTTTGATCCCTGGGTGGGGAAGATCCCCTGGAGGTGAGGATGGCTATCCCACTGCAGTATTCTTGCCTGGAGGATTCCATGGACAGAGGAGCCTGGCGGGCTACAGTCCAGGGGGTCGCAAAGAGTAGGAAACGACTGACCGACTAACACTCCCACTTTTTTCCTTTTGAAGGTCATCCATGAGTCAATAAGTCTCAGTGGAAAATAGTGATAGAAGCCCAACCGAAGGGGTAGGGGGAGAACAGAGGTTGTGGAAGGGTGGCCCAGAACACTACAGAGGCAGCTCCGGGAAGAACTTTCCTATGAAGGGAAGCCAAACTTAGGTCAAGAGCCAGAAGGTTCAAGGGAGGATTTTTAAAGATGTGAACATTTAAAGCAGGTTTATGTGTTGATGTGTGACATATTCAACCTCTCAGAGATGCAGCTTTTCTTTGCTGTGAAATGAAGATTGAAACACCAGTGGTCACAGGTTACTAGGAGAATCACACCGGTTAACGTGTTAAGAGGCCGCAGCCCTAGGCCTGCGTCGCAGCTGGGATTCACAGCTTGTAAGCTCCCCTCCCTGAGCAAGAAGGCACAAGGCCAGCAGGTTCTCCCTGGTGGGGCGAGAGGACAGCCCTCGGTTCCTACATTCCGATTATGATGGAGGAGGAGAGGCTGGTGAGTGGAAGGCAACCAGATTGTTAACAGTAGGATTGAGAAATTGCATGGCCCCCATTATGTTCGCCCTAAACACACACTCAGAGCTTCCTCTTCTGCTGGCATCCTTCCCAGAAAGGAGCCTTCCGCTCCAGACACTACAATGTGGGTTTCTCATCTGAACCACAGAACACGAGCAGCTTGAGTGGCTATTTGGTCAGCTTTCCCAAGAGTGATGCCAAGGAGAGAGGCTCGTCCTCTACCTTCAGTGCAGGTCTTTGAACCCAGCTGAAAGGGCTGCCTAGAGGGCAGGGACCACCACTGCTAATGTACTCTGCTCCCACCGCCGACCCCCCACCCCCTGTCCAGGGGAGGGGTTGGAGGGGTTGGAGGTGTTGACTAAATGTCTATTCATGAAATTCACACTAAGGAGGGGGGCAAGAGGAGGCAAGGGAGTAACACGTGTTCAGAAGTCAGCGTGAGAGACCCCTTCTGACTGCCAGTCAGGGGGTCAGGGCAAGGATGTGTCACCACGGAGATGGTATTTTAAATAAGGTTCCCAGAGGTTAAGGGTTTGCAGGCACTGAAAAGGGATTCTAGACTGACTTGATCTTAGGAAAACTGGAGGGCAGCGCCACCCAGTGGTTAAAAACCACAGTGACTAGCTGCTGTGACGTATTTTCTTGGGCTCCAGAATCACTCTGGACAGTGACTGCAGCCACGAAATAAAAGACATTTGCTCCTTGGGGAAAAAGCCATGACAAACTTAGCGTATTAAAAAGCAGAGATATCACTTTACCGACAAAGGTCCTTATCACCAAAGCTATGGTTTTCCCAGTAGTCATATATGGATATAAAAAGTTGGACCATCAAGCAGGCTGAGTGCCGAAGAACGAATACTTTTGAATTGTGGTACTGGAGAAGAATCTTGAGAGCCCTTTGGACTGCAAGGAGATCAAATCACTCAACCCTAAAGGGAATCAACTCTGAATATTCATTGGAAGAACCGATGCTGAAGCTGAAGCTCCAATACTTTGGCCACCTGATGCAAAGAGCCGAATAACTGGAAAAGACCCTGATGCTGGGAAAGACTGAGGGCAGGAAAAGTGGGCAGCAGAGGATGAGATGGTTGGATGGCATCACCGACTCGATGGACATGAATTTGAGCAAGGTGTGGGATGTGGTAAAGGACAGGGAAGCCTGGAGTGCTGCAGTTCGTGGGGTCGCAAAGAGTTGGACAAGACTTAATGACTGAACTACAACAAGCCCCTGTGTATTCTTAAAGGGCTATCACACATGGCTGTGTCCAGGAAGACCCTCCTGTGCGTTAGACCCGCTGCTCAGAGGCCCCTCATGTGGCCCACCTCTTCCAGATTTCTCTCTCCCCTTTTATAGGGAGCTGAGGCTTCCAGTTCACATTGAGGCAGAACAGATAAAAGATCCTGCTCTCAGAGAACTTACATTTTAGTGGGGAAAAAGACAGTACACAAATACACACAAATACATCGCTCATCAAGCGGTGATAAGTTCTCTAAGAAGAATAAAGCAGAGCAAAGGTGCTGGTAAGAGGGGCAGAAGACAGCGCTGTACTATCTGATAGGACTCCCACCCCCCACCCAAAAGAACAGTTTAACATAAACTTGTCTCCCTAGAGAATCTTCTACTTCCAGCCTGCAAGACTGAGTATCTCACATACCCAACAAACCGATCCATATGCAAACAGATGCTACAAACTCAGAAAATCTTTTTTTAAAAAAAAAAAAAGCTGTGAGCATGAGAGACTGTATAAAAGAAGGTGGATTTTGGAGGGATGTTGAAAGTGGGAGCAACAGGCATGCAGTTCCTAACTTTTGTGGCTTTGACCTGAGGTCAGCTGCAGTTGCTGCCGGGGATGCCACAGGGCTGGCTAAAATTCTGGTGAGAGAGTCTCTGGTCTTTCTGGTCAGATGAACCAGAGGAAGGAGTCTGACACAAAAGTGACCACTGGAGAGTAAGGAGAACCCCAGAAAGAAAAACAAACCAGTGAAAGGGAATCCCAAATTCTTTATACAACCTTAGCCCACAGTTTTTAGCCCTGAGGGCATGGCAACCCACCCCAGTATCCTTGCCTGCAAAATCCCCATGGACAAAGGAGCCTGGTGGGCTGCAGTCCATGGGGTCGCTAAGAGTCTGACACCACTGAAGCAACTCAGTGTGCACACACTTGGACAGAACTTACTAGAGGAAAACTGAAAGCTGCTCAAGCTGAAACTCCAAGAACTGAACTAAGATCCTAGTCACCATCCTCTGCAGGCAGGAAGCTCACAGTTTGGTTTTGTTGTTATTGTAGTAGTTGTTGTTTTGATGGGGAGAAGATTTAAATTTAGTGGGGAGCCCTCACTTTTGTTTTTCTAAGGATGATCTGCACCCACCAGTAAAACGCTTATGTTTTATGTTACTCAGCCATAAAGAGGAGCAAATGTGAGTCAGCTGAGCTGAAGTGAATGAACCTAGGGCCTGTTATACAAAGTGAAGTAAGAATGTGTGAAAGTTGCTCAGTCGTGTCTGACTCTTTGCAACCCCATGGACTATACTGCTGCTACTGCTAAGTCACTTCAGTTGTGTCCGATTCTCCCCATAGATGGAAGCCCACCAGGCTCCCCAGTCCCTGGGATTCTCCAGGCAAGAACACTGGAGTGGGTTGCCATTTCCTTCTCCAATGTGTGAAAGTGAAAAGTGAAAGTGAAGTCGCTCAGTCGTGTCCGACCCTTAGCGACCCCGCGGACTGCAGCCTACCAGGCTCCTCCATCCATGGGATTTTCCAGGCAAGAGTACTGGAGTGGCTTGCCATTGTCTTCTCCATGGACTATACAGTCCACGGAATTCTCCAGGCCAGAATACTGGAGTGGGTAACCTTTCCCTTCTACAGGGGCTCTTTCCAACCCAGGGATTGAACCCAGGTCTCCTGCATTGCAGGCAGATTCTTTACCAGCTGAGCCACCAGGGAAGCCCAAGTTAGAAAGAGAAAAACAAATATCATCTATTGTGGAATCTAGAAAAATGGTACTGATGAACCTGTTTGCAGGGCATGAATAAGATGCAAACATAGGAAAGACTTGTGGACGCAGCCAGGGAGGGTGGGACAAACTGAGAGAGCAGCACTGAAGCATGTACATTACTGTAGGTAATGACTGTGGCATATAATTACTGTGGGGAAAGCAGAGAGCTAATGGGAAGCTTCTGGATAAAACGGGGAGCTCAGCACAGAGCTCTGTGACGACCTAGAAGGCTGGGACGGAGTGGGGTGTGCGGAGGTTCAAGAGAGAAGGGACGTGCGTGTACTTGTGGCTGGTTCACATCGTTGTATGGCAGAAGCATACACAGCATTCTAAAGCAATTGTCCTCCAACTAAAAATGTTTTAAATAATTTTTAAATGCTTCCATTTTAAATTTTCTTTTACTGTTTTTAGTTTTTCCTCTTTTGTCCCTAATTCTCAGGTTGATACAGAAAATAGATCTATCTCTTGGATAAAATCAGTATTAGGATGATTTTTGACATTTATATTCAAAATATATTATTACAGAGAAAACTGGTTATACACTTTTTCCTGCTGATTTATGTACTTTGAAAATATCATTTGTTTGATCCAAGACAGTAAAATGCAGAAATAAAGGTTAACACTATGTCTACTCAAAACAATGAACAGATCTGGTAGCCATGGGTCAACATCCCACATAGTGATTGCCCCTCTTTGCATGAGGCGTGCATTCTCCAGCTGGCCTATTTCATTCTTTCAGATTACTGCCTGGACTTGATGGGCATTTGAGTTTGTGTGCCGTGTCCCTTGCTTTAATCCGTCACAACATGTCCACAGCTAATGACTGAAGTTGAGTCTTGGCTCTCTCAAAGAGAGAGAGCTGTGTCCAGGCATTTCTGCATAATTTCTGACTATCCCGACTATTCTATATCTGCAGAAAAAGCAGAAGTGACAAGTGGAGGGCAAGAAACTCCTGATGACATTGTTTGAGCCTCTGGATCAAGCCGGCTCTAAAGCCGGGAGCTGCTTGCACTTTCCAGTTCCATGAACCATTATATTTCCTTTTTGAGCAGGTTCATTTAAGCTAGATTTCGGCCACTTAAGCCAAAAATTTGTACCTCCAAAAATTAGACCAGACAAGCTGCAGAGTGAATGTGGTCCCTCATATTACCGAAAGGACAGAGATGTGGCTGCACTTGGAGGTGACACAAAAACGGGGTGGGAAAAGCCACTTTCTCCAAAACTAATACTCAAGGGTTAACTTAGAAAGGGAAAAGGTTGTCTAGGAATTGGCAACGCTGAGACATTGCTCTGGCAAGTAGTGAGCCAGATTACACTGTAATGGTATAACCTGAGATGCAGTGGGATTGCCTGGGAGAAGAGGAGATGGTGGCAAGGAACTTGCAGTCATGATGAGGAGCCTTGTCCTTCACCAGGGTCATGTGCCTGTCATCCTCCTAATTGGCACCTCAATTTAGAAGCCAGGAACACTGCTTTTACATGCTAACACCTTTAGGAAACTAACACACCGGCTGGTGCTGTCCATTCCCACCATCCTGAGAGATGGAAAGTTTTGGAAGAGAGGAAGTGAGAGTATTATGGATTATGGGGAATTTCCTGGAGAGGCCAGGCTTGAAGTGGACACTTAAATGAGGGTTCCTTGAAACAGAGTCTTCAAGGGGCCTTCTGGCCCGTATCTGCCACAGTCCAGCTCTCATCCTGACCTCTGCAGACAAACTTCTCCCTCTACAGTGTTGCCTGTGGGGTGTCAGTGAGATGTGCTCTACTCTTCAGTGGGGTCCAGAAATAGTCGTCTGCTCAGAAGCTCTCTGATGCCCCCAGAAGGCCATCCCAGCCTTTAGCTAAGGCCTCCTGGGGACAGGGACCTCCCAGGTGAAGGTCTGTCCTCCCAAGCAGCCACAGCCAGCTTCCCCAGCTCAGTCCAGCCAGCCTTTTCCAAGTCCTTCCTGACTCAATCCAGCTTGCCCTGCTTTGCACTAGGCTAGGAACCAAGATGACCTCTGATCTTGGGCATCCTTGTATGAAACCAAGACTCCAGTTCGAGGTTCTCTGCCCCCGGGATACCTGATTAAACTTGGTGCAACCTGAATGCCACAGCCTTGTGAAAGTCCAGACCCCCCTCCCAAGATTACCCCCTATTCCTTTTGCCCGTTTTCTCCCTTTCCAACCGCCCTCCCCAATTGGGAGTCCCACACAGGTTCAGCAGCAGGTACTGTCGTACTGAATGTCCTCCTTGGCAAACCAGTTGCTCTCCCAGCTCAAGAAAGAAGGCAGGGCCAGTGCCTCCTTGGAAGGAGGAAGGCATAAAGTAAGAGAGAGCTGGAGAACCTGGAAACGCTGCCCCTTCTACTCCAAGAGTTGCAGAAGAGTAGAAGGTGGGACCTCAGGGTGAACATCTATTTCTGCTTTATTGACTATGCCAAAGCCTTTGACTGTGTGGATCACAATAAACTGTGGAAAATTCTGAAAGAGATGGAAATACTAGACCACCTGACTTGCCTCTTGAGAAACCTATATGCAGGTCAGGAAGGAACAGTTACAACTGGACATGGAACAACAGACTGGTTCCAAATAGGAAAAGGAGTACGTCAAGGCTGTATATTGTCACCCTACTTATTTAAATTTTATGCAGTGTACATCATGAGAAACGCTGGGCTGGAGGGAGCACAAGCTGGAATCAAGATTGCCGGGAGAAATATCAATAACCTCAGGTATGCAGATGACACCACTTTTATGGCAGAAAGTGAAAAGGAACTAAAAAGCCTCTTGGTGAAAGTGAAAGAGCAGAGTGAAAAAGTTGGCTTGAAGCTCAACATTCAGAAAACTAAGATCATGGCATCTGGTCCCATCACTTCATGGGAAATGGAGAAACAGTGGAAACAGTGTCAGACTTTATTTTGGGGGGCTCCAAAGTCACTTCAGATGGTGACTGCAGCCATGAAACTAAAAGATGCTTACTCCTTGGAAGGAAAGTTATGACCAACCTAGATAGCATGGTAAAAAGCAGAGACATTACTTTGCCAAACAAGGTCTGTCTAGTCAAGGCTATGGTTTTTCCAGTGATCATGTATGGATGTGAGAGTTGGGCTGTGAAGAAAGCTGATTGCCGAAGAATTGATGCTTTTGAACTGTGGTGCTGGAGAAGACTCTTGAGAGTCTCTTGGACTGCGAGGAGATCCAACCAGCCCATCCTAAAGATCAATCCTGGGTGTTCATTGGAAGGACTGATGCTGAAACTGAAACTCCAATACTGTGGCCACCTCATGCGAAGAGTTGACTCATTGGAAAAGACCCTGAATTTGGGAGGGATTGGGGGCAGGAGGAGACGGGGACGACAGAGGATGAGATGGCTGGATGGTATCACCGACTCGATGGACATGAGTTTGAGTGAACTCCGGGGGTTGGTGGTGAACAGGGAGGCCTGGTGTGCTACAGTTCATGGGGTCACAAAGAGTCGGACAAGACTGAGCGACTGAACTGAAGTGAACTGGGTGAACAAGTGGAGAGCAGTTTGTGATACAATTCTCCCTTCAGACCGGAGGTTGGAGGGAAACCTGAAATCAGAGACGCTTGTGTGCAGCCTTAGTCATTGTGGTGCATCCATGCAATGGGACACACCACCCAGCAAACCACTGATGGATGCAGTATGAATGGATTTCACAGACACGGTTTGGAGCAAAACAGGCAGACTCATGAGGGTAAATACTTTTGCCCATTTATGTGAAATTCAAGAACAGTCAAAACAATCATAGAGGGACTTCCCTGATGATTCAGTGGTTAAGACTTCACCTTCCAAGGCAGGGGGTGCAGGTCTGATCCCTGGGAGGGGGACCTAAGATCCCACAGGTCTTGAGGCTAGAAAACCAAAACAGAGACAATGTTGTAACAAATTCAACAAAGATTTTTTAAAAATGATCCACTTCCAAAATATCTTAAAAAACAAAAAAAGCAAAACAGTCATAGATATCAAATAGTGGTTACTTTTAGGGGATTCACTGCAAAAAAAAAAAAAAAAATGTGAGGGAGGGAAATCCCTGGTGGTCCAGTGGTTAGGACTCTGCACTTCCACTGCCAGCGGCCAGGCTTCGATCCCTCTTCAAGGAATTAAGATTCCACAAGCCTTGTGGCATGGAGAAAAAAGAGAGAGAACAAGAGAGAAACTTCTGAGGAGCTGACAACGTTCTTTATCTGGGTCTGGGTGATGACTACACACGCATATCCATGTGCCAACATTCATCAAGCTGTAAGAGGCACACATTTAGCTCTGTGCAAGCCACACCTCAATCATTCCTTTTAATTTTTTAATTTCATTTTTTGGCCGTGCCGGTTCTTTGTCACTGCTCGGACTTTTCTCTAGCTGTGATGAGCAGGGGCCACTCTCTCGTTGCAGAGTGAGGGCTTCTCATTGCAGTGGCCTCTCTTGTTTCGGAGCGCAGGCGATAGAATGCATGGACTTCAGTAGTTGTGGTTCCCAGGCCCTGGAGCACAGGCTCAGCCGCTCTGCAGCATGTGGGATCTTCCCGAACCAGGGACCGAAGCTGTGTCTCCTGTATTGGCAGGCAGATTCCCCACCACTGAGCCACCAGGGAAGCCCTTCAATAATTTTTTTAATAGGGAGCTGGGGGAATGGTAAAGCAGAGATAGCAGTTCTGTACTATGCTCTTGGGAACTGAGTATCTACCAGGCGAAGGGCAGCTGGGATTGCAGAGGGAGCTAACGTCACCAGACTGTCTGGCTCTACTGCTTCCGTAGCATATTCTAAACTGTAATCTACATGGCATTTTTAAATGGGAAACAGGGAATGGGGAGGAGATGGGGAAATGCTCCTGGCTGTAGAGGGGCATGACCCTCTTAAGGACTAACCCAGGCTACCAAATCCACACACATGCAAATTCAGGACACATTGCTCTAGGAGTGAACAGGGGGAAGGGAGCACTGTTGGAAGACAGACTGCCACATTTTACTCCCTGTCAGGATATTTAGGGATATTTTCCTATTTCTGTCCTCTCTTCCCGTCCCTGAGTCAAGCAGCTAGTATGCACCACGCAGCTCCTGCAGCCCTCGCAGGGGAGAGTTGATGCAGGGCAGAGAGCAAAACTGGAGGTCTCTGGCTTGTGTTCTAAAAGCCAACGCCCTCTGCACAAAGTATAAAAGAGGATTCAAAGTGCATTTCCTTCATGTCTTCACCAGAATTATTAAAGAGGGTGGATTTCTTCCAGGACAAAAAAAGAGAGTTCTGCTGAGAGTCCAGGGTTAGCAGATAAACAGGGACTTCCCTGGTGGTCCAGTGGTTAAGATTTCCACTGCAGGGGGCGAGTGTTCAGTCCCCAGTCAGGGAACTAAGATCCCACGTGCCCTGTGGCACAGCCAAAAAGAATAGAATGAATAAACAACAAGGTCCTACTGGATAGCACAGGGAACTATATCCAATGTCCTGGAATAAACCTTAAAGGAAAAGGGTATTTTTTAAATGTATGCATGTGTATAACAGAGTCACTTTGCTGTTCAGCAGAAATTAACACAATATTGTATATCAACTGCACCTCAATTAAAAAAATAAAGAAAGATAATGAAACACTCATTTAGAAGGAAAAAAAAAAACAAAAGGTGGGGGTGGAATTCCCTGCTGACCCTCTGGTTAGGATTCTGGACTTTCATTGCTAGGGCCCCGGGTTTGATCCCTAATCAGGGAACTAAGATCCTGCACTTCGGCATGGCCAAGAAAAGAGAGGGAGTCTTGGTTTGGGCTGGAGGGAGGCAGGTGCAACCTGGCATCCCAGCACCACTGCCGGGAAGCAGGTGTCAAGACAGATAAACAAGAGCATTGCTCAGCACCTGGCTCTACAAAGCTTAGGTCATAACCTGCTGCAGAAGCTGCCCGACAGCACGCTCTGAGGGGAAACAAAGCCCACAACAGGATGTACAGACATTTTCTAATTTTCCCTGTCATGTCTTCTTAGACACACCCGCCATTTAAAAGTGGACGTTTAATTTCAGAATACATGGGGTTTTAAGCATCGTTGATGTTAATTTTCCATTTTGACACTAATTTCTCATCTAAGCGCTTTCTTCTCTGCAGTCAGCCTCTGTGTTTCTTCAGTCTTTCAACTTCATTGAGGCTTTCAAAGGCTCAGTCAAAGACCTCTCCTGGTAAACATCACACTGTACCTGAAAACATGTGGGTTATTTTCAAAAATCTTTTGATATTGATTTCTAACATAATTCTGCAGTGATAAGAGGACAGACTCCATGATTGCTGTGCCTTCAGACCATGAAATGTTTGCACCTTGTTTTATGTCCCTGTATATGTTCTCCTGGCTTATAGACTACGGGGACTTGAATAGAATTTGTATCCTGCTGTTGTGTGAAAATTGTATAAATCTTAACTATGTGAATTGGTTCATAGTGTTTCTCAGGTCTACCATATCCTTCTACCTTTCTATCTTTTCATTCTATTAATTTTTGAGAGTTTGACATTGTAGCTCCAACTTAAAAAGAAATCTTAATTTATCTACTTAAAAGATAACTGTAATATATAGTGGAACTCTATGTAACCTTGTTCTGTATTTTCCAAGTCCACTGTAAATGCGTTATCAAAGTTTCATAATTTAAACATAAAAATAAATAAAGGAACTGTAACATATAGTGGAATTATATGTAACCTTGCTCTGTGTTTTCCAAGCCTCCTGTAAATGTGTTATCACACTTTCATAATTTATAAAGGAAAAAAGAGACGAGCACAACAAGATGAGACACTCTGGGCCTCAGAGAAGCAGACCCCTCAGTTGCTTGTCTCAGGAAGACCTTGAGTGACCCGGATTCTCACCTCTTCCCACGCACCGAACGTCACTGACACCTTTCACCTGAGACAGCTGTGCTCCGTGACTAGCGGTGCCCTTTCACCAAGGCGTCTGCTTGACTGCTCATAACCCTCAGCCAACAGTCGCACACACCCTGGCTGCCCAACCCCCCACTTCCTTAGAGAAACTCTGCAGAGCGACTGAGAGGCTGGCTCCCGGGCTGCAGTCCTCAGTCAGTCCCTGAAGGAAACCTGAAGCCACAGCTCACACACTGTGTCTTTTTCTTTAGGCCGACACAGGGGAGACCCCAAAGAAGAAGGGCTGTGAAGAACATTCAGACAGAAGGCCCAAGTCCTGGGGAAGATCTCTGTGTCCTCAAGCGAACCCCAGACTATCGGAATACCACCACACCCCCCAGTCCACACCAACCCCAGGGAGGAAGGATCAGCAGTAACTGGTGGTGACAGGTCACCAAATGGGGGCCCCAATGCCTGGAACACCCCCCAGAAAGGTGACATCAAAGCTTCCCACTAGGCCAGCAGCAGGGCAGGATAAAAATACATCTCAGAGCAGGTTATAGTGGTAAAGTTCTCTTTCCTATAAATCTGAGTCTATAACTGAGATTCCAGCCACAGCTCTAGGTGCTTCTGCATTACTTGGATCGGTTTTAATGATCTGAATGTTTTCTGTGTTTGCGTTTTCCTTGCATCATTTCCCTTCATTCTTGCTACCCTGTGTCTCCAACATGGAGACCTACCAGGGAGGAGTCCACTGGAGGTGCTCCCACCCTGGCTTCCCTGAGGCTTTGGTCTGCCCACAGATGCCCTTGCCCCTTCATCCTGAGGGTGGACCACAGTGGGACCGCTAGCTGTCTCCCTCCTGGGCTCACAGAGCAGCCTGAGGCTCCTGGCTGCATAACTGACGGGGTGCTTCCCCCACCTCCTTTCTTGCCTTACTACAGAGCAGAGTCCCTGCCAGGACCACCATCCCACCCTCACCCCCCAGGGGAGAGGAGGGGGAAGGGATGGGCCCAAGCTCAGAAACCCCCCACTGCCCAGCCAGCCCTGGCCTCGCTCATTCTTGTCTGTTTATATCTCACAAGGGCTGGGGACCCGTCCTCCCAGTCCTGCCTGGGCGCCTGAAATAGAAATTCTGAGTCACGAGCACGCCTCCACTCCCCCTTTTCCAGCTGGAGTCCTCCTCAGCTCTTCCCAAGAAGCCCCCGCTCTCAAGCCCACTTGTGACCCACGACCCGTCCCAGCCCAGCTCCGAGAAGCAGGGGGCGGGGGGCGGGGACGAGAGGGAGCCCGCACTCAGTGACCTGTTGCTCGGTGTCGGCGCCTCGCAGCTCAGGTCAGTCGCGACCCCACGGACTGCGGCCTGCCAGGCCTCCCCGTCCAGCACCAGCTCCCGAAGTTTACTCAGACTCACGTCCATCGAGTTGGGGATGTCATCTAACCATCTCATCCTCTGTCCTCCCGCCTTCAATCTTTCCCAGCACCAAGGTCTTTTCCAATGAGTCCCTTCTTCGCATCAGATGGCCAAAGTATTGGAGCTTCAGCTTCAGCATCAGTCCTTCCAATGAATATTCAGGACTGATTTCCTTTACGATTGACTGCTTTGATCTCCTTGCAGTCCAATAGACTCTCAAGAGTCTTCTCCGACACCACAGTTCAAAAGCATCAGCATCCTTTATGTCTCTTAATCCTAATATCTACCCTGCAGGGCAGGGATTTTAGCCATAGGGCATACAAGAAAACCATGGAGAATTCAGAATTCAAGCAACTTGCTCCAACACACCCAGCTAGTCAGTGACCAATCCAAAATTCAAATCTATGTCTGTCTGATGCCAAGACTCCCAGAGGGACCGATCAATGCCTGATCCACCCTCCCTATGGGCCATAGTCATAGCATCTACACGCCCAGCTCAATGTCCACACCTACTAGCTGAGGAAGGTCCTATGCTCCCACTGTTTCTCCATCTCCAAGGCCACAACAGAGAAATCTTTCTGGTCCAGCTCATCCTTTTAATCCAGGCCCCACGACCACTGGCTGGCCCTCTACAGCAAGCCCCTGCCTCCCTGCCCCGGGGCCCACCCCCAGCAAGAGGGGAATGCTGGGGAAGTCACCCTGAAGAGCCCTTGATCAATGATAGACCCGCGCTGGTGGGCAAATCATTCAGCTTCTCACTCCACACCATGTCCCAGAGTCCTCAAAGAGGACTTTGAGTCCAAAGTGCCCCATTATGATGGTTTGCTGTTGTTTAGTTGCTCAGTCATGTCCAACTCTGTGTGACCTCGTGGATGGTAGCCCACCAGGCTCCTCTGCCCATGGGATTCTCCAGGCAAGAATACTGGAGTGGGTTGCCATTTCCTTCTCCAGGGGATCTGCCCAACTCAGGGATCGAACCCATAGTCTCTTGCCTTGGCAGGCAGATTCTTTACCGCTGAGCTACCAGGGAAGCCCATTTACAATCGTAATCTGTTCAGTAAAGAAACCTGCAGGGACATTCTTACTTTTTATGTTCCATTTCTCTGTGTCCCTCCTGGAAATTCCTGAAATCACCTCCTAGGGAAGTTGCTGTTGCTCAGTAGCCAAGTCATGTCCACCTTTTCCAAACCTCATGGACCGCAGCACGCCAGGCTCAAAGAAGTGTGTGAGAATGAAAAGTCAAGGACAACAACTCCCAGGTTGTTGGCCTGAGCAGTCGAGTTTCATCATCTTAGCTTAAGCAGCTACTTATCCTGAGCACCTGCCTCACACATTCAACTGGGCCCATGACATGGAACGTGCTGATCAACTATCCCAGCCCCAGCGTGTCCTGCACAGGATCAGCCCCGTGTTACCAATAAGGAAACAGGCTTGATTAAGTTCACCCCTTTGCCCAGGGTCAAACAGCTAGTAAGTGGTAGAACTGGCTTTCAAGGAGCTGAGGGAAGTAGCAAGTTCACACTGCTTTGGCCTGAGCCCAAAACCTGGGGTCTTGACGATCCCTAATTACCAGGAGCCAGATCCTCACTCCCAACAGGGAAGTTCCCCTTTCCTCACAATAGAGATTCTTTTTTCTTTTTTTATGATAAGCATTTGATGTTTATTCTAGGTGTGCTTTATGCCTTTTTTTCTCTTCTCATTTTAAATTCTTTTATTGGAGTATAGATGCTTTACAATGTTGAGTCATTTTCTTTTATACAGCAAAGTGCATCAGCTGGACACACATATCCCCTTCCTCGTAAACCTGCCTCCCAGCACCCCCGTCCCATCCCTTCAGCTCATCAGCACTGAGGTGAGCTCCCTGTGCAATACAGCAGCTTCCCACTCGCTATCTATTGTACACATGGGAGTCTGCATATGCCGATCCGAATCTCTCAATTTGTCTCATCCTTCCCGTCCCCCTGTGTCCGCATGTCTGTTCTACTGTTGGGATTCTGAATGATGCTACCACTCACCTTTCCACTGGTGGAAAAATGGAGGCAAGAGAGAACGAAAAGAGAGAGACAGACCAAAAGTACAAAGGGGAGGCGAGAATAAGCAAGACCATATCGGCTGGTCTGTACTGAGTACTTCAGTTCAGTTGCTCAGTCGTGTCCGACTCTGCGACCCCATGAACCGCAGCATGCCAGGCCTCCCTGTCCATCACCAACTCCCGGAGTTCACACAAACTCATGTCCCTCTGTGCTAAATGCTATTCAATCCTTTATGTTATCTCAGAGAATCTTGCCAAAGCCATAGGGGAAGAACTGTTTAAAAGTATTCCCTATTTAACAGAAGGGGGCAAAGGACAATTCAACAGAACAGTAAAGAGAAAATCTACCCACCTGATGTCCTGGTGGCCTGGGTCTAGCCCCACTGCCCTGTGACTCAACCTCCATACTTTCCATTTCTTTTCTTTTCTTTCTTTCTAATTTTTTAACAAAACCATTCCACATCCTACTCTCTGAGCCTTTCCTACCTGGTCGCTGGGAGGGAAATTAAGCCTCATAAAGAGGACTGAAGGCGACTTCCCTGGTAGTCCAATGGCTGAGACTCCACACTCCCAATGCAGGGGGCCCAGATTTAATCCCAAGTCAGGGAACTAGACCCCACACGCCACAGCAAAGATCGAAGATTCCATGTGCCACAAATAAGACTTGGCCCAGTCAAATAAATAAAAAGTTTTTTTTTTTTTTTTTTTAAAGAGGCTGAAGCTACAAGTCACAGGACAGCTACATGACAGAAAAGGGAGGGTCCCTTGTGCTCTCAGCTGCACCAGCAGGGCTTTGCAGAGACAGATGCTCTGAGTATCTGGAGCACTGAGGCCGGAGAGCAACCTGTGTGTATGCAACCCACGAGGGTGGTTTTGTGGCTGGAGAGTGTCGCTTATCTGCGACAGCGGGGTGATCCTTTACCGTGCATCACGCGGCAGTGTCAAAAACGGACATGTCACCACTTAGCTACACCCCCAAAGACGGGTGTTCTCTTTGTTCTCGGGAACTGATCCCACACTGGATCCCATCCTCAAGGATGGACGATGGGAAACCCTCTCCAAGAGGGCCTGTGGATGCAGGGGGCACTGAAGTGGCCTGGAGGCCGTGGCTGGGGGTGAGGGGCGTGACTCTCACCCTGCGGGTTCCGGTTTCTGCCTGAGGAGGTGTCACCTCACCTTGCTCTGAGCTCTGGGGACCCGCGATCCGCTCACTGGGCCTGGTGGCCAGAGTCCCTGGTCCCTCACTTGCAGCCTCTGCCCCACCCCGTTCTCCTCGACCTGAGTCTCAGTGTGTCCTCCCTCATTTTTAAGCCACCCACCTGGCAGGTTCTGCTCTGGGGTCATCGGAGCCTCACCAGAATATCCCCAAAACTGGTCCTCTCCGGCATCTCAGCGTCTGCAAGCTGTCAGGAAGCTCAGCCCATCCACATACCCTCGTGAGAACTGAAGGCTGGGGCTGGGTTCTGCCACCTCTCTTCTCCAGTTCCCAGCTTCCACTGAATTCTCTCTTCCTTCATACGCAGGGCCCTCATCTCCCCAAAGTAACCCCTCTGTGAGTTATTGAGTGTTAACAGATGTTTACTGGAAATCTGGGCATAAGATAGGTTCTGAATGTAGCACAGAATAATTTGGGTGAGAACTTAAAATTAGGTATTAGGGACTTCCCTGGTAGTCCATTGGCTAGGACTCTGTGCTCCCAATACAGGGTGTCTGATCCCGGTTCAATCCCTGGTCAGGGAACTAGATTCCACATGCCACAATTAAGAGTTCATATGCTGCAACTTAGAGTTTCATTGCAGCAACTACAGATCCCATATGCTGCAATAAAGATTGAAGAGCCTGCGTGCTGTAACTAAGACTCAGCACAGCCAAATAAATAAATTTAAAAATAAATAATAGAATGAGATATTAGCCGTAAAAATCCCTGCTTTAAAAATCCACTGGCCAGAGACTTCTCTGGTAGTCCACCGGTTAAGAATCTGCCTGCCAATGTAGGGAACACGTGTTTGATCCCTGGTTCCAGAAGACGTCACGTGCCACGGGCAACTAAACACCATGGGGCAACTAAGCCCCAACTACTGAAGCCCCCGCACCGCAATGAAGAGTGGCCCCTGCTCACCTCAGCTAGAGAAAGCCCGGGTACAGCAATAAAGACCCAACACAGCCAAAAATGAATAAATAGCTAGCTAGCTAGATAGATAGATAAACGTATTTTTAAAATCCACTGGCCATTTCCTGACAGAAAAAAATTAATCTCTTCCTGGCCTGACTTTCTTCCCGAGACCTGGGACCCTTGGGCATCTCCCTTCTTCTCCCTCACGACTCCACACCAGCTATCACACTGACCATGAAAAACTCTCAAACCTGTTTCTTTCTTTTGCAGAAAAATTAGCCCTCTCTAGACAACAGAGGTAGGGTGGGGTAAGGCAGGGAGTCTCCCCTTTTTAATCAGACATGCCCACTATGCACCTTTTCCCTAAACCCAAAAGTAATTCCCTCCCTAAGAAGTTTTTTGCCCTCATTTTAGACCAATCAGCTCAGCTTTAACCAGCTCTCCTGAGACAACATTTTTGTACTGCCTCACACATTTCTGTGAATCCTCACAGTGAAAAGTCGGCAGCATTATTATCCCCATTTCACAGACAAGGAAACTGAGGCTCTGAAAAGTTAAAGAACACAGCCAATGAGTGAATCAACATCCAGGCAAGAACTCCAACCCGGCGGGCTTTACTCTAAACTCTGTGCCCTCCACCACTGCCCCCGCCTTGAAGGCGTGGATGTTTCTGTAGCTGGGAGGAAAAGCCCATTTTGAAAACAATTCCCAAGTGGCAGGAATGGCCAGTGTGCTGCAGAGTCACGTGTGGAGCCAGGAAATAAGAACCCCTGATGCCGGGGTCCTGCCAGCCTCACAGAGCAGCTTCCAGCACTCCTGCTTCTTCCTGAGTCAGGCTCTTCCTTGACCAGAGTCACCACCATGAACACCAGGGCAAGTCCTGTCCTGCAAACAGTCACCTTGGGGCCGACCACACCATCTCCAGACGTCAGAGCTACAGAGAGGCGGCTGCAGACTTGAGGTTCTCTCAGACTACTTAATCACCGAGCATCCCTGGCAGGCAGGCACCATGCCCTTTCACCTCTAACCAGCAAGGGGCCAAGCCCAGGGGGCCCTCAATTCCAACCACCACTGTCTCTTCCCTCCCTCGTGAGAAGAGGCCACCCTGCCCTCAGTGACCATGTGCGCAGCTGCAGCTATTCGCGGAGCAGCTGCTGTGTGCCAGGCACTGTACACAATGACCTCCTCTCGTCTTTCCAGTCCCAGGACTCAGTAGCAGTCAGCCCGTTTTACAGATGAGCAGACCACCTGGCAAGATTACGGCAGTTTCTTGAACTTTCACAGCTTCGGCAGCAGAAGCTGGAATATGAAACTAAGCTTGTGCAACTGCAAAGCTGGTGCAGTTTCCACTACACAACACCCTCTATCGGAGGAGATAGTAATCTGTCCCTCCTTTCCCAGGGTTCAGACATCATTCTTCTTCTAGGGGAAGGCACAGAAGGCTGTGTTTTTGGGGTCAAAGCACGATTCCAAAAGCCAATGCAACTGGTGGGACGAGGGATTGGGTGAAAGACTGCAGCAAGGATGAGCCTCTGGGTGAGTTGTCCCACCCCCATGAGACCTGGGTCCCTCATTGGATTTAGAGATCAAAGAGACTCTAAGACGGAGCCTGAAATGCCAAGGGACTCCTGGGCACTTCCTGCCAGATGACTCTTTATAAACTGACAGAAAATGCACATGATACTAAATTCTGAAGATACAAAAATAGCATCCCTCTGGTGGGGAGGAATAAGTTGGGAGTTTAGGATTGACATATACACACTATTATGTTTAAAATAGATAATCAACAAGGACAGGGAACTCCGCTCTATATTCTGTAATAACCTAAATGGGAAAAGATTTTGAAAAAGAACAGATACATGTATATGTTTAACTGAATCACTTTCTTGAACACATGAAACAAAATATCGTTAATCAACTGTTGTCGTTCAGTCGCTAAGTCATGTCCTTCTCTTTGCGACTGCAACACAGTAGGCTTCCCTGTCCTTCACTCTCTCCTGGAGCTTGGTCAAACTCATGTCCATTGATGCCATCCAACCATCTCATCCTCTGTCGTCCCCTTCTCCTCCTGCCTTCAATCTTTCCCAGCTTCAGGGTCTTTTCCAGTGTGTCAGTTCTTCGCATCAGGTGGCTGAAGTATTGGAGCTTCAGCTTCAGCGTGAGTCCTTCCAGTGAATATTCAGGGCTGCTTTTCGTTAGGATTGACTAGCTTGATTTCCTTGCAATCCAAGGGACTCTCAAGAGTCTTCTCCAACACCACAGTTCAAAAGCATCAATTCTTAGGCATTCCGCCTTCTTTATGGTGCCACTCTCAAATCCATAAATAACTACTGGAGAAACCATCGCTTTGACTATACAGACGTTTGTCAGCAAAGTGGTACCCCAATATAAAATTAAAATTTTAGAAAAAAAATCAAGCAAGTTGGGTGAAGGAGTCATGTAAAAAAGGTAATTTTTTAACCAGAAACTGAAAATAAATACTATAATAATTTTGAATGGTTATACTGTTTAAAATGAAACATGTTGGGGCTTCCCTGGTGCTCCAGTGGTTAATACTACGTGTTTCCAATGCCAGGAGCCTGGGTTCAACCCCTGGTCAGGGAGTTAAGAGCCCACAGGCTGTGCAGTGTGGCCAAAAAGTAAAAAATAATAATAATAACAAATTTAAAAAGAAGGACTCATGTCATTGTTTCAAAGTGTACTTTTGTCCTACTTTTTCTTTTGGGCTCTGCCATGCAGTATGTAGGGTCTTGATTCCCCTACCATGGATTGAACCCCATGCCCCTTGCATTAAGAGCTTGGAGTCTTAACCACTGGACTGCCAGGGAAGTCCCTAAACTCATGTTTTAGGTGTCTGAAAGCTTAAAAGAAAAAAAGCACTGCCCCTCTTATCCATGCCCCCAGGCCTCCTTTGCATTGCCCTTTCTGATAGCAAAAGAAGGTAATTATTACTAGTTTCCCATGAGCCTTCAGAAGAGAATCTGTACATTTACAAGCATGGATGAGTTTTCTTTTATCACACACGTGAAGCACACTTCAAAAGCTACTCTGTTTCTTGCCTCTTGTATCTTAGAGATCATTTTATAACTGCACATAAAGAACTACATCATTCTTTTTAGTAGCTGCCTAAAATTCCATTATATGGAAGCAACACATTAATCAGCCCCTTGCATGCTCAGGCCCTTCAGTTGTTTTCAACTCTTTGCAACCCTATGGACTGTAGCCCACCAGGCTCTTCTGTCCATGGAATTCTCCAGGCAAGAATACCGAAGTGGATTGCCATGACCTCTTCCAGGGCTTCTTGTTGACCCAGGAATTGAACAAACATCTCCTGCAGCTCCTGCATGTCCATAGGCAGATTCTTTACCACTGAGTCATGGGGGAAGCCCCAGTCAGCCCCTTCCTGATGGACAATGAGGCTGTCTGCAGCGTTCACTGTTACAGACCATGACTATCTTGTAGATATTAGTTTGTGCACGTGTGCATATGAATGTAAGATCAATTCCTAGAAGTAGAATTGCTAGTGCTTATTAAATACAATATGCGCTTTAAAAATTTGAATGAATTTTGCCAAGCAAGCCTCCAGGGAGGTGGCAGTGTGTGTAGACCACCAGCAATGAAAGGCAGCACAGAGAGTGCTTTCCATATGAGGAATGACTGTTAGCTGCAAGAGATGAGCTGGGGGCCTGTGCCTGAACAGACATTCATTCTAGGACAAGTGACAAAGATTAAGCAACACCACCAACAGGCAAGCCTCCCATTTTACAGATGACAAACAGGCACTGGGAATTGACAAGCTTCACCCAGGGTCATGGTCTGGGTCCCTGTAAGCATGGGGCAATTTCCAGACAATATCTGTTTCACCCTCTGATCTCAGCTCTGATCTCTTGTGCTGACTTAGCAAAAACTTGGAGAACCAGCTCCTTTCTACTGTGAACTGAAAGCTGAGCCACCCACGTATTTCAGGGCTTTCTGAGTCACTGTATTCACCTCTACAAGAAACCGGGATCTGCTCACACACACACACACACACACACACACACACACACTAACCCAGGGACTGTTTCCAACCAGCATGGGGCCCACAGAGCCCTGACCATTCACAGATCCAAGGTGAGTAACAGTGATTATCCTGGACATTCATCCACCAGCCTAAAGAATCAAAAATCTCAACAGACCCTCTCCGTGGTGACCACTAGGTGGAGGGCAGTGAGGACTGGAAAGACGTGAGAGGGACACGTGAGCCAGGAGTGTCCTCATTAGCCATTCTGGAGACAGAAATAAGCACGGCAAAAATAGTTCTCTGTCTTTGTACTTGGAAAGCACCTCATACCCACTAACTCACCCCACTTCACAGAACTTCTCTGAGTTATACCGGGCAGGGAGTCTTATATTCACAGTCCCCGTTTGAGAGCTGTTAAAAAAAGGAACTATGACTTCCTTACTGCTAGAGAGGTAAAGAGACTAGAGGCAGAGCCTAGGATTCAGAGGTTAAATCCTGGCCACATCCTGTTGTGCACTTGTGGTGAGCAATCTCCTGCAATACATGTCCACAAAAACCATCCCTTGTCTGCCTGCATGCAAAGCGAGTCACTCTGTCCCTAGAAATGTTGTTAGAGGCCCTCCAGTGCGTGGCTAGACATGAATTCCTTTCCCTGGGTCCTCATCTTTGTTTCAGCTCCGTAAATATATCCTTTGTATGTAAATCCAAGAAGACTCTTGGGATATTTCTGAGGGATACGTTTGCACTCTATCAAGTGCCTGGTATGGCCTCTGGAACGCGAAAGTGAAAGTGAAGTCTCAGTCTGTCTGACTCTTTGCGACCCCATGGACTGTAGCCTACCAGGCTCCTCAGTCCATGGAATTTTCCAGGCAAGAGTACTGGAGCGGGTTGCCATTTCCTTCTCCAGGGGATCTTCCCAACCCAGGGATCGAACCTGGGTCTCCCGCATTGCAGGCAGACGCTTTACTGTCTGAGCCAGCGGTGCTGAATAAAAAATGTGTTTCTTCAGGGACTTCCCTGGTGATCGGGTGGTTAAGACTCCACTCTCCCAATGAAGAGGGCACAGGTTCCATCCCTGGTCAGGGAACTAGGATCCTACACGCCACACAGACCAAAAAAAAAAAAAAGGCTTTTTTAGTGTGTTTCTTCTGCTATATTTAAAATAGATAACCGACAAGGACCTACTGCTCTAGCACAGGGAACTCAGCTCAGTGTTTTGCGGCAGCCTGGATGGGAGGGGAGTTTGAGGGAGAAGGGTTACATGTATATGTATGCCTAGTCCCTTCACCGTTCACCAGAAACTGTTCAGTTCAGTTCAGTCGCTCAGTCGTGTCCGACTCTCCGCGACCCCATGAATCACAGCACGCCAGGCCTCCCTGTCCATCACCAACTCCCGGAGTTCACTCAAACTCATATCCACAGAGTCGGTGATGCCATCCAGCCATCTCATTATCAGTCGTCCCCTTCTTCTCCCGCCCCCAACCTTTCCAATCATCAGAGTCTTTTCCAGTGAGTCAACTCGTCTCATGAGGTGGCCAAAGTATTGCAGTTTCAGCTTCAGCATCAGTCCTTCCAATGAACACCCAGGATCGATCTCCCTTAGAATGGACTGGTTGGATCTCCTTGCGGTACAAGGGACTCTCAAGAGTCTTCTCCAACACCACAGTTCAAAAGCATCAATTCTTCGGCAATCAGCCTTCTTCACAGTCCAACTCTCACATCCATGCATGACCATGGGAAAAACCATAGCCTTGACTAGACGGACCTTTGTTGGCAAAGTAATGTCTCTGCTTTTTAATATATTATCAAGGTTGGTCATAACTTTCCTTCCAAGGAGTAAGCGTCTTTTAATTTCATGGCTGCAATCAGCATCTGCAGTGATTTTGGAGCCCCCCAAAATAAAATCTAACACAGTTTCCACTGTTTTTCCATCTATTTCCCATGAAGTGATGGGACCAGATGCCATGATCTTTGTTTTCTGAATGTTGAGCTAAAAGCCAACCTTTTCACTCTCCTCTTTCACTTTCATCAAGAGGCTTTTGAGTTCCTCTTCACTTTCTGCCATAAGGGTAGTGTCATCTGCATATCTGAGGTTATTGATATTTCTCCCAGCAATCTTGATTCCAGCTTGTGCTTCTTCCAGCCCAACGTTCCTCATGATGTATTCTGCATAGAAGTTAAATAAGCAAGGTGACAATATACAGCCTTGACGCACTCCTTTTCCTTTTTGGAACCAGTCTGTTGTTCCATGTCCAGGTCTGACTGTTGCTTCCTGACCTGCATACAGGTTTCTCAAGAGGCAGGTCAGTTGGTCTGGGATTCCCATCTCTTTCAGAATGTTCCACAGTTTATTGTGATCCACAGAGTCAAAGGCTTTGGCATAGTCAATGAAGCAGAAATAGATGCTCTTCTGGAACTCTCTTGCTTTCTCCATGATCCAGCGAATGTTGGCAATTTGATCTCTGGTGCCTCTGCCTTTTCTAAAACCTGCTTGAACATCTGGGAGTTCACGGTTCACATATTGCTGAAGCCTGGCTTGGAGAATTTTGAGCATGACTTTACTAGCGTGTGAGATGAGTGCAATTGTGCGGTAGTTTGAACATTCTTTGGCATTCCCTTTCTTTGGGATTGGAATGAAGACTGACCTCTTCCAGTCCTGTGGCCACTGCTGAGTTTTCCAAATCTGCTTGCATATTGAGTGCAGCACTTTCACAGCATCATCTTTCAAGATTTGAAATAGCTCAACTGGAATTCCATCACCTCCACTAGCTTTGTTCGTAGTGATGCCTTCTAAGGCCCACTTGACTTCACATTCCAAGATGTCTGGCTTTAGGTCAGTGATCACGTTATCGTGACTATCTTGGTCGTGAAGATCTTTTTTGTACAGTTCTTCTGTGTATTCTTGCCACCTCTTCTTAATATCTTCTGCTTCTGTTAGGTCTATACCATTTCTGTCCTTTATCGAGCCCATCTTTGCATGAAATGTTCCCTTGGAATCTCTAATTTTCTTGAAGAGATCTCTTGTTTTTCCCATTCTGTTGTTTTCCTCTATTTCTTTGCATTGATCACTGAGGAAGGCTTTCTTATCTCTCCTTGGTATTGTTTGGAACTCTGCATTCAGATGCTTCTATCTTTCCTTTTCTCCTTTGCTTTTCACTTCTCTTCTTTTCACAGCAATTTGTAAGGCCTCCTCAGATAACCATTTTGCTTTTTTGCATTTCTTTTCCATGGGGATGGTCTTGGTCCCTGTCTCCTTTACAATGTCATGAACCTCCGTCCAGAGTTCATCAGGCACTCTATCTATCAGATCTAGTCCCTTAAATCTATTTTCACTTCCACTGTATAATTATAAGGGATTTGATTTAGGTCATATCTGAACGGTCTAGTGGTTTTCCCTACTTTCTTCAATTTAAGTCTGAATTTGGCAATAAGGAGTTCATGATCTGAGCCACAGTCAGCTCCTGGTCTTGTTTTTGCTAACTGTATACAGCTTCTCCATCTTTGGCTGCAAAGAATATAATCAATCTGATTTCGGTGTTGACCATATGGTGTTGTCCATGTGTAGAGTCTTCTCTTGTGTTGTTGGAAGAGGGTGTTTGCTATGACCAGTGCATTCTCTTGACAAAACTCTATTAGCCTTTGCCTTGCTTCATTCCGTGCTCCAAGGCCAAATTTGCCTGTTACTCCAGGTGTTTCTTGACAACCTACTTTTGCATGCCAGTCCCGTATAATGAAAAGGACATCTTTTTTGGGTGTCAGTTCTTAAAGGTCTTGTAGGTCTTCATAGAACCGTTCAACTTCAGCTTCTTCAGCGTTACTGGTTGGGGCATAGGCCTGGATTACTGTAATATTGAATGGTTTGCCTTGGAAACGAACAGAAATCATTCTGTCGTTTTTGAGATTGCATCCAAGTACTGCCTTTCGGACTCTTTTATTGACCATGAAGACTACTCCATTTCTTCTAAGGGATTCCTGCCCACAGTAGTAGATATAATGGTCATCTGAGTTAAATTCACCCATTCCAGTCCATTTTAATTCACTGATTCCTAGAATGTCTATGTTCACTCTTGCCATCTCCTGTTTGACCACTAACAATTTGCCTTGATTCATGGACCTAACATTCAAGGTTCCTATGCAATATTGCTCTTTACAGCATCGGACCTTGCTTCTATCATCGGTCACATCCACAACTGGGTATTGGTTTTGCTTTTGCTCCATCCCTTTATTCCTTCGAGAGTTACTTCTCCACTGATCTCCAGTAGCATACTGGGCACCTACTGACCTGGGGAATTTCTCATTTAGTATCCTATCATTTTTCCCTTTGATACTGTTCATGGGGTTCTCAAGGCAAGTATACTGAAGTGGTTTGCCATTCCCTTCTCCAGTGGACCACATTCGGCTGTGGTCCATGTGATCAGATCGACTAATTTCCTGTGATTATGATTTCAGTGTGTCTGCCTTCTGATGCCCCCTCACAATACCTACCATCTTATTTGGGTTTCTCTTACCTTGGTCGTGGAAAATCTCTTCACAACCGCTCCAGCAAGGTGCAGCTGCTGTACCTTACCTTGGACGAGGGGTATCTCCTCAAGGCCGCCCCTCCTGACCTTGAAGGTGGAGTAGCTCCTCTCGGCCCTCCTGCGCCCGTGCAGCCACCGCCTGTTGGACGTGGGGCAGCTCCTCTTGGCCGCGCCTCTGTGCGTGGTCGGTTGTACCGGGGCCGGCGTCTCTCGCGTCTGCGCTGCCTGTTACGACATTGTTAATCAGCTATCAGTTCAGTTCAGTTCAGTCGCTCAGTCGCTCTTTGCGACACCATGAATCACAGCATGCCAGGCCTCCCTGTCCATCACCAACTCCTGGAGTTCACTCAAACTCATGTCCATCGAGTCGGTGATGCCATCCAGCCATCTCACTCTCTGTCTTCCCCGTCTCCTCCCGCCGCCAACCTTTCCCAGCATCAGAGTCTTTTCCAGTGAGTCAACTCGTCGCATGAGGTGGCCAGAGTATTGCAGTTTCAGCTTTAGCATCAGTCCTTCCAATGAACACCCAGGATTGGTCTCCTTTAGAATCTACTGGTTGGATCTGCTTGGAGTCCAAGGGACTCTCAAAAGTCTTCTCCAGCACCATACCCCAATACAAAATAAAAGGTTTTGGCTTTTTTTTTTTTTTTAAGTGTGTTTCTGGGTTGGCCAAAAGTATAGATAGATAAATGGACAGATGGAGAGATGAATGGGTGGATGGTTGGGTGGAGTATGGGTTTAATATGTTTCTGTGTTTGTTGTTTAACTTCCTTACACAGTATCCATTCTCCCTTCCAAAGATCATCTTGATATCCTTCTGTGGACGTATTTCTCCTCCCGCGTATACAGTCTCAGTGGTATTGCGAATCCCGGAGTTCTATCCTCTCCCAGAGAAGAAGCGAGCAAATGCCACCAGCTTGGCTGTTTACCCTCCCTCCCCTCGGACTATGAATCTTTAATAGATTGAGACGTGGATAGGAAACATGGCTGGGGTTTATTTGTTTCAACAGCGGTACCCTGATGAGACCGTCCAGTAGCACTGCTGCCCAGATGCCCTGGTTTCTCACTTGCCCTTGTTCCAAGTCAGGGTCTCCAATGCTCTGTCCACTCTGTGAACTACTCAGCATCGCCCCCAGTACAATACCCTCCTGCTTAAGTTGTTTTCTACATTAATTAAAAAATAATTCTATTTTTTATTATTTTATTTATATTTGGCTGTGCTGGATTTTCACTGCCGTGAGGGCTTTTTTTCTCTAGTTGCACAGCCGGGGGCTACCCTCAAGGTGCAGTGCACAGGCCTCTCATTGCGGTGGCTTCTCTTGTTGTGGAGCACGTGCTCTAGGGCGTGCGGGCTTCAACAGTTGTGGCACGTGGGCTCAGTAGTTGTGGCTCCTGGGCTGTAGGGCACCGGCTCAGTAGTTGTGGCGCAAAGGCTTAGTAGTCACACAGCATGTGGGATCTTCCTGGACCAGGGATCGAACCCGTGTTTCTTGCATTGGCAGGTGGATTCTTAACCACTGAGCCACCAGGGAAGCTCCGAAGAATTTTACATGTCACAGACATAGAAATGAATGGAAAGGTAGCGGTGGGGGGCGGTGTTGTATGCGGGGCGGGGAGAAAGGGAAGGAGTGAAGGAGGGAGTGAGGTGAAACGACCAACCAGTACTGCCCACACAAGGACTTCATGAGCTAGGGAGTAAGGTGAGTCCCGGGCCTTGGTGAGTCCCTTCCCTTGGACGGGAAGGAAGGAGAGATGATAAGATAACCCCTCAGCCTTAGTTGCAGGAGAAGTGATGTGAATCGATTTTAGGGGCAATAGCACACGTACCCCCAACTCTCCTCCAGAATACCACAAATCCTCTAGTTTTGTATCTTTCAACCGAGAACAGCCTCAGAAACAATACTGTCAAACCTCCACTTCCTAGATGAGGAAATGGAGAGCCTCAAAGGGCAGAGGTCTGCCACCATCTCACAAAGAGGACTGGAGCTGAACTGGGGCCAGAGCCCAGATCTAAATTCCTGTCCCCCCTCTCTTGTCACTGCCCAGAGCTGCCTCTGTCAGGAGTGACTAAGGTGCAGAATTTCCAAATCCCATTTTGAGAAAATTCCCCAAGGGGACTTCCTCACAAATGCCTCAGGAGGTCCTAAGGTCCCTCTCTCTGTGGCCTGAACACTCTGCGGCCAAGGGTGAGTTGGGGGCAGGTTGGAAAAGAAACAGGAGACTGCAGACCCCCAGCCCCAGGCATGACTACAACAGGCAAGAGGTCAAGGGGTGTCTCAGACCCAGCTCTTAAAAGGAGGCAGAATCCAGACTGCAGTCACAGAGCCCTGTGAGATTCTGAAACTTGTGTTACTTCCTTTGTCAGTCTGTCTGTGAAACTTTGAAAAAGGGGTCTGTGTGCTGGCCTGCAGGGCCAGCCAGGAAAGGGAAAGTGGGGACCAGGTCTCACCCAGTGGCCAGGCTCAGAGGACGAGAAATCCAGGGCCCGAGTCTCTGAAATCTGCCACACAGAAGGCAGGAAAGTTCAAGGCAGGCCTGAGTCATTACCATTTTTTGTGTGCTTTCTGCCTAATAACAAAATAACGCCTGAAATACCTAGCAATGCCTAATATCCAGCACAGTGCTGAACAACTAGTGGAAAATCACTGTCAATTTCCCTCGCCTGCCCCGATGTCTCCTGACGCTGAGTTGAGCTGAATACCTCTCCTGGGCAGGGGTAGGGTGGGGGGCCAGGTATCATAAGGGAGGAAACTCTGGGGCCTGACATTTGGGAGAACAGAGAGAAGGCATTGCTTTCTTTATGTGCTGGTGCCAGGATTGGGGATGGGCGGCCAACTGGTTGCCTTCTTTCATCCTCTGGGGTGTGCCAGGAGCTAGGAGTTTCTGGCCTGTTCCTAGAAAGGAAACCGAAGTGTAGACGAGTTAATAATTCGACCAAAGATATACAGAGAGTAAATGATCTGTTTGATTTCAGTCCCAAGTTTGTCCCCGTCTTTGTCAGGCTTTCTCCTAGGGTCTAGGAACAGCGGAAGGGGGCTCAGAAAGTGCTCACAGAGAAAGGGGAAGCCTCTGACAAACACGCAAAGTAAAACAAAGAACAGACTCCCAAGTGCCAGGAGGAGGAGGCCCTGAAATTGCCCCATCCCCCATCCCCAGCAATTTTGGAAGAACTGATCCTTCTGTCTGGGCCTTGATGCCCCACCTCCAGGGCGCCTTGTGGTGGGCTCCTCCAGTACCCCCCCCCCAAAACCTGCCCCGAAGCGAAAGGGGTGAGCACACGAGCAAACACACCGCCTGTGGTCTCCAGCTGCAGTAAACAAGCAGGGTGCACACAGCCCTTGTCCTGTGTGGTGAAGGTGCCAGCAGAGGGGAGGCTGAAAAGCTGCAGCCCTTCGACCCTGCTGTGGTTGAACCCGGAGAACGGGTGTCATGGTCGGTGCCCTGACAGTGAAATGTACCAGGGGATGGAAAGGGAAGGGCGGCCCAGAATAGGAAGATGGGATGAGCAAACCACAGCTGGGCCAACAGGCAATACCATGCAGGGCCCCCTGAGGCTCCTGAGCACAAGGCATTCTGTGTCCCCCGTTTCTTTGATTAACGGCCTTCATTCAGCCTCCATGACCTTCCCTGAGTTCCATTGGGCAGATTCAGGCAGTTGTTAATTAGTGAAAGGAGGGGATGAGAGACCAGGGAGAAACAGTGGCAGATGCTCACGTGGAGTAGCTGTCCCCATGTTGGCGTTTCTGTCATCGAATGTGCCGTTGCTGCTCTAGTGTGACCGCCCACCCCCCCACCGGGTGGCAGGGATTTGTGGATGGCAGCCGCCAGGCTCGCTCTCCCCGGCTCATCATCCCTCTAGAAGGTTCCCCAGACCCTCAGTAGGAGTGGGCGCTGCTGCAGGTGTGAGTGTGTGTCCTCGTGCCTCGGGTGACGTTGCACGGTTAGCCGCACTGTGTTTGCATGCTTCCTCCCGTGCTCGTGGGACCAGGCAGCGTGGCGGGAACGCAGAGACTGGATTCCGATACAGTCAGGACTTGCTCCTGCTGAGCTTCGGGGTGAGTACTGGCCGGCCTGGTCCCGCGGGGGCACGGAAGCCACGCCCTGGGAGTGGAGGGTCAGCGGGTCTCCGGAAGTCGGCCTGGGAGAGCCCTCAGCAGCAGAGAACGTGACCTTGGTGACTGGCTGGCGCCGGACTGGTCAGAGCACGGCCCGAGGCTCCCACGCGTCCACGTGCACGGGTGTCCCTCCCGCAGCGGCAGTGCTGCCGGCCATGCCCTGCGTGCACGGTCTCGGAGGGAGCAGGGCCCAGGGTGTCAGGGTTCTCGAGGCTGCCCTGTCCTGAGCCTCTCCGTGCAGAGGCCAGCGTTTCTCACGGAGGTGCACCGGCATCTGTGGCTCGGCCGCCGCTGAGGGGCCACCCTCCCTTGCAGGTGCTGCTCTGGGCGGTCCTCTGGTGGGGCTGGCCCAGGGGCCCAGCTCTGCTCGAGCCGCTCTGAGGGCAGGAGGCTGTCTGCTCTGTTCTGTTCCCTCTCAGCTAGAAAGCTGGATTGGGTTTTGGGGATTGTTACCAGCAGCTTTTAGCTATATGTCAGAATAAAGTCTGCCACAGAGTTCTCTCCTTCATCTGCTTGGTCCTCCGTGTTTCTCTGAATTCTCAAAGCCCCTGAAGCCCAGAATGGGGTGGGGATGGGATGTCTGGAGGGGCAGGGGCTCGGGCACCAGCCGCCGTCCCAGGACTGACTCGTCTGTGTGTTTCCAGTTTACCCGCACTACTTCTACAGGTGATTAGACAGCGTCCAGGATACAACAGAGACTACATTTTCAACTCGATGCAATCTTTAATCTGTGGATACTTGTTATATGGACCCGAAGATATTTTATGACAGGGTTTTTAATTAGTGAAAAGCTCATGAATACCATAGAGAAAATATTTTATAATTTCATGTTTCTTATGTTTATGTAAACTTATGACTTCATTTATATAATTACTTACTTTTTCTTGTATATTCGGGCTATAAATATCCTTTCAGATCAATTCGTGTTCTGATACCTGATTTTAGTCTTTCAAATGAATGTACTGTAGTGCTTGTCTGTGTCAATCCTATGAACAAATATAGGGCTTTTGTAAATGATGCATTTATTGTAATTATTCTTGTTTAATTTTTACATGTTAAACCATGAGAGAAGGGCTTTCCTGCGATTGTAAAATCATCACGACACAGTGTGCATTATCCTTCCAGAATGTAACCGAGCTCTCCCACAATCACTCTGAAATCAGCAAACTTAATTCCAACCAATGGTTGTTGGATTTTAACGACTGACCTAAACGGCACTTTTTCTAGCAAGAAATGCTTTTTGTCTGCAGCGTGAAGCGATTTAAAAGTACTGGGTGTTAAATGTGAGCTTCTGATGAAATTTGGGCTGAAAGGATGACTAGAAGACGACTATGAAAATCTCTTCGGTAACCTAGTCTCTGGACTCGGATCCCTCCTCTCCGGTGAGACTCATCGGGGACCAATCGTGATGCCCTGCACCCGCTGCGGAGCCATCCAGCTGGACAGCGAAGGTGCCACTTCCCAGACAGACAGCGTAGTGCAGCTCTGACAAAGGCCTTATTTGTATGTAAATCATCATTTTACATCTGTTTCTAAACATGCTTAAAGAATGGACCTAGGCGTACATTTTTAGATTGCAATGACATAGCCATTCTGGATTGTATAAGTAGCAAATATAACTTTTACTTTTTCAGCGGCACATTAAAAAAGCCAGCAAGAGATGCGTTCAGATCACGGTGCGATATTTATTATGCAGTTGGATCTCGGTAGACAGAGACAGCATGTCTCTTTACATGTGGGTTCCACCTTTAATTTACTTGTACAATTCATTCTTACCGTTGTTTTCCTATTAATCTTTGGTGAATTTCCTGTATATGTGACAAAGTACACACAGTCTACTTCTGAACTTTTTTAATTGCAGTATTATTTATTGCTTTCTTTCAATAAAGTACTGAAGCAAAATTTCCCACTGCCAATCAAGAGTGCCGAGGGTAAACTGTCCTCTCCCTGAGAACAGACCAGAGCTGGTAATGGGAGCCCATGTCATCACACAGACATTCTGTTAGGAGAAGCCGATGGATACAATGGAAAGGCCAGAAGGCGGAGACATAGGAGTCCCCAAAGGACGACCGATGGGGTGTTCGTGCCCTTGGCTCCGGAGCCAAGAGGTTCTATCACTTCAGCATCTGTGGGGACAGGGCCCCACTGCTGCTGAGGCGTGGGCAGCGGGCCGAGGGTGGGAACAAAGTGCAGGTGTCAAGGCGCACCGTGGATCCCAGGGGGTTGGCCGAGGGCAACCCTGACGCGGACCCGAATGATGCAGTAGGGAGTGTGTGTGTGCACGCTTGTGCGTGGGAGCTTTTTATGTTATCTTAGTCAACAGTCTTTACTATTCATATATCCATAGAAACAAGAATGCAGCAAGGGGAGGTGGGGGGAGATTCAAGAGGGAGGGGACACGCGTACACCTATGGCTAACTCATGCTGATGGACGGCAGAAATCAAACCGATAGTGCACAGCAACTATGCTTCAGAAAAAGAGAACATAGAAGGGCGGTTAGGAATGTATGAGAAAAAGATTTCTCATAGAGGTTTATACTCAACTCTGTGAATATCTCGGAGCAGGCTGCACCCCATCATCAGACCTGCCCCCTAGCATCAGGCCCACCCCCAGCGTCAGGCCCTAGTCCAGCATCAGATGTTCCCCCAGCATCAGGCCCTAGTCCAGAATCAGACCTTCCCCCAGCATCAGGCCCTCCCCACGCATCAGACCCTAATCCAGCATCAGAGGGTCCCCCCAGCATCAGACGTTTGCCCCTAGCATCAGGCCCACTCCAGCATCAGACCCTCCCTCAACATCAGGGCCTAGTCCCGCTTCAGACACGACCCAGCATCAGACCCTCCCCCAGCATCAGGCCCTACTTCATCATCAGACCCTAGTCCAGCATCAGAGGTTCCCCCCGCATCAGGCCCTAGACCACTATCAGGCTCTCCCCCCCACCATTAAGCCCTCCTCTCGCATCAGACCTTTCCCAAGCATCAGACCCTCCCCCAGGGTCAGACCCTAATCCAGTATCAGGTCCTCTCCCAGCATCAGACCCTAGTCCAGCATCATGCCCTCCCCGAGCATCAGATCCTAGTCCAGCATCATGTCCTCCCCCAGCATCAGACCTTAGTCCAGCATCAGAAGTTCCCCCCCAGCATCAGACGTTCCCTCCCAGCTTCAGGACCTAGTCCAGAATCAGACCTTCTCCCAGCATTAGACCCTGCCCTAGTGTCAGGCACTCCCCCAGCATCTGACCTTAGTCCAGCATCAGAGGTTATCCAAAATATCAGACCCTAGTCCAACATAGACCCTCCCCCAGCATCAGGCCCTCCCCCAGCATCAGGCCCTCCCCAAGCATCAGACCCTAGTCCAGCATCAGACACTCGCCCAGCAACAGGCCCTCCCCAGCTTCCGACCCTAGTCTTGCATAAGACGTTCCCCCCAGCATCAGACGTTCCCCAAATCAGGCCCTAGTCCAGCATCAGACTTTCCCCCAGAATCAGACCTTCCCACAGTGTCAGGCACCCCCCGTCACAGACCCTCCCCCAGCATGAGACCGTAGTAGAGCATCAGGTCCTCCTCACCCTCAGATACTCCACAGGCATCAAACCCTTCCCAGTATCAGGCCCTCCATCTCCAGTATGAGGTGTGGCATCCCCACTTTTCTGACGCTCCTTAGCACACTCAGGCAGCCCCAGTGCAGCAGGACAACAGCTCTTGAAGGAGGTGCATTTTTAGGAATCACCTGCGGAGCAGCAGAAGCTGGGGTTTCTTTCAGGTCAAGGAGAGGCAAAGAAGAGGCACTTGTGCAGGAGGCAGTGGTGGCTGAGGGCACGTTCCCCAGCTCTGCTTCCTCCCCGTGGGGGCTTTGCTTTCCTGCTCTCTCACGGGCCCCAGGGCGGTGTCCTTCCAGATTCACGGTCTCCTTGATGTCTCAAGCCCAAGTCCTGAGTTGCGTCCCAGTCCTGCGTGGCAGAGGGCTGGGAACACCCAAGCTCAAGGGCTGAAAAGATCCCGGGGGACAGCCGGGCCCCAGAGGGTGGCAGGGCAGGGGATGAGGGTGGCCGCCCACAGAGGGCCCCGCAGCAGCACTGGAGGACAGCAGTGATGTCTTAGCTCACTCAGGGATGCTGCCCGGCCGAGCACTCAGAGATGTTACCGCCAGCAGCTCTGGGGACGCAGGAAGCCCGGTGAGTGACACTACTCCACTTGGGCCGTGTGGGTGGGCACTGCTGACCACGGCCTCGGTTTCCGTTCCGGTTCTACTGTCCCTCGAGGGCTGACGGGCTCCTCTTCCGAATGGCACAGGTATTCTCTTCATGTGGGTGAGTGCATCCCTGCTTGTTTCCATCAGCACTGCTGTCGCTCATCCTGCGTTTCCCTCTTTACAATCTGTGCTCGCTGCTCTTCTGGTTTAACGTAGGAGCAGCCCTTATTTTCTGCATTTCTTGGTTGTCAGCATTCCTGGGGCTTTCCAGGTGGCGCTCATAGTAAAGATCCTGCCTGCCAATGCAAGAGATAACGAGAGACGTGTGTTTGATCCCTGGGTCAAGAAGATGCCCTGGAGGAGGGCATGACAACCCACTCCAGTGGGTCCAGTATTTTTGCCTGGAGAATCCCCTGGACAGAGGAGCTACTGGGCTACAGTCCCTGGCTTTGCAGAGTGTCGGACACGACTGAAGCAGTTCAGCACACACTCAGGTTTTAGTTCAGTCGCTCAGTTGTGCCCGATCTTTGCCGCTCCATGGACGGCAGCACTCCAGGCTTTCCTGTCCTTTTCACTATTTCCTGGAGTTTGCTTAAACGCACGTCCATTGAATCAGTGATGCCATAGAACCATCTCATTCCTGCTGCATCCATTGGAGAGGCGGCTGGGGTTTGGCAAAGTGCCAGGTCCCACTGCGTGGGTGTGAACCTGCCTCACCACTCCCTAACCGCGGGGCCATGTCTCCTCTGTAAATCGGGAGGTGGCAGCCTCTGTTTGTTGAGGGGCACTCACAGCATCTGATACACAGTCAATGCAGCATCCCTTACAGCGCTGTATTTCTGAATAACAGGGAGAGATGTAAGAATCTGCTCCTTTTCCACTCTTGTCCCTAAATTGTGCTCCAGACCACATCTGCTTTACTTACCCCTGTACATCCCACACCCAGCACAAACAAGACACTCAGCAAATATCTGGCTGGAGAGGCAGGAACACACCCTGTCCTCCAGGAGACTGCGACGAGCGAGATGGGGACCTGTGGATGACACTGTGTGCTGAGGAGCCCCCAGGGGGACCTGGAGGCTGTGGGGTGGAACGGGGGCCATGGGCAGAGCCCCTGACCGGCTCCTGGTGGTGGGGACCCTGGCAGGTAGGAGGGTGCTGTTCCTTGTGGGCTGTTGCATATATATGAATTTCATATATATGATGTATCTGGTAATCTCACTGCTGCTGCTGCTAAGTTGCTTCAGTCGTGTCCGACGCTGTGCGGGGGGCAGGCCGGGACGGGGAGCATGCGCCCGCACGTACGGCGCAGGCACGCTGCGCCCGCTCGGCTGCGTGCTCGCGTTTTGTGCCCAGCTTCTGGGTAGCCCGAGAAGGCAAGGGCAAGCCACTCCAGTAACTCTTGCCTGGAGAATTCCATGGATGGAGGAGCCTAGTAGGCTGCAGTCCGCGGGGTCGCACAGAGGTTCTTCCTCTCCCCCCCTCCCCCCAACTGCTTTGAAACTGTCAGGAAAGTAAGGTAAAGCCTTACCTTTACTTAAAGTAAAGCCTACCGTCCGTCCTACCTTCTCTTTCCTCCTCCTCCGTTATTTCCTTATTTTTTTGTCATCCACTAATATTCCCTGCCTCTGCGTCTCTCCCGAATTTATGAGTGCCCTATTAATAGAAGAAGAAAAGACTGTAGGTTCTTTCATCCCTTCTTCATCTTAGGTACTGTATTCCTCTGAGCTTTGTTTTGTGCTTTGAACACTGAGGTGGATTTTTGTGGAGAGAGCCCCAGCCATGATTGAGAGATTGGAAGCAGGGAGCCTTGCGGGGAAGATAAACAGTCAAGTGCACGTTCTTTCTTTGTATAGCACAATGCTAGGAGAGCGTCATCATTGGGCAGAGAGAGGGGCTTTTAAATTCCCTGTAAGTCCACTGTTGCCCACTTCACAGGCAAAGAATCTCTCTCTCTCCAACTTGAGTTTCGTATGTGTGAGTAAAACTACGAGATTTCATACCGAAAACTTACTCTGAGCATGTTAGTGTGTTGATGTTCGACTGCTGTGGACTTTATTTTCTTCAGGAGACTTGCGATAGGAAGCAGTTCTTTACTGCATCTTTCCCTTCTTTCACAGGGAAGAGCAGTGTTGGCCTCAAGTGTTTTTTAACCCCTAAATCTCTAGAGTTAGAGACGTTGAAAGCTGCAGTTGGCCACAAAAAGAGCAGTAGTGCGAATGAAAAGCAAGACTGAAATATGTATGAGAGGAATTGTTCAGTATAGATTTGTGAGAAGAAGGGTCACAGCGTCTTGAGGAAAGAAGTGAAGGTTTTTAACAGTGGCATTTCCAGAAGGTTAGGAATGAATGTTTGAAGAGTAACAACTCCTCTTTGACTAGAAAGCAGTTTTAACTGACTGTTGCATCAGAAATGATGAATCTATCTTTGAGTTACAATCTTTGAGTTATGCTGAGAACTAGCAACAGGTTTGGTGGATCCAAGGAATGCACTGTGAATGAAGTTTAAGAGAAAACATCTAGGCTAGTAGGCCTAAAAAAATCTTGGTCCCCAAAGTTTGTCTCATGAAACTAATTGTATAGTCAAAACATGCAACCATACTAAAGGCGGGGCGGGGGGGAAACAATTAGGAGCTTGATATTAGAGCATTTTCTGAACACATTTTAATGAAAAAGGGAAACCAGGCTGGAATTTCAACCTGATTTTTTTTTTTTTTTCCTTAAAGTCCAGATTCTGGCCATCTTCCGTCTTTCCAGTTTTGCTTTTAGTTTTAAAAGATCTTCTGCTTTCTCTAGTCTTAAAAGTAATGTATAATTTGTAAGATGGACTGGCTTTTGATGCCTACAGTTCAGTTGAATTTTGAACTTTAATGTGTTTGTTTTTCCTGTATTTTTTAAAGCCCCATCACTCAGCACGCTGGAAGATTAGATTATCTTTTGTCATCGGTAGACGACTAGACGGACTTTAAAAATTAGATAAAGTAGCAAAGCGATACCTTGAGATTCCTGAGAATCTAGGCCCTGAGAATTAAATATGGAGCTATATAAACTTCAGCAACCAGAAAACAGTATGCTGAAAATGAATTTATTTTTAGAAAAATAAGATATGGAAAACAAAAGGCCAAAACCCACATGAGTTTTAGGAAAAGAAATCTATCACTTTGAGAAGTGATATTATGCTCTCAGTGTGTACTTTGCTGTCTGACAAGATGATGATTTTCTTGCGAGAAGAAGCTTCAGAGGTAGTGATTGCTAATCCTTATAATGCAGTTTTGGAAGACTCTGAAAGAAGACAAAAGCATATCCTCCTGTTCCAGTGTGTAGCCAGTCTGTTTGAGGCAACCTTTAATTTCTGAATTGGAAAGGCAAAATGTTATGTACGTGTATAGTGTGTCAAGATAAGGAAATCTAAGCTGAGAAAGATGAAAGGAATCACTTTCTGTACAGGAAGTGTAAATTGGAATAGAGTTGCTAACATCTTTGGTTGCAGGGCCTCGCTGACAAGTCCCCAGGGCCCACTTTTGTCATTGTCTCTGCTGGGATTCAGCCTGCTTTCTTTCCTCTTCACAGTTGCCATCTCCTACTTTTCCCAGCTGAGTTCTTTGGGTCTGGCTTTGTAGCCAGCCTCTGAAGACAGTCTTCCAAGATTGCATCCCCTTTATTGCTGTTCTTCAGGACAAGTACTCACCTTATTTTAGGGGCTTTTACTTTTTATCTTCACAAGAGAACTGGTCCATTGGGGAATATCAGATTGCTGATGTTACACATTAAAAATTAAAGTGTAGGGTTAAGTGTATCTAGTCCTTTTTGTTTTCTGATGAAATCCTCATCAGGTCACGTAATCTGAAGTTAGTTTTCCCACATATCTTATATTGCTTTGTAAAGAACTGAATGTCTCTTTTCTCAGGGTTAGGGCGTGGAAAACTGTTTCCAGAGCCCTCATTTTCTACTGGTCCTTGGCACCCGAGACTGTTGCCTCCAGTTAATCCAGCATTTCCCTTTCTTCAGCTGAGATTCTGCAGATTTCTAAAGTCAAAGATATAATATCCAAAAGAATGCAAAAAATCTTTTAACCTTTATGTAATCAGTTGCTGTATTCTGTCAGTATTTCTTGGTTTGCTCCATCTTCTGTGTCCTGCTGTCTGAAACTTAGAGCTTCTTCAAGGATGGTTCTCTTAGGAAAAAGGATTGTTGCTATCCATGCTTACGCGATCCTGCTTAGAAGCATTTATTTCATTACATTATTGAAACACAATCTAGAATATATATCCACTTTTTTTTAAACTGTGCATAATATTTGGTTATGGACAGTTGTGGCCGAAAGTGAAGAGGAACTCTAAAGCCTCTTGATGAAAGTGAAAGAGGAGAGTGAAAAAGTTGGCTTCAAACTCAACATTCAGAAAACCAAGATCATGGCATCTGGCCCCATCACTTCATGGGAAATAGATGGGGAAGCAGTGGAAACAGTGTCAGACTTTAATTTTGGGGGCTCCAAAATCACTGCGGGTGCTGATTGGAGCCATGAAATTAAAAGACGCTTACTCCTTGGAAGGAAAGTTATGACCAACCTCAATGGCATATTAAAAAGCAGAGACATTACTTTGCCAGCCAAGATCCGTCTAGTCAAGGCTGTGGTTTTTCCCGTGGTCATGTACGGATGTGAGAGTTGGACTGTGAGGAAAGCTGATCGCCAAAGAATTGATGCTTTCAAACTGTGGTGTTGGAGAAGACTCTTGAGAGTCCCTTGGACTACAAGGATATCCAACCAGTCCGTTTTAAAGGAGATCAATCCTGGTGTTCATTGAAAGGACTGATGCTAAAGCTGAAGGAATCTCCAGTACTTTGGCTATCCGATGCGACGAGTTGACTCACTGGAAAAGACTCTGATGCTGGGAGGGATTGGGGGCAGGAGAAGAAGGTGACGACGGAGAATCAGATGCCTGGATGGCATCACCAACTTGAAGGAGGTGGGTTTGAGTGAACTCCAGGTGTTGGTGATGGACAGGGAGGCCTGCCATCCCTTACTGTCCATGGGGTCAAAAAGAGTCGGACATGACTGAGCGACTGAACTGAACTGAACTGAATATTTAGTTCAGCTGAGAGGTGATCTGATTTTTTTTTCAGTTGAAAATTAATTTTTGACCCGCTCTCAGTTTATCATCATTTGGCTTTTGCTTTTCTTGCTGCCTGTTCAGTTCAGTTCAGTCGCTCAGTCGTGTCCGACTCTCCGCGACCCCATGAATCACAGCACGCCAGGCCTCCCTGTCCATCACCAACTCCCGGAGTTCACTCAAACTCATGTCCACAGAATCGGTGATGCCATCCAGCCATCTCATTCTCCGTCGTCCCCTTCTCCTCCCGCCCCCAACCTTTCCCAGCATCAGAGTCTTTTCCAGTGAGTCAACTCGTCTCATGAGGTGGCCAAAGTATTGGAGTTTCAGCTTTAGCATCAGTCCCTCCAATGAACATCCAGGATTGATCTCCTTTAGAATGGACTGGTTGGATCTCCTTGCAGTATAAGGGACTCTCAAGAGTCTTCTCCAACACCACAGTTCAAAAGCATCGATTCTTCGGCGATCAGCTTTCTTCACAGTCCAACTCTCACATCCATACATGACCACGGGAAAAACCATTGCCTTGACTAGACGGACCTTGGTCGGCAAAGTAATGTCTCTGCTTTTTAATATACTATCAAGGTTGGTCATAACTTTCCTTCCAAGGAGCAAGCGTCTTTTAATTTCATGGCTGCAATCAGCATCCGCAGTGATTTTGGAGCCCAAAAAAACAAAGTCTGACACTGTTTCCACTGTTTTTCCATCTATTTCCCATGAAGTGATGGGACCAGATGCCATGATCTTTGTTTTCTGAATGTTGAGCTTCAAGCCAACCTTTTCACTCTCCTCTTTCACTTTCATCAAGAGGCTTTTGAGTTCCTCTTCTCTTTCTGCCATAAGGGTAGTGTCATCTGCATATCTGAGGTTATTGATATTTCTCCCAGCAATCTTGATTCCAGCCTGTGCTTCTTCCAGCCCAGCGTTCCTCATGATGTACTCTGCATATAAGTTAAATAAACAAGGTGACAATATACAACCTTGACGTACACCTTTTCCTATTTGGAACCAGTCTGTGGTTCCATGACTGGTTCTAACTGTTGCTTCCTGACCTGCATACAGGTTTCTCAAGAGGCAGGTCAGGTGGTCTGGGATTCCCATCTCTTTCAGAATGTTCCACAGTTTATTGTGATCCACACAGTCAAAGGCTTTGGCATAGTCAATGAAGCAGAAATAGATGTTCTTCTGAAACTCTCTTGCTTTCTCCATGATCCAGCGGATGTTGGCAATTTGATCTCTGGTGCCTCTGCCTTTTCTAAAACCTGCTTGAACATCTGGGAGTTCACGGTTTACATACTGCTGAAGCCTGGCTTGGAGAATTTTGAGCATGACTTTACTAGCGTGTGAGATGAGTGCAATTGTGCGGTAGTTTGAGCATTCTTTGGCATTGCCTTTCTTTGGGATTGGAATGAAGACTGACCTCTTCCAGCCCTGTGGCCACTGCTGAGTTTTCCAAATCTGCTGGCATATTGAGTGCAGCACTTTCACAGCATCATCTTTCAAGACTTGAAATAGCTCAACTGGAATTCCATCACCTCCACTAGCTTTGTTCCTAGTAGTCGGGCATTTTTGTGTCCCTTGGCTTGTTACTTAATCAACATAAACATTGATTCAAGTAGTAGTATTGTCAGCACACATGTATAGATTTAGCAGACTTAATTTTCCCATACACAAATAACATGGGACAGATTTTAAAATAACATTTCGGAGTTTATAATACTTTACTACTTTTTTGTGTTGATTCAAGTAGTAGTATTGTCAGCACACATTTATAGATTTAGCAGACTTAATTTTCCCATACACAAATAACATGGGACAGATTTTAAAATAACATTTCGGCATTTATAATACTTTATTTCTTTTTTATTTTTATTTTTTTGTGTTTTGACCACGCTGTGCAGCTTGTGGGATCTTAATTCTCTGACCAGGGATCAAACTCGAGGAGAAGTGTGGAGTCTCAATCACTGGATTGCCAGGGAAGAGCCTATAATATTGTATTTTTAAACAATTCAGGTAAGTTTTATTCTGTTTCATGTATGTATATTTTTGACAAAAGTGGGAGACTGTATGCTGTTTTGTAAACCATTTAAAATTTTATTTTTCGTTTACTGTATTGTTACTGTCTTTTCAAGTCAGCATATTCAGATCCTGCTCATCATTTTTACTGAGCGTGTTATGTGTTGGTTGTGCCGTAATTTAACCAATTCCTTATTGGTAGACTTTCAGATTGTCTCTGGGTTTTTATTTTATAAACAATGTTGTACTAACATTTCAGTTATACATCACGTGTACTTGTGTTTACTTTCTTAGAATAAATTGTAGAATAGGTCTGCTGAATCAAAGTATATACATTTTCAGAACTTTTGATGTCCATAGCTATTTTTTTTTTTGAAATACCAAGTGGTTTGCTTTTCCTCCAGTAGTATTTGAAAATGGAGAATTTCTTGGCGGCCTAGTGGTTAGACACTTCACTGCCCTGGACCGGGTTCAGTCCTTGTTTGGGGAACTAAGATTTTGCAAGCCGTGTGGGACAGCGAAAAAAAAAAAAAAGTATTTCCAAGTGTTGGAATGTTGACTATATTCTTTTTTCTGCACCCTCTCCTATACTGTGTTCTGTTATTCTTACTTTGTTCATCTGATTGGCAAAAATGTTATATATCATGTTTGTATGTTTTTATTAGTAAAGTTGAATATCTTCATATGTTTGTTGGCCATTTGTATTTCTTTTGTAAATATATGTCCTTTTTCCATTTTTCTATTCAAGTAGCGTTCTTTATTTGCTTTTTAAGAAATTCATTTTATATATTACTTTTGCTGAGCACATAATTATGTGCAAGTATCCTGTACTGTGTTAAATTATTCTATTTTAGGGTAGCATTTCTCAAAATACGACTTACAGATCACTTGTAACAGTACCGAGATAATCGTTAGAATTGCATGTGTATCCTTCATTTTCCAGAGGTTCGGAATTCTTAGACCTATGGGTTTTCTATGAATCTGCTGCACATGAACATTAGGGAATCTCTGATTTGGAAGAAATATAAAGAAATATAAATTCCTATTTTTTTTCTTGTCTCATGGCATTTTACTGTTTTTTCTTATTTATCTTAATAATCATAAACTACAGTCTTAATGTATTAAGGTTTTATCCTACCCCAGCCTAACAGTAATTTTACAAAAATGTTTTGATATATGGAAACTTGAACGTTAAAGTCCATAAAGGAAATCACTTTTGTAAGTCTGTGAGAAGCATTGTTTGTAAATGAGGCAAAAGGAGTCACTGAGAGAAAAACAAGTAAGATAGAGTATAGAGAAGCATAGGGGGTTTCTCATCTAGTTTAAAATCTCAATATTACTTTGTTTCTTCCTTATGTTTTGTGTGGTAATTTCTTTGAACCGTAAATTTGGAACCCATACTGCTTGAAAAATAGTCTAAATGAAATTTTTGAAATTTTCATTGTTATATACGTATTGGGTAATTTTTTTTTAAGTTGGACGCAGATGAACATGCTGCATAAGCAGCAAACTACAAACATGGAACTTCTATGGATGTTTTGATACTGTAGCCAAATAAAGCTTTCAGGGCTTATTTGACACATTAATGATAGGCATAATTGTTACCGTACTGCATTATAATTAAACTTAAATATACATGGGTGTTTTTTGGAAGGACTGATGCTAAAACTGAAACTCCAATACTTTGGCCACCTCATGCGACGAGTTGACTCACTGGAAAAGACTCTGATGCTGGGAGGGATTGGGGGCTGGAGGAGAAGGGGACGACAGAGAATGAGATGGCTGGATGGCATCACCAACTCGATGGACATGAGTTTGAGTGAACTCCGGAAGTTGATGATGGACAGGGAGGCCTGGCATGCTGTGATTCATGAGGTCACGAAGAGTCGGACACAACTGAGAGACTGAACTGAACTGAACTGATACATGACTGTGTTTAACATCACATTTCCATAGCCAGACATCACATTTCTGGGCCCAGCTTGAAGGAGGAAAAAATATGGCAGGCCAATAAGCTTTAACAAATATTTCTGATTTAGAGATTTCAGTGTTAGAGAGATTAGACTTTTGGGGCAGAGGTTGCTTGTAACTTTGGTGTTCCTAATTCCTAAGGTTGTAGACTTTCCTTTTCCCTTCTTCTACTCAAGACCATATGCTTGAGGGAAAAATGGGAAGAGTCAGCCATGGCTTTACTTTCTCCAAATAGTTTTTTCTGCCCAGTAATTAAAGCTTGGGATGCAGAGGTCCCTGTCATTGGTAGTGCACAAAGGACAGTTTCTTTCCCTGCTTTAGCCAAGCCAGTTCAAGTTTTCAAGGTCTAAGCTGTCACGGGCCCTAGTATCTATTTGAGTTGTCCTGTTAACCTAGGTCTCTGAGAATTTCTGAACCTGACTTTCTCATGTTTTCCCAACCGAGGTTGTGTACTTCAAACAGAAATATTTGCCATCTGTGAAACGCGAATAAAGTAAAAGCAGACTTAACATCATTACAAAACCAAATGGAAGTATGATAGTTTTAGAATATGCTTTTTTCCTACCAATCCTGCCTTCCACTCTACCTACCCTTCCAGCCCCCAAAGAGATGCATATTTTTGTCCCTAGAAAGAAAGTGAAAGTGAAAGTTGCATCCAACTCTCTGTGACCCCATGGACTGTAGCCCGCCGGGCTTCTCTGTCCATGGAATTATCCAGGCAAGAATACTGGTGTGGGTTGCCATTTCCTCCTCCAGGGAATCTTCCCAACCCAGGGATCAAGCGCATGTCTCCAGCATTGCAGGGGGAGTCTTTACCGTCTGAGCCGCCAGGGAAGCCCCCAGCAAATGCAGTGTCAGATCAGACTCTGAAACTTGGTAGAAACTCTTAACTGGAAATCATTCATATCCCACGCTGCAACTTTCTAGGGTTGACTCTTCTCTGCATCCTGACTCTGTGTAATGAAGCATTTGTTGGTCAAACGTTTTCTCTATCTCTGTACTAAATTTTTGTACTATCTAAAAGGATGAAGCATTATTGGGAAAATGTCCTGATACTACTTTTAGAATCTCCTGTTTGCCAGTTCAGTATTGGTTGATAGAAGTCAGTCTCTGTATCTGCTGTAATTCAGTAATAAAACTACCTAAAATTTGATGTTGCTTTGCCTTTTATAGAGTACATTATTTTATAATTCACTTATGTACCATCTTTGATAGGGAGGTGCAATTTTTAGAAAGGAAAATTTTGAGCTCAGAGAAGTTAAGTGATTCACATAGTTGGGAAGAGGCTTGAATCCATATCTTTTATTTCTTTATATTTTACACCTTTCAGAGATACCATCTGCCGAATCATTTAATGATTAAAACATTTGTAAAGCTGCACTCAATATACTAGCAAATTTGGAAAACTCAGCAGTGGCCACAGGACTGGAAAAGGTCAGTCTTCATTCCAATCCCAAAGAAAGGCAATGCCAAAGAATGCTCAAACTACCGCACAGTTGCACTCATCTCACACGCTAGTAAAGTCATGCTTAAAATTCTCCAAGCCAGGCTTCATCTATATGTGAACCATGAACTTCTAGATGTTCAAGTGGGTTTTAGAAAAGGCAGAGGCACCAGAGATCAAATTGCCGACATCCGGTGGATCATGGAGAAAGCAAGAGAGTTTCAGAAAAACATCTATTTCTGATTCATTGACTATGCCAAAGCCTTTGACTATGTGGATCACAATAAACTGTGGAAAATTCTGAAAGAGATGGGAATCCCAGACCACCTGACCTGCCTCTTGAGAAACCTGTATGCAGGTCAGGAAGCCACAGTCAGAAGTGGACATGGAACAACAGACTGGTTCCAAATAAGAAAAGGAGTACGTCAAGGTTGTATATTGTCACCCTGCTTATTTAACTTCTATGCAGAGTAGATCATGAGGAACACTGGGCTGGAAGAAGCACAAGCTGGTATTAAGATTGCCGGGAGAAATATCAATAGCCTCAGATATGCAGATGACACCACCCTTATGGCAGAAAGTGAAGAGGAACTAAAAAGCCTCTTGATGAAAGTGAAAGAGAAGAGTGAAAAATTTGGCTTTTAGCTCAACATGCAGAAAACTAAGATCATGGCATGCGGTCCCATCACTTCATGGCAAAACAGATGGAGAAACAGTGGAAACAGTGGCTGACATTTTTCTGGGCTCCGAAATCACTGCAGATGGTGATTGAAGCCATGAAATTAAAAGACGCTTACTCCTTGGAAGGAAAGTTATGACCAAAATAGACAGCATATTAAAAAGCAGAGCCATTACTTTGCCAAGAAAGGTCCGCCGAGTCAAGGCTATGGTTTTTCCAGTGGTCATGTATGGATGTGAGAGTTGGACTGTGGAGAAAGCTGAGCGCAGAAGAATTGATGCTTTTGAACTGTGGTGTTGGAGAAGACTCTTGAGAGTCCCTTGGACTGCAAGGAGATCCAACCAGTCCATTCTAAAGGAGATCAGTCCTGGGTGTTCATTGGAAGGACTGATGCTAAAGCTGAAACTCCAATACTTTGGCCACCTCATGCGACGAGTTGACTCACTGGAAAAGACTCTGATGCTGGGAGGGATTGGGGCCGGGAGGAGACGGGGATGACAGAGAATGAGATGGCTGGATGGCATCACCGACTCGATGGACATGAGTTTGAGTGAACTCCGGGAGTTGGTGATGGACAGGGAGGCCTGGCATGCTGTGATTCATGAGGTGGCAAAGGGTCAGACACGACTGAGCGACTGAACTGAACTGAATAAAATTTAAATAACTTGTCATTAAGTGTGGCAGATATTTAAGTAAAATTTAGGACAGCAGCATGCAAGTTTTTCCAAATGAATCAATTATGTCTTGTGACAAATGGAAAACTGTCATTATAGATGGGAGATTAAACTGTATTGTATATAAACAACTGAGGGAGGAAATAGTGCCTTTAAATGCTATTTATGGATTCTCTGGTCTATCTAGAGCAAGAATGATAAGGTAGAAAAACTATCGTATTTGTTTATGAAATACCCATGTGTTTTATCTGTAAGGCAGTATTGTATCTCTCGTCAAAGTCTGTGATTGCTGTTGTTGTTAGCCACATGCCCGGCATTTGGAAGTTTAGTTCTCCACCAGCGAGTGCACTGGTGCCCCAGTAGTGGATGTGTGCAGCTTTAATCACTGGAACACCAGAAAGTCCCAAAGGCAGTATTTTAAAATTTCTCTTCCTAGTAGCTGATTGTTAGTGTGTAGAAACGCAACTGATTTTTGTATACTGATTTTGTATCCTGCAACTTTACTGAGCTAATCAAAGTTTTAATATCAAGTCTGTAATATTTCAAGAGGAAATTGCTAATTTCTCCCATTTAAAAAAATACATATATTTTTCAGATATTTCAGTCAGAGGAAGAAATAGCTCTTCTCCTATTGGAATCTGTTTTTTGGGAATGTGGTTGATCTACTTGACACGTTGGCCAAATGGTGTCCAATGCAATAAAATGAAAAGAAGAGGAAAGATGATGTCATTTTCCCATATTGTGAAACCAAAAACAAATGCCTTTCATGAGACCAAGCTAACAAACCTCTGACGGTGCAAAGAGTAATTCTGTTTGAAGAACTGAACAGTAAGATAGAAAACGTACTTTCAAGCTGAGACCTGCAGGTGTACAAAGATCTAAAATACATATTGAGTAGGCCTGATCATCTGAATCTCATTCAATGGAGAAAGTATGGCTATGAGTTGGATCGTCTTCCATCTGTGGCCCTTGCCTATGTTTGTTGGCCATATAGGTTTTCTTTGAGCCTATTACCTTGAGGATGTGCCAAGATTTGCCTTATAGCACTGCCTTCATGCCCAATCTTCTGAATCATTATGCCCAATTGACGATAGCTTTAGCAATGGAGGTAAGACTTCATCTATATTTGGCATGTCGTAGAAAATTATTCTTGTATTGCCCTTTTAATCAGTCTAATGAATGTGTTTGATAAACAACAGGAAAAACTAATATGTTATTTTTAATTGCATCTTGAACATTAAAAAGTTATGTATTTCGGTTCAGACTCTGATAGATTGAAGATTCCCCATCTTTTCTGCTATTTGATAATAAGACTTTAAAGAGCAGACTAGAATAATAATATTCATAATTCACTTAGTAAATATTGAAGGTAACATGATTTTGAAAATGAGTTCTTTGGTTCAGCCTTTAGGCTGGTGGGTTTATAGTATTGACATTGTCTTAAATACTTAAGATGGTATCCTTGTCTTACTATCTTCACATCAATTTAAGAGCAGCAACTCCCAAGCAGTGATAAAGGTTTTGTTGTGTGAATTATCTGTTCTTGACCTCTCAGGACTTCATGAAAATCTGTTGCCTTACTTGAATTTTTCTAATGATAATTCTTTAGGCACTTTTTTTTACTTTAGAAGCTGTGACAAATTAATGGAGGTAGTTAATAATAGGTTTAAATTATTTCGTATGTGTTTCAATAGTGGTTTTAGAATTGTGTACCAGATAGGAATTAGGGGGCAGTAAACTGTGACAATAAGAGGTAAAAGTTTTGGAGTTGTATAAACTGCGGCGGCAGCTACCACTTTTTATCTGTATTACTTTGGGCAAGTTACTTGAGTTTTCTTAACATTGTCACTCTGCTTGTAAAATAGAGTTCACACTTTGGAAGATACAAAATGAAGTGTTTGTAAAGTACTTGGCACAGTACTTTTGGAGTAAGTTCTCTGAAAGTGATAGCTTTTACCGTTTTCCCATATTCTAATATTATTGTAGCTACATAGTACATAGAATTTAAAATATTTTTTTTTTATTTTAGTCTTTAATCCTTTGTTACAGTGCTTTCAGCAAATTGAATACTCCCTGTTTTGGAATCTTCATTTTATAGTAAAATTCAAAGGTTAAGTACTTCCAAGGAAGCGAACATAAATCTGGGAAAGATTATTATTCATAGATTTTGAAACGTAGAGGGCAACTTGTATAGTCCAAATACTTGAAAATATTGTAGAGTTTGAATAGAATATTTCTGCTCTTCCACTGACTACACAAAGTCTAACTGGTTAGGAGAGATTTGGTATAGCCTGTTAGATTGGGTGTATGAAAATGGGTATTGGTTTCATATAAGAATTTGGTTCCCGGCATGGTAGTCCCTGCCGGGTATTAAAAGTACCCAGTTCTCTCAGCAGAAAAATGAAGGAGGAATATCTTTGGTTCTGGTATCATTTTAAGTCAGTATAACTCCTTTGGAAAGCAAATAGAGCTGTAAGAAATAAGTCATAAAGATTTATGTACTGATATAGGTTTAACTTTTGCCTCTTTCATGTAGTAGATTTCAGACTTTGAAATTAAGTCACCTAACATCTCTGTGATCTGGAGAAGGAAATGGCAACCCACTCCAGTACTCTTGCCTGGAAAATCCCACGGACTGAGCCTGGTAGGCTACAGTCCATAGGGTCACAAAGAGTCGGACACGACTGAGTCACTTCACTTCACTTCACCATCTTTGTGAAAATCATTTGTGAAAATGCACTGATAACAAAAATACTTTGAATGGCTATTAGGATTAAATGAGAGATTTAAGTAGCTAGCACAATGCTTGATGCAGAATAGATGATCCACAAGTGTTATTTCTATTCCAAATTTCATTTCTAAGTGACCCTAGAGAGAAAGTACGAGAAGGACGATGTGTTTGTTTCACATGAGTTTGCATCTCTCATTGTGGGCTCTGGGGGCTTTCATGATGGTGGCATGGGGAGCTGTCTCTGTCCTCTCTTCAAACATGCCCATATAGGCTAGACATTTTGTTGTCAGTGAGACCGCATCTTTTTGAATTTCACTCATTCTAGGGAGAGCACCCAGATGAGTAAGAGAAAGCTTTGGTGACGAGAAGTGATGTCGGGGATAGTTGACTTGGTGGTCATATCAGGACAGTGATGCCACTGACAGAGTCTCCTGACAGTCTGAGAGTGTAAAGTTTCTGTAATAGCAAAGGATATGGAAGTTCAGCAATCAACACAGCACACTTTCAAATAGAAGTAAGGATTCTTAGATCCTTACAAGGACTTGTCTGTTGATGACACCCTCCTGTCTCTGATCCAGGAACTTTGGATCAGCTTGCCAGCTTTTAGTGGGAGCAAGTAATTGGAGCAGGTAACCCCAGCACATTCTTGAGTGTTCTTTTTGGGACTGGATGAGCTGAAAGATGTTTCCTAGGTATAGCATTGTTCAGCAGACCCAGGCTTCAAGCCTGCCTCAGGTTCATTCCTGTACTGATGTTTGGTGAAATAAAAATGAGTGCTTCGAATGAAATAATATATGGTATCGAGCTAAGGATGCCAGGAGAGAAATTGCAGAATGTGGGTTATTTCAAATTTGCTTATTATTGTTCACAATCAACAAGTTGGGTGTTCTTTCATTGTGTAGAGAGAATTCCTCCTCAATACTTCGATTGAAATTGGAGCATGTTCAAATAAATGGGGTGCATGTCCATTTATTAAATTGGAGAAAAGATCCTTGTTAGTATGTTAATTTCTCTCACTTTACAAAATGTCCGTTTTTACATAAACACACACATTAAATGTTTCTTAATTTCTTAACTTGATGTCTGTCTTTTCCGTGAGTATTGTGGCTTTTGACAGAAACAAGATTGCTCATTCCTGAGTTTCCCACACCGTTTTCAATTGTCTAAATTGCCAAGTACAGGATGCAGTACAATTGTCTCCAATGTACAACTGACATTGTTCAGGAGACAGGAATCAAGACCATCCCCAAGAAAAGAAATTCCAAAAAGCAAAATGGCTGTCTGAGGATGCCTTACAAATAGCTGTGAAAAGACGGGAAGCGAAAAGCACAGGGGAAAAGGAAAGATATACCCATTTGAATGCAGAGTTCCAAACAATAGCAAGGAGAGATAAGAAAGCCTTCCTCAGTGATCAGTGCAAAGAAATAGAGGAAAACAATAGAATGGAAAGACTAGAGATCTCTTCGGAGAAGACAGTGGCGACCCACTGCAGTACTCTTGCCTGGAAAATCCCAGGGATGGGGGAGCCTGGTGGGCTGCCGTCTATGGGGTCGCACAGAGTCGGACACGAGTGAAACGACTTAGCAGCAGCAGCAGCAGCAGCAGAGATCTCTTCAAGAAAATGAGAGATACCAAGGGAACATTTCTTGCAAAGATAGGCTCAATAAAGGACAGAAATGGTAGGGTCCTAACAGAAGCAGAGGATGTTAAGAAGAGGTGGCAAGAATACACAGAAGAACTCTACAAAAAAGATCTTCACAACCCAGATAATCACGATGGTGTGATCACTCACCTAGAGCCAGGAATCCTGGAATGTGAAGTCAAGTGGGCCTTAGGGAGCATCACTACGAACAAAGCTAGTGGAGGTGATGGAATTCCAGTTGAGCTATTTCAAATCCTGAAAGAAGACACTGTGAAAGTGCTGCACTCAGTATGCCAGCAAATATGGAAAACTCAGCAGTGGCCACAGGACCAGAAAAGGTCAGTCTTCATTGCAATCCCAAAGAAAGGCAATGCCAAAGAATGCTTAAAGTACCGCACAATTGCACTCATCTCACACGCTGGTGAAGTCATGTTCAAAATTCTCCAAGCCAGGCTTCAGCAACACTTGAACTGTCAACTTCCAGATGTTTAAGCTGGTTTTAGACAAGGCAGAGGCACCAGAGATCGAATTGCCAACATCCGCTTGATCATCGAGAAGAAAAACATCTATTTCTGCTTTATTGACTATGCCAAAGCCTTTGACTGTGTGGACCACAATAAACTGTGGAAAATTCTGAAAAAGATGGGAATACCAGACCACCTGACCTGCCTCTTGAGAAACCTGTATGCAGGTCAGGAAGCAACAGTTAGAACTGGACATGGAACATCAGACTGGTTCCAAATAGGGAAAAGAGTACGTCAAGGCTGTATATTGTCACCCTGCTTATTTAACTTCTATGCACAGTACATCGTGAGAAATGCCAAGCACAAGAACTAAATAGCCTCTTGATGAAAGTGAAAGAGGAGAGTGAAAAAGTTGGCTTGAAGCTCAGCATTCAGAAAACTAAGGTCATGGCATCCGGTCCCATCACTTCATGGCAAAAAGATAGAGAAACAGTGGAAACAGTGGCTGACTTTATTTTTCTGGGCTCCGAAATCACTACAGATGGTGAGTGCAGCCATGAAATTAAAGGACGTTTACTCCTTGGAAGGAAAGTTATGACCAACCTAGACAGCATATTAAAAAGCAGAGACATTACTTTGCCAACAAAGGTCCATCTAGTCAAGGCTATGGCTTTTCCAGTGGTCATGTATGGATGTGAGAGTTGGACTGTGCAGAAAGCTGAGCGCAGAAGAATTGATGCTTTTGACCTGTGGTGTTGGAGAAGACTCTTGAGAGTCCCTTGGACTGCAAGGAAATTCAACCAGTCTATCCTGAAGGAGATCAGTCCTCGGTGTTCATTGGAAGGACTGATGTTGAAGCTGAAACTCCAACACTTTGGCCACCTGATGCGAAGAGCTGACTCATTGGAAAAGACCGTGATGCTGGGAAAGATTGAGGGCAGGAGGCGAAGGGGGTGAGAGAGGATGAAATGGTTGGATGACATCCTCGACTCGATGGACATGGATTTGGGTGGACTCCTGGAGTTGGTGATGGACAGGGAGGCCTGGCGCGCTGCGGTTCATGGGGTCGCACAGAGTCGGAATGACTGAGCGACTGAACTGAACTGATATGTCTCTTAATTTATAGTTTCTCCTTCTGTTTCCCTTCTTCCTTTTTGCTTGTAACACACTTGCCCTACAGATTTTCTCTGACTTTATTTTGCTGTTTGCATCCCTCTGGTGTTTTTGACCATGTTCCTCTGTCTGTTTTTGTTTTGAAAGAATCCTTCCAAGGCACTGTAATATCTGCTTTTTACTCTATAATTTTATTAGGGGTTTGTAAAATGGTGATATGCAATCATTCTTCATTTCTCAGCTAGAATACTTTAAACAAAAACTTTCTCACGTTGATTTTGGACTGTTTTGTTACTCTTATGTTCAGTTCATCTGAAAAAGACAGTAAACATGCAACTGTTCTCCTTTGTTAGGTTTTAGGATAATAAATTGATTCCCAAGAATCTTTCAAAAGTGACTAATGAGATCTTTGTCCTTTCAAATATCATTGTTCTCCTTTCAAGTATCATTATGAACTCAGGGATTTTTCCCATATTTTATGTGTTCCAGTCCATTGCACTTGTTATTTTGTTGTGGCTGAGTCTGTTCTATTTTTGGTAGTGAGCAACTCTTCAAGATAGCTCCTAAGTGTTTTTGATACTACCCTAGTGGTTTCTGATAGCTTCCTTGCTGTCTGGTATGATCCAACCTTATTTCATAAAATTCTGCCTCTGAACTTAGAATTATCACTTTCTTTAGGAAGTGCTGGTTCCTTTTAGTTGGAGAGAATTTTCACGGATTTTTACAGACTGCTCTCTGGGTGCTATGATTATTGATACTAGGTTAGTAATTTATAGGTCTCTTTAAAGATGGAGCTAGGAAATACTTTTTTTAAAAAAGATAGTTCAGCATGAGTTTATACTGATAACTTGTTTTTATTTAATATTTTTAGAATTTTTGTTTCTTCTCATGCTAAAAGCTTATGATATACAGACATTACTTAATTTCAGAATCGTATCAGTATCGTTACTGAAAGCCCTGTAAGGTTTCTTTGTATTCCTTATGTCCTTAGGATGTATTTCACCAAGGATGTGCAGTCAGATTACTGTACTTTAGAGTTAAGTACTCCTCTGTTTGGTTTAACTCAATACAGTTTAGGTTTGTTTTTCATTTTGATTTTGAGGAACAACTTAAAATTTTTTGGTTTAGATTTATTTTATAATCATGTTTAAAAACTTGATATATACGACAAGGTACATTCAGAGGAGTCTAGTTTCTGGACAGTGTTTGTGCTTAGTCACTCATCGTGTCTGACTCTTTGAGACCCAATGGACTGTAGCCTGTTTGGCTCCTCTGTCCACGGGGATTCTCCAGGCAACAATACTGGAGTGGGTAGTCATGCCCTCCTTCAAGGGATCTTCCCAACCCAGGGATCGAACTCAGGTCTCCCGAATTTCAGGCAAATTTTTTACCATCTGAGCCACCAGGGAAGCCCACAAATACTGGAGTGGATAGCCTATCCTTTCTCCAAGGGATCTTCCCGACCCAGGAATTGAACCGGAGTCTGCAGGTGGATTCTTTACCAGCGGAATCCTAACCTTCTTTCCTTCCCTTGGCGGTAGTTGTTTTTTTTAAAGCTTTTTGTTTATCTTTCCATTAAAAAGTACAGTAATTATAGAAAATGTCTGTATAATATCTGTGTATAGCTATATATTCTTTCATGCTCTTTTGATATAGTGTCATACTGTTTGTTTTCTCTACCTTGTTTTATTACTTAACAATATGTCCTGTCTATTTCATAGTAGCACTTATAGATAATGTTCCTCAGAGTTTTTTTTTTTTTTTTTTTAATTGTGGCCAAATATACATGTTGCACTAGTGGTAAAGAAACCGCCTGCCAATGCAAGAGGTGTGGGTTCGATCCTAGGGTCGGGGATATCCCCTGGAAGAGGACGTGGCTTCCAATCAAGTATTCTTGCCTGGAGAATCCAGTGGACAGAGGAGTGTGACAGGCTACAATACATAGTGTTGCAAAGAGTTGAAGATGACCGAAGTGACTTAGCATGCATGCACGCAAAATATATATAACATAAAATTTACCATTTGAAACTTTTCTTTTTTTTGGCATACCATGCAGCTTGTAGGATCTTAATTCCTCAACCAGGGATTGAACCCAGTTCCCGGCACTGAAAGTTCGGAGTCCTAACCATGAGACCACCAAGGAATTCCCCCATTCCAGTCATTTTTAAGTGTGCAGTTCAGTGGCATTCAGTACAGTCACCTTGGTATGTCATTATCACTGTCCTTCTTCAGCACGTTTTCAGCTTCTGAAACTGAAACACTATACCTGTTAAACAATAATTCCCTGTTCTCCCTTCCCCTCAACCTTTGGCGGCCACCGTTCTACTTTTTTTCTTTCTCTCTGAATTTGACGACTCCAGTACCTCATTTAAGTGAAATCATAGAATATTTGTCCTTTTGTGATTGGCTTCTTTCACTTAGCACAATGTCTTCACGATTCATCCATGTTGTAACAAATGTCAGAATTTCCTTCCTTTTTAAGGCTGAATAATATTTCATTGTATATTTATGCCCAACGTTTAGTTTAATCATTCATTCATCAGACTCTTGAGTTCCTTCCACCTTTTGGCTATTATGACTATAGCTGCTATGAGTACGGATGAATAAATATTTCTTCCAGTCTTTGTTTTAAGTTTTTTTGGGGGTATTCCAAGAAGTGAAATTTCAGGATAGCATGATAATCCTGTTTAGTTTTTTGAGGAACCGCTGAATTGTTTTGTATAGCAGCTGCTCCATTTTACATTTCTGCTAGCGATGCACAAGGGTTCCAGTATCTCTCCATCCTCACCAACACTATTTATTTTCTGGGTTTTTGTTTTGGAGTGATAGCCGCTGTATTGGGTGCAAACTTGTCCTCATTTTTTAGTTCAGGTCCTGCTGAAGGATATTTGCTTTTGAAAGCAGAACTTGCTGTTGAGGTCCTTATTCATCTTTGTAGGGCCAGCAGCTAACATGGTACCTCACACATAGTAACTGCCAAGTAAATGTCTGAGTGAGTTAACGCACTTCATAAACTGTGGATTCCGGAAGAGGTGGTAGTCAGTCGTGGTTGTGTTGTAGAGGTGTCCCTCAGCACATGATCTCCTGGAACTGTCAATAGTTGTGGGTTTGTTGGGGTTGGTAATGGTAGTCCTGACAGGAGTGCCAAAGATACCACTGTCCTGTGAACACCAGTGTTTGCCTTTGCCCTTTTTTTTGGAGCGGGGAAAGGTCAAAGCGACCTGAAGCTTTCAACATTATGTATTTACACTTGTAAGTAGTATAGTAAAGTAAAGGAATAAAACAAACCAGCTTTCTTATCTCTAGACCTCTCATTCTCTTTCTGCCTAAATAATCTCATCTCCATCTTTGCCTGTCAAATTCTAATGGTTGTACTTGATGTACCCCTCCAGGCTTCTCTGTCCATGGGATTTCCCAGGCAAGAATACTGGAGTGGGTTTGCCATTTCCTCCTCTAGGGAATCTCCCCGACCCTGGGATTGAACCAGCGTCTCCTGCTTGGCAGGTGGATTCTTTGCTACTGAGCCACCAGGGAAGCCAAATTTGATATATTAATTAACAGGAAAAAAATAGGAATAGATAATAAAATAATGTATGTGTTATCATCCTGTTTTTGTTGAAGAAAAGAAGTGTATTCATGTTTATGTAGAGTAAGTGATCTGGAAAGATTTTTGTCAAGACCAGCAGTGATTGTTCTTGAATTAACATGATTTATTTGCATGTTCTGTGTTTTTCATTTAATGTTTGTGTTTTCTGATTTTTTTGCAAGAAACACATTGTGTTTTTAAAATAGTAAAATTAGTACGGAAACTTTATTTTTAAAAATCCCAGCTGTCCTTTTTTGTCTAGCTCCCAGTTGCAGTGTCTCAGACTTAGTATTTATTAAATATGTTTTTATCTGAATGACTGAAACTTCAGGAAGAACTTGGTAAATGCCATAAATAGGCATATAGTTCTCAGAGGATTCAAAAGAGAAAGGATCATGTGTGGAAAGGATCTGTTGCAGGTTATGTTTGAATTGACCTTGAAAGGTAGGGTTTTGTTGTGTTTTGTTTTTTTTTTTTAAGAGGATACTATAATTTAATACCCCTTTGTACCAGTGATTAACATTTTGTGGATAGGCATTTGCGGAAACGAAATTTCTTTGTATTTATTCTTTAAATTCATGGCTTATATTTTTAGGATACATGCATTATCACGCAGACTGACTTATTATCTTCTCTTTAGGTTAGTATTAATAAGGTGGTTTTTCCTAAGCAAACAACAGCCTGGTGAAGTGGATTGAAGAGCCTATCATGTGACAGGGAAATCAGCCAGGAACTAGGAAACTTCTAAATTGAAAAACGTGAAAAATACACATGTAGTGGAGAATTAATTGCATTTAGTTATTTCTGACTTTAGGAAAAAATAAAGTTTTAACAGTTTAATTGATTCTCTTGCAGTTTAGACCACTGCACAGGGGGCAGATTCATGTCAATGTTATGGCAAAACCAATAAAATAATGTAAAGTAATTAGCCTCCAATTGAAAGAAATAAAAGAAAAAAAAAGAATGCCTTAAAATGCTTATTTTAAATTAAAGTATTAATTCTGATGAATTTAGTTTGTAAAGTTTTATCTTTTGAGACAGACTATAATTCATAACCATTTTTTACTTCCTGAAGAAAAGTCAAATTTTATGGGCTGCTTCAGGAGCTCCCCTTTGACCTGAGATAAATATACTCCTGTGATAAAGTCATATTTCTGCAAACTAGCTCACTGAACTGATATTGGGAGATATTTAATATGCTGTCATAAGACATTAACAAAATAAATTTATAAAAGAAAAGCAAATCGATGGGACTAAAGATATTTTACAAACATGGAATTTATATATATATATATAATATAAAGCAATTCTTAAAGTTTTAGACCTTTTCTCTGTAGAGTTTTATTCTTAGAAAAAAGTTTTTAAAGGTCTTCTTTTACATCACTTAAAATTATTCTATTTAAAAGTAATTTCTTACTCTAATTTGGATCTAAAATGGAATGAATACCATTTTTGAATTTTCAAGGCCATTCCACATTTGGTTTCACATTTAGTGAATTTAGTCATAACCTTGATAGTATATTAAAAAGCAGAGACATTACTTTGCCGACCAAGGTCCGTCTAGTCAAGGCAATGGTTTTTCCCGTGGTCATGTATGGATGTGAGAGTTGGACTGTGAAGAAAGCTGATCGCCGAAGAATCGATGCTTTTGAACTGTGGTGTTGGAGAAGACTCTTGAGAGTCCCTTATACTGCAAGGAGATCCAACCAGTCCATTCTAAAGGAGATCAATCCTGGATGTTCATTGGAGGGACTGATGCTAAAGCTGAAACTCCAATACTTTGGCCACCTCATGAGACGAGTTGACTCACTGGAAAAGACTCTGATGCTGGGAAAGGTTGGGGGCGGGAGGAGAAGGGGACGACGGAGAATGAGATGGCTGGATGGCATCACCGACTCTGTGGACATGAGTTTGAGTGAACTCCGGGAGTTGGTGATGGACAGGGAGGCCTGGCGTGCTGTGATTCATGGGGTCGCGGAGAGTCGGACACGACTGAGCGACTGAACTGAACTGAACTGAGTCATAATATTCCCAAACCCGGTAGGATACAGTCTCTGTGGTTATCAGACGCTTTGTAAAGTGACAGAGATTGGCATTCTGATTCTCATGAATCAAATTTTGGCCTTTGACTCTGTTCCCCTTTCACACTCCTTGCTAAGCTTGGGCTGTTGCTGTGCTTGAAGGCTTGTCAGCAGGAATGGAACTTTCAAAGAAGAAAGAGAATAGGAGCACAAAGGCTTGGTTCATTTGACTTTGAACAAAGAATAGAAGGTTCCCTGTCTTGCACCTTTGTTGAAGAAGCCAGGAATTTAATTTTAGAAAGTTATTTTTCAGTCTGTAAACTTCGTATACCCTGGTCTTAATTTAGTGAATAAAAGTACTGCAGCTTAAGGGAGTACTCAGTAAGAATCTTCTAAAAATTTTATCAGCTGAAGATTCTTTTTTCCTCCTTGACAGAGCTTTGAGAGTCTGTGTTCCTTATATATATTCTCAACTTGGCAGTATGCTGGCTAACATTTAATTTTTACTTTGCTGAAGTTAAAAATTGTTAGAGTTATAATCAGGACAGTTTGCTTATTTGAAAAAGATGAATGCTTTTTGTTTTTACATAACTTTGTTGAGGTATGATGTGTATACAGTTAACTGTACCCATTTAACAGTGTTCAGCTTGCGTTTTGACAGAAGTATATATCTGTGAAGCCATCATCACTGTCAAGATAGCATACATGTCCATCACCTCAAAAGCTTCCTGGGGATCGTCCCTGTGGCTCAGACAGTAAAGAATCTGCCTGCAATGCAGGAGACCCAGGTTCGAGGTTCTTCCCGATCCTCTGGAGAAGGGAATGGCAATCCACTCCAGTATTGTTGCATGGAGAATCCCGTGGACAGAGCCTGTGTGGGCCACAGTCCGTGGGGTCGCAAAGAGTCTGACACGACTGAGGGGCTAACAGTATTACACTACAGAAGCTTCCCTGTGCCTATTGTAGTCCACCCCTCTGAGTTGCCTCCCTGCTGTAAGCAACCACTGATCTGCTTTCTGTCACTGTGGGTTAGTGTTCATTTTCTCGAGTTTTATATGAATGTACATGTAGTATCTACTTTTTTATGTCTGGTTTCTTTCACCCAGAGTCGTGATGCAGAGATTAATGCATGTTTTCTTTTGCTTTTTGAAAAACACCATTGCAGTTGACAGTTGACTTTTTCACTTGGTAGTTGAGCACAGGGAATTGAGCAGGGTTCCTCGTGCCCATCCAATAGGCCTTCTGCAGCTTTCTTAATTTGTAACTCTTTCCTAATCTCTTTTTAAGCTGTCATTTACTAGGTGCTGTATCCTATTTTATATATTCTTATTTGTATATATTGTTGTTGTTCGGTCGCTAAGTTGTGTCCGACTCTTTGCAACCCCACGGACTGCAGCATGCCAGACTTCCCTGTCCTTCGCCATCTCGTGGAATTTGCTCAAACTCATCTCCATTGAGCCTGTGATGCCATCCAATCGTCTCATCCTCTGTCATCTCCTTCTCCTCTTACCCTCAGTCTTTCCCAGCATCAGGGTCTTTTCCAGTGAGTCGGCTCTTCACATCAGGTGGCCAAAGTGTTGGAGCTTCAGCATCAGTCCTTGCGGTGAATATTCAGGGTTGTTTCCCTTTAGGATGGACTGGGCTGGTTTGATCTCCTTAATGCATCTATATATATTAACACCATTTTATAGAGGAAAAGCTGACATTTAGAGAGGTTACAGAGAACAAACTGGTTAATAAGCTCACGGGCTCTGGATAAGAATGCCACGGTTTAACTCTTGGGACTGTCTTTGTAGCTATGTGATCTTTGGCGAGGTACTTAACTTTCTATGTCTTCTTTTCTTCACATTTATTATAAAATGTTATGACTGATTATAGTACCTCCCTTATGGGATTGTTGAAAAGATTTAAGTTAGGTATGTGAAGCACTTAGAACACTGCCCAGCCTGTAGTAAGTGTCCATAAATGCTAGCTGAGATACAGCACAAGATACTTCTAGCTAGTAAGTGACAGAAGCATAAACTTAAAGCCTTATACTCAGTGCAGGGAGCACAAAATAGTGATTCAAGTCAATTTTATAATTCATGATGGGGCTCACAAATGGAGGTTTTACTACCATGGTGACATGTCAGTATCAGCTTAGTTGGTGTTGTATGGTTGGGGACTGAGTGGGTCTGAGGCTGACTTAGGGCATGCACATGCTTGCATGCATGATGTCTATACACGTATCAGCTGTGAATATAATGCAGTTTTAAGCTTTGAAGTTTTTTTTTTTTTTTTTTGGTGGCACTGGGTCTTCGTTGCTGTGCACAGTCTTTTTCTAGTTGTGGATTAAGAGCTTCTCCGATGCAGTGGCTTCTCTTGTTTCAGGGCACAGGCTCTAAAGTGCATAGGCTTCAGTAGTCGTGGAGCGTGGGCTTAATAGTTGCAATTTGCAGTCTCCAGAGCTCAGGCTCATTAGTTGTGGCCCACTGGCTCAGTAGCCCTGTGTCATGTGGGATCTTCCCAGACCAGGGATTGAACTGGTGTCCCTTGCATTTCAAGGTGGATTCTTAACCACTGGACCACCAGGGAATCCCTAAACTTTAAAATAGTTGTAGACTCACAGGGAGAAGGCAATGGCAACTTTCTCCAATACTCTTGCCTGGAAAATCCCATGGATGGAGGAGCCTGGTAGGCTGCAGGCCATGGGGTGGCTAAGAGTCGGACACGACTGAGTGATTTCACTTTTTCTTTTCACTTTCATGCATTGGAGAAGGAAATGGCAACCCACTCCAGTGTTCTTGCCTGGAGAATCCCAGGGACGGGGGAGTCTGGTGGGCTGCCATCTATGGGGGTCGCACACGGTCGGACACGACTGAAGCAACTTAGCAGCAGCAGCAGCTCAGGAAGGTAAAGTAGTGTAGAAATTCTATATACTGTAGCTAGTTTCACCAGGGGCTTGGAGGGGGCGGTGTCTTGCTATCTTATATAGCTATTAGTATCAAAACTGGGACGTTGGACTTCCCTAGTGGTCAAGTGGTTAAGAATCCTCTTGCCAGTACAGGGGACACCAGTTTGATCCCCGATCCAGGACGATCCCACATGCCTCGGGACAGCTAAGCCCATGTACCACAACTACTGAAGCTTCTATGCCCTAGAGCCTGTGTTCTGCAACAAGAGAAGCCACTGCAATGAGAAGCCTGCACAATGCAACTAGAGGGTAGCCCCCACTCACTGCAGCTAGAGAAAGCCTGCACTCAGCAGTGAAGACCCAGCACAGCCAAATAAATAAATAAAAAATTTTAAAGGTACAGGTGATCTAAAAAAAAAAAAGGAAAGTTATCATTGGTATACTCTTTAGCCCTTTATCATATTTCACCAGTTTTTACATGTACTCATTTTTGTGTCTGTATATGCACATGTACATGTATTTTTATTGTCTGTGCATTTTTATCACATGTATATGTTCACGTAGCCATCACTTTGGTTAAGATACTGTGGAAATTCCCTGGCAGTCCAGTGGTTAGGATACTGTGCTTCCACTGCAGGGGGCAGGAGTTCGGATCCTTCGTTGGGGAACTGAGATCCCACAAGACCCTCAGCGTGGCAAAAAGAAAACAAAACACCAAAACGATACAGAACTGTTTTTATCACCACATCTTTCTTGTGCTTCCTTTCTCCCTACCACCCTTTCCTATTCCCAGGCAATGACTAATTTGTTCTCTGTCCCTATACTTTTGTCATTTCAAGAATGTTATATAAATAGAATCATACAGTATATAATGTTTTGAGATTGACTGTTTTCATTTAGCATAATACCCTTGAGATCCATCCAGGTTGTTTCATGTCCTAGTTGTGACTGTTTTTAATTGCTGAGTACTATTCTGGTATAGAGATGTTCTGCGGTTTGTTTAATCATCCGCTGAAGGATACTGAGTTGTTTCCAGCTTTTTGCTATTACAAATAGAGCTGCTGTGAACAATCATATACAGGTTTTTTTGCAGACATAAATTTTCCTTTTGGGTAAATAAATGCCCAGGAGTGTGATTGATGGGTTCTATGATAAGCATGTGTTTGAGTTTTTAAGAAACTACTCAATTATTTTCCATAGAGTTCTACCGTTTTACATTCTACCAGCAGTGTATGAGAGACGTACGTTCTCAGCATTCTTACCACCATTTGGTATTTGCACTTTTTTATTCAGCTTTTCTCAGATGATGTGGTATCTTACGTGATTTCAATTTGCATTTCCCTTATGGCTAATAATATTGGACATCTTTTCATGTGCCGTTCATATATCTTCTTTGATCAAATGTCTGTTCATGTCTATTGTTCATTCTCAGTTGAATTGTTTTTGACTTTTGAGCTTTGAGAGTTCTTTATTTATTCTAGATACAAATCCTTTGTTGGAAATGTAGTTTGTAAATACCTTATTCTCGTCTATAGCTTGCTTTTTCATCCTTTTAACAAAGTCTAGGAGAATAGAAGTCTTAAATTTTAACAAAGTCCAGTTTACCAAGTTTTTTCCTTTTAGAGAGTGCATGTTTGGTGTCGTTTATAAGAACTCTTCAGTTGGTCTGCAAATTCTCTGAAGTTTTATACCTTTATGTCTCACATCTAAATCTATGATCAACTTTGAGTTAATTTGTATAAAGTAAGTTTCATTTTTTTGCCACTAGCTTCCTCGCTATTTGTTGGAGAGGCTCTCTATCCTTACACTATTGAACTGCTTTTGCTTCTTCCTCAAAAATCCGTTATCTGTCCTTGTATAGATTTATATTTGGATTCTTTATTCTGTCCTGTTGATCTTTGCGTCTGTTTCACCACCAATACCACAGTGTCTTGATTTTTGTTAGCTATACAGTAAATCTTAAAATTGGATAGTAAGATTTTTCCCACTTTTTTTTTTTTTAAAGTGTTTCATTTATTCTACTTTTTTTTCCGTATAAAATCTAGAATAAGCTTGTCTTTAACTACTAAAAATGTTACTGGATTGTGACAGAAATGTTACTAAATCTAGAGGTCAGATGATGAATCTCCAATCCATAAACAATGTTGTTGTGGATTGACTTGAGTCCCCCTGAAAAGTGAAAGTGTTAGCTGCTTGGTCGTGTCTGACTCTGTGACCCCATGGACTGTAGCCCGTCAGGCTCCTCTCTCCATGGAATTCTCTCCAGGGAAGAATACTGGAGTGGGTAACCATTCCCTTGTCCAAGGGATCTTCCCGATCCAGGGATTGCACCTGGGTCTCCCGCATTGCAGGCAGATCCTTTGCTGTCTGAGCCATCAGGGGAGTCCCTTGAGTGCCCCTAATAAGCCCTAACCTCCAGTACCTCGGAATGTGACCTTATCTGAAAATAGGGTCATTCTCAATGGTATTAGTTAAGACAGATGTATACTGAAGTAGTGAGGGACTCCTGTTCCAATATGACAGGTGTCCTTAGGAAAGGCCATTTTAGACACAGATGCGCATAGAGGGTCGATGCGTGTAGAAGCATGGAGAGAATGCTGTGTGAAGCTTAGGCGTGTGCTGCCACAAGCCGAGGAGCAGCTAGAAGCTGAGAAAGATATCTGGAACATATCTTTCCCTATCACCTTAGGGGGAGTATGGCTCTGCCAGCACCTTGGTCTCAGACTTTTAGCTTCCAGAAATGTGACACAATCAATTTCTGTTGTTTAAGCCACTCAGTTTGAGGGACTTTGTTACAACAGCCCTAGCAGACTAATAAAATATATATCTGTTCATTTATTTATGTCTTCCTTTCAGCACACAAGCCGTATGTGTTTTGTTAAGTATATACCCAGGTGTTTCCTTTTTAAAAAGTAAATGGGATTATAAATGTATTGTTTTAATTTTGTTTCTGCATGTTCAATAGATATAAAAGCACAATTGTATACAGACATTCATTTTTTAGGTGTGTTTTTCTTGTATTCTGCAACCTTGTTGAACTTACTCATTCTAGGACTAATAAATTTTATTTGTTTTTTGTTGTTGTGACTAATTTAAACATTTTTTTTGAGATTCCTTGGGATGGTCTACGTAGGCAGTAATGTCACGTGCCAATTGGGACAGTTTTCTTTTTCCAGTCTCTACACTTTTTGTTTCCTTTTCTTGTTTTGTGCTGATGGGACTTCTAGGACTCTGCGGAATATGAGTGGTGGGACTCGGCATTCTTCCCTTGTTTCCAGTGTTGAAGATAGAAATCCAGTTTTTCACCACAAAATATGTTTACCGTAGGGATTTTGCATATATACTTTGTCAAGTTGAAGAAGTTACTTTCTATATCTAGTCTGCTGAAAACTTTTAAAATCATGAATGCTTTTTCGACATCATTTGGTATGATCGTGTGATTTTTCTCTTTGTTATGTTAGCCTGTTGATTTGGTGGATTACATTGATGTTGGAATATTGAACCAGCTTTGGATTTCTGGAACAAATCCTACTAAGTTGTGGTGTCGTATAGTGCTTTTAATATATTTTTGGACTTGATTTCCTACTATTTTATGAAGGAATTTTTGCATTTTTTAAGGGGGTGGTATTAGTCTACGGTTTTCATCTTTTGTATTATCTTTGTTGGGCTTCCTTGGTGACTCAGAAAGTAAAGACTCTGCCTGCAATGCAGGAGACACAGGTTCAATCCCTGGGTTGGGAAGATCCTCTGGAGAGGGGCATGGCATCCCACTTCAGTATTCTTGCCTGGAGCTTTCCATGGACAGAGGAGACTGTCGGGCTACAGTCCATGAGATCGCAAAGAGTCAGATATGACTGAGCGACGGACACACTATTGTTTTGCTTTAATATTGAAGAATTCTTCTGTGTATTCTTGCCACCTCTTCTTAATATCTTCTGCTTCTATTAGGTCCGTCCCATTTCTGTTCTTTATTGAGCCCATCTTTGGATGAAATGTTCCCTTGGTATCTCCAGTTTTCTTGAAGATATCTCTAGTCTTTCCCATTCTAATGTGTTCCTCTATTTCTTTTCACTGATCACTGAGGAAGGCTTTCTTATCTCTCCTTGCTGTTCTTTGGAATAGCAAAGATTGTTTGGCTCCATAGCAAGATTGTCTGGCCACCTGATGGGAAGAACTGACTCATTGGGAAAGACCCTAATACTGGGAAAGATTGAAGGTGGGAGGAGAAGGGGATGACAGAGGATGAGATGGTTGGATGGCATCACCAACTGTGTGGACATGAGTTTAAGTAAACTCTGGGAGTTGGTGATGGACAGGGATACCTGGCTTGCTGCAATCTACGGGGTCTCAAAGAGTTGGACACAACTGAACAACTGAACTGAACTGAATATTAAGTAATCCGAAGTTCACAGAATTTGTTCGCATTAGTTCTCTGCTGTTTTCTGGAAGAGATTGTGTAGAATTGGTATTCTTTTAAAATTGTTAGATTTTTATCAATGAAAGCATCAGGCCTGAATATCTTTTTTCAGGAGATTTTAAACTACACATTCAATTTGTCGAATAGTTATAGGACTAGTTCAGATTATCAGTTTCATCTTGGGTGAGTTTTGGTAGTCTGACTTATGAAGAATTGGTCTACTTCATCTAACTTGTCTGGTTGATATGTGTAGAGTTGTTTGTAATATTACTTATATATTTTTAGCATTTTTATTGGAAAGTGAATGTTAGTTTTGGCTGTGCTGGGTTGTCATTGCTGCGTGCAGTCTTTCCCTAGTTGCAGAGTGATGGGGCTACTCTTTGTTTTAGGCTTTTCATTGTGCTGGCTTCTCTTGTTGGAGAGCCTGGGCTTTAGAGTGTGGGCTTCAGTAGTTGTGACACACGGGCATGTCACTCTGAAGCATGAGGGATCTTCCTGGACCATGGATCGAACCTGTGTCCCCTGCATTGGCAGGCGGATTCTTAACCACTGGGCACTAGGGAAGTCCTTCCTTATTCTATTTTTAATGTCGGTACAGTCTCTAGTGATACCCTCTTTTTCATTCTTGATATTGGTTAAGTTGTGTTTTTCTGTCTTTTTAAGTCATTCATCCTAGAACCCTATCAATTGTACTGAAGTTTTCAAAGAACCGTCTCTTGGGTTGAGTGATGTTTTTTAAAAAATTGATTTTCTGATTTCAGTGTCGTTGACTTCTCTTCTTTATTTCCTTTCCTTTGCTTGCTTTTGCTTTATTTTGCTTTTTTTGGTTATCATGAATAACACTACTGTGTTATGAACATTCATACGCACCTTTTTGCTTCAGTTCAGGTCAGTCGCTCAGTCGTGTCTGACTCTTTGCAACCCCATGGACTGTAGCTTGCCAGGCCTCCCTGTCCATCACCAACTCCCAGAGCTTGCTCAAACTCCTGTGCATTTAGTCGGTGATGCCATCCAACCATCTCATCCTCTGTCGTCCCCTTCTCCTCCCGCCTTCAGTCTTTCCCAGCATCAGGGTCTTTCCCAATGAGTCAGTTCTTCCCATCAGGTGGCCAAAGTATTGGAGTTTCAGCTTCAGCATCAGTGCTTCCAATGAGTATTCAGGACGAATTTCCTTTATGATAGAGTGGTTTGATCTCCTTTCTGTCCAAGGGACTCTCAAGAGTCTTCTCCAACACCACAGTTCAAAAGCATCAATTCTTCGGCACTCAGCTTTCTTTATAGTTCAACTCTCGCATCCATACATGACAACCAGAAAACCTATAGCTTTGACTAGACGGACTTTTGTTGGCAAGTGATGTCTCTGCTTTTTAATGTGCCATCTAGGATGGTCATAACTTTTCTGCCAAGGAGCAAGTGTCTTTTAATTTCATGGCTGCAGTCACCATCTGCAGTGATTTGGGAGCCCCTCAAAATAGTCTCTCACAGTTTCCAATGTTTCCCTGTCTATTTGCCATGAAGTGATGGGACTGGATGTTGTGGTCTTAGTTTTCTGAAACTTGTGTTTTAAGCCAAGTTTTTTTTTTTTGTTGTTGTGTTTTGTTTTTTTTACAGTCCAGGTCTTTATTTTTACACCCATCAGGCCATGAATTCATCGGAATGGGCTCCAACAGTTTGGGTTCCTTTCCATGGGTCCTCACAAAGTGTGCTTCTCTGGGTGGAACAGGCTGGCGCTTCAGCTGAACCCAAGTCCCTTTCTCTTTGGCTTTCTTCTTTTTCTGATCATTTTCCTTCACATGTTTCAGAAAGCTATCTCGGCTCTTAGAGTGCTTAATATGCTCGATACACAGATTAATTCTCTTGGCAAGAATCTTGCCCTTGTTTGTTTACAGTGATGCCAACAGCATGCTGGGTGACATTGTTGACTCTCCCAGTTTTGCCATGGTAACATTTGTGGGGCATTCCTTGTTGAACAGTATGCATTCCCTTGATATCTACAATATGTCCCTTCTTGTAGATTTGGATGTATGTGGCCAAAGGAAGAACTCCGTGTTTTCTAAAAGGCCTAGAGAACATGTAGTGGGTGCCCCTCCTCCTTCCCTTTGTGTTGGTCCTTTTGGCGAATTAGCCTGAGGCGCCGGGGGAGAGATAGAAGGTGGCCGGACTTTTTCACGCTCCTCTTTCACTGTCATCCAGAGGCTCTTTGGTTCTTTGCTTTCTGCCATAAGGGTCGTGTCATCTGCGCATCAGAGGTTATTGATATTTCTCTCGGCAGTCTTGATTCCGGCTTGTGCTTTGTCCGGTCTGGCATTTCGCATGATGTACTCTGCATATAAGTTAAATAAGCAGGATTATTTTTGCTTAGTTAAAGTTATTTGGGGTAATTCCTAGGAGTGGAATTGCAGGGTCATGTGACAGTTTTATGTTTAACTGCTTGAATAGTCGCCAAACTGTTTTCCATAGTGGTTGCCTCATTTTGCATTCCTGTCAGCAATTTTTTTTTTGTACCTAGTCCAGCAATCTTCCTCTCTTATGTAGTCGGTAGTTCATTTATATATAATGCAGTTGGTGAGGTACTTGGGTTAAATCTGCCATCTTATTATTTGATTTCAGTGTTTCCAAACTCTTTTTCTTTTTCTCTCTCCTGTCTTGACTTCTTTTGTATTACTGTATTTCTCTCTCTGGTTACCTAGTTAGTTGTGCATTCTTTTATTGCTTACCCCAGAAATTAGGATATGTACTCTTGACTTTCAATATTCTAATAAAAACAGTAACTTTGGTCACTCTCCCATTAGTGTTCCTCTGACCCCTGTCTTTATCATTTTATTATTACACATAATTATTTTGTATTTCATATGTCTTTAAGGCATTATGTTTTGTTTTTACAGAGAATATTCATTTCTATTTTCCCACCCATTCACCTCTTTTGTGGCTTTTAATTCCTTTTGAATTTTAATCTTAGATTACTTTTATCTTTTAGTGTAGGTTTGGGCCAGTAATTTTTCTGTTTTTGCCTATCTGAAAATGTCTTTACTTTGCCTTCACTTATTAAAGAGTATTTCTGCTGACCATAGTATTATGGTGAGCAGTTGTTTTCTCTTAGTTCTCGGAATAGGTCATTCTGTTGTTTTCCAGCATTCCAAAATCCAGCAGTAGTTGTTCTGTTGAAGGTAAGGTATCTTTTTTCCCCCCACTGGTTGTTTTTCCGATATTTTTCGTTGGTTTTCCACAGTTTAAATGTGATATGCTTAGGTATATTTTTTTGTATGTATTCTTCTGGGGATCTGCATACCTGTTTGAATCTATAGAAAAGTGAAAGTGAAGTCGCTCAGTCGTGTCTGACTCATTGTGACCCCATGGACTGTAGCCTACCAGACTCCTCTGTCCTTGCGATTTTCCAGGCAAGAGTACTGGAGCGGGTTGCCAGATCTATGAGTTGTCTTTAATCAGTTTTGACAAATTCTTGACAATCATCTTGTTATATATTGCCGCTGTTCCTTCTTTCTTCCCTCTTTTGAGGTTCCAGTTATGTATATCCTAAACATTTTCATGTGTTTTACATATCTACTATGCTTTTTTTCTGCATTTTTCAGTAGGTTTTGGTCTGTGTGCTTCTGGTTTGGATATTTTCTATTGCCTTGTTTTCCATTTTGCCAGTTCTTTCTTCTGGTATATATATCTAATGAGCTCTTTACGTCATCATTTATGTATTTCACTTACAGAAGTTCCATTTGGTCCTTCTTGTGATCGATTCCAATTTTCTGGAATCCTTCATCTTTTATTTTCTCACACATATTTCCCATGTACTGTCTTGGGACTGAGCTGAGTTGAGGCTGGGTTTCAGTTTTGACCGGCCTCTGCCTCCCTGTCATTTGCTCCCACTGCTGACGTGTGGTCACTCAGAGGAGGGGCTTCCAGCTGTGAGTGAGTTATGCCCATTTCCCCTAGCTGGACTTGAGCCTCTAATTTATGTTTCCTCATACTGATAACACTGGCAAAATCTCCACTCTGCTTTTCAGAGGCTTTGTGCTTAGCTTCCTACCCTCCTGCCCTATGCATCTCCAGAATTGTTAAATATCTTGAAGGGAAAATTAGCTCTGTGTCAGGCCCAGACCTCGGAACTTCCCTGTTCACCCGTCTGTCCCTTTTGTTTTGAATTTTGTCTGTAGTCTTTTTTTTTTCTTCTAATTTTTATTTTATATTGGAGCATCATCGAGTCACAGTGTTGTGTTAGTTTCAGGGGGTACAGCAAGGTGATTCAGTTAAATATACACATGTACTGTCTATGGTCTTGCACGCCTACCAGAGCCCTGCTGGTTTCTTGGTTCTCTAGCATCAGCTTGGGCAAAACTTGCGTCTCAGTCTCTTGCCTTACACCCAGGTTCAGCAGATACCTCCTTGGAGAAGTGGCCGCACTTACCGGGCCACCTCTGCATGCTTCCCTGCTCTCTGATTCCTGGTCTGTCTAGTTCTTTTCCTTCAGTAGTTCTCTAGTAGCCTTCAAGAGATACTTTAAAACTTTTCCTATATTTTGAAGTTGTTCTTGATGGGAACATTGATTTAATTTAAAGTTATTCATTTAAAATGATTTCTCCATGCTTGGAAGTGCTGGTTGCATATAGTTTGTTATATGTTATTATATATAAATATATGTTATATTTATTATGTATAGTGTATATATATACTATTATATGTAGTGTTATTTTATATATTACTATATACTATATAGTAATAGTGATAAGAAGTCGTAAATTGATCGTCCCATATAGTTATGTATCAATTATCACACCTCTTACACAGTCAACTTCTTTGAACACCAGTTTCTCTAAGTGACGCTCGGTTTTGTGACTGTGTTGTGTATAGAAGGCTTATGGAAAATGTTTTATATCAATGTAGAAATAAATTGATTGAGTCTTAGTGGAAAGGCCTTGTGGTGAGATATATGTTACGAGGTAAAAGTCAGCAATGACTCTGAAACTGATTATATAAACATGTGAAAAAAATATTTGGTAGTCAAAAGCCCAGATGTACATTTCTTCGGATAATTGATCCCTTCCTGTGGTTTTGATGATAATTTTAGTATGGTTTTATGTTTGGGGCCGCTGTTTTTTCTTTTTGTTTCCTTAATATCAGCTTACAGTGTTAGCTCTGTTTACATCATGTGCTTTCAGAGTTCAAAGAACTCTAGAGTGTGTTTTTAAATTTTGCTTTTAATGTAAAAAGAACAGGAAAATATGAGACCAAAATGATATCTTTTCCTTTACCTCCCACCTCAAAATGTGTACTACTGTCTATAACGACTGCTCTTCCTCTCCTACCCTCTCCTTTCATTTTTTTGTCCTCCTCTCCTATTGATATATGTTAGTTGACAAAAATACAGAAATTAAAGTACATAAGAAAAACCAATTTGAAATCTCTTGTAATCCCATTCCCAAGCAGTAATCAGGTTTCTGAGCATTTGACATGTATCTTTTGTGGGTTTTTCTATGTAAAATGGACTGTATATATTGTTATTTGTCCTTCTCAGCCAGGCCTTTCCATTAATATCACCTGGAATAAATTAAAATATGCATATAGATTCTGCAGTACACCTCATACTTAACCAAATCAGAATGTCACATTTTGGTAACACTTGCATAGCAGGCATATCTCTGAGATATTGCAGGTTTGGTTCCAGACCACTGCAATAAAGCAAATATGCCAATAAAGCAAGTCATACAAGTTTTGGGGGTGGGTTTCCATAGAAAAGGTTCTCCATGGGCCTCCCTATTCACTTAGACACAACGATATTGAAATCAGGCCAACTAACCTTACAGTGGCCGCTAAGGGTTCAAGTGACAGGAGTTGCATACGTCTCACTTTAAATCAAAAGCTAGACATGATTAAGGTTAGTGAGAAAGTCATGTTGAATGTTGAAACAGGCCAAAAGTTAGGCCTTTTGAGCCCAGCATCCAAGTTGTGAATCTAAAGGGAGGTTTTTTAAAGAAAATCGAAAATGATAACTCTAGTGAGTTCATGAATGATAAGAAAACAAAACAGCCTTATTGCTGATATGGAAAAGGTTTTGGGATCTGCCTAGGTCAGCCAGCCGTGGGATTCCCTGAAGCCCAAGCCTAATCTGAGACAAGGCCCTAACTCTAATTCTGTGAGGGCTTAGAGAGATGAGGAAGCTGCAGAAGAAAGGTTTGAAGCTAGCAGGGGTCGATTTCTTGAAGTTTAAGGAAAGACGTCATCTCTGTAGCATCAAGAGTTCATGGCAGAGCAGCAAGTGCTGATGTAGAAGCTGCCGCAAGTTATCCAGAAGATCTAGCTAAGGTCATTCATGAAGGTGGCTGTTGTGAACAACAGATTTTCAGTGTAGACAGGACAGTCTTCTATTGGAAGAAGATATCACCAGGACTTTCATAGCTAGAGAGGAGAGGTCAGTGCCTGGCTTGAGAGCTTCACGGGGCAGGATGACTTTCTTGTTAGGGGCTAATGCAGCTGGTCTGGTGGCTCAGTGGTAAAGAATCTACCTGTCAGTGCAGGGGATGTGGGTTTGATCCCTGAGTCGGGAAAATCCCCTGGAGAAGGAAATGGCAAGCCACTCCAGTATTCTTTCCTGGGAAATCCCATGGACAGATGAGCCTGGTGAGCTACAGTCCATGGGGTTTTAAAAGAGTAGGATAGGATGTGGCAAGTGAACGGTAACAAAATGCTCATTTGCCATTCTGAATTATGCTAAATCTTCTCTTCCTGTGCTCCGTAAATGGAACAACAACGCATGGGTGACAGCACATCTGTTTACAGCATGTTTTACTAACTATTTGAAGCCCACTGTGGAGATCTACGGCTCAGAAAAAAGAGATTCCTTTAAAAATATTCCTGCTTATTGACAATGCGTTTGGTCACCCAAGTGCTCTGATGGAGACGCACCAGACTAACGTTGTTTAATGCCTACCTTCTCAGCATCCATTCTGCAGCCCGTAGATCAAGGAGTAATTTGAACTTTCAAGGTTTTATTAGTTAAGAAATATATTTTGGGAGTGGCACACCTCACAGCTTGCAGGATCTTAGTTTCCTGACCAGAGATTGAACCTGGGCCACCACAGTGAAAGTGCCAAATTCTAACCACTGGACTGCCAGAGAAGTCCCATAAGAAATACATTTTCCGGTTATAGCTACCATAGTGATTTCTCTGATGGATTTGGGTGGTTAAATGAAAACCTGGAAAGGATTCACCACTCTAGATGCCATTGAGAACATTCACGATTCAAGGGACGAGGTCAAAATATAAATATTAGAGGAGTTTGAAAGAAGTTGATTCCAACCCTCATGGTGCCTTGCGCGGCTTTAAGACTTTGGTGGAGGAAATAATACCCAGTGTGGTAGAAAATAGCAAGAGAACTAGAATTAGAAGTGGAACTTGAAGATGTGACTAAATTGCCTCAATCCCATGATAAAACTTTAACAGATGAGGAGTTGCTTCTCATGGGTGAGCATTAAGACAATGATTTCTTGACATGGAAGATGCTGTGAGGATTGATGAAATGACAACAGAGGATTTAGAATATTACATAAACTTAGTTGATAAAGCAGAAGCAGGGTTTGAGAGGATTGACTTCAGTTTTGAAAGACATTCTACTTTGGGTAAAATGTTACCAAACAGTAATTCATGCTGCAGAGAAATTTTTCATGAAAGGAAGAGTCAAAGGAGGATGCAGCAAATCTCATTGTTATCTTATTTTAAGAAGTTGCCACAGTCATCCTAGCCTACAGAAACCACCCCGATCAGTCAGCAGCCTTCAGCATCGAGGCAAGACCCTCCACAACGAAAACAGTATGAGTCACTTGAAGGCTTCGGTGATGGGTAGCATTTTTTAGCAATAAACTATTTTTTAACTTAGATATGAGCATTGTTATTATATGACTCTTAGGAGTAGATACTACTGGGAAAGAAAATAATCCCCATGACTCACATTATTGTGGTATTTGTTTATTGTGGTGGTATGGAACCAGACTACAATATCTTTGAGAATGCCTGTATAGAAGATTCTCCAGGCTAAGCTTCAGCAATACGTGAACCGTGAACTTGCAGGTGTTCAAGCTGGTTTTAGAAAAGGCAGAGGAAGCAGAGACCAAATTGCCAACATCCGCTGGATCATGGAAAAAGCAAGAGAGTTCCAGAAAAACATTGATTTCTGCTTTCTTGACTATGCCAAAGCCTTTGACTGTGTGAATCACAATAAACTGTGGAAAGTTCTGAAAGAGATGGGAATACCAGACCACCTGACCTGCCTGTTGAGAAACCTGTGTGCAGGTCCCGAAGCAACAGTTAGAACTGGACTTGGAACAAGAGACAGGTTCCAAATAGGAAAAGGAGTACATCAAGGCTGTATAATGTCACCCTGCTTATTTAACTTCTATGCAGAGGACATCATGAGGAACGCTGCGCTGGAAGAAGCACAAGCTGGAATCAAGATTGTCAGGAGAAATAACAATAACCTCAGATATGCAGATGACACTACCCTTATGGCAGAAAGTGAAGAGGAACTCTAGAGCCTCTTGATGAAAGTGAAAGAAGAGAGTGAAAAAGTTGGCTTGAAGCTCAGCATTCAGAAAACTAAGATCATGGCATCTGGTCCCATCACTTCATGGGAAGTAGATGGAGAAACAGTGGAAACAGTGTCAGACTTTATTTTTTTGGGCTCCAAAATCACTGAGATCTTGACTGCAGCCATGAAATTAAAAACCGCTTACTCCTTTGAAGGAAAGTTACGACCAACCTTCTTAGCATATTAAAAAGCAGAGATGTTACTTTGCCAACAAAAGTCCGTCTGTTCAAGGCTATGGTTTTTCCCGTGGTCATGTATGGATGTGAGAGTTGGACTGTGAAGAAAGCTGATCGCCGAAGAATTGATTCTTTTGAACTGTGGTGTTGGAGAAGACTCTTGAGAGTCCCTTGAACTGCAAGGAGATCCAACCAGTCCATTCTAAAGGAGATCAGTCCTGGGTGTTCATTGGAAGGACTGATGTTGAAGTGGAAGCTCCAATACTTGGGCCACCTCATGCAAAGAGTTGACTCAGTGGAAAAGACTCTGATGCTGGGAGGGATTGGGGGCAGGAGGAGAAGTGGACGACAGAGAATGAGATGGCTGGATGGCATCACCGACTCGATGGACATGAGTTTGAGTGAACTCCGGGAGTTGGTGATGGACAGGGAGGCCTGGCGTGCTGTGGTTCATGGGATTGCAGAGAGTAGGACTCGACTGAGCCGCTGAACTGAACTGAACTGACCATTGGCTAGCAAGAAAAGTATAGAACTCAGGCTATAGAATATAGAATGTATAGTCATTGTCAGATTTTTAGCAGTATATCTTTTACATGTAACGAGAAAATGATCGGACTGTGTAAGTGCAGACGTCAGACTTGTATAATTATTTTACTATTTATTTAAAGATTTTACAGTGGTCTTGAAGAGAAGTTTCTATGTATATATTTAAAGTATTCTTCTTTCCCTTCTTGTAGGTTACTCAAATGAGTCGTCCAGATCTGATTCCCTTTCTGATGAAATACCTGATGGCTCTCATCGTTGGTATTCCTTCCATTTTTTGCGTTGGAAGCAAAAAGACTTGGTTTGAATAGGCCAGTTTTTCTTCACGATCATAGGAAATAAGAGTAAGTTGAAGTAAATTATCGTGGTGTTCACAGGCTTCACACTTACATAATTGTGTGTGTGTGTGTTTCCTATGTTGAAACAATTTGGATTTGGAGGAAATATTCCAACTAGATTATAACCTCAGCTGCCACCAGGTATGATTAAATCTTCAACCTAGAAACGTACTCAGAAAAGATAGCCAAGTAGAAGCAGGCTTAAGGCCTGTTCCTTACTAATTCAGAATATTTGAGGGGAAGCCAATCTTTTTTAAAAAAAACTGGAAATTATAATCTTAAAATTAAAAACAAATGAATGCTTATATATATATACACACATACATATATATATTTTTCTTTGATGTTTTTGACATTTCTGTGATGACTAGTGTTATCATCTCTGTGTTAAAGATGTGGAAACATGCACAGAGAGGCTCGGTGCTTTGGCTAAAGTCACCCAGTATTAGATTTCCGTTTCCAGTTGTCCATTGTTCTTCCAAGTTGCACCATAAAATATTTAAAGGGATAGCATGTTATTTTATTCTAAGTCATACACATTAAAGCCAAAATAGTGAAATGATATGAGCAGATAAAATGAAATATGTTAAAGATGTTATTTTAATTCATAGTTGGCCAAATTCCATATTAGAGAGTCACGGTAAAATATAAGATTTGGCCATATTTGAGGAATCTTTCATTTTTTGACAGCTTACTTAATAGAATAAAAGAAGACCCTGCAGTATTCACAAAGGAAGGGGTGACTTCAGACTTTTTACTAAGTATAAAGCTAATATTTATACTTATTTGAATTGTCACAGATTCTAAGTGAGGGGAATCCATATTCTTATGATTTTATTTAACCTAAGTTACATGGAAAGTAAATCTTGGGAAAATGAATTTCTATAAAAGTCTTAAGATTATATGTAAAATGTTATTGTGTTTTGTATGGGTTAATGTACTTTTAAAATAGATCTTAAATTACCACATTATCAGAATCTTGTGTTTTCTCAGTTATCACTAATTAGCAGCTTCTGTTACACAGATTAGACTGAAATCTGTAAAAATCACAATTTAAAAATATACATTCCTTATTACCGTATCTGAGACTACTGCTAGTGTTATCGGACAATGCATTTCTCCTTTAAATGCAATTTCATTGGGCCGAGAAGGAAAGAAGGGGAAAGGTTAATTCAACAATGACAAAAATGTCTTTTCTGGGAATTCATCCTTTCAGAAAGACTTTAATGAGTGGTTACTCTGTGCCATCAACTATTCGGTGATGCCACAGGGTCAATAGCAAACAAAACAAACAAAGTCCTTGATTTCTGTGGAACAGCCTTACTTGGGAGATTTATCTGTGTATTCTTTGAAATTTTAAAATCACAGTGAAACATAATTCTAAGGAGAGGGTTTGAATTAGCAATCCTGGTCACCTCTGGGCCACACACAAGCCATTCTGTCACACAGCAATTCTGTTGTGTTAGAAACTCGAGATGGGGCTAAACTAAACCAACACTGCCCTTTTGGGGACTCATCCCGGTTATTTGGGGGATCCTGACTGGGCCAGAATCCTTTTGAAACTGGTTCGACCTCCCCAAAACCCTGCTATTTGGTTTTCTGGAACCATGGACCACCCACTTCCCTGACTCAGTAAAATCATTGTGACCCTCCCTGCTGGGACTGTGCTCTGGGCTAGAGAGTCACTCCTGCAGAGTGTGAGCAGCCTACAGTCATTGGTAGCGTTTGTCTGGTTGAGCCTTTGAGAAATGACTAGAGAGTAACCATAATAATGGTGTCCAATCAACTGAGTCCACTTAATACTCCAAGCACTGTTCTAAGCACGAAATATTTAATCCTTTAGACAACCTTGTGAGGAAGATTGTCGTTTTACAGATCAGAACACAGAACCAAGGTTCAGTAGCTGGTGAGTGGTAGAACTGAGATTCAAACCCAAGCAGCCTGATTCTAGTGTCTAGTCTTTACTGTTAACCCCTCTGTTATACTGTGCTGTTGAAAGACTGACTTTTAAAATTATGACAGTCAAATTAGTGGTCCTTCTCTCAGTGAACCACATATGCAAGGAGATCCAACCGGTCCATGCTAAAGGAGATCAGTCCTGGGTGTTCATTGGAAGGACTGATGCCAAAGCCGAAACTTTAATACTTTGGCCACTTCATGCGAAGAGTGGACTCACTGGAAAAGACTCTGATTCTGGGAGGGATTGGGGGCAGGAGGAGAAGGGGATGACAGAGAATGAGATGGCTGGATGGCATCACCGATGCGATGGACATGAGTTTGAGTGAACTCCGGGAGTTGGTGATGGACAGGGAGGCCTGGCGTGCTGTGATTCATGGGGTCGCAAAGAGTCGGACGCGACTGAGCGACTGAACTGAACTGATGCTAATAATTCTGACACTGGTTGAAGTATTTTTAGAAATCTTGTTTTGGAGTTATCTGGGTCATATCACTTAATTTTTCTGGACCCCCGTTTTCTTATGTACAATGAGGAGTCAGACCTTCACCATTTGAAGGTGGATTAAATGTTTGGAATGACCAGAAATCAGTTTGAACCAATTTTAAAAAATAAGTTTAGAAAATAAATTCAGCAGTCCAAAGCAACTTTGGATGTGTGTACATGTACACAGGGCTATTGATGACAGAAGAATAAATGTGGTAATAACTTTGTTTGAGTTGTTCTGTCTTCTGTCTAGTTTTTGATACTTTCAGGACATCTGTAAACATTATGTTGTATCATTACTTTATGATTCACTTGGAAACATTTAAACGTCAGTTTGATCCCCAGCTGTTGTTCTGCTGTATGACTTTTGAAAAGTTCTTTAATCCTTTGTGACCTCAGTTTCTTCATCTATGAAATGGGGATCACAGTATTTACTCTTGATGGATCTCCACCCCCATAGAAGTGTCTGTTCAGGAGTTAGTCTCCATAATAAAACCATTATTAAGAAAGATTAACAGAGAATATATGTAAAACGCTTGGCGTTATACAGTACTCAACAAATACTAGTCTTTGAGTTCTTCTACCCCAGCTCAAAAAATAACAATGGCAGTAACAGCAGTGATTCTTTTCTAATTTGAAAACTTAGAATGTATGCACTTTGTCAGTTGATGATCTAATCTTCACGTGTCGGAGCTTTTTTTTTGAAATAATATTGTCTCATTTTAACTTTGTGATTCTTATGGTCACTTATTTACCCAAACTGATACACTGACCTTTGCACCTGTTTAATTGGCTCTTTAATTACCATTTTGTTCATCAACATAAACACCTATCTGCTTTTAATCGTGTCATAGCAGTTAAAGACTTTAGCTCTGGACATAATTCGTCCCCTTAATTCTTTTCCTCCTAAGCCTTTATTATGTCTGGGACTTCGTTGTATGTTTGCTTAAATTAATTTTTCATGTTTTGTTCTAGTTACGGTCAGGTTTATTCAAGCACTAGACAACAGATTCTGTCATAAAATCAACTTGTAAGCTAAAAACAACTGCTCTTACAAATTAAAAAATGAGTCTATGCCATGATGAGACCTCCACTGCTTCTATAAACCATGCAAGAAAATACTATTTTTACTTTATAGTAGGACCTTTGCAATATTTCAGTGTCTTCAAGAATGATAAATTTCTTTAGCCGAAAGGGACTTTTGAAAAATGATGAAATTGCATGCGTTCATTTTATAGATGAGGAAAATTAAGTAAAGGAGTTAATGACTTGCCTAAGGTCACATATTTATTGATAGAATTGGAACTAACATCGTGAGTTCCATATTCTAATACGAACCTCTTTCCATCATACCAGTTTAGGGGACAGATTGACACAGATTTTTGTGTTAGTCTCTCTTCTGTTAACAGCGTTACCTTATATCTGTCCTAAAGACATTGTTTGGAGAGCTTTCTTTTTTGAAGAATAACATCAGTCTGTCAAAGTATTGTGTTTGGTCTGTAGGGTTGCTATCTTACACTTAGTATTTTGTTATTTAGGATAGTAAATGACAGCCGACAGGTCCTCCAGGAACCTGACTTTGCTCAGTCCCTCCTGAGGGATCCAGATACTCCTACCATAAGGAAATCAAGAGGAACTTCCACTCAAGGGATATCCACACATGCTCCTTCAACTCAGCTGGCCGTGGCGGATGACCAGAGAAGCACAACAGGGAGTGTCCACAGCAACGTGAGCAGCTACCATGGCAACCTCCACAGGTCCCGTGATGGCAGGTGAGTTTTATCAGCAGCTTCGTTTATCTCATGTGCCGAGTTCGAGTCATACGGTGTCCAAAGGAAAAGCAGCCAGTTCTGAAACAGGAGTTGATCTTGATTGACCTTTCTGAACTTTGCTAGGTTCAGTTGTCCCAGATTATGGTCAGACTTAATGCCAGCTAGAGGAGTTTAGACGCGATACAGCAAGCAACGTGGAATCATTGCTCATGAGAGAGAAGGCAGAGTAAAAGTGGTTATTTTAGTGAGATTAACTTAGCAAACAATTATGGAATACCTACTATGTCAGACACTGTGTGAGTCTCTGGGGATACAAAACTGATTTAGACATGATCTTTGTTCTTAATAAGCTCAAGAAAAATAGGGTAGTCATTATTTGTGTTGTAGTTGAAAGCATGGGGTCTAGAATAATAAGCCTCAGTTTCCTCATCTGTAAAATGGTAATAGTAATAATATCTGTCCCTTAGCAATGTTGTAAAACATAAATGAGATAATAAACCTAATGGCTCAGAACAGTGCCCATCTCAGTAAGTGCCTGTTATCAACTTTTATTATCAATAGGATAAGGTAATAATTAAAGTAAAATGCGAATATCATGGTATAGTCCAGAGGTTGTCAAATTTTTCTGTAAAGAGAAAAATAACTAATATAATAAATACTGTATTATAAATGAAATAGCCTAATAAATAACTTTAGGCTTTGTGGGTCACATGGTCTTTGTTGCCACCATTCATTTCTGCTGTTAATACCATGAAAGCAGCCATAGACCGTATGCAGTCAAAGTAGGAGTGGCTGTGTTGCAGTAAAATTGTTTACAAAAATAGGAAGGGGCCCGATTTGACCAGCTGGGCACAGTTGGCCAACCCCTGTTTGATAGCATGGACGAGGAGGGGGTGATTAAATCTGGTGGGGAGGAGGTGGGAGAAAGCTTCACAGAGAATGTCTGAGAGAGGGCAGGATGTGCCTTCTTGTTATATTTGATGGCAGAGACACTAGAATTAGAAACCTCTTAGGAGCTCTGCAGTAATTCAGTTAAGAGATGATGGAGGTTTATGAAAGAACAGTGACAGTGCCAAGAGAGTAATAGCTGATCTAAAAGATATTCAAAAAGAAGAAATGAAAAGATAGGAGTTGGTGATGGATTCAAAGCAGTTGGAAAGAAGGAATGTGCCAAAGGAAATTTTTTAAAAGATTTCCAAGCCTGGGAAACTGAAAGAATGAAAATTATGATGCCTGAAATTCTCTCTTCTGTGTTTCCGTGGCTGTGTTGTATCCTTCCAGGCTCATTCCAGCCTTTCTTTCAGTCTTCCCTGTCCTTGTCATGTAGGATACGATTCCTCGACGTACTCTCTTTTTAGACCTTCTTGTTTGTCCTCTCAACTTGCTTGCTTTTGCCTTCTAACTTGGTCAGCGACTCTAGGTTTTGAAAAGGAGCCGCCTTTGACATGTTTTCTATCTTGTATCCGTTACCTTTACATGTTTGCTAACTTTGATGTGTTTTCTCTCTTGTATCCATTTCTTTTTATTTCCTTGCGAGATTTTTGAAATATTTTGAATATTTCCTTTCTACCAGTTCCATCCTTCATTCTTTGTATTTCTGGTCTTTTTCACCTTCTTCCCCAACTGCTAACATAACCAATGACCTGATTTTAAACCACCATCAAAGATCCTTTCTCTTTCCTGCCTTTTCCTTTCATTCAGCACTCCTAAGTGAAAAGTGTTCCTCTAGGTGCTAGAAACGCAGAGATGGAAGACAAAAGAGTAGTAGGTACGATAAAATCATACACAGTGTGCTTTGGGATTCCAAAGAAGAAAGCCTTTTCAGTCACTGTGGAAAGTCTCGTTCACAAACAAGGTAGTACTCTGATTTGACTAGGGTACAGAGGCGACAGTGGGAAATCTCAGACAAGGAAACAGCACATGCAGAGGCAAGGAGGACGGAAAGGCATTTAGGTACCAGGGCCACTGAAGGAGATGAAACATGCTGAGGAGCTCGGGATTTGTTCCCCTAGAGCAATGAGAGACTATTGAAAGACTTTGAGCATTGGGGTGATTAAATCAGGTTTGTGTTTTAGGAAGATCACTTTGACAACAGCATAGGAGAGGAGGTTGTAAGGAAGTCCAGTTGGGAAGTTTCTAGAGTAAAACTAGAGCTCTTAAGTTAAAACACTCATAGAGAGAGAGGAAACCAGAGAATCTTTGAGAATACCTGTCTCCATGAACTGCTAGCTCCAGTTAGCATGAGTGGTAAAGAACCCACCTGCCAGTGCAGGAGATGTAAGAGACATGAGTTCGATCCCTGGGTTGAGAAGATTCCCCGGAGAACGAAATGGCAACCCATTCTTGCCTGGAGAATCCCATGGACAGAGGAGCCTGCCATGGGGTCACAAAGAATTGAACATGACTGACGTGACAGCATAGCATGGCTCCATGAACTGACTTTCAGCAGTATTTGATATTTGACATTATTAGCCTCATCTTTTTCAATAAGGAATGAACAGTTATACGACAGCTCTTATGCATGTGGCATTCTGTGTGTTTAGAGATATACAGAAGAAAGCTAAAGTATAATTTCTGCTTCCCAGAAGAATAGAACCTTACGGGAAAGGTTATCATACACATGATGACCAATTAAAAATAGTTCAAGCTAGCGTATAATTAAAACTGTGCGTGTTAGAGATGATCAGTGTTATAGAACTTCAAATGATCAGATTGGCTACTCTGAAAATATCTCAGGAGATAAATAGGGTGAGCAAATGGTAGTACAAATTATGAGTTCATATTGAGCAGAGTTTCTGAAGGGAGTTAAGTGTAGAATTTTAGCTTTTGTAATCTAAATGAAATTCCAGTTTAGGTAAGAAAACTTATAATCTTTAATATAAAGTAGTGGTAATTAAAAAGCTGCAGGATGGAATTCCTTGAAGCTGAATCAAAAAGAACATACCAAGAACAAGATCATCAGTCATCATCAGTTCAGTTGCTCAGTCATATCCAGCTCTTTGTGACCCCCATGGACCACAGCATGCCAGGCCTCCCTGTCCATCACCAACTCCCGGAGCTTGCTCAAACCCATGTCCATCGAGTCAGGGATGCCATCCGACCATCTCATCCTCTGTCGTCCCCTGCTAGGAGAAGAACAAGATACAGTAATGAAAACAATCCAGTAAGAATAGCCTAGCATGTGATTCAGAGAAAATGCTTATAAACACATGAGGGTCTCTATGAAAGTTTAGTGTTATGGAAACTAGGGGATCGTGTATGACCTCCTGTGATGGCCTTTCTTATTTCTGCTTAATTAAAGTCACACTCATCCTTGAAGTCCTGCTTAATTCCCATACCATGGCAGCTAATTAATTGCTTTTAAACATTCTTTGAGTGTGACCTATTTTCGGTACAGTTTGTTTTTCCCTCAGCTGAGTTTGCTGTTTCTGGAGAATGTGAACTTGCTGACAGATATCTGTATATCCCTTGACAGTATCTAGCCCTCTGTTGTTCTTTAGTTGCTGAGTCGTGTGGGGTCTTTGCAACCCCATGGACTGTAGCCTGCCAGGCTCCTGTCTGTGGGATTTCCCAGGCAAGAATACTGGCGTGGGTTGCCATGTCCTTCTCCAGAGAATCTTCCCAACCCGGGGATCGAACCCACGTCTTCTGCATTGGCAGGCAGTCAGATTTTTTATCACTGAGCTACGAGGGAGGAAACAAATCAATCTGTCAAGCAACTTTAGAAATAATTTGGGCATGCCATCTCATGGATATTTCTGTCTGCGTCAGTCAGTGTTTAAGTGTACACGTTAGCACTATATTTTGGCCGTGGTTTTCTCATCATCTCATGTTATCTTGGCTGTAAGATTACACATATGCACACATATCTGCTTCTCAGTGCTCACTCTAGTCCAGATTGCTTGATGGATAGTTACTGATCTCAGTGCTATGTAAAATAAAATAGACTTAGGTAAATATACCTACACATATATATCGACTTCAAAGAATAAGCAATTGGTAGTTAGATGAGAGGATATAGAAAAGGAAATGGATGAGTAACGGGGTGGAATTTGAGAATGAGTGGTCAGTTTGGTACGTGGGTGACATTTTCCTGTGAGTCAAGTCCTAATTATCCACCTCAGATAAGGCAGCTCTCCATCTGAAGGGTGTCTACTGACCCCGCTCCCTGCAGCTGAGAGGCTCGTCCTTCTGTGAAGGGTATCTGGCTGTGCATCCCCACAAGAGTTTTACATGGTACAGAATTCTGGTTGAAAAGTTTTTTTTTTTCTCTTGACATTTAAAATATATCGTTTTTTGGCTTTTGGTATTGTTAAGGACTCTGCTGTCATTCTAACCGTTGGTCTCTTTTAGGTCTGTCCTCTTTTCTGAGACTGTTTTTCATGACTCCTGTCCTTGGAGTTCTGCAGTTTCATTGAAATGTGTATTTCTTTGTACTTCTCCTGCTAGTGGTATACAGTACCTCCTTGGTCTGTGAATTCACGTGTTTAGCAGTTGTGGAAAACTTGTAGTCATTCTCTCTTGAAATATTGAGATTCTCTCAATTCCCTCCCTCCTGGGAATCTAATTATTGGGTTGGCCACAAAGTTCATTCAGGTGCAGAAAAGCCATACCATCTTTCGGCCAACCCAGTATACTCCTATTCGACCTTCTCATTCTGCCCTCCATTTCTCTCGACATCACTTTCACATTTTCCTTGTCTCTCTTATGACATTCTTGATAGTTTTATTTTCACCTACTACCAGTTCATGAAATTTCTCTTCAAACAGCAGCCTGAATTGCTGTTTCGTATTAAATAATTCAGGAATTCTATCGAATGAGTTTCCGTTTAAAAAATTATGTTTGTAGATTTTTTTAATCTATTATTTCAAGTAATTCCTTGTAGATTGGTAACCTGTGACTATATTTCCTATTTCTATAAACATTACATACTTACCTATTCTGTCATTAAGTATTTGACAGTTTCAGTATCTGCAGTTCTAAGTTTGATGCTGTGACTCAGTCATAGTGGCTTGTTTTCTCTTGTGTTTGGTGGCTTTGTATTTTGAGCTTTTTGGTGAATCAGTTAGTGGGAATCCTGGAGAAAATATCGTTCTAGCTGATTGATAGGAGGCACAGCTAACCTGCAAAGACGTCAGCCTATGGGCCTGGTGATTTAGGCTAGCGAGGGAGTTCCTGGCTTCCTGTCTCAACTTACCAACTGGCCCAAGCCTCACCTTTCTCAAATAAATAGCAACCACACTTGTGTGACCTTTCCCATCTCATCCACCTAATAGCCCCTGCTTGATGAGCCCTAGCTCCTTATTGGGCTGGTCCCAATTCATAATAATTTTTGAAGTGGGGAACTCTTTGGAGATCTCCCCTCAATCATGCAAGATCTGCGATATCTCAAATAGTGAGTTCTTTCCGGATTTAACTGGTTCGGACTTTGCTGACGCTCCTACTCAGACGTATTTTCGGAAGTCATACTGTCGGAAGAAACCTGAGCATATTTATTTTCCTAATGCTCTACTTTAAGACAAACTGCTTAGCTCTTTAACAGCCTGAACAATATGAATGAACTCAGTGACCTTAACCAGTTACAGTGCGTGCAGTCACGTCAAACTCTTTGCCACCCCATGGACTGTAGCCTGTCAGGCACCTCTGTCCATGGAATTTTTCAGGAAAGAATCTTGGAGTGAGTTGCCATTTCCTCCTCCAGGGAATCTTCCTGACCCAGGGACTGAACCCGTATCTCTTGCGTCTCCTGCACTGCAGGTGGATTCTTTACCACTAGTGCCACCTGGGAAGCCAAATTACCTTAACACATTTTATAAAATCACTGATAAAATATTTGTGATTCACTAGAGGGGTTTCTGGAGAAGGAAATGGCAACCCACTCCAGTACTCTTGCCTGGAAAATCCCATGGACGGAGGAGCCTGGTAGGCTGCAGTCCATGGGATCGCTAGGAGTCGGACACTGAGCGACTTCACTTTCACTTTCATGCATTGGAGAAGGAAATGGCAACCCACTCCAGTGTTCTTGCCTGGAGAATCCAAGGGACGGGGGAGCTTGGTGGGCTGCCGTCTATGGGGTCGCACAGAGTTGAACACTACTGAAGTGACTTAGCAGCAGCAGCAGCAGCAGCAGAGGGGTTTCCGTAGTGGCTCAGCAGTAAAGAATCTGCCTGCAATGCAGAAGATGCAAGAGACCCAGGTTCAATCCCTGGTTTGGGAAGATCCCCAACCCAGTCCAGAATTCTTACCTGAAGACTCCCATGGATACAGGAGCCTGGCGGGCTGTGGTCCATGGGGTCACAAAGAGTCAGACACAGCTGAAGCGACTGAGCAGCCAGGCAGGTAGAGGAAATAAAATGGAACATTTCATATTCTACATGATCCTGTAGGTGGTTAGTAGTCTTCGGCATCATAAATACAATTCACACCTTAGCTTTATCACTTACTGTAAGAATCTAGATAAGTTGTATTTAATTATAAGACTCAGTTCCTCATTTGTAAAGCAGAATACAACTTATTGTGTTATTTTGAGAAATAAAGGAGATGATATGTATACATTCACTGAGGACAGAACCTGATGCACAGTACATACTTAGTAAAGAAGCTTCTATGACTATCACATTATGTTGTTTCTATTTTACTATTCCCATAAACTACTCAAATTTTTCCTTGAACTGGTGTGGTGTGATTTCAGAGACAACTGGAAATAAGATTTATTGCCATATCTTTACTATAGTGATGCGTAGAATTTACTTTATTGAGTATTTTTAATACCAATATATGATAGAGTAAAATGATGATCCTCGAAAGCAGTAACGAGAATGAAACAGTGACAGTTTCCATGGGACAGAAAAGTGCCATAGGTCACCAACCACTGTAATGAAAGAATTATCAAAGGTGACAGAGACCAATGCTTGCTACAGTTCAGAAGCTGGCAGACTAAAACCTACAGAGCAAATCTGCCCCAATTATGCCCCTGCAAACAAAGTCATACTGAAACACTTCCACGTTGTTCATGTATTGTCTATGGCTGCTTTTCTGTGATTGTGGTTTCCATTGTGCCCAGCCTCTGACAGATAAGGATAAGAGGTTTATGGAAGCTTCCTGATGGGAGAGACTGACTGTGGGGGAAACTGGGTCTTGTTCCGATTGGTGGGGCCATACTCAGTGAATCTTTAACCCAATTTTCTGTTGATGGGTGGGGCTGTGTTCCCTCCCTGTTGTTTCACCTGAGACCAAACCATGGTGGAGGTAATGAAGACAACGGCGACCTCCTTCAAAAGGTCTCCTACATGCACTGGCACGCTCAGCGCCTCCCCATCCTGCAGCAGGCCACTGCTGACTCAACCCTCCGCCAGAGACTCCTGGACACTCACAGGCAAGTCTGGGTCAACTCTCTTATGGGGTCACTGCTCAAAGCTATGGTTTTTCCTAGAGTCATGTATGGGTGTGCAAGTTGGACTATAAAGAAAGCTTAGGAATTGATGCTTTTGAACTGTGGTGCTGGAGAAGACTCTTGAGAGTCCCTTGGACTGCAAGGAGATCAAAGCAGTTAATCCTTAAGGAAATCAGTCCTGAATACTCAACTGGAAGGACTGATGCTGAAGCTGAAGCTCCAATACTTCGGTCACCTGAGGCAAAGAACAGACTCACTGGAAAAGACTGTGATGCCAGGAAAGATTGAAGGCGGGAGGAGAAGGGAACGACAGAGGATGAGATGGCTGGATGGCATCACCGACGTGATAGACATGAGTTTGAACAAGCTCTGGGAGTTGGTGAAGGACAGGGAAGCCTGGGGTGCTGCAGTCCATGGGGTTGCAAAGAATTGGACCTGACTGATCACACGGACCACAGCCTTGTCTAGCTCAATGAAACTAAGCCATGCCGTGTGGGGCCACCCAAGACAGGCGGGTCATGGTGGAGAGGTCTGACAGAATATGTGGTCCTTGGGAAAAGGGAATGGCAGACCACTTCAGTATACTTGCCTTGAGAACCCCTTGAACAGTATGAGAAGGCAAAATGATAGGATACTGAATGAGGAACTCTCCGGGTCGGTAGGTGCCCAATATGCTACTGGAGATCAGTGGAGAAATAACTCCAGAAAGAATGAGGGGATAGAGCCAAAGGAAAATCAATACCCAGTTGTGGAGGTGACTGGTGATAGAAGCAAGGTCCGATGCTGTAAAGAACAATATTGCATAGGAACCTGGAATGTTAGGTCCATGAATCAGGGCAAATTGGAAGTGGTCAAACAGGAGATGGCAAGAGTGAACGTCGATATTCTCGGAAATCAGTGAACTAAGATGGACTGGAATGGGTGAATTTAACTCAGATGACCTTTGTATCTACTACTGTGGGCAGGAATGCCATAGAAGAAATGGAGTAGCCATCATGGTCAACAAAAGAGTCCAAAAGGCAGTACTTGGATGCAATCTCGAAAACGACAGAATGATCTCTGTTCGTTTCCAAGGCAAACCATTCAGTATTACAGTAATCCAAGCCTATGCCCCAACCAGTAACAGTGAAGAAGCCGAATTTGAACGGTTCTATGAAGACCTACAAGACCTTTTAGAACTAACACCCCAAAAAGATATCCTTTTGATTATAGGGGACTGAAATGCAAAAGTAGGAAGTCAAGAAACACCTGGAGTAACAGGCAAATTTGGCCTTGGAGCACAGAATGAAGCAGGGCAAAGGGTAATAGAGTTTTGCCAAGAGAATGCACTGGTCGTAGCACTCGCACTCTTTCAACAACACAAGAGAAGACTCTACACATGGACATCACCAGATGGTCAACACCGAAGTCAGACTGATTATATTCTTTGCAGCCAAAGATGGAGAAGCTCTACACACTTAGCAAAAACAAGACCAGGAGCTGACTGTGGCTCTGATCATGAAGTCCTACTAGCCAAATTCAGACTTAAATTGAAGAAAGTAGGGAAAATCACTAGATATGACCTAAATCAAATCCCTTATGATTATACAGTGGAAGTGAGAAATAGATTGAAGGGACTAGATCTGATAGAGTGCCAGACGGAGGTTCGTGACATTGTACAGGTGACAGGGATCAAGACCATACCCATGGAAAAGAAATGCAAATAGCTTACAAATAGCTGCGAAAAGAAGAGAAGCAAAAAGCAAAGGAGAAAAGGAAAGATACAAGCATCTGAATGCAGAGTTCCAAAGAATAGCAAGGAGAGCTCAGAAAGCCTTCCTCAGCGACCAATGCAAAGAAATAGAGGAAAACAACAGAATAGGAAAGACAAGAGATCTCTTCAAGAAAATTAGAGATACCAAGGGAATATTTCATGCAAAGATGGGCTTGATAAAGGACAGAAATGGTATGGACCAAACAGAAGAAGAAGATATTAAGAAGAGGTGGCAAGAATACACAGAAGAACTGTACAAAAAAGATCTTCACGACCCAGATAACCACGATGGTGTTATCATTCACCTAGATCCAGACATCCTGAAATGTGAAGTCAAGTGGGCCTTAGAAAGCATCACTATGAACAAAGCTAGTGGAGGTGATGGAATTCCAGTAGAGCTTTTTCAAAACCTGAAAGATGATACTGTGAAAGTGCTGCAGTCAATATGCAAGGAAATTTGGAAAACTCAGCAGTGGCCACAGGACTGGAAAAGGTCAGTTTTCATTCCAATCCCAAAGAAAGGCAATGCCAAAGAATGCTCAAACTACCACACAGTTGCAGTCATCTCACACGCTAGTAAAGTCATGCTCAAAATTCTCCAAGCCGGGCTTGAGCAATACGTGAACCGTGAACTTCCAGATGTTCAAGCTGGTTTTAGAAAAGGCAGAGGAACCAGAGACCAAATCACCAGCATCTGCTAGATCATGGAAAAAGAAAAGAGTTCCAGAAAAGCATCTATTTCTGCTTTCTTGACTATGCCAAAGCCTTTGACTGAGTGGAACACAATAAACTGTGGGAAATTCTGAAAGAGATGGGAATACCAGATCACCTGACCTCCCTCTTGAGAAATCTGTATGCAGGTCAGGAAGCAACAGTTAGAACTGGACATGGAACAACAGACTGGTTCCAAATAGGAAAAGGAGTACGTCAAGGCTGTATATTGTCACCCTGCTTACTTAACTTCTATGCAGAGTACATCAGGAGGAATGCTGGGCTGGATGAAGCACAAGCTGGAATCAAGATTGCCGGGAGAAATATCAATAACCTCAGATATGCAGATGGCACCACCCTTATGGCAGACAGTGAAGAGGAAGTAAAAAGCCTCCTGGTGAAAGTGAAAGAGGAGAGTGAAAAAGTTGGCTTGAAGCTCAACATTCTGAAAACAAAGATCGTGGCATCTGGTCCCCTTGCTGCTGCTGCTGCTAAGTCACTTCAGTAGTGTCCGACTCTGTGTGACCCCATAGACGGAAGCCCACCAGGCTCCCCCGTCCCTGGGATTCTCCAGGCAAGAACACTGGAGTGGGTTGCCATTTCCTTCTCCAATGTGTGAAAGTGAAAAGTGAAAGTGAAGTCGCTCAGTCGTGTCCGACCCTTAGCGACCCCACGGACTGCAGCCTACCAGGCTCCTCCATCCATGGGATTTTCTAGGCAGTAGTACTGGAGTGGCTTGCCATTGCCTTCTCCGTCTGGTCCCCTTACTTCATGGGAAATAGATGGAGAAACAGTGGAAACAGTGTCAGACTGTATTTTTGAGGGCTCCAAAAGTACTGCAGATGCTGATTGCAGCCATGAAATTAAAAGCCACCTACTCCTTGGAAGGAAAGCTATGACCAACCAAGGTAGCATATTAAAAATCGGAGACATTACTGTGCCAACCAAGGTCCATCTAGTCAAGGCTATGGCTTTTCCATTGGTCATGTATGGATGTGAGAGTTGGACTGTGAAGAAAGCTGATAACCAAAGAATTGATGCTTTTGAACTGCGGTGTTGGAGAAGACTCTTGAGAGTCCCGTGGATTGCAAGGAGATCCCACCAGTCCATCCTAAAGGAGAGCAGTCCTGGGTGTTAATTGGAAGGACTGGTGGTAAAGCCGAAACTCTAATACCTTGACCACCTCATGCGAAGAGTTGACTCACTGGAAAAGAGTCTGATGCTGGGAGGGATTGGGGGCAGGAGGCAAGGGGACGACAGAGAATGAGATGGTTGGATGGCATCACCGACTCAATGGACGTGAGTTTGAGTGAACTCCGGGAGTTGGTGATGGACAGGGAGGCCTGGCGTGCTGTGATTCATGGGGTCGGAAAGAGTCGGACAGGATTGAGCGACTGAACTGAACTGAGCGAATGAACTGAATGATATCTGCTTTTGCTCTACACCAGCAGAGCTGAGTTGTTGCAACAAAAGCCACGTGGCTGACAAAGCCTAAAATATCTGCTGTATGACCTTACAGAGAAAGTTTGCTGTGCCCTGCTGTAGACTGCGGCAAGAATACTGAATTTTTTCCTAAATATGTATAAACCATTTGTACACTAGATAGTATATATCGGAAGATAGTGAAGGACAGGGAAGCCTGGCGAGCTGCAGTTCACGGGGTCACAAAGTGTCGGACACAACTTAAGGAATGAACAGCATCACCACCACCGCCAGATACACCTGCAGTTAAGCCTAAAACGGAACTCATGGCTTAGGCTATTTAGTCTGTTTCGCAGCGGCCAAAATGTCGTGTATATTTTAAAGTATTTACCCAGAAGTGCCCCTTGATAGCATTTTACAGCCTGTACATAATAGTATGAATACTTTTAAAATAAATTTAATATTCTACACTTCTAAAATATAATATTTCAAAATGCTTTTCTATAAGAGACTTAGAATATATTTCCAGTAAGTCTCCCTCTTTCCCTCTATTCCAGGCACTGAACAATTTTGAGGAAAAATCAGTTTGGTGCTAGGAAGTCACAGGCAGGATACTTAGCACTTTAAAGATTAGTTCAGTCAGTTCAGTTCAGTTCAGTCGCTCAGTCATGTCCAACTCTCCGCGACCCCATGAATCACAGCACGCCAGGCCTCCCTGTCCATCACCAACTCCCGGAGTTCACTCAAACTCATGTCCATTGAGTCGGTGATGCCATCCAGCCATCTCATTCTCTGTTGTCCCTGTCTCCTCCCACCCCCAATCCCTCCCAGCATCAGACTCTTTTCCAGTGAGTCAACTCGTCGCATGAGGTGGCCAAAGTATTGCAGTTTCAGCTTTAGCATCAGTCCTTCCAATGAACATCTGGGATTGATCGCCTTTAGAATGGACTGGTTGGATCTCCTTGCAGTCCAAGGGACTCTCAGGAGTCCTCTCCAACACCACAGTTCAAAAGCATCAATTCTTCGGCCATCAGCTTTCTTCACAGTCCAACTCTCACATCCATACATGACCACGGGACAAACCATAGCCTTCACTAGATGGACCTTGGTTGGCAAAGTAATGTCTCTGCTTTTTAATATGCTATCTAGGTTGGTAATAACTTTCCTTCCAAGAAGCAAGCGTCTTTTAATTTCATGGCTGCAATCAGCACCCGCAGTGATTTTGGAGCCCCCAAAAATAAAGTCTGACACTGTTTCCACTGTTTCCCCATCTATTTCCCATGAAGTGATGGGACCAGATGCCATGATCTTAGTTTTCTGAATGTTGAGCTTCAAGCCAACCTTTTCACTCTCCTCTTTCACTTTCATCAAGAGGCTTTTTAGTTCCTCTTCCCTTCCTACCATAAGGGTGGTGTCATCTGCATATCTGAGGTTATTAATATTTCTCCCGGCAATCTTGATTACAGCTTGTGCTTTATCCAGCCCAGCGTTCCTCATGGTGTACTCTGCATATAAAGTTAGTAGCAGGAAAGAAGAAAAGATTAGTAGTACATACTATATATTTATAGAGAATTATTTGCTGTTATTAATGTTGGAAGAGCAAAACATACTTGTTTCCTAATGGTCCTTTCATAGACAATGCTGATTCCTTTTGGTAATGTCTGGTAAAGGGGAAACACTCTTATCAGAAAGTGAAGCTAAAATCATAAGTTAGCTATGACGTTGTTATTCTATTTTTGTATGTTTCTGAATCAGGATTAGATAAAGAACAGATGGGCTGCCTTCTGTGGGTGCAATTAGGAATAATGGGTTTTTTGTTTTCTACACAAACAATTTTTAAAAAATTCTACAAATGGCTCTAATGTGAACTTGGTCGTCTTTTCTAAGGTGCTTCTATCACGGTAACACATTTCTATTATTGAAATACATGTTGTAATATCAAAATTCCTTGGGACGTAGATCTTCACAGTAGATGGACGAAAGAGAAAAATACGAAGGGGGAAACTTTAAGAAAGGAAACATATTCTTTGGAAAATCAATGTTGAAAAGACAAAATGATGATGCTAATACAGAATACAAGAACAATTCTTTTTTAAACATCAGCAATTATGTACTTGCAAGAACAGAATAATGAAATTTTTCTGTATGCATGGCATTCTAGTAAGAGGCTTAACTTTATTTTCTCTTTTAATCTTCACAGCCATCTATGAGGTAGATATTACTGTATTTAACATAGTATTCCCTGTATTTCACATGAGGAAACTGAGACTCAAAGTGTTACAGACAGGACTTTAAACCCCATGTTTTTTTAATAAATATATTACGTGTGCATGGCTTTCTAGAAATATCAACAAACTTTGAAATGTGTAACTCTTTCATAAAATGCTTTGAGCCTATTGCTGCTGCTGCTAAGTCGCTTCAGTCGTGTCCGACTCTGTGCGACCCCATAGACGGCAGTCCACCAGGCTCCCCCGTCCCTGGGATTCTCCAGGCAAGAACACTGGAGTGGGTTGCCATTTCCTTCTCCCATGCATGAAAGTGAAAAGTGCAAGTGAAGTCGCTCAGTCGTGTCTGACTCTTCGCGACCCCATGGACTGCAGCTTACCAGGCTCCTCTGTCCATGGGATTTTCCAGGCAAGAGTACTGGAGTGGGTTGCCATTGCCTTCTCCATTGGAGCCTCTTAGAAGCCCCTAAATAAAGAGAAGGAACTACTTTAAAAGAAAAAAAAAAAAAAAAAAGCTTAAGTACCTGGTAAATTACTGTTACTCAAATAACACATAAGGTTAAACATATTCTAGGAATAAACTTTACTGATTTTAAACTGTAAAATATACATTATTCTGAAAACTCATGCTATATTTCATGACCTACTCTTTTCAGGCATTAAATAGTACTTTCTCTAGAATTATTTAACAGACATTGTTTAAAAAGTGTTCTTGCAAAAAACAGTTGGTGTCAATTATTTTAAAATCCAAGCTGTGAATTCCTGTTTTCAGCAAGGACATTCATTTAAATATTTTAAAATACTTTACACAAGCCCACTTTTCTTCAAATCAGTGACTTAAATACATGCAATTTACTTTAAACCCAACTGGGTATTTTGAAATGGAAGGAGTCTTTTGGGCCTAGAAAAGAAAACAACAGTCTCAAAGGCCCTTGCTGAATCACCTAACTTCAGAGAAAACAAAACAGAACTTTAGGTCCCACCCTGATGGCTCCAGGCCAGTTGCATTGCTCTGGGACTTATCACCCCCTGTCCAGAAACCTTCCACTCCCTACACCTGCCCTGAAGACTTATCATCCCCTGCCCAACTACAAATGCCATCTCAACTGAAGAATACCCAAACCAACCCGCCTGATTAACGTTTTCCTTATCGCTTCCACAAACCTCCCTATAAATATGGAGCCTCCCTGATCCCTCTCAGTGCTCAGCCTGGTCGTTAGGCCGACTGTCGCCCCCTCCTTGCCTGAATAAGAAAGCTGATCACCGAAGAATCGATGCTTTTGAGCTGTGGTGTTGGAGAAGACTCTTGAGAGTCCCTTATACTGCAAGGAGATCCAACCAGTCCATTCTAAAGGAGATCAATCCCGGGTGTTCATTGGAGGGACTGATGCTAAAGCTGAAACTGCAATACTTTGGCCACCTCATGCGACGAGTTGACTCACTGGAAAAGACTCTGATGCTGGGAAAGGTTGGGGGCGGGAGGAGAAGGGGACGACGGAGAATGAGATGGCTGGATGGCATCACCGACTCTGTGGACATGAGTTTGAGTGTACTCCGGGAGTTGGTGATGGACAGGGAGGCCTGGCGTGCTGTGATTCATGGGGTCGCGGAGAGTCGGACACGACTGAGCGACTGAACTGAACTGAACTGAACTTCTGTTGAGGTCGTCTTTCCTTTTTCTGCCTCGCCTGAACTATACCTTACAGAAACATTGTGATCAACTACCTGAAACATTTTCAAATATTGGAAAGTTTCATTAAAATGAGAAATGACTACAAAGAAACTGCACTGATATTCACGGGAACATATATTCAAATGTTACGTTCTCCAAGATACCTAAGGAGGCTACCTCAAGGATAACATCATTGCTTAATACATTTTAAAAACCTCTCACTAGGAATCATCATCAAAACGTGACAAGCATTCTTTTAGGCACGCTCAGTAATAGTAAATCTTATTCAATTATGTATGGCTGTTCAAATAGGAATTCAATAGCTCTAGTGCTCAGTTTACAAGTCTGTATAAAATTCCTCTGAAGTAAAATCCTGAATGAAAACTCATATTAAAATTCTAGTGTTTGAGTTTCATTATTATGAGGTACCCAGAGCAGTCAAATTCATAGAGAAATAAAGTAGAACAATGGTTGCCAAAGTCCAGGAGACAGGGAGGAATGGAGAATTGCATAATTTCAGTTTGGAAAGATGAAATTTCTCTGTCTTTACTTCAAAGATACCATGAGAGAGGATTTTTACAGGATGATATACCGACTCTTTCAAAGAGCAGACAGTCCCTATTCATTGTGAAAACTGTTTCAAACAACAGGAGGAAAAGACCACTTTATGAAGCTATTACATCCTTAACACCAAAAAGGAAAAATACGTGGCAAGAAAAGAAAAACTATTAATATCACAGTCTATATCTCTCATGCGTCTAGATATAACAATCTGACCTAAAACATAAGACCTGGAATGTGAGAGATGAACTTGGCCTCGCCTGCAGCAACAGGATTTCTAGAAAGAATACATAAGAGAATGTACACACAATCAGAACTAACAGAAGAGTTCAGCAGGGACGCTCAGTATAAGATCAATATATAAAAATCAGTGGCATTCTGTAGACCAGCAATAACCAACTGAAAAATGTAACAGAGAAAAGATCTCATTCACGATTGAAACAAAAATTGTAAGGTACCTAGGAACAAATTAATGAATACATACATAAAGAAACGAAAAGATACTAAAACTCAGTATCACAAAGACAGAGATTTTCCCCGGATTCATTTAAAACCTAAAACCATTTCAACAAAATACAAACTGTTTCTCACGAAGAAATTATTCTAAAATTCAAACAGAAGAGTGCCAGAACAGTTGAAATGATTTTGAAGAAGCATAAGGTAGAGGAAATGTGGGATTGAAACAAGGTTGTTCAAACAGAGCAGTAAATGAGAGGCTAAAAATGGAACTTGTATATTACAGCAATGCATTACTATTCAGATGGGCTCTTTGATACATGGTGCAAAAAGCCCCATTCGTATGAAAAACTAAAATTGTTCCTCATAACATAGATAAAAATTAATTTCAAGAGATTAGAGCCGTGAATTAAAAAATCAAATTTAAAAAACTGCTGGAAAAACGCGGCAGACCGTTTTTATGATTTTCAGAGGTAGGGAGGGATTTCTTAAAACACAGAAGGCAAAGAAAACACAGTGAAAAGACAAGCCACAGAGCAGGATAAGATACCTGCGAGGCAAGTAACTGACAAAGAATTAAGAATAACAACCAAAGGCAAATAACCTGACAGAGCAGTGGACAAAAGGCAACAAATTGGCAAATCACAGAAGAGAAACCCCAAACAGCCAACAAACATATGAAAACACTGAGGCGTAAGGAAAATAAACATCAAAATCAAGACAGGCTTGAGGTATATTGTTTCAGAGGTTGACAAAAACCTAAAAGCCTGAGAACACCAAGACGGGGCCAAATGGGGAATTCCAACTCTATACTGCGAGTGTGAATTGAAATAACCACTTGAGTTGCAGATGCCTGTATGTTAAAGTGCCACGACTACACTTTTGGGTATCCACCCCATGAACATCCTTGGTCATGTACAAGGAAGATAGGTATCACGATAGTGAAACACTTGGAAACTCCATGTCCATCAGAATAATAATGAGTCAATGAATTAAAGTATATTTGTACATTAAATCTCTCTACTGCAGTTAAAATGAACAAGTTAGTGGTACACACAGTGCCATGTATATTCTCAGTAACTGAAACATGGCACTTTAAAGTTTGGTGCTGAATGGTTTAAAACAAAGTGTATGTATGTATGTGTGTGTGTGTGTGTGTGTGTAAATAACAGTAACAGCAGCAACAGTAAATGAAAAAATGAGTCTGAGAACTAACATTCGAGCATGTACTATACAGAAGGCACACTCCTAGCTGCATGTAGATGCCTAAAGACGGTCCTTGGAGACAGATTCTACTACTATTTCTATCTAACACGATTACTCTTTTATGACTATGAGATTCCATTACTCATTCTACAGATGAGGAATTGAAGTGGAAAGAGGTGAAGCTGATCTAAAGCTATAAAACTAGGAAGTAATAAGAGTCAGATATGAAGCCAGGATTCCTGACCCAGACTTTATAGCTTAATAACTATGTTATAGTTATTATACCATTTTCGATTCTTTTTAGGATGTTGGAAATCCAACATTATTTCTGTAAGTTGGAAATAAAAAACACTTATAGAACCTATGACTGTAAAGAAATGAATACACACACAGATTTTTGTATAGCTCAAACTGGTTCCAAAGATGCTAAAAGATTCTTAGGAATGTCCTGAAAATAGTGGCGTCCCAACTACTCTAATTTGCTGATTTACATGTTTGAGGTCTGGTATTTTTCAGATCATTATTTCAGAGCCACACATTATTTCTTTTATAGTCCTAAGATAATATCTATTTGGAATCCTAGAAACCTTACATGGAGAAGCATATGCTGTAATTCAGTCATCTCTTTCTCTCTCATCAGAGGCAAAATTTGATTACTTACCTTCAGGCCTGAAAACCCATATTAAGTGTTTTTAATAAGCAATTCTATCAAGAAATGAAATAAAATTTCAATTATTTATTTTTTCTGGTCTCTCAATTATAGGTTGGTTTTTTAAAAACCAGTAGCTAATATTTATAATATTATTTGTGTAATAATATAATAAAAATGTAATTTTGTGTAGAATTATTTATGCCAGAAAATAAAAAAGGAAATGGTATTTTCAGTCATCAAGTATTTATGAGAATTGACTGTGTGCTAATCACACACTCCTTGTTTCCAGTAAAACTGGAACATGTCTTCAAAATGTCTTTTTTTCTCAATCTACACATTCCCATTCTCAGTGCCATCATCTACTAACCTATAGATGCTTTGAAAAAATATGAAAAAGGTATTCTTGCGTTTAAAGAGTTCACTGTCTGTTAGGGGAAAGAGACAAGTAAACGGAAGTTATCTATAATGCATAAGTACTTTAATAAAGTGTGCAAGTCACTTAACATTTCTAAGCCTCAAATGAGATGGATGTTTAAGAACTCTAAATTATAGAGGGAAGTTGAATAAACCATCTCTAAGGTCCTCTCTGGGAGGGATTGGGGGCAGGAGGAGAAGGGGACGACAGAGGATGAGATGGCTGGATGGCATCACCGACGCGACGGACATGAGTTTGAGTGAACTCCGGGAGTTGGTGATGGACAGGGAGGCCTGGCATGCTGCGATTCATGGTGTCGCAAGGAGTCAGACACGACTGAACTGAACTGAAGGTCCTCTCTACATCTAAAATTCTATGATTATCTGATCTCTTTAAATTAAAAGGTAATTCACAAAATATTCAGTATGCAAAAAAGAAAACTAAGACCAACTAAAAGATGAAACCGTTTGTACAAATGCACTCTTAATTTTTTTTTCAAAACTGTTAAAACTCCTGTTCTAAGTATCAAGTAAAATTTCCACAGACACTGTCATTTAATCAACATCTTCCCCTCAGACCTGCAGACTTCTGAGTAATCAACAAGCAACTACTTTGTGATAACAGAAGTAAGTGCTTAAAATTAAGCCAATGGCTTGGACTCACGAAAGTGATCTTTTAAAAGGAAGATGTTAACAGAAACGTGTGTATGACATTCTTACTACAATAAATTTGTTCATTAACCTGACTTCAGAATTTTAATGTTCAGGTTTTTCATGAAGAATTAAAAAAAAACAAACAAACAAACACCTAAGATTAGGTCTTTTCACTGCGGAACATTCTGAAATTTAGAACAAGGTTTCCCTTACCAGATATGGACATGGAACGTGATATTCTCTGCAGCATTCTGGTATCCACGTTGTTTCCCAGATGCCACGGTAAGCTTGCTCATAAAAGTAGCATCCAATTACAGCCAAGAGTGGTACGAGACACAGAGTGCTGAAGACATCAATCCGGATTATAAACTTCACCGGTTTATCCTGGTTCTCCTTTTCTAATGGCATCTCAACTCACACTCTGTTTAGGGATATAATGCCAACTTAAAAGGAGTGAAACCCCAACTACCACATATAGGCAGAGGGGTGCAAGAACAAAATACCTCAAGGCATCAACATCGTAGAGGCCAACAAAACACACACCACTGATACTGTCACCTTCAATGTTATTCATCGCTAAAAGGATGATGGTCAGCGTTCCAGGGAGGCCTCACGCACTGGCGTGAAACAGCAAGGCTCTCTTCTCAGTAGCTTCACTACCCGACTTTGGCACAGCTGCCAAGAACCACATGATGGTAAGAATCACCCACCAAATGCTGCCAACCATAGTATAAAAAAATAGAGTATCATAAAAAGCATGATCCAGGCTTTGTTATGAGACCCTTGGGTCACTGTGGAAGCCTTATACTGTGCAGGGCCGGGTGCAGGGCTGGATGCATTGCAGGCGACTCGGTCCTCAAGCAAAAAGGCAATAAAGAAGATTAATGACACCATCATGTAGCAGACGGCATAGAACATAATGGGTCTTTCAGGATAACGGAATCTTATCACATCAGTCAAAAAAGTTAAAAAAGTAAATAACGTGGCAGAGAGGCAGATGATTGAAATCAATCCTATGACAATACCGAGCAAATGAAATCTCTTCTCTCCTAAAGCACATATTTGGACAAGGAGGTGAACAGTCATGCACGTGCAAAAAGGAAAAGCGAAGATCAGGATCAATTTTCAACTCTCGGGAACACCAAAAGCCATAGTCCCTTCTGATCTGCCCCTGAGGGTCCTTCAGTAGGATTGCCAGCTAAATTCAGGTCCACCAGCTGAGGATACGGCTCATCATAGTCTGGGAACCTAAAAACACAAGACAAGAATCACTTACTTATTGGGAACCTAATGATTTGGATTTCCACATTTAGTACTTCCACCCAGTTGACCCCCCTTTTACCCGTTTGCCCTCCTCCACGTCCCTTTCAAGAGATTATTCTTTCTAAACCTAGACTCACTCCATCTTTCATACTTCTCTTGCATCTGGAAATAGGGCCAGGAAGACTTTGTTTCCTATGTTTCACCACGCTCTGAAGTTCAGTGCCTGTAGACCAAGTTTCCCTGCGATTGGGCGTTTTCATCCTGAACTGAAGAGCCAGAGACGTTGTGTCGTGTCCCAGCAAGACACTTGCATTCTGTGTTCAATGCTCCAGGCGATGGGGGCCAGAAACACTGTGCTGTTTCAGTGTGCTATTGTCAGCTTATAGTGCTGATTCTGTTAATGGTATGATGCTGTTTTCTATCAGTCTCCTAGAGTTTGGTTAGGATTATGGTCATTGTCAACAGCAGTTCTTTCTTTTTTGTTTTGCATTTGATGACTATAAAGGAGAGGAGTGGTTCTTAGGCATTAGTGGCCTGCTAGTATAGTACAATCACTATTCCCTCTAGTGTGATCTCCATGTATGGTCCGAAAAGAATACTTTTAAGCAGAGCATCAGTCTTGAGGTTTTAATAGTCTGTATTTTTCTTTTGTTGATTTAAAATGTGTCTTACTTTTTTCTTTAATGGAGGATGAGAGTTCTGAAGAAGACTCTAAGCGGGTAGGATTTTATGGGTGTTTTAAAGTTGTATGTTTAAGTAAGGGAACGCGGAGAAGAGAAACTCATGTTTGTTGAGCGTTCTGCTCTGGGTTAGATACTGCATTCCGTGCTTAACATTTGTGACCTCACAGAGTCATCACAGCAGCTTTGTAAAGTAGCTGTGTCCTACTGAAAGCTTGTTGTTGAAAGAAAAGACATGGGGTTCTTGGCCTCCAGAGGAGAAGAATTCAATCCGGGGCCAGAGACGAGGCTTGATCGCTCAGAGCTTTTGTATAATAAAGTCTTATTAAAGTATAAAGGAGACAAATGGAGAAAGCTTCTGACAGAGGCATCAGATGGGGGCTTCAGAAAGAGTACCCCTCAGCTAGTCTTCAGCTGGGTGTTCTATAGTCACTAGCAGTCTGTTAATGAAAGAAAGGAATGACTTAAAACTCAGAAAGGCACCAGGCCCCTCACCCATAAGATGCATTTTGGGATAATCTTGACACCAGATGATTCATCCCAGGCCATAAAATGATTAACTTGAATCTTGGAGAAGGGCACATTACCATACAAATAGTTGTTTCGTTTACATAGATTAGGGGAACCATACCTGAGTATAACATACTGGTTTGTCAAGTAGGTTCTGAGCCATTTGGTGGAACTGACTTGAAGACAGAGCCTGGGGTAAATGCATAGTACATTGACATAGCTTAAGATCAACATTTCCATAAGAAAAATGCATTGGTTAACTCAAGGTTTGGGAATAGTTAGCTTTAGGTGAAACCAGGGGTCATTATGGCAACACAGTATTTTAAGAGGAACCTCCTTTTAAATTTGTATAGAAAAGAAAAAATATCGCTAATTTGTTTCGTCCTGCCACTTGAGAGAGAGAAAGATGTCTCACACTTGCAGGCTGTTTCCTCTGTTTGAAGACCCCTGGCCTTCCTACCTGTTACCGTCTCACTGCTGCTAAGTCGCTTCAGTTGTGTCCGACTTTGTGCGACCCCATAGACGGCAGCCCACCAGGCTCCGCTGTCCCTGGGATTCTCCAGGCAAGAACACTGGTTCTGTTCTGTTCAGTCGCTCAGTCGTGTCCGACTCTTTGCGACCCCGTGGACTGTAGCCTACCAGGCTTCTCCGTCCATGGGATTCTCCAGGCAAGAATACTGGAGTAGGTTACCATTTCCTCCTACAGGGGATCTTCTGACCCAGGGATCGAACCCGCGTCTCCCGCATTGGAGGCAGATTCTTTAACCTCTGAGCCACCAGGGAAGCAAGAACACTGGAGTGGGTTGCCATTTCCTTCTCCAATTACCCTGTCACTGCTGCTGTTGCTGCTAAGTCGCTTCAGTCGTGTCCAACTCTGTGCGACCCCATAGATGGCAGCCCACCAGGCTCCCCCGTCCCTGGGATTCTCCAGGCAAGAACACTGGAGTGGGTTGCCATTTTCTTCTCCAATTACCCTCTCACTACTGTTACTTAATTAGCCAACTGTGGTTCAGTTGAAGGTTGATGAATTGTTAAAATGAGTTGACCTGTGATTTGACCTTTGGCTTGCTTGGCTCCCAGGTCCACTCTCATGTCCCTCAGCAGAGACTGAGAAGTACTGTGTAGCATATAAGTTAAACGTATAAATTAGTTCTTTGATTGCTGTACATTTTAAGTTTCAGACATTGCCAAGAACTCCTGTACTGTTCCAGAGTAAAGGGGAGGGGTGGGGCCGTGAAGGACCAAGACTGCCGTTTTTGACGGATGCCGTTTATTTCGTCTCTGAACTAGGGACAGAGAATGGAGAAGGGACAGCATGTCTTTCCACTTTGTTTTAAGTCATCAGGTTTATTCCAGTTTGGGCAAACAAGAGTTATGTCAATCCACCAATTCGATTTTCAGTTGAGAAGTAGATATTTCAATAGTTGGGAGAGATGGAAGCAGAAATAGGTAATTAAAAACCTTTTAGAGACGTCCCTGGGATTGCAGTGGTTAAGATGGGTAATAAGACTTCTCCTTCCAGTGTAGGCAGTGTGGGTTCGTTCCGGTTCCGGACGCGAAGATTCCACATGCCTCAGGGTCCGAAAGCCAAAACATAAAATAGAATCAACATTGGAACAAATTCAAGAAAGACTTTAAAAGTGGTCCACATCAAAAATTCTTTTTTTTTCCTTTTTAAAAAAAGCGTTTTTAAAACAGACCAAATTTTAATTATGTCAAGAAACTTCATTTAATACGCAGATAGCCAAACTTTGGCTTGTGTTTTTTTTTTCTTGTTTTTTTTTTTTTTTAATTTATTCATTTTAATTGGAGGCTAATTACTGTACAATATTGTATTGGTTATCACTTGTGTTTTTTTGTTTAAAGAAATGAACTCACTCATTTTTGTTGTGCATGTTTTTGCTCTAAAGGTTTTCCAGCAAACCTGGTGTTGATTCATGGCCTACATCAAATGATGAAGACTTTGATTTGGAAACCAAGGTAAAGTGCTCTCTTCTGTAATTAGTTTCCCTGCTCTGAATTTAGTTTCATATAGCATTTACTCTTCATATTCAGCAGTGGTATCCCTCTCAGTGTTGTATGTTTGTAATGGAAAGTTGGTGAGAGCAAACCAGTTTATAAAACTATGACTAGTTGATTTTTTTCTTCTTTTTATTTTAGTAAATACTGAAAAGTGAAAGTGAAGTCTCTTAGTCGTGTCTGACTCTTTGCGACCCCATGGACTGCTGCCCGCCAGGCTTCCCTGTCCGTCACCAACTCTCAGAGCTTGCTGAAACTCATGTGCATCGCTTCGGTGATGCCATCTAACCACCTCATCCTCTGTCGTCCCCTTCTCCTCCTGCCTTCAATCTTTCCCTGCATCAGGGTCTTTTCCAATGAGTCAGTTCTTCACATCAGGTGGCCAGATTACTGGAGCTTCAGCTTCAGCATCAGTCCTTCCAATGACTATTCAGGACTGGTTTCCTTTAGGATGGACGGGTTGGGTCTCCTTGCAGTCCAAGGGACTCTCAAGAGTCTTCTCCAACACCACAGTTCAAAAGCATCAGTTCTTTGGCACTCAACTTTCTTTATGGTCCAACTCTCACATCCATACATGACTACTGGAAAATCCATAGCTTTGACTAGATGGACCTTTGCCAGCTTTGTAACATGCTGTCTAGGTTGGTCATAACTTTTCTCCCAAGGAGCAAGCATCTTTTAATTTCATGGCTGCGGTCACCATCTGCAGTGATTTTGGAGCCCAAGAAAATAAAGTCTGTGACTGTTTCCATTGTTTCCCCACCTATTTGCCATGAAGTGATGGGACCAGATGTCATGATCTTAGTTTTTTGAATGTTGAGCTCTAAGCCAACTTTTTCACTCTCCTCTTTCACTTTCATCAAGAGGCTGTTTCGTCCCTCTTCTCTTTCTGCCGTAAGGGTGGTGTCATCTGCATATCTGAGGTTATTGATATTTCTCCTGGAAATCTTGATTCCAGCTTGTGCTTCATGCGGCCTGGCATTTCGTGTGACATACTCTGCATATAAGTTAAATAATCAGGGTGACAATATACAACCTTGACGTATTCCTTTCCCAATTTGGAACCAGCTTGTCTGAATGCTCACCTTTTATAAGATGGCTGGGCAGATTCCAGTTTGGTTCTGCCACAGAAGCTGCAAAGAATATTCCTAGGCAGGTCTTTGTGTGGATGTAGGTTTTCATGTCACGGGATAAATGCCCAGGGGAGCAATTGGTCTGTACAGCAGTTGCATGTCTAGTTTTATCTGAAATTGCCCAGCTGTTATCCAGAGCAGCTACTAACAGTTTATGTTCCCACCAGCAGTGTACGCTAGGTCCAATTGCCCCACATCCTTGTCCACACTTGGTGTTTTCACTCTTATTTTGGCCACTCCAGTAGGTGAGTGACACTGAGAACAGCTAGAGGGGGCTCCACTTGGCTGTTCCCTTCCCCTCGCTGATTCTGGTAAAGAAGGAGGTTTCCCTTGAGGGCAGAGAGCAGAATGCTCTGTGTACTTCAAACCAGTCGCAGTCCTAGTCTGCTCAGGCTTCATACAGAACACCACAAGCAGGCGGCTTAAACTGCAGGAGTTTGTTGTCCCAAGGTTCTCAAGGCGGGGCTGGCTTGGTTCCCGTGAGGCTCTTCCAGGCTTGTGGGGAGCCCCCTCTCACTGTGTCTCCTTATAAAGTCACTGTCCCCTTGGATTAGGACCCCACCTTGTGAGCACATTTAACCTTAATTACTTGCTGCAAGCCTTGTCTCCAGACAGTGGGAATTTTGTGGACCCGGTTCTGCCCACAGCGGCCACTCTGTGTAGGCCTCCAGCCTTTGACTCCTGGTGAGCTGTGACGCTCTTCACCTGTTTTTCTTTCTGGTTTTCATAGCATTGCTTTGCCCTGTGACTTCAGTTCTCTGATGGATCTCAGAAGAGCTGTTGACTCTCAGTTACTCAGCTCTTTGTCTTTCTTCTTCTTGGGAGGGTGGGAGTGACGACTTCCAAGGTCTTTCCAGGCCAGAGCGGAAATGGTGTTTTGTTTTTCACGTGGGTTTCTGCACGTTCACTGTCAGGACATAGAAGCATAGTAGCTTTTCACCTGCGGACCTTGTGTCCTTGCTGTGTTCCCACTCATTCTGGGAGTGTTTTTGTCGCCTCTGGTTTCTCAGACACCTGCTGTACCCTGGAGAGACCTGCAGTTCCATCTGCCTCTTCCCACCGCTGCCTGCCTCCCCGAGCCTGGCTGATAAGGTGGGGACACCCACCCTGGGGCGACAGTGATGCATCCGCCTAGCTGTGCGTGAAGCCTGCTCTGAGGCACAGAGGGCTTCAGACCCTCAGCCTCCGGAGCAATTCTAGGGAAAAAGCAGAGGAGCAAAACATGGTTTGTGTGAAGGCGTGTGACTCACAGTTGGAATTAATGAACTTTGTTGTGTCTCCTGCTGGCTGCTGTTTATCCCAGGCTGCACTGCTAGGGTCCAGCATCCACTGTCTGGCAAGTGGGTCATTTCATCAGTGTGCTGTGTTTAATGACAGTGATCAGATTTTTGAAGAGAATCACGTGCCTCGGGTGTAGCCAGGGTTTTGTGGTTTCTTTTCCTTCCACTTGTGTAAGATAATGTCAGAAATAACCGTGGGAGAAACGGGAAAATCATGCCAGTTCTCCAGAGCGATGATGGGATGTTGATGGGGTGCGAGCACTCCTGGTGCCCAGCGTTTGTTTCTTGGGGGATGAATCGTAGTTCATCCTCTGCCCGGTGGCCTGAGAGCCCATCACTCTGGGGACACTGAGCAAGCGCCTCACCCACTAGTTGCTAATAGCAGCCCCACCCCCAGCTGTGATGACCAGAATGGTCTCCAAAGATTGCCAAGCATCCCCTGGGGAGAAGAGTGCCCCTGGTTGAGGACCCCCAGAATCTGCTGGCTAAAAAACAATAACTTATCTACCCGTGTTTTCTCCCTTTTCATTCCGGAGTCAGAAGTGTAGGGGTGAACTGTCCCAGCTCTACCACAGGGTCCTACAGCTCTGAGAGGAGGCCTCTACCCACCAGGCCCAAAGCAAGAAGAATCAGGTCACCGTCCAGCTGCTGACACACGGACTGGAGGAGGCCATGCTCCGGGAGGAGCTGCAGGTGAATGGCGGGTGGGGCAGGGAGGGGCGGGCAGCCTGTCCCACAACAGACCAGGAACAGCCCTGACGTGCCTGGAGGTAAAGTGAGGGGCTTCACAAGCAAGCCCTGCAAAATGTGTGAACTTTAGCAGCTTTTGCAAAGCCTCAGGCCCCCTGGTGGAATCAGACATGGGGTGTGCTTGGAGGGCCAGGGTCTGCAGGGGGAAGGGGCTGTGAGAGAGGGCCTCTACACCTCGTGTCTCTGCTCAGCCTGCTACCAGGTTCCCCACCTGGCCCTGGTCTGACCCCTGGACTTAGCTTGTGGACACCTGGTGTAAGAGGTAACTTGTCAGATGGCCTGGGTTGCAGAAGGGTCTGTCTGCATGTGGGACTCCTCCCTGTCCAGGGTCTTAGGAGGGGCTGGCAGACCCCTGTGGGCCCAGCCCGCTACTGTCGGCAGGCACTTTCTCCAAGGTGTCTCTGTGTATTGGGGGCTCCCTTCCCTGTTTGTAGTGCAAACTTGAGAAATTGCCGGACTGGTTTGAGCCTTTGAGGTGAAGAAGACAGATCCACCCGTGGGCAGAAGGGGTGGGCTGCCAGAGGCTTCCATGCCTGCTGGGGTGGGGGGATGCCCAGCACTCAGCCACTGTCAAGGGCAGGAGCAGCTTCTGTGACACAGCTGGCGTCACCTTTGGTGAGTTAGATGAGGACCCCCCGAAACACGTCTGGATGAAAGTGTGCAGAGGGAAGTAAGGCCGTCGTCTGAGGGGCTCACTGCCCTACCCCAGCACCCATGACATGGAGGCCCTGGCTTCCTGGCTGCGGCGGCCCTACTTCTCTTCTGGGGACGTCCTGCCTTCTCACATGGTGGTCGATCAGGGCTCTCTGGAGCGGGCCCACCTTCCACCCACACCTTGCTTTACAAGGAGGGCCTCAGGGGCACTCGGCTGTGCTGTGCTGAGGAGAGTGGACGGCGAGTCCTGTGGTCAGGCTTCAGGGCTCAGCACAGCATTGGCTGCAGGAGGCGGCAAGGCGCCCAGGCAGGTGTGTGGGACTCAGACATGGGCTGGAGTGACTGCATAGTGATCATCCGAAGCTCTAAAGCCACGGGGAGGAGGCTGCGTCTGGTGGAGGGTGTGTGAGAAACTTCCTCCCCTCTCTTCATCCCAGGAGCATGGGGGCTGCTCTGCTGGACCTGTGTGTGTGGAGAGCCTCTGGGGGTCTGTCCGGGGAAACTGCCCGGGGTGGCCCCTCAGACAGGTGGTGACACAGGGCAGTGAGGGAGTGGGGCTGTGGCTCATGGTTTCACCCCTGCCCCGGGTGGCCAGCGCCCTCTTCTCTGGCCTGCCTTCATCGGGGCCCTGGTGGAGCCGCCGCCTCTCCCGTCCACAGGGTCTCAGAGGGCAGTTCTATGTGCTCCAGACGAGGCCGCCGGAGCCCTTGGTGTAAACAAACGGTGTTTAGATGGCCTCTCAGGCGCTCCATTCAGGGAAAGCGGCCAGGCTCTGGACAGCCTGGTGCCAGTGATCTCGTGGGTTCTGTGCCCAGGGAGCAGGTGGCCGAGTCCGTCCACATCCATGCCCCGCCAGACACTGTGCAACCATCTCCAGGGCCCTGGCCACAGCCCATCTCAGGAGCGTGAGCTCTACCTTTAGAGGGAGACTGCCGTTCACAGCTGGCATTATTGCAGGAATTAAACCCAGCAAAGACCCCAGGAGGTAAACAGGACAGAATAACTTGACCCTCCCAGGATCCGGCGCGAGGTCACAGGGAGGGCTGCAGGCAGGCCTTCCAGGCGCTCGGGGTGCAGAAGTGCCAGCTGAATGGACTTGTGTCAGTCACTCAGTCCTGTCTGATTCTTTGCGACCCCATGGACTTTAGCCCGCCAAGCTCTTTTGTCCGTGGGACTCTCTGGCCAAGAATACTGGAGTGGGTTGCCATGCCCTTCTCTGGGGGATCTTCCCAACTCAGGGACCAAATCCACGTATCTTGTGTCTCGTGCATTGCAGGCAGATTCTTTAGTGTCTGAACTCCCAGGAAATGGAGTATGGGCATCAGAGAAACAGACTCTTTAGAGATCGTGGGCTTTGCTGGACACGCCCTTCCCTTGTGGGGTGGCCTACCAGGTAGAGATGCAGTTTTCTGTGTCTGGCGGTGACCCTGTAGCTCTGGGCAGGCATCCCACAACCGCTGTACCTTTTCCCCGGCAGCTGTTTGGAGCCACCCAGAGGCTGCGGCTGGCCCAGTCCCAGAACGCCCAGCGGGTGCAGCAGCTGTGGGAGGAGGTGGCACAGCTCGTGCCTGCAGGCCACATGGCCGAGCTGCACCAGCTGCTGGAAGGGGAGCAGCGGGCGGCACGGTGGCTCTAGGAGGAGGGCCCGGGTGAGTGGGGACCGGGATCGGGGGCCAGCTGGTAGTGACGGGGAGGGCGAGTAGGCTCTCTGGTGCCAAGGGGAGGACGGCCTGACAGCCCTCCCTCCACGTGGGATGTTTATGGAAGCCCCAGGACCCGGCTTCCGCTGGGAGCTGTTGGGCATTGAGCGACCGACCCTGAAGTCCCCCAGCCTGTTTTCTGGGCTGCGTGTGAAGGGCCACAAGAGAGGCCTGGGCAGGGATAGCTCTTCAGGAGTGCAGGCAGGGGCAAAGGTCCTGAGGTGGGCTGTGCTTGGCATGTTTAAAAACAGCAGGGGTGGTGGTGGGGTGCTGGTTGCACAAGAGATCAGCACAGTGACAGCACGGACTTGGGGAGCCCTGCTGTGTGCCAGGCTCACATGTGGAAACAGAGTTGCTGCCTTAAAAGGGCAGCAGAACAGTGGCTCAGAGCCTGCACTGCAGGGGACTGGATCCTGGCTCCACCACCTGAGCCGAGTGATTTAACTGAGTGAATGATTTAACTCTCTGTGCTTCTATTTCTTTCAACCTCTGGAGGCAGTGGTTCCCACCTCAGAGCAGTCTCTCAGGCATCAGTGAGTCAGCACCTCAAAGTGCGAGCCTGGGGAAGCGCATTTGGGTCCTCAAAGTTCATGGGTCAGTGGGAGGGTGAGGAAGGGCAGAGGGCCAGGTGCCTTTGTGAGGAAGAAATGTGTGCACGATTGGAAAGGTGGGTAAAATCTGACATTTCTAAAGCACAGATTCTAACGAAGAAGAGCCTTATAGCATTATGCAAACACGTTGTGCTGGAGAGACATTTAAGCTCGGACAGATTATTGGCAAAGGAGATTTAGTCAAAGATCCTCTAGAAAGACTAGCATGTTTGGGGGAAGTCCACTTTGAGTCATTTAGGATTAAAATCCTAGGACAGAGAGTCTCTTATCTGCTCACACTACAGTGAGAAATGCAGCTTTGTGACTTGTGAGACATTTCTAACCATCCCTCCCTGTGGATGAAAGGTTAGCCAGATGCTCAGATTTTGTACACTTCAGCTGATTTCCATTCTAAAGTAAATAAGCCTGAGATGATTCTTTTTAACATGTACTGGTGTTGATCTCTAACAGCCGCTTGTTCAGGAAGCGCATGAAACACAGCTGAAAGCAACAGAAGAGCGGGTGGAGGAGGTGGAGACGCATGTGAAGAACAGGGAAGCGCTCCTCTGAGAGCAGGCGGGAGAGCTGAAGGAACGGGTGAGTCAGGGACGCCGCCTGTGGGCCTCGGGGTAGCTGATGAGGGAGACAGGCCCCAAGAGAAGCCTGTGTCCTGGGGAAGTGCTGAGGAGGGGAGAGGAGGGCAGGGAGAGAGGGGAGAGCTGGGAGAGAGAGGCCTTGCTGTCCTCTGAGGTCTGCTTGGTGCTTCAGGAAGTGAAATGTGTGGAAATGACTTCTCTTCCGCAGTGACCGAATGTGGTTTATCTGCAGCGCCCTGAGCTGCGGGGCCCCAGTTCGAGTCTCTCCGTGCAGGCTGCCTGCTCCAGACCCCCACTCCCCACCTGTGTAGCCCCTGCCCTGCCGGCACCGCCGCCCTCCAACCTTTTCAGTCCCCGGGTCCTCAATTTCCTTCCCAGCCGTCAAACTCTTGGTGACCCCCCCCCCCGCACCTCCCAAGTCACTCTTGGCCAAACCTCAACCCCAAGTAAATCTTGAGGCTCCTATTTGTGGTGGGGGTGGGGGGGGTGCGGGTAGGGGTGGACTGTCCCAATCGCCGCCTTTCCCCCACACCCCTCTCTGGGGGGCCCTTGCGCTCTGCCTCTGACCCCAGCCCTTCTCCCCTCCTCTCAGTTGTGACTTGGGCTTGTGTCCCCATAAGACCAGAAGGTCCCAGAGAAATGGCTGTGTCCTCAGCTCCCGCCGCCCCCGCTCCGGTCTCCTCGGCAGCGCCTTCCGGAGCCCTGGCCCTCCCAGCGAGTTCTCTGCTGCCTTGACGGGCGCCCCTTCTGACCTGTCTGCTCCCAGCTACCCGCGCACCCAGGGGCCCATCTCACTCTTCAGCGCGGCCCTTGGTGCGGAGCAGAGCTCCCATCGCCCGCCCCGCACCCCGCCTTTTGGGTCCTGGCAGCTGGGCATAGCAGTCATCCTTAGATACATTGGAGCTGCTGGCCTTCCTCAGAGTAGACAGCGGCTTCTCCGGTGGCCTGGAGATTCTGCAGGACCTGGTCCCCTCCCCTTGGCCTCTTGCCCAGCTGGCATGGCCGCTCTGCCTTCCTCACTGGCCTCCTGGCTGTTCCTGCCACCCCTGCATGTGCCGGCCTCTGCCTGGGAGGTTTGCGCCAGGCAGCCTCCCCCACGTCCCCCATGCTTCTTTCAGGTCTCTCTGTTCACCTCAGGTTCAGCCGTGTGTCCCCCGCCTGGGTTCTCTGTTCACATGCCACTGGACACTGCGTGCTCTGCTGGCTCCTCCCGTTAGAACAGGTGCCTGTGGGAGCAGGGCCGTGGCCGGGCAGCACTTGGCCCACAGAGCTGCTCAGTAGCTACTTGAGTGAGTGAACTCAGCGCGGACTTTCAAAGCCCAAAGCCGGGACCCCTGTGTCTTTGCATCTTGACTGGTGTATCCCGTGTCCCCAACGCTGAAGCCCATGTTGGTGTCGTGTGGGTGGCACCCAAGGTGCCTTGGTGTGTCCTGGCAGACATGGTGGGTCTGAAGAGCACACTGAGAGAAGCCAAACCTTTTGGGTACTCGTTGTCTTTCGGAGGCCTCCAGATTTGAGTCGTCTTGTCTTCATTTCGTGGTAAATCAGTGTGTACAAAGGTGGCTTGAATTTTCTCTACCACATAGTTCGTCAGTTTCCTCTTTCGTGCCAGGATAACAAAGCCTGTCATTACATCCAACATGTCTCTGATTTGTAAGGTTCCCCAAAGTAGTCTGAACGCATGTGGAGGAATAGGAAGGGAGAGCTGGTAGCGTGGCGTGGCTGTGTTAGACGTGCAGTACACTGTGGCTTTCTCCCCTCTCCAGTTTGAAAAGAACACACGATCTGATCTGCTGCTCAAGGAGCCCTGTGTGGAAAATGCTCACCTGACAAAAAGCACTTCAAGTCACTGAAGAGAAGCAATGAGGTGCCGAGAAAAAAATCCTGATTCTTGGAAGAAAAAGTTAGAACTGTCAGCAAACTACTCAGCAAGATTGCTACAGCACCCCTCGCTGTGTAGACTGCTTTTCTTCCTGGAGTTCGTTTTGAAAGAACATCTTTTCAAGTAAACCACTGTGACGCTGTAACTTAATGTGGCTCACTAGCTGTACACCGCTGGATAGACGAGGATTGTGAATCTGTTTATCCCACAAGCGTTTAATGAAGATCTATGTGCCAGATATTGGGGAAACAGGTTGGAAAAGACTGCTGTTTTTTCAGTGGTCCTTGAGTAACTTCCAGAGTTATATTCCTAATTTTGCTGCTGCTGCTGCTAAGTCAATTCAGTCGTGTCTGACTCTGTGTGACCCCATAGACGGAAGCCCACCAGGATCCCCCGTCCCTGGGATTCTCCAGGCAAGAACACTGGAGTGGGTTGCCATTTCCTTCTCCAATGTGTGAAAGTGAAAAGTGAAAGTGAAATTGCTCAGTCATGTCTGACTCGTAGCGACCCCATGGACTGCAGCCCACCAGGCTCCTCCGTTCACGGGATTTTCTAGGCAAGAGTGGCTTGCCTAGAGTGGCTTGCCATTGCCTTCTCCGGTAAACTTGCCTAGGGGATAGTTTTAAGAAGACTGTGAGCAAAACAGACTGGCAGTGAACAGGTGGCGATTAAGTGGTAATTGAGAGAGAAGAACAAATAATTAACTGATATATTATCCTATTCTGGCAGAACCATCGACTTAGATAAGCGTCTGGACTCTGCTCTCCCATCTAGAATGTCTTGATGGGAAGGAAGTAAGGGGTTTATGAATAATGAAATCAGGTTGCCTTTTGGGTTTCCTAGTCCCTGTTCTACCACTGTGTACCCAGGAAAATTTTAAAAATTGCAGTTTTGATGACTCTTCCCTCTTGCACTTTTCTTTTTTATTCAAACCTTCTCGTAAGAGAAGGAATTGGCCGTGTAAGTAAGAGATCAGACTGGAGTGATTGCTGCACTAATTCTCAGCTATATTCTGCTGGTGAACCACAATTATTTGGGAAAACTTATTTAAAAAATGTATAAGCCTAGGCTGTTCCTTGAAGATTTTGACTGAGTAGATGGAGGAACGCTTAGACGTGTGTATTTAGAACTATTCCCTTGATTGGAAGGACTGATGCCAAAGCGAGTTGACGCACTGGAAAAGAGTCTGATGCTAGGAGGGATTGCGGGGGGGAGGAGACGGGGACGACAGAAAATGAGATGGCTGGATGGCATCACCGACTCGATGGACATGAGTTTGAGTGAACTCTGGGAGTTGGTGATGGACAGGGAGGCCTGGCGTGCTGTGATTCATGGGGTCGCAAAGAATCGGACACGACTGAGCAACTGAACTGAACTGAACTGACTGAGATTCTGATCCAATCCTTGATGAATAACTATGGAGTGAATATATGTAATTTCTAAATGCACCTATCACAAAAGAAAGTAATCTCTAGAAGTGCTGGAGTTTGATCAGTGCTAGCTACTTCCATCAGCTCCCTCCTTTTCAACGATATTAGCCTGACTCTTTCTCTGCCCCTGTGTTTGAGACATTAAAAAGAGAATCTTTGGCTATATCTATGGGCTTGAACCAGAGCTCCTTTTCCTTCCAACCACTCATCATTCAGTGACGGTCCGAGAGTCTTTAGAGATTTGCTCATGGTGAAGTCACTTGGTCTGTAGAGTCTGACCCTTTAAGGCTTTTGCACCAAAGCATCTGCCTGCAGTGCAGGAGACCTGGGTTCCATCCCTGAATCAGGAAGGTCCCCTGAAGAAGGAAATGGCAACCCACTCCAATATTCTTGCCTGGAAAATCCCATGGACAGAGAAGCTTGGTAGACTACAGTCCATGGGCTCGCAAAGAGTCGGACACGACAGAGCGACTTCACTTTCTTCACTTATCATCCAGGTCATTAGGTCAACAGATGTTTGTTACCAACAGGGTTTTCCTGACTGCAGTAATAGTAACTCATGAGCCTTTTCTGGTGTCAGTTGCAGGACAGACTCTTGAAAGGATTACTGATACCTGGCATAGGCAGATGAGAGCTTTAAAACCCGTGACGTTAGTAACAGTACAGAGGGGAATTGTTTTAAGCATTTATTTTCATCAGGCTTGGAAAGTCATTATCCATTCGATTAACAATCTAGAAGAATTCTAGAGCCAGATTGTAGTTTCAACAGGCAGTAGAAATATTCTTAACTGTGATTTCTGAGTCTTTTTAAAAGAATTTATGTTTACTGGAATTATGAGTCTTAATAGCTGTTCAGTTCAGCCGCTCAGTCGAGTCCGACTCTCCGCGACCCCATGAATCACAGCACGCCAGGCCTCCCTGTCCATTACCAACTCCCGGAGTACACTCAAACTCATGTCCACAGAGTCGGTGATGCCATCCAGCCATCTCATCCTCCGTCGTCCCCTTCTCCTCCCGCCCCCAACCTTTCCCAGCATCAGAGTCTTTTCCAGTGAGTCAACTCGTCGCATGAGGTGGCCAAAGTTTGTTACATATTGGGACCCACTCTTTTTGTGAAACATATGATACTAAACAAAGGAAAGGTTTCACTTTTATAAATATTGTATATTTATATATACACTTGTATATATATTTATATATATACAAATATATATATTTATATATACACTTGTTTCACTTATATAAATATTTGCTTTAGACCCACCTGTTTGGAAGCAGCAAACGTAAACCAAAAGTGGGCCAGAGAGCAAAAATGGCCCTAGATCTGTTTAGTGACCTCCACACCGTGAGTCAACACTTCACATTCAGGAGGCTCAGGCAGAAGTTCAGGCTTCTCCAAGGACCAAACCCGGACCCGCTTGCGCCCATCCTACTGTTTGGTCTACATGCAGAGGCCACCCCTTCTGTATGGGACGTGTGTTTTTGGGGTTACTGGTCTCACCTGGCTTTTTCACTTCCTCAGCTCATCAGCTTTCCTTCCATAAGCATTTGAGTTTCCAATCTTTGACAGATACTTTATTTTGAGAAATATTTGAAGGTTTTAAAGACAGTCTAATTAATCTGTCATTGATTTCACATTTTAAAAGCTCTCTTAAGAACAGGATTGAATTTTTCAAATTAGAATTTTTAAGTTTGTTGTGGCGGTTTCACACTGAATAATTCTCACAAGCACACAAGATTATAAGAGCACAGGGAGAGCTCGTGGAAGAGCAACTCCCCGAGAAACTGTTGAGCGTGTATTTATTGGAAATTTTATGTTGCAATCTTCAACTAAGAGCAGTAAAGCAAGACAGACACCAGAATTCTAGGATTTTGGAAGCTTCCTCCTGGTGGTCTGGAGGTAATCCCACGAGAGTCATCAGGAAGGGTCTTTGAAGATAAGGTGGGGAGGGTGCTCATTCTGCTTGCAGCTAGCATCTAGCTAATGCTGACCTGTCAGCCAGAACATCTGACTTAAGGAAGGGCGGTGGAAAGAGCAAGCAAGGAAGAGAGAATGAGTAGGATTAAATTCCAGGAGACATTTCTGAGAAAGCAGTAAAACAGGGTTCCCACAGTTGATTTTTTTGAAAAAAAAAAAAAAAAAGTTTCTCTCTTTGCATGTTGATGTACAGAACAATATTCGCACTGGAATGTCTGTAAACCTTTTGAGTTTACTCATGGTTCATCCTTGGATAGGTTATGCATGCTACAGATAGTATTAAATATTTCTACCTCAGCATTGTTCCTAAAATACGCCGTTGATACAGTAGCTAAGGGATACCTGCACCCCCTGCATTGGGAGCTTGACTCTGAGCCACTGGCCCACCAGGGGAGGCCCAGGGGAGGAGCATATTAAAGAGAAAGAAGGTGCACAGGGCGATGGGGGGGGGCTCTCTTTCATTTACTGTCTGACTTTTATTTTTAAGTTCAGAGAATCTATTGCATGATTTTAATTTCAGTTTAGAAGTAGGTTAACGTATATATCATAAATGGTTTTCCCTGTTTTCCAGGATGACCTGACACCACTGTTAGTCGTGATCCGTGAAAGGAGAGAGCAAATGGTGGAGCTTTTAGTAATGAACAAAGCAAATATACATGCAGTTGATAAGAAGAAAAGGTACCGTTGTTCATTTTCTTTTTAAAACCCTTAGTGCTGTTCTCGGATGGTAATATCAAGATTAAATGAATAAGAGGATTCATTTGTGGTCAACATGTCATCACTTAGTTAGATAATCAATTATTCTGACTGGGAATCATGAACAATGTATAGCAGGAATATATAGCAGGAATCATATTCCTTTATAATATTGACTGATGTCATATGCAGCCTGTTTTTTGTGTGTTTGTTTTGTTGATCTTGTAATAGCTGAGGGATTTCAAATTAGTTTTATGAAATACGGGTTCTGGTTTTTAGTTTACCTCATGACAGTATCGGGTTTCTTCTTTCTTTTAAAAGGATTTTTTAACCTCTACTTTGTATATATGTATTTTTAAAAGATGCAAAGTAAACCTGAAAGACTTGATTTTGTCTTTTGGATAACTCTTTGCTTTAAATTACTTTCTTTGAAGCATGCTGATACTATTTGATCACAAAAGAGTCAGATACAACATAGCGACTAAGTAACAACAGCCGCAGAACGAGACTGTTCCTCGCTGTCGGCAGATCCTGTGGGCGCGTCAGTGTCTGTCCTTTCTCATTTGAGTCCATTTTGATATTTTCATTTTTTTTTTAATTGGAGGCAAATTACTTTCCATTAATATATTGGTTGGTTTTGCCATACATTGACACGAATCCGCCCCGGGTGTACATGTGTTCCCCTTCTTGAACCCCCCTCCCACCTCCCTCTTCCCCATATCCTCCCTCCAGGTCATCCCCGTGCACCAGCCCCAAGCATCCTGTATCATTCGTCGAACCTGGACTGATGATTCATTTCACATATGAAAATATATATGCTACAATGCCATTCTCCCAAATCATCCCACCTTCACCCTCTCCCACAGAGTCCCAAAGACTGTTCTATACACCTATGTCTCTTCTGCTGTCTCGGATAGTTTTTAATACAGGTAGAAGAAGAAAGATAGCTTTGATTGGATAAACAGTTCCTTTAACAAAGACAAGTCAGAGCTGGACGATACAGACGCAAATGATGGGCTTTAGATTCAGACTAGGTTCAATTCCTAGGAATTGATTAGGGTTATTTCTCATCAGCAAATAAGTTTCCTGATATGAAAGGCAAATAGTACTGCGTCTTTCAAAGGTGCCCGTGTGTGAGAAAGATTTTATATATAGTATTTCATTTTAAGTGCCTAGCACATGCTTGTCCACACCATTACCTGCCACCGTGACTATTTTTACTCCCATTATTATCAATATTTTTGGTTTAAGCCTGCAAGTAGCCTTTCCTTAACCCAAGCTCTAGCTGACTTTGAAGCCGAATATGTCAGACTAAGGAGGAAATGGGGAATTCATTCCTTGTCACCTGCCTCAGATGAGTGACTTCAGCATCGTTTCTTGTCCATCAGGGACTTTCTTATTATTTTTAAAAAAACATTTATTTATTTGGCTGTGTGGGGTCCTAGTTGTGGGAACTCTTAGTTGCAGCATATGGGATCAAGTTCCCTGACCAGGGATGTAACCTAGGCCTCCTGCATTGGGAGCCTGGAGTCTTACCCACTGGCCCACCAGGGACTTTTGAAATAGTAAGTGGTGCTACCTGGCATCCCAGTGGGACAGGAGGCTTCTTTGCCGTCCCTTCATTTTAGCCTTGGAGGTAATTTACAAAGATGAACACTTGAGCCTGTGAATGGTCAGCTCTTCATGAAAGGGCAAGACGTTCACTTGGTAAAGCAAAATTAACTGTTTAAGTAAGTTAACTCAACTTCTTAAGGCTGAAGTCATCTCTGTTGTTTTAGAACAGCCCTCATGCTTGCTGTCAAGTATGAATCAGCAAATGTCATCAGATTGCTTCTTCAGCAAGGCGCTGACATCTTTTCCCAAGATGTTTTTGGATGGACTGCAGAAGGATATGCTGTTACTAGTGGTTTTAATATGTAAGTGTTCACATTAAAATGCCAGTTCTCACTAAAGTGCAGCTAAAAGTAATTTTACCTGTTACATCCTACATGACCGGTGAGAGTCCAGTTTGGTGCAGGCAGTTTGGAGAATGGTGGAGAGATATTCCCCCTCAAGAGCTAAAAGCCACGCAAAGGCCAATTAGTGACTCTTGGCTGTGTGCTTGGAGTGCTTTATCTCAGGACAGTTAGACCTTGATCCTGAGAAAGCTTGACATGAGCCATTTCATTCCAAGTCTGACCTCTTGGTATGGCGTATGAACAGTGTCACGGTTGTGGTATTTCTAACTAGTTCTTTGGGTCTGGAAAGATTTAGTTCAGCAGCAAATCCTGTGTTTTCCCTTGAGGACTTGCCTCTCTCTAGGCTTCCCCTTGAATTTTCCAAGAACCCGGCGGACTCCCTAAGATCAAGGAGACGGTCCTCTTCCGGAAGTCATTTGGAAGGGAGAAAATAGTTCTTTCTCCTCATTCTGCCGCTCGCATTGATTCTGCTGCTGCAGCGCTGCTGCTCCAGCTGGTCTTGACAGGGTCTGCTTGGCAGCTGGATCTGGAGTCTGGATGTAGCTCTATAAAGACCTTTAATAAAATCATTTTCAAAGGAAAGAAAAACTCATCCTGCAGTGGGCTCACGGCTGACCTTTGCTCCCAGGCCGCCCCTGCGGGTCCAGGTTCCCCAGCCTTTAAGGTGATGCACACGTCGACTCCAGAGTGAGAGCTTTTTGTTCTCACACGTGTGCTGTGCTTGTCGCTCAGTCGCTGTAGCAAACAAAGCACCAGCACGCAGTTTGGGCAGCTGGGCCTCCTGGCTTCCCCCTTCACTCAGAGACCTTATATGGAGCCCACGCGTAAGCCTAGATCTTCACGATGAGGTGCCCTTGAGGCTCTTGTTTATCTTTTCTGCTAGCAGATGGCAGTGGGGACCATTTTCGGCTGTCAGAGAGGGTCAAATGCTCCTGCAGGGGTTGAGCAGACTTCCCTTTCTCCTTTGTATCTAGACTTGAACCTCAAGGCGGCTTTCTGTCGTGTGGGGGCACCTTTTCTTAGGTCACAGGTTCCCTGTCATCCTTCCCAGAGTAGTGGGTGCCGGCTTGCCTCAGATTCCCTAATTATGCTTGGCCCTTCATGGGATCTATTTCCTGTAATCATGAAAATCTTCCAATGGATTCCTATCTGCCTCCACCTTAAATGTTTTCAGAATCTGCCCCATAAGGAACCCATTCAGCAGAAATCCCTAAATCTCAAGTAAGATAGTTGGAATTCAGAGAGGTAAGCCCTGTCGAGAAATTGCCAGTATCCACTGTAAGAGTGACTAAACATCATTGTCAGAAAGATCTGCTGGTTCAGAGTTTGAGTAGGTAGAGAAGGAAGAGTAGTGGTCCAGGCCAGGTCTTGATTGTGATTAGTTTTTTGCTTTTGGTGTCATTAGCTGCAATAGTGGGGGATCATTCCGTTCTCTAATGTAGTGAATTCATGTTATAAATAAATGTAGGTACACGTTATATAAGAGCTGAGATTCCCTAAATTGCAAACCACAAAGAACAGCCAGTCACCAGAATTAATAACAGTTTCATGCAACACTTGAACGTTAAACGTATGAAAAAGCACACATTGGGATTCGCTTGGAATTCGAAAGTCGTTCCAGCAGTAACATTCAGGAACAAATTATCCCATTCTTTGACTGTTCCTGCAAGCATTTTGGGGGTATATGATCTCATTAAATCCTATTAATCCTCTTCTGAAATAAGGTGGTAATATCCCAGTTTGTAGAGGAAGAATGTGAACTGCAGAGAAACAGCTCCTCCGGGAACAAAGAGCAGCTGGTTATAGAGCTGGGATGTGCAAGCTCGAGAGATGTTTCGTAGCCAAACTGACTCTAGCTAATTATTGGAGCTGTCCTGCCCCGAGTTCATGACTGCTTCATCTGCCTTTTCTTTCTGCTTTCAGTTCAGTTCAGTTGCTCAGTCATGTTCGACTCTTTGCGACTCCATGAACTGCAGCACGCCGGGCCTCCCTGTCCGTCACCAACTCCCAAAGTTTACCCAAAATCATGTCCACTGAGTCGTTGATGCCATCCAACCATCTCATCCTCTGTCGTCCCTTTCTCCTCCTGCCTTCAATCTTTCCCAACATCAGGCTCTTTTCAAATGAGTCCGCTCTTCGCATCAGGTGGCCAAACTATTGGAGTTTCAACTTCAACTTCAGTCCTTCCAATGAACGCCCAGGACTGATTTCCTTTAGGATGGACTGGTTGGATCACCTTGCAGTCCAAGGGACCCTCAAGAGTCTTCTCTAACACCACAGTTCCAAAGCATCAATTCTTCGGTGCTCAGCTTTCTTTATAGTCCAACTCTCACATACATACATGACTACTGGAAAAACCATAGCCTTGACTAGATGGACCTTTTTTGACAAAGCAATGTCTCAGCTTTTTAATATGCTAAGTTGGTCATAACTTTCCTTTCAAGGAGTAAGCGTCTTTTAATTTCATGGCTGCAGTCACCATCTGCAGTGATTTTGGAGCCCAAAAAGCAAAGTCAGTCACCGTTTCCACTGTTTCCCCATCTATTTGTCATGAAGTGATGGGACCAGATACCATGATCTTAGTTTTCTGAATGTTGAGCTTTAAGCCAACTTTTTCATTCTCCTCTTTCCCTTTCATCAAGAGGCTTTTTAGTTCTTCTTCACTTTCTGCCATAAGGTGGTGTCATCTGCATATCTGAGGTTATTGATATTTCTCCCGGCAATCTTGATTCCAGCCCAGCGTTTCTCATAATGGCCTCTGCATGTAAGTGAAATAAGCAGGGTGACAATATACCTTTACTTTCTTCTTTACTACATGCTAAATAAAAGTTTATAGAACTTAGAAACTTGAAGTGTATGGGACAATTGAAGTTTTGATATTATCTCTGATATTGTCTGAAATGATCTAAGAATTTGGTAGTTGTTTTTCATATCAGTGTTAAAATATTATTTATCACATTTTTCATACATAGCTTTCGCCAACTGATTTCTGATTATAAGGAAAAGAGACCTAAAACTTCTCCTGAAAATAGTGATCCAGGTACGTCATCTGATACCAAATTACTCTTGGTGATTTCCCATAGATAAAGTAGGAATGAGGAAGTTTCAATAATGAAAGAACTATGAAAACATTAGTGTAAATTCCATGCGTATTTTATTTTTTCAAGTAATTTCTTTATACTCTAGTATTCAGAATTCTTTAAGAAGTTAATTGTAGGTGATTTAACATCAAGGACAGTATTGTCTGAAAAGAAATCCATCTATTTAATATGGCCCCAAAGTCCTACATTAGATCTTTGTCTAAATCAGAAGAAAACAAATTAAGTGAGTATAATGTATATTTCATCTAGAATCATAGTATATATAGCAGATTGGACTTCTTATGAAAGGGACCTTTCATTTTTAGTAATGGTTTGCGTTTAGTGAATAAATAGGTAGTAGTTACTGTGTAGTGATTAGTCTCACTAAAATCGTTACCCTCATTAAAACTGGGAACCTGAATAACCCCTTCCTGGTAGGATAAGAAATGATCCACCATAACTAACTGCAAAGCTGAGCCCGTGTGCAGCATAGTAATGAGAGATTATTTCTGAACGATACCTGCCAATAGTACAGAAGGCAGAAAAGCAATGCCTGGTTGAGAAGCAGTTATTTTGCCTAGTGTTGTACCAAGCTCGTCTAGATTACCAACTTCATTCCTTACAGATCCCGAGAGAGTGAGATCGGTTGACTTCATTAGGACCAGATATTTTCTTTTGTGTGTTGGACAATTGTCATGACAGTATAATTTTGTAAGAACAAGATGTTCTCTTGCCACCAGTTAAAAGGTTATCATAATAGATATTCAAATAGAACAACTTGGGACTCTGCACATTCTAATAAAACACAAAAGTACTTTGCATTCACAGAAACAGCATTAGGTCCACTGTGTGTGGCCTCTAGCACATTGTACAGGGTATCCAAGGATACCTTTAAATGAGTCGACCTCTATCTAATCCAAGGGGGCTTCCCAGGTGGCTCAGTGGTAAAGAATCCCCCAGCCAGTGCAGGAGATACGGTTTGATCCCTGTGTCGGGAAGATCCCCTGGAGAAAGAAACGGCAACCCACTTCAGTACTCTTGCCTGGGAAATCCCATGGACAGAAGGGCCTGGTGAACTGTAGTCCCTGGGGTCACAAGGGGCAGACACGACTTGGTGACTGAACAACAAAAGCATCCATCAGAGAACTGTAGGCTGGTTTAACATACTAGTCAGAGGAGATGCAGAGATGACAATGTCTTGGTCTTCAGTACGCTCAGAATAGAACAGAGTTTTCTCTGGTTAATTTCTGTATTTTTCTAAACAAAATTTTCAAAGAAAGCACACTTATTTGTTCATTTGTTCACTAAACAGATAACTTGCAGGTGTCTTTTATGTACTCGGCATTGTTCTGATGTCACAGGGTGCAAACATTTCAAAATCACTGCCCCTGCCCTCCATGCTCAAGCTTGCAGTGCTCCTCTCCCCGTTGAGTGACTGCCTGTGAGTCATCCCTCCAGCATCAGATCATGACGACCCCTGGGAAACGTTGTCCAATAGCACCGGAGTCCGTGGCTCCCTCCCTCCTTCCCTCTCTCCTTCCCTCTCTCCCCTTGTTCGTCAGCGTAGGATGTGATGATGTATGCCTTCCAAGGTGAAAAAGCATGATTTCTATCAAAATTTGCCATATAATGGGGAGGATTGATATAATGATGTCCCTCACTAGCACACAGTACTCTGTGGCCCATCCTGTTCTGTGTGGCCCAGATACTCTTGAGCAATGGAAGGAGAGAGTCTCAAGAGAGTCTTTTTAAACATATTAGTGTGTATATGCATATATATATATATATGGAACTTCTTTAAAAAGTCCAGCTTCTGTGTACCCTACTGCATGCTCACCACTGCAGGTCTAGTCCCCATTCTCACCACTGAGTTGACCCCCTTCACCTCTTTGCCCTCCCCCACCTCCCTTTCAAGAGATTATCCTTTCTAAGCCTGGAATGACTACATTGTTCATACTTCTCTTGCCTTTGGAAAGAGGGTCAGGAAGAGAAGACTTTTGTTTCCCGTGTTTTACCGCACTCTGAAGTTCAGTGCCTGTAGACCAAGCTTCCCTGTGATGGGGCGTTTTCATCCTGAACTGAAGAGCCAGAGACGTTGTCATGTTCCAGCAAGACACCTACAGTCTCTGTTCAGTACTCTAGGCGATGGAAGTCCAGAAACACGGTGCTGTTGAAGTGTGCTATTGTCAGCTTATAGTGTTGATTCTGTTAATGGTATAGCATCATTTTCTGTTAGTCTCCTGGAGTTTGGTTAGGATTATGGCCGTTGTCAACAGCAGTTCTTTCTTTGTTTTTTTTTTTTTTTTTGGTTTGCATTTGACGACTATAAAGGGGAGGAGTGGTTCTTAGGCATTAGTGGCCTGCGAGTATAGTACAACCAATGTTCACTTCCTCTAGTGTGGCCTCCAGGTGTGGTTTGAAGGGAATACTTTCAAACAAAGCCTCAGTCTTGAGGTTTTAATAGTGTGTAGTTTTCTTCTGTTGATTTAAAATGTATCTTGCTTTTTTCTTTAATAGTGGATAAGAGTTTGGAAGAAGACTGTTTAAGGAGGTAGGATTTTATGGATGTTTTCAATTATATGTTTAACTAAGGAAACATGGAGAAGAGAAACTAATGTTTGTTGAGTGTTCTACTGTGGGTTAGACACTGCATTACGTGCTTAACATCTGTGACCTCATAGAATCATCACCGGAGAAGGCGATGTCCCCCCACTCCAGTACTCTTGCCAGGAAAATCCCATGGCTGGAGGAGCCCAGTAGGCTGCAGTCCATGGGGTCGTGAAGAGTTGGACACGACTGAGCGACTTCACTTTTCCTTTTCACTTTCATGCTTTGGAGAAGGCAATGGCAACCCACTCCAGTGTTCTTGCCTGGAGAATTCCAGGGACGGGGGAGCCTGGTGGGCTGCCGTCTATGGGGTCGCACAGAGTCGGACATGACTGAAGCGGCTTAGCAGCAGCAGCAGAGTCATCACAGTAGCTTTGTAAAGTAGCTGTGTCCTACTTTTACTTCATTAGGTAACTGTGGTTTCAGGAGGTTAATGAATTGACCCTGGTTAAAATGAGTTGACCTGTGATTTGACAATTGGCCTTCCTGGCTCCCACGTCCACTCCCGTGGCCCTCAGCAGAGACTGAGAAGTACCCATGTAGCGTATAAGTTAAAGATATAAATTACTTCTTTGATTGGTATACATTTTAAGTTTCGACATTGTGGGGAAACTACCTGTACTCTCTCTTAGAGTAAAGGAGAGAAGTGGTGCCATCTCAATAAGTGGTATCCCTGCTGACGGACCAAGTCTCCCATTTTGGACGGACTCAGATTCGTCTCTGAACCTTGAACAGACACTAAAGAAGGAAAAGCCTATTCTTCCGCTTTGTTTTCAGTCATCAGGTTTATTCCAGTTTGGGCAAACAAGAATTATTTCAATCCATCAATTGGATTTTCATTCAGCTATTAGAACTTTTGGTGAAAACAAATGGGTTTTAGGCTCTGCTGATATGTTGGCTGTCACTCTGTTATGGAAACTAAGAATGAGTGTTAACTAGATATTTCATAGTTTGGGAAAGATGGAAGCAGAAATAGGTAACGACAAACTTTTTTGGAGACGTCCCTGGGGGCGCAGTGGTTAAGATGGTTAGTAAGACATCTTCCAATGTAGGCACTGTGGGTTCAATACTCGGTCGGGGAAGCTAAGATCTCACCGGCTTCGGGGTCAGACAGCCAAAATATAAACTAGAAGCACCATTGGAACTCATTCAGTAAAGACTTTCAAAGAGATCCACATCAAAAAATCTTTAAAAATTTTTTTAAAAAAGCTGTATAAAACAGGCCAAATTTTGTTCAAGTCAAGAAAGTTCATTTAATAGACAAACTTTCACTTGTTTTTTTTTTTTTTTTTCTTTTGTTCAAAGAAATGAACTCATTCATTTTTATTGTATGCTTTTGCTTTAGAGGTTTCCCAGCAAACCTGGTGTCGATTTAGGGCCTACATCAGACGATGAAGTCGTAGATTTTAAAACCAAGGTAAAGAGTTCGGTTGTGAAATTAGTTTACCTGCTCTGAATTTAGTTTCGTGTAGTATTTACTCTTATGATTAGACAGTGGAAGTGACAGATTCAAGGGATTAGATTTGATAAACAGAGTGCGTGAAGAACTATGGATGGAGATTCGTGACATTGTACAGGAGGCAGTGATCAAGACCATCCCGGAGAAAAAGAAATGCAAAAAGGCAAAATGGTTGTCTGATTAAGCCTTCCAAATAGCTGAGAAAAGAAGAGAAGCCAAAAGCAAAGGAGAGAAGGAAAGATAGCATTTGAATGCAGAGTTCCAAAGAAGATCAAGGAGAGGTAAGAAAGCCTTTCTCAGTGATGAAAGACTAGAGATCTCTTCAAGAAAATGAGAGATACCCTGGGAACATTTCATGCAAAGATGGGCACCATAAAGGACGAAATGGTGGGGACCTAACTGAAGCAGACTACATTAAGATGAGGTGGCAAGAATACATAGAACTCTACCAAACAGACCTTCATGATACAGATAACGAGGATGGTGTGACCCCTCACTTGGAGCCAAACATCCTGGAATGCGAAGTCAAGTGGGCCTTAGGAAGCATCACTACGAACAAAGCTAGTGGAGGTGACGGAATGGCAGCTGAGCTATTCCAAATCCTAAAAGATGATGCTGTGAAAGGCTGCACTCAGTATGCCAGTAAATCTGGATAACTCAGCAGTGGCCCCAGGACTGAAAAGGTCAGTTTTCATTCCAATCCCAACAAAAGGCAATGCCAAAGAATGTTCAAACTACCACATAATTGCACTCATCTCAAATGCTAGCAAAGTAATGCTCAAAATTCCCCTAGCCAGACTTCAAGAGTACATGAACCATGAAATTCCAGATGTTCAAGCTGGATTTAGAAAAGGCAGAGGAACCAGAGATCAAATTGCCAGCATCCTCTAGATGGTAGAAAAAACAAGCGAGTTCCAGAAAATTATCTACTTGTGCTTTATTGACTGTGCCAAACCATTTGACTCTGTGGATCACAACAAACTGTAGAAAGTTCTTCAAGAGATGGGAATACCAGACCACCTGACCCGCCTCCTGAGAAATCTGTATACAGGACAAGAAGCAACAGTTAGAACTGGACACAGAGCAACAGCCTGGCTCCCAATCAGGAAAGGAGCACAGCAAGGATGGAAATTGTCCCCCTGTTTATTTAACTTATATGCAGAGTACATCATGCGAAATGCCTGGCTGGATGAAGCACAAGCTGGAATCAAGATAGCGAGAAGAAATATCAATAAACTCAGATACGCAGTTGACACCACCGTGATGGCAGAAATTGAAGAGGAACTAAGGAGCCTCTTGATGAAAGTGAAAGAGGAGAGTGAAAAAGTTGACTTATAACTCAGCATTCAGAAAACTAAGATCATGGCATCTGGTCCCATCACTTTGTGGCAAAGAGACAGGGAAATAATGGAAACAGTGACAGACTGTTTTTTGGGGCTTCAAAATCACTGCAGATGGTGACTGCACCCATGAAATTAGAAGACGCTTGCTCCTTGGATGAGAAGCTATGACCAACCTAGACAGCATATTGAGAAGCAGGGACATTACGTTGCCAGCAAAGTTCTGTCTCATCTAAGCTATGGTTGTCCAGTAGTCATGTACGGATGTGAGAGTTGGACTATAAAAAGAAGGCTGAGTGCCAAAGAATTGATGCTTTTGAATTGTGTTGGAGAAGACTCTCGAGAGTCCCTTGGACTGCAAGGAGATCCAACCAGTCCATCCGAAAAGAAATCAGCCCTGAATATTCATTGCAAGGACTGATGCTGAAGCTGAAGCTCCAATACTTTGGCCATCTGATGCGAAGAACCGACTCATTGGAAAATACTGATTCTGGGAAAGTTTGAAGGCGGGAGGAGAAGGGGACAACAGAGGATGAGATGGTTGGATGGCATCACCGACTCAATGGACATGAGTTTGTAAAACCTCTAGGAGTTGGTGATGGACAGGGAAGCCTGGCGTGTTGCAGTCCATGGGGTCGCAGAGTCGCATACAGCTGAGCAACTGAACTGAACTGATGTTGATATTTTCATAAAATTTGAAGAACCTGCAGATCCATGAAAATATATTAATAAAATCGTATGAAACAGAAGTTTTGCTCATCATATATCCTTAAGAATACTGATTTATTACCGATCTCTCATATATAAATTCTAAATATATGTGTTTCTCCACATACTTTATTATAATACTTATGTTTTCTTTCCGTAAAATTTGTTCTTGACTAGGAATATCTCACTTTTTACTTTCTTCTTCCTCCTCTACCTTTTCTTAATTTTTTTTTTTTTTTTTTAATATTTACTGTTAACCTGATTTTTCCTTGCAGAACACATTTCTTCGGGGTCTGTTCTTTCAGTCCATCTCTCTCTGCCTCTCTTGTGAACAGTCTGCTTATGGGTTTCTGTTTAGAGTGTTTGTGGCTTTCATTCATGATCCTTGCCCTGCTGCTTTAACCTTGTTTTTTTTTTTCCTGTTTCTTAGAAGCAGCTGAATATTTTTCCCTGTTTCATTTGTCCCTAGCTGTTTGACAAACAGAATAGAAGTAGCTTCTCCTGTTTGCAGTTCTAGCCCATCTAAGTAAGGTTCTGCTAAAACCTAAGCTTTCATATTTTCCCTTCCCAAGTGATAATTCATATACATATTAATCGTGGAAGCAAATTTCAAAATGTAGCAATTCAAATGTCTTAGTTTTTCAGTAGTGCTCAAACTACCGTGGATAAATTATTACTCTAGAACATTTTGGTAGAGAAAGTAATCTAGCGGGTGTCATAGTATTTGCATAGCAGTCAATTAAGTGTAAGGAGAGGAACATCAGCGGCTCCTGATGTCATCTGTTGTAATCCTTTCCCCATGAGAAGGTCAGTCAGTGGCAGAAGTGGGGTTTGAATCCACATCTGAATGACTCCAGAGCCTGTGCTCTTTGTGTTAGATCCTAGAAGAATGGGGGATGTTATAATTCTTTTATTTAGGTTGATACTTGTTATAGTCTTCAAGCTCTTACTTTCTTCTCCAGCATGTCGTGAAATCAAAGTTAACAAAGCCAGTGAAGCCTTCTCAGCAGTCAAAGAGAAACAGTAAGTCATTTGAAGATTGTCCTCCTGTTGTTCTTCCCTGATTTGAAATGATACATGTTCTCATGTACGCTCTCCTGTTTTCACTGTAGTAGAAGCAAAATGTGGCATTTTGAGACCGGAGAGTGCAACTTTGTCTGGGGACAATAATTCCGATAGTAACATTGAAGATGTGGTTGAAACATTTCTCAAACCATCACCCTGGATTGAGGGCATCTGTCATCCTGCCTTCCCATCGCCTGAGCCTGTTCCAAAACTTCTCAAGTCTGTAGCAGGCCTCAGTCGTACAAAGGTACGTTGTTCTGTTTGTAACCCTTCTTTCCCTGTACTTTTTCACATACCATTCCCCTGATCCTTATGATGAGAAAAAGGATCCCACCACAGAAACAGAAGCCCTCAAAGTCACGATATGAAGTGGTGTGATAATAAGAGCCACACATGTGCATGATTCAGATTTATAAATATTGGCGTACTAAGTCTGCCATCCTGAAAGGAAAGAATTACAAAGCACTGAGGAAAAACAACTAGATGAATATGAAGATGGGGAGGAGGATGAAGGGGAAGAATTCCTTTAAGAAGGACGAGATGAATATAAGATGGAATGAGGGTGACGATGAGGCAGATTATTATACAAACACAACAGAAATAGTGGGGGTAAGTCAGACCAGGAACTCTATATTATAAATATGCGAGACTATATTTCAGTTCAACTTAAGAGAAAGTGAGGTCATGACAAAACAATGCACATACTCTTTTGAATGACATATAGCTGATTTTTATGACGAACTGAAAGGAAGTGTGTTCCTTATTTATTTTGGTGGCTGTTTTCGACGGTGGTGGTGGTTCTTGATTTTTCCTTCAGTTGACGTGTAGTCAGTTTGAAATACTGTGTAAGTTTCAGGTGTACAGCAATGTGATTTGCTTATACTTGTGTACGTATATATGTTTTTTGAATATAGTTCCCTCTGGATATTCATTTAAATTTGAAGTGATTTCTCGTTTTAAAGAAATTTTCACTTTGAAATTAATGAAGCGATGTCTTCTATTTAATCTAGCCAAACTTCCGTTTAGAGGCAATTCAAGATGAGCCCTGTTTTAGGCCTTCGGAGATGTATTATGAATTGAGAATTTTTGGCCCTTCTGTTTCTTGCAGTTTCTAACTTCGGTTCAGTTCAGTCGCTTAGTCATGTCTGATGCTGAATACTTAATGTAGTTCTCTAATTTATCTGACTGTTTGCTATAATCTTGGTGGGTGTTTTAGATCTTTCTGAAAATAAAGAGGGAATAAATAAGCATTTTATCTATTCTTTTTACTAAATTATAATTTATCATTTCATAATGAGATTCTTAATCTCTCTTCATTAAATGAGAAAATTTTCGGCTGCAACAATCTGAAAGAATAAATGTAGAACTATATTCTTTCCTCTGGAGAGATTCTGATTTCTTTTTTCTGAATGTCAGCAAATAATGGGTAATTACATACATTAAATGAATGAAATCACGATTTATGCTTTTTCTCTTATATAGACTACTTGCTATTATAAAATCATAAGGAAAGAAAAAATACCACCATAGTTTATAAAGTTATCTGTGGAAGACATTTTTTCTTTTAAAAATATCTCTAGCAGTATGTACATTCCATGTTATTTTTAAGAAACTTTATTAATTGCAGTGTTTATAGGTGTTAAATTACCATGTCAATTCTTTGTTATGCATGTGAAACTAACATGTAAGTTCTTCCATATCGAAAAGTTAGTCATCGTGGTTACTTGATTTTTTTAGTTTGTTTTTTCTTTCCCGATGTGAATACTGAGTCCTGCTTGATCATCATGAATGTATTTGAAAACTTTTAAATCTTCACCTTGGATAATCATAGTTTTACTCCTTTGTTTATATCTAGATCATTCTTTTCATCTTTACCTGCCATTCCAGAAGACATAGATAAGAAATTAGAGTCGTTAGTGTACTGTTTACAGGGAAAGAAGCAGTAAACCATGTGCATGTTCAAATAGGGCTGTAGAAAATGTATTCTTCATTGAAGGATAATTGCTTTCCAGAATTTTGTTGTTTTCTGTCAGACATCAACAAGAATCAGTCATAGGTTCACCCATGTGCCCTCCCTCCCACCCCCCTCCAATCTTCCTCTCCATCCCAGCCTTCTAGATTGCTGCAGAGCCCCTCTTTGAGTTCCCTGAGTGATGGAGCAAATTCCCCTTGGCTATCTGTTTTACATATGGAATTGTGAGTTTCCGTGTTACTCTTTCCATCCATCTCACCTTCTCCCCTCTCCCCCTTCCCCCGTGTCTCTAAGTCTGTTCTGTCTGTCTCTGTCTCCACTGCAAATAAACTCGTCAGTACCATCTTTCTAGATTCCATACATATGCGTTAGTATATGATATTTATATTTCTCTTTCTGACTGACTTCACTATGTATGGTAGGCTCTAGGCTCATCCACCATGTTAGAATGGACTCAGATGCGTTCCTTTTTACAGCTGAGTCATGTTCCTTTGTATATATGTACCACCACATCTTCATCCATTCATCAGTTCGATGGCCATCTAGGGTTCTTCCATGTCCTAGCTATCATAAATAGCCCTGCAGTGAGCATCGGGGTGCATGTGTCTTTTTCCATTTTGGTTTCGTCAGGGTATACTTCTAGGAGTGGGATTGCTGGGTCATATGTCGGTTTTATTCCCAGTTTCTTAAGGAATCCGCATACCGTCTTCCATAGTGGTTGTATCAATTTACCTTCCCACCAGCCGTGCAAGAGGGTTCCCTTTCCCCCACACCCTCTCCAGCATTCATTGGTTGTAGACTTTTTGATGATGGCCATTCTGACTAGGGTGAGGTGGTACCTCGTTGTGGCTGAGCAGTAAAGAATCTGCCTTCAGTGGGAGGCCTGGTTTTGATCCCTGAGAAGGAGGGCATGACAACCCACTCCAGTATTCTTGCCTGGAGACTCCAATGGACAGGGGAGCCTGGCAGGCTTCAGTCCATAGGGTCACACAGAGTCGGACACGACTGAAGCGACTAAGCAGCAGCAGCAGTAGCAGACTTTTGGATGATGGTCATTCTGACTGGTGTGAGGTGGTAGTTTTGGTTGTAGTTTTGGTTTTCATTTCGATTGTGGGTTTTTACCACATCGACGTTGACCAGATAGTGCTTGGAGCTTGAACGTATGACCACATTTGGATTGTCTGGTTGATCTGCAAGGAACATTTCAAGAGAAGCAAAAGCATGGGAAATAGTAATGAATATGTGGGGCTGTAATAACAGCAGTTAGCTTTAGTGATGTTTTAGTAAGTGCAAACCATTTTGGATAGCTTAAGTAGCAGGTGCAGAGTACCTTAATGGCAGCCGTACTTGAAGTAACATAAAGTAACGGTGCCCTGTTTGAAGGAGGCAGCTATGGAAGGAGATAAGGAGGGCCTGATCTCTTAGCTGTGGCAGCCACTGCTTGGTGATGCAGCACCGTGTTTGAATTCAGCATCCCGGTTCTGTCACACAGCAACTGTGGGATCTTGGCAAAACCTGTCTTAACCGGGTGAAGAGTAGGGTACTTTCTTCAGAAGGGATTAGGAACTCTTCATGCAACTCATGGTTATCATTCATTCTAGCGGAGTGTCTCTGAGGCCCTTCCACAGGAGTATGTGGATCATTTACCTGGAACTGCTGGTCAAAGAGGACAAAAGACATTAAATGGACAAGTAGAAGGTAAGAACTGTGTTTTACAGAAAAATCATTTGACAGAACGTTGATTGAAAATGGGAATGCTGATATATTCTAATAGGCAAAGAAAATCACCTGTCGGATGGGTAGTGAGACAAAAGACGAGAAAAAGAGGGCAAGTATGCATCTTATCAGGTGTCTACCACAGATTACATTGAAAATCCAGTTTAAGGAGCTAAATTATTAGTTCTTAGACTTACTTCGCAGTCCAGTGCTTAAGACTTTGTCCGGTTAAGACTCCAATGCAGGTGGTGCAGTTTCGATCCCTGCTCAGGGAATTAAGATTTCACATGACACATGACCGAAAACAAATTATTAGTTCTGTTTCAAGATACTCTGCAACCTAAGGGAGGTCAAGAAATAAGAGGCGAGAGGGAACGAAGGATGAGAGAGGCAGAGGGTACAGGGAGGGAATGAAGAAAAGGAAGCACAAGTCTGCGGGGGAAGGGGGCAATAAGTAATGAAGGTCTTTAGATAAAGGAAGAGTATTTGACATGGACGATGAATTTGAAGTGAGCTTCTGGCACCAAAACTTGCCAGAGAAGAAGAGCAAAGTTCTCCCCTCTTCCTGTTTTGCTCGTTATTAGGAAGACATTCAGAACTGTGGTCCCCGGGCATGCAGAGTGGTGTGTCATCCTCTGGGGGAGCATGGGCATAGGTGCTCAGCTGTAAATGTGTGCAAGTTGGTGTCATATGAAGTGTTGCTGCTTTCCAGGATGGTGTCACATGGGACAAAACAAGAGAACTGGAAAGGAGAGAGCAGGGGACGTGATGGGGAGACCAAGGCACCCACAGCCTCATAGAGAGTCCACTGGAAGGTTTCTAACTTCTAATGCCATTTCAGTTTGGGGGGGATGTGTTCGCGTGAGGAAACAGAGGCTGAGATTTCAGGAGAATGAATTAAGTGGAAGTCATGTAGAAGCAGACTGCCTGTAGACCAGCGTTTCTCAAATTTTAATTAGTCGCTTGGGGACCATGTGTGAAGCACATGCTGAGCAGGAGGTCTGAGATTCTGTGTTTCTAACAAGCTCTCCGGGCAGCAAGGGTGTAGCCTTGCATACAGAGAAATCTGGAAGAAGAGCATTGGATAGTGCAGGACCTAACAGGATCAAGGCAAAGCATTATTTTCTGTTTCTTTCTGAGCGTGTTTATAGCCAGAGGGAAGCAAAGAGTTGAAGTAGCAGTTATAGGTGTAAGGGGGAGAAAGAAATGGCAGGGATGATCCATGGAAAGGATGCCAAGGGGGAAGATTTAAGTCCATGGATCCAGAGATGACCATTCAGAGAGGAGCGAATCTAGTGGAAGGACACAGGGAGGAGAGGAAGGCCTCAGGGAGGCGAGTGTGGAGTTGATGAGGACACTTGAGAGAACTCTTTCTAGATGACTTCAGTGTGCTTACCCTGAAAAGAGATAAGACCATTATTGCCTCCAGAGAATCCCGGAGGTGGGAGGGGGTGCCAGAAGTGGGGGAAACCGCAGCCCCTCCGAGTAACTCTTAGACATCAAAGATATATGTTGTACCGGTATTTGTTGTTCAAATTAGATTAATTTGAAAAAGGAGGCATTGACTTTTTTTTTTTTAAAGATAGCTGATTTTTTGAAAGTTGTTTCATAGAAATCCTTTGAAGTGTTCGCATGATGCACCAAAGCAAACTAAAATTTGAAGCCAAACAAATCAATAGGGTTCATTCCGTAAATGCCAGAAATACTTTTAATAAATACTACGCTGATTCTGAAACATTCAAGCTTTTTAATTTCTAATAATTGTGTAGCAATTAAATGTACTATTTCCTTTTTGATCATTGTATTTCAATATTGAGAATTTATTTTACATTATTTCCTAGATGTGTCTTATATACCTTCTTGCATGAGTGGATTAAGAAACTTTGAGATGGCTAGACCAGAGGAGCCAAGACATGTAGGCATACCAGTAGCCCACATGAATATGGGGTAAAAAATGAATATTTTTAAGAGCCAGTTTTCTACAAGTGCATATCCAGGCTAATCAGTTCATTAGTCTGTCTTTGATGAGAAATGAATTATACATGCTGGTGAACTGTCATCCCCACTGTGCATGTCTTAAATGACTGGACAGATTGAAGAACATGATAAGTACTTACAGTATAATGGTGGAAATGATAACCTGCTGTGTTGCATTCAAGATGTGCTGTTGCATTTTACCATCAGCTTTCACGTTTTGGCAAGCTACTCCAGTACTATTGCCTAGAAAATCCCATGGATGGAGGAGCCTGGTAGGCTGTAGTCCATGGGGTCGCTAAGGGTCGGACACGACTGAGCGACTTCACTTTCACTTTCACGTTTATCTTCTTGGGTTCATGATTTGCTCCTCGGATTAAGATCCATTTTCTCCTCATCAGTCAGCATGTTCACATTGGTCTGTGTGCACTTTAGTGTTTTATAAAGCTGTTGCAAATGTAATGTTACTTTTGAAATCTTAACAGCATGTTTTGGTGAACCTGTATTCCAATTTTTTCTTCACTGTCTTTAGTGGATTCCTATGTCTGTCTTACCAGTGTCCTAAGATCCCCCTAAAAACAAGACACTAAAACTGAATGTATTCAGTGCCAAGGCTGGGTGCGAGGATTCTGTTCGGTACTAACTCTGCACGAATGTACAGCTGGCTTTCATATTTACGTGTAATTAAATCTATGTCCCTTTTGCCTTTTAGATTCTCCTGGGAAATATCCTAACGTGAAGGTAAAAACATTTATGATTTTATCTTGAATTCTGAACTGTGGATTGTCTCATATGTCCATCATTTAGTAATCAACTTGTTTCCAAACCCCATTCAGCCAGCAGTCAGAATGAAAGATTCTGTTCCTAATAGAACAGTCAGAATGAAGGATTTACAAGCATCCAGTTCAGGTAAATTTTGCAGGACACAGTTAACTTTGGAAAGAGGGACACTGAAATATTTGAAATGCTCGGTCTTCATACTTCTAACGTTTTCTTTGCAAATTTAATTGAAGAACTGGACATACATAAGGCAAATGTTACTGTTGATACCTGTGTTTTGAAATAAAAGATATTTACAAGCATAAGAGCAAGAAAATTTTAAACTGTAAGCTTCAACGCAAGATGTTTCTGTATATGTTTCGACACTCTGAAGTTCTGAGTTTGGAATCTGTGTAATTCTCAGGAAATCTCAGAGATTAAATTTTAGACTCGAAGTTTTTTCCAAGCCCAAAATGCTTGTTTGAACTCTCACGTTTCCCTAAGTAAAACTTCACTTGCTAATATGTCAGTTGTATTTCAGCTTGTAATTATTTCGTTATAATGTTGTCACACAGATGACTGTAGGCCAATCAGATGTTTTTCATTAGCAGACTGTGTGTGTTTGTGTGTGTGTGAGTTTGTGGTGTCTTTGATTATTAGAAGTAGGGAAAGTAATCATACTTTAATGACTATTTGATAGGCATAATCTTTGGAAACAGTGATTCTGAAAGTTGTTGGCTTTAGGATCATATTCTACTTCGGAAAATTATTGAGAATTTCAAGGAATTTTGTTTATGTCTATTGATGTTTACTCTATGGGAGGTCAGTTGAGTTCAGTCTCTCAGTCGTGTCTGACTCTGCGACCCCATGGCCTGCAGCAAACCAGGCCTCGCTGTTCCTCAGAACGCCCGGACTTTACTCAGACTCAAGTCCATCGAGTAGGTGATGCCATCCAACCATCTTATCCTCTGTCTTCCCCTTCTCCTCCCGCCTTCAGTCTTTGCCAGCATCAGGGTCTTTTCCAGTGAGTCAGTTCCTCACATCAGGTGCCCAAAGTATTGGAGTTTCAGCTTCAGCATCAGTCCTTTCAAAGACTATTCAGGACTGAATTCCCTTAGGATATACTGGTTGGATCTCCTTGCAGTCCAAGGGACTCTCAAGAGTCTTCTCCCAACACTACAGTTCAATAGCATCAATTCTTCGGTGTGCAGCTTTCTGTACAGTCCAACTCTCACATCCATACATGACCACTGGAAAAACCATAGCTTTGACGAGACAGATTGATGTTGGCAAAGTAATGTCTCTGCTTTTGAATATGCTGTCAAGGTTGGTCATAGCTTTTCGTCTTTTAGTTTCATGGGTGCAGTCACCATCTGCAGTGATTTTGGAGCCCCCCAAAATAAAGTCTGTCACTGTTTCCATTCTTTCCCCACCTATTTGCCATGAAGGGATGGGACCGGATGCCATGATCTTAGTTTTTTGAATGTTAAAACCAACTTTTTGACTCTCCTCTTTCACTTTCATCCAAAGGCTCTTTAGTTCTTCTTCAATTTCTACTGTAAGGGTGGTGTCATCAGCATATCTGTGGTTATTGATGTTTCTCCCGGCTATCTTGATTTGAGCTTGTGCTTCATCCAGCCCAGCATTTTGCATGATGTACTGTGTGTGTCAGATAAATAAGCAGGATGACAATATATAGCCTTGATATACTCCTTCCCCTGTTTGGAATCAGTCTGTTGTTCCATGTCCAGTTCTAACTGTTGCTTCTTGACCTGCATACAGATTTCTCAGGAGGCAGGTCAGGTGGTCTGGTATTCCCATCTCTTTCAGAATTTCCCAGCTTGTTGTGATCCACACAATTAAAAGCTTTGGGGTGATCAATAAAGCAGAAGTAGATGTTTTTCTGGAACTCTCTTGATTTTTCGATGATCCAGTGGATGTTGGCAATTTGATCTCTGCTTCCTCTGCCTTTTCTAAATCCAGCTGGAATATCTGGACGTTCACATTTCATGTACTGTTGAGGCCTGGCCTGGAGAATTTTGAGTATTACTTTGCTAGCCTGTAAAATGAGTGCAATTGTGCGGTAGTTTGAACATTCTTTGACATTGCCTTTCGTTGGGATTGGAATGAAAACTGACCATTTCCAGTCCTGTGGCCACTGGTGAGTTTTCCAGATTTGCTGACATGTTGAGTGCAGCACTTTCACAGCATCATCTTTCAGGATTTGAAATAGCTCAGCTGCAATTCCGTCACCTCCACTAGCTTTGTTCATCATGATGCTTCCTAAGGCCTACTTGACTTCACATTCGGGGATGACTGGCTCTAAGTGAGGGATCACACCATCGTGCTTATCTGGATCATGAAGATCTTTTCTGTAGAGTTTTTCTGTGTGTGTTCTTATTACCTCTTCTTAATATCTTCTTCATCTGTTAGGTCCATACCACTTGAGTCCTTTATTGTGCCCATTTTTGCATGAAATGTTCCCTTAGTATCTCTTACTTTCTTGAGGAGAATTCTAGTCTTTCCCATTCTATTATTTTCCTCTATTGCTTTGCATTGATCACTGAGAAAGGCTTTCTTATCTCTCCTTGCTGTTCTGTGGAACTCTGCATTCAAATGGGTGTATCTTTCCTTTTCTCCCTTGCCTTTAGCCTCTCTTCTTTGCTCAGCTATTGGTAAGGCCTCCTCAGACAACCGTTTTGCCTTTTTGCATTTCTTTTTCTCCGGGATGGTCTTGATCAATGCCTCCTGTACAATGTCACAAACCTCCGCCCGTGGTTCTTCAGGCACTCTATCAAATCTAATCCCTTGAATCTATTTGTCATATCCACTGTATAATCCTAAGCGATTTGATTTAGGTCATACCTGAATGGTCTAGTGGTTTTCCCTACTTTCTTCGATTTCAGTCTGCATTTGGCAATAAGGAGTTCATGATCTGAGCCACGGTCAGCTCCCGGTCTTGTTTTTGCTGACTGTATAGAGCTTCTGCATCTTTGGCTGCAGAGAATAGAATCAGTCTGATTTCGTCATTGAGCATCTGGTGATGTCCGTGTGTAGAGTCTCCTCTTGTGTTGTTAGAAGAGGGTGTTTGCTGTGACCAGTGTGTTCTCTTGGCAAAGCTCTGTTCGCCTTTGTCCTGCTTCATTCTGTACTCCAAGGCCAAATTTGCCCGTTACTCCAGGTATCTCCTGACTTCCTCTTTTTGCATTCCAGTCCCCTATAATGAAAAGAACATCTTTTTTGGGTGTTAGTGCTAGAAGGTCTCGTCGGTCATCATAGAATCATTCAACTTTAGCCTCTTCAGCATAACTGGTCGGAGCATAGACTTGAATGACTTGTGATATTGAATGGTTTGCCATGGAAACGAACAGAGATCATTGTGTCATTTCTGAGATTGCATCCAAGTACTGCATTTGGAACTCTTGTTGACTGTGCTGGCTACACCATTTCCTCTAAGGGATTCTTGCCCACAGTAGTAGATACAATGGTCATCTGAGTTAAATTCACCCCTTCCAGTCCATTGGGGGCTTCCCTGGTAGCTCAGTTGGTAAAGAAGCTACCTGCAGTGCAGGAGACCCGGATTCGATGCCTGAGTCAGGAAGATCTCCTGGGGAAGGAAATGGCAACCCACTCCAGCATTCTTGCTAGGGAAATCCTATCGCCACAGGAGTCTGGTGAGCTCCAAATAGCCCCATAGGGTCAGAAGCATTGGACCCGACTTACGGACTAAACCACAAACCAGTCCATTTTAGTTCACTGAGTCCTAAAATGTCGATGTTCACTCTTGCCATCTCCTGTTTGACCACTTCCAATTTGCCTTGATTCATGGACCTAACATTCCAGGTTCCCATGTAGTATTGCTCTTTATAGCCTTGGTCTTGACTCCTATCACCAGTCACATCCACAGCTGCTAGGTGTTGTTTTTGCTTTGGCTCCTTCTCTTCATTCTTTCTGGCCTTATTTCTCCACAGATCTCTAGTAGCACCTACTGACCTGGGGAGTTCATCGTTTAGTGAGTGTCCTATCTTTTTGCCTTCTCATACTGTTCATGGTGTTCTCAAGGCAAGAATACTGAAGTGGTTTGCCATTTCCTTCTTCAGTGGACCATGTTTTGTCAGAACGTTCCAACACGACCCGTCTGTCTTGGGTGGCCCTTCACGGCATGGCTCGCTCAGAGTTTCATTGAGTTAGACAAGGCTGGGATCCATGTGATCAGTTTGGTTAGTTTTCTTTGGTTGTGGTTTTCAGTCTGTCTGCCCTCTGATGAAGGATAAGAGGCTTATGGAAACTTCCTGATGGGAGAGACTGACTGAGGGCGATGGGTGAGGCCATGCCCAGTAAATCTTTAATGCAATATTCTGTGAATGGGTGCGTCTGTGTTCCCTCCCTGTTTGACCTGAAGCCAAACTCTGGTGGAGATCATGAAGATAAGGGCACCTCCTCCAACAGGTCCCATGCTTGCACTGCTGCACTCAGTGCCCCTGACCTTGAGGCAGGCCACCTCCAACCCTCGCCTCCGCCAGAGACTCCTGGAAAATAAAACTGAAAAACGTAAAAATACAGGCTCACAGAATCATAATGGCTAATTCCATTAGTTATTAGAGTTCTGATATCACATATCCTGTCTCTGGAGAAGTCCTGTGTGCACTCAGAACATAATTGAGCATGGAAGTAACGTTTAGAGTTGTTGTGAAAATAGATTTGACCTCTTGGGCCCCCTGGCCCAGTGGGTCTCTGGACTTCAGGAATTCTCAGGGCACACTACAGAACCACCATGTTAAACCATTGGCATGGTTGCATGCGAAATGATAAAGGGGCTCTTGTGTTGACACGGGGCTTAAAGTTTCACTTTTACATTTCTTGCTTGTTTCTTTGGTTTCTCTTAAGAAATTTAGACCCAACAGTTCCTTTTTTTTGAAGCAAATATGTCTGTGTTGCATTCATTCTTGCCTCATGGTGCTCTGTGCTCTTTGGATCCAGTGTGGTCCTAGACTTATCCTTTTGATACTGTTCATGGGGTTCTCAAGGCAAGTATACTGAAGTGGTTTGCCATTCCCTTCTCCAGGAGATCAATCCTGGGTGTTCATTGGAAGGACTGATGCTAAAGCTGAAACTCCAATACTTTGGCCACCTCATGCGACGAGTTGACTCATTGGAAAAGAGTCTGATGCTGGGAGGGATTGGGGGCGGGAGGAGACGGGGACGACCGAGAATGAGATGGCTGGATGGCATCACCGAATCAATGGACATAAGTTTGAGTGAACTCCGGGAGTTGGTGATGGACAGGGAGGCCTGGCGTGCTGTGATTCATGGGGTCACAAAGAGTCGGATACGACTGAGCGACTGAACTGAACTGAACAGTTCATAAGGGATGTTGGTATACAGGAGTGCTGTGTTATTTAAAAGCAGTATATAGAAAGTCAATTCTGATTCTACTGGATGCCCAGTCTATTGAGTAACCATGTCTAGTAACGTGTTGTCCATAAATACTAGTTAATTGAGGGCCTTTAATCAGTCATGAGGTCAGGGGTATAATTAAAAATCATACAGTTTCTTTTTACACTCCGGTAGGTTTTTCGTTTCTATCCTTACCTTTGTATTTACAGAAGATTCTCAGTTATCTCCTAGAATAGTGACTGCAAGCTCTAATCGCAATGTGTTTGTCTTTTTTTTTTTTTCTTAATCTGTACAACTGCGTCATTTGCTCTTGTTTCTCCCTGAGCTTGGTAAGTCCAGGAAACACAGGTTCAAATCAAAGGGCTACATAAGTCCCTCCAACACTGGACGGTGTGAAATAGGAAAACTACAAAATAAATAGAAGCAGCTTCAGTCAGTTCACGTTGATTCTTTCTCTTGTCAGTCAATACCTTTTCTAAAATAACAAGCAGAATTTACTCCTTCAGGGTCCCAGGATTTTTACATTTATTGGTTTCTTAAAGATTTATTCTATACTAGACCCTGAAAGTATTATATCTTAAATATTTCTCGAAACACTCCCTCAGTTCAGGCCTGCATCTCCTTTTTTTCCCCACTATAAATGCCTTCAGATTCATCTTCCTCGTTTTATTTGTATGCTCTTCAGTTTCACCCCATGGACTGCAGCACACCAGGCTTCCCTGTCCTTCACCATCTCCTGGAGCTGGCTCAAACTAATGTTTATGGAGTCGGTATGCCATCCAACCATCTCATCCTCTGTCATCCCCTTCTCCTCCTGACTTCCGTCTTTCCCAGCATCAGGGTCTTTTCCAGTGAGTCAGTTCTTCCCATCAGGTGGCCAGAGTAGTGGAGCTTTTGTGTCAGTGTCAGTCCTTCCGATGAATATTCAGAACTGATTTCTTTTAGGATTGACGGGTTGGATCTCCTTGCAGTCCAAGGGACTCTCAAGAGTCTTCTCCAACACCACAGTTGAAAAGCATCAGTTCTTTGGCATTCAGTCTTCTTTTTGGTCCAACTGTCACATCCATACATGATTACTGGAAAAACCACCGCTTTGACTAGACAGACCTTTGTCAGCAAAATAATGTCTGCTTTTTAATATACTGTCAAAGTTTGTCATATCTTTCCTTCCAAGGAGCAAGCGTCTTTTGATTTCATGGCTGCAGTCACCATCTGCGTTGATTTACGAGCCCAAGAAAATAGTCTGTCACCGTTTCCATGGTTTTCCCATCTCTCTGCCACGAAGGGCTGGGCCAGATGCCCTGGTCTCCGTTGGTACGCATCCCTGCACTCTGACGAATGTCGGCCCTGCCGTGCGCGTGCGCCTCTCCCTGTCTGGCGGCAGCCTGCAGTGCACTCCCTCTCCTGCCCTCTGTGCCCTCGAAGTCTCCACTTAGGCATTGTCTCTAGACGGGCCATCCCTGACACCTTTCTCTCCATTTTTCTTTAAACTCCGACATCTAGTACAGACCAGAAACTCGAGAAATAATTATTGAATAAAAGAAATAAAGACTATTTACACCAATCTGATTTTTTAAAGTTTATTTTTCTATTGAAGGATAATTGCTTTACAGAATTTTGTTCTTTTCTGTCGAACATCAGCATGAGTCAGCCATCAGTTCAGTTTGGTTCAGTCGCTGAGTCGTGTCCGACTCTTTGCGACCCCATGAATCACAGCACGCCAGGCCTCCCTGTCCATCACCAACTGCCAGAGTTCACTCAAACTCATGTCCATCGAGTTGGGGATGCCATCCAGTCATCTCATTCTCTGTCGTCCCCTTCTCCTCCCACCCCCAATCCCTCCCAGCGTCAGACTCTTTTCCAGTGAGTCAACTCGTCGCATGAGGGGGCCAAAGTACTGGAGTTTCAGCTTTAGCATCAGTCCTTCCAATGAACACCCGGGATTGATCTCCTTTAGAATGGACTGGTTGGATCTCCTTGCAGTCCAAGGGACTCTCAAGAGTCTTCTCCAGCACCACAGTTCAAAAGCATCAGTTCTTCGGCGATCAACTTTCCTCACAGTCCAACTCTCACATCCATACATGACCACGGGAAAAACCACAGCCTTGACTAGACGGACCTTTGTTGGCAAAGTAACGTCTCTGCTTTTTAATATGCTAAGAAGGTTGGTCATAACTTTCCTTCCAAGGAGTAAGCGTCTTTTAATTTCATGGCTGCAGTCAGCACACACAGTGATTTTGGAGCCCCCCAAATTAAAGTCTGACACTGTTTCCACTGCTTCCCCATCTATTTCCCATGAAGTGATGGAACTAGATGCCATGATCTTAGTTTTCTGAATGCTGAGCTTTAAGCCCAACTTTTTCACTCTCCTCTTTCACTTTCATCAAGAAGCTCTTTAGTTCCTCTTCACTTTCTGCCATAAGGGTGGTGTCATCTGCATATGTGAGGTTATTGATATTTGTCCCAGCAATCTTGATTCCAGCTTGTGCTTCATCCAGCCCAGCGTTCCTCATGATGGCCTCTGCATGTAAGTTCAATAAGCAGGGTGACAATATACAGCCTTGATGTACTCCTTTTCCTATTTGGAACCAGTATGTTGTTCCATGTCCAGTTCTAACTGTTGCCTTCTGACCTGCATACAGGTTTCTCAAGAGGCAGGTCAGGTGGCCTCGTATTCCCATCTCTTTCAGAATATTCCACAGTTTATTGTGATCCACACAGTCAAAGGCTTTGGCATAGTCAATGAAGCAGAAATAGATGTTTTTCTGGAACTCTCTGGCTTTTTCCATGAGCCAGAGGATGTTGGCAATTTGACCTCTGGTTCCTCTGCCTTTTCTAAAACGAGCTGGAACATCGGGAAGTTCACAGTTCACGGAAAGAAGAAGCCTGACTTGGAGAATTTTGAGCATTACTTTGCTAGCGAGTGAGATGAGTGCAATCTTGCGGTTGTTTGAGCATTCTTTGGCATTGCTTTTCTTTGGGATTGGAATGGAGACTGATCTTTTCCAGTGCTGTGGGCACTGCTGAGTTTTCCAAATTTGTTGGCATGTTGCATGCAGCACTTTCACAGCATCATCTTTCAAGACTTGAAATAGCTCAACTGGAATTCCATCACCTCCACTAGCTTTGTTCGTAGTGATGCTTTCTAAGGCCCACTTGACTTCACATTCCAGGATGTCTGGCTTTAGGTGCGTGATCACACCATCGTGATTATCTTGTCGTGAAAATCTTTGTTGTACAGTTCTTTTGTGTATTCTTGCCACCTTTTCTGAATATCTTCTGCTTCTGTTAGGTCCATACCATTTCTGTCCTTTATCGAGCCCATCTTTGCATGAAATGTTCCCTTGGTATCTCTAATTTTCTTGAAGAGAAAGAGTTTTTCCTATTCTGTTGTTTTCCTCTATTTCTTTGCCTTGATCTCAGTGGAAGGCTTTCTGAGCTCTCTTTGCTATTCTTTGGAACTCTGCATTCAGATGCTTATGTCTTTCCTTTTCTCCTTTGCTTTTTGCTTCTCTTCTTTTCACAGCTATTTGTAAGGCCTCCCCCGACAGCCATTTTGCTTTTTTGCATTTTTTTTCCATGGGGATGGTCTTGATCCCTGTCTCCTGTACAATGTCGCGAACCTCCGTCTGGCACTCTCTCTCTCAGATCTAGTCCCTTCAATTTATTTCTCACTTCCACTGTATATAAGGGATGTGATTTAGGTCATATCTGAATGGTCTAGTGGTTTTCTGTACTTTCTTCAATTTAAGTCTGAATTTGGCAATAAGGAGTTCGTGATCAGAGCCACAGTCAGCTCCTGGTCTTTTTTTGCTAACTGTATAGAGCTTCTCCATCTTTGGCTGCAAAGAATATAATCAATCTGATTTCGGTGTTGACCATCTGGTGATGTCCATGTGTAGAGTCTTCTCTTGTGTTGTTGGAAGAGGGTGTTCACTATGACCAGTGCGTTCTCTTGTCCAAACTCTCTTAGCCTTCGCCCTGCTTCATTTCATGCTCCAAGGCCAAATTTGCCTGTTACCCCAGGTGTTTCTTGACTTCCTACTTTTGCATTCCAGTCCCCTATAATGAAAAGGACATCTTTTTTGGGTGTTAGTTCTAAAAGGTCTTGTAGGTCTTCATAGAACCGTTCAACTTCGGCTTCTTTAGCATTACTGGTTGGGGCATAGGCTTGGATTACGGTGATATTGAATGGTTTGCCTTGGAAACAAACAGAGATCATTCTGTCGTTTTTGAGATTGCATCCAAGTACTGTATTTCGGACTCTTTTGTATTTTGTATTTCGGACCATGATGGCTACTCCATTTCTTCTAAGGGATTCCTGCCCACAGTAGTAGATACAATGGTCATCTGAGTTAAATTCACCTATTCCAGTCCATTTTAGTTCGCTGATTGCTAGAATGTCTACGTTCACTCTTGCCATCTCCTGTTTGCCCACTTCCAATTTGCCTTGATTCATGGACCTCACATTCCAGGTTCCTATGCAATATTGCTCTTTACAGCATTGGACCTTACTTCTATCACCAGTCCCATTCATAACTGGGTATTGTTTTTGCTTTGACTCTGTCCCTTCATTCTTTCTGAAGTTATTTCTCCACTGATCTCCAGTAGCATATTGGGCACGTACCGACCTGGGGAGTTCCTCTTTCAGTATCCTATCATTTAACCTTTTCATACTGTTCATGGGGCTCTCAAGGCAAGAATGCTGAAGTGGTTTGCCATTCCCTTCTCCAGTGGACCACATTCTGTCAGACCGCTCTACCATGATCCGACCATCTTGGGTGGCCCCAAACGGCATGACTTAATTTCCTTGCGTTCGACAAGGCTGTGGTCCGTGTGATCAGAATGACAAGTTTTCTGTGATTATGGTTTCAGTGTGTCTGCCCTCTGCTGCCGTCTTGCAACACCTACCGTCTTACCTTGGGTTTCTCTGGTATACATATATCCCCTCCCTTTTGAACCTCCCTCCCATCTCCCTCCCAATCCCACCCCTCTATGTTGATACAGATCCCCTGTTTGAGTTTCCTGAGCCATCCAGCAAATTCCTGTTGTCTGTCTATACCAAGGTGATTTTTAAGAGCTTGTCCTCTGGAGTTTAGGAGCCAAGAGGATTGACATGTGAAGAAATAATTTTCAGTTCAGATGTGTGTCTATCACTAGGAAAATCTCGAAAGATACACTAGAAAAATCTTTAAAGCACTAAAGTAGCTCCAAGGAAAGAGATACCTTCTTATCTGGGGAAAGATAGCTGTAATCTAAGACAATTTCACGAAGCAGGTTGAGTCTTAAAAGATGAAAAGTAACTTGTCCAAAGAGTACAGGGTAGCATTTCAGATGAAAGAACTGATAAAAGCATAAAAAGTAAGAGAAATTTTGTAAAGTATGAATAATATTGCAGTTGAAGCTTGGCATGTTGTTAAAAAGGTACTGCTGATGCTGGGAAAGGTTGGGGGCGGGAGGAGAAGGGGACGACGGAGAATGAGATGGCTGGATGGCATCACCGACTCTGTGGACATGAGTTTGAGTGAACTCCGGGAGTTGGTGATGGACAGGGAGGCCTGGCGTGCTGTGATTCATGGGGTCGCGGAGAGTCGGACACGACTGAGCGACTGAACTGAACTGAACTGATGAAGGAGAGAAGGGAATGTATTGTGACTTTATATATCTGTCCTGTATTTTGAAATTTTGTTTGGTTTCTGGTTGTTTTGTTCATTGATGTTTGGATGAATCTGTGAATGAATCTTTAAGCTGTTTGTGTGCCTGTAACCTGGTGACATCTGGTATTTCCCAAAGGATTTGGTTGAAATTTTAGATCATTGGAAGTATTTCTTAAAGAAGTTGATATTCAGCTGAAGATTAAGATTGACTTAATCTGTCATTTGATACAATGTTTTAGGTCTACGTTTTAAGTGAAGATTATGTCTTTTATCTAAACATTCGAAGTAATTTTAACTAAACATACAAATTTGTCAGTAGAACTAGACTTGGAAATGATGTCAGAGGAAGCACAAGAAAAACTTGTTGGAGAGGAAAATAACCATTCACAGGTATGTAAAACTGTAAATTTCAGTTTCTGGTTTAATGCTGTATGAGAAAATGTGTATCAAACAAGGCAAATGAGAATGGAAAGATAAGTTAAAACCCATCACAAATGAGTTAAAGCAGAAGTTTGGTGAAATTTGTGAGAAACACAGAATTACCGTTTGTCCTGAGGAAGATCCACTACGTGATAACCCTAAAAAAAGGAGTAAGCACAAAGGAAATGAATCTCCTAATATGACAAATAATATACTTGATTGTGAGGGAAAAGATGCATTTGGAGTATCTACGTCTCTAGTATTCCAAGCATTTCCTGAACAAAAAGAACCCAGTCTTGAAAATTTTTTCCATTGTCTGTAAACTCTGGGTCGCTGGGATATGCTTGTTGGTCATCGTCAAAGCTTTGTTTCACTGAAAATAGACGTTGAAAATGATCAATTAGACATTGAGCACGTGTTTATCAAAATTGAGGAGAGTTTTTATAATGATACAGAAAATCAAAAAGTAGGAGACCCGGTAGTTACATTTGAAGGGAAAGAAGACCAAGAGTTTGATATGTAAATGTCACAAAATACAAGGCAAAATCCTACTAATTGGAAATTAGACATCAGACAGTCACATCAGTCTAGTCTGTGGCTTGTCTGCTCTGGGAAGTTGAAACATATTATTCAAATAAAGAGTCACGGTACCCCTGCTGTTGTTGCAAATACTGATCAGAAAAGCAAACCAATACAGGACTGGTTCCAGAAGCCACTGCATGTGGATAATTAGTAAGGATAAAAGCATGGAACTCGAATTAGAAAATGGGAATTCTTCACCAAAAATCACAGAGCATCCAAAGTGTATGTAAATAAAGAATTACAGAAGGATGTGCAGAGATTTAGAAAAAGAAAATTCAACTTTCAAAAGAGGTAGAGGTTCATTTGCTCTTGCTTTGGTTTGTCTCTTTCTCCATGATCTGGTCCATTTGATTTTCCACTTTTGAATAAAGTGGAGTCATCTAAATAGGTAATCGTGTAGAAATAGATTATTTTTGCCTTCTCAATAATAGGGATTCTGGAAACAGTTTTCATGGCTTTTGTCCTTCAATCAATCTAATATCTAATTCTGTCTCTGTCAGTCTTTCATGTGGACTGGGAAACTCATTTAGCTATGTACCATGTGGTCTGAGCCAGAATAAACACCAAGGAAATTGCTTAAGACGTATAATCAGCTAGAGTTTTGCAGTTTTGTTTTTTTTCTGTTGGATTAAATATGTTGTATTTCCATAGAATGTGAAGAAAGCAGTGACTGAGAGAAGGGACATAAACACATGTTCCCTCTAATTTCTTCATTGTGGTTGAATATGTGTGATCTTCTCTGCTTTCCACAGTCACTGGGCACTTAGAATTCCAGCATGGCTGCTTCAGGATCTTTTTAATAACAAATGCATGTACTCCCACATATGCTTTAATCACCACTCTCAGACATTTATTTTGAGGCAGTCCTTTCCATTATGTTTTTTACTAAAATGTAGTAAGTTCTGACATGTGCAATTTTGTCACATAGGGTGTGTGTGTGTGTGTGTGTGTGTGTATATATGAGAAAGTTGGTCAGTCGTGTCTGACTCATGGCGAGCCCTTGGACTGTAGCCTGCCAGGCTCCTCTGTCCTTGGACTATCAGAGTAGGTAGCTGTTCCCTTCTCCAGGGGATCTTCTCAACCCACATCTCCCTCATTGAAGGTGGATTCTTTAATATTTGAGCCACCAGGGAAGCCCATAGGTAGTATAAATGCTCAGCAAAAAAGAAAAAAAAAAAAAATTAAGTGTTTGTCTCCAAAGGAGAAAACTGAGTTTTGAGACACTGTGAGATTTTTCTTTTTTCAGTAATAGGTTTTTAAACTTGTTTGTTTGCTCTTTTGTGTAAGAGGTGTTTTGACTGAGTTTGAACAATCAGTTCAGTTCAGTTCAGTCGCTCAGTCGTGTCCGACTCTCCGCGACCCCATGAATCACAGCACGCCAGGCCTCCCTGTCCATCACCAACTCCCGGAGTTCACTCAAACTCATGTCCACAGAGTCGGTGATGCCATCCAGCCATCTCATTCTCCGTCGTCCCCTTCTCCTCCCGCCCCCAACCTTTCCCAGCATCAGAGTCTTTTCCAGTGAGTCAACTCGTCGCATGAGGGGGCCAAAGTACTGGAGTTTCAGCTTTAGCATCAGTCCTTCCAATGAACACCCGGGATTGATCTCCTTTAGAATGGACTGGTTGGATCTCCTTGCAGTCCAAGGGACTCTCAAGAGTCTTCTCCAGCACCACAGTTCAAAAGCATCAGTTCTTCGGCGATCAACTTTCCTCACAGTCCAACTCTCACATCCATACATGACCACGGGAAAAACCACAGCCTTGACTAGACGGACCTTTGTTGGCAAAGTAACGTCTCTGCTTTTTAATATGCTAAGAAGGTTGGTCATAACTTTCCTTCCAAGGAGTAAGCGTCTTTTAATTTCATGGCTGCAGTCAGCACACACAGTGATTTTGGAGCCCCCCAAATTAAAGTCTGACACTGTTTCCACTGCTTCCCCATCTATTTCCCATGAAGTGATGGAACTAGATGCCATGATCTTAGTTTTCTGAATGCTGAGCTTTAAGCCCAACTTTTTCACTCTCCTCTTTCACTTTCATCAAGAAGCTCTTTAGTTCCTCTTCACTTTCTGCCATAAGGGTGGTGTCATCTGCATATGTGAGGTTATTGATATTTGTCCCAGCAATCTTGATTCCAGCTTGTGCTTCATCCAGCCCAGCGTTCCTCATGATGGCCTCTGCATGTAAGTTCAATAAGCAGGGTGACAATATACAGCCTTGATGTACTCCTTTTCCTATTTGGAACCAGTATGTTGTTCCATGTCCAGTTCTAACTGTTGCCTTCTGACCTGCATACAGGTTTCTCAAGAGGCAGGTCAGGTGGCCTCGTATTCCCATCTCTTTCAGAATATTCCACAGTTTATTGTGATCCACACAGTCAAAGGCTTTGGCATAGTCAATGAAGCAGAAATAGATGTTTTTCTGGAACTCTCTGGCTTTTTCCATGAGCCAGAGGATGTTGGCAATTTGACCTCTGGTTCCTCTGCCTTTTCTAAAACGAGCTGGAACATCGGGAAGTTCACAGTTCACGGAAAGAAGAAGCCTGACTTGGAGAATTTTGAGCATTACTTTGCTAGCGAGTGAGATGAGTGCAATTTTGCGGTTGTTTGAGCATTCTTTGGCATTGCTTTTCTTTGGGATTGGAATGGAGACTGATCTTTTCCAGTGCTGTGGGCACTGCTGAGTTTTCCAAATTTGTTGGCATGTTGCATGCAGCACTTTCACAGCATCATCTTTCAAGACTTGAAATAGCTCAACTGGAATTCCATCACCTCCACTAGCTTTGTTCGTAGTGATGCTTTCTAAGGCCCACTTGACTTCACATTCCAGGATGTCTGGCTTTAGGTGCGTGATCACACCATCGTGATTATCTTGTCGTGAAAATCTTTGTTGTACAGTTCTTTTGTGTATTCTTGCCACCTTTTCTGAATATCTTCTGCTTCTGTTAGGTCCATACCATTTCTGTCCTTTATCGAGCCCATCTTTGCATGAAATGTTCCCTTGGTATCTCTAATTTTCTTGAAGAGAAAGAGTTTTTCCTATTCTGTTGTTTTCCTCTATTTCTTTGCCTTGATCTCAGTGGAAGGCTTTCTGAGCTCTCTTTGCTATTCTTTGGAACTCTGCATTCAGATGCTTATGTCTTTCCTTTTCTCCTTTGCTTTTTGCTTCTCTTCTTTTCACAGCTATTTGTAAGGCCTCCCCCGACAGCCATTTTGCTTTTTTGCATTTTTTTTCCATGGGGATGGTCTTGATCCCTGTCTCCTGTACAATGTCGCGAACCTCCGTCTGGCACTCTCTCTCTCAGATCTAGTCCCTTCAATTTATTTCTCACTTCCACTGTATATAAGGGATGTGATTTAGGTCATATCTGAATGGTCTAGTGGTTTTCTGTACTTTCTTCAATTTAAGTCTGAATTTGGCAATAAGGAGTTCGTGATCAGAGCCACAGTCAGCTCCTGGTCTTTTTTTGCTAACTGTATAGAGCTTCTCCATCTTTGGCTGCAAAGAATATAATCAATCTGATTTCGGTGTTGACCATCTGGTGATGTCCATGTGTAGAGTCTTCTCTTGTGTTGTTGGAAGAGGGTGTTCACTATGACCAGTGCGTTCTCTTGTCCAAACTCTCTTAGCCTTCGCCCTGCTTCATTTCATGCTCCAAGGCCAAATTTGCCTGTTACCCCAGGTGTTTCTTGACTTCCTACTTTTGCATTCCAGTCCCCTATAATGAAAAGGACATCTTTTTTGGGTGTTAGTTCTAAAAGGTCTTGTAGGTCTTCATAGAACCGTTCAACTTCGGCTTCTTTAGCATTACTGGTTGGGGCATAGGCTTGGATTACGGTGATATTGAATGGTTTGCCTTGGAAACAAACAGAGATCATTCTGTCGTTTTTGAGATTGCATCCAAGTACTGTATTTCGGACTCTTTTGTATTTTGTATTTCGGACCATGATGGCTACTCCATTTCTTCTAAGGGATTCCTGCCCACAGTAGTAGATACAATGGTCATCTGAGTTAAATTCACCTATTCCAGTCCATTTTAGTTCGCTGATTGCTAGAATGTCTACGTTCACTCTTGCCATCTCCTGTTTGCCCACTTCCAATTTGCCTTGATTCATGGACCTCACATTCCAGGTTCCTATGCAATATTGCTCTTTACAGCATTGGACCTTACTTCTATCACCAGTCCCATTCATAACTGGGTATTGTTTTTGCTTTGGCTCTGTCCCTTCATTCTTTCTGAAGTTATTTCTCCACTGATCTCCAGTAGCATATTGGGCACGTACCGACCTGGGGAGTTCCTCTTTCAGTATCCTATCATTTAACCTTTTCATACTGTTCATGGGGCTCTCAAGGCAAGAATGCTGAAGTGGTTTGCCATTCCCTTCTCCAGTGGACCACATTCTGTCAGACCGCTCTACCATGATCCGACCATCTTGGGTGGCCCCAAACGGCATGACTTAATTTCCTTGCGTTCGACAAGGCTGTGGTCCGTGTGATCAGAATGACAAGTTTTCTGTGATTATGGTTTCAGTGTGTCTGCCCTCTGCTGCCGTCTTGCAACACCTACCGTCTTACCTTGGGTTTCTCTGGTATACATATATCCCCTCCCTTTTGAACCTCCCTCCCATCTCCCTCCCAATCCCACCCCTCTATGTTGATACAGATCCCCTGTTTGAGTTTCCTGAGCCATCCAGCAAATTCCTGTTGTCTGTCTATACCAAGGTGATTTTTAAGAGCTTGTCCTCTGGAGTTTAGGAGCCAAGAGGATTGACATGTGAAGAAATAATTTTCAGTTCAGATGTGTGTCTATCACTAGGAAAATCTCGAAAGATACACTAGAAAAATCTTTAAAGCACTAAAGTAGCTCCAAGGAAAGAGATACCTTCTTATCTGGGGAAAGATAGCTGTAATCTAAGACAATTTCACGAAGCAGGTTGAGTCTTAAAAGATGAAAAGTAACTTGTCCAAAGAGTACAGGGTAGCATTTCAGATGAAAGAACTGATAAAAGCATAAAAAGTAAGAGAAATTTTGTAAAGTATGAATAATATTGCAGTTGAAGCTTGGCATGTTGTTAAAAAGGTACTGCTGATGCTGGGAAAGGTTGGGGGCGGGAGGAGAAGGGGACGACGGAGAATGAGATGGCTGGATGGCATCACCGACTCTGTGGACATGAGTTTGAGTGAACTCCGGGAGTTGGTGATGGACAGGGAGGCCTGGCGTGCTGTGATTCATGGGGTCGCGGAGAGTCGGACACGACTGAGCGACTGAACTGAACTGAACTGATGAAGGAGAGAAGGGAATGTATTGTGACTTTATATATCTGTCCTGTATTTTGAAATTTTGTTTGGTTTCTGGTTGTTTTGTTCATTGATGTTTGGATGAATCTGTGAATGAATCTTTAAGCTGTTTGTGTGCCTGTAACCTGGTGACATCTGGTATTTCCCAAAGGATTTGGTTGAAATTTTAGATCATTGGAAGTATTTCTTAAAGAAGTTGATATTCAGCTGAAGATTAAGATTGACTTAATCTGTCATTTGATACAATGTTTTAGGTCTACGTTTTAAGTGAAGATTATGTCTTTTATCTAAACATTCGAAGTAATTTTAACTAAACATACAAATTTGTCAGTAGAACTAGACTTGGAAATGATGTCAGAGGAAGCACAAGAAAAACTTGTTGGAGAGGAAAATAACCATTCACAGGTATGTAAAACTGTAAATTTCAGTTTCTGGTTTAATGCTGTATGAGAAAATGTGTATCAAACAAGGCAAATGAGAATGGAAAGATAAGTTAAAACCCATCACAAATGAGTTAAAGCAGAAGTTTGGTGAAATTTGTGAGAAACACAGAATTACCGTTTGTCCTGAGGAAGATCCACTACGTGATAACCCTAAAAAAAGGAGTAAGCACAAAGGAAATGAATCTCCTAATATGACAAATAATATACTTGATTGTGAGGGAAAAGATGCATTTGGAGTATCTACGTCTCTAGTATTCCAAGCATTTCCTGAACAAAAAGAACCCAGTCTTGAAAATTTTTTCCATTGTCTGTAAACTCTGGGTCGCTGGGATATGCTTGTTGGTCATCGTCAAAGCTTTGTTTCACTGAAAATAGACGTTGAAAATGATCAATTAGACATTGAGCACGTGTTTATCAAAATTGAGGAGAGTTTTTATAATGATACAGAAAATCAAAAAGTAGGAGACCCGGTAGTTACATTTGAAGGGAAAGAAGACCAAGAGTTTGATATGCAAATGTCACAAAATACAAGGCAAAATCCTACTAATTGGAAATTAGACATCAGACAGTCACATCAGTCTAGTCTGTGGCTTGTCTGCTCTGGGAAGTTGAAACATATTATTCAAATAAAGAGTCACGGTACCCCTGCTGTTGTTGCAAATACTGATCAGAAAAGCAAACCAATACAGGACTGGTTCCAGAAGCCACTGCATGTGGATAATTAGTAAGGATAAAAGCATGGAACTCGAATTAGAAAATGGGAATTCTTCACCAAAAATCACAGAGCATCCAAAGTGTATGTAAATAAAGAATTACAGAAGGATGTGCAGAGATTTAGAAAAAGAAAATTCAACTTTCAAAAGAGGTAGAGGTTCATTTGCTCTTGCTTTGGTTTGTCTCTTTCTCCATGATCTGGTCCATTTGATTTTCCACTTTTGAATAAAGTGGAGTCATCTAAATAGGTAATCGTGTAGAAATAGATTATTTTTGCCTTCTCAATAATAGGGATTCTGGAAACAGTTTTCATGGCTTTTGTCCTTCAATCAATCTAATATCTAATTCTGTCTCTGTCAGTCTTTCATGTGGACTGGGAAACTCATTTAGCTATGTACCATGTGGTCTGAGCCAGAATAAACACCAAGGAAATTGCTTAAGACGTATAATCAGCTAGAGTTTTGCAGTTTTGTTTTTTTTCTGTTGGATTAAATATGTTGTATTTCCATAGAATGTGAAGAAAGCAGTGACTGAGAGAAGGGACATAAACACATGTTCCCTCTAATTTCTTCATTGTGGTTGAATATGTGTGATCTTCTCTGCTTTCCACAGTCACTGGGCACTTAGAATTCCAGCATGGCTGCTTCAGGATCTTTTTAATAACAAATGCATGTACTCCCACATATGCTTTAATCACCACTCTCAGACATTTATTTTGAGGCAGTCCTTTCCATTATGTTTTTTACTAAAATGTAGTAAGTTCTGACATGTGCAATTTTGTCACATAGGGTGTGTGTGTGTGTGTGTGTGTGTGTATATATGAGAAAGTTGGTCAGTCGTGTCTGACTCATGGCGAGCCCTTGGACTGTAGCCTGCCAGGCTCCTCTGTCCTTGGACTATCAGAGTAGGTAGCTGTTCCCTTCTCCAGGGGATCTTCTCAACCCACATCTCCCTCATTGAAGGTGGATTCTTTAATATTTGAGCCACCAGGGAAGCCCATAGGTAGTATAAATGCTCAGCAAAAAAGAAAAAAAAAAAAAATTAAGTGTTTGTCTCCAAAGGAGAAAACTGAGTTTTGAGACACTGTGAGATTTTTCTTTTTTCAGTAATAGGTTTTTAAACTTGTTTGTTTGCTCTTTTGTGTAAGAGGTGTTTTGACTGAGTTTGAACAATCAGTTCAGTTCAGTTCAGTCGCTCAGTCGTGTCCGACTCTCCGCGACCCCATGAATCACAGCACGCCAGGCCTCCCTGTCCATCACCAACTCCCGGAGTTCACTCAAACTCATGTCCACAGAGTCGGTGATGCCATCCAGCCATCTCATTCTCCGTCGTCCCCTTCTCCTCCCGCCCCCAACCTTTCCCAGCATCAGAGTCTTTTCCAGTGAGTCAACTCGTCGCATGAGGTGGCCAAAGTATTGGAGTTTCAGCTTTAGCATCAGTCCCTCCAATGAGCATCCAGGATTGATCTCCTTTAGAATGGACTGGTTGGATCTCCTTGCAGTATAAGGGACTCTCAAGAGTCTTCTCCAACACCACAGTTCAAAAGCATCGATTCTTCGGCGATCAGCTTTCTTCACAGTCCAACTCTCACATCCATACATGACCACGGGAAAAACCATTGCCTTGACTAGACGGACCTTGGTCGGCAAAGTAATGTCTCTGCTTTTTAATATACTATCAAGGTTGGTCATAACTTTCCTTCCAAGGAGCAAGCGTCTTTTAATTTCATGGCTGCAATCAGCATCTGCAGTGATTTTGGAGCCCAAAAAAACAAAGTCTGACACTGTTTCCACTGTTTTTCCATCTATTTCCCATGAAGTGATGGGACCAGATGCCATGATCTTTGTTTTCTGAATGTTGAGCTTCAAGCCAACCTTTTCACTCTCCTCTTTCAGTTTCATCAAGAGGCTTTTGAGTTCCTCTTCACTTTCTGCCATAAGGGTAGTGTCCTCTGCATATCTGAGGTTATTGATATTTCTCCCAGCAATCTTGATTCCAGCTTGTGCTTCTTCCAGCCCAGCGTTCCTCATGATGCACTCTGCATATAAGTTAAATAAGCAAGGTGACAATATACAACCTTGACGCACTCCTTTTCCTATTTGGAACCAGTCTGTTGTTCCATGACCGGTTCTAACTGTTGCTTCCTGACCTGAATACAGGTTTCTCAAGAGGCAGGTCAGGTGGTCTGGGATTCCCATCTCTTTCAGAATGTTCCACAGTTTATTGTGATCCACACAGTCAAAGGCTTTGGCATAGTCAATGAAGCAGAAATAGATGTTCTTCTGAAACTCTCTTGCTTTCTCCATGATCCAGCGGATGTTGGCAATTTGATCTCTGGTGCCTCTGCCTTTTCTAAAACCTGCTTGAACATCTGGGAGTTCACGGTTTACATACTGCTGAAGCCTGGCTTGGAGAATTTTGAGCATGACTTTACTAGCGTGTGAGATGAGTGCAATTGTGCGGTAGTTTGAGCATTCTTTGGCATTGCCTTTCTTTGGGATTGGAATGAAGACTGACCTCTTCCAGTCCTGTGGCCACTGCTGAGTTTTCCAAATCTGCTGGCATATTGAGTGCAGCACTTTCACAGCATCATCTTTCAAGACTTGAAATAGCTCAACTGGAATTCCATCACCACCACTAGCTTTGTTCGTAGTAATGCTTTCTAAGGCCCACTTGACGATTTTCCACGACCAAGGTAAGAGAAACCGAAATAAGACGGTAGGTATTGCTAGGGGGCACCAGAGGGCAGACAAACTGAAATCATAATCACAGGAAACTAGCTGATCTAATCACATGGACCACAGCCGAATGTGGTCCCCTGGAGAAGGGAATGGCAAACCACTTCAGTATACTTGCCTTGAGAACCCCATGAACAGTAACAAAGGGCAAAATGATAGGATACTGAATGAGAAATTCCCCAGGTCGGTTGGTGCCCAGTATGCTACTGGAGCTCAGTGGAGAAATAACTATAGAAGGGATAAAGGGATGGAGCAAAAGCAAAACCAATACCCAGTTGTGGATGTGACCAATGATAGAAACAAGGTCCGGTGCTGTAAAGAGCAATATTGCATAGGAACCTGGAATGTTAGGTCCATGAATCAAGGCAAATTGGAAGTGGTCAAACAGGAGATGGCAAGAGTGAATGTCGACATTCTAGGAATCAGTTTGAACAATAGACAAGGACAAAAAGGAGAAAAAAACTCTTATGTATTCTCCTGTTTAAAAAAAAAAGGAGATGAGCCCTATCCCCAACTAAAGCAATTTAAAAATACTGTGCCAAAGTCACATTTTTAACTTATCTGATTAATCTGATGAATTCATTTGGTAATTTATCACATTCAAAGTTACAGAATTGTATCATTTCTTTTGGTGCCGTAAAATGCTAGGGAGTGCCAGTTTAGGGACTTTGAACAAAACCTTGTACTTTTTAAAATTTTATTGCTGTTTTTGGTAAAGAGTGGGACGACAGAATGCAGTTATTTCTGTACCCTCTAGCTGTAAGGTTTGACGGTTATTGCATGTGGAATGGGGAAGCATTACTTATATTCCAGAATTCCACACTGACTAACAACTCCTCAGTTTCATTCTGCTCCTTGTGTTTTGGTAAACTTTGGTTCATATATTTTAGTGAACACCATCACTTTTTTGCTATCTCCCAGATCCAAATGAAAAAAAGAATTGTCAAAGGCAGAGGGAAAAGAGTAGCTTTAGTGCAGAAAGAAGAATGTTTCCCTTCTGTCTCTGAGGCACTGTGTCGCATCTGGCTGTTTAATGGAAAATCCAGGTGGTAAAGACCGAAGAGGACAGATTTTGTGTCTTTGTCTTTTTATTTCTCTGTCTCCGCCAGTCAGATGGGGAAGACTGAATGTGAATAATTGCATCTTATGAAGAAAACCATTTTTGAAATTTTGTTTCTTTTCTTCAAACAGAAGGGAGCAGATTTTACAAAAATTTCAGTGACTTGGAAGTGGTAAAATAAGCACAAAACTATTTTTATCACTTAAATGCAGGGCAAACGCTGAGGCAAATAATAAAATTGAAAACAAAATCTTTATAATGAAGAATTAGCAATTATTCTTAGTGTCAAACTTTCACTAAAGGCTCAAGAAGAAAAGAAACACAAAAGTAGTGAAGTGGAAGTATCAGACAACGAATGTGATGCTGCTGATGAGAGTGGAAGAAACAGCAGCCAGTTTCCTGCTATGGAGAATGAAGACTTTGATAGGTAATCCTGTATCAATATTTAACATCAGGTCATTTGTTATTCTTCTAAAAAATAATTTCTGACTTGAACTAATGTTTGTGATTTACACATTTTATATTTTACTAGCGATATCGTTATTTTTAATACTCTTGTCCTTTAGCCTTAACACTAGAGTTACTTTGTTAACATACTGTCATGTTACAGTATTATTCTGGATTTGACTGCATACTTGCCTTAAGCAGTGTGTTGTATATTTACATTTATTTTGTGTCACTAATGAACATCCTTTCTGCAGTTTGAGGACTTCTTTCAGCATTTCTTATGAGGCGAGACTAGTGGTGATGAACTCCCTCAGGTCTGCTTTGTCTGGGAAAGTTTTTATTTCGCCTTTATTTCTGACAGACAACTTTTCTGGATAGAGTACTCTTGGTTGGCAGTTTTTTTTCTCCTAGCACTTTGAGTATGTCCATGGATGGAGGCCACATTGTTGTTGGTGGCGGAGAACTGATGAGGCCCCTGTTTTTCAGCCATGATGCTCTTGTCTCCCCATCATGTGGGTGGTTTAAAAGTAAACTCCCCCCCACTCTGGCCAGATATTTCCTCGATTTCTTCTTTCATGGTATACATACCTTATGTCATTTAAAATATTATCTAAATTGTTACTTTTTTCTTTGAATTCTCTTTTTAATTTACTTTTGGCTGCACTGGGTCTTTGCTGCTGCAGTGCTTGGGCTTCTCATTGTGGTGGCTTCTCTTGATGCTGAGCATGGGCTCTAGGGTGCTGGCTTCAGTAGTTGTGCAGCATGGGTTTAGTTGCACCACAGCATGTGGGATCTTCCCTGACAAGGAATTGAACTGGTGCCTCCTGTATTCGCAGGTGGACTCCTAAGGAAAATCCAGGAAAATCCCTAAATTCACCATTACTATATTTAGAAGCAAAACAAAAAATATAGTGTAAATTTAATTATGACTCCCATGTCTAAGAGTCATGGTGTTTAGGCAGTGGACTCCAGGTTTTCTGTGTAGCCCTTGAGGTTCTTCCCAATGTCTTTCCAGATGCATCTCCCTACTTTCTTCCATGTATTTTGTGCTCTTCCTTCCAGGTTCCTTGGAAACAACCTACATGCCATGTGCCTGATGTTTGTGCTCGCATTTGAATCTTCAAGTAGAATGATTTTCTCCCTTTTCTCTCTCTCCTGACCTCCTCTCTTCACTTCTTCTGTGAATCCTTCCTTATTCCACTTATGACTTTCATATGTCAACTCTTACGTATCATATTGTATCATAATTGTATATCTGTGTTTGAAGGAAGAATTTGTTTTCTTGTATACGGTTGGTAATTCATAACTGTTTTGAGAGTTAGTCAATGACTTAAGATGGGTAAGAGTTGGAATTTTTCAAGACCTGTTTTTTATTCTTTATCAGTTGAATTATTAGAAAACATGTGCTTTTTTGTGAATTTTTTAAAAAGTAGCGATCCTGGCATGCACAGGAAGAAAGTAAAGAGAAAGAACAATGACAAATGGACCCCAGAAGACTGTGTGATTGCACCAATATCTGAAAAGACCGATTCACTGACTGGTGGTCTGCTGCATGTGAATGATGAAAGCCGAGTGAATCAAGATGATGACAGGTACATTCTACAAATTCTTTGTTTGTAGGGTAAGTAATATTAGCCCTGAGTGCTTCTTCTGGAAACAGAGCATCATGATACAGTGCACAGGCCAAGACAAGACATTCCTCAACTCTAGTGGACGAACTGTACTTGAAAGTTGCTGAAAGGTTAAGGTGAGGACCAGTGACTTTGGCTGGAAGTCATTCCAGTGAAGAGTCCCCTTGGAAGCTGGACTGTAGTGAATACAGATAAACAGCTCCGTAGGGAATATTATTGGGACAGGCAGTGAAGAACTGGATGGTAATTGAAGAGGAATGTGGAATTCAAAGGAGTTTCTTGTTTTATGTTAAGAGGGGAGCTTTTAGAGTGTGTATGCTCTTGGAAATGAGCCAGCGGAGGACATGTTTATTTAATCTTGCTTGCATTTCCAATATTAGAAAGCTTATTGATTGTATGACATTATCTTGAAACTATTCCAGTAAACTAATTGTACATAATACTTCTGCTCATATATAGTTTTATGGGAAGGGCTTGTTCATTGGTTCTGAAGTATAATATTCATATATAATTGAATATGCAGATGACTACTTAAGTTAATTCTATCACGTAGATTTTCAAAAATTACATAATTGTGAATTTACAAACACTTAGGCTACACTGAGTAGGATTTGATAATTCCTTGATGATTCTAGTTGACAGTAACTTCGTGAGTACCTATGATTTTGTAAGGTACTGTGAAACATCACATCGTATTAACTTCATAGTTGTTTATAGATTTCAGGGAAAAGGGGAAGATTTTGTTGATATGAAATAGAAAAAAATTATTAAGTCTTTCACAGATTATTCCTTTTGGATGATAAAGATCTGAATGACAAAAACCATGTTTCCTGTACTAAGAGAGTCATTAACATACATTGTGTGTTCAATATGTGGATGTCAGATGCATGAAGAAACAGCAGAATGGTTGAATGAATGCCGATTGATGAATTTCTATACGAAAAACAAATCTTTATTGAAAGTAGATTTCCAGACTTGCCTCAGTTCAGTTCAGTTCAGTACAGTTCAGTCGCTCAGTCGTGTCTGACTCTTTGCGACCCCATGAATCACAGCACGCCAGGCCTCCCTATGCATCACCAACTGCCGGAGTTCACTCAGACTCATGTCCATCAAGTCGGTGATGCCATCCAGCCATCTCATTCTCTGTCGTCCCCTTCTCCTCCCGCCCCCAATCCCTCCCAGCATCAGAGTCTTTTCCAGTGAGTCAACTCGTCGCATGAGGTGGCCAAAGTATTGGAGTTTCTACATCTGGTCTTTTTATTTTTTGAGAAATACGTTTTAAGGTTCAGACATTATTATTTATAGTTATAGCTAGACATGGAATAATGCTATAGATTCATTCACCATCATGTTACTTAAAAAGACTTTTCAATATTACTTTCTCAGCATATTTTGGAAGAGCAGTGTTGAAGCCAGATTTCCTGGGTTTGAATTCTGGGTCTGTTGGTGATGTGCTGTGTGGGCTTGGGCGAGTTCCTCAGGCTTTCTGTGCTCCATCTCTTCTTATACCTATCTTCCAGAATGACTGTGAGGATTAAAATGCCTTTAAGACACGTCAAGTGCTTATAATAATGCATAGCAGTTGCCTAGGAAGTCCTCAAAAAGCTAATATCGTGGTTATTCAAAATGTGTTTCTTTCTTAGAAGGACTTAAGGAATATCTCCCAGATAGGTTTTATTGCCATAAAAGTTAGCTCTTATTGAAAATGACAGGTGCGAAAAACCCTGGTTTACTGCTTTCTATCACATAACGCAAAAACGTTATGTTTTTCCTTTTCCTTGGATCTAAATGTAATGCTTTATTACTATTACTGATATATTATCTTTGTCCTTTAATGCTCCTCTTACTAACTATTGCATCCTTTTATAGAAAATTACTTACCAATGCAAAGAGCTTATCTAAAAAAGAAAAGTTTAGGTATTGTTTGCATTTTTGAGTATTTACTATTAGCCTGAAAAGAATCATTTGTTTTTTTTTAGGCCTGCGGGAAAAACACCGTATGAAAAGAAGAAGGTATCATAAAAAGACAAACAAAAATAATGAACTTTAAAAAATATTATCCTCGTAAAAAATACTTTGTAAAAGGAAGAATGGCAAAATAGAAAGTCTTCCTTTGTTGTAGAGAACTGTACTTTGAACACATCATTTAGAAACACCAATGATAAAGTTATCCTTTTGATAAAAATCTATTCTTTTAAGAATGTCTGTTTTTGCTTTGATAAAGAGATTTATCACCTCTGTACACTTAATCTATTTTACACATATTTTAAGGACATTGTGAGACAGTATTATTTATGTGTAGGTCAAAGGACAAATTAATTATGTGAACCACCTGGATGACTTAACTCAGTCTTCTGAGACTGTTTCTGAGGATGATGACGTGCTTTACTCTACAAATTCCGTGTTGCAAGTAGAACCACTTGGCTTGGGGCGTAAAGGTAGGAGCGCAGTGCAAATATTAACAGAAAGCCTGTTTGTGTATAGAGTAGTGATATACGCACATCTTCTCTAGTACTGCTCTAGAGCCAGGGATCTGTTACAGTGCTGTGCACCTCAGAAGTATGTTTTGCATTAGAAGAACATGAAAGTGCGTGTATACTCTGAGCCACAGGCCTATGACCATTCTCATTCACTGTTCCTCTGCTGACTCTTCTTTCCTGTGCCTTCACTCAAGGTCATGTTAGCATCATTTCCCTCCTAGAGTAGCTGAAATAATCTCAGAACTTCCTTCCCTGCCACTCCACCTTGAGGAACCTCAGTCTGCACAGCAACTTTAATTATTTACTATTTTTAAAACTTCAGGTCTCATCATGTAACCCAAGTGTTGCTTCTCTTTGCTGTGTGGTTAAAGGTCATAGTTGTCTACTTTATCTGGTTTTATTTTTTACCCTTCTTTCAACATGAATGTTAGAATCAGCTTGCCAGTTTCCTACAGTGTCTGCTGGTCTTAACATTCTCATTTTCCTTCAGTTCAAAATACTTTGTAATTCTTCTTTTCATTACCTCTTTGATCCGAGGGTTATTTTGATCCGTATGATTTTGTTTCCAAATATTGAGAGTTTTCCAGAGATCCTTTTGTGCTCGTGCTTCTTCTGATTTGTTAGGTGCATCCAGAGGGACCCTGGGGCTGGGGCTAGGGCTGATTATTTCCTGCCTTGGAGCCAAGACCTTACTGACTACCCCATTCATTCTACTTTAAGAAGTTTTTCCAGCCTGACTCATGAGAATAGATGGAATTCCTGGGACTGAGTGAGCACCAGTCACAGGCTCCTATAGTCTTTTCAGATGGTTTCTCCCTGGTCTCAGGTGGTTTCTCCCAAATGGGCGCTGTTCGTTGCTCTGCTGAATATCCGAGGGGCTCCTCCTCAGATCTCCAGGGTCCTTTTTCTCTCTGTCCCATTCTCTCCTCTCCTCGGGTCTGCTCTGTGTTCTCTGCCCACTTTGGTTTCACCAGACTGTCAGCTTCATCACCTCCTTTCAGGGAGTCTGGCTGACTCAGCTTCTGTTCCTTCTCCCCTTGTTGGGGCCTGGAAATTCTCTCCAGGCAGTGAGCTGGGGCATTCCTTAGGCTATCCTCATGTGTTTCCAGGATCATTGTCTTTCATTCCCTGAAGTCCTTTGTCATGAAAATCATTGTTTAATGTATTTTGTCTTTGGCGTTGTTTTTGCTCGCTCCCCTCAGGAAGGTCAATCAGTATCTGTTCGCTCTGTCTTGGTTAGTAACGTACGGCAGCTGGAGACTGTCCACAGTGTTGTTCTTCCTACTCTACTTACTACTTCCTGCTCATCCTTCATTTCTCAGTGTGACATCTCTTCCCCAGGAAAGTCTTCCTGGACCCAATCTATGTCAAGTTCTGTTATGTGATCATAGAACTCTCTCTTCATAGAGTATCTATCTGAGTTCATAATTATTTTATTTGTCTTTCTCTTCTACTAGACTTCAAGCTAAATAGGAGCCGGCCATCTGTTTTATCTGCTGAGCTTAGAATAATGTCTTCCACATTATAGACACTTAATACTTGTTCAGTGCGTGGATGAGTGAACGTGAAAGGCACAGTCCTTTATACTCAAAAATTACTCACATCAATTTTTTGTTTGTTTGTTTCTATTTTTGTTTTCTTCATAATGCAGATTCTGTTAGCTTGTTCAAAACTCAGGTTACAATTCTTTCACAAGAAAGATTAGTAGCTTTTCTTAGAAGCCAAAGAAGCCTCTCTGAACTACTTAGAGGAGAATTTTACAAAATGAAAAGTCAGGTTCCTGGGCTCCGAACAAAAGAAACAAAAGAAATGAAATCACAGTCAGAGCATCGGAAAGTAGAACGGAAACAAGAGCTCATCAGCTTGAGGTACGGTACATCTCGCTTTTAAAGAAATATTTGAACTGCTGTTTCCTTTAATACTACAGAGACGTAGATGTATTATAAGGACTAACTTATCCTCTCGAATTTTACAGGGAAGAAATTGTCACTAGTATTGTGGAGTGTGAAATTCTTGGTTCTTAATAGTGAATGTTTCTAATGACTTAATGTATATTTTTCCAAATCATCATTTTCATGACCATACAGAAGTCTACCATAATGGAAGCCCCATTAAATATTTACCACATTGACTTTCAGTTGTTTTTCACTTTTCTGTTTTCTATTTAATACTGCAAGGAACACCTTTTTCTATAAATTCATTTCTACCTTTCTAATTATTTTGAATAGATTTTCTTTAATAATATCGTATTATTTGGTTAAAGTATGAGAATTTAAAAAAGGTCTGTGATCTATATTTCTAAACTATTCTTAGGAACGTTTATATTACTTTACATTCCCACCCGCAGATGTATGAAGTAGCCATTTTTCTCAAGAGAAGATGAAAACAAAATTCTGTGCAGTTTTATTCTTAACCCTCTGTCTGAACACAGTGATGATTATTAAGTGTTTTTCATTGTATTCTCCACATGTTTACTATTTTAAACACTGTGAAGAGGGACCGAAAGTTATTGCAGCAGTGAATAATCTCATGATTTTCTAAGAAGAGCTTTAAATTTTGCAGAGTCACCTTAAAGCAAGAAGAAGAGACTAGAAGAAATGCCGATATGACATATGAAAAAGAGAGGGAGCACTTAAGAAGGAAAGAAGACGGATATAGTAAAGTAGTTGAAGTGAAACAGCAACTAGAACTCACTTTCCGAGCAGTGGAAATGAAACTGAAGACTGAAAGAAATAATCTGAATCAGGTAGAGAAATCTTTGGTGAAAATTTCAAATTTCTAACACTATTTCATCAGTATTATTTATAATATCCCCCCTTTTAAAAAATACCAGTTTCTTTAGTGTTGTACCATTTATTTAGTGTCATTTTGTTTAGTGTTATAGGAAATTTTAGGTTACTTGTTAAAAACAAAAGAAATTCAAAATTCCCAAAGTAACAAGGCCGGAAATAAGAATTGTATGATCCTGACATGCTGGATGCACTTTTTTCGAGCAGAGGGAGGAAGAGATCATGTCAGTAGCTCACAGAATAGATACTGAGAAACCACAAGGTTTAGAATGGTCTCGAAACTGGAGGTTAAGCTCTCAGCCCACCTCAGGCAACAGATCCTTCAGCCTTGACAGACCATTCGTGAGTAAATAGGTCTAGAAGAGAAGGGGCACTGGGAGGGAACATCGTGCCTAATTTTACATCAGGTTGCCTCTGGCCTTCAATCTGGCAGGTGGCTGAGGGTCGTGGACCCCCCTCCCTCTGTGCCCTTCAGCCCTCCAGTCCACCTGCCCCATGAACAGCTCAGAGCTGGCTCCAACTTTCCCAGCTGGCTTCTCCCTCACGGTAAAGTCCTCAGGGACAGGTGTTAACTGGCATCCTCGAGAGGTGCAGGGATTTTTTTCCAGCAGTTGGTAGAAACCAGACACTCTTGAAGTTTGTTGTCCTTCATTCTGCAGAGTTCTCGAGGGGCATCTCAGAGCAGAGGAATTTGCTCCCACACCCGATGTCCCTCTCAAACACGGACTGGGTCCCATCCCCGAGATCCTAGCAGCAGATCTCCCACAACGAAAAGCAAAGAGCTCGGGAAAGTAGTATTTGTCATTCAAATCCATTTCTCTAGAGCAGTCAAGTAGTGACATGCGATGGCCTCTTCCAAGGAGAGGCCTTTAATATGTTCCATAGGATTCGATCTCAAATCTTTTGTGACTCTCTCGGAGGAGCTGGGACCCTGATGGTGGTTTAGGCAAGGAAGACCGTGTGTGGTCCACCATCAACTACACTACCTGACAAAGTCCCTCTGCTTTGGGGTGAACATGTCTGTCACTCCATGCACGTTGTCACCTTCAGTGTCTAAATCAGAGTCCGTTCTTGGCTCCACTGTCATTTCTTTAACCAATACCCTATCAACGACCTTTTCACATCACGTACTGTTTTTCATTTTGTAAAAACTGCCCCATCCATTGTGAAAACACTTTTGAACACTTTAAAAAGTTGTTTCTTTAGAATAAACTTATAAAACTGCCCCCACCCCCCCACCAAGACGGGGGAACTCTTGCTACTAATAATAGGTATTCTGGGTTTTGGTAATGATTTCACTTCCTCAGCTGCTCATTAGGTTAGTTTATCACTTCCCCTGATGGTAAGGAGGAAACTATAGGCAGTTCAGAGACCACATTTTGGATGTCATTCTTCTACTTGTGAGGAAATGAGCACTCTGCTCTGTGATTGTCCTATTTCAGTACAGGGAACTTTTGAAAACAGTGATAGATATACATAGTATGTATTTAGTGATAGTTATTAAGTGTTTTACATTGTATTTTCCCCATCTTAATATTTTAAACATTATGGAGAGATAATTAAAGTTATTGCAGCAGCAAATAATCTCATAGTTTTCTAAGAGCTCTCTAAATTTTACCTTATTTACCATTAGTGTCTGTATCATGAATGAAATAGGAGGCTTGCTTTGTTTTGATGTGTTTGTCCTAGAGACACGTGGTTGGATGTAGTAGAGTCCACAGACCTGGCAGAAAGGCTGCAGCTTCCTCATATGTTTAACTCTTTCCTTTTCAGAATCATTACAGCTAATGAGTTAAGTGATGTTTGTAGAAGTGCTTAGTACAGTTGTCAATAGGTGTAATTCTTGTAATTGCCTGTTAAAATGTTAGAAGGTAGCATATTCTCAAGGAAAAACTTCTTGTACAAAATTTAGTCTATTTATAGAGAGTTAAGCCTCTTATTGTGAAGTAGCTGTATAGGAGGTATCGGATGCAGTGTTTATAAACCTAGCAAGTGGTGCTGTTTATTGAATTATAGTTGATTAACAATATTCTGTTAGTTTCAGGTATACAGCACAGTGATTCAGAGATATATGGATATGTGTGTGTATATTATATAAATGGGGCTTCCCTGCTGGCTCAGACTGTAAAGAATCTGCCTGCAATGCAGGAGACCTGGGTTCAATCCTTGGGTTGGGAGGATCCCTGGAGAAGGTGGAGAAGGCAATGGCAACCCACTCCAGTACTCTTGCCCGGAAAATCCCATGGACGGAGCAGCCTGGTAGGCTGCAGTCCATGGGGTCTCTAAGAGTCAGACACGACTGAGCGACTTCACTTTCACGCATTGGAGAAGGAAATGGCAACCCACTCCAGTGTTCTTGCCTGGAGAATCCCAGGGACGGGGGAGCCTGGTGGGCTGCCGTCTCTGGGGTCACACAGAGTTGGACACGACTGAAGCGACTTAGCAGCAGCCTGGAGAAGGAAATGGCTACCCACTCCAGTATTCTTGCCTAGGAAATTCCGTGGACAGAGGAGCCTGGCAGGCTATAGTCTGTGGGGTCGCAAAGAGTCGGACATGACTGAGTAAGTAATACACATACACACTCACTCACACGTACACACATATTCCTTTTCAGATTCTTCTTGAAGAATATTAAGTGTCGTTCCTTATGTTGTACAGTAGATGTCTGTTGGTTATTTTATCTCTACTAGTGTGTATATGTTAATCCCAACATCCTAATTTATCCCTTCCCCTACCCCGCTTTCCCCTGTGATCACCGTAAGTTCGTTTTCTGTGTCTGTGAGTCTCTTGCTGCTGTGTGAATAGGTTCATTTTAGATTCTACGTATAAGCAGTATGATATACTTGTCTTTGACTGACTTACATCACTTAGGGTGATAGTGTCTAGGTCCATCCCTGTTGCTGCAAATCGCATTATTTCATTCTTTTTTATGGCTTACTAGTTTTCCATTATATAAATATTCCACATCAGATGCAATTGCTAAGTGTAGTCAGATCTATGAATCTTTTATTTTAAGCCTTCTGGGTTTGTTGTAGTTCAGAGAGGAAAACTCTCCAGTTCGGAGCTTCTTGAAAAGTCTCTTGGGATTTCTTTGTGACTTTCGTGGATTCATTGTCGTCCATTAAATTTTTGAACCTTTGGGAATGTCTCCTTGTATAAAGTCTGAGGATTGTATTGAACCTGGTTTTTTCCTGTTGGAGACACCCTTGGTGCAGTCTTTTCATTGTATAAACATAGAGGTTAGTCTTTCATTTCAGAGGAGATCATGAAATGTCACTTTATTGAGTACTAGCTAAAAATCTCCTTTGTTTCACTCAGGTTTCGGATAGTTGTGAAGAAGCAAAAGACCTGTTGCACAAAAACCACATGCTGCAGGATGAAATTGCTGTGCTAAGACTGGAAAGAGACGCACTGAAAAATCAGCAACGGGAAAAGGAAGAGAGCTATTTAGAGTACATTGAAATGCTCAAAGTAAACTATGAGGATCTTCAAAAGGCAATAAAACTGCATGAGGAAATGTTAACAAAGACTATATCCCACTTTCCAGGCCAGCTTAATGCTCTGAGAGCGGAGAATACAAAGCTAAACTCGAAGCTGGAGAATGAAGAAAGCAAACAAAGGCTGGAAACGGAAGTGAAATCCTACCGTTCTAGACTGGCTGCTGCCTTACACGATCATGAGCAAGGTGAGACATCAAAAAGAGATCTGAAACTTGCCTTCCAGAGAGCAAAGGAAGAGTGGTTATGCTTGCAGGACAAAATGAAGTCCGATGTGGCTCATCTAAAAGCTAACAACGAGATGCTTTCCCAGCAACGATCTACAGCGGAAAGTAAGTTCAATAAGCTGAAAATCAAGCTGCATCACATGAGAGATAATCTTCAAGAAACGACTTTGATGTTAGAACATGTCCAGAGAGACCTAAGTCAAGCAGAGTGTCAAAAGCAGGAAACTGAACACATTTATCAGAACGAACAAGGCAAAGTGAATACATACTTTGGAAAGCAGGAATCCTTAGAGGAGAGATTATGTCAACTCCAGAGTGAAAACCTGTTGCTCCGACAGCAGCTGGATGATGCACGAAACAGAACCGACAGAAAAGAGAAGATGGTCATCAGCATCCAAGACCAGTTTCAGCAGATCGTGAGGAAGCTTCCGGCCGAACGTGAGAAACAAGATCTGATGCTGGAGGAAAGAAACAGGGAGTTAATCAACGAATGGATTCATTTAAAAGAGAGAATGGATCAGTACGAAAACGAGAAAGCAGAAGGAGAAGTGAGTATCCAGAAGGAGAAATAATTCTCAGACTTCCTGAAAGAAAGTTCAAAGTGATTCTTGATTCTGGTGAAATGTTGAATCTAGTTGAATATAAAAAATACACAGGCTGTGAATCTATGATCTCTCAACCAGCCTAAAAGCATACCTTGTATCCAGCAAATAAAAATTAGACTGAAGAAATGCTTCACTTTGAGTAGGGACATCGTTTCGTTTGTGAAATGTTAAGAGATTCAGTTCTAAATTGTTAACATAGACAGGTATTAGCAATTTACTCTTTTAGTATTAAGGTAATAATTTTCATCTTTATGTTGCCACATGTCAGTATCATGATGAAGCAGATAAATGAAATGCTCAAACCTGAAATGAATATTTCCAAATTAAGCTTCAGTTACATGGATTACCTTGACAGTCAATTCCAGGTTTCCCCCAGGCTATATTTTATATCTCTTCCTTTGGCTTCAGTAGCTTTTCATAGCTTTTTGTTATATTTGTTGGTACAATTTTATTCAGGTCAGTTTGAGTTAATGTGGGAAACATTTCAGCCTTGAATCATTTATTATTAAAGCCTCTCAACTCTTCAGGTGTATCTGCTTATCATTAAGTCATAATTTGGGACTCAGAGGGTGCGCTTTAGCAAAACTATTCTTGATTTAATCTTCCCACTGCTATCAGTCCTGGGTGTTCACTGGAAGAACTGATGCTAAAACTGAAACTCCAATACTTTGGCCACCTCATGCGAAGAGTGGATTCACTGGAAAAGAGTCTGATGCTGGGAGGGATTGGGGGCAGGAGGAGAAGGGGACGATGGAGAATAAGATGGCTTTATGGCATCACCGACTCGATGGACATGAGTTTGAGTGAACTCCAGGAGTTGGTGATGCACAGGGAGGCCTGGTGCGCTGCGATTCATGGGGTGGCAAAGAGTCGGACACGACTGAACTGAACTGAACTAGAACATTTTTACAAACAATTTGTTCATAATTCTCATTTTAAGGATCAATTACTACCATTTGAATCCAAGTTTGTCCTCTAAAAATGAAGGGTGGTGGGGTTCGTGAGCAGATGGAACGGAGTGACTCAGGGAGAGGGTTGAGGGGTCGAGGTCTGGAGGCAGGTGGAGGCCAGGTTATCAAGGCTCCTTGAAGCCCATGGGAGCAGCCTCATTGTTTAAATTTCATTTTCCTTGTATATTGAAATATAGTTGATTTACAATTTTGTGTTAGTTTCAGTTGCACAGGAAATTGATTCAGTTACAGATACACATATATCCATTCTTTTTCAGTTCCTTTTCCCAGGTAGGTGACTACAGAATATTGAGTAGAGTTCCCTGTGCTCTCCAGGAGGGCCTCACGGTTAGCCAAGGGCAAAGGTGGGAAGGAGGGATAAATTAGGAGTTTGGGATTAACACAGAGATACTACTAGATATAAAATAGGTAAGCAACAAGAGAATGGCCTCATTTTTCTGCTGAGGTGGGAATGTGTTCGAGAGATCTGAGCACTGGTTGGAATATGTGATGATCTCTGAGTTAATCAAAACTTCTAATAAAAAAAAAAAAAAGAGGGCAAATGTTTCCACAGTGTGGAAAATTTTCCACCACTTGTCCCACCTACACACTCATTTCTTTCTGGACACGAGGTGGTGAAGCTCTGCAGACATATTAGGAGGGGCAAGGCGTGGACAGTGGGGCCGCATCCTTTGTCTGAGTAACTTAATATCAGGAAGGCTGGAGGGTGGCCCCTTCTGTGTCTGTAACCAGATTCAGTGAGGAGGAAAAAGAAGGTGGGTTGCTGTTTGTGGTGATAATTTTCAAAGTACACCTGTTGGAGTTCTCCATTAACATAATAGTAGAGTGACTTGATAAACTCAGTGACAGAGCGTCTTCTTAGGCAGTTGTGAGACAACTTCAGCAAGAGCTGGCTGACACTGTGGGAAAGCAGTCTATGTTGGAGGCGTCACTGAAAGTCCCGGCATGTTACTGCGCTCACTTAGAAGCTGCGGCCCAGGATTTAAAGAACAATGTTAAACTACTACAACGCCGTCAACCCACAAGTCAGGTCTGTACGAAATTGAACATGTTGACAGTTAATATGTGGGATAAAGTGTTTTAGGACACCCATTTTCATGGTCAGCTCTCTTCTGTATTTTTGTTACAAGTAACTTACTGCACTTTTCTTACTTTTATAATACACTCGTTTCTTAAACTCCGACTTTCATCCTGCCATTTGCATTATATTATTTTTTTCTCATGTTTTTTACCCTTAAGAAAGTTGAGAATTGTGCCTCATTGTTCACACAAGTTGAGAGCCTTTTTTTTCTTTGAAACAATACTTTTTAAGTGGTAGCTGCATTACCATGACGAGGCAAGCCAGATTAAAATCAGAGTTTAGTATGAGTTTAATGGAACGTTCAGAAAAAGTATCATTTCTCATCTTCCCTTTTGTGAATGGCTGTAGAGTTCCGTATATACTTATTTCATGGATTTCAGAATAACTTGTGCAGAAAGAGTATTATACAAACCAGTTGAAGTTTAGGCACTGCCTTCTTTCCTTTTCATTTTGAATATATGGTAAAAGCATGGAGGCACTCAGATGGTGCATACATCAGTTGGTACATACATCCAAACTAGAGAATTAAGATTATCTGGATCCTGCCATTGGATTTTTTTTGAAAAGCTATTGAGATATGATTGACATATCATAGAATTCACCCACTCAACATGTGTAGTTCAGTATCTCTTAGTCTAGAGAGGTGTAACCTGTGACCACAGTCAATTTTAGAGCATTTCCATCACCCCCTGAAAAAAACCCTGCATCCCTTAGCCACCACCCGTGGCCTCCCATCTCCCTCAGCCCCGGGCAACCCCCAGTCTCATATCTGTCTCTGTAACATGCCTGTTCTCGGTATTTTATATAAATGGAATCATGCAGTCTGTGCTCCTTTGGGATTAGCTTTTCTCATTTGACGTCATGTTTTCACGGTTCATCCATGTGATAGCACGCATCGGTTCTTCCGTTTCTGTTGGTTGTGAGCAGTAAGCTAAGCCATTTAGCCATTCACCACTTGATGGAGCTTTGGGTTGTTGCCACTTCGGGGCTAGTAATAATGCTGTTGTGAACACTGATTTACATGATTCTGTGTGGACATGTTTTTATTTCCCTGTGGTTGAATCTTATCCTCAGAGTTAGCTGGCTGATTTCACCTTTTCCTGGCCCTTGCTCAGACTGTCCTTTCTGTCTTTACAGTTGACCTGGCACCCAGTCTCTCCTCCTTCATGGAGCTTTCCTGACTGTCCAGCTCTCATTGAGCCTTTTCACATCAGCCCTTGTTACCTAGTCTCTGAAGAACAGTTTAGCCCCTAATTTTACACTGTTGACATTTCTTCCGTGAGGGGGAATCTTGGCTAAGTATACATCGGTGTACCAGGGAATATTTATTGATATGCACAGCACTTGTCTTGCATAAATGGACAGTGACAGTGGATTACAGGAATGAGGCATTTTTTGTTGTTGCTGTTCAGAAAACTGATCATCTCTGTAAACTGTTAGGAAATGGGATTTCTTTCACTTTGCAAATAATTTCTCTTTGGAATGCAATTCAAATTAGCAAAAAGTCTTTGTACTTCAGAGGCTTATGGGATTGGAATCCATATTTATGAGATTTATTACTTAGAGTCTTATTCTCACAGTCTTCTTTTGGGAGGCATTTATTAACTTAGCCCTTGATAATTCAGTGCAGTATCCCTCAAACTCTTTAAAATCCTGGGACATTAAGATTGGGGAAGGAGTAAGAGACATTCTACTGAGAGGTGACTTGTACTCATATTATGAGGAAAGATAGAAAAATATTATTGTAGAACAATAAAAGAGTGTAAAATCAAGTGCAATTGATGTGTGCCAAAGATGACAGTGAAGAATATATTTTGTGACTCTTGGTGGTTTGAACTTCTTTCTTGATCCTCTGAGTAATCCCTGGTCCTACATTCTACAATACAGATACCATCGTTATTTATTTGATCCTGGGTTTGGGTTAGGCTGTGCTCAGTCTACTTTCTTCATTAGCAAACGGTATCATTTTATTCTTGAAGACTGATGTTCTTCCAGCAGAGCTGGAAACTGCATCTTCAAAATGTCTGCACCTAGATGCAAAAAATCAAGTTTTTCAACAGGAGTTATTATCTATGAAGCTAATGCAAAAGAAATGTAAAGAACTAGAGAGAAGGAAAAGAAGTTGGAGCAAGAAGTTGTGACCCTCAAAAGTCATACAGAAATGAATATGATAGAACACAGTCCAGTAGAGCAGTATCAACAGGAGATTGAAGAAAGAAAGAGACAGAGTCTCGTAGAGAAATTAAAAGAAGTCAACCTGTTTTTGCAGGTTAATTTGTTGATCTGTCATGTGCTTGAATTCACTTTCACTGTCCATTACATTTTGGATGTATACAGTTTATGTGTTTCCTCTACCTCCCTTACAGCAGTTAGTTTTGTAGATTTCTGGAAGGAAGGGGGACACTTGTTTTCCCTTTAAATATTTCAGTTTCCATCACAGTTATCACTAAATTGGCCTATCAGAATGATTCTCACTAGAGAATCCTTTTACTTAGAAGACCAATTTGTATAAAACAAGACCATTAGGAAGAAAAGAAAATATTGTGGTTTAAAACTGGCACCATCCTCTTGAATTATTCTTAAGTTGTCTTGTTCAGTTTTTAAAATTTTAAGTTGATCCTCTTATTCTTTGAATTATCAGATTATATAAGTACTACCGTAACACTGATTCCACTTTAATTTTATAATTCAGATTCACTTCACATTGACGATAATTGTTTTAAAGTCCTGCTCTTTTTTTTCTTTTCACCTTTAAAATCGCTCTCTGAATCACTGACTCAAAACTAAAGGGAACAAGTGTAATTTTCCAGGTTAATGATTATTTTAAAGCTGTTATCTTTTTCAATTTGCCTTAGACACAAGCTGGATCTCAACAGATGGAACTCAGAATTAAAGACTTGGAATCTGAGCTCTCCAAAATGAAAACATTGCAAGAAGATTCTAATAAAGCAGAGTTGGAAAAATATAAGCAACTCTAACTAGTAGAATATGAAGTTAGATAGTCATTGCAAGATAAACTAGACAAGTAAGTCAAAACACAGAATCACAAAAACTAAATTTAGTTCATTAATTTGTCTCTAAAGCCTAATTGTTACAGAGAGGGGTACATGAGATTAGTAGGAAGTGAAAGCTAACTAGATGGTCACTGCTAAGGGGGCGCCTGAAGACAAACTATTAGTACTGTATCAAGTTTTTCCACGCTATGTCAAAGCATACTTATGAAATAGGGGGAAATTAACACATGGATTAAAGGCAGGGTAAATCACAAAGTGGCTAAAAGTAATGTAGTGACCTGACTGAGGGGATGTGTGGAGAATGGAAAGAGCAGATCGCACCTGCAGTGCCTAGTCCAGGTTTCCCCACTGTCTGAAAGCAGAGCATTCCTAGGAAGCCTAAGCCAAAACAGCATACAGCAAAGAAGCAGGTCCCCGAGGGCACGTTCTGCTAGTTGATGCATAAAGTGAATATGCACAAGGGAAGCACAGGTGCTCAGACAGGGTTCAGGGCTGTGGAGACTTGATGCTGGGATGTGGGCTGTGGCTTCCGGGTAAGGAGCTCGGTGGGGCCTGTCTCCCTCCTTGGGGAGCGCGATGCCTCTCCCTGTAAAACGTACACTGAACACTGTTTAGAGTTTTGGCTTTTTAAATGAGACCAGAAATTGTCTCCAGATCTTTATTGTCTTTTTTTCGGACCATCAGAAAGAGGTGCTGACATAGGCTCTTCGTAGAAGTGAAGTAACATAAAGTGAACTTTGGAAAAGCACGGGATACTTGTCATTGTTCCTGGGGCTGTTTTAGCTCTTCTGTCTCACCCATTGACTTTCTCATCCCCCGCTTGAGACTGTGGTGCTAGGTGATACCTCAGAGCCAAATGCTTAATTTCTCAGAGGTTATGAGTGAAATGTATGTACAAGGGTGGTGAAAGGAAGCACTTGAAAATGGCTTTGTGGGATAGTGTGTTTCTTCATCCCTGAACTGTTTCCTGGAGGCAGGTGTGTCCCAGAGGCAGGAAGTGTCACTGTGAGGCCACCTCCCTTTCTCTCTGACGCCCTTTCTCTCTCCCAGCTGTGATTTGTTACTTGAGGTGCCCCAGACGCATGGGTACTTGTTTAGAACAGGATTACAACTGTCATTGATTACAGGAGGTCTGCTCTGTGTCTTCAGTGTTCAAACAGTTTAATGAGAATTCCATTTACTATATGGCAACTTTTAAAATGCCAGTCATTTAGGGAAACATGAATGAAATTGGTGCTTTCCATCTTCCCCAGGACTAATGAGAGGCTGGCAGAGATGAGCACCAAACTTGAGGTGGAGAAACACCAGAATGGATCTTTATTCAGCCCTCTTAGCAGGAGGCCCATCCTGGAGCCCTTTTCTGTTGGAAATTTCAATCCTACTTCAGGGTTCAATGCAAATCTTATTTCAAGAGCGAACGTAGGGTTTTCTGTCTCAATTCCACGCCCTTCAAATGACAGCATGGAGACTTACTTGACCAAGGTTAGTTCTATTTTTTTCATTGGGTTTCAGATTTGTGATATAAATGATCCTTGTTTTTAATTTGGTGAACTTGAGTTGTGTTTTTTTTTTTTTTTACTTATGCACCCTAAGTAAAACCATAATCAACTGTGATCATCAAGGAGACATTTAATGATTTTTTTGTCCTAGATGTCTCGTTTTTAGGAGATACTTCTTAAAATCTTAAATTTCTTGAAAAGCTGCATTGAAATTCTACTTTAGAAATGAAATTTTATTGTCTAGTAACCAAAAGTGTACTTGCAGAAGTTTGATTAACTTTCCAATTGATTTCACTTTGGCAGTCGTTCATAATCATTTCCAGGTTCTGCTGCTCCCACCACGGTTTTCCTACCCCTAAGCATAAGTGACTGACTGGCATCTAAACACTAACAACATATGGATGTTTTTTATTTGAAGGAATCCTAGATAAGTCCTTTTTATGAATTAAACAAACTTGTAATACTTAATCAAAAGATTAATTTCTGGTTTTAGGTTAACATTCTTTTTGTTATTTTCTTATACAAGAGCACATCTTTAATTGCTATTTTACTTACAGAATTTTGATTTACATTTCTGAAACATACCTTGCCGAGCAGTTGTACAGTGTTTCTAAGTTAGTAGTTAAATCAAATATTTAAAACTTGTAAATGAAGCTCACTTTTGTCCCTGTCTTGACATCACCTGGCTGAATGATGACTGAGATAGCAATGATGGGGAGTCTTTAAATTGCAACTAGTTTCCGTTGTGTAATCATTGTGATTAAAATATCCATTTCAGTCAGTGCACACGGGTTTATGGTTTTGATGGTGTTTTCATGATGTTGGTGATGCAGAGAAAAGTAGCCCTTGTTAAATGCAGTCTTAACCTGTTTTCTCATTTGGCTTCTCGCCATCATAGAAGAGCAGTCTAAGATTTCTTCGATAGCACTGGAGTTACATTGGGTCTTAGTACTTGAGAGCCATGAACCTGGAGGATGTGCTTTAGCTGTGCAGTCACCGCGGGCCTCCAGAGACTTCATCCCACGTCAGATACTTGCCCACGCAGGCCTAAGAGGAGGAAGCAAATGCTTGACCCCCATCCCAGGGGCAGGCTGCCTGCTGCAGAACCCAAGTTCACGGTGCTGTGGGCACATAACCTCTTTTCAAAGAAGAGATTTGGAACCAAGCAAGCACTTCTTAGTTCCTTGTCCCAAACGCACCTGTTAGATAAATCTCCTCTCTTTTCATACGGAGGGTAGGAGTATAAGTCCTCCCCTTGAAACTTCAGGCTGAGGAAATGAAGTTCAACTGTAATTTCTCACCAGATTTAGATTATAACCGAGATTACACTCATACTTTTTGCATATACCAACTAATGAGAGCTTGGATAGAAGTATACTAGACAGTAAAGAGAGATCTGTTGTGTGTTTTAAATTTTGTTCTAAATAACCCAAAATGTGGATAATTCATTCTTGACTGATTTTAGTTAACCAGTTTTCATCTGGAAAAAATGAACATCCTTTTAAGGATGAATCTCTTCAGTTTTGGCCTGCTTGACTCAAATAAAGATTTTCTCCTTCAAGTCCCCTGACCTGTTTTTAAAAAATATTTATTCTTTCTAAATTAACTGTATCGACTGCTACAGATCCGTCTCTGTTCCGTCGCTCAGTCGTGTCCGACTCTTTGCGACCCCGTGGACTGTAGCCTACCAGGCTTCTCCATCTATGGGATTCTCCAGGCAAGAATACTGGAGTGGGTTACCGTTTCCTTCTCCAGGGGATCTTCCCGCCCGACTGCTACAGATAGGAGTTTGCTATTGATTTATTCTTATTTTTGCATTTAAAGCACATGATTTAGTTAGAAAGTAATGTTGTGCCATGCCACAAGCGTTGTTTAATTATATAAGAAGGATTTACATATTCATTTTGTCTCCATTATAGTTAAAAATCTGTGTGTTTTCTCTTAATCTGAGGAAGTAGCTGGCATAGGACTCAGTAAGAAGGCCATTGGCTTTGTTACTTCTTTTGTGGAATGAGGAACTTTGAGTAAATCAATGACTCTTATACCTTACAAAAAGTTTTTTCTTCAAAGAAACCAACTTTTCTTTTAAAAAAAACTTCTGTGTGGAATTGCGTTCTATAAAATGGAGACAAATATAGAACCGTTTAGCTAAAGAGTGGCCAGAGGCCCTGCAGCTGTGACTTCTCTGTTCCTCAGCACTGGCCTGTAAAAGCCAAGTGACCAAGTGGGCTTGTTGAGTTATATTTGATTCTTTGGATAAATGATGCTTGTTACAAACGAAACCCTTTCTCTTTTATTTTTCCCTCTGTGCTATGCAGCTTGCAGGATCTTAGTTCCCTAACCAGGGAGCAAACCCGAGTCCCCTGCAGGGAAAACACTCAGTCCTAACCGCTTTGCCACCAGGAAGGTCCCAGAGACCCTTCCTCTTAAGTCTCCCATCCCCCCGAATCTCCCCTACGCATATGAGCATATTCCCCCAAACTCTTGTGGTTTCAGGTGTTAAAAGGTCTCTGTATTTTCTCCATGTCTCACTTTCACTGCACTTTTTTCCCCCTGGGTCCCTTCTGTGTATCCAGTGATGGAAGGTGGTGCCAGGCATAAGATGTTGGGAAATGACTCCCACTCCTTGTCGCTTCCGGAGCTGTTCGGTGCCCGGGTGTAGTGTCGGTGCCCCATTCTGGAGGTTGGGACCTGCTCTGCTGGGGCCTAAACTGTTCCCCAGGCGCCGGCCCCCTCCGCTCCTAGGCCTGGTGGCTGCAGTGTCTGGAGGAATTGTCTGGCTCTGCCCACAGGACCTGCAGGACCGCAACGATGAGCTGCAGGCCACCCTGGAAGGCCTGCAGGCACAGATGGCCCGGAGTCGGCATGGCCGCCTGCCGCCAGGACACAGCCCGGCAGGTAGGCACTGGGTGCTTGGAGGTGGTGGGTCTGCTGGGAGGTGGTGGGTCGCATGCTCCTGCCCTGGGGACGGGGTGGCGGGCCAGCCCACTGCCCAGAGGGTCACAAGTCCTTCGGACCACTGGTGTGGGAGAAGGATCCTATCTGAGGCCAGGGGTTTTGGCAACCCAGAGCCCCAAGGGAGATGGAGGAGGATGAAGGTCCTACTGCTTGGACAGAGTAAGTGGTGAAGGTTACGATGACCTTGCTGTGACCTCAGGGCAGGTGTGTCCCCTGTGAGCCTCCTAAGGTAGGGGGGATGGAAGGAGATACGGGCGGGGGTGATGGGGGACGGCTTGTGATGGCTTTGGCAAGGGCAGCCCGTGTCAGCTTTCCTCGGGGCCTCTGAGGGAAGACGGGTGGGTCTGCTGTGCACCTGGTCGCTCAGGGAGGCCCTCACCTGCACCTGCAGCAGTGGACTCTGCTGGCCCCCGAGCCACAGCTCTGCTGCCCTCAGCCAGGGGTTGTTGGCTGATGTCATCGCATCCCTCGATGAGTGTCAGGGGCCCATGTGGCCACAGGGAAGGGGGCGGTTATCTTTTTCCCTGGACTGGCCTGAGCTGCAAGGAATGTGTGGCCCTTGTTGAGAGCCAGGACCTGCGCCCCAGGTGCGGTGGCCAGAAGGCTCTGGGTCATAGCACCGGAGGGAGCCCCGAGCTTCGTGTTGGCGCCGAGGCAGCCAGGGCGCTCTCGCAGCTGGAGCCTTTTCTCTTCCCCTCGCCCCCATCTGGCTGCGGAGCGTCTATCAGCCCCTTCTAGGGAGGAGGGGTGGTCAGGACAGCAGCGCTGTGGTGCAGGGGTCACGTGGTTGGTGGAGGCTGGGGTGGCCCTGCATCCAAACACGGGGCCACTCCTGACCCAGGCGGCAGCTTCCTGTTGTCAGGGCGATGGGATGCTCTCTTTCCTAAGATGCTTATCCCGAGTTCTCTCGGCCAGATGTTGCCAAGTCTGTCCCTCTTCCATGGAAAACAATTTGGGAACTGAAAAGCGCAGGCAAGAGGTCAGGATGTGTCTGTTCCTTTCACTTTCGAGCCCATCCTCCAGCATGGATGAAACCCCAGCAGTGGCCACACTCGCATTGTGAATCAAGCCTTCAGTGTGCCCCCTACCACGCATGGCTTGTGGTCACCTGGGCCCAGGAGGGCTGGCCGCATGTGCTGTGGGTCCACGGGTGGGGAGGATCTTCGGGACCAGGTGTAGCTCCCACCCCCTCCCTATGATCTGTTGGAGCCTCAGTCCACGACAGCTTAGTTTGCGTGACATTTTCTTTGAGACCCCCTCGTGCTTTATGTGATGTAACAGTGAGCGGCGAGGGCCTCTGAAAAAAGGAGGAAGCTGAAACAGAGCTTGAAGACATGGCTTTGTCACGCCTCGTCCCGAAGTGCTGTCTGAGCCCTGTTCACATTTTCCTGTGGTCCCTGCCCCTCTGTGTGCCTGCCGTGGTCAAAGGGGTAGGCATGGGCCCCCTATAGCCTCACAGATCTAGCAGGAGGCCTCCTCCTTGTTTCTACCTTTAAGTGACCTGTGTTCTGGCAAAGACTCGAAATGCTGATCTGTAAAAATGCCAACTTGGAGAACTTGGCACAGCAGACAGTCCCCGGCCCGTGGCCTCTGAGCACCAGTGCCGCCGTCCTCTGTTAGAAAGGGCCCACGGAAGGCTGTGCTTCCTCCAGGGTCGGCTTGGAGGTTGGATCGGGTCCCGTGGTGTCCTGGGCAGAGCATCAAGGGACATGTCTTCTTATTTTCAGGCACCATCACGTTCGTGGGTGATTCCGCCCCAGCGAGTATAAAAACAGATCACGTTGGAGCAGCTGAAGGAGCATTACGAAGAACTCAAGATCCAGCTGGAGACCAAGGTCAGGGGACTGAGCGAGGCCACAGAGATCGGGGAACTTCCTGCTGCTGAGACGCATCTGCGTACACATCTGCCCATAGTGAGTGCGCTCAGCGGGACAGAGGTGTGCAGGGAATGTGCGTGACCTTGACTTTCTGCCTCCACCCCCTTCGGAAGGAGGCAGGACGGAAGGAGTAGCTAATAACGGGAGGGAGCTGGGTCCCTCCCTGTGTCTGGAGGCCGGTGCAGAGGACAGACCTCCCTGTTTGCCCTGCGCTGGGAAGTCACAGCCCCTGGCTCTGTTGCAGCTGAAGCAGATTCTGGGAGCAGAATCGTAGTTCCTGGGATTGCCCCGCGCCAGGGGCTCCCCAGGTGGCACTAGTGGAAAAGAGGAGCTATGTCGCCAGTACAGGAGACATAAGAGCTGCAGGTTTGATCCCTGGGTTGGGAAGATCCCCTGGAGGAGAGCATGGCAAGCACTCCCGTCTACTTATCTGGAGAATCCCATGGACAAAGAAGCCTGGTGGGCTACAGTCCACAGGGTGGCACAGAGTCGGACACGACTGAAGCGATTTAGGACACAGGGGCTCCTAGGCCGCCCTGGCCAAGCCTGTCTTGTTGGGTGAATGTGTCTCTTGCTCTGTCACTCGGTTGTGGTGGGTTTTGTGGAGGAATGGTGCCCATGACTTGCCAGGCATCACCATGGCAGCGGGGTGGTCCTGCCCCTGGGTTCCTGCTGTGGCCTTGACTTCCAGGCCTCGTGGAGGGTGTTGCTCCCCCCTGCCCTCCTCCTATTGCCGCTACCCTCCCTTCTGCAACTGCAGGGCCTCCCCGCAAGGCTGCAGCAAAGGTTACAGGAAGTGACGGAAGCAGGCGGCCACACAAGCCATGGGGAGCCTTTCACGGGCCCCGGCAGCCTGTTGAAGCCGGGCCACCCTCTGTTTGGATGCTGGGTCCGGCAGCCTTGATTCGTCAAGTGAATTGTGTTTGGGGGCCCCCAGTCGACATCACTCATGCATCTCTCCTCAGGTTAATGACCACGAGAGGGAAATGGAGGTGATGAAAAGGGCCTTTGCAGAGGAGAGGAGGAAGCTGGAGCGGGCCATCCAGCTCAAGGTTGGCGTGCTGCAGGGTCAGAAGGCCGAGCTGGCAACGTTGCACACAGAGTCTCAGGAGGTGGACTGAGGCCTGTGGGAGCAGCTGCATAGGAGGGGGAAGCTGGAGCGGGGCCATGTGCGGTGGCTGAGCCCGGAGACAGTGCGGCTGCAGGAGGCTCTCCAGCTGCACAGGTCCGACACCCAGCCTCTGCAGGATCTCAGGTCCAGGGTTTGTTGCCCAGAACCCGGATTTGAAATTGAATTTGGGCAGATTGTTCAGAGTCACACAAGTACTTGTTACCTGAGTGGTGAGCCCTGAAAGAACAGGTTATTTTACAAAGGTTGTAATTTTTCTTTCTGCCGCACTGTGCACATGGCATGAGAGGTCTTAGTTCCCTCACCAGGGATCGAACCTGTGGCCCTGTGGTGGACGCATGGCGTCTTCACCACTGGACTGCCAGGGAAGTCCCGAAGAGTCTGACTTTAAAAATACAGTCTCCATCATCTGTTAGCTCGTGTCACACGCCCATCCTCTGGGCCCTACCAGGAAGCTAGGGGGCTGGAGAGGCCTGAGGGGAGGCTAAATGTGGGGAGGCGGTCTGTGAGCCGGTGATGGAGCATCAGGTATGAAGCCTGGCCCTCCTCCCCGGTCCCCCTGGGGCTCAGGCTGGCACCCGCTCCATCTCAGGAGCTCAGGATGCTAGAAGATCTTTTCCAGTAGCCTCATAGCACCACCCAGGAGATGACCCGGGCGACTGCAGGCCAGGCACAGCTGTGTGTTGTGGTTTTGGCTCTATGCACTGTGTCTTTTGGCCCTGTGAGCGTCCACACAGCACTCCCACAAGGTCCCCGTGTCCTGTGGAGACAGAGGCTTCGTGAGGTGTGTCCCTTGTCTGGGCACAGGACACTGGCCCACAGCACACACAGGTGTGTCCAGGTGAGGTGCCACCTCCTGCCCGCTAGGTGACCATGGCACGTGGCTTCACAGGAAAACGCATCATGTGGGATTTATGATGAACCAAAAGGAATAAATGTCAGTGCACCTCCCAGCTTGAGAAAGAAAATATTAACATAGCCAGGAGCCCCAGGCTCTGTTCCCAGACCCCCCTCACTCCTCCCCGAGTCGCCTGGACTGTTTGTCACTCTCTAGACCTTGCTCTAGACCTCAGTCTTGGACGCAGTCCCCCAATGACCTGGCGCCTTGGTCGTGGTGTGCTGGTTTCTGAATCCCCTCTTCCCTGCAGCAGAGGTGGCGCTGGGCCTCACGAGTGGCGCGCAGCCTCAGGGGAACGCGTGGACCCGCCATTCCCATTGCGGCTGCGATCACACGCTGGGCTGGGGCCCGGTGGACCTGCGAGTCCACATCAGGCTGCAGGCACACTCGGGGGCCTTCGAGAGCCCAGCAGCCACACGCCCTCTCTGCCGTCTGTCTCGGGCACTTCCCTGTGGACAGGAACAGGAGCCCAGCGCTGTCTTAGTCCTGCACCCAGCCCCCGGGCCCGGCGGGCTGTGCTGGTCCTCTCTGCTTCTCCTGACTTGCGGCACACCTTGGCTTGTTGGCCCTGCGGCTAACGTCACAGTTCAGGTCTCAGTGGTGTCTGGATCACTGGACGGAGTTTCCTGGGCAAATGTCACGTGCTGTCACAGCCGGGGCTGCAGCCGGGAGTGAGACAGGTGTTTGCAGCTTTCAGCCCTAGGTGGGTGGGCGGAGAAGACTCCATTGTCCGGCATCTCTAACCCTTATTTGCAGGCCTGTTCAGATCTTATGTTTCCTCCTGGGTCTGTCCTGGTAGATTGTTTCAAGGCATTTGGACATGGACGATTTTCAAAACTCCAGACTGGGAGTTTTACTGAATGGTCCTCAGCTTGGATGCCTGGTTAGATGCCTTCTTTATGGGACCATCTTCTTTACTCTGATGTGTGGCCTTTCGTGAAACTGTCTTTGGAGTACATTCCCTTAGTTTTTGTTTAGCTGAAAATGTCTCAGCTTATCTCCCATTTCTGAAGGCTGGTCTTCCTAGAAGCACAAACCTTGAGGGGCAGCTGAAGGCTGCCCTCTACCCTGGGCAGGCTGCTCTGTGTGAGCATCCATTTTCTCTTGCTGCGGTGATGAGTTACCAGGAAGTCAGAGGCTTAAAGCATCACAACTTGGGATTTCATGGTGCTGGAACCTGGAAATCAGAAGTGTCTACGACTGGGCGGGAATCTCAGTGTCGGCAGCCACCTTCCTTTCTGGAAGCTCGGGAGGAAACCTGCAGGCCTCCCACTCTTGATCCACACCTTCCTTCTCTAACGCCAGCAGTGATGGACTGATCCTCCTCGCGCTCCATCCTGACTCCCAGTCTTCTGCCTGCTCTTCCACAGTGGAGGGCCCTCGTGGACAGTCGGAGACGCTCTTTCCATCTAAGGGCAGTGAATTAGCAGCTTTCGTTCTGTTTGTTGTATTGGTCCCCCTTTGCTATGAAAGGACAAGCATATTTGCAGGTTCTGGGTGCAGACGTCTTTTAGAGGCTGTTATTATGTCCCCACAGTAGGTGATCTGAGTTGTGTCCTCTGGTTGCTATTAGCTTCTCCATCTTTTGTGGGTTTTCTTGGGGGTGTTTAGGTGTGTGTATTTCTTTCGTTTTAACTTGTTATTGAAGTGTTATGTGCACACACACAAGACACGCGTGTGTACAGTTGGAAGAATTGCTGATGCATTGGACACATCTGTGTCACCAGCACCCAGCACCCGCCCCCCAGGGTCACTCTTCTGAGTCAGGATAGTGCTGACCCCTGGGGGGCTCTGGGGAGCCCCATTTTTTTGTTCTCGGTGTTGGTGTACCTAAGAATGGACTTGTTGGGTCGTAGGGCACAGGTGCGGTTTTCTTTTTACTTACCGCACTTAGAAACGTTATGCCTGCTGAACATATAGATTTGTGTCCTATGAAAATCTTTCAGCCTTTCTTTGTAAAATATTGCCTCTCCCCTCAGTGGCCTTTTCAGTTATATGTATGATATTAGATCTTTTCACTTTTCCTCCTTTTCTTAACCTCTCTTTCATTTCTTCCATCTTCTTTTCTGTACATGAAACATTCTGGGTACTTTTTCATATCTCTGTGTTCTAAGTCAGTGATTCTTTCTTCAGCTATATCTAATCTACCAGTGAGCTTTTATTTTGACATTGATTTTTTATTTTATTTTCATTTTCAAACATTCTATTTGGTCCTGCCTGATCGTTTCTGATAGCGTCTTGTGGCTTGCTTGTCCACTTTTTATTCCCATCATTTATTTAAGTAAACATTTAATAACATTTATCCCAAGTCTGTGGCAGACAGTTCCAATATCTGGGATCTAATTCTGTTGTTTTGGCTTCTGTCATAAGTGTTCCTTTCCCACATACGTTGTGGTGACCTTTGATTGTGAGCTCATGTTCACATGAAGTTTATCTCTGGGAATCCTGAGAGCTGTCGTAGAGGATTCTCCCTGCAGAAAGGATGTGTTTTGCTTTTGCCAAGATGACTTGGGAGCCTCTTAATCTGAGACCACTTTAACCTATTCCAGGGAACCAGCCCAGGACACACGCCCCTGGTGTGGTTTCTCCACACTGATGTAGGTGTTGGCCTCAGGGTAACCCCGTGTTTGTGTTGCTTAATGCTCACAGCTTTGGTTTCAGCATTCGGGTTTTGGTTTGAGGGCCACTGGAGGTTTCTATAACCTTCTGTGAGGACACCACACGTTAGATGATCAGCTTTGCATAGGCTCTGGTTATCTGCTGAATGTGGAGGGCTGGAATAAGGCAACCACCATCTTATTCGAGGTCCAGGAAACTGGAAACTGAACTCCCCCCGCCTCGCGCGCATGCGCGCACACACGCACACACACACACACACGCACACACACACACACACCTGCTTCGAATCCATTTGGTTTTCCAAATTGACCTCATTTGTGACACACACACACACCTGCCTTGAATCCATTTGGTTTTCCAAATTGACCTCATTTGTGACACACACACACACACACACACACCTGCCTCGAATCCATTTGGTTGTCCAAATTGACCTCATTTGTCACACACACACACACACACCTGCCTCGAATCCATTGGTTTTCCAAATTGACCTCATTTGTCACACACACACACACACACACACATCTGCCTCGAATCCATTTGGTTTTCCAAATTGACCTCATTTGTGATCACTCTCCTCAAAACCCTTCATGTCTTTTGAAATTCCATTGACTTCTATGTCTTCATTTTTCTCTTTAATTCCTCATGAGAAAAATGAAATCGTACTTATGCCTATGAAGGAGATACTTATGCTTGATATTATAAGAATAACACATTAAACATATGAGGTCATGTGCTTTGAGTACTTTTAGATTGAAAAAACTAGAAGCTATTGCCAGGTAGAGACCTAATGTTTAGGGGAATAAATGTCAGTTAGGATAGATTTTCTGGGCAGCAGGTGTGCGTTTCAAGCTGCCTCCCCGTGACCTTCATTGAGCAGTTGCTCATTCATTGCACATCAATGGAGTTACCTTCCAGGGAGACTCTAAGAGCATCGGAAGCCAAGACTCCAGGCAGACTTGGCCTGGGCGGCCTCTGTCAGTACTTGCTTTCCCCTCCTGAAGGTTCCACACTGCATCGGATCACCCTCCGTCTGCTAACGTGGGCATCTTTCCAGTTTGCTCCAGTGCCGACCTCAGGGTGTGGGATAAGGGACACTCCCCATAGGATTCAGCTTCCCAAGTCCTTGTGTTCCTCAGCTTTGTGCTCGGAGTCCCTGGGGGGGATTTCCTTGCAAAACCTCATGAGGACTCTCATCCAGCATCTTGCATTGGTGCCAGCTGTGAGCACGCTGACATTTCAGTGAAGGTAAGGAGATTCAGGAACAGGCCAACTCTAAACACAGAGAACCACGGTGCCGAATACATTAGTCAATGGCTCTTTTAGGAGCTAAGAAAGCTTTGTTTTCCTGTAGCTTATCTCTTGGGAGGTGCAAACCAGAGCAGGTTCATGCTGGACACAGGGAAGGAACTGGTGCTTTGTGTCCTCATCTAGGAAAAGAAAGTGTGGCTGTGGGTCATTACAAGCCCAGACTCTGTCGGGTGACCAGCTCTTTGAATTCCCACTCTTCTTTCTTTTTAAAGTTTGTTATCCAGAATCAAGTTGGAAAAGTGTTCTGAAGAATGCACGCTCTTGAAAAATGAGCTGGGGAGGAGCCGACAAGAGCTTGAAGCTTGAGAAAGGAGGCAGGCTGCCTAGAGGTAAGGGCCGGCTCAGTGGTCCCACCCCAACCACCCATCCCGGACATGGTTTGCTCATCGTAGAAGAAGCTCAGAGGGCATTACTGTAGAAAGTGGGATGTGTTCACAGATAACCCATGTTCCAGGAACAGTCGCAGAGAACTGTGCTGCCCTCCGACCAGCATTGATGGGCACGGGCGGGCTCAGGCATCCTACAGAATACTCCAGAGCGTGTTCAACGGTCAGAGGAGGCATCCTGCATCCCTGTAGGGGCAAGAGGGCCTCTTACAACCTTCCTGGACCAGTAGAATCTGTTTGTTCTTGTCCTGATAATGGTTTCAGCTGTGCTTTTGTCCAAGGTTCATTCCTGGTCTGTTGATTTCAGTGTGTCAGAGTCAGGGGTCTGGGGCAGGGGCCTGAGCACTGAGACAGGAGCTGTGTGTATTGTGGAGGGTTACCTGTCAGTGGATTTCAGCTTTCACCATCAGAGCCTCATCTCAGAAGGGTTTGTCTTTTCTTTTTTTTTTAATTTAAATGAGCTCAGCTCTAAACTGCCGAGGCTGTGGGATTGATTTGATAAAAGTGCCTGACGATTAAAGTGCAGAATCCAGAGTGGATGGTCACCCAGCGATCACTATTACGTTACAGCAATTTTGAAATCCGAAAGGTTTCTTCCCTCCAGGAACCATTTTCCCTAAGTTTGGTGCTGGGACCCTTTTGACAGCAGACGTCAGCAAATGTAAGGCTGTGTTGATCGTTATCCTTCTGGGTGTGAAGAGCACTCCCACGTGCTGGAGAGAGATTACATGTGCTGTGCGGCTGAGGAATGTCGTGGAAGGATTGTACTTAGTGCTGGCAGGGTTCCTCTGGTTCCCAGGTTGGGATCCAGTTGGACCAGTGGCAGTAACAGTGCAGGACACTGACAGACCAGTGGCTGGCTGTAGGGTATAGAGAACAGGTGTGCAAACCAGCCACCACGGTGACCCTGAGCAATGACTCATCAGTGATACTGTTAACTTTGCTTCTTCAACAGGAAGGAAATGGAGGATTTAAAGAGAGACGAGGAAAAGGCCTGCTCTGAGATGCAAGGGCTCTGCATACAGATTAAGTATTGACCCCTGGCATGAAACTGATGCCACCCTCCCTTTTCCATTGTTTGGAAATAATCTCAAACTTACAGAAAGGAAACACAGGACATTTTAATGAAAGTTACAAGAGTTGCTGGCCCATCAGCTCCCTCCCACTCCAAGTTGGGAACTCACTGTGGATATGACGGGTTGTGGCCCCCTCAGCCACAACCGGGACCTCGTGTGGCTTCAGTCTGCCTGTCCTTCTTCTTAGGACCTGGTGCTTTCAAAGGTTATAAGCAGTTGTTTTGGTGTGTCTAGAACTTCCTTATAATTGGATTCAGATTATGTGGGAATATCCCCTTCTCATTCCATCCTGTCCGGGGACGAAAGTTTTAGTGACGTCCTTCGATTTGTGGTCAGGTGGTGTTGGCCAGGCTTCTTCACAGAGTTACTTTCCCCTTGGTGATTCCTGAGCATTTTATGGGAAAATCCCTTGATAGGATGTGAGTGTCCTCCTCTTCAGTTAGCTCTCACCCAATTGTCCTCCCTGTTTTATTCAATGGGTTGTCATATGTTACCATCAGTATTTATTTCCATGCTCAATTGTCCCAGATTTGGCTAAAAAGAGGCCCCTCAGGGTGAGTTCTGGGCCCTGGTCATTATCTGAGCACTTCCTTACTTTCTAGTGTCCCACGATAGTCCAGGTTCATCTGGTACTTCCCTTGCCCCAGCCCTGGAAGCAACCACTTCTCCGAGGAATCCTTGGTGATTTTTAGCTCAGAATGGTACTAGGAGACCAAGATTTGGGTACTGGGAGTGCTCACGGCTCCTGGGGCATCACTGAGTCCAAATGCAGTTAGTGCGTAGAATTAGGGAATGTGTATTTATTATGCTCACATGCACGTGGTTTCAGGTAAATTTATTTATACACCTCTTTACCAAAAATCATAAATTCAAACTCTACAATTCCCATATCACAGGGATGATTCTAGTTTTCTCTCTTTCTGTGTTTATAACTTACGCCTCTCGCAGTGAAAAGCCTGGTTTCCACCACACTGGTCTCCCTCTGCCCCATGAATAAATGCTTTCTGCACTTGGTCTCAAATGCTTTCTGCACTTGGTCTCACTTACTGGCTTTTGTACCGAAGCACACAGCTTGGAGGGCTTCCCTTGTGACTCAGCTAGTAAAGAATCCACCTGCAGTGCGGGAGACCTGGGTTTGGTCCCTGGATTGCGAAGATCCCCTGGAGAAAGGAAAGGCTACCCACTCCAGTATTCTGGCCTGGAGAATTCCATGGACTATATAGTCCGTGGGGTCGCAAGGAGTTGGACATGACTGAGCTTCTTTCACTTCAGTTCACACAGCTTGGATGTGTCATTTTATTTTAAATTTTTTAAAAATTGAAATTATTATTGATAATTGCAGGCTCACATGTGATTATAAGACCTATATTACAGAGAAATACAATTTCTCCAGTTTCCCCCAGTGGTCACGTTTTATGAAACTTTAGTATAGTTTCTGTGTTAGTTTGCTTGGGCTGCCATAACAAAGCACCACAGACTGAGGGACTTACACTACAGAAGTTTGTTTCCTCACAGTTGTCAGAGTAAATCAATGACTCTCATACCTTACAAAAAGCTTTTTCTTCGAAGAAAACAACCTTTCTTTTAAAACTTCTGCATGGAACCGTGTTCTATAAAAGGGAGACAAGTATAGAACTGTTTAGCTAAAGAGTGGCCAGAGCCCCTGCAGCTGTGACTTCTCTGTTCCTTAACCCTGCAGTGACCCCTGTGAGACCTTCCACTTCTATGGGACATACTTTGGAAACCAACACTCACGAGAGAATCCTTCTCACTAACACCTTTAGAATTCAGTCTTGCTGGTACATTGTTTTCTTGTGTATAATTTTCTCACTTTTTTTGTTTTCGTTAAATGGACAAGTTTAAAGAAAATCACAGATGTGTTCTCCTTATTAACATTTGAGTCAAACTACTTCCTGCATTTGAACAGGATCCTCACCTAGAAATCGAAATAAAGTCTCAGAAGTACATATGTAGGCCAGGAGCTTTTAGGGGAGAAGATAGTAATCTTGTGGGTCATTCCGAGGATTATGGGTCATTCCCTAATTCTCTGAAATTATGTGTCCTTGATAGACTGGTATTTACTGTACTTTGATCAGATTAATCTAAATAGCATTCCGTATATATGTTCTCTGTTATCTATAAGCAGAATAAGTAGGAATTCATTTTCTTTTATTTATGTGATTTTTTTCTTCTGAAGTAATCTTCAAATTAGGTCTAGTCTCTAAAAGTATTATTTAAAAGTCACATTTAATAAGTCATAAACATATAACTTGTTTATGTTAAACATAAATATTTGACTTATTTCAGATGCGACGGGAGATGGACAGGATAGCTAGAGAACTAACAGAAGGTATGTTGCCAAAACATATGAATTAAATTTAGACATTGATTTCTGAAATACACTGTAAACAATAAATGGCATCTCTTTCCATTGCTTGGATAACAGATGCTATGTTAAATATTTTTTTTTTTATACGTAGCTAATGAAAAATGTGAAAGCATGAGCAGTCATAGTGAAAAATATCCTTCTTCCTCATTTATTCATCATGTACCATAGCTTGAAAAGCAATCTCTGAAGGTCTTTGTATTTCTTTTTATTTCTAGCTGTATCCTTCTACTTCCTCCATCCCTGGAGCTATCTTCCTGCACCCTGACACTATTCTCAGAAAACGTGGAGTTCATCAACTTCTCAAGTGTCTGGTAGTGGTTAAGGCTAGGAAACCCAGACTCAAACAGTCACGTTTATGTGGCTATCACTTGGTGGGTGACTTTAAAGTTTCTCTGTCACTGAATACGTCACCAGTTTATCTTTTCCCCTCAGGAAATGCTCCAAACACCCACATCAATTTGGGTCCTGCCCAAGTACTAGGCCTTATCTCTTTCCCACCTTACTCTGCCCCTCAGCTCTGCATCTGACCAGCCAGACTGTGTGGGATCCCACAGATTCCTTTCCTCACCTCCGGTCTTTGTACGTGCTTCTCCCCTCCATCGCCTGTACTTCCTCCTGTCCTTCAGGCAGCTACATACATATCATCTCCACCAAAAAACTGGCAGTATTGACACAAAGCCGGCTGCCCCTTCCTGGCGTTCCTTGTGCCATCTTTTATATCTTTGTATTTGTGACTCTGTGTGGAAATTGCCTGTTTGTCTGTTTTTCCAGTTAAGGGCATATCATTTTTCAGGGTGGACTGGGTCACCTTCATCTTGTAATTCCAGTGCTTGTTACAGAACCTTTGCACATAGTTATTGAGTGAATGAATGAAGAGTGAGAAAACCAGGAGCTCTGATACGCAGCCCCACATGCGACCATGAGCTGATTATAAAATTGTAATCGTGATCAATATTTTATGTTGTGTCATCTGTAGATAAATTTCACTTTTCAGAATACTAGGAAAGGTCTCAGGGTTTTTTTTTGTTTTTTGTTTTCTTTTACTAATCTTAGTTAGCCCAAGTATTTTCTGTAAAATATATAATTCTTTCCTTCTCTTTCAGTTGATGCTCAGTTTGCATCTGATGCCTTTAGAGTGTCTTCTCGAGGATCTACAGATGGGTGAAATGTGTGATGACCCAGTTTTGTAAACAGAAGAACAGATACACAGATTTGGAAGGAAAAAACACATGATTTAGAAAGATAAATAGTAAAAATTTCCCTACTGGACTGTTTCCATGACGTTTCATTATTTCCTATTAAACATGATGAGCAAATCTTTCTTAACAGAAAATGTTTTTGTATTATGTGTATATGATGAAATTTTATATAGCATTTTAAATGATGTTTCTCTGCATCTAACTTACTTTTTAGCAGATTTAAACATCAGCACTGTTGAGTTTCTATATTCTAAGTGATAGTGTTAGTCAATCATGTCTGACTCTGTGCGATCCCATGGACTGTAACCCACCAGGCTCCTCTGTCCATGGCATTCTCCAGGCAAGAATACTGGAGTGGCGAGCCATTCCCTTCTCCAGGGGATCTTCCAGACTCTGGGATCAAACCCAGGTCACCTGCATTACAGGTGGATTCTTTACCATTTTAGCCACCAGGGAGACCCTTTACAAACTCAAACTGAGCCCTAATACCAGCTGTTTAAACAGCACCCAAACAACCAGACTTGTCATTAATATTTAGTGGTGTTGATTGGTAGCATTTTTGTATTTTCCAGTTTTTATCACTGTATATAGACCTAAAGATTTAGATACTGCTGTTACGGCTTCTGTCAATGTTTTGATGTATTACAATTGTTAATAGTGGCATAAAACTTACTATATGTAACTTTAAACTCAGAATCATAGGCCTTTCCTCAGGGAGAAATAAGATTTGCCTGCGTTTTTGCCTTTTAAATGAATTAGCTTTTTATAATTTTTATTTTTAATTAGAGGATAATTACTTTACAATATTGTGATGGTTTCTGCCAAACATTGACTCGAATTGGCCATAGGTGTGCATATGGCCCCTCCCTGTTGAACCTCCCTCCCCGTTCCACCCCTCTAGGTTGTCACAAAGCACCAGCTTTGGGTTCCCTGCATCATACAGCAAATTCCCAAAGACACATGTTCCCCAGTGTTCATTGCAGCACTACTTACAGTAGCTAGGACATGGAAGCAACCTAGATGTCCGTCAACAAATGAATGGATAAAGAAGCTGTGTATTGTTCAACTATAGCAAGGAATGCATTTGAGTCAGTTTTAATTGACTTTTGATTTACTTTTGGAGATAGTGTTAAAATCAGAGAAAGTTCGTCATGAATAAATATGATTTGCCTAAGACTTTTCACCTTATCTTTACCTACCTACCAATCGATCTATTTTAGCTTTGCTTTTTGGAAAAAGCCTGGGAAAAGACTATTTTTTGGAAAAAGCACCAGACAAACAGACAATATCACAAAACTCCCCATATCTCCCATATATCCTCCTAAGGATTTATCTTTCCTAAATGTGATTTGTTCTCCCATAAGTGCCTCGCCCAAGTCACCTGTTTTTCAGAAGATGCCTTTTTCTCCTACTCCCTATCATTCATTAAGTAGTATATCAACTCCCAGGAATCCCATTAATGCTGAAGAAGCTGACGTTGAACGTTCTATGAAGACCTACGAGACCTTCTGGAACGAACACCCAAAAAGATGTCCTTTTCATTTTAGGGGACTGGAATGAAAAAGTAGGAAGTCAGGAGATACTTAGAGTTACAGGCAAATTTGGCCGTGGAGTCCAAAACGAAGCAGGGCAAAGGCTAACAGAGTTTTGCTAAGGGGACACACTGGTCATAGCAAATACCTGCTTCCACATACATAAGAGAAGACTTTATACATGGACATCACCAGATGGTCAAGACTGAAATCAGATTGATTTCATGCTTTGCAGCCATTCAGGTATGACCTAAATAAAATCCCTTATGATTATGCAGTAGATGTGACAAATAGATTCAAATGATTAGATCCGATAGAGTCACTGAAGAACTGTGGACTGAGGTTCATGACATTGTATCGGAGGCAGTGATCAAGACCGTCCCCAAGAAAAAGAAATGCAAAAAGGCAAAATGGTTGTCTGAGGAGGGCTTACAAATAGCTGAGGAAAGAAGAGAAGCTAAAGGCAAAGGAAAAAGGAAAGATATACCCTCCTGAATACAGAGTTCCAAAGAGTAGCAAGGAGAGATAAGATAGTCTTCCTTGGTGATCAATGCAAAGAAATAGAGGAAAACAATAGAACAGGAAAGACTAGACATCTCAAGAAAATTAGATACCAAGGGAACATTTCATGCAAAGATGGGCACAATAAAGGACAGAACTGGTATGGACCTAACAAAGCAGAATGTATTAAGAAGAGGTGGCAAAAACACAGAAGAACTGTACAAAAAAGATCTTCATGACCCAGATAATCACAAAGATGTGATCACTCATCTAGAGCCAGACATCCCAGAATGTGAAGTCACAGCCTTAGGAAGCATCACTACGAAAAAAGCTAGTGGAGGTGATGAAATTCCAGTTGAGCTATTTCAAATCCTAAAAGATGATGCTATTGCAGTGCTGCACTCAATATGTCAGCAAATTTGAAACACTCAGCAGTGACCACAGGACTGGAAAAGGTCCGTTTTCATTCCAATCCCAAAGAAAGGCAATGCCAAAGCATGTTCAAACTACCGCACAATTGCACTTATCTCACACGCTAGCAAAGTAATGCTCAAAATTCTCCACGCCAGGCTTCAACAGTATGTGAACCGTGAACTTCCACATGTTCAAGCTGGATTTAGAAAAGGCAGAGGAACTAGATATCAAAATCCAGTGGATCATCGACAAAGCAAGAGAGTTCCAGAAAAACATCTGCTTTATTGACTACACCAAAGCGTTTGACTGTGTGGATCACAACAAACTGTGGAAAATTCTTAATGAGATGGGAATACCAGATCATCTGACCTGCCTCCTGAGAATTCTGTATGCAGGTCAAGAAGCAACAACTGGACATGGAACAACAGACTGGTTCCAAATCAGTATGTGAAGGCTGTATATTGTCACCCTGCTTATTTAACTTATATGCAGAGTATGTCATACAAAATGCTGGGCCAGATGAAGCACAAGCTGGAGTCAAGATTGCTGGGAAAATATCAATAATCTAAGATATGCAGATGACACCATCCTTATGGCAGAAAGCGAAGAAAAACTAAAAAGCCTCTTGATCAAAGTGAAAGAGGAGAGTGAAAAAGTTGGTTTAAAACTCAGCATTCAGAAAACTAAGATCATAGCATCCAGTCCCATCACTTCACTGCAAATTGATGGAGAAACAACGGAAACAGTAAAAGACTTTACCTTTTTGGGCTCCAAAATCACTGCAGATGGTGACTGCACTCTTGAAATTAAAAGATCCTTGCTCCTTGGAAGAAAATATATGACCAACCCAAACCACATATTAAAAAGCAGAGACATTACTTTGCCGACAAAAGTCCGTCTGGTCAAAGCTTTGGATGTGAGAGTTGGACTGTGAAGAAAGCTGATTGCCGAAGAATTGATGCTTTTGAACTGTGGTACTGGAGAAGACTCTTGGACTGCAAGGAGATCCAACCAGTCCATTCTAAAAGAGATCAATCCTGCGTGTTCATTGGAAGGACTGATGCTAAAGCTGAAATTCCAATACTTTGGCCACTTCAGGTGAAGAGTTGACTCACTGGAAAAGACTCTGATGCTGGGAGGGATTGGGGGCGGGAGGAGAAGGGGACCACAGAGAATGAGATGGCTGGATGGCATCACCAACTCTATGGACATGAGTTTGAGTGAACTCTGGGAGTTGGTGATGGACAGAGGGGCCTGGCATGCTGTGATTCATGGGGTCGCAAATAGTCGGACACTACTGAGCACCTGAACTGAATCTATGTAAACGAAACTATTTGTATGATAATCTGCCCTTCTACAAGATTCAAGTCAATCGTTTTATGGCCTGGGATGAATCATCTGGTGCCATGATTATCCCAAAATGCATCTTATGGATGAGGGGCCTGGTACCATTCTGAGTTTTAAGACATTCCTTTCTTTCATTAACAGACTGCTAGTGACTGTATAACATCCAGCTGAAAACTAGCAGGGGGGTACTCTTTCTGCCCCCTTCTGATGCCTATGTCAGAAACTTTCTCTATCTCCTTTATACTTTAATAAAACTTTATTATACAAAACCTCTGAACGATCAAGCCTCGTCTCTGGCACGGATTGAAATCTTCTCCTCCAGAGGCCAAGAATCCTGGCGTCTTTTCATTCAGCAACAACCTTTCATTTCATCACGTTCTCTCTGAAGGAGAGATCCACTGGGCCTAGGTCAGTCTGAAAAATTCTAGGATACTGCAAGGTTCCATCTAGTGTACCAGATACCTGGATACCAGACCTTGATGGCAAAGTCACATTTTTCTCTAGGTTGGCCCTAAAATGGTGCGGCCTATCAACTGCTTGAAAATCCATACAACTGCTGTTTTCTTACTTCTGGCAGCAATAGCTTTTGCCACCGCTTTGGGATTTCTGAAGCAAGCAGGCCGTGCGCAAATCCTACTGATGGCCCATTTCCAGTGGAATGTCACCTCACCCAGGTAACAACAGTATGGCACCCAGCACTCTCAGCACATTCCCGCAGCCTGTTTCCTCATGGGCAGTTCTGATATGACATAGAAATGTGGTTAAAAGCCTGGGTTAATACAAGGAAACACATTGCCTGACTCTGGAAGTTAGGTCCACAGGGCAAGACTGGAGGTCTCATATCTTAGACAGTTTCTGACAGATAAAGGACTGAAAACTCACTATCTGTTGATGCCTTTCTTTCCTCGAAGAAACATAGTTTTCCCAGCATTCTGCTTCCTGAGTGTCACACACTGCTTGAAAACACTTGTTTGGAGGCCATTTTTCAGTAGGAATTTCACCTGAAAGTGTGACTGGAGGGAAGGCCCCACATTCACAGTAAAAGGGAAACCGCATGCAAATGTCTATTCCATCACTTTTGCTCTGTAGGAGAGAGATAGTGAGACTAAGTCCATCTGGAAAAGTCTTGGATACTGTGGGGACACATGCTTGACTGTGAACCTTCATAAGCAGACCTTGGGAGCAAGATTCGCATTTATCTCTCCATTGGCCATAAAACGGTGAGACAACAATTGCTTGAAAATCCGTTTAATATCTATTTTCTTACTTCTGACAATGATAGCTTTGTTCCACCCTTTGGGATTTCTGAAGCAACAGGCGCTTCGTAACTCCTAGCCCCTGGCCAATTTCCAGTGGAATATCAGCTTATCTAGGTAAGGACAGTATGGCACCGAGCACTCTCAGACACTTTCCCATAGCCTGTTTCCTCATGGGCATTCCCATGTGATCTCGAAATGTGTTTACAAGGCTCAGAATTTGCAGGGAAACACTCTGCCCTGACTCTGGAAGTTGGGTCTTCTGGGCAACTCTGGAGATCTCACATCTTAGAATATAGACAGATCCTGAAAGATAGAGGACTGAAAACACACTCTCTATTGATGCCTTTTCTTCCTTGAAGGAACATAGTTTTCCCAGGATTCTGTGTGCAGAGAGTCACACACTGCTTGAAAATGCTTGCTTGGAGGCCATTTATCAGTAACGGTTTACCCTGATGGTTTGACTGTAGGGAAGGCCTCCACACTCGCAAGGAACAGCAAACCAACATACAAACATCTTTCTGTAGGATGTTTCTCTGTAGGAGAGATCCAGTGAGCCTAGGTCTGTCTTGAAAATTCTTGGATGTGTAGGGACACATCCTGAGTGTGAACCTGGATACCAGACCTCAGTGACAAAATTCACATTTTCCTCTCGGTTGGCCCTAAAATGGTGAGAAAGCTATGGTCCTTCAAGGAAGGAAAGGCATCAACAGACAGTGTGTTTTCAGGCCTCTATCTATCAGGAACTGTCTAGATTGTAAGACGTGAGACCTCCAGTCTTGCCCAGATGAACTAACATCCCGACTCAGAGCATGTGTTTCTATGCACTCTCTGAGACTTGTAAACACATTCCTGGGTTATACTGGGACTGCCCATGAGGAAGCAGGCTGCGGGAGTGTGTCTGAGAGTGCCGGGTCCCATACGGTGCTTACCTACATGACATGACATTCCACTGGAAATGGGCCTGTGGCTACAAGTTGCAAGCTGCCTGCTTGCTTCAGAAATCCCAAAGGTCAAAGCAAAGCTAGCGCTGTCAGAAGTAAGAAGACAGCATTTGGATGGATTTTCAAGCAGTTTCTAGGTCACTCTGCTTTAGGGACCACTGAGAGAATAATGAAAATTTTGCCACAGGCCCAGTATGCAGATTCACACTCAGGATATGTGCCTGCAGGTCCAAGAATTTTCCAGACAGACCTAGGATCACTAGATCTCTCCTTCAGAGAAAACGTGATGGAACAGATGTTTGAATGTTGGTTTGCATTTCCCTGTGAGTATGAGGGCATTCCCTAAGATCACACCCTCAGGGGAAATTGCAACTGAAAAATGACCTCCAAGTGAGCATTTTCAAGTAGTGTGTGACTCTCAGCACACAGGATGCTGTGATCGCTATATTCCTTCAAGGAAGGAAAGGCATTAACAGAGAGTGTTTTCAGGCCTCTGTTGATCAGGGACTGTCTAGCTTCTAAGATGTGAGACCTCCAGGCTTGCCCAGATTGCCTAACATTCAGAGTCAGGGCAGTGTCTCTCCCTGCACTTTCCTAGCCTTGCAAACACACTCTTACATCATACTGAGACTGCCCATGAGGAAGCAGGCTGTGGGAATGTGCCTGAGAGTGCTGAGTGCCGTTCTGTGGTCACCTCGTTGAGGTGACATTCCAGTGCAAATGGGCCCGAGATGAGGACTTGCGAGCTGCCCACTTGCTTCAGAAATCCAAAACGGTGGTACAAAGCAAGCACTGCCAGACATAAGAAAACCGAAACTGGATGGATTTTCAAGCAGTTGCTATGCCTCACCGCTTTAGTACCCACCGAGAAAAAACTGAGAATTTTGTCACCACGGTCCAGTGCCCAGGTTCACACTCAGGATGTGACCCAGCAGGACCCAAGAAGTTTCCAGACACACCTGGGCTCTGGCTCACTCCTGCAGAGAAAACACGATGGAATAGATGCTTAGCTGTTGCTTTGCCTTTCCGAGTGTGTGTGCGCAGGCCTTCCCTATGGTCACAAAGTTGGGTGATATTGCGACTGAAAAATGACTTCCAACCCAACAAGTGTTTTCAAGCAGTGTGTGATTCTGAGCACACAGAAAGCTGAGAAGCCTATGTTCAGTCAAGGAATGAGAAGCATCAGTAGAGAGTGTGTCATCAGGTCTCTCCAGTTCAGTTCAGTTCATTTCAGTCGCTCAGGAGGAGAAGGGGACGACAGAGGATGAGATGGCTGGATGGCATCACCGACTCGATGGACATGAGTTTGGGTGAACTCCGGGAGTTGGTGATGGACAGGGAGGCCTGGCGTGCTGTGATTCATGGGGTCGCAAAGAGTCGGACACGACTGAGCGACTGAACTGAACTTTCACTCTCCTCTTTCACTTCCATCAAGAGGCTCTTTAGCTCTTCTTCGCTTTCTGCCATAAGGGTGATGTCATCTGCATAACTGAGATTATTGATATTTCCCAGCATTCTTGATTCCAGATTGTGCTTCATGGAGATTCCTTAAAAAACTCAACACATGGGTACCGTATGATCCAGCAATGCCACTTTCGGACTCAGATATGGAGAAACTCATAATCTGAAATGACTGTGCGCCCCTGTATCCAGAGCAGCACTCTTATGAGAGCTGAGATGGAAACTCAGCCAGCAAGTTCAGGGGCGGGAAAGAGAAGACTGAGTGAGACAACCAGATACTGTAATCCTCCTCACTCACAGAGCAGAATCAGATAAATAACGTCTTTGAAGCAGCAGAGATGGAGCAAGACACGACCATGCACAGTGAAGTCAATCAGAGAGAGAGAAATATCATAAGATATCACCTATAGGCGGAATCTATCAATTTATACCAATAAACTACTAAACAAAAGAGAAACAGACTTACCAACTGTGACAACCAACTTACAGTTACAAAAAAAGTTAGGAAGAAGGATAAATTAAGACTTTTTCATTATTATATACACTAATATGTATCCGATAGATAATCATAAAGGACATACTGAGTTGCAAAGAGAGCCCTACTGAACACACTGTTCAGAGCAAGAATAGACACAAATCTACATATATCTGAATCAAGTTCCTGGACACCTAAAAAACCATACTATTCCAATATATAATAAAGGCAATGACAAAGAATATTCAAAGAACCATACAATTGCACTCATTTCACATTCCAGCAAGGTAATGCTCAAAATTCAAGTTAGAAGTAGGATAAGCAGAGCTCTCCATTGTTTAGGGGGCTATATTGAGCTATTACCATTTGTAACTTTATGGATTCAATCTGAGAGGTTATGAACTGGGTAATAGCATTGAGAATAAATACAAGGGCCAAACAAGAGCGTCACAAAGCACATGAAGAGAGGACAGGTTAAAGGGAGAAGCCACGATGTCCAGCTCCAGATATTGTTCCAGTTACCCCAGGAATTTACTCGTTTCTCTCTCCTTTTTATGGTTCATTTCCCTTAGCTGTTGGCCATGTCCCAAACTATGCCTGATTGGTTTACATAAAAGCAGCATTCTTCGTTCAAGAAGAGGCAGAGTCCTCCCTTTTCAGCTGTCAGTAGATCTAACTCCCTCCTTTTCTGTAAAACCACCTCAGCCAGGGAATCCAGTTCGTCCTGTAAGGCCACTAAAGATTTGGCTACTCTCTCAATGTCGTCTGTGAAGTCTTTTGATAGTGTACGGTAAAAGGTGGTTGATGAAGCAATTCCTTGTATTCCCATAACTGTTCCAGCCATGGTTCCCAGACCAACAAGTAGGGGTATAAACTGGATGGCTCTTTTTGATGGCATATGTGCTGTGAAACATAGGGTGAGAGTCTGGTTGTTAGGGACAATATTCATCTAGGGATTGAGGAAGGCTAAGGTGCAGATACCCATCTAATTGACAGGTAGACATAAGTAAGCATCTGTCCCACAAACAAAGAAAAGGCCTTGATGAGGGCGGCACCATCTGTTACAGCACAGGACACCAAAAGGCTGCAAAGCAGCCTGCATGTAACAGATAACTGAACACTAGCAAAAGGTTTCCTCCCCATCTTTGGGTTGTCACGGCTATAGCAACTGAGCCTATCACGAAGGGAGGTCAGTTATACTGTGGGGCAATTTAGTTAATAGGGAGAATTGATCATAAGAGACAGCTAATAAGAATGGGGCTTCCACCACAGTGAGATGACAGACAGCTAACCGCAGCTTCTGACCCAAATCCCAATCCCAGGGTGCGACTGAAGCCAGTCCTGTAGCGAACAGCATAGCAACAATAGCAATCAGGGGTAGAGTCCAGGGTTGACAATGAAAATCCATTGATATTTTGATAGCCAGACTCTCAAGCTTCCACCATGCATTGACCAGTCAGCTGCCGGCGTGTGGCTGGAGCAAGGCTGTAGAATCCTCAAGCTTCTGCTGTGCGTTGACTAGTCAGCTCCCAGAACAACCAGAGCAGAGCTCAGCGTCCTTCATGGGTGAGGGCCGTTGTCTTTGGAACTGGACCTTGGGGAGGTTTTTGGGGTCCCTAACTGCTTTTCAGGCGTCCTCATCACAGGAAGCTGCTGCCTCCTTGACTCTGGTGCGGTGGATCCAAGGGATGACGCCTGTAACTTTATCAGCAGTAGGGGTTGCCAGGACGATCCTGTGAGGGCATGTCCAAACTAGCTGAAGTGGTTCCTTTTTCTAATCTTTAACCCATACCTCATCTCCTGGCTGACAGGGATGAACCCAATTACCCAGTGGAATGGGTGTCCTTTCTCAGGCGATATGGTAGAAGGCTGCTCCCAGGGCCTGGAGGTTGGGACATCTCCAGGTCAGCTAGTTGTTGTTGGTCTCCCTTGAGCTTTTTGATCACTGGGGGTGGTCTTCCATATAAGATGGAAGTTCATTTACAGAGGGAAATGAGAATAAGGCAGCTTGTTGTGGCAGCACTGTCTGGGTGTTGTCCGGGGGATATTCTTGTCGTACTACTACTGGGAGACACAAACTTAACAAGAAAGTTAAAGATATATGGCCCAAAGATTAATAGAAGTAGGAAAGCTGCCAAGGCACTAGCTAGAAGAACCAGGTCCAGACATTGGTTGGTGACATTAGTGCTTCTCTAGGCATGAGAAGATGTAAGAACTTGGACTCATAAAAATCCTTACCTGATAACATCTGACTATCCAATAGCCTGTTTTTCTGGGTTTTCCCCGAGCACAGAATGCCTTATATTTTCAAATCCTGAACTCCTTTCAAAGAGGTGTTGAAAGTTGGCCTCTTGTAGTGGCCATGATTTAATCCCTGGCAAGGGCCAACTTCTAGTCAGCAGGGCCCCTTCATAGTCATATTTGACCGTGTTTTGGGGACATTTCATGGTCATTGTGTCCTGCGGTGCTGGGAAGGCTCATTCCTAGTGGATCTAACAAAGATTCCACTGACTCAATGTGTTGTCACTAGACAAGGCCTTGTAAGTAGCAAGTCACTGGACCCTACCTGTCTTAATAGCCTCTTGGTCCAGGAAAATATTTCCTCTTGTTGCTTCTTCCCATATCTAGATTTACATTATTACAATTATTGATCTCATATGGAACTGCATATCAGCATTTTATCATAGGCTCAGTCACACATTTGGAAACATAAGAAATAATCTTCTGAAACAAGCTACATAGAAAATAATATAGCTAGCAGTCATTAGTAAAGTCACAAGCAAGAATTGAAGTCAAGAACTTTCATTGGGTATAGCCCTGTACACCCCAGGTCACCTGTCTCAGTTCAATAATTATAGCCAAGTGTCAATCTCCTGGTTGTACACCATGGAGCATCTGACCTTTATCCAAAGACTGGTTACCGAGGTAAGCTTTGGAAACAATCTTAGAGTGTCCTTTCTAATAACTTAATTAAAACTTTTAGCAATACAGCATAACAAGGAACTAGATCAGAAGTAAGTCTTAGTAAGCACAGACCTTAATTAACAAAACTAGAACTTAATATTTAGTGACACATAATTTTTTCTTTTCTTTTTTTTCTGGAGAACTCATTGTGAGGGCATTAACAGTGTAGCCAGGTAAGGCTTTAACCCATCAAATAAAAATAAGGTTTGTCAGGGAACTGGGAAAAGCCAAGTGGCCATTTTGGACTTCCCATAGCCCTGGCTTTTTGATTTTCAGTTGTTGTTTATCCATTTTTAATTTCCTGATTTAAGAGCAGACTATCGCCATGTTTTAAGGATATCAAGATAGCAATGAGGGGTTACTTTTTGCAGAAGCAGAATGAGCTTTGTCCACAAATACTATAATCTTAAATAATGTTTATTTACTTTACCAAAGTAACAAAAAGATTTTAAAAACAAATATAAATCACTTAAAGGCAAAGAAATTCATAATCTGTTATCAAAAGCTGCATTTTAAGAAAACTTTGTTCTCTAAACAGAGAGAAGACCAAATTCCAGTCTGGTACCAGCTTACTGTTTATAACAAAATTTGTTTACCTGTTTAATCTTAGAACGTCTTTTCCATAAATCTTGAAGAACTATCAATATTCTTCTAAAAACATGAGAGTAAAACCATAGAAGGCATGTTTAAAATCTGATTCTATTGCAATTGACAAAGAAACCTGGTCATAACACTTTAATATGGTAACTAGAATTATAATTGACCATATTTCATCAGGGAATATCAGATATATATGAATTTCACATAATTTTAGAATATCTACATTAGTAACATCAACCAGACAGTATAACCTGAAAAGATTTTTCACCCCTTTAACAGTACTTCCCATGTAGTAATTTAACATGTCCAGTGAACCCAGGTAGCTTAATAGCTCTGTGGGATGTCTCAGGGGCCTCTGAAGCATCCCAAAGTTAGCTAGAAGCCAAGTTATTTAGGAAGTTTTGTCAATAAATATCAAAAGGGTTTATAATAGTCAGGTAGGATCATATAAGTTACCGTGAAATAATAGTTATTTACTCAGCCAAAGTTAACAAAAGATTTCAAAGGTAAATATAAAACAGGTCAATTAAGAGGTAAAAAAACCACAAATCTATTATTAAAAGCAGTTCAATATCTGAAGAAAGTTTGTCCTCGTAACAGAGAGAAAGGCCGAATTTGTTTTTCCACCAGCTTACTTTAAACTCATTTAGGTAAACTTGATTAAATTTATTTTAAACTTAGTCAGCCCTGACCATGCACAAAACTTCTTCAGGGTCTACCTTCCACAAACCTTTTAATCACTTTCTGTAACAGCCACCTGTAAATCAGACCTACTTTCTTTTCCCTTTATAAAATGTAATTTTATTTTTTTATATTTTCTTTATTAAAAACATGCATCCTACTTTCTTATTAGATTACCAAACAAACATTAATGCTAGATATTTAACATTGAATATTTCCCAGTTCACTTAAATCTGAAATTTATTTAGGTTAATTTTTCTTGTATTTAGAATTGTTTGATTTGTAAGGGCTTACTTTTCCTTCAGTTCAGTTCAGTTCATTCGCTCAGTCATGTCCGACTCTCTGCGACCCCATGAATCATAGCACGCCAGGCCTCCCTGTCTATCACCAACTGCCAGAGTTCACTCAAACTCATGTCCATCGAGTTGGTGATGCCATCCAGCCAACTCATCCTTGGTTGTCCCCTTCTCCTCCAGTCCCCAACCCCTCCCAGCATCAGAGTCTTTTCCAGTGAGTCAACTTGTCGCATGAGGTGGCCAAAGTATTAGAGTTTCAGCTTTAGCATCAGTCCTTCCAATGAACACCCAGGATTGATCTCCTTTAGAATGGACTGGTTGGATCTCCTTGCAGTCCAAGGGACTCTCAAGAGTCTTCTCCAACACCACAGTTCAAAAGCATCAATTCTTCGGCGATCAGCTTTCTTCACAGTCCAACTCTCACATCCATACATGACCACGGGAAAAACCACAGCTTTGACTAGACGGACCTTGGTTGGCAAAGTAATGTCTGCTTTTTAATATGCTATCTAGGTTGGTCATAACTTTCCTTCCAAGGAGCAAGCGTCTTTTAATTTCATGGCTGCAATCAGCATCCGCAGTGATTTTGGAGCCCAAAAAAATAAAGTCTGACACTGTTTCCACTGTGTCCCCATCAATTTCCCATGAAGTGATGGGACCAGATGCCATGATCTTAGTTTTCTGAATGTTGAGCTTCAAGCCAACTTTTTCACTCTCGTCTTTCACTTTCATCAAGAGGCTTTTGAGTTCCTCTTCACTTTCTGCCATAAGGGTGGTGTCATCTGCATATCTGAGGTTATTGATATTTCTCCCGGCATTCTTGATTCCAGCTTGTGCTTCTTCCAGCCCAGCATTCCTCATGATGTACTCTGCATAGAAGTTAAATAAGCAGGGTGACAATGTACAGCCTTGACGCACTCCTTTTCCTATTTGGAACCAGTCTGTTGTTCCATGTCCAGTTCTAACTGTTGCTTCCTGACCTGCATACAGGTTTCTCCAATTAAATTAAAACTCATTTACAACTTCAGCAGTATTTTCAGAAAAAAGCTATATAGTGAGACATACATAAATCCAGACAGACTGACTGACTGAGATCTTATAGTTTTCTGTTTGAAATTTACAATATATCTTTGCATCCCAGCCAAGATGTCTGACATGGAGGATGATTTCATGTGCGATGATGAGGAGGCCTACGACCTGGAATACTCTGAAGATAGTAACTCTGAGCCAAATGTGGATTTGGAAAATCAGTACTCTAATTCCAAAGCATTAAAAGAAGATGACCTAAAAGCAGCATTAAGCAGTTTCCAAAAGGTTTTGGAACTTGAAGGTGAAAAAGAAGAATGGGGATTTAAAACACTGTAACAAATAAATAAGATTAACTTCAAGTTGACAAACTTTCCAGAGATGATGAACAGATATAAACAACTATTGACCTATATTCGGAGTGCTGTCACAAAAAATTATTCTGAAAAATCTATTAATTCTATTCTTGATTATATCTCTACTTCTAAGCAGAATTCTGATTTTTTATGTCAGAAGGATTTACTGCAGGAATTCTATGAAACAACACTGGAAGCTTTGAAAGATGTTAAGAATGACAGACTGTAGTTTAAGACAAACACTATGCTGGGGAAATTATATTTAGAATGAGAGGAATATGGAAAACTTCAAAATATTTTATGCAAGTTACATCAGTCCTGCCAAACTGATGATGGAGAAGATGACCTGAAAAAAGGCACACAGTTATTAGAAATATATGCTTTGGAAATTCAAATGTACATGGCACAGAAAAATAACAAAAAACTTAAAGCACTCTATGAACAGTCACTTCACATCACGTCTGCCATCCCTCATCCACTGATCATGGGAGTTATCAGAGAATGTGGTGGTAAAATGCACTTGAGAGAAGGTGAATTTGAAAAGGCACACACTGATTTTTTTGAAGCCTTTAAGAATTATGATGTATTGGGAAGTCCAAGATGAACCACTTGCTTAAAATATTTAGTCTTAGCAAATATGCTATTGAAATCGGGAATAAATCCATTTGACTCACAGGAGGCCAAACCTTATAAAAATAATCCAGAAATTCTGGCAATGACGAATTAAGTAAGTGCCTATCAGAATAATGACATTGAATTTGAAAAGATTCTGAAAACAAATCACAGCAACATCATGGATGATCCTTTCATAAGGGAACACATTGAAGAACTTTTGCGAAACATCAGAACACAAGTGCTTATAAAATTAATTAAGCCTTACACAGGAACACATATTCCTTTTATTTCTAAGGAGTTAAACATGGATGTAGCTGATGTGGAGAGCTTGCTGGGGCAGTGCATATTGGATAACACTATACATGGCCGAATTGATCAAGTCAGCCAATTCCTTGAACCGGATCATCAGAAGAGGTGTGGTGCCCAACGTACTGCACTAGATAAATGGACCAACCAACTAAATTCTCTCAACCAGGCTGTAGTCAGTAAACTGGCTTAACAGAGAACAAGCTTTTACAGACATACTTAAGTCATCAGTGCAGAGACATAACCTTTAAATGAAAGGGAATGGCAAAACTACTGTCGGTTGATGTGTCCTGAAAATTATTGGAGTTATGGCAGAAATGTTTGTTTTGTTTTTTTTTTATTAACTGGTTTGTGTTTTGCTGCTGCATTTATCCCAAGACAAAAACAAAAAAAAAAAAAAAAAAAAAAATCAGCTTTAATCTCCAGAAGAAAACCAAAATGCCAGGGGATTTATTCTCTATTGACATCTTGCCCTAAAACATACAACATCATAATAATTTGCTGTGGGCAACATGACCAGAGAGAAGATTTTTGTCATGATTTTAAATACACTGACACGCTACTGTTGATTAAATTTAAACATGTTTTACCTGCAGAAATTCTCTCACAAATAACCTGCAATAACTCGAAATGCATACCCTTTTAAACACTTCCTTTTCTCATGTATAAATTAAAATGTTTGCTGCATTTTGCAAAATAAAATAAAATATATCTTTAACCCCTTTTTTTCCCTTCACTTGAAGTTTTAATTTGCCCAAGACTGAGGTCTCAGGCAAAGCTGGTTGTGTATTTCAAGGACATGGAAACAGTTTACTTCAAGCTTTCCCCAAGGCAGGTCTTTTTATAAGCTAGTTGTTTTTAATTGCATATGCAAAAAGAATTGGTTTTTCAGTTTCCAAAAAGAAAAATTTCTCTCACTCTCCTCAATCAGCAATCACACACTCATAATCATTCAGAGGCTATCACAAAGCTTCCCTTACCCTGAGTTCCCAGGTCTCCCTATCTGATGCTTCCTTCCTGGGAGTCCAAGGAGGTGATCAGTCTCCTCTTCCACCCATTTGGGGTAGGTTCCTGCCTGGGGATCGGCCCTGGGGTCTTACCTTATCCTGTGGCCATTCCTGGTGGGTTGGTCCATCCCTCCAATGAGTACAGTTGGAGCTCAGCCGTCGGGAGAGTCTGAATGCTGGTCCAAAGGAGAACCCGGAATACGGTCAGGTGGCTCGCCTCCTCGTTCATCTCGGGGTTCCTTCACTCCAGCCCGGCCAAGCCACCAGTCTGGAGCCTCAAGGGACTGGCGTGGTTGGAATCTCGCTGGGGCCTTCAGAAATGTTGCAGAAACCAGTACTCAAGAAACCAAGCACCATACTTGAAGAGTTGGAGAACTCAGGTTTATTATGCCAGCGGGCTCAGAGGAGTTAACACTCCAAGCTCTGAGCCCTGAATGAAGGGATTACAGAGTTTTAATAGACAGACTGTAGTGGGCAACACTAGGTGTTAATAGGCTGGTTTAGACTAAGGGGTTTCGCACGCATGGGAACAGCAGTCAAGATGGAGAGGGGGAAACCTGACCTGGACAGGCATGGTTAAGCATGTTTGCAGGGGCTGGGTGATTGCAAAGAGCAGGACAAGGGTGTGTGAGATAAACTCCAGTTCCTAGTATTGCAAGTCCCCACTTTCTGAGACTATGTGATCCAGACTTTGCAAGGAGCAAGATGATTACAGAGGCAGAAGGAGGTAAAATTTTAACTTTTCCTCTCCAGGAAGAGAAGGGAATGACAGAAGATAAGATGGTTGGATGCCATTATGAACTCAATGGACATGAGTTTGAGCAAGCTCCGGGAGTTGGTGATGGACAGGAAAGCCTGGCGTGCTGCAGTTCATGGCATTGCAAAGAATCAGACACATCTGAGTGACTGAACTGAACTGAACTGGGCAGCAAAGAGATCAAACCAGTCAATCCTAAAGAAATCAACCCTGAAGGACTGGAAGGATGCTGAAGCTGAAGCTCCAATACTTTGGCACCAGATTTGAAGAGCTGACTCATTGAAAAAGACTCTGATGCTGGGGAAGACTGAGATAGGAAGAGAAGGGGGCAAGATGGTTGGATTACATCATCAACGCAATGGACATGAGTTTGTTCAAACTCTTGGATTTAGTGAAGGACAGGGAAGTCTGGTGTACTGCAGTCCATGGGGTTGCAAAGAATAGACGCAACTTAGCAACTGAACAACAATAAAAATGAAATTACCAAAGAAAAAAAATATTGGGGCGTGAAGAAATGCTGCCATCTTGTAGCCATTCATTGTAACAGCAACTTTTAAGGTGTGTTTGTGGCTCAGTCATGTCTGATTCTTTGCGACCCCATTGATTGTAGACCTCTAGGCTCCTGTGTCCATGGAATTTCTCAGGCAAGAATACTGGAGTGGGTATACATTCCCTTCTCCAGGGGATCTTCCCCACCTGGGGATCGAACCCAGGTCTCCTGCATTGCAGGCAGATTCTTTGCCATCTGAACCACCAGGAAAGCACTTAAAAGGTGTACTGATGGGCATTTAATGTTCACACGACCTGCGGGGCTGTAAGTGAAAGTCACCTGCTCTCAAGAAATGTCCTGGGCATGGTCATCGATTTTAAAAAGTCCAATACACAGCAGAAGTTCAAGAAGCCAATTTCAAGAGACATGTTTCACTCACACCCTTTTAAAAAATCACATGAAAAGAAAGATGCCAGCATTGCTAAATATTAGAGAAATGCAAACCAAAATTACACCGAGGGATCACCATAGAGCGGTCAGAATGGCCATTGGCAGAAACCCTACAAAGGATAAATGCTGGAAACAGTATGGAGAAAAAGGAACCCTCCCACACTGATGCTGGCAATGCAAATTGCGAACAGCCACTCTGGAGGACAGAGTGGAGCTTTCTTAAACAATGAAAAGGCCAGTGAAATTAGAATACTCCCTAACGCCACACACAAAATTAAACTCCCAACAGTTTGAAGATCTAAACGTAAGGATGGGTACTATAAGACTCCTGAGGAAAACGTAGGAGAACACCCTTTGATGCGAATCACAGCAAGTTCTATTGGGATCCACTTCCTACAATAACCAAAAACAAAACAAGAATAAACAAATTGTACCTAATTAATCTCAACAGCACTTGCACAGCAAAGGAAATCCTAAAATAAATTCACTTCTTCTTCTCCAGAAAATAATTTAGGTTGCACTGTAAATACAACCGCAAACTGAGTCAAATATTATAGTAATGCTTTCCTATTATCCAGACAAAACATATCTTAGAGATGTTTTCTTAGGAAACATATATATATATATATATGCCTGATATATATACAGGCAATCAATATATCTCCTCAGATATATATCTGTATTTATATATATATATATCTTTATATATATATATCTGTAACAGATATTCAGTCATAAAAGAGTCACCCTCTTGATTTTCTCCTAACCCCCATCTTTACAGATTAAAGTCTTGGTGACCAGTGACTATTTAATAAATCCATTTAAGAAGTTGTTGGCTCTTTTAAACAATAACTTGTAATTTTATCTCAGAACATAATTTACCTACAAAAAAACACTTGAAGTGTGGGGAAAGATTGCTTCTGTTTCCCTCAGCTGCAGGGATGACTGCAGTGGGATGCAGTCTCCCCTCACGCATCACCCTGGGAAGGCCTAACCCTTGGTCATTCACTGGAGCGCAGTTGCAGGGCTGTCCCAAGGCGTCTCGAGCCTCTTCTGTAGAGGGGGACTCAGACTCATGCTCCCCTAAGAGCCCACAAAACGTGGAGCTAGGAGAGCCTCCTCTGTCAAGGGGGATTCAGACTCGTGCTCCCCTCAGTTCATTTCATTTCAGTTCAGTCGCTCAGTCCTCTCCGACTCTTTGCAACCCCATGAATTACAGCACGCCAGGCCTCCCTGTCCATCACCAACTCCCGGAGTTCACTCAAACTCATGTCCATCGAGTCGGCGATGCCATCCAGCCATCTCATTCTCTGTTGTCATCGTCTCCTTCCGCCCCCAATCCCTCCCAGCATCAGAGTCTTTTCCAGTGAGTCAACTGAGGTGGCCAAAGTATTGGAGTTTCAGCTTTAGTATCAGTCCTTCCAATGAACACCCAGGATTGATCTCCCTTAGAATGGACTGGTTGGATCTCCTTGCAGTCCAAGGGACTCTCAAGAGTCTTTTCCGGCACCACAGTTCAAAAGCATTAATTCTTTGGCTATCAGCTTTCTTCACAGTCCAACTCTCACATCCATACATTACCACGGGAAAAACCATAGCCTTGACTAAGAGCCCACAAAACGTGGAGCTAGGAGTGCTCGCTGCAGCCCCCAGGCACCGCATGGTCTCATGAGGAGTTACTGTGGGAACAGAGGTGGTTCAGGCCTACACTCCACATCAGTTCAATTTACCAACTCTGATTTGTGTCCTGAACTGCTTTTCTTTCCTTCTTCTTCTTTTAGAAAGCTATTTTTCTGGTTTTATCTATATTTGCTTATTTATTGGTGTCACAGTATGGTTTTCGGGTTCTTAGTTCCCTGACCACACTGGTGCCCCCTGCAGGGGAAGCAGGGGAATAACCACAAGGGAGCTCCCTGAAACTGCTTGTTGTTCTTGGGGGTGGTTCTGCTGTGTCTGTCTTTCACCCTTTAATTTTACAAAATAACCATTAGAACCAGTTTGTAGTTGAAGACAAAAGGATGATTTTTTCACTGGGAATTAGCCAGTTATTTTGCAAATCCCTTGGGAATTTAAACATTGGTGAGTATTCCTATTTGCAAACAGTTATTATATAAGACTAAATGCCATGTTACGTGGTTACACGATGTGGTCATGCAGAATCCACTTGCATACAACAACTTGCACCTGGAAGGACCCAGAAATCCCAGGCCCCACCTTGTCCCAGGCCCTGCACCCACCGAGGCTGGGGGCATGTGGAGAGAAAGGTTTGCCCTGCGCCTCCTGTTCTAGGACCACCGGTCCAGGATCCAGGCAGCTGCTGTCCGTCAGCCAGCATACCCAGTGGAATTTCACATCCAGTGGAAAGGATGGACAGAGAAACAGAAAATGACAATGTGGTGTGGCACGTGCTACGAGAGGAGACATTCAGGGGAACAACTCAGACAACAGGAGGGCCAAGGGGGTGTGCAGGGCCGGCCAGACCGGGGTGGAGCTGTAGAGGCTCAAGGAGGTGGACACAAAGGTTTCCTTCAACAGCTACAGGGGTCGGTGTGACCAGGAAACGACCAGCAGGGGACGCTGAGGGGCTGACCAGGCACCAGGAAGAGATGACGGCTGGCCCAGCTCAAGACAATCAGCCAGCACCTTGGGTCACCCAGGCCTGCTCTGGCCTTCTGTTTCCCCAGACACAGGCCACCGAGACAGCTCTGGGCAAAACTGTGTCCTCACCCACCTCCACCCAACTCCCTTCTCACCCACCTCAGGTCTTGCTGAACCCAGAGCACCAGGGATGCCCACCATCCTCCCAGTTGAAGCCCACCAGCCAGCCCTTCAAGGTCCTGCCAACAACTCTCATGAGTGGTCACGAGATGCAGCTGGAGTCCAAATAGCAGAGTCCACTCATTTCACCTTGAGTTACTAGGAAACAGCTCTTTACCCATGAATCATACTTTGCATCTGTACTTTCATGCATTTCTGGTCCTTTACAAAACACATTTTCTTAGGGACTTTTACACCAAAGTGTCTTTTGCAAAGCAAACGTTCAGTTATAACATTTATTTCAGTACAGTTTCATTTTATGTGCATAGATGTGTAGTTAAAGAGGGCCATGTATAAAACGAGCTGCTTAGTTTGCCATTTCTTTGAAGTCTGAGGCACCTGAGGGTGAGCTCGCCTGGTGTTTAGGATTGTTTTCTTAGAGTACTGTCTTTCCACGTTCATCTCCAGACACAAGGGAGATGACAAAACAGGTCTGCCTGCTGCAAAATGTCTTCAGGAATCTTCAAACTCAGCTTCTTCCAAGAGTTCAAGGTTAGGGACTAGGACAGTGAGAGGATGTGTGTGGGAGGGAACAGCAAGTCACTGAAACCAAGTGTCTGTGGCCGTCCCACCTTCTGTCAGGAGCACCATCTGGAGCCAGTCTCTGCATGGGCTAGCCCTGTGCTGAGACGGGGGAGCAGCTGACCCAGAAATCACCAGCAAAGTGCCTGTGGGACCAACTGTCAGCCCCGAGCCGAGGTTAAACCATAACTACACTTACCTGCATATTTACTGTGACTGGCAATGTGCTCAGTACTCTGGGTGACTGTATTCTCCCCTATTCCATTTTCTATAAACCCGCTTTATGAAGGTATGATAGACATACAGAAAGCTGAGTTTGGAGACAGGTTACACCCATGAAGCCATGACCACAGTCTACACCATAAACATTTATTTATAATTACCGGTATCATCATCATTTATGTGTATTGTAAGACTACTTAAGATAGGATCCATCCTATCAGTAAATTTTAAGTACATGGTGCAGTATTGTGAAGTATAGGAGCCATATTTAACAGCCAACCTCCAGGACTTATTCATCTGGCGTCACTGAAATTTGTGCTCTGCACCAGCACCTCCCAGCTTCTAAGGGACTCAGGAGGGTAAAGTATTGCATTGGGCCTTTACAGCTGGGATTGTAGCAGCACAGACTTGGTGTCTTCCTGCTCTGTCCAGACCTACTTGAGGTCGGTGAATGCTCTGCTCCCGGCCCCAGCCCCTTGCTCACACACTCCGGTACAGAGCGCCGAGTTTGGACCCCACACCCACCCATGCACGAGCAACAGAAGCCCTTGCTCCCTGGACCTCTCTGCTCCTCTTTCCTTGTCTTTTCTCCCCCTAGCACACCCCTCCTTGCTTCCCACTGGAGAAGGAGCTGGTGGAGAAAAGTGAAGCCATCAGGCTACAACAGCGGCTCACGTGTAGCTGTTTCCTGCCATGAGGGGCTGCTCTGTGTGTTCTGTGGGGTCACACGTTAATCTTCATGACAACCTCGTGAGGGGAGTTCTCATCACTATGTCCACTTCACGGATGAGGGCCTGAGGCGGGGCAGTGCAGGAACATAGCCACTCTCGCACACAATGAGACCCAGACATCCTTAACCTGTGGCTCACCTGTCTCCAGCCACTGCCTCCTCAGGTTCTTGGAGACTCTGCTAGGTCCTTTCCACAAATCCCCTCAAGACTTACAGGCTCTTGACTAATCTATGTGGGCAAGTTACTTCAAGTTTGCCTGAAAAACAACCCCAGGCAGGTTTCTATCCAGCTATGAGCACACGGAAAACTGAAGACAGACGGGAAAGCCCAGGTCCCAGCAGACAGGAAGCAGCTGCTTTCACAGGAAAAGCAGAGGCAGACTTTTGGACTGAACAAGAGGAAGTGGGCCTGGGAAGGAGGGGCAGCAAGGCCCCCTCACAGCGCCGTCCTCCACTCAAGCACAAGCCCACAGCAGAGTGCTGGCTCCGCGGTCAACACACGAAAGACGACATACCCTGCAGGCAAAGGCCAAGCGCCAGCCAACGTCCACAGAGGCGAAGAAAAATATAAAGCAAAGAGCTGTGCTCTGGTTGTTTGCGATTGAACTGTGATGGGCAACACCAGCAGCACCCCTCTCTAGCACAGGTCTGTGCCCAGCGTAGCGTTCTCCACGGGCAACTGTGGACATTGTGGAGCACTGCTGTTGCTGTTGTTCATTTGCTCAGTTGTGTCCGACTCTTCGTGACCCCGTAGACTGCAGCACACCAGGCCTCCCTGTCCCTCACCACCTCCCAGAATTTGTCCAAGTTCATGTTCATTGCATCCGCGATGCTGTCCAGCCATCTCATCCACTGCTGTCCTCTTCTGCCCTCAATCTTTCCCAGCATCAGCGACTTTTCTAGTGAGTCGTCTGTTTGCATCAGAGGACCAAAATCCTGGAGCTTCACCTTCAGCATCAGTCCTTCCAGTGAATATTCAGTGCTGATCTCCCTTAAGATTGACTTGTTTGCTCTTCTTGCTATCCAGGGGACTTCCAGGAATCTTCTCCAGCCTTCTTCGAACCACGGTTCAATTCTTTGGCGTTCCGCCTTCTTTACGGTCCAACTCTCACACCCATACATGACCACTGGGAAGACCGTAGCCTTGACTATATGAACCTTTGCCAGCAGAGTAATGTCTCTACTTTTCAACACATTGTTTAGGTTCATCATCGCTTTCCTGCCAAGAAGCAATCATCTTCTGATTTCATGGCTGCAGTCACTGTCTGTAGTGATTTGAGGAAGCTGAGAACCACAGAACTCAAGTCTTCCAGAAAGGAGCGTGCCCTGTCTACAGGTTGTACGTTGTTTCAGAAGGTCAGCACTGCTGGCCAGGCCCCAACTTCACACAGGGGGTCAAGAGTCGGGCAGGATCCTTTTGCAAAGCTTCCCCACTAAGCTTCCATTCTAACAAGGTCTTGATTACAGAAATGTATTCTCATACAGATATTTTTACAATGCAGAAAATAATGGAGAGGAAGTCAAAACTCCCTGTGATTCCATCCCAAGACACACTCGCCACTAACCTATGGATCCATGTCCTCTCTGCCTCAGGCTGACTGACCCCTCTGACCTGGACTTTAGTCTGGGATGGACATCACATCCCACACTACTCCTAGATATCCAGGGCAGAGCTGGCAGCACGCTGAGGGTCGAGGTGGGGGTGTCTGGCTGGGAGAGCCGTCTGGAGGGGCACACTCTGAAGGGCCTGGGCTGCAGACTTGGTGTGAGTCTGTGTCCTTGTCAGACCTCTGTTTATCAGCTGACCCAGAGTCATGTGACGAAAGGGTGCTCCACAGAGCAGCCACGGCCTCACTACTAACTGGCCCGGTCTGTCTCTTTCTACCCAAATTCCACGTTATGTATTACCAGTGAGACCAAGACCAAGCCTGCTAGCACCAAGCCCAGCAGTACCCCTGACTTTTCAGACCCTGCTCCACAGCAAAGGGGAGCGCAGGGAATCGGGGGGCTAACCAGGCCCTCGATATCCAACTCCTGAGGCCAGGCCACCAGGTCACTCACAAACAGTGGACAACAAAAGGTCCTTAAGTCTCACCAAGCTACAGGATAGGCTCGCCCCTGACTCGTGGGCAGGGAGAGGGATGGGCTGTCCTCCTTCTCTGTAGGCCGGCATTACCACATGCCTAGGCTTCTCCCCCTCGGCGTTGCTGACATTCTGGACTGAACTGCTCTGTGTAGGGCCGTCTTGGGCACTGAGTGTCCCGGCAGGGAGGGCCACATGGTTCTTACCTGGAGCCCCTCACTTGCCCCCCTGCTCTGGTCAGCCCAGGCGCCCTCAGGCAGGACTCACCAGGCACTCTGGAGTCGGGGATGGGACTGGAGTCTCTTCTCCACCGCAGATGGCATCCAAAAATCCTGTTGATTAAGTAACTCATGTGATGATGACATTTCTCCTCTCTGTTATCAGGGTCTTAAAAACAATTTATTTCTGTGTTTTCATTATTAAATCCCTTTTCATTCTGATGAAACACCTTTGGTCTTCAAATACCTAGAAGTTTTTTTTTTTTTTTTAAGATGTCCTTTTTTTCCATTTATTTGTTTGGCTGCACTGGTTCTTAGATGCAGCATGCAGGACCTTCAGTTGCAGGATACGATCTCTGGGTTACAGCCTGTGGGATCTCGTTCCCTGACTAAGGATCGAACCTGGGCCCCCTGCATTGGGAATGTGGAGTCTTAGCCACAGGACTACCAGAGAAGTCCCTAGAGGTTAAGATTTTAAGTCTACTGCTACTTCCATTTTGGATACTGACGACTGTGAGGGCATACCCAGGACTTTGGGGAAACATAATTCACTGGGCCTGTGGCATGTTTCCTTCGATACTGGGGGGATGGGGTACCAGTTTCAGATGGACTCTTTGAAGCCATAGACATGAGGAGGACTGCACCCCTGCACTTGCCCGTTTTCCTTCTTGGTCTCTGTGTGTAGTCTGTAGCCGTGTACACATGGGGAGTGTGCACCTCTGCAGCTGGGCCTTCCATGTAGACATGCCTCTGCTGGGCCGTGCACACTCCCGACACCCTCTCCACGAGGCCCAGCTGTGGTCCAGGGACGGTGCAGCCTCTCTGACTGACAGGCCTCTGTAAAGACTGCAAAGTGGGGCCACGTGGTGTCCTTCTGCTGCCAGGATACGGCCATGAAGTGGGTGAGAGAAGAGCCGCGATGCCCACCTCACAAATAGAGAAGGCTGAGGCTCAGCTGAGAGGACAGTCCAAGCTCGGCCAGACCCAGGCCCCTCACAGGTGCCAGCAGGACGCACGACTGAAGTAAAAGGCCTCCCCGTGCTCCCAGCCCTCTGCTGAGGGCCTCCTCATTTAACTGCACTCACAGCTCTGGACACTTGAGGCAGCCAGCTCAGTGGTAACTAACAGAACCACATCTTATGTCGGGACTGTGGGGCAAGCGTGTACCTGCCAGCCGCAGACAGCCTCCCAGTGAGGCCTCCCAAGGCTCCCTGACCCCATGGTGCCAGTCAGGTCAGGACTCACAGGGAGGTTTTCAATCAAGTTTCTGGACTCTGAAGAGATTTTCCCATTGGAAGACTCTGCTAGGCAAGTTGATTGTCTACACTGAACCCACCCACAGGCTTGAAGCCCTCAAGGACCTTGTTCGAGTCTCAGCTGGACGCTTGGCTTCCACACGCAACCAGCCAGTGTTCCCAGCCTTTCCTCCTGCTGATCGCGCCAACCGACGAGAGACTGCAGCAGAGGAGAGGAGAGATGGGTAGGAAAGGCCGCAGTGAGCCTGGGGCCACTGACAGCACCGAGCAGAGACGTGGCGGGGCTCTGACCGCGGGCCACCAGCGTGGCAAAGGTGACAGCTGCTCCACCAAGTGCGGTGGCCTCAGCCTCCTCTCTCCCCCGCCTAGGGACGTGCTCATCTCAGCCTCTTTCCCTCCTTCTTAGAACGTTTGGGCGGGAGCACCCCGTGAGCACACCCGGAGCTGCTCCTACCCCCGGGGGACAAGTGGCAGCAGCAACCTGAGACTGTCCTTGGGGCCGAAAACTTGCATTAAGCTTAGGAAATTTCCCTTTGAGAGAAAGTCAGCACTTCTGTACACAGTTCGCTCTGCTACTTGCCCAGTGTGTATCTTTGACATTTTTTGGTTCTACCTGGAATGAATGAGACTTCGTGTAGATGACAGGTTGATCCCAGTCCTTTCTAGCTGTCAGAACAATGCTCATGCTCAGTGTGCTGTCTGGAATAGTCTCCTCTTGACTCTGCAGAAATCTCTCAGCGTTTCTTCTGTCTGCCTGTTTACTTCACTTGTTCTGGAACTCAAGTTCTGGCCAGCCTGCTGTTTCTCTTAAGAGCAGGGACTGTAAATCACTGCCTCTCTGATCATAGTCCCTGGCATGCAACAGCATATTTATTAAAAGGAAATAAAAATTAAAATTTAAGTACTGCAATTTTGCAATCTGTATTGAAGAGGTTAGAGATATGTGTGCTTTATGGCCTAGTATTTTCATTTTTAGGAGTTGATTCTAATGAAATCAGAAATAAGTAAATTCAAGAAACACAGGATTATATAAAATCTAAACACTGGAAACATTCTAAATATCCAATAATGGAATGATTAAAATTATACCTGTATACAAATATTAAAAACAATGTTTTCTAAGATCATTTAATGAAATTGCTTCTTATATAACATGAGGTAACAAAAAGATCAAAATTTTGTAAGATATATCAATATATATGCAGAAAAAGAAATAAAGATAAAATATACCAAAAGGTAATAAAATTGATTGTTAAGTAGTATGGCTATGACTGATTTTAACATTTTCTATTTTGTGTTTGAATTCTCCAGATTTATTTCACAATGAATTTATGGGCTTCCCTGATGGCTCTGTGGGTAAAGAAAGAAAGTGAAGTTGCTCAGTGGTGTCCAACTCTTTGCAACCCCATGAATTGTAACCTACCAGGCTCCTCTGTCCATGGAATTTTCCAGGCAAGAGTACTGGAATGGGTTGCCATTTCCTTCTTCAGGGGATCTTCCCGACCCAGGGTTCAAACCTGGGTCTCCTGCATTGCAGGCAGACGCTTTACTATCTGAGCCACCAGGGAAGCCCCAGTGGGTAAAGAATCCGCCTGCAATGTAGGAGACAATGGAAACGCAGTTAGATCTCTGGAGTGGGAAAATCCTCTGGAGGAGCACATGGCAACCCACTCCAGTATTCTTGCCTGGAGAATCTCACAGACAGAGAAGCCTGGCGGGCTACATTGAATAGGGTTGCAAAGAGTCGGACATGACTGAAGCAACTTAGCACAGCACAGTGCATTTTAGCAAAGGTACAGTAGTTAATTTCACATTCTATTTCCTGTCATTTTATTTTGTGAATGCTGATCAATGCAGTATTCACATATACTAGATCTTCATGTTGGCATACCACCATTTTCATTATAAAGGCTCATTGTGTGTATGTGTCCCAAAAAATAGAGCCTTTTACTTAAATATCATGTAAGAGATTCCAAAGTCTGGTGAAAAGAGTTGATAACAATTGAGTAAACTTAACAGGAGTAAGGAATAACATTGTCCTTAAAACATTTTTGTCCCTATGATTTTTTTTGAACCCTCTCACCTGTGGTTTCTCATTTCCGATGGACAGGGTAACGCCTTTGTCCCTAAAGCCACGTAACCTTAAGAGGCCCGTCCCCTCTCTCTCACTGTGTTGAATCTCACCCTTCCTGTGTCACTGTGCTGTAGTTGTATCTCCTTTACCATCTTTGACTGGGTATTACTTAATGAACAAATCTGGAAGTCTTAAGATAGGTGTGCTTTATCTCATTCACGTTTATAGGCATGCAGGTATATATACACTCAGTTCCTATTTATTTTAAGTTGTGTTTTCTGTCTGTGGAACTGCTTTCTGGCTGCAGGGGCTCTGCACTGCAGTCTGCAGCTCCTCCTGCTGCACATGCACCTTTGGCTGCTCGGCAGCATGTGGGACCTTGGCTGCCTGTCCAAGGATAGAAACCCTGTCCCCTGCATTGGAAGGTAAATTCTTAACCACTGGGCCACCAGGTAAGTCCCTATCTAAAGAATTTTATAAGTATTTCACAGTATGTTTGCATTAGTTTTGCACTCTCTCTATATATAGAATGTTCTGAAAATTTGGAGAGGCTATATTTTTGTTCTAATTCTGTTTTTTATTACATTTAAAGCCATAAATTTAACTAATACACCCCTCTGTGTGTATAATTAGCATGCTTGTATTTCTTCTTCCTTTTTCTCCTATGAATTCAACTAAGAAAAAGTGATATAATCTACTAAATTGGATTGCAAATTTGTGTAGCACGCTTCACAGCACTCTTGAAGCACCTACTTGTTCTGTGTTCTTGGCTTCATCAGAGATTCCTCAAGAGCGAGGATTTCGGTTTCCGCAGCCCCACTTCCAGAGCACTCTAGATAGGAAGCACCCATGACATCGCTCACAACTGACGACGTCTTTCTTCTAACAGTTTCTTGCTTCTACCAGCCCTGGCAAAAGTCTTCCTTCTCAGGCCAACAGGTGCTTCTGACCCTTCCGAACCCCTTTGCCTTTGGCCTGTGCTAGACTACGCCTTAGGATTTTGCTTCCCTGCAGAACCTCTGCCCAACCATCTACCACCTGGCAGCTTTAACGGACAGGTGGACCCAAGGGGGTCAGGCCTCCGTGAGTCCGGTATCACCCAAGAACAACGTTAAAAATCAGCCAAAACAGACCCCTTTCCTGGACGACGGGAGGATGCTAACAAAATCTTGGCGGAAGCGAGCAAGGGAGAAAAAGTGTGGGCGCCGAGGTGGGAATGGGGCGTCCCGGACGGCTCAACCGGGCTTCTCTCCCCGGCTCTTGATTTTGCGGACGGGAGTGAGCACCCCCGGGAGCCGCGTCCTCGGGGGCGGGCCCGTGGGCGGGGCTCGGGGCGGGGACCGGCGGCGGCGTCTCCGGGGGCGGGCCGACGAGCCCCGGCTGGGGCGTCGGGTGAGTCCTCGGGACGGGGGGGCGTGTCCTCCAGACTCGGAGGGTGGGTCCTCAGGGCGCGAGCCTGGGCCTTGAGGCTCGTGGGACCGGTCCCCGGGATGTGAGCCGGGTTTTCTCGGCGCCGGGCCGGTCCTCGGGGAACCGGATTAGCGGCGGGTCTACGGGCCGCCGAGCAGGACGTGGGCCCTTGGGGCTCGTGGGGCGGGTCCTCCGGGCTCCGGGCTGGTCCTCGGGGGACCGGTGCTCTGGGTCCGGGGCGGGGACTGGCGGCGGGTATTCTGGGCGCTGGGCAGGGATTGGTGGCGGATCCTCCGGGCTCGGGGCGGGATGTGGGTTCTAGGGTATCGGGGGTCGGGCCCTTGGGGCGGCGCGAGCCGCCTTACCCGGCTCCTCCCGCGCGCGGCCCCTAGAGTGCCCAAGGCGCGCGGCCAGCCCTGCTCGGGCCGCTGCACTCGAGCTGCCTCGCGGCCGAACGAGCGCGGGCCGGGGCTGGGGCCACGGCGGCGGGTGGCTCACCCAGGGTCCTTCTGCAGTCCCCATAGCGAAGAGCGAGGGCGAAGCCGAGGCTAAGCGGGAACGGAACCATGAACCGGAGTTTCCACAAGTCTCAGACCCTTGGCTTCTACGACTGCAGCGCGGTGGACGTCAAGAGCAAGGTGAGCTGGGGGCCGGCAGTCTGCGCACCCCAACGCTGCACGAATGAATGGGCACCCCGAAGGGGACCGCGGCGCGAGAAGGGCCGGCGCCGGCCACAGCTTCGGAGCGCGGCGCGCGTCCGTGAGATGCGCCGGGGTCCCGCCGTCTTTCCCGCCCCTGCGCGCGCACAAAGCCCGCCTGCCCGGTAAGGTTCGGCTAGAGCCCCGGCGCTCGGAGGGCCGCGCGGCCGCCGGACCCTTCGCGAGAGTGGCTCTTTTGTTCCACAAGCCGGCGGCGATCCGGCGCACCGCGCGGTGGAGGGGCGATGTTTCCGGGGAGACCCGGGGGCTAGTCGGATTCGGGGCCCTGGAGGGGCCTTGGGGGCCCGGGCCGGTGGAGGGCCCTGGCTGCGCCGCCTCCTTCGCAGCGGAGGAGCCTCGGAACCGGCGAGGGGGAGACAGGCAGCGAGTCCTCGATCCCCGGACCGGACCCCCGGTCCCCAGCACGGCCCTGCGTACCAGCGCCTCAGCCTCCGGACGCGCCCCAGGCCCAGGTTCCCCGGGCGCGTCGGACCGGCGGCCCCTCCCGCTGTCCGCGCCCCGGCCCAAGCGTGCGCGTTTGGATAATTGGCTGATAGGATCTGGCGCTTCTGCCCGTTGCGGGGGCGGCACCTTCGCGGCAGAAGCTTTTGTCTGCGAGGGTCTCAGGGGTGGACCTTGCCGCAGATGAAGAGCAGCAGTTGTTCAGGGTCCTGGAGGAGGGGGCCTCGGGCTTACAGTTGCCTGGGATACGGCTTTCGCCCTTTCTCTGCGCTTCCCCCGCCCGGCTTGGTCAGGCAAGGAGAAGAACCTGAGTGGTGGCAGAGGGGCCAGACCCGAGGGTGGGCTCAGACCTCCAAATCTGTGCACGCTTGGTCGCCGGCGTGCGTGCCCTGGTTCGCTCTCTGGGGAGACTAACCCGGTGGCCCCTGTCTGGGCTGTCCCGTACGGATCAAGATGGGGTCCTTTGGCATAGGATTTCCAGGGCTTCCTCCGAGGATGGGGATTCTCTGCGGGAATCCCACAGAATGAGTTGTGGGATTTCATCACATCTTGTTGGGCAGTCTATTTATAAACCCTCATATCTAATTACCTCCAATGCTAATTCTGTGACCCTGGCCCAGCACTCATCTCTTTTTAGCCCCAGAACTCCCCACACCCCCAAATCAAAAGTGACCGCTGTGATTGTGTGGGGGGAGGAACCGACAAGCCTGAGTGGGAGCACCAACTAACTGACGTTTCTTCAACTCAGTGGGAATGTGGCTTCTTAGCAGTCATTGTCCCCTGACAATAGCCACTGAGCACCCATGGTGTTTCGCTGTAACTGTTTATTTTGAGATCATCATAGATGAACAGGCAGCTGTGAGAAAGAACAGAGACTTCCCCACAGGTACTGTCCTGTATCACAGTGTCACACCCAGGGCCGTGCAGTGTTTTCAGGTCACAGTTTGTCACGCGTGCATTCCTGAGGCCCAGCAGTCTCCACGAGGACCACTTCCATCACGAGGGGACCTCCTGGCAGCCTTTCACCCTTGCAAGGTATCTGTTTGGTTCTAAGTGATGAACAGCATAGGCTGTTCACAAATCTCACTGGCCGAATTCCCTGGGCTCTGCAGCCATGGTGGCAGGCAGCTGCCTGACCAGATGCAACTCCGGAGGGCTAGTCCTGGAGGAAATGCCCTCACCAGCCTTTATGCTGCAGTCCTGCACTCTGGACACTGCTGACCCCTGAGGCCTGAAGAGTAAGAGTCTGCCTTTGCCTCTCCCGGGGAACTGGGGGCCATGGGTGTTCTGGTGGCCCAGTGGGTTACCTCAGGCTGCCCCTCCTTCTTGACACCCAGTGAAGAAGGAGGGCTGCTCCATGGCCCGAGCCTGGGTTCAAGTTCAGATGCAGTGACTGCTCCGCCAGGGGTGAGTGGCAGAGGGGAAAAGTTTTGGTTGAAATTGGGAACAGTCCTGGAGGGCCACACCAGCCTGGGCCCTGCTGGGCTGGCTGGTTATACACACAACACCACCGCCCCAGGCCCTTTTGGATAAGGTGGCTTGCCTTACTGTTTGTCCAGTGGGGCCACGTGGCTCCCCTTTCTGTATCACTCTGTCACTCACCCATGGGGTCCATCTCTGCAGGGAGCCTTATTCCAGCTGCTCTTGTCAAAATATGGGAGGTAAACCATTATGACAGTGATGTCTTTATCCAATCTAAATGGTTCACCATAACACCTGGGTTTGCATGTGAACAAAATCATGCCAGAATCCAGCCAGTTCTACCACCCAAACTTGTGACCTTTCAGGCAAGTCATTTAACTTTTCTGAGCCTTAGTTATTTCATCTGTACAATGGTCATTGAACCTATTCTGGTAGCCCGACAGGATCAAATGAGGCAATGAATGGGAAAGCACCTCTAAACTGCAGAGCACTCACAGTCGTAAGAGCTAAGCACTGCAGATCAGGACTGTGTGGCATTTCAGGATATCGGGTCTGAAAATTGCCTCTGATCCTCTCAGAATTGCTGGTGTTAGCCCTCTGCCACAGCTGGTCAATTCCCAAAGCCTTGAGACAGAGAAACTGTCTGGATCTGGTGGCTCTCCCCCATCAGGTATCCCCTAACTCTACCCAGCATTTCTGTCAAATACCTGTGATTTGTCTGTTCCTCTGCCAGCCAGCTGCATGCACTTCTGACTCCCCAGTTCTGGTAACGAGGCTGCCATTTCACACTCAATCTGACTTTTTCCTCTCTTCCCAGAAGACCTACAGTGGGAAGAGGCTATGCAGATGTCTGGGGAGAATGTCTCAGGCCAAGGGGAGCAGTCTTGGCCCTTCAGAGGGATAGCAGGAAGTCCAGTGCTGGGGAGAAGTCTACAGGGGCCAAGTAGTTGGAGTTGACTGGCTGTGTGAGGGGAAGACAGAAGGCCACACAGAGCCATTGTGAACTCAGTAGTGGCTTTCACTATGTGACTGTCTCATCAGCCCCACCAGCATCTGCATACGCCTGAAAAGTCTAAAGGAACACAGCTTCCCCATCTCCGCAGTGTGCTCTACACTGCGCCCCCCACCCCACCCCCACATGGAGACCCCTGCCTTAAGTGAGGTCCATGGTGTCCCAGCTTCCTTAGCAGTTAGGTCTCTTCTGTCTTCTCTTTGGCCTCTGGGGCCCTGGTTATGTGACTTCCCGCACCTGAAGTGTTTTCTCCAAGAATCAGCGCTATCCTGACATTCCTCCTGCCAAGCCGTCTGACGTCTTTGCAGGCCGAGCATTCTCCGTCCCGCGCCCCTTCCCCACATTTCTCTTGTTTTGAGGTCTTGGTACTGGTGACGGGGGCCCGGGGCTATGTGACACACCCATGGCCTCTGGTGTCCATTGAGTTGGGGGGAGAATAACACCACTAAAGGTTTTAATCCAGTTTTGGCTGCTGAAAAGTGAAAGTCACTCAGTCTGACTCTTTGCGACCCCATGGACTATACAGTCCATGGAATCCTCCAGGCCAGAATACTGGCGTGGATAGCCTTTCCCTTCTCCAGGGGATCTTCCCAACCCAGGGATCGAACCCAGATCTGCTGCATTGCAGGCAGATTCTTTCCCAGCTGAGCCACAAGGGAAGCCCAAGAATACTGGAGTGGGTAGCCTATCCCTTTTTTAGCATGTCTTCCCAACCCAGGAATTGTACCGGAGTCTCCTGCACTGCGGGCAGATTCTTTAACCAACAAAGCTCTCAGGGGAGCCCTACTGCTGGAGGCGTTTCTGTATTCTGAACAAATACACTGTCATTGTGGGAGACGTGGAAGCCACAACAGGCACAGAGCAGAGGTGGCTCTCACACTCCAAGTGTGGCCGCACGTCTTTCTGACACTTTATGTGCATCTATACATGCAGATGTCTTCGTGTGACAGAATCAGGGTCATATTCTATAGGTGTATTTTCCTGTAGCCTTCAACTTTCCACTTTCAACTTAACAGTGAAGTCTTGTGTTTTCTTATGTCATTAATATTTTCAGAAGACATAGTTTTGAAATGACTACATAGTATTCCATCTTATATGTGAACCAGAGTTAACCTAACCAATATCCTATTTGGGTTATTTTCCATTTTTTAGAGTAAACAATGTTGTGAATAACAACTTTGCATTTAAATGTTTCTATAAACAGTACATATAGAATATATATCATATAAAGTATATAAAGCATGTCAGGGATTGGAGAAGGCAATGGCAACCCACTCCAGTACTCTTGCCTGGAAAATCCCATGGACAGAGGAGTCTGGTGGGCTACAGTCCGTGGGGTCGCAATGAGTCGGACATGACTGAGCACACCAAGTTTATAAAGATATTGATTCTCTTACTTCACTGCAGGACTTTTATTATTTCTTTAGGACAGATTCTTAGAAGTGAAATCACCCTAAGTGAAACGTATGCAGATTTTTCAGACTTTGGATACATATTACTGAATCTTCTTCCAGAAAGTCTCTTCTGTAAACGTGGACACCCTGCTTCATGTCTGTCCCCTCCCTCCCTCTGGTATACCCTCCAGTACTGGGTATTTTCTTATTCTTTACAAATTAGGTAAGTGAAACACTACCCCACTGTTTTAATTTGTAGTCTTGGGTTATTAGTGAATAGAGTTTTCTTCTATGTGTTAGACATCTCTGTGTCTGTTTTAGCTGCCTGTTCTTGCCTGCATTCTTTTGTCAGTGACCTTGTTTTTCTTTGAGCTGTGGGCCTGCTCATCCATGGGAGATTTCCCAGTCAGTGCAGATGCTGCTAGGCGTCAGTGCACCCTGGTCCCAGATCTTGTCTCTGCCTGGCCATGCCCTTCCATCTGGGGACTGGAGCGGGGGCCATGCCCTCCCCACACGATAGCTGGGCACCTGCCTCTTGTGGGCCAGTTGAGAACCGCCTGACACTGTTTGACTCACCTCTGTGTGCAGCTACACCCTTTTAAGATTCTGGTTTTGTTGTATCGCGCACATCTGTGTTTAAACAGGTTCGGTGACTTGATCTGGAAAGTTGCGTCCAGAGGAGACTGTCATCAGAGACCCAGGTGGGGAGTGTCATCTGGTGGGCATGGATGGTGGTGCTGCCCACACCCTGTGAGCAGCAGAAAGCCCCTGTGGACTTTCGTGGGGGCACCCAGTTAGCAGAGGTTCCAGCCCTTTCCTGGGACTCGTGACATTTCAAATAGAGGGGTCTTCCAATTTTAGGGCAGGGAAGGCGTGTCAGGGATTGGGAGATGCAACCATTCAAGTTGCTTTGAGGAGTCAGAAGGTTAGGGTCAGGGTTAGGGTTAGGGCCACTGTTTGTGAATCAGCAGAAAGAGAGTGGCATCTTGCCCCTTTCCCACGGAGGGGCCTCCTGGACTTTTAGAGGCAAGCAAAGAGGGAGACTGGAGTGACATCAGAGCATCGCTGAAACTGACCTCGGGGGCCAGGGAGCTGCAGCGCGGTTAGAGTCCAGCGGGCTGCTCACCTGCTCACTGCTCCCCACCTCCTCTCGCAGGTTTTCCCTACTGTGATCCTGAGGAGCGACGAGAGGTGCTGTACACCTTCCAAGCCCCAGTAAATACCCTGCAGCCCTCCTGTGAGGCACCCCTGAACACAGGGTCCAGGCTGGACACTGCCTTCTGTGAACAGGTTGCATCCAGAAGCATTTATTTATACATACACGTATATATATAGGCTTCCCAATTGGCACTAGTGGTAAAGAACCACCTGCCAGTGCTGGATACATCAGAGACGTGGGTTCATCCCTGGGCTGGGAAGATCCTCTGGTGGAGGGCATGGCAACGCACTCCAGTATTCTTGCCTGGAGAATCCCATGGACAGAGGAGCCTGGCAGGCTATAGTCCATAGGGTCACAAAGAGTTGGACATGACTGAAGCAACTTAGTGTGTGCGTGTGTGTGTATATAATATATATATATATATATATATATATATGTTTTTTTAAATTTTCCTGCGCCAGGTATTGCACCGTGAAAGATCTTTTAGTTGTAACATGTGGGATCTAGGTCCCTAATCAAGGATTGAACCTGGGCCCCCTCCATTGGAAGCACAGCGTCTTAGCCACTGGACCATGAGAGAAGTCCCAGAAGCATTAAAATAAGTTTAATCATATATATATATATTCATAAATACATTTTAGTTGCAAATAATAATTCATTACTCTCCGTCACAACCTTGCCAGATAGGTTCTGTTATCACCCCCACTATACACTGAAACGTCCGGGGGGTTCCACTCAGCTGGCCCAGGTCGGAGAACTCAGGCAGTTCGGCTGCAGACTCGTCTCTGCCATGCACTGTCTGTGGCCCTAGTGAAGCAGGGTTCCTGCCCCGCCTCCGCTGACAAGCCCTCAAGTCCGGTCCAGATACTGACACAGGTGTTCCCAGGTAGATAAGACAGACCCCTTGGGCTCTCAGGATCCAGAGTTTGGAAGGGTTAGGCCTAGTGCTCTGAGGAAGGAAGTTCTATTTTGCTTCCATCCCTGCAGAAGGTTTTAGCTGTGTGGACTCAAGGGAGGTACACTCTCCAATAGTTATTCTTAAAAGTTTACCATCCCTTCATGTATTCTTTTACTGAGCACCTACTGTATGCGAGGCATGGGGTTCATGCTGGGGTACAGCGGTAACCGAGATAGCCACTGTCCCCAGCTTGAAAGCAAACGGCCCAACGAAGGTCCAGTCGTGTGTAGGCAGACTGGAGTGGGTGGGCGTGGGGGTCCTTGATCCTGATGCCTAAAGTATCGCCAGAGCCACAGGGTCGCAGCTGGAGGCTGAGGTCTCCGCACAGCAGGGGCAGTCGTGGTGCTCGGGCCTCCAGGAGTTGCTCTCAGTTTCTCGGGAACCAGCGGCAGCGGCGCCTGCGCTGGCGCTTGGAGCTGAGGCCGAGCGCCCTCTCCCCTCCTTGCTTCCAGGAGCAGCTGGGCTCCGGTCTCCAGTTTTCCTCACCTGGGGTCTCTAGTTCTCTCCCAGCCCTGCATTTCTCAGTAGTATGCTTCAAGGAAAGATTCAGTATCTAAAGTTAGCAGTAGGGCCTTGCACGCAGTAGGTGCCTAGTAAATGTCACTCGAGTTAAATTCAGATGAGGAACAGCGGGTTTTCCAGATGGCTGCTCGTCCAGGAGATAGTGAAGAACAGGGGAGCCTGACATGCTGCAGCTCATGGGGCCTCAAAGAGTTGGACACGACTTAGAGACTGCACAACAATGGCTAGTTCAGCAGTGGTCTTTTAGGGTACTTTAGAAAGGAACTGCTTTTTGAGAAAGGTGACCAAATCTGGATTCACTAATTGACTTAGCCCCAGGGCATCTCTGAGAGGGCTCAGGGGCCTTGTCCCCTCCCCGCTAGCGCCATGGAGGGAAGATAAGCGGTACAAGATGAGCTAAAGAAAAAAAGAGAATCTTTGGAAGTCCAAAGGAAGCTGATTTAAAAGTCCGCGTTGGGGGCTTCCTTGGTGACTCAGACAGAAAAGAATCTGCCTGGTGATGCAGGAGACACAGGTTCGATCCCTGGTCCAGGGAGATCCCACAGGCCAGAGAAACAAAGCCCATGTGCCACAACTACCGATCCTGCACTCTAGAGCCCGGGAGCCACAACCAGAGAAGCCCCTGCAGTGAGCAGCCGCCGCCCCACAACTAGAGAGTAGCCTCTGCTCACCAGTACTAGAGAGAGCTCACGCAGAAATGAAGACCCAGCACAGCCAATGAAACAAAATTATTGTTTGTAACGTCCACGTTGACAGCGTCGCCTGATTTCCTTGGTGCTAGACTCTAGGCTGACAGCTTCGGGGGCTCAGGGCACCTCCTCAGAGCCAGCCCCACACATCTCCCTGTGCGGTGCTCACACCCCTTCCCTGGAGAAGGTACCAGCCTCCCCCGCCTCCTTCAGAGCCGACGGGGCGGGGCAGGACTGGGCACTCGCTGGTGCAGCTGGGGCATCAGTGACTTTTGAAACCTCCTTTCCCCATCCCCTCATTCAGTGCTTCTCTGGTCCCTGGGCTCCGGGAGGTGTGTCCCACACCCCACCGTCCAGCTCTCCAACTTCCAAAGGCTGTGCTCCTCTGGGGCTCTGTGTAGATGCTTGTTGGCAGAGGAGACAAGGGAATGGTTCTTTTCGCCATCCCCAGCCAGAGCATCTGCTCTATATTTTGGGGAAAGCGTGTAGCATTTTACTTGCTGCTGCTAAGTCGCTTCAGTCATGTCCGACTCTGTGTGACCCCATAGACGGCAGCCCACCAGGCTCCCCCGTCCCTGGGATTCTCCAGGTAAGAACACTGGAGTGGGTTGCTATTGCCTTCTCCAATGCATGAAAATGAAAAGTGAAAGCGAAGTAGCTCAGTCATGTCTGACTCTTCGCGACCCCATGGACTGCAGCCTACCAGGCTCCTCTGTCCATGGGATTTTCCAGGCAAGAGTACTGGAGTGGGCTGCCATTGCCTTCTCTGAATTTTACTTGAGGAAAGTAAAAAAAAAAAAAAAAAAAAGAAAGTTGCTGCTTAAAGAGTTCAAAAACCACTTGGATCCTTCTGCACTGCCCATCCCCATTAATTCTTCGTTTGTCGGCCTCCCCAGGTCCACAGGCTGCTCTTCTGCACCTGATCCTCTCCTACAGTTCAGTTCAGTTCAGTTTTGTCCCTCAGTTGTGTCCGACTCTTTCTGACCCTATGGACTGAAGCACGCCAAACTCATGTCCATTGAGTCGGTGATGCCATCCAACCATCTCATCCTCTGTCATGCACTTCTCCTCCTGCCTTCAATCTTTCCCAGCATCAGGGTCTTTTCAGATGAGTCAGCTCTTCACATCAGGTGCCCAAAGTATTGGAGTTTCAGCTTCAGCATCAGTCCTGCCAATGAACACTCAGGACTGATCTCCTTTAGGATGGACTGGTTGGATCTCAAGAATCTTCTCCAACACCACAGTTCAAAAGCATCAATTCTTCAGTGCTCAGCTTTCTTTATAGTCCAACTCTCACATCCATACATGACCACTGGAAAAACCATAGCCTTGACTAGATGGACCTTTGTTGGCAAAGTAATGTCTCTGCTTTTTAATATGCTGTCTAGGTTGGTCATAACTTTCCTTCCAAGGAGTAAGCGTCTTTTAATTTCATGGCTGCAGTCACCATCCGCAGTGATTTTGGACCCCCCTCCAAAAAAAAAAATAAAGTCAGCCACTGTTTCCACTGTTTCTCCATCTATTTGCCATGAAGTGATGGCTAACAGAGTTTTGCCAAGAGAACACACTGATCATATCAAACAGCCTCTTCCAACAACACAAGAGAAGACTCTAACACCTGGAATAACAGGCAAATGTGGCCTTGGAGTACAAAATGAAGCTGGTCAAAGGCTAACAGAGTTTTGCCAAGAGAATGGACTGGTCATAGCAAACACCCTCTTCCAACAACACAAGAGAAGACTCTACACATGGACATCACCAGATGGTCAACACCAAAATCAGATTGATTATATTCTTTGCAGCTACAGATAGAGAAGCTCTATAGAGTTAGCAAAAACAAGACCGGGAGCTGACTGTGGCCCAGATCATGAACTCCTTGTTGCCAAATTCAGATTTCAATTGAAGAAAGTGGGGAAAACCATTAGACCATTCAGGTATGACCTAAATCAAATCCCTTATGACTATACAGTGGAAGTGAGAAATAGATTTAAGGGACTGGATCTGATAGACAGAGTGCCTGATGAACTATGGATGGATTAGGTTCATGACTTTTACAGGAGACAGGAATCAAGACCATCCCCAAGAAAAAGATCCTCTCTTGCATTTTCCCAGTAAGCTCTGCTGTGCCTCGAGGCTGAGGCTGCTGCCTTTCAGGGACCTATTCACATGTGACACCGGAGTCATACCTGTGTGGAGTTCAGCGTGCGTGAGTGTGTGTGTGTGTGTGTCTGTGTGTGTGTTAGTGGCTCAGTCGTGTCCGACTCTTTGCAACCCTATGGACTGTAGCTCACTCACCAGGCTCCTCTGTCCATGGGATTCTCCAGGCAAGATACTGCAGTGGGTGACCATTTCCTTCACCAGGGGGTCTTCCTAACCCAAGGATCCAACCCCGGTCTCCTACATTGCAGATGGATTCTTTACCATCAATCTCAGGCGTGCAAGCTGATGAAATTTTACATGTTTGCATACCTGGTGAACACTGCGTACACAGTAAGTGTGCAACATTCCAGCGCTTGAGAAGGTCCCTCCATGTCAGCACCCACCCCCAGTGTAACCACCGTCAGGGCTGTGTCACCGCATACTGGCGCTCAGACTCAATGTTACAGCACACTCTGCGTTCAGAGGTCCATCCATGTTGTGTGCATCCAGAGATCGTTTTTTTGAATGGATTCAGAGTATTCCTTATACATCTGTCCGTATGGATGGAGATTCAGGGGCCCAAAGCCTCCTGTGAGCTCCTCTTCGACACACTTGTGGACTCCACTAGTTGTTCTCGATGGTGCTGTGAGCTGGCTGGGCATAGCCCTGGTCAGCCTCCTCCCAGCCCAGTGTGCTGTCCCGGATCCCTGTACAGACCCCAGCCCTGGACTTGAGTGGACGGGTGGAGCAGCTGATGTTGGGGGTCTGAGGGTTCAGGAGTTCCTGAAGGCCTTGAACCACAGCTTATTAATTACTTGTCGATTAATAAATCAAATCAGGGATTTGTTTACCGAGTTGAAAGGTTTTCCTAGCCCTTCCTTTAATTCTGCACTTTGCCTCACAGCTTTCATGCCGTCCTGTGCGTTCCATTACCTGCTGTGGCCCTCCTGGGGGGCTGAGACACCAGGTGAACAGGGATGGGCCTGGTGCTGCTCAGTGGGTCCAGGACAGCACATGCCACAGTGTCTTCAATGAAGGTGAACCGCTGTCCTTTTGAAAGCTGTCTGAGTTTCACGTGTGGAATGCAGACCCCGCAGCAGCCTTGATGGTGGTGGGCTGTGGGGCCACGTGCTTCAGGTGGCCTTCACTTTGGGTTTGCCTGTGTGGCCCTGCAGCTGCCCACTTGCACACCTGAGGGTGTTGGTGAGTCACATCCTTTGCCTTTAGGAACTTCTTTGCTCCTCCTAAAAGTCCTGCCTAGTGATTGGGTATGTTTATTTTCCACTTCATCACGTCAGTGTGTCTATCGAAAGCTGGACTGTATGTCCTTCGGTCTGCAGAGCTTATCTCTCTGTGCCTTTGCTTCCGAGACAGGACATGGGGGACTGGTGCACAGGCCCAGAAAGCCCCCTCAGATGGCCTCTCCTGGGAGGTGTGCTGCTGTGCCTGGGCCCTGGGTAAGGGCCACGGAAGAGAACGACGCCGGCCGCTAATGTCATCTTTACGCATTGGGCTGTGCGAGAGGAACTGGGAGACTAAAGTATGGTTCGCATCCTGTTTTCCATGGCTCGGGGGCCTGAGCCACTGGCTCCCCGCCCACACATGTGACCTTGCTTCCCTCGCCGCTCTGGAATAATAATGGGGTGTTGCTATGGGACAAAACAAATACTCTGCCTGTAGTGTGGCCCCTCATGGAGAAGGAGCCCCTAGCTCCAGCAGCAGCTGCAGGGATGAGCAGGAACCTTCACAGGAACGCGCTCCTTTTGCCTGGAAGGTGATGCCGAGGCTGCACAGGCCGGGATGCTCTCGTGAGAAATGGTGTGCTGGGGCAGCTGCGCTCCACCCTCAGGAGGGGGGCTGCCCTGGAGCAGCTTTGTCCTTGTTCACCCGGAGTCACTGTGCTCCCCCACCCAGACTGGGAACAGTTTCCCAGGAATGTGACTCATTGCTTGTCAGTGGTGAGCTGAGGGTCCAGGAGGGGCTGGGGAGGGAGGGAGAGCGACGCACGCAAGCATCCGCACCAGGTGGGTGTTGTCTGTCTTCTCACAATGCCTCTTCTCCGCCCATGCGGTCACAGACTCGGGTCACAGCCATTCATCGGAGGGGGGTCCGCACCTGGCCCTGGAGAGTAAGCCAGCGTGCGCTGTTGAGGTTGCCCTGTGGTTCTTCCGGGAGAGAATTCCGGGAGGGCCACAGTCTCTGGGCTCCCTCCCTGCCCCAGGAGCTCGGTCCAGCCTGGCAGGAGCAGTTGCCACCCAATCACATCACCTGAGTCCTTCTCTCGGCTCGGGGTTACAATGTCCTTTCTTAGAGCGTCGGCTCTGTGCCAGCCCTTCTATTGGGCACTCAGCTCAGGTGCTTCAGTGATGCTCATGACACTGTACCTGTGGGCTGCAGAGAGGAAGATCTGGGGTCAGGACCAGGCTGCTGACTCGCCCCAAACAAGGCCCCGGCAACATTCCGTTGCTCTGCCCTCCTGCTTCTCACCTAGTTTCGTTATCCCCGACTCCACCTCATGGAAAATGGACAGCACCGACCTGGTCCGGACTGCTCTGCAGCCACAGCGTGTATCGCTCTCCCTCCCTCCCCAGCCCCTCCAGGACACTGGCTGGGGGCTGCACTGCCTCTTCAGTATCCCTTCCACGTCCTGGGAATCCCCCTCTCCGAGGCCGCCCCATGTGCTTTGGCCTGTGTGTAGTCTGCTGGGGGCAGAAGGGGTGCTGCAGGCAGAGCCCACCTCTGCAGCTGTGCTCAGAGTGTCAGCAGTGACCGAGCAGAGGCCCCTTGGGCTGCAAGGCTGGGGTGGGCAGCGTCTGCTCAGCTCAGCTCTGAGTCCCCGTCTAGAGATCAGGGTTAAGGTCATGCTCCTGAGCACCACTTTTCTCTCACAGAGGAATACAAAAAAAAGTGGTTTCCTCGTGAAAAAAAAAAAAAAAAAAACCCTGAAAAATAACTGCCAGTGATGGAAGGGACTGGGCCTAAAAATGTCGTGACTCGTATTCAGAAATTAGGAAGGTGGCTTAATTGGAGAGGGGTGTGCTCTTGTCGGGGCACGCTTCCTGCCCTGTCTTTTATAAACCACACGGGCAGAGGTCTCACTGTGTGGTGCTTGCAAGTCTGGGTGCTTGAGAAGGGCTCAGGCAGCCCTGGGGTGCGTGTGGAAGCCTGGTGTGCCCTGTACAGCTTCTCCACGTGCACTTGGCCAAGAAGAGCAAAAGCTCTGGAACAGGGCGATCGAGTGCAAACTGCTGTTCAATGGACTCTCACTCGGAACAGGACACGGACTTGATTCAGGACTCACAACAGACAAATATATTGTGTCCTTCTTTTACAAAGGAGGAAATATGCTTGGAGAAGTTTAAATGATCCAGAGTCACCAGCCAGTTCAAGGTGAGTCAGGAGTTTGAACCTAGGTCTCCACCCAGGGCCTTGCCTCTTGATGCCTCTGCCTTCTGTCTGTTAAGGCACCACTGACCCAGGCAGTGTCCCCCTCAGCCCATCCCATCCCTGGACACTGCCTCTTTTCCAAGCGATTTTCCTGAGCTCAGGTCCAGATGTGACCTTGCTTCCCTACTCGGGCTGGGGCTCCAGGCCTCTGCCTGAGTGCATTTCTGTTCCGGGGAAGTGCTATGAAGGAGAGGCAGATGAGCAGCCTGGCACTGACCTCCACACTCTGGCCCAGGTGGACCCTCCAGCCCGCCAGCTCCACCTCGACAGCAGGGCTCCTTGCACCTTTACCTCAGCGTCTAGAACAGCTGGTTCTGGTCTGTGCTGTTCTGCCCACCATGTGTGTGAAGTCACTTCAGCTGTATCCAATTCTTTGCAACTCTGTAACTGTAGCCCGCCAGCCTTCTCTGTCCATGGAATTCTCCAGGCAAGAATACTGGAGTGGATTGTCGTGCCCTCCTCAAGGGGATCTTGAGTAACATTGAGTTACTTTTTTTGTTGATAAGTTTGTAAGAGAATACCAGGTATTAATTTAATACTGAATATTTCCCAGTTCAAGTGAACCTGAAATTCATTTAACTTCTCTTGTATTTAGAATTGTTTGATTTGTAAGCACTTACTTTTCTTCAAGCCAATTAAATAGAGCTCATTTACAAATTAACCATAGCAATATTATACAAAAACATATACTGAGACATACATATACCCAGACACAAGAGATTTAGCTTCATTTTTAAACTTAGTCATGAATCAGATATCACAATGTAAAATTCACTAATTTATAAATTACAGTTGGAATAAATAAAAATTTTGAAGGCTTCTCCGGCCCACCATGGCCCGCCTTTGTCCACGCTGTCAGCTGGTCTGCCTGTCGGCCCTTCCCACATGGGGCGTCACTGTCCCGTGAAATTCTCACATCCACCATTGGCGCTCCTTAGATCTTGTCTAGATTCTCTCGCGTATCAGCCTCAGATCCTTTCTTTGCTAGTAGCCTTGTGCCTGTGCACGGTTGTTGAACCTTCTGGGTTTCAGCTTCCTGGTCTGTAAAACGGGAACAGCGACACCTCTGGGGTGCTGTGAGGGGAGCTTGACCTGGACCACACCTTCTCTCCCACCGTGGAAACCCCTGCCAGGTCGGGACCACAGCCGTGTCCCGAGACCTCTCTGCTCCCTTCTTGGCCCTGCCCCACTCCTATGTTCAGCAGTCCTGGACCCACGGGTGCAGATCACACTTGTGACCTGGAGAGCACACGCAGGGCTCACACAGCCCCCGGCAGCTGCTTGGCAGCCTCACGCCGGAGCCGCTGCTTGTCTGAGCAGTTCTGCAGGTGCTGACGGCTACGCCATCACTGCTCCGGATTGAGCTCGGTGGACGGGGCACCGCAAGGGGTCAGGCTCGGCTGTCCGCCCCACCCCATCTGACTCACAGGTCTGTGGCCTGATTTTAAACTGTCCCAACGTGTCCGCCCTGGAGGTCACCCCCTGGCAGGTCCCATGCTCTGACAGAGGCCTCGTGAGGTTGGCAGCCTGTGCTGCCTGATCATCGCGTAAATGGATGTCTCTCCATGGTTTTCTACACGGCTTGCATGTGTGCGCATGCTCCTTGGCCCCGTCCTGAAGTGGCCCTGACATGTTCGTGCTCCTTCACGGTTGGGTGTGTTGTGTTGGTTGTGACTCCAGGACCCGCCTCGATGAAGAGCAAGCGGGACGTGGGGCATCACAGCCCACGGGGCTGCCCTGCGGCTTCTAGCGCACAGGGAGATCCTGCCCGCCTGGTCCCGGGCCCTGGTGTGGGGTGCACTCTGGCCTTCTCTTCGTCTGATTACTGCTTTCCTCACACACTCAGTTTAAACCAGGACCTACGCTGTCATACAGCGCCTTTGTGTACTTTCCTCAGTTTGTCCTTACACATTTGCACATCCGATAACTACTCAACATCTCAACATTGGGCTCTCAAACAAACCATCAGCCTCGTGAAGACACTCAACACTAGCAGGGCCATACTGGGCATTCAGTGCAATCTTAATGAATGAACGAATGGGTACTAAAAACTAGCCCATAACAGCAACTAGCAAGGTGCTTACTGGGGGTGTTCATGACACAGCTTTTTAGGCTTTAGTGTGCACCTGAGTCCCTGGGGACCTTATTAGACTGCAGATTCTGAGTCCCTAGGCCTGGGGCCTAAGGTCATGCATCTCCAGCAAGTTCCAGGTGTTGGTGGAGTTGCTGGTTCAAGGAACACAGCTTGAGCAGGAGCTGGAACGTGGCGCAGGCAGGAGTCCAAGCCTGGGGCTGGGCCTTGCTGCTTTGTTCTGTGTTTAGCCCGAGTACAATATTTTTCATTCTGATTGGGTTACATTGTAGACTTACCCTGGGGTTGTGTTTTCTCTCACTTTCCATGTTGTAAAGGCTTCCTTTAGTCCTTCAACCCTTTCTAATACAGCACTTCTGTTGGCTTCATCCTGGGAGCTTCATCTATTTGATGAGCTTTTACAGTTTCCACTTTTCACCTTTGTGCATATTTTGATGATGATTTTCCATCAGAATCTACCTGTGCTTCTGATGTCCTGTGATTGCTTTCACCTGAGAGGCCTGGGGTGGCTCTTTGGTGTGGGTGGGGCTTCGGGGTGGGACCTCGGTGGGCGGGGCCTCTGCTGCAGGGTCCGGAGTGCTGGGCTGGGTTTCTGTCTGCAGTGAGGAGCTTGGAAAGATGAGTGATGTGTGGGCTTCCTTTTAACTCCGCGTTGTAAGAGAGACTTTAATTACAAGGGGTCCTTCGTCTGTGAAAGAACACAGTAGCTCCCTCGATGCCCTGAGTATGTTCATGATAAACACAGCATTTCACAACAGGAGAACAAGCTGAGGAATCCTGAGTGCTTCAGCCCCAAGCCCCTGCCAGGGAGCAGTCAGTGGGTAGTGGAATGTCTAGGATCCTCCTTGGTCCCTCAAGGCTGGGACAGTTTCAGGATCACTGGAAGAGTCTAGCCCTGAAGGATTTTCCAAGGAAAGTACTGCTATCATAGTAGCAAGACGTCCCTGTGGGCACTTACAAGACAGGAGCCAGATCACTTGACCTTTCTCATGTTCAGAAGCACCTGCAAGTTCAAGATACCTACCTACCTCATAGGACTATGAGCATCCAAGTGAAAACAATCGGAGTAGACCAGTGGGCAGCGTGCTGCTTATTAGAGAAGAGGGAAAGTGGATGCAGGTCACAGACACTGCTCTCACGTGCACGAGATGCCTTTTGAAGGAACAGAAGACTGAAGTCACTGGTTCCTGTGGAGACTGTTCACTGAATACCTTTTGAATTTTGAGCTGTGTGGTTCTATTCCATTCACACCATAAAGAAAAATATACCAGGCCCTGTGATCCTAATTTTTCTTTAAAAAAAAAAACAAAAACAAAACATGTTGGAGAAGGTTGAGGAGTGTCCTCTCCCCCATGCAGAGTTCTCAGTCACTGGGCCTGCCCAGGTGGGGCTGGGACGGCTGCAGGACAGTGAGCCCTGTGCTCCCAGGGCACCTCAGTGTCACACCAGACATGGGACCTTGATTTCCCTCCTTCTTTTCTGTCCATCGTGAATCTTGCTGCTTTCTCCAGATGACTTTGTTCACGGGCACAAGTGGTCAGCTCTGTGGACTGCCTCCAAGGTGAAGATTACCATGAGCTGTATGCAGGAGGGAAAAGAATGTTGTTGTTTTTTTTTAAGAGTATTTTAAGGAAATGATGAAGGAGGATAGAAATTCAGCGTTGCAGACATTTGTCCTTAAAGTTCAGTTCCCCCTTTTTTATGGAAACTAACCTGAAAGGGGAGGTGAGCGGGGTCTTGGGGGTGGTTGCATCAGATATGGTGGCAGAGAGTGACCAGAAATATCTCTGGATATCAGTTACCTATATCAGGGATCGAGAAGGGGGCAACTTGAAAGCTACAAGAATGTGGTGTGCTTCCTGCCCCCGGTGCTGTCAGAGACACAGCCCTGTGTGCACCATCACCTCTCACAGCCTCTCCCCAGGTGATGGAAACAGTGACCCTGGGGCCACCAGGGAACACCACACGGGGTCAGGTGTAGGAGCCCTCCCCAAACAGAAAGACAACAGCATGAAGGCCCAAGGTGAGAAGACAGTGCCATTTATAATTTTCCTCCCCCTCCTTTGAGGTTAGATCAGCAGGAGGGTGCTTTACTCAGACTAGGTTTCTTTGGGAATGATATTCCGGTATTAAGCCAGAAGTGCATCTCAATCATCAAAAACATCTGAGAGTTTTTAAGTGAAAGTAGCTAAGTGACTTTAAGATGAAACCTGGGGACCATGATTTCAGTTGTAAAAAGAATGAGCTTTTAGGTTGGTTTGAAGTGGCAGTAGCTTAGTGCTACAGACGGAACACAGGACCAGAGTCAGGAGATGGGGTCTGTTTCCAACCTGGAATCCAGCAGCTCGATGGCCCTGGGCAGATCTCTCTTTGAGCCCCTCAGCATAGGAGTTCAGAAGTGCAGTTCTAGGGGGAACTTATGGTTTAGTTGTGGGCATGAAGACAGCCAGTAAGACTTGCAGTGCACACCAAATGAGCCTGGCATGTGCTGAACGAAATATGTTTCCATACAAAAGGGATTTGTTTAAACATATGGATAGCTGTAGAGAACTCCTCAGGTCTCAAGAAAAAGAAAATTTTACATTTTTAACCTGGAAAGTAAGAGATAATTATGGCAGTGGTAATGAATGAACCATAGAGTGACATGACTTTGGATGATGAAAATACATTTGTATTGTCAGAGACTTGTGGCTCCAAAAGCATCATTCATATAAAGTTTTAGCTTCTACATTGGACAAGAGGATCTGAGGGCCTTTTGCAGTTTGGGGTCAGGGTGGAGATGGGCATGTGAAGGAGGCAAGTCCTACCCTGTTCAGACTGCCTGCCCTCTGTCTTTCCTACCAGTTCAACACGGTTGGACCAATTCAAACTGGAAAAGCTTGCCCTTCCAGCTTGGATGAAGTCTCACATCCTGTTCTCCTCTGCAAGGGCCAGCAGTAATGGGAGTGGGGGCTTCCCTGAGTTCTTAATACATCTTCATCATCTAAACTGATGTGTGCTGACGGGGGAGGCCTGGACCCTTAGTCTCTTAGGGTTTTCCGTCTGCTTGGAGCAAAAGCAGGGCCTCCATGCACACCAACCAGTCTACCACCACCTTCTGGAGTTTCCATATTTCTCAACACACACTTCCAAAAAGCCTTCCATTGGCTGTTAAAAATAGTTATTCTTAGGCTTCCCTGTTGCCTCAGTGGTAAAGAATCTGCCTGTCAATGCAGAAGATATGGGTTCCATCCCTAATCTAGGAAGATCCCACATGCTGCAGAGCAACTAAGCCCATGCCCCACAACTACTGAAGCCCGAGAGACCGAGAGCCCATACTTCCCAACAAGAGAAGCCACCACAATGAGAAGCCCATGCACTGCAACTGGAGAGTAGCCCCTGCTCACTGCAACTAGAGAAAAACACAAACAGCAGTGAAGACCCAGCACAGCCAAAAATAAATAAATAAACATTTAAAAAAAATTATTCTTTGAAGTGAAAGGTAAAAAAGCCCTATAAACTACAATTCATATGAAATAAAATTCATACCTTTGAAGTGTAAATTCAGTAGGGTCTAGTATTTTCAGAGTTATGCAGTCATTACCATTATTTAATTTTAGAACATTTTCTTCAGTCTAAAAAGAAACCCCATACCCATTAGCAGCCATTCTCAATTACTTGCTCCTTCTAGTCCCTAGAAACCACTACTCTACTCTCTTTATGAATTTGCCTATTCTGTATATCTCATATAAATAGGATCATACAACACATGATCTGATGTGTCTCATGTCTTTCATTAAGCATAATGTTTTCAAGGTTCAAATTTGTCATACTTCTTTCCTTGTCATGGATGAATAATATTCAGGAATAAGACTATGTATGACTTTTGGTTTATCCACTCATCAACTGAGTATTTTTCACTCTGGCTATTCTGAATAATGCTGTTATGCACGAGTTTTTGTGTAGACCTATGTGTTCCTTTATCTTGGGTACATACCTACGGGTGAAATTTCTGGGCTGTATGGCAATTCTTTGTTCAACATTTTTAGGAGCTGCCAAACTGATCACCAAAATAGAGACATATTTTATATTCCTACAAAAATGTATGAGAGAGTCCAGATTCCTCCACATTCTTACCAACACATTGTCATTTCTGTCTCTTTTTTTCCACATCAGATGGCATATAGGCTCTTATTTCCCTGACCAGGGACCGAACCCATGCCCCCTGCAGTGGAAGCATAACATCTTAACCACTGGACAGCCTGGGAAGGCCCTGTCCCCTATCTCTTTGATCGTAGTCATGCCACAATTTTGATTTGTGTTTTGATGCTAAAGCTGAAACTCCAATACTTTGGCCACCTCATGCGAAGAGTTGACTCACTGGAAAAGACTCTGATGCTGGGAGAGATTGGGGGCAGGAGGAGAAGGGGACGACAGAGAATCAGATGGCTGGATGGCATCACCGACTCTATGGAGGTGAGTTTGAGTGAACTCCAGGAGTTGCTGATGGACAGGGAAGCCTGGTGTGCTGTGATTCATGGGGTCGCAAAGAGTCGGATACGACTCAGAGACTGAACTGAATTGAACTGAATGACTAATGATGTTGAACATCTTTTCATGTGTTTATTGGCCATGTGTATATCTTCTTTGGAGAAATGTCTGTCAAGTCCTTTGCCCATTTTTAATAAGGTTGTTTGTCATCATTGAGTTTCAAGGGTTCTTTATATATTTTTGGTGCAAGTCCACTACATATAATTTGATAATTTTCCTCCCATTCTGTAGATTATCTTTTCACTTTCCTGATGCACAGAAGTTTTCAGTTTTGATGAAGGCCAATTTATCTAATTTTTTTCTTTTGTTTCGTATGCTTAGTATCATATTGAAGAAATTATTGCCTAACCAAAGTAAAGAATTTAATCCTATGTATTCTTCTAAGAGGTTTATAATTTTAGTTCTCACATTTATGTCTAGGATCCAGTTTTAGTTTAATTGTATATAATGTGAAGTAGGAGTCCAACTTCCTTGCTTTGACTTTGAGTATCAAATTCCCACAGCACCATTTGTTGAAAAGATTATTCTATGCCGCCATTCAGTTGTCTTAGAATTCTTCTCAAAATCAATTGATCACAAATGTAAGTGTTATTTTCCTGGACTCCCAATTTTATTGATTATATGTCTACTTTTATGCCAGCAGTACACTGTAAGTTTTGAAATTCAGAAGCATGAATCCCTGCTGTTCTTCTTTTTCAAGAATCTTATGGATTTTCTGGGTCCCTTGCATTTCCATATAAATTTTAGGGACAGCTTGCCAATTATTGTGAAAAGGCAGCTACAATTTTGATAGGGCTTGAAATGAATCTGTATTGAATTTGGGGATTATTGCCATCTTAACAGTATTAACAGTCTTCCAGTTCATAAACATTGAATCTTTTTTTCCCTTCCTTCCTTCCCTCATTCCTTTCATGCCATAAGTAACCATCTGCTTCCTGAAGATGTCTGCCAAGAACTCTGAGAAAAATACTTGGCAAAATGGGAACTCATCAGAGAATTATAGGTGATATATGAGAAATGAAGAACAAGATGGCTACTATTCCAAAAAGTCTTACTTTATGAATTAAAGACTGTTTATTCTGTCCTTTTTACATGTCTGTATGTGCGCTCACACTATTCAAGTCTTCTTTAATTTTTCAACAATACTCTGTACACTGTAGTTTCCAGTGTACGAGTCTTTCACTTCTTTTGTTACATTTATTCCTAAATACTTTCATCTTTTCTGATGCTATTATAAATGAAATTTTCTTAATTTCAGTTTCAGTTGCTCATTGCTAGTGTACAGTAATAAAATTTATATTCATGTGTTCATACTGTATCCAGCAATCATACTGAACTCATCTATTAGCTCTAATAAGTAATTATTGCAGATTCCTTAGAGCTTTCTACGTATAAGAATGTATCATTTGGAGATAGACAAATTTTTAATTCTTCCTTTTCAATCCGGATGTCTTTTATTTTCTTCCCTAGGTGCCCTGGGTAGAACCTGTAGCACAGTGTTAAACAATAGTTGTGAAAGTGGAAATTCTTTCCTTGTTCTACATCTCAGGGTGAAAATCTCTGTCTTTAACCATTAAGCATGAGGAGTTGGGATGTTCCTCGTGGCTCAGATGGTAAAGAATCTGCCTGTAGTGCAGAAGACCCAGGTTTGATCCCTGGGTCCAGAAGATGCCCTGGAGAAAGGAATGACTACCCACTCCAGTATTCTTGCCTGGAGAATTTCATGGACAAAGGAGCCTGGTGGGCTAAGGTCCATGGGTTGCAAAAGGTCAGACACAATTGAGCAACTAACACACTTTCAGGGTTTATTTGGAAACAGCAAAAAATTGCAATTTGAGCATGCAATCTATGGCAAACCACAGGCATGTTCAGAGAACAAAGGAGGGAAATCTGCTTTTATGGGGAAAATGGGGAAGTTGCAGGGTCTGTTCTAAGTGAAAGTTCACTGGAGGAAGGTCGAAGTTCAGACTGGTGATGGCTTCTCATTGGTTGAGCTGTGATGTTTCTTATTGGCAGGACTGTTGCTGAGCAAGAAGAAATTCTTCCTTTGGGATAGTAATGTAGTCACTTCCTGTTTGGGAGTGCAAGGTATGCTTCTTCCTGTGGGGTGTGCGCATGAAGATCAGGGTGTGCAAATGATGGTGAGTGGTGATGCATGAGAGCTCCCTCTGCAGGTCATTCCTGACTCTAATTTTAGTTGCTGCTGCTACTGCTGCTGCTGCTAAGTCACTTCAGTCGTGTCCGACTCTGTGTAACCCCATAGACGGAAGCCCACCAGGCTCCCCCGTCCCTGGGATTCTCCAGGCAAGAACACTGGAGTGGGTTGCCATTTCCTTCTCCAATGTGTGAAAGTGAAAAGTGAAAGTGAAGTCGCTCAGTCGTGCCCGACCCTTAGCGACCCTATGGATTGCAGCCTACCAGGCTCCTCCATCCATGGGATTTTCTAGGCAATACTACTGGAGTGGCTTGCCATTGCCTTCTCCGAATTTCCAGAGGTTACCTATGGATTTTCGTAGAAGCCCTCTATCAGGGTGGAGAAGTCCCCTTATATTCCTAATTCACTGAGTATTTTAGATCATTAAAATGTGTTTGATTTTGTCAAATGCTGTTTCTGCATCTACCGAGATGATCATGTGGCTTTGTTCTTTATTACTATTATATACTTCATGATCTTCAGGTGTTAAACTGATCTTGCATCCCTGTGATAAATCTCACTGGTAATAATGTATTGTTCTTTTTGTATAGTTCTTTACTGGATATGGTCTACTAGTATTTTTTTGAGAATCTCTGAGTCTCTATTCACAATGGATATTAGTTTGTAATGTTCCTGTAATGTCTTTTTCTGGCTTTCACAGGGTAATACTTCAAAGAATAAGCTGGAAAATGTTCCTTCTTCCTCTTTTATGTTTTAGAAGATTTGTGAAGAATTGGTGTTACTTAGGTAAATGTTTACTAGAATTCACTAGTGAAGCCATAAGGACATGGGCTTTTCTTTGTGGGCGGTTTCAAAATTACTAATTAAATATCTTGTAATAAGTTTAATCAGGTTGTCTATTTCTTGTTAAGTCAGTTTTGGTAATCTGTGTGTTTCTAGGAACTTACCCTTTTCACCTTGGTTATCAAATTTGTTGACATGCAGTTATTAGTAGCATTCCTTTGTCATACGTTTAAAAAGAAAACTTTTAATTTTAGAACAACTCTAGATTTATAGAAAAGTTGTGAATTTCCATATGTATACCACATCAAGTTTCCTCTGTTATTACCATCTAATGTTAATAAAAATCTAATGGTACATGTGTTATAATAGGTCTGTAAATATTGATACATTTCAGTGGAATTCATATTTATTTTTCCTTAGTTCTCATCTAATATTCTTTTTAATACAATATATTTGTTGTGATGTCTCCTTAGGTTCCTCTTGACCATGAGAATTATGCTCTGTTTTTTATTGCCTCTATAACTTTGGCCACCTCATGCGAAGAGTTGACTCACTGGAAAAGACTCTGATGCTGGGAGGGATTGGGGGCAGGAGGAGAAGGGGACGGCAGAGAATGAGATGGTTGGATGGCATCACCTACTCGATGGACATGAGTTTGAGTGAACTCCGGGAGTTGATGATGGACAGGGAGGCCTGGCCTGCTGTGATTCATGGGGTCGCACAGAGTCGGACACGACTGAGTGACTGGACTGAAATAAACTGATGCACTACAGGGCTTCCCAGGTGGCGCTAGTGGTAAAGAGGCTGCCTGCCAAAGCAGGAGACTTAGAGAGATGCAGGTTTGATCCCTGGGCCAGGATAATCCCCTGGAGGAGGGCATGGCAACCCACTCCAGTATGCTTGCCTGGAAATCCTATGGACAGAGTCGTCCAGTGGGCTATGGTCCAAAAGGTCGCAAACAGTCAGATGTGACTGAAGTGACTTAGCACACACCAGCATGTGCTATTAGAACGTCAAGCTATATATTCATTTCCTCTTACTATATGTATACCCTGGCATTCACCCAAGTGGTTATAAGTGTGGTTGAATATAGACACTTAGCCTAAGTTTAGGAAAGGAGTGAAGTCTTAGGTTACTGCTGCTAAGTGTTTTACACATGACACTTGAGTCCCACCAGGATCTTTGATCTATTGCCTCTATAGTGCAAAATATGACATAGTAAATATTCAGCTGCCTAAGATGAGGTAAATGTCTATCCACTTAGCAAGGTCACTAATTCACTAACTCAAGCAAGTACATTTTATTCTAGATTACCCTGTATAGACACGTTTCACATTTATTAAACTAAAGTTTAGACCACAGATGTTCTTTGTAGACTACCATTTTCTAATTCAGAATCAATTCAAGTAACTCTAGTTTTGTGAAGTAAGCTTAGACTTGGCAACTAGCGAGAACACAGATTTCGAATGCCATTTGCACTGTGCAGTTAAATTATTACATGTGCCTTTTGGCCAGGTGGCACGATCCACATGCTTTTTCCCTTGGCCCCAGTGTACTTCTTCCTCTTGTTAGCACTATGAAGAAAAGCCCTATTCAGCCTTTAACCTAAGCATCAAGAACTTTGAGGAATGGAATTATGACTGCAGATTGACGGAAAATATTGCTAAATATGTTTGGCAACACTTCAGAAAATTTATACAGAAATTTGTACTTGAATTTGTGCACATTTCTGAGCTTGTCTTTCCAGAATTGCTCCAATCAAATCATGTTTATTAAGCAAACGGTACTCCCTCAGGATGATAGTATAGACTTTGAAAGAGTTTTATTATTAAGTCCACTTCATTGATGAGATTCTAACTGATCTGCAAACAAAAGTAAAACACGTGGTGATTAGTGTTACTGAAAGCAGTGCATAGATAAGTTCTACCCTGTGCCACAACATTATCGGTGGTGGAAATTTTAGAGAAACATAAGAACAAAGAAAGAGGGAGATGAGAAATGTATATGGATTGAGAAATTATAGCAAAGAAATTAAATACATGGACTTGGATCATAAAGTCTGGGCTATAATTCTAGCTAAAATACTTAACAAGATGTGTGACCTTGAGCAAGTTAATTAAAATTGCTAATCTCAGGAGATTTTCATCTCAAAAAAATGGAAAAGTAAAATTACTAACTCATAGGGTTTTGATAAAGTTAAATGAGGTAACAGTAATTAGCAATTACAAAACATCATTTCCAATCACTCTTCAAAATATTTTACATTTATTAGCTCATTGAATCTTCCCAACAATCCTATCAGATAGATACTGTCATTCCATCCCTTATTAAATAAACAACAGAGATACAGAAAGTATAACTAGCTTAAGGTCACAGCTATTAAAGCTGAAATTCTGACTCCAGAGCTAGCACCCTTGGGAAGACTTTAACATTTGTATCTGCTTATTTAGTTTATGAGATCCGATGTGTGCACAAAATTATGACCATACCTTAAACCATGTTTTTTTCATTTTTTTCAAAAAGGCTAGTCAGTTTTCCTAAGATTTTTGCCCACATAAATGATATTTTTGAGAAATTAGTTTGCAGATGATACCCATCACAATCACAAAGAACTCAACCGTATTGGTGATTCATGACAAAGTCTATAATGATTTAATTGCTTTGCTGCTTCAATTTGAGTGTATGTATAGGTGTATAGAAGACAACCAACCAAAGGAAATTATTCATGAGGCTTACATTTAAGCAGTTGTTTACTTACAGTGAAGAAACATTTTGTTGAAACATTGCAAGAGTAGAAAATAAGTTGCAAAGTCACAATTGATAGATTCAGAAGGGCATGTTGCTGTATGGGTTGTTGTTTAGTCGCTCAGTCGTGTCTGACTCTTTTGTGACCCCATGGACTGTAGCCTGCCAGGCCTCTTTGTCCATGGGATCTCCCAGGCAAGATACTGGAGTGGGTTGCCATTTTCATGTATGGGTTGAGTTCTTTCTTAAAGACATGGTGATCAACAACATTTGCTTGTCAGCAAAGTATAGGAGGAAACTAAGAGTTTTAATATTCTCCATATTTGTTATTCATACTATCCTGGACAAAATTACTTTTCTCTCCTTTCCTAACATAGAAAAAGGGGGAATGTTCTACTGCCTTTGTATTTTAAGTAGTTTGCTTCTTAACATCTTTATTTCAAGAGAGGGGAAATGATGATTGGTTATGTCAATCATGTAAATCTATTTATTTAGTGAGAAATATAAAGTTGCCTCAGTCTTCTTATTTACTTCTTGTTTACTCTGGAAATTGAGTAGCATTATATTGAGGAAGCATGCATTTATATATAATTTTCTACATGACAGATTACTTACAGATGCATCACAACTTCTGAAGGACCGGTTTATTTCTAACATAAACTGTAAAAGTTAAACTGCTCAGAAATGCAGATGTCACTCTGAAAAAGTCAGATCTCAGCCTCAATCCTAGTAAATTGGATTCTCTGAAGAATGTGAGGAATCTATAATTTTTGGAATACTAACTGGATATTCATAGAGAAAACTTGGAGCAATATGAAACACCATGATAATAGAATTGCTGTCTCAAGAAATCTGAAATTAATAGCATAGAGAAGTGGCTTTAAAAATGTATTATTAATAGAGAAGCTCCACTTCTCAAGTGCTTTTTTTCAGTTACTCTTGCATTATACAGAAATAGAGACTAAATAATGTATAGCTTAATAATGCCTTGTAATTGGACATTTTCACATTTACCAACTTCAGAGTTGCAAAGTCCAGAATATTATCCCCGAAGAAAGTATAAAATGATCTTTAAATACACAAACATCAGAAAATGTAATATATTTTACTCCAAAGGTAAATACAAAGGTATTGAGAGCACCCCCAAGGGGGCACCACGTGAATGTGAAATTGTGAAGACCTCGCCATCCATAAGGTCATCAAGACATGGTGACTCTTCCCTAGCTTCACACACACGTAAGGAGAAAGCACCCATCTATGGCCAAAAGAAAGAGATGACAGTGCGCAATCCTCCAGTTAATTTCGGAAGATGTTTTTGTTCTCATCTTCCATCATATCCATTGCTGTTTGTGAAATGGATTCTGAGTGATAATAGCAAGTCTAGTTGACATCATCATAGGTGGCAGCCTCAAATGTGACAAATACCATCAAATAGCAAAAGAACACACTTGGGGAGTGCTTAGCAAAGACTGTAGGACAGACTTTATAGCAGCTTTGACAACTGGAAATTAAATCTTTCTCAACATGTTGATGGAACTAGTATTCTCTTTTTACAGGTTGGATCACAATAATTGCAAAGTAAAAACTCAAGTAGTTGAAACTTCCATAGCAATCCAATGGTTAAGACTTCCCTTCCCAATGCAGGGGGAGTGGATTCAATTCCTGGTTGGAGAACTAAAGTCCCACAATAGTTCATGGCCAAAAAAAACAAAAGCATATAACGGAAGCAAAATTAAAACAAATTTAATAAAGATTTTTTAAATGGTCTACATCTTTTAAAAAATTGAAAAGCCAAGTAGCAAGTTCAATTGACCATTTCTTGAGTATGCAAATTGAACACATAGACATGTATATTTAAATCTTGATTTTGAGCATTGCTTGTACACATGAAAGAAATTTCTAGATAAAATCAGTATTTATCATATTTAAGAAGAATTTCTTCCGGACCCACATCTGAATAACATTGTTTAAACAGGGGTCCCCAGCCCCCAGGCCAGGGACAAATATCAGGCCACACAGCAGGAAGTGAGTGGCCAGCAACTACTAGAAGCTTCATCCATATTTACAGCCCCTCCCCATCACTCTCCCATCACCCCCAGAGGGAACCTTCCAGCTGCAGAAAAACAAGCTCAGGGCTCCCACTGATCCCGCATTGAGGTGAGCTTTATAATTATTTGGTGAGTTGTATGGATGTGAGAGTTGGACTGTGAAAAAGGCTGATCGCCGAGGAATTGATGCCTTTGAACTGTGGTGTTGGAGAAGACTCTTGAGAGTCCCTTGTACTGCAAGGAGATCCAACCAGTCCATTCTAAAGGAGATCAATCCTGGGTGTTCATTGGAAGGACTGATGCTAAAGCTGAAACTGCAATACTTTGGCCACCTCATGCGACGAGTTGACTCACTGGAAAAGACTCTGATGCTGGGAAAGGTTGGGGGCGGGAGGAGAAGGGGACGACAGAGAATGAGATGGCTGGATGGCATCACCGACTCTGTGGACATGAGTTTGGGTGAATTCCGGGAGTTGGTGATGGACAGGGAGGCCTGGCGTGCTGTGATTCATGGGGTCGTGGAGAGTCGGACACTACTGAGCGACTGAACTGAACTGAACTGAACTGAATGATAACAGAAACAAAGTACACAATAAATTTAATGTATTTGAATCATCCTAAAACCAGCTCCCCCAGCCGCGGTCCATGAAAAAATTGTCTTTCAAGAAATCCGAACGTGGTGCCCAAAAGTTTGGAGGTTACCATTTTAAATGATTGTTTAAACTCTCTACCTTGCAAATAGATTGCAATTAGTGTACTCAATTGGCTATGAATCATGAACTACTAGTGATGTTCATTTCTATGTCCTACTTAGTTTATGTACTTTGTAAGGACAATAAATGCACCACGGGGTGTTCATTCTGTATTGGGTAAGAATATCTAATTACTCTCTTATAATTTTGACTTAAATGTGAAGTATTTATGTTACATATAAAGTAACATAAAATGTATGACATTTTAAATCTTTTTCACCTGAGTATAAATTCGAGAAAAAAGTAATCACTCAATATGTAATTTGCATCTCACTTTTTTTTTTCTCTTAGGTAAAGTAAATACATAAAATATAACAGTGTGTGTGTGGGGGAGGGGGGGGCGCGTGCAGACACTCAGTCATGTCTAAGACTCTTTGCGACCTGCAGCCCGCCAGGCTCCTCTGTGGAATTTTCCAGGCAAGAATACTGAAGTGGGGTGTCATTTCCTTCTCCAGGTGATCTTCCAGACCTAAGGATCAAACTCACATCTCTTGTGTCTCCTGCATTGGTAGGGGAATCTTTACCACTGTTCCACCTGAGTCATCTGTTAACTATCTACAAATGTGCAAATAAATCCTCAACTATTTGATAAGAAAAGAAAAAGAATACTAATCTCAGGACATCAATCTGAGCGAATCAGGAAGAAAAAGCCACCACGAGTTACAGAAATAAGAATGTTTATGTACAAGGACCAGAGACTGAAGCAGTCATGTCTGGGAGAGCTGCAAAGTGTAAACCTGTGGAGGAGCCCCTGGCTCCTCTGTCTCCAGACAGTGGCCTGGCAGTCCAGGACATCACACAGCACTGGGCACTCAGTCCCTGGGTTAGTGGGTATTCTCTGCAAACACCTCGGGTCTGAGTACCAACGTGCTTTCTGTTTGACTTACTGATAAAGAGACAGATTATTAGCTAGAACCCAGATTTTAGCGGTTCTATAAAAGGAGAGGAATTAAATTAAGGTGAAGATAAGCAGGTTGGGCCCAGAATAGTTCCCCCTGTCCCCACCAGGTATTTGAAGTGAATGGAAAAATCCTCTTCTCACAGTGACGACCTGACCTACTACCTCACTCATCATGGCTATCTGGGCGTCATTCACAGAAGTGCTCAGATCAGAGCTTGGGCTCAGCTGAATCACCATTCCAGGGATGCAATTTCCAGGAGATTTGTCTCTTTTTCTGAAACTTTCCTTTCTGGACATTGTAATAGACAATAATTTTCAGTTTTCTAAAGGGTGCTTATGGGTGACTGTTTCATGTCATTATTCAAGACAGACATTTCTGTCAGTGTGTTTCAGCAATTACATAACACATTCGAGGTTTTACCATTAAAGTTAAAACAATAGGAAATCAAAATCACCATAAGCATCTGCTTTTTTCCTCTAGTGATCAATACTTGTCGCTGTTTAATTGCTAAGTCGTGTCCATCTCTTTTGTGACCCCATGGACTGTAGCCTGCCAGGCTCCTTTCTCCATAGGGTTTCCTAGGCAAGTTTATTGGAGTGGGTTGCCCTTCCTTTCTCCTGGGGATCTTCCCAGCCCAGGAATCAAACTTGTATCTCCTGCAGTTCAGTCAGATTCTTTACCACTGAGTCACCTGGGAAGACCAGTGACCAATATTAGAAATTCTTAATTCAACAATAGATTTTTGAGAATGTAAGACATGTAATGTGTTATCACAACTGTCAAATATAGCTTGAGTGTGATTCCAGTTTAAAAAAATGTTAGAGGAAGAAAATTTTGAATTAAAAAAAGACATAGCTCTCATGAATATATGTCTGTGTATATAAAGAGTGGAAACAGTGATAAAATTTATTTTGCGGGGGCCCCAAAATTACTACAGATGGTGACTGCAGCCATGAAATTAAAAGACTCTTGCTCTTTGGAAGGAAAGTTATGGCCAACCTAGAGAGCATATTAAAAAGTGGAGACATTACTTTGCCAACAAAGGCCCGTCCCGTCAAAGGTATGGTTTTTCCAGTAGTCATGTATGGACGTGAGAGTTGGACTGTAAAGAAAGCTGAGTGCCAAAGAACTGATGCTTTTCAACTGTGGTGTTGGAGAAGACTCTTGAGAGTCCCTTGGACAGCAAGGAGATCCAACCAGTCCACCCTAAAGGAAATCAGTCCTGAATACTCATTGGAAGGACTGATGCTGAAGCTGAAACTCCAATACTTTGGCCCCCTGATGCAAAGAACTGACTCATTTGAAAAGACCCTGATGCTGGGAAGGATTGAAGGTGGGAGGAGAAGGGGATGACAGAGGATGAGATGGTTGGATGGCATCACTGACTCAATGGACATGAGTTTGAGTGAACTCCAGGGGTTGGTGATGGACGGGGAAACCTGGCATGCTGCAGTCCATGGGGTTACAAAGAGTCAGACATGACTGAGCGACTGAACTGAACTGAGATATATATATATATACACACACACACATATACTTTTGGACAATTTGAAGACTCCCTAATTCATACCCTTGAATCACAGGTGCCCCTGACTCTAGCACTAAACATCTGCAATAACAAAAAACAAAACAAATAACTAATAATAATAATAACAAAACCCCAGGTACCTCACGATAACCACTGTAGATGAAAGCATACTCCCATCATATAAACTTTATTTTTGTCACATTTTAATTATTCATATGAAACGAGGTCATGGAAAACATGAAGAAATCTGATAGATAATAGATAAAATAGGACAATTTGAAAAGATGTGTACTGCATAATGTACATGGGGACTTTATTACCTTCTCAATTTTTCTATAAATCTAAATGGTTTATAAAAAGCACGTAGATGAGGGAGAGATGATCTCTGTTCTCTGGGAGCTCATAGTCGAAAGAGGAGACACATGGCCAAGAAACTGCAGTCAGGTGTGGTAAGTTTTGTAATAAAAGGAGGCATGGGATGTATGAGAGTTCAGTGGAGATGCACAGAATAACAGCCTGCAGACCTGAGGAAGCTTGGAGGAGAGAATGATTCCAAAATAAATGTTAGAGAAGCAAGGAACAGAGGAAATGAAAAAATGCAAAAAGCCATGGAGTCTAACCTTAGATGGTTAGCTGCCTTGATTGCCAGGCTCAGGAGCCAATTCCCTAGACTTTTGCGGTCATCTCAACTTCGATTGAAAGCTTCCTGCCGTGCTTTAGCTCCTGCTCTCTGCCTCTGTGGCACTATTAACTCTCCGCTCCTGTCCAAAGTGGGTCCATCGACCTCTGCAGCAAGCCTCGCACCGTCTGGCCTCTGCTGCATGTCTGGTCCCTTTGGGGATGGTGAACGTGTTTTTGCCTCCTTCAGTGGCTCTGCAGCCTGTCTCCCTAACCTTGGAAAACTCCCAAGCCTTTTCAGAAGTTTCCAACCTTTTCCAAACTCGAAACACTTTTCCCACACTTGAATTCCATTTGAATCATTCTTCAATAAATTTTCTTAAAATATTTCATTTTGGGATTATTTGCATTTTCATGTACTTATGTATTTTTCATGAGTTATATTCCAAAATTTGGAGAATTCTTAAAATTCTTTGTTTTAGAATTATAAGACTCCATGGATACCATCTTTCTATCATGTAAGAGAAGCGCACAATAGGAACTTGCCAATGTATCAGGAACTCCGCAAGGCATGTAAAATATGTTAACTTTTCAAATCCCCCCAAATGCCATTTTCTGTGAAATATAACTATTGAGGGGTGTTGATAGGCTACAGTCCATGTGGTCACAACGAGTCGGACACGACTGAAGCAATTTAGCAGGCATACGTGCATCTGTAAAACCTTCCCAGACACATAGTCCAAATCCTGAGTGTGGACTCCAACTAGCAACAAAGCTCAGACTATCTCTGCTCTGGCTTCTACTACCTCCTGTGCACAAGCGCGGGAACGGAGCCCCATACAAAGGAACGCATTCCACAACAGTATAAAACTGCTTAGCCTCAAAGCCAGTCTGCTTCTCCCTTCTGTCTCGCGGCCACACTCCGTGCTAGACATACCACCAGAGGCAGTTTTTCAGTGCCCTGGTTCACCAGTTTCCTCAGCTTTAAAATAGGGCTTAAAATAGCATCCACCTCCTAAGGATGCTCTACAGAGTGAATGAGATGCTGGAAGTGAAGCCAGACGCGTAGCGGCCTCTGTTGCCATCACTGCACCGGATGTCACGCTCTCCCCTTTTCTCGTGTCTGTTCTCTGTGACACAGAAAACATTCAGTAGCTACTTATTTGTTTTATGGTTTCAGCTTTTACTTCTGTGACAGTCCTCTCATTTTCCAGAATATGAAAAACAAAAATGGAATAGCATTTGACTCCAGTTCAAGAGCTTGACAGTTCAGTCACACCTAAGTGCTGAGAGAAAGAGAAGGATGTAGTTAAGGCTGTCAGGAAAATACGGGGATTGTCACAGTTCAGGCAGGTAGTGACAGGGGCAGAGTCGGTGCCTGTAACACTTCTCCCCTTTCCAAACATCTCTGGGCATAAGAAAAGGAACCCTGACATTAGAGCATGGTGAGAAGAGATACGATTTCAAAAGAAGCAATAAACTGTGTAATAGATGTTCGTAATTAGACTGCTTGCTTCTTGTCTCAGGTTTAATAGCTTCTCAAAGACTGTGAATAAGTTAAGGGAGTTTTTAATATTCCTCTGAAATATGAACCCATGTACTACCTGGTGTTACATAATTAAAAATGTCTTTGATCTGAAGGGCCTAGATTTATCCTAGCAAATTATGCGATGAACAGCTCATCTTGAGGATTTATTCATCATGCAAACAAGTGAAGGTCATCAGTGCCAACTTTTGGGTGAGGTTTAGCATGGAGGGGAAACTGAAGCTTTATTCATTTCAAATATTGTCAAGTGTTATCCAAGAGGAAAGTCTGATTGGCATCCCAAGGGTTATCTTAATTCTGTTCACATGAGAACCATAAGTACAACTCAACAGATGACAGAGTGAAAAACATAGCCAAAGAATCAATAGACCCGTAATGCAGGAAGGGAGGACTTGCCAGAGACATCAGTTGACTTTGTCATTACATCATGCTAATCTGAATTCATGGCACTATTGTTTCCCCCCAAAGAAGGTGGAATCCTCTTCAAAACAGAATAATACTTCATAGCATAGAGTGAACAACAAGTGCATGCATCTGTGTGATCATCAGTGATGACCTCTATGGTGTGCAGAAAGTGGACCACTTCCAGTTCTGGGTCTGAGCAATGCCCAGGGTCAAGAGGTTTCACTTGTGTGGGTGGGGAGAACCCAAAACTTATCCTGAGATTTGAGTCAACTTCCTCTCCACCCAAGATATACAGGAGCTTTTAAAAAAGCTTTTATTCTATATGCCCTTATATATGGTGATCAAAATTGAGATAGCTGTCAAAGGCTTGATCTCAATGAATCCACTGTAATTCCATGGATTATACTACAGCTAAATCATGTAATTGTCTAGGATAATAAAGCAATAACAAAACTGTGTGAATCACACGAGGCAGTTCTGGCACAGTTAGCTTATATAACTTTGCTGCAAATACTAACACAATATTACAGGGGCCAAGAATCAGGCATGACTGTGACAGAGCATGCACACATTACAGGTGCAAATACTTTAGAAATAAAAACTGTTATAAATATCTTTGTTGTACTTTTTATTCTTCAATTGGGTCATGCCCACAGCATAGCAGGTAAGTTTTTGTCTGACCATTTATATGGGTTTATTAAAAGAAGGTGGATGTTAGCAGAAATGTATATGAATCAAATAGAGTAATAAAGATTTATTGGAAAGGCTATTTTTATTTTGGATTAATAAAAACTATGTTATTAATACTGAAAGAAGATACTATCACATCGTTAGCGTTACACATAGTTCATTGAAAATGGTAGGGTGGTACCTGTAATTTATATTAATGTGTAACACTGGTGACGTCTCCTCCTGTGAAGTCATGCTGTCTTAAAAATGAAACTAAAAAACAAATTAGCACCATTAGTCGAAGGACATGGAGATGCCAGGGATTGAACCTGGGCCCTCATGCATGAGAAGCATATGCTCTACCACTGAACTACATCCCCAGCCCAGGAAGGAGGCTGCCAGGCTGATGAACCAGTGCATTGACTTCTCCAAGACAATCTCTCCAGGGAACGAAAGAGCCCTGGATTATCACAGTTTCAAATTCCCATCACAGAACATTCTGAAGTATTCCTGGTGGACCTATAAATTTTGTACCTTCAGTGCAGAATGTCCTGCTACTGTATGGCTTACCACCATGCTAGTTTCCCCAGCCTTATTTATAGAGACGATGAAACACCATCTCCCTTCAAAATTTATCTTATTTATACAGTCTCCTACTCATAGATGCAAGAAAATATTTTAGTTATATTCCTTAATTTCCCCATTACTTCTGTTGCTATTTTTGTTATTTAGTTGCTAAGTCGAGTCTGACTTTTTGCAACCCCATGGACTCAAGCTCACCAGGCTTCTACATCCATGGGATTTTCCAAGCTAGAATACTGGAATGAGTGGTCATTTCTTTCTCCAAGGGATTTTCCCGACACAGGACTCAAACCCATGTCTCCTGCCTTGGCAGGCTGATTCTTTACCACTGAGCCACCTGGGAAGCCCATAGGAAATGAAAAAAGAAAAAAAGTTCTCCTCTCCTCCTACAGGTTCGTGACTGAGTACTGCAAATAAGTATGACAAAGGGCAGATTAACAAGAGGAACTCAAAGTTTATTAGCATGCGCCCTGGGTTTACATACGGAAGAAACCCAGTGATGATGAACTCAGAAGGGTGATTAGAACCTGGGACTGTATAGCACCTTGAAAGGAACAACATGTTTGTAAAAGACACAGGTAAAGGGGTCAGGCTTTGAGGGGTGCAGACTATGGGAAGGTAAACATATGGAGGAGACTAATGGAAATGAGCATGGAGTAAGTCTTGTTTGTGTCGACTGCTCACCAGTTGTTCCACTGGAGAATTGTAATCTCCCTTCCAGTACAGTGGGGGCTGCCTGGGGTCGCTCTACCTGGGGAATTTAGGGTCAGCTTCCAGGCAGATAGGGGAGTGGGGAAGAGAATTATCCTTTGTCTGCTTTTTCCTCTATCTTCTTTAACTCAGAGTAATCATTACACCAGAGTGGCATAGTTGGGGGTAGAATATTCTAAACCACTTTCATTTCTTTCCTGGGGTGAAGGTGGGAATAGGGAGTTTTGTTGTGGTGGAAGTAACGAAGAAGTAAACAAAGAAGCCGCTTACTTGTTGCAGTGACAGCTCTCTCCTCCGGACAGGGCAAGGTCATTCTGCCGCTCACCAATGGACCTAACAGCGCGCCTGAGTTCGTGGCACTATAGTGGTCAGAAGGACCAACACTGCTTTTCTCAGAGACACATTAAGTTCAAGACATAGAGAACTGCCAGCCCTGGATGTTTGCTCGCTGTGATGATCAAGATGAAACTGCTATTTGATAAATAACGTTTTCACCATAAAAGGACAAAAAAAAATACTAGAAGTAAACTGAAGAGCTGCTCTTTGGTTTCATCTACTTGGTGATCAGAACCCATAATGCTGAACACAGCATATCCTTGATCTGACTACTCACGCAGGACCTTCTAAATATTTAATGAGCTCATCACAGCCTTACAGAAAATCTAATTTCCTAGTTGTCACCAACAGCATATTCTGACTCTGACACTCCCTTCCCCATGAAAATGCAAACTTTAAAAGCACACCCTTGCCCTCTCTTAACAACACTGGTTGTTCTTGGCTAAGATACGAAGAACAATAAAATCAACCCATTGATATAGGATATAATAATATTAATGAAACTAATAAGAATCAAGTTCCAAAATAATTCAGAATTACCAAGAAAAAAAAAATCACCTCTTCTCTTTTTTAGCTCTGGTTCCAATGAAATGATGACTTTGGAAAACCTTTATCCTAACATTATCTCTTTTATAATCATAATATTTAATTTGAGAAATATATGCTAATATTCATTTGGGGAAATATGAAAGTATAAATAATTTAAATTTTGATCATAATACATCCAAAATATAGGGAATCCCTCTTGAGTAAGTTACATTGCCATTGGAGATTTTGAATCTTTCACTTTAATAATGTTGGGTCCTCACACATCAGTGAAAAGAAATCTGGCAAAAACAGATGTCAGGGAAGTGTAAATTACTAATCTATACCCAGATCTCAGGCCTATATTACGCTGAGTCTGCTCCGGTGACTGGGTCTTCCCCAGGTGGCTGAGTGGTAAAGAATCCACCTGCCAAGGCTTGAGTTCAATCTCTGGGTCAGGAAGATCCCCTGGAGAAAGAAATGACAACCTACTCCAGCATTCTTGCTTGGAAAATCCCATGCACAGCACAGAGGAGCCTGACAGGCTCCATGGGGTCACAAAGAGTCAGGCTTGACTTGGCAACTAAACAACAGGCACATGGTAAACCACAATATAAATTTCCTAATTAATTTAACATTAAGAAAGCTGAGTGCAGAAGAATTGATGCTTTTGAACTGTGGTGTTGGAGAAGACTCTTAAGAGTCCCTTGGACAACAAGGAAATCCAACCAGTCCATCCTAATGGAAATCAGTCCTGAATATTCATTGGAAGGACTGATGCTGAAGCTGAAACTCCAATACTCTGGCCACCTCATGCAAAGAGCTGGCTCATTGGAAAAGACCCTGACACTGAGAAAGACTGAGGACAGGAAGAGAAGGGGGTGACAGAGGATGGTTTGATGGCATCACCAACTCAATGGACATGAGTATGAGTGAGCTCCAGAAGTTGGTGATGAATGGGGAGGCCTGGTGTGCTGCAGTCCATGGCATCACAAACAGTTGGACACGACTGAGCAACTGATCTGAACTGACTGAAGTCTTATCTGATATATTTATTTGTTTGTTTACGTAAAGGTGCTACTTCCCAAAATGGAGTTGCTTTAGAAGTGTTGTTCTATTTTTGGAAATATAAACTTCCAAAGGAAGGTTTAGAAATCTTTTTCAATTTCATGTTTAGTGGCACAAAATCAGAAAACTAAAATATAAAATATTGAGTAATAATATCAAGATTATGGATCCCCAGAAGTATAATTGTTGTTGATCAGTTGCTAAGTTGTGTCCACTTCTTTGTGGCCCCATGATTGTCCATTGATTCAGTGATGCCATCCAACCATCTCTTCCCCTGTCACCCTCTTCTCCTTTTGCCTTCAATCTTTCCCAGCATCAGGGTCTTTTCCAATGACAAACAGCAATAAATTTGCTCGGTTTCAAGCCACAAATCTCTGGTTATTTGTTATAACAACAACAATAAACTAATACACACTGCCACCTCTACTTGATGCTGGTCTGGTAAATGGATTCTCTTTACCAGGGCGCCGTTGATCTCTTTGGAGTGACAGGGAAAAGGGAAAGGGGGACTCTCCCCTGAGTCTGTTCTCTTATCTACAGAACTGGTGCCCTGTGGATCTCATCTCTCATTTCCCTGTGCTATGGATTGAAGTGTATCCCCCAAAATCCATTGTGCAGTGCTTAGTCGCTCAGTCCTGTCTGACTCTTTGTGACCCTATGGACTGTAGCCCACCAGGCTCCTCTGTCCATGGGATTCTCTAGGCAGGAATACTGGAGTGGGTTGCCATGTCTTCTTCCAGGGGATCTTCCCAATCCAGGGATTGAACCTAGGTCTCCCACATTGCAGGTGGATTCTTTACCATCTGTGCCACCAGGGAAGCCCCCAAAATCCATATAGTGAGGTCCTAAATTCTAGAGCCTCAAAATCTGACTTATTTGGAAAGAGGGTCATTGCAGATGTAATTTATTAAGATGAGGTCATCCTGGAGTGGGGTGGGTCCCTGTTCCAATGTGACTGCTGTCCTTATAAAAAGGGGTCATTTGGACACAGACCCACAGGGACCTCCGTGTGAATGTGAAGGCCAGGTGGTGTATCTACCCACCAAGGAAAGTCAAAGGTTATGAGCAAGCTGCCAGAAGCTGGGGAGAAGGCGTGACACAGTCTCCCTTACAAACCTGGGAAGGAATCACAGCTGCTGGAGCCTTGATCGTGGCTTCTGGCCTCCAGAACCATAAGACAACAAACTTCTATCGTGTTTGTTTGTGTTGCTGTGTCTGGCAGCCCTAGTAAAGCAGGGCACCCTCCCAGACCAGGACTCAGCCTTCTGTCTCTCCAGTGGATTCTCCTAGTTCTGAGGTTAAGCATCAGAATCCTTTCAACTCTGCACCCTGCCACAGACTTCCCAGGGCTGTGTTCACGGGGAGTCACCCTCGGAGGACTGCACTTTCTTTTCATCTCAGTAGAAAATGCCCATTTGGATTTTTAGCACATACAGCTTCTCAGCCAGTAAACACACATGAATGTACTAGTTCTCAGCATTGAATACACAGCTCTTTTAAGGATTGATTTCATTTATTATCAATGACGTTTCCCCCTTATACCCTTTTGCTGTTGTTAATAATTTATCCCAGTATTAGAAATGGTTGCATCATCTATGACCCTCTCATGTTTACTTTTAATTTTTATTGATAATATGAGACAGAATTAGCTGAATGAATAACTGTAAAGTCAGCTAATTCTATCTCATGTCAGTCAAAGTAAGTCCCTGACAGTTACATCAGGCCCTGTTTCCCCATATCCCCTGATATATATGAATGCATAAGAACATCAAAACATACAACCATTGAAACTTTTCTTCCCCAGACACATCTAGTCTTAAAGGGGATGACAGAGTATAAGATGGTTGGATGGCATCACTGACTCAATGGATGTGAGTTTGAACAAACTCCAGGAGATGGTGAAGGACAGGGAAATCTGGTGTGCTTCAGTCCAGGGAGTGGCAGAGTTGGATTAAGACTTCACAACTGAACAACAAATAAAAAGTAAACTGGCAAAACCTCATGACGACAAACCAAAAGGACCCAAGTGTGGCAAAGAAGACTTCTCACAAAGGCAAACTGGATGACATAAAAATAATTTGTGTCCACATTATATTATGTATGAAAATGTTTATGATAAGGCTAAATAGTCAGAGGGATATAAATAATTCTTTCCAGCTTTTTTTAGTGATAACCATTATATCATTGTGAATTACATGAATTTCCTTTATTTGGAAATAAACAGCCAAAATAAAATTCATTTTCCTTTGCGTACATACATTAGAAAGCCAATTCTTATAACCATAATTTTGTTTACAACACAAGTGTTATGATATTTTATGATTTATTTATTTATGTGGTTCTTAGATGTTTTACCTAACCAATTCTTTGTCTCTCATCAGCTAAACCTTTTCACATATTTTGGAGACTTTCATCCAAATCTTAGCACTTCCTTGAGGTCTATATTAAACACCAAATCATACATCCTTCTCAAACAATTTTAATGAATATTAATAATGGTATATCTTTAAGTAGCTTACAAATTATTTTCTTACACACTTTATGTTCAATTTTTCTTTTTGTGAAACATTATTTTGGTTTGAATGTGGGCTTCCCTGGTTGCTCAGTTGATAAAGAATCCCCCTGCAATACAGGAGACTCAGGTTTGATCTCTGGGTCAGGAAGATCCCCTGGGGGAGGGAATGGCTACCCACTCCACTATTTTTGCCTGGGAAATCCCACGGACAGAGGAATCTGGTGGGTACAGCCAATGGGGCTGCAAAGAGTTGGACATGACTAAGTGACTTTTTTTGGTTCTGGGGTTTGTGCAAAATTATTGAATGCAGAGATCAGGATTTTCATTTTGTCTCTTTTATTTATGATATAGACCATTTTTAAAGTCTTTATTGAATTTTTAACAATATTATTTCTGTTTTATGTTTTGGTTTTTGGCCACGAGACATGTGGGATCTTCCCCTGAAGATCTTATCCCCTTATCCCCTGAAGAAGGGAATAACAACCCACTCCAGTATTCTTGCCTGGAGAATTTTGTGGACAGATGAGTCCATGGGATTGCAAAGAGTCAGACACGACTGAGAGACTAACACACACACATGTGTGGGATCTTAGCTTCCTGACCAAGGATCAAACCCACACCTGCATTGGAAGGCAAAGTCTTAGCCGCTGAACCACCAGAGAAATCCCTATTTCATTTTTTTTTTTTTTTACACTGACTTGTATAGGTACATAGTGGAACATATGTATAATTTTCTAATTAATTATCGTATTTATCATATTTATGTATATAGTCTTTAAAGGTGACAATAAAATGGAGCTGCTTTTTAAGATTTTTATTTTTAAAAATATAAAATCCCAAGTGAAGTTACTCAGTCGTGTCCAACTCTTTGTGACCCCATGGACTGTAGCCTACCAGGCTCCTCTGTCCATGGGATTTTCCAGGCAAGATTACTGGAGTGGGTTGCCATTTCCTTCTCCAGGGGATCTTCCTAACCCAGGGATCCAACCCAGGTCTCCCGCATTGTAGGCAGGTGCTTTTACCATCTGAGTCACCAGGGAAGTCTATAAAATCCCAAATAGAAGTTAAAATTCCACTTCAAATTTCCCTCTGAAATATTCTTGCCTGGGAAATCCCAGGGGCAGAGGACCCTGCTGGGCTACAGTCCATGGGATCGCAAAGAGTTGGACATGACTGAGTGACTAACTCTTTCTTTCTTTCACATTTCATATCCTACTGTAGAGTCTAAGAATACCTGATGAACATAAAGTATTAGCTCCGAGCATCAAGACTTCAGAGATGTTTTGCTACAACTGTCATACATTTGCATTTCTTAAAATGTACTTTGCATAAAAACTGGCATCTGGTAGTTCGTCGAGAAGCGTTTATTGAATGTAGAGAAGCAAGAATGTTATAAATCATTTTAGTGTTGTTTTAATATCTATTGATTTGTCTGCATCAGGTCTGACTTGCAGCTCATGGGATCTTTCATTGCGGCACATAGATTTTCTAGTTGTGGCGCGTGGGTTTGGTTGTTTTGTGCATGTGGGATCTTAGTTCTCATACCAGGGATTGAATCTGTGGCCCCTGCATTGCAAGGCGGATTCTTAACCACTGAACCACCAGGGAAGTTCCTCATTTTAGTATCTTCAACAATAGCTTTCTTGACATGACACATTTTCCTGTGAGAATAAATGTCAAGCCTCTACTCTAACTAGCTAGTCCTGATGCATTTGACTGGTGTCATTTTTTTTTTTTTTTTTTTTGAGGTATAGATGCTGGTTTGTTTCTTCTTGTGTTTTGTTTTTAAGAACATCATTTTCCTCTCTTAACGTGAAATTCCATCTCAGAGGATGATTGGTAGGATGGCAAGAATAATCCAACGGTGACATTTCTAGTGTGAAACTGACATCATAATTCTCTAAGTTCACAGATAATTCTGTAGAACTGTTTTTATACAAATATAGCAATTTTCTGCTTATGTAAGTATATAGAAGCTAAAATGCGGAGAAGGCAATGTCAAGCCACTCCAGTACTCTTGCCTAGAAAATCCCATGGATGGAGGAGCCTGGTAGGCTGCAGTCCATGGGGTCGCTACGAGTCAGACATGACTGAGCGACTTCACTTTCCCTTTTCACTTTCACACATTGGAGAAGGAAATGGCAACCCACTCCAGTGTTCTTGCCTGGAGAATCCCAGGGACGGGGGAGCCTGATGGGCTGCCATCTATGGGGTCACACACAGTCGGACACGACTGAAGTGACTTAGCAGCAGCAGCAGCAGAAGCTAAAATGAACTGAATATAAAAACTATTATTAGCATCACATGAATCACACATATCATCAAAATGTCACTTGGCGGGGGGGAAATAAGCAAAGGTTTGTCAAGTGAAAGAGACTGGCAGAAGAAGAGGGAGGAAGCAGTGTCTTGGAAAGAAACTATGATTGTCCCTGGAAAGGAATTTTCTACTTCAGAGTGACTACAATACCGTTTGATTGTGTTAATTTTATCCTCTGGCATGATGGATGATAAATCTACAGTGTTGTCAAAACTTCAACAAACAAAAGCATTAAACAGTTTTTCCTATTGACGTAATACAAAATAGGAGGAGGAAAATACAAAGAGGCCAGGGCCATCAAGCCACTGCCTTGAGGGTTTTCTTCAGGTGGATAAAGGAAAGGTAATGATTTATACCCCATTTTAATTATGCTTAAGGGAAATATTGGACACAGACCTTCCCAGGTGGCACAGTGGTAAAGAATCCACTTGCCAATGTGGGAGATAGAGTTTTGATCCCTGAGTTAGGAAGAACACTTGGAGAAGGACATGACAACCCACTCCAGTATTGTTGCCTGGGAAATCTCCTGGACAGAGGAACTCGGCAGTCTACAATCCATGGGATTGCAAAGAGTCGGGCATGACTGAACACGCAACTACAGTGCTGGACAATAGGCTTCAGAACTGAAGGGGGTTGCATGAGAAGAGCACTGTGTGCTTCAGGGATACACCAGGGAGAGACAACATGTGGACAAGCCTTGGACTGAAAATCAGAGAACTGTGCTAGTTTTTATTCTGTCACCCAAGGAGTTGGTTTGACTTCCAAGCCAGACACTAACAGGAACCACTGGATTATTCACAACAGCCAAGATATGGAAACAGCCTGAAAGTCCAGTGATGGATGAATGGATAAGAAAATGTGATATCTATGTCCATATATGTATCTATATATCTATATACACATATCTACTGTATCTACATATGCATATATCTAGACACATATACATATATACACATATCTATATATGCAAATTGGGCTATTATTCAACCAAATGGAAGAGGGACAATCCATTTGCAACAACATGGATGAACCTGGAGGATGTCATGCGCAGTGAAATAAGCCAGACACAGAAAGACAAATACTGCATGATCTCACATATATGTGGAATCTAAAAAACTAGAACTGCTAGAAGCAGAGTATGTAGTAGTTGCTAGGGACTAAATGGTGGGGAAATTGGGGAGATATTAGCGGAAGTGTTGAAACTTCCAGTTATAAGATGAAAGTTCTGGGGACCTAATGTACAGCAAGGTAACTGCAGTTAATAATGTGTATTGTATACTTGAAATTTGCTAACAGAGTAGATCGTGTCTTCTTACCACCAAAAAATGGTAACTAAGTGAGGGAATGATGTGCTCGTAGATTGACTGTGAGCGTCGTTTTGCGAAGCACACATATGACGAAACACCACGCGGACAACTTAGAGTTTCTGTTTCTCAATAATTTCTCAATAAAACTGGAAAAAATTGCAATTGGGTAGATAATCTGCTACATCTTTTGGCTTAGAAGATCAGAAAAGCCAGAAATATTTTTTAGGGACTTCGCTGGTGGCCCAGTGGCTACGACTCTGTGCTCCCAACGCAGGTCTGGCTTCAATCCCTGGTCGGGGGACTAGATCCCACACGCCACAGCTAAAAGCTTGTGCGCCCTGACTAAAAGATCCCACAATTAAGACCTGATGCAGACAAATAAACAAATAAATATTTTTTTAAAAGAACCATTTTAAAAATGTTTATTTCACGATTCTCACCAATCTTCATCACCACTTAAGGTTACGGAAATATCAGAAATAGAGAGGGAGCTTACATGTAAAGAATGAAGAACTTCTAGATAACTGCTTCCCACAGAACTTTCTGTGATGATGAAAATGTTCCACCTCTGCATTGTCACTGAACCCACCAGAACGCTAGGCACTTGAAATGCAGTTGGTGTGACTAGTGAACTGAAGTTTTTACTGTATTAATTTCAGTAGAAACAGCCGCAGCAGCCACCGGCTGCTGAATCAGCCTGTGTCGTTCTGGGGTCTTGGCTGATTCTGCCCGCTCTTCCTGGGTGATCTTACCTGCATTCTCATCCTTCCTGAACGCCTGGATACGGGCATGCCCCATCTCCACCTCATGCAGTGTCTAACACATATGAGCGACTCTTCAGGTGACAGGCATCACCCTGAGAACTCTGCACACAGCATCTTATTCCAGCTCCCCCAGCTCCCTTATGCCATAAATACAATTGTTCAAATTAACTTGCAGCTGAGAAAAACAAGAACAAGCTGATTCATGTTTGAATAAGAAGTTAAACAAAATAACCTTCATAATGCCCCAATCTTGGCGTATAAACCTAAGTTAAATGCTTTGCCTAAGGGCATGGCTATCTGACAAAGCCAGGGCCACTCTCAATTTTCTGCTCATTCTGATTTCCACTCTGCTACCCTGTGGAATGGACGCCTGCTGTATAAGTGAAAACGCAACAACAACAGCAGAAAACCTCCACCAAGAAACTACAGATCCAGGTGAACCATACTGAGGAAACAGGGTGGACTTGAGAAAAAGATGCTTTTTAAAAAAATGATTCAAGTTGGTTAGGGAAAGTGCTAGTAAAAGATTTCCTGTGTGACCACTTCTGAGTTTACAGAGGGTAGAACTCTCTCCCTCTGAACTTCTTAGGATGCATACAATCACATATACAATTTTAAAGTAATAATAAAATGGGACTTTTCAATACCAACTTTAAGGAACTCAGGTTAAAAATCAGTCTTTCCTAGATTGTCTAATTGTGGGTTGGCGTGTTAGTCCATGGGAATATTGAAGAGTCCTAGCTCTCTGATTGTATGACATGTTAGACATTAGTTTGACTTTAATTTGAAGATCCTGAAGAACATGTTGGAAAGTAGAGAAATTCATAATGAGACAGGAGAGAGAAAGACAGTTTTGGCTCCCTTTTGTTCAATTTCAGAGAATCAAACATCTCTTGAAGCTATTAGGAAGAACATAAAAAAGGTCATTTCTCAGTCAATGTGACAAGAATATATTTAATCTCCAAAACTTCCGAGAAGAGAATTTTCTTCTAAGAGCTTAATGCCTCCTCTTACTCCAGGTCTAGGGCACTACTGCACTCCTTGGTAAAAGGTTAAACGTGATAAAACTAATCAGACATTTTACAAGCACCTTGATGGTACCATGCTGCTGCTGCTGCTACTGCTAAGTCGCTTCAGTCGTGTCCGACTCTGTGTGACCCCATAGACGGCAGCCCACCAGGCTACCCGCTGGGATTCTCCAGACAAGAATACTGGAGTGGGTTGCCATTTCCTTCTCCAATGATGGTACCATAGTCGTCTGAAATACACAAAGAAACAACTTAATTGTCTGGATTTATCAACAGGAAAACACCGGATGGTTTTTCTGACAGAATATTAACTGATTTTACTCTTTTTTTTTTTTCAAATGTCATCCAATATCTTAATTAGAATTGAACTTAAAATATCCAGTTACTCATATCATAAACCACAAGGTAAAATTTTGATAACTCTGATTAGACATAGATCTTCAGACAGAGAGAAAATGTTCATATTCTGGCAAGAAATCATGCCTTGCTACTGCAGAAAAATAAGAATTTTCTGTTTTTTATATAAATTTGCAAATTTATTTGTGGTACCTATACACTTTTAAAATATCGTGTCATAATTTGTATTTTTACCACTATGTTAGGCAAAATGAGCATTAATCCCTATTACCTTTAAATGAGGTGTGGTTCTATTTTATAAAACTGCCAAAGCTAGTTAGCATCACCTCACAGGGCTGGACCAAATCCCGTGACCCCCAGCAGAAGAGAGGCACAAAGCAGTTTCCGGAATCCACGTTTTCTGAGTTCATTCTTTGGGATCATGTCTGGTGAAACACAGAGGGTGTGCTGTTAGTACCATGTGTTAAGAATTTGAAAGACGCTCAGGATTAGATCATTCTTTGGCTTTTCCCTTCATAAATGTTGCTGCTTTCACACATCCCTCTGTTTAAGCTAAGCACACCAAAAGTAACCCATGACATTTTCTTTGAGGTAGAGTTTCTAACCACATCCTTCAGTTTGGGGAATCTGACCTTATGGCAACTAACCATATCTCTATCACTGGCTTTCCCATATAATAATAATATTCATAACTCTTGTTGTTTAGTTGCTAAGTTATGTCTGAATCTTTTGTGACCCCATGGACTGTAGCCCACCAGGCTCCTCTGTCCATGGGATTCTCCAGGCAAGAATATTGAATGAATACTATTTCCTTCTCCAGGGGATCTTCAGGACCCAGGAATCCAACATATGATTACTTGGCACTGAGTCACCAGGGAAACCCACTGCCAGTCTTTTTATGTGTCTATATCTTTCACCAAACTTGAAGATTCTTAATAGCAGAGACTGAATGTAACTTATCTTCTAATCCCTTGCACCTAAAAAATTAATTTGACACTTAGTTGCTGCTTAATTACATTTCTCTTGGAAAAACAATAAACAGTTGAAAGAATAAAGCATGAATGAGTATAAATTGATTGGCATAAAGACTAATGTAACTTCAGCTTTGTGTGGAAAAATTAGAAACCAAAATACTTTTCAACCTGTCTTCTACCAAGAGCTTTAGATCCTGATATCAAAGACAGTTTAGAAATGTAACATTAATTTATGTTTTCAACTTTCTTTTTTGGAAAATCTATGACTCCACTAGAAATGAATTTTGTTCCTCCAGCTGGTCCCCATCACCCCATCAAATGGAGGAATGGTCAGGACCTCTCCAACTGTAATCAATCAAATTGTGATGATCTACTAGGAAGATGTGGGTATTGGGAATATAACTGTAGTCAGAACAAGAAAGTGAATGATGGGTATTGGGAGAATCCAGGTCTAAGGTTGGCATGGCAAGGCCTGCATGCTCAGTTGTGTCTGACTCTTTGTGACCCCATGGATTGTAGCCTGCCAGGTTCCTCTGTCAATGGATGTAGGTTGCCACTTCCTTCTCAAGGGGAATCTTCCTGACTCCGAGATCAAACTCATATCTCCTGAGTCTCCTCCAGAGGTGGTCCCTGGGGGCTGCCTCAGACTCAGAGCAGAGCCAGGCACTTAGCATGGAGCTGACGCCAGGACCTGCCCCGTGCTACGCCTCCACCAGCAGTCCTGGTCCTGGAGCTCCTTGTTGGCATGGTCTAGACTGTCAGCTCTGGGATCGTGGTCAGAGTCCTTCAACCTAACACCTGCTTTCCTTTCCCGCGGATGTCAAATCATCATCACTGTCGGAAGGCTTCTCTGAGGACTGCTGCCAGTTTCCATTTGTATTTCTCAGAGGCTGGCCACCCAGTCCCTAGCAAACCCACACAGCTGCTGGCACTCCTCAGTCTTGCCAGCCTCCGCTCCCTGGAGAAGCCAGTGGGCAAAACCTAGCACAGCATCAGGCAAGTAATAAAAATTTAACGGTGTTTGCGGCTCGAAGAAATCGAAACCACTAAAGCAACAGTAAAAAATAATAATAATAAATAAATAAAAAGGAAATTCACAAAAGAAGAAACCTGTGCAACCTTACCAGGAATCGAATTAACATGACTTTGAAATAAACAATCTACCAAAATTGCAAAGAGAATGAGCTGTTGTTTTCCTGTTGTGGATAACGGAGTTAAGTGCATGCCTTCAGCTGTTATTCACAGGAGTACATTGCTCCTGTCACACTGCGTCTCACTCTTCCGTTCAGTTGCTCAGTCGTGTCCGAATCTTTGAGACCCTGTGGACTGTAGCCTACCAGGCTTCTCCGTCCATGGGGTTCTCCAGGCAAGAATACTGGAGTGGGTTACCATTTCCTTCTCCAGGGGATCTTCCCACCCAGGGATCGAACCCGGGTCTCCCGCATTGGAGGCAGACGATTTAACCTCTGAGCCGCAGGGAAGCCCGCATCTCACTCTTAGGAGGCAGTAATCACAAGCTGGGAAGCGGGGCTGGTGAGAATCTCACAAAAGACGATGAAGGGGTGCAGCTCCATCTCTGTCCTCTGCCTGTCTTTTTCTTTCTGTTTCTTTCTGTCTCTCTCTCTCTCTGACTCTGTGTGTGTGGTGGGCAGGGGAGAGGGGTGTCTTTTTCGATTTTTTTCTGACATTATGCCTTTAGACCTGCAGTTTAAAAATGAAATATAGGAACAAAAATCTTTGATGATGAACTGAGAAGAAAAAAACCTTTACATTTCATTCAGTGTTTGGACTAACCTTGAAATTCACTTAAACAACAACCCTAATTTCTCAAGGGTCTCATGTAGCCCAATTTTCCATGTAGAAACTGAGCCCAGAGATCCTCCCCTCTGCGAGGAACAGCTACTTCATTTTTACCAACTTCAGTGACAAGAAGGAGTTAATTATTCTTTCTGAGAATCCTCGCAGATTTAGTGGTAAGAAAATCTGATTTTAAAATAAGGAGGCTTTAGCTAATAAAACTCAGATCTATTATTTAAGTAATCATAAGAGTCTCCAAGCCTTGTGTTTCCCCATTTTAAAGTAAGTCTGAGAGACAGAGAACAAAATTATGGTTGCCAGGGGAAAGATGGGAGAAAGGATAGTTGGGGAGTTGGGATAGTCATGTACGCACTTCTAAATTTAAGATGGATAACAACAAGGACGTGCTGCAGAGCACAGGGAGCTCCACTCAGTGTTATGTGCAGCCTGGATGGGAGGGGAGTTTGGGGAGAATGGATACATGTATGTGTGTGGCTGAGTCCCTTTGCTGTTCACCTGAGACTATCATAACCTTGTTTGTCAATCAGCCATACCCCTAGACTACCCAGGAGGTCTCTCCCTGTAATATGTATTCTAGAACCAGTAAGGTCTAAAAAAAAAAGTTTTAAAATGTAAAAAAAAAAAAAAATAATAATTAATAAACTTAGTAAGTCTGAGAAAACAAAAAACACGTTTTTCACAGATATGTTTTGAACTCAAGTGAGACAACTTGCTACCATGTCAGCTATGACAAAATTTCAGTAAAAGAGCATAAATCTGAGATTTTTCCTCACAGTTTAAAAGTGGCTGCTTAAAAACAATATTGCAAGATAACTTTGGAAGTTTCTTGCTTTTTAAAATTTACAGTTATTTATACTAAAGTAATTCAGGGCTTCCCTGTTGGCTTAGACGGAAAAGAATCTGCCTGCAATACAGGAGACCTGGGTTCTATCCCTGAGTCAGGAAGATCCCCTGAAGGAAATGGCAACCAACTCCAGTATTCTTGACTGGAGAATCCCATGGACAGAGGAGCCTGACCAGCATGTGTCCATGGGGTCACAAAGAGTCAGACACGACTGAGTGACTAACACCCACATAATAAAATATAATGATGGGTATTGCAAAGCATCCATAGAAAAACTTGACTTTTCTGTGTCTTAACTTTTTTTTTTTTTTTTTTTTAACAATCAAAGGATGGAAAATATTTGGAAAAAATTCCATTAAATTCCAAAAAACACAACTTGAATTTGCCACTCATCTTCAACTATTTACATAGCACTTACATTATATTTGGGCTTTCCTGGTGGCTCAGACAGTAAAGAATCTGCCTGCAATGGAGGAGACATGGTTTGATCCATGGATCGGGAAGATCCCCTGGAGAAGGAAATGGCCACCCACTCCAGTATTCTTGCCTGGAGAATTCCATGGACAGAGGAGCCTGGCGGGCTACAGTCCATGGGGTCGCAAAGAGTCAGACATGACTGAGTGACTAACATTACATTATTACATTATGCAGTTAGTACTTCTGCATAAGGAAACAAAACCGACAATAAACCTTGATGATGAGCAGAAAAGGAAAGAAATAGTTAACTTTAATTTCTAAAATGTTTCTGTATAAAAAGCTATTGATATCTTTTAAAGTAAAACAAACAAAAATTAAAACATCATCGTAATCTTTACTAGATTTTTAAGGACTTTCAAATAAACTAGTTTTGGGGACAAATTTATGATATCATTGACCTCTGTTACTTATATATTACATTATCACACTTATTATAAATGTGTGTCCTGGGTATGGTCAATGTATATAATCAGTTCAGTTCAGTCGTTCAGTTGTGTCCGACTCTCCGCGACCCCATGAATCACAGCACGCCAGGCCTCCCTGTCCATCACCAAATCCCGGAGTACACTCAAACTCATGTCCACAGAGTCGGTGATGCCATGCAGCCATCTCATTCTCCGTCGTCCCTTTCTCCTCCCACCCCCAACCTTTCCCAGCATCAGAGTCTTTTCCAGTGAGTCAACTCGTCGCATGAGGTGGCCAAAGTACTGGAGTTTCAGCTTTAGCATCAGTCCCTCCAAAGAACATCCAGGATTGATCTCCTTTAAAATGGACTGGTTGGATCTCCTTGCAGTATAAGGGACTCTCAAGAGTCTTCTCCAACACCACAGTTCAAAAGCATCGATTCTTCGGCGATCAGCTTTCTTCACAGTCCAACTCTCACATCCATACATGACCACGGGAAAAACCATTGCCTTGACTAGACGGACCTTGGTTGGCAATGTAATGTCTCTGCTTTTTAATATACTATCAAGGTTGGTCATAACTTTCCTTCCAAGGAGCAAGCGTCTTTTAATTTCATGGCTGCAATCAGCATCTGCAGTGATTTTGGAGCCCAAAAAAACAAAGTCTGACATAGTTTCCACTGTTTTTCCATCTATTTCCCATGAAGTGATGGGACCAGATGCCATGATCTTTGTTTTCTGAATGTTGAGCTTCAAACCAACCTTTTCACTCTCCTCTTTCACTTTCATCAAGAGGCTTTTGAGTTCCTCTTCACTTTCTGCCATAAGGGTAGTGTCATCTGCATATCTGAGGTTATTGATATTTCTCCCAGCAAAGGGCAAAATGATAGGCTACTGAATGAGGAATTCCCCAGTTCGGTAGGTGCCCAGTATGCTACTGGAGCTCAGTGGAGAAATAACTCTAGAAGGAATAAAGGGATGGAGCAAAAGCAAAACCAATACCCAGTTGTGGATGTGACCAGTGATAGAAACAAGGTCCGGTGCTGTAAAGAGCAATATTGCATAGGAACCTGGAATGTTAGGTCCATGAATCAAGGCAAATTGGAAGTGGTCAAGCAGGAGATGGCAAGAGTGAACGTCGACATTCTAGGAATCAGTGAATTAAAATGGACTGGAATGGGTGAATTTAACTCGAATGTATATAATAGGTTACTTAAAAACATTAAGGTGATTTAAATTATTATAGTCTGATATTCTTGTATGGACTTTTAAAAATAAATTTGGGCTTTTTAAAATTTTAAACATTATAAAATTCTATTTGGGCTTTAAATTTGCTTTTTTGAAATATTGATTACGATTTCAATTTAATTTAGATCAATTGATATTCAAATGCAGAAATTGAGATGTTAGCCTTGATAACATAAAATTTATCTAATTTAAAGCTATATCAAGTTTGAGGTGCTTTCCAATCATGTACTATGGCGTATCAGTGTGTCTGTGTTCAAACGTGTGAGAAGGGTATTCTGAAAATATGTTTACCCTTATCAGCTCAGGCTGATGAACTGGGTGTTTAAACAGCACACATTTATTTCTCATGATTCTGAAGGCTGAGAAATCTAAGACCAAGGTGTTAGCAGACCAGATTCAGCGTGTGGTGAGTATCCTCTTCTGGGCTGGGAGATGACCACGTTCTAGCTGTATCTTCACATGACAGAGAGGTCGTGTCTTTCACATCTCTTTTTATAAGAGCATTAGGTCCATTTAGAGGACGCTACTCACATAAGCAAAATGGCTGTCTGAGGAGGCCTTACAAATAGCTGTGAAAAGAAGAGAAGCGAAAAGCAAAGGAGAAAAGGAAAGATATAAGCATCTGAATGCAGAGTTCCAAAGAATAGCAAGGAGAGATAAGAAAGTCTTCCTCAGAGATCAATGCAAAGAAATAGAGGAAAATAACAGAATAGAAAATACAAGAGATCTCTTCAAGAAAATTAGAGATTCCAAGGGAACATTTCATGCAAAGATGGGCTCGATGAAGGACAGAAATGGTATGGACCTCACAGAAGCAGAAGATATTAAGAAGAGGTGGCAAGAATACACAGAAGAACTGTACAAAAAGATCTTCACGACCAAGAGAGTCACGATAACGTGATCACTGACCTAGAGCCAGACATCTTGGAATGTGAAGTCAAGTGGGCCTTAGAAAGCATCACTACGAACAAAGCTAGTGGAGGTGATGGAATTCCAGTTGAGCTATTTCAAATCTTGAAAGATGATGCTGTGAAAGTGCTACACTCAATATGCCAGCAAATTTGGAAAACTCAGCAGTGGCCACAGGACTGGAAAAGGTCAGTCTTCATTCCTATCCCAAAGAAAGGGAATGCCAAATAATGCTCAAACTACCGCACAATTGCACTCATCTCACACACCAGTAAAGTCATGCTCAAAATTCTCGAAGCCAGGCTTCAGCAACATGTGAACCGTGAACTCCAGTTGTTCAAACAGGTTTTAGGAAAGGCAGAGGCACCAGAGATCAAATTGCCAACATCCGCTGGATCATGGAGAAAGCAAGAGAGTTCCAGAAAAACATCTATTTCTGTTTCATTGACTATGCTAAAACCTTTGACTGTGTGGATCACAATAAACTGTGGAACATTCTGAAAGAGATGGGAATCCCAGACCACCTGACCTGCCTCTTGAGAAACCTGTATGCAGGTCAGGAAACAACACTCAGAACTGTACATGGAACAACAGACTGGTCCCAAATAGGAAAAGGAGTGCGTCAAGGCTGTATATTGTCACCTTGCTTATTTAACTTCTATGCAGAGTACATCACGAGGAACGCTGGGCTGGAAGAAGCACAAGCTGGAATCAAGATTTCTGGGAGAAATATCAATAATCTCAGATATGCAGATGACACTACCCTTATGTCAGAAAGTGAAGAGGAACTCAAAAGCCTCTTGTTGAAAGTGAAAGAGGAGAGTGAAAAGGTTGGCTTAAAGCTCAACATTCAGAAAACTAAGATCATGGCATCTGGTCCCATCACTTCATGGGAAATATATGGAAAAACTGTGCAAACAGGGTCAGACTTTATTTTTCTGGGCTCTAAAATCACTGCAGATGCTGATTGCAGCCATGAAATTAAAAGATGCTTACTCCTTGGAAGGAAAGTTATGACCAACCTTGATAGTATATTAAAAAGCAGAGACATTACTTTGCCAACAAAGGTCCGTCTAGTCAAGGCTATGGTTTATCCCGTGGTCATGTATGGATGTGAGAGTTGGACTGTGAAGAAAGCTGATCGCCGAAGAACTGATGCTTTTGAACTGTGGTGTTGGAGAAGACTCTTGAGAGTCCTTTGTATGGCCAGGAGATTCAACCAGTCCATTCTACCGGAGATCAATCCTGGGTATTCATTGGAAGGACTGATGCTAAAGCTGAAGCTGCAATACTTTGGCCACCTCATGCGACGAGTTGACTCACTGGAAAAGACTCTGATGCTGCGAAAGGTTGGGGGCAGGAGGAGAAGGGGACGACCGAGAATGGGATGGCTGGATGGCATTGCCGACTCTTTGGACATGAGTTTGAGTGAACTCCGGGAGTTGATGATTGACAGGGAGGCCTGGCGTGCTGTGATTCATGGGGTCGCGGAGAGTCGGACACGAATGAGCGACTGAACTGAACTTAACTGAACTCTCATGATCGAATTTTCTTCCAAAGGCTCCATCTTCAAACACCATCACGTTGGGAGTTAGGGCTTCATCAAATACATTACACAATTTAGTCCATACCAATACATGTATTTATTTTGGAAAAAAAAGTCCTCCAGATAAGTGAAAGATTATCATTGATTCTGACTGTCTAAATGTATGGCTTTTCATTTCTAGATGAATACAATGCTATATGAAATATTACCATGAAATATATTCAAAATGAAAATTTTTACCTTCAAAGCACTTAGGAGTCCTGGTAATAGTGTTAATAGCTTCCCTCATGGCTCAACTGGTAAAGAATCTGCCTGCCATGCGGGAGACCTGGGTTCAATCGCTGGGTTGGGAAGATCCCCTGGAGAAGGATATAGCTGCCTACTCCAGTATTCTGGCCTGGAGAATTCCATGAACTGTTTAGTCCATGGAGTCACAAAAAGTCAGACAAGACTGAGTGACTTTCAATGGTGTTATTAATAATAGGTTGAATATTTGAACTATGAATAGGACTGTTATTAGAATATAAAATATGTTTTTATGCTCAGTATTTTTAGAAGATAAAAAGGTGCCTACTTTTTAAAGAGGTAATAGGTCATTTGTCTGTTATTGATTCAAAATTGCATTTATACAAAATGTCTATAATCATAAGAAATGATATTGTAAGATATTATATAACACTCACTAGAATTTACATTTTTCTTTGTCAGTGTACTTACTTGATGATTTCAATATTATCACCATTAAATCAGTATTATTTTAAACAGATTGTGACAATTATAAATAAAATTTAGAATCTGTACTTTTACTTAGAAGGGCCTAATAAAATAAAAAAATGCTTTCTTAAAAGAAATTCTACTTTGAGATAAGGGATTCCTTCTGTTACTTAAACTCAAAAGCTTAATGCTATCTTTTATTAATAAATGTTAATCCATAAAATTTATATCTACTTAACTATTTTATTTTCTATGTTTATCTGAGAATTATGAAGTATAAATGGTAAAATCAGCAAATTAACAATGTTGAAATTGTTATTAAATAAGATGCTTGAAGGATGAATTCTAAATAAAAATTCTACCCTTGAAGTTGAAGAGCTAAGCCTACACATAATACCTAAATAGTTTATGAACAAGTTCTGCCAAACGTTTGAGAACAGATAATTCCCAACTTCTACAAAACATGCCAGAGAAAACAATGGAAAAATACCCAAATCATTTCCTGAGACCTAAATAATCATGGTATTGTGCCAGAAAATGATAGGAAAAGAAAGAAAATACAATTTAATGTTAGTCATAAACAGGGTTGTACAATTTTACATATTTTATCAAAATGCATTAAAATTAAAAAATACTCCATGCCCTCCTAGCTTTGTGATTCAAGACCATTCAAAGTAGATCACCTGATATTGTAATTTGCTACACTAAACCTGGGAACAATCTGATCACTTTAGATACAAAAACAAAACAGATAAACATTCAAAAATGTTTAATATGTATCACGTCTAAGAAGGATTTTTTAGGCAACATGACAAAATAATAAATTTAATAATCAAATGAAAGCATAAAAGCTTATGAAAAATTGGATAAAGAATATAGGATGAGGTTATGCCTTTCCAGATACTAAAAACTACATATACATAATCTGTATGAATTACATGCTAATTAATCATGGTGTTGGTGTAGGAATAAAAACAACAGGATGGAAGCAAAGGGAAAAACTAAAAACAGAATTAGGGAAATACATTCAAATTTGGTTTGTACTTCTAATAGTTAAAATTGTATTCATTGCAGTTAATAGAAATCTCATATAAGATTAAATAAATTATGGTTAATAATTCAGTGCTGAAAACAGTGTTTTAGTGACGCCGTCAGAAACATGGATCTCTCTTCCTTCTGTTATACCGTTCTTGAAGCATTTCTGTCACACATGGCTTGAAGATATTTGCACCTTCAAATTCACCTTCATATTCTAAGTAGGAAGAACATGACAGAGCAAAGGCCAAAAGGGGAGTGTTAGTTTGACCTGTAGAAAAATCTTTTGTAGAAATGCCCATTCACTAACCTCTACAAGCATTGCCCAGGTAAAAACTCAGTCACATGACTACCTTCAGCAGAAAAGCAATTCAGGTAAGTGCATGTCTAAACCTCCCAATATCTACCCTAAAAAGAAGCCAAATGAGAAGGAGGTCTTAGCTGGCTTTCAGGAGTAGCAAGGGCAGGGTGGGGGAAGGCAACCTTCTGACAAACTTAGTAAAGCTTGGCATTCAGATCAACAGGGAACATTTTAAATGATAAAATTTATGAAATTATCTGTTCAGATGTAAAATATATGGGTTCTCTGGTGGTTCAGTGGTAAAGAATTGTATTCTAAAGCAAAACACAAACCTAAAATCCACAAAGAAAAAGCTTAATGCAATATATTGCTTCCAATTTTAAAATTGCTTTACAACAAAATATATTATAAAAAAAATTAAAAATAAATTGGTAGATTGGGGAAATTATTTACAAATAAATATCAAAGAATTCATGTGCAGAATATTTGCAAAGCCCTGTATATGTTTATGCAAAAAAAAAAAAAAAAAACACAACAGTAAAACAATTAGGCAAAGGAACTGAATAACTGATTCACTAACACATTGCTAAGAACCCTAGAAAACTAACCAAACTGATCATGTGGACCACAGCCTTGTCTAGCTCAATGAAACTAGGAGCCATGCCATGTAGGGCCATCCAAGACAGACAGGTAATGGCAGAGAGTTCTGACAAAACAATGTCCACTGGAGAAGGGAATGGGAAACCACTTCCGTATTCTTGCCTTGAGAACCCCATGAACAGTATGCAAAGTCAAATAGATACGACACTGAAAGATGAACTCCCTAGGTCGGTAGGTGCCCAGTATGCTACTGGAGAAGAGTGGAGAAATAACTCCAGAAAGTATGAAGAAATGGAGCCAAAGCTAAAACAACTCCCAGTTGTGGATGTGACTGGTGATGGAAGTAAAGTCCGATGTTGTAAAGAGCAATATTGCATAGGAACCTGGAATGTTAGGTCTATGAATCAAGGCAAATAGGAAGTGGTCAAACAGGAGATGGCAAGAGTGAACATCAACATTTTAGGGATCAGCAAACTGAAATGGAGTGAAATGGGTGAATTTAACTCAGATGACCATTATATCTACTACTGTGGGCAAGAATCCCTTAGAAGAAATGGAGTAGCCATCATGGTCAACAAAAGAGTCCAAAATGCAGTACTTGGACACAATCTCAGAAGTGACAGAATGATCTCTGTTCATTTCCAAGGCAAATAATTCACTATCTTGGTAATCCAAGTCTATGCCCCGACCAGTAATGCTGAAGAAGCTGAAGTTGAATGGTTCTATGAAGCCTGACAAGACCTTCTAGAACTTACACCCAAAACAGTTGTTCTCTTCATTATAGGGGACTGGAATGCAAAAGTAGGAAGTCAAGAGTTACATGGAGTAACAGGCAGATTTGGCCTTGAAGTACAGAATGAAGCAGGGCAAAGCCAGCCGAATTTTGCCAAGAGAATGCACTGGTCATAGCAAATAACTGCTTCCAACAAAAAAAGACAAGACTCTACAGGTGGACATCACCAGATGGTCAATACTGAAATCAGATTGATTATATTCTTTGCAGCCAAAGATGGAGAAGCTCTATACAGTCAGTAAAAACAAGACCAGGAGCTGACTGTGGCTCAGATCATGAACTCCTTATTGCCAAATTCAGACTGAAATTGAAGAAAGTAGGGAAAGCCACTAGACCATTCATGTATGACCTAAATCATATCCCTTAGATTATACAGTGGAAGTTACAAATAGATCCAAGAGATTAGATTTGACAGACAGAGTGCCTGAAGAACTATGGATGGGGATTCATGACATTGTACAGGAGCCAGTGATTAAGACCACCCCCATGGAAAAGAAAAACAAAAAGGCAAAATGGTTGTCTGACTAGGCTTTACAAATAGCTGAGTAAAGAAGAGAAGCAAAAGTCAAAGAAGAAAAGGAAAGACATACCCATTTAAATTCAGAGTTCCAAAGAATAGCAAGGAGAGATAAGAAAGGCTTCCTCAGTGATCAGTGCAAAGAAATAGAGGAAAACAATAGAATGGGAAGACTAGAGATCTCTTCAAGAAAATTAGAGATCCCAAGGGAATATTTCATGCAAAGATGGGCACAGTAAAAGACAGAAATGGTATGAACCTAACAGAAGCAGATGATATTAAGAAGAGGTGGCAAGAATACACAGAAGAACTATGCAAAAAAGATCTTCATGACACAGATAACCATGATGGTGTGATCACTCAACTGAAGCCAAACATCCTGGAATGCAAAGTCAAGTGGGCCTTAGGAAGCATCACTATGAATAAAGCTAGTGAAGGTGATGGAATTCCAGTTGAGCTATTTCAAATCCTAACAGATGATGCTATGAAAGTGCTGCACTCAATATGCTAGTAAATCTGTAAAACTCAGCAGTGACCACAGGACTGGAAAAGGTCAGTTTTCATTCTAATCCCAAAGAATGCTCAAACTACTGCACAATTGCACTCATCTCACACGTTAGTGGAGAAGGAAATGGCAACCCCACTCCAGTGTTCTTGCCTGGAGAATCCCAGGGACGGGGAGCCTGATGGGCTTCCGTCTATGGGGTCACACAGAGTCGGACACGACTGAAGTGACTTAGCAGCAGCAGCACACGTTAGTAAAGTAATGCTCAAAATTCTCCAAGCCAGACTTCAACAGTATGTGAACCGTGAACTTCCAGATGTTCAAGGTGGATTTAGAAAAGGCAGAGAACCAGAGATCAGATTGCTAACATTTGCTGGATCATTGAAAAAGCAAGAGAGTTCCAGAGAAACATCTACTCTTGCTTTATTGACTCTGCCAAAGCCTTTGACTGTGGATCACAACAAACGTGGAAAATTCTTCGAGAGATGGGAATACCAGACCACCTGGCCTCCCTCCTGAGAAATCTGTATGCATTTACCTGCATATAGTTAGAATTTTACATGGAACCACAGACTGGTTCCAAATCAGGTAAGGAGTACATCAAGGCTGTATATTGTCACCCTGATTATTTAACTTATATGCTGAGTACATCAAGCAAGATGCTCAGCTGGATGAAACACAAGCTGGAAACAAGATTGCCAGGAGAAATATCAATAACCTCAGATATGCAGATGACACCACCCTTATGGCAGAAAGTGAAGAAGAACTAAAGAGCTTCTTGATGGAAATGAAAGAGGAGAGTGAAAAAATTGGCTTAAGACTCAACATTCAGAAAACTAAGATCATGACATCTGGTCCCATCACTCCATGGCAAACAGATGGGGAAACAGTGACAGACTTTATTTTTGAGGGCTCACTGCAGATGGTGATTGCAGCCATGAAATTAAAAGATGCTTGCTCCTTGGAAGAAAAGCTATGACCAGCCTAGACAGCATATTAAAAAGCAGAGAAATTATTTTGCCAACAAAGGTCCTTCTAGTCAAAGCTATGGTTTTACCCGTAGTTACATATGCATCTGAGAGTTGGAATATAAGGAAAGCTGAGCACCGAAGAACTGATGCTTTTGAACTGTGTTATTGAAGACTCTTGAGAGTCCCTTGGACTGCAAGGAGATCCAACCAGTCCATCTTAAAGGAAATCAGCCCTGAATATTCATTGGAAGGACTGATGCTGAAGCTGAAACTCCAATAGTTTGACCACTTGTTGCAAAGAACTGACTTATTGTAAAAAACTCTGATGCTGGGAAAGATTGAAGATGGAAGGAGAAGGCGACAACAGAAGATGAGATGGTTGGATGGCATCATCTTCACGATGGACATGAGCTTGAGTAGGTTCTGGGAGTTGGTGATGGACAGGGAAGCTCGTGCTGCAGTCCATGGTTGCAAAGAGTCAGACATGGCTGAGAGACTGAACTGAACTGAAGATCCCTAGAAAAAGATGCTCAATTGTAGTAATAATCAGTAAAATGAAAAGTAAATAGTGGAATATAATTTTTCTTAACTGCCAGATTAGAAAAAATGAGAAGCTTGAAGATACAAAAAATTTTTGTGACAGTATGATACATTTTTTAAAAATGTTACATATCTTTTACTGGGAAAATTTTCTTAGCTTATTAAAAGTTTCCCAAAGCAACATATTATTCACATATCATGCAAAGATTCAAAAATTTTCAAAACATTGTACCTATTTGTGAAAATATATTTGCACAGATATGAAGATGTTTATAATGAGGTACTTGCATGAATGATTGAAGCAGGAAAGTTGTAAATTATCTGAATTTCTACCAAGAGAAACATATACATATCTAACATATATGACATTCTATAAATAGAAATAGAAACTATCTCCACAACAAATTATTGATTAAGTGAAAAAAAGCAAGAAGCAATACAATATCATTTATATTTGAAAAGCGAAATATGATAGATTATATAGACACGTACTTGAATGATTGATTGATATAGAAATATCTGTTGTTATGTATATGTATTTATATTTGAAGGATTATAACTCATCATGACAATGGTGGCTCTTTACAGGAAGAAGATTGAGAGATAAGAGTACATGATTGAGCACCATTCTCAATCATTGAAAAAAGACCACTGAACCTTTTTTCAATGAAAATGCATCTACTTGTACAAGGAATCAAGGTAGAAAAAAATGTAAGCGGAGGTAGCACAAACACAAAATCATTTTCCAGACACCATTTTCTCTGGAGCTTTCATAATGATAGAGCGAAAGGTGAATACCAATTTACAATTTGTATTCACACATTTGAGACTGTCACCACCACAGAGCTATGAAATTAAACCCCAGACACATGAGCAGAAAGGTGGATATTAAGCAAGACGACTTTGTTCTTAAAATCAGGTTATATCAAACACCAGAGTGGCAAGACTATTTCTGTTGTTTAAAAAAGAAAAACTTTTTTTCCCCACACTATAAATGTTCACATCCTGTGAGAATCAAACAAAAACAAAGGCAAACAACTTGGATCATGGACCTACGAATCAATGCTGTTCCAGAAATGGCGTCACCATACAGATCTGTAACATCTGTTTTACTGAACCAGAGTGGATGCACTGGAATCCCAGCTTCAACCAAGGGCAGCTCCAACCGATGTAACTTGAAGCATCCAGGCAAATAAGAAACACAGAAGGAAACCCATATACTCAGTTTTCTTAGGATCATTAAAAGGGTGAAAATGATGTTTAAAATTCTGTTAAACCTCACTTGACATTGTGACACTGGAGTAACAGGGAAAATCCATCATGGCCAGCACTGAATACAATTTAAATATTGTTAGCGTACTTGTTAACTAAGCAGAATTTTGAAACATTTCCTTAGTTACTCTAACTTGATGATAGAAAGGTTAATTTTTCAAACATTTCCACAACACAGGTTAAACTTGATCATATATTCAAGTTAAAACTTCTCGGAGTTTCAGAACAGGTCACAAAATGGCGGAAAATTCAAAGAGCAGTGATGTCAATGTTCAAAAGGTATGTGCCTCAGGACAAGGTTGGAACACTGCTCAGAGCCCTGTTAAACATAAATATCTCATCTCTTCAGAGTTCACATTGCTTAGTTCTTGTTCGGCATTTATAGCATTTTGTTGATTGACCAGAATCTGAAGGTTGACTTCATTTCTCCCACTTGTTAGCTGTAATCAACCCAAATAAATTATCGTAAGAAAATAAAATCTGCAAAAGTTGTAACATAGGAAGAGACGTATTAAAATAGGTTGCTGCAGAAGAATTTCCCAGTAGCTCTTGCGTTCTGTAATGGAGGCGGACTGGGGTGTCTCAGTGATGCTCAGCTACAGAAAAGCAACTGCAGCTTCTGCTAGAGTAATCACTGTCAAAAGGTAACTCCCTCTTCTCTGTCCTTTTTCCTCTGCCTCCAGCTGAATCATTCTACGTAGTATGCTCAGTCATTCTGTAGAGTGTTGCTTTTCCAATATATTTGTTCAGACATGTTGAGATTGCTGGAGAATTCCAAAATGCTCTAAGGAGTAGACAGAGGAGACTCAGAATGCTTCGCAAATCTCATCAAACATTAGGGATCTGTCATAGTGACTTCACGTAAGGTAATTATTTACTTCCTGGGATTTTTACTTGTTTCATTGAAATATCATTGACATACAATATTATATTAGTTTCAGGTATACCACATAGTGATTAGACATTTCCATACACTATGAATGATCACCACAATAAGTAGCAACCATCTGTCCCCATGAAGTTGTTACAATATTATTGACCATATTCCTTATCCTGTGTAATCCATCCCTGTGGCTTATTTATTTCATAGCTGGAAGTTTTTACCTCTTGGAATTTTAAAATCTGCATGCATCTTAATCACTTGTAGATGATCAAAGAATTATCAAGAAGCTTGTCCACGATATAGCTTCAAGTGTGACTCAAACATTCCTCATAGAGACAAAGGTTTGCTCTCAGATGCAGGAGTTGGTGTTATGGGCTATGGTCACAGTGTAAGTGGGATCACTTCATGGCAAATAGAAGGGGAGAAAATGGAAACAGTAACAGATTTTACTTTCTTGGGCTCCAAAATCATTGTGGACAATGATTGCAGCCAGGAAATTAAAAAATGCTTGCTTCTTGGAAGAAAAGTTGTGACAAACCCAGACAGAGTACTGAAAAGCAGACATACTCTGCCAACAAAGGCCAGTATAGTAAAATCTATGGTTTTTCCAGTAGTCATATATGGAGGTGAGAGCTGGGTAATAAAGAAGCCTGAGCACCAAAAAATTGATGTTTTCAAACTGTGATGTTGGAGCAGACTCCTGAGAGTCCCTTGGACTGCAGGGGGATCAAACCAGTCCATCCTAAAGGAAATCAACTCTGAATATTCTTTGAAAGGACTGATGTTGAAGCTGAAGTTCCAATACTTTGGCTTCCTGATGCAAAGAGCCAACTTAGAAAAGACCCTGATGCTGAGAAAGATTGAGGGCTGGAGGAGAAAGGGATGCCAGAGAATGAGATATTTGGATGGCATCACTGACTCAATGGACATGAGTCTGAGAAAACCCTGGCGGATGACAAAGAACAAGAAAACCTGGTGTGCTGCAGTCCATGGGGTCACAAAGAGTCAGACGACTTACCGACTGATCAACAACATTTCCACCTTCAGGATTGATAAAATCTCCTGCAGTAGCATTTGGCATTATGCTTTCACCTACTGGTAGATTAGAAGGCCAAAGCTCCCATCTCAACATTTATTTGTACTGGGTTCATAGTGATTTTGTTTTTCCTTCATTGTCTCTTCTAGAACTTCTTAACTGTCGACGTTAAGGTGATAGGAGTAAAGTTGGGAAATAGACGGAATAATGAGCTCTGACATCTGTGCTGGTTGGAAAATAAATCTTTCCTTCCCTCCTTCCTGTTGTGGTCTTGTGCTCAAATGCCATTCCAAGTGGAGCTCCTGAAAAGTTTGGTTGTCATCACTACAGGTGCACATGATACTGAAAAGCTCCAAAATTTGTCTTGTATAGCTCATTTGAAACTGAACAAAAATGCTTCCTAAAAAGCTGATGTCTTAAATAACTTACCCAAGCTGGTATGTATATCAGTATGACTTTTAATAATATGACAAATATACTAAAGATGGGCTTCCCTGGTGGTGCCAGTGGTAAGGAACACACCTGCCAATGCAGGAAATCCAAGATACAAGAATGCTATCCCTTCGTCAGGAAGATACCCTGGAAGAGGGCATGGCAATCCACTCCAGTATTCTCGCATGGGAGAATCCCCATGGCGCGAGGAGCTTGGTAGGCTGCAGTCCATAGGGTCTCAAAGAGTCAGACACGACTGAAGCTATCTAGCACACACACACACAATAAAGACAAATCCAAGAGTTAAGGAGAACAATGAATATTTAGCCAAATTTAAAAAGACAAAAGTCAGTGAACATGTAATTAGACATAACTTTTTCTTTGTCTCAGGGTAATATCACAATGGAAATAATAAAAGTGGGATGTGTTTAGACAAAAGATATAAGTATATACTACTTTTTTTTAATGGAGTTTGACTGGAATTTAATAAAAATTACTCACTGCTGTTACACTGTACTTTAAGAAGTAGTCTCATAAGACACTTACTAGTCAATTTCATGATCTTGAGAATAATGAAACTGAAAAGGATTCACCCATTAAGTAAGAGCATTGTCAATACAGCTTGTCTCCTAATTAGCAAATCAGTCCTAAGTGGTATTTCAGCATCAAATGAGCTTCTTATGGCTTATTTATCTTGGCCTTCCTGCATAATTAATCAAATTCATGATAATAGGAAACAACTAGAATGTTAATCTACTTTAAAAAATAATTTAATGCTGTTTTTCCTAGTTTATGCTATTCCATCGTGTTGAAAAATACTGACTTGGCATATGGGGAGATCACGGGTAATATATGGTCTTTACATTCCTTTCACACACAAAAGGGTCTTGCTGAAGGCGCAAAGGGACACCGACGCCTGTTACTCTGAGCAGGACCTTCGTGCAAATATACTCATGCCATGAGCATCCAATCCTCTCATCCACCAAGGTTATGCTACTGAATATACTTGGGGAGCTACAAATATAATTGTGTTCTACTTCAAATTTCCTTGAATATCCAAATAACATCTTGTCAGAAGTCACTAATATATTAAAAATGGGAAAATGTGTTATTTATTTGCAGACCAGCAGATCAATAACATAGAAAGGTAGTCAGTGATATCTCTTTCCTAAAAAGGAAAAAAAAAAAAAAATGTCCTATTTCATTTTCCCCCTATGGTTTATTCGTTAACTCTCTCTGCCTCAGGCCACATCAACAAACTGTATGGCAGGGGTTACTTAATCTATAGTTCTTGTTTAGTCGCTCAGGCATGCCCAACTCTCTGCGACCCCATAGGTTGTAGCCCACCAGGCTCCTCTGTCTGTGGGATTCTCCAGGCAAGAATACTGGAGTGGGTTGCCCTTTCCTCCTCCAGGGGATTTTTCTAATCGCAGGGATCCAATTAGCATCTCGCGCACTGGCAGGTGGACACTTTACCAAGTCTCCAGGGAAGCCCACATAATCTATAGAGAAAAGAAAAAAAGCAACTATCAGTTTGCATTTGCTTTTCTCTGATTCTCTAGGACTTACACTGGAACCCTTTGTTCTTTCATCTAAGCATTTCCTAATCATTCATCAACCCCTGCCATTGAGGAATGGCATTGGATAATCTCCGAGGAAACAAAGTTTTCTGAGGCCCAGACTTACTTGACTCAAATCAAATCAAGCATCTGAATTAATCCTGTAATCTCTTTAAGCGCCTATAGAAATTATATACACAGCAACCGAGCATTGCCTATACAGATTGCTCTTGGACCCTTTAAGATTTCAAATGACATTCAAAGAGCATAGTCCCAGAGGAGCTTGCAAAAGCAATTTGTGTTTGGAAATCAGTAACTTTTTGTTTCACGTCTTCTGATCAGAACAGTACTTATTACTTGCACAGAAGCACGCCTTGGGGCATGCTGGTTTATAGTAAAATGACAAGTGATCTCCAAATGTATTTTGGAAGTCATTCATTTACATGCAGCAGAGATGCTAAATAAAATTTATTTTAAAAGTAAAGGTCATCTATTTGGTCCCATGGCTGGAAAGGTAATAATGATCTCAGGCACAGCTTGATCTGGGACTCAGGTCCTAAGAACCCAGGTCACAATTGGATCGTCCCGTAGCTTCATCCTGGGGATTTAAATGACTCAGCTTCTCCCCACTGGATGGAAGCTCTTAGAAGCCCCATGGTATCCTTCCTGACCAAGACCCTCCTAGAACTAATTGTGGTCCAAGAAAATGTGATACTCTGCTTGTTTTAAATCAAAATGATCCAAAATGGCATGAACAGATCAGGGGAGACTTGGTTACCAAGGGAAATTTGGGGCTTCACCCCAGGAAAGATGGGAAGTCAGTTTGGCAGTTATAAAGACATGTACCTGTTAAACAGGATGCATGGCAGTCCTTTTATTAGAGCATAAGCCACACTGTCACGTAGTTCTCTAGTGACATACACTTTCTGCTAGAAGGCAGTCTATTGGAGGAGAGGTATGTCTCGATAACATGGAGCAGGACCCCACAGTCCTCGGTGCCATCCCCCGTGTCATCTGCCTGCCTCTTGTCTGTTGAGAAACTTTAGCCAAATAAGTTTAATCAGAGAAGTGTGAACATACAGAAACAAAGGAAAAGAGTCAAAGAAGACCAAATAATAATAACATAGTCTTTAAGCTTGCTCAAGGACCTTTAGATGCTTCTCAAGGGCTAAAGCTAGTATTCTGAACCGTATCCTGTGAACTGTCATACTGAAATCCCCACCAGGTGGGAGAAGTTAATGACACAATGGCCAGACTGTAGCCACGACATAGCCAATATTCTGAGAACTGGCCTCAAGGAAATGGAAACAAACTGAGCCTGGGACTGAAAACTAGCTGTACAGGAAATCATCAAGATGATGCTGGTCAGACCGCTGGTAACAAATCTGAAGATGAGGGTCAGAGCGGACTGAGGAGTTCTGCATGGAGCCCCGCCCTCTGTCTGTAAAAGTTCTTGCCCCCTGATTGTCAAGGGAGGAGTCAGTCTTTGGACTGGTGGCTGCCCTCCTCCTCCCCACCCCCAATTGCTCATCTCCGAAATAAACTTTCCTTCCCATCAACCTGGCCTCTTTTTGGCTTTTGAGCATCAAGCAGCCAGACCCCCATTTGGTTACATAACTTTGATCTCGGTCTGCTTTTGAGGATGGTGCTTGAAGGTGAGTGAGAATGAAATGGTCATTTACTAAATGAACAGATATGGATGGGTGAAAGAGATAGTGAATGAACAAGTGTAACACACCCGGAGCTTGGATGAGGGATTTTGTAAGAAAATAAAGAACTATAGGAAAATGAAGACTGCATTTAAAGAAATAATATAACCCATTGGGTAGGGTTTCTCTTAGCCCAACTTGTGTTTCTTCAAATACATCCAGCCTGAAGGCTCTTGGGGCCAACCTCTACCTCTGTAAAGATGGCCCCAGGGCTTAGGGAAGCACAGATGAAAATAGAGTTAACTTAGTCACAGAATTATTGGCCTTAAAACATACTGCACAGCACTGGAGTCACGTAAAAATTGGATTAAATCTCTCTCAAGATATAAACTTCCCAGGTGGCTCAGTGGTAAAGAATCTGCCTACCAGTGCAGGAGACACAAGAGACGTCAGCTCGATCCCTGGGTCTGAAGATCCTCAGAAGTAGGAAATGGCAAGTTACTCCAGTATTCTTGCCTAGAAAATTCCATGGACAGAGAAGCCTGGTGGGCTACAGTCCACAGGTTCGCAGAGTCGGACACAACTGACTAAACACTTTCACTTTCATTTTGTTCTTCCTTTAAATTTTTTAATCAAATATTATTTAGAATAAACTTATACATAACTCCGGGCTTCCCTTGTGGCTCAGGTAGTAAAGAATCCGCCTACAATGTGGTAGATCTGGGTTCGATCCTTGGGTTTGGAAGATACCATGGAGAAGGGAAAGGTTACCCACTCCAGTATTCTGGCCTGGAAAATCCCATGGGGTTGCAAAGAGTCAGACACGACTGAGTGACTTTCACTTTCACTGTACATAACTCCAGACTGTGACTTTGGGATGAACGTAAATTTAAGCATGGACCCTGTGTTTTCAATAGAGCCTTTCGAAGCTGAAAAACTGTCTTTGTCAATTGGAGGTATAACTTGGCAATATAATAAAACTGTCAACGGCTGTATTGAGAAGTATGAAAGATGGTGGGTGACTCAAGAAGTTCCCCAAGTCGCTTTGTTTATGCATGAGGAGGCCCTTTTGTCTGAATCATATCCTGCAGGTGGCTCTCGCCGCCCATGTCCAGGTGCTCACGGCCACTTCTGTTGTCACTTGTTGTGGAGACAGGACGAACCAGAGACGCTGCCATGGCATGTCGCCAGTGCATGCCATAACAAAGCCAAGAAGACAGTAAAGGAGAAAATGGACCATAGCTGTGCAAATGGGGAAGGAGATGACTGTAAACACAGGGCAGGGAGATATAAACAATAATAATGGAGAAACTGAGAATAATAATAATGGAGAAACTGAGCATCTTTATGCTTTCATACCGATAGTTCTGATCTGTGAAAAAGATGAATTCAATACAGACGGTGCATGACACAAACAGCACGGTCACTGAGAGGGACCAGAAGGTTATGAAGAGGAGGGTGGTGCGAAGCAGCTCAGTCTAGAGACTCCATCTTAGTTTTGCCTGGCAAGCGGCCTCCCCAATTTCTTAGTTAAGAAAGATTCAGTGTTTAAGTCAGAAGGACACTAAGTCATCTTTTAAGATTATTCCATCTGTAATTTCATGTCCCTCCCACGTGGAAGCTGAGTTTGTCTGTTACTATGGTCAATGAATCATCTGTGGAAGAAGTGACACCGGATGCTTTCCAAGCTGTCCTTTAAGGGGGCTGACAACTTCTGTTCCAGCCCTTTTGAAACACTGGCATTTGGGGAGCCATGATCCGCCCTGCGGGATGGCTCAGCCCCTCTGCCAGGTAAGGCACTGAATGACCACAGCGCACACTGTAGTTCTCCGTTATGAAATAATAACATCTGAATGCTTGACTCTCAGTAAATTTGTGAAAGGCAGAATAGCATGTTCTACAAAGGTCACACAAGTGGGGGAGAGAAGAATTTGAGCAATTTGATAGGTTCTTAAGGAACCAGAGATCAAATTGCCAATATCCACTGGATCATCGAAAAAGCAAGAGAGTTCCAGAAAAACATCTATTTCTGCTTTATTGACTATGCCAAAGCCTTTGACTGTATGGATCACAATAAACTGTGGAAAATTCTGAAAGAGATGTAATACAGACCACCTGACCTGCCTCTTGAGAAACCTGTATACAGATCAGGAAGCAACAGTTAGAACTGGACATGGAACAACAGACTGGTTCCAAATAAGAAAAGGAGTACGTCAAGGCTGTATATTGTCACCATGTTTATGTAACTTAAATGCACAGTACATCATGAGAAACGCTGGGCTGGAGGAAGCACAAGCTGGAATCAAAATTGCCAGGAGAAATATCAGTAACCTCAGATATGCAGATGACACCACCCTTATGGCAGAAAGTGAAGAAGAACTAAAGAGCCTCTTGATGAAAGTGAAAGAGGAGAGTGAAAAAGTTGGCTTGAAGCTCAACATTCAGAAAACTAAGATCATGGCAACCGGTCCCATCATTTCATGGCAAATAGATGGGGAAACAGTGGAAACAGTGGCTGACTTTATTTTGGGGGGCTTCAAAATCACTGCAGATGGTGATTGCATCCATGAAATTAAAAGACACTTGCTCCTTGGAAGAAAAGCTATGACCAGCCTAGACAGCATATTAAAAAGCAGAGACATTATTTTGCCAACAAAGGTCCGTCTAGTCAAAGCTATGGTTTTTCCCGTGGTCATGTATGGATGTGAGAGTTGGACTATAAAGAAAGCTGAGCACCGAAGAATTGATGCTTTTGAACTGTGGTGCTGGAGAAGACTCTTGAGAGTCCCTTGGACTGCAAGGAGATCCAACCAGTCCATTCTAAATGAGATCAGTCCTGGTTGTTCATTGGAAGGACTGACGTTGAAGCGGAAACTCCAATACTTTGGCCACCTGATGCAGAGAACTGACTAGTTTGAAAAGACCCTGATGCTAGGAAAGATTGAGGGCTGGAGGAGAAGGGGACAACAGAGGATGAGAAGGTTGGATGGCATCACCGACACAATGGACATGGATTTGGGTGGACTCTGGGAGTTGGTGATCGACAGGGAGGCCCAGAGTGCTGTGGTCCATGGGGTCACAAAGAGTCGGACATGACTGAGCAACTGAACTGAACTAAGTGTATTCAGCACCTTCCACAAGAAACTCAAGCAAAAGCACTTGCAAAACAAAAATGTGTGTGTGTGCATGTGTGTTCAGTCATGTCCAATTCTTTGCAACCCCTTGGACTGTAGCAAACCAGGCTCCTCTGTCCATGGAATTCTGCAGGAAAGAATACTGGAGTGGGTATTTCCCCATTTCCTACTCCAAGGGACTTTAAAAAAGGCTGAACAGTGAACAATTGATGCTTTCCAAATGTGGTGCTAGAGAAGACTCTAGAGAGTCCCTTGGACTTCAAGGAAATCAAACCAGTCAATCCTAAGGGAAATCAACTCTGAATTTTCATTGGAATGACTGATGCTGAAGCTGAAGCTCCAATACTTTGGCCACCTGATCCGAATAGCCAACTTATTAGAAAAGACCCTGACGCTGGGAAAGATTGAAGGCAGGAGGAGAAGGGGATGACAGAGGAAGAGATGGTTGGATGGCATCACCTACTCTATGGACATGAGTTTGAGCAAACTCCAGAAGACAGTGGAGGGGTCACAATGAGTCAGACAGGACTTAGCAACTAAGCAACAACAAATGTATATGTATAACCGATTCACTTTGCTGCCTGCCGAAACTCACACAACAATGCACATCAACTATACAGCAATAAAATTTTTATTTAAAAAAGCTTTCTGGTATCTTTAAATCTGCAACTTTTAAAATTGCATTGATACTGTTGATGCAATAGCAGTGATGCCTTGCTGCTCCCTACTGTCTACTGTATCCCATTTATAAGTGGCACATTGTACATATACTAGGTTAAGTGATTTTGCCAATTCACACATTTAATGAATGAAACAGTAAATAGCTTAGAAGGCTGTGTGGAGATGACCTTCACTGTCATTGTTACTAACTGTGCATTCAACTCAGCTTGAGAGGCTCAGCCAACCTAACTGATTTAGAGACTACAGCCTGCAATCAAGTGGACCAGAGGCACTACATCTTCTAATGTTTTTGCATGAAAGTATTTCAGCGAGTAGATCAGGAAACCAGTGTTCTGCTCTGCTGCCGTGCGGTATTAACACAGCCCCCTGATCTGAGCATGTTGCTCTTGTGTTTAATGTACAGAAATATGATTACAAAGAACAATGAACGGATGGGCCCAGCGATGGCCTTTCTATCCTCACATATGCTTAATCCTTAGTTAAAGTGATTTTAATTTTTTTTTCCTAGTAATGACAGTAGTACATAGAAGCATTTAGGCCTGATTAGTGAACATCTTCCTATCATTTAGGGAGGAGGTGTAATTACGCTCCACCCTGACACCTGCCATTTAGGAAATTGCAAACACAGTTCATTAAAGGGCATTCTCATCAAGTGACTCAGGTCTCCAATGTAGGTTTACGAAGGAAATCGACATATCTATTATTGCTCAGTCAAGCTACTATTCATATCACATTCACCAGAAATTGATCCAGAGAATCCTAAATTTCTACAATGAAGAGTTGCTCGGGTTTTTCTTTTTGTTTGTGATGGTAGCCGTTCTAACTTACATATAGTATGACTTTTATTTTATAAAGCAGTGATCTAATGCTTGGAGTGTGAATGCATATGTGAACTACATGTGGGGTGAACTGGAAGTGATGAGAGACAGAGACAGAGAGACGAAAACGAGAGCGTGCGATATGCACCTGGAGGTCACTATGTCCTGCTGTACACCTGGTGATTAAGACAAGGAGACACATGCAAGGATACTCATGTTTTGTAAATTTCCTTTATCGAAGTATAGGTGATTTATGATATTGCGTTAGCTTCTGGTGTGTTCATTTGTACATACAAATAATAGTTTGTATCTGCTAACCCTAAACTCCCAACTGCCCCTCCCAGCCCCCGGCCCCTTGGCAACAACAGTCTGTTCTCTGTGCCTGTGAGTCTGTTTCTGTCTCAAGATAAGCTGCTTTGTGTCATATTTTAGATTCCAGATATTAGTTACACATGCGAAGTTGCTTCAGTCATGTCGGACTCTTTGCAGCCCCGTGAACTGTACCCCATCAGGCTCCTCTGTCCATGGAGATTCTCCAGTTTCCTTCTCCAGGGGATCTTCCTGACCCAGGGATCAAACCCACATCTCTTATGTATCCTGAATTGGCAGGCAGGCTCTTTACCAGTGGTGCCACCTGGGAAGTACATATAAGTGATATCCTTTGGTGTTTCTCTTTCTGACTTGCATCACTTCATTTGATAAACTCTAGGTCCCTGCATGAGGTCACAAACGGCATCATTTCATTCTTTTCTAGGGCTGAGTAGTATTCCATTGCATATATGTGTCACATAGTCTTTATCCATTTGTCTGTTGATGGTATTTACATTGTTTCCATGTCTTGGCTGTTGTAAACAGTGCTATGGTGAACATAAGGGTGCCTGTATTTTTCCGAAGTATAGCTTTTTCCAGATAGAGGCCCAGGAGTGGGATTTTTGGATCAAGAATCAATTCTGTTTTTAGTATTGTGAGGAACTTTCATACTGTTCTCCATACTGGCTGCCCCAATTTACATCCCCTCCAACAGTGTAGAAGCGTTCTTTCTTCTCCACACCCTCTCCAGCATTTGTTATTTTTAGACTTTTAAATGATGGCCATTCTGATAGGTGTGAGGTGGTACACCGCAGTTTTGATTTGAATTTCTTTAATGATTAGCAATGTTGAGCATCTTTTCATGCACAGCACCATTTTAAAAATAAGGTTCTGGAACTTACATTTTTATTAATAGGGAACAATTATTTAAAATATGTATACATTGTAAAAAATGAATTCAACCTATAACAATGTAATATATCACAAAAATATATCCATAGTAAAAAATAAAATTATCAAAAACGAACAATGAATAGATAATAATATCATTTTAGATCATCTGCATGACTATTCTCTATCCAAATTCTATCAGATATTTTTATTGTTCTAGATTCAATTTGTGTTTATGCATTCTTTGGATCCTCTTGTAAAGAGAAGAGAACTGTAATAAGATTGATTTAAGCCAACTGAAAGTCAAATAATGTCTTGGCATGGTGTGCTGAGCCTATCTCTCTGAAGTTCATGGAGAAATAAGTGGCAGAATTCAGTCATCACACAGAGAACATGGCACTGTGCCCAGAGGCAATTTTGGAAGAGAAAATTTATTTCAGTGTCTCTCACATTAGATACATTTGTTAATTTAGTTGTTGGGTTCTTTTAAAATTTACTGTTTTCCTAATCATATAAATTTAAGAAATCTCTTTCTCCTTTTATATTAACATTTAATTACAATTATAATAAAACATGGGCTTCCCCGGTGGCACTAATGGTAAAGAACATGCCTGACAATGCAAGAGATGTAAGGGACATGGCTTCGATCCCTGGGTTGGGAAGATCCCCTGGAGGAGGGCATAGCTCTCCGTTCCAGTATACTTGTCTGGAGAATCCCATGGACAGATGAGCCTGGCAGGCTACAGTTCATAGCTTTGCACAGAGTCAGACATGACTGAAGTGACTTAGCACACAAGCACGCATCATAAAACACTCCTACGCTAGGTGTCAATGAGGCCATTTCCCTTAAAATGGACACATAGATTATTTTGTAACAGTACAACCAAGAAAAAGCAAACTTACTAAAATGGAACTGAATTTTAGTGAATTAAGTGCCTAATTATTTCATTTACACTTCACCCCATCCCTAGGAGAGAGCTGAAGCTTAAGGAGGTTGTGTCAGATGGGTCCACTGTCAACTTGGTTAAGCTGGGTTAGAAAAGGCCAGAAACATACTTACATGAGATTTGGGAGGTGGAATTATTTCCTCCCAAAGTTTACTATTTTTAATGTAGCGTATTATCTAAATGATAAAAATGGGAGTTTGCTAAGATATTGTAATGCGTGTCTCTCAGAGATGGAAAGCACTGGTTCTCCTGAACACATTTGGGGAGGGGAGGGGAGAGAGTGTGGCTTATGACGGTGGCTGTGGTGATGCGTGGTTGGCTAGAGGAATCTGGGGAGGAAAGAAGAGCGTGGAATCTGTATCCACTGCATCCAAACCTCTTCTTTTTCATTCTGACAACCAACAGGACTGGAAACAGTACAGGAGGACAGGAAAAGGAGAAAGTTGCTTCTTTTGCTTTCGCTGCTGTGGGAAAGAATTCCACAATTATCAGTAAGCCAGTGCACAACTATTATAACACTTTAATTGAAGAGGAAGTCACAAACTATAGAATCATAGGAAAGAAACAAGACCCACTGAGTGAATTAGGGAAAGCTTTCTGCAAAGAATCAGGATCTATCAAGATTGTTTTCAAGGATGGTGGTTGCAGGGAACTAGGGGATGGGGAAATGGAGCTGCATTTTAACTGATGGCTCATTTAAAATTTAAAAGTATACAAATTTTCCAGGATTTTATGTCATTTCTGACTCTGTGCATAGCTATTTTATTATTATTTTCTCTATATGTATCTCATTACTCAAGTAATGCTTCTATTTAACTAGAGGATCACACTTCACTCACCACATAAATGCACTGTTACCAACTTTAACCTAGAAATTAAACAGGTGCAAATTATTAGCAACGTATCTATTCCATTCATAGGGAGGTCATTTGACACTTAAATATAGTAAGATCACTTGCATTTGATAAAAGAGAAATGTAGTTATTTGATTGTTATTTTAAAAACCTTCTATGGTAAGTGGAGCGCCTGGTGCCAAGCAAGGATTCCTTATTTCTACTTTTAAAAAACACCCTGGCATTATCTTTGTCACCTTCCTTCTGATACCTTTATCCACTTGCTAGCAAAACTATGCCTCTCAACTCTGGTGAAGAAATGAAATCCCATATATTAAGAGAGGATTATAGTTTTATGGCTAAAGAATCTTCCCTGCTTCAGTGTGCTATTTACTTTCAGCTTAAATCCCTAACACTACTGGCTTTGATCAGTGACATTTGTAGGACTGGTGAGGTGTTTAGTTAAAAGAAATTGTTTGCTTTATCAAGTGTTCAAGCAGTTTTAGTGTCAACATTTTTGAGGACACTAGAATATACTCTACTAGAAAGTTGTTGTTTGGGTTTATCATTCTAATGTGATTCAGGGCTATCAAATTATATAAATCCAGTTTTAAGAAACAAATCAGTTTTCATGTACAATGAGTCTTACTTACCTCAAAGAGGTCAGATAGAGAAGATAGATACCTAACCAATCATGCTGTTACAACACAAAACCTTTTTTAAAAAATGTTTCTGCTTTTGGAATGACTCAACTGAGCCCTTGGGCTTCCCAGGTGGTGCTAGTGGTAAAAAAAAGTCACCTGCTAATGCAGGAAACATAAGAAACGTGGGTCCGATCCCTGTGTCAGGAGGATCCCGTGGAAGAGGGCATGGCAACCCACTCCAGTATTTTTGCCTGAAAATTTCCATAGGCAGAGGAGCCTGGTGGGTTACATTCCATGGGGCAAAGAGGCAGATACAGCTGGTCAACACACATTTATGTTGTTGTTCAGTCACTAAGCTCAGACCCTTTGCAACCAAATGGACTGCAGCACGCCAGGCTTCTCTGTCCTTCACTATCTCCCAGAGTTTGTGTAAACTCATATCCCTTGAGTCAGTAATGCCATCCAACCACCTTATCCTCTGTCGTCCCCTTCTCCTCCTGCCTTCAATCTTTCTCAGCATCAGGGTCTTTTCTAATGAGTCGACTCTTCGCATCAGGTGGCCAAAGCATTGGAGCTTCAGCTTCAGCATCAGTCCTTCCAATGAATATTCAGGATTGATTTCCTTTAGGATGGACTGGTTTGATCTCCAGTCTCCATGGGACTCTCAAGAGTCTTCTCCAACATCACATTTAAAAGCATCAATTCTTCGATGCTCAGTTTTCATTATTGTTCAACTTTCACATCTGTACATGATTACTGGAAAAACCACAGCTTTGAGTATAGGGGCTTTTGTTGGCAAAATAACGTCTCTGCTTTTTAGTATGCTGTCTAGGTTTGTCATTGCTTTCTTCCAAGGAACAAGCATCTTTTAATTTCATGGTTGCATTCACCGTCTGCAATGATTTTGGAACCCAAGATAATAAAATCTGTCACTGTTTCCATTGCTTCCCCATCTAGTTGCCATGAAGTGATGGGACTGGATGTCATGATCTTAGTTTTTTAATTGAAGCCGGGTTTTTCCACTTTCCTTATAAGAGAGACTCCAGAGAACTCCCTTGCCCCTTCTGCCACATAAGGTTACATCAAAAAGATGGGGTTTATGAACCAGAAAGTGAGGTCTCACCAGACACCAGATCTCCTGGCCCCTAGATCCTGTACTCGCAGCCTCTAGAGCTGTGAGAAATAAATTTTCGTTTGTAATCCATGCAGTCGGTGGACTGAAAGAAGCATGTTTTTGGAAGTAAAATTCGTCAGCGTTTTACCATTTTAAATTGGTTTCCATATGCTGTAAATCAACCCCCATCAATATTTATTGAGTAAATGCTTCACACAAGAGTTTTCTCATTGAGCTTATCAAGTGTTAAAATGTATCACATCATAAAAACAAAATAAATTGTTCTAATCTAAAATGTAGCTCTTAAATTTTCCTACCAGCCATTTGGAAAGCTAAACTATTCACTTTTGGGAGAAGATAAAGCTAGAATTTTAAGTATCGTCCAATGACCTCAAGCTGAATATGCAAAGAAAATTTTTAACTCTTTAAAAAAATATATTTATTCCATTGATTGCTACTAACAGAATTGTTTTTCTTTGTTTTCATATTTCATTCTGATGCAGAGAGATATTAGGCTAAAATGAATTCAGAGAAAACATATAAAATACAAGTTAAAGAAACTCCTCTTTTAAATTTCAGTGATACATCTTAGAAATGGTCCAGCTCTCATAAGTTTCGGCAAGACAAGCAGAAAAACCTGAGATATGAAGAATTCTATTTGAATTTAGTTTTAAAAATAAATCATCAAATTCTAAATGTTGAATGAAACATTGACAAAATGACAGAAACTACTGGATGGTGATGGGGAAAGGGGAAGGACTCCATGTCCCTAAGCATCTGAAGCTGCTTCTGCCACTAGTACGTCATTAAATATTCATTTGTATCTCAGGGTAGAAGGAAGGGACAGATAAGGGAAGGGACAGATAACAGTTTCCCATTTTATAGATCAAAACATATGACGCTGATTGATTCGATGGCTTTCCAGCATTGACAATGTTATTTATTCCCAGAGAGAGGACGAATATTCTTCTCAAGATATAACACTCCTAGGACGTTTTTCTCTTTGTGACAATAAGATGCAACATTTAGCATGGCTTATGGGCTCAAATTCTGCCTTCCGTGAGACACATGCCCAATGTGTTTCATTCTGTCCTTTGTGCTCATCTTCGAGGCTCTGCACAAGATCCCGAAGAAGCCAAGATAACGGGGAAACTAAGAAACCATCTTTCACTGGAATCTCATTCTATTAAGGTAGCAGGCATGAAGCAAGTAATTATTCTGAGGCGTGTGTAATCTACTTAGTATACGTGCGTGCCTCTCCCAGGTGGTGCTAGTGGTAAAGAATTCATCTGCAATGCTGGAGACTTCAGAGGTGCAAGTTTAATCCCTGGGTTGGGAAGATCCCCTGGAGGAGGAAACGGTGACCCACTCCAGTATTGTTTCTTGGGAAATCCCATGGACAGAGGAGCCTGGTGGGCTACAGTCCATGGGGTCACAAAGAGTTGACACAACTGAGCAACTTAGCATGCAGGCACACACATCCATTTAATACATGCATTTTCTCTGCAAGAGACGTCCTATCCCTCTTGAACTCTGGAACACTAGGAAGCACTTCAGCAGTACATCTGGGGGCCATTCAAAATGCAAAATCACCAACCAAAAGCACAAAAATGAGAAAAACATGGCACTAAGTAGAACAGGAAAAAGACATACTTGTACAGAATAAGACCTGAAACAAGATGGCAGGGTGTAGCCTTGCGCATCCACAGTTGTGAATGTGAGTGTCAGGTCATTCAAACTTTCTGGCCCTGCACATGCCCAAGAATGACTGCGAAAGCACTGTGGGTACTGACTGGGGGGCTGCGAATAAATTTTCTCAAGGAGGCAATTTCACAAATACAGAATCTGTGAAATGAGGGTCCGCTGTACTTTGCTGTTGTCAGTTTTCCTCTAAGTGAAACTTGGAGACATTTAGAAAGGGTTTGGGTAACACTTGCTGCAGCCGTGAAATTAAAAGACGCTTACTCCTTGGAAGGAAAGTTATGACCAACCTAGATAGTACATTAAAAAGCAGAGACATTACTTTGCCAACCAAGGTCCGTCTAGTCAAAACTATGATTTTTCCAGTGGTCATGTATGGATGTGAGAGTTGGACTGTGAAGAAAGCTGATCGCTGAAGAATTGATGCTTTTGAACTGTGGTGTTGGAGAAGACTCTTGAGAGTCCCTTGGACTGCAAGGAGATCCAACCAGTCCATTCTAAAGGAGATCAATCCTGGGTGTTCATTGGAAGGACTGATGCTAAAGCTGAAGCTCCAATACTTTGGCCACCTCATGCGAAGAGTTGTCTCACTGGAAAAGACTTTGGTGTTGGGAAGGATTGAGGGCAGGAAGAGAAGGGGATGACAGAGAATGAGATGGCTGGATGGCATCACTGACTCGATGGACATGAGTTTGAGTGAACTCTGGGAGTTGTTGATGGACGGGGAGGCCTGGCGTGCTGTAATTCATGGGGTCGCAAAGAGTCGGTCACAACTGAGCAAATGAACTGAACTGAACTGAACTGGGTAACATTAAATGACTGGAGGATTCTTGTGCCCAAAGGGACTGTACAAAAGTACAATGCCAACAGAAAAACTGTGTACATAAAAAACTAGCTATAACCATATATGGGCTATGATTCCTTAAACAGGGTTGATAGTCATAGACATCTGACTTGATTTATCAAAATATGTTACAAGTCTCACGCCCATTCTGCTGAAGTATATCCTTAAGGACACTGGGAAAATAGACACTTTATCTTTAAAAACACAAGCAGATTGAGGGATTTGAGACATTGATAGTTATAAAAGCATCTCAGTATCTCATAAAATATTGCGGTCATTATTAAGTACATTGATTATAATTATATACGCCAAAAATGTCTCCTTGCTCATTTTTATTCCAGAGCATCAAATTAATTGTTTGACACAATAGCAAATTTCCTTTCAGTCTAGTATGATGGCTCAGGTTATATCACTTCATATCATTATTTCAAGCTGAAAAAATCCTAAATTAGGCCATTCGTCTTTAACAAGAAGCAAAACATTTCTATCCCACAGAGCGAAAACTGAGTGCTGTTGCTTGAGACAGAAGTTTGAATTTCAATTTGATCAATTTATGCAACACTGGATAGTTATAAATTTCAGAATCTCTCTCTATGTGCCATAAACATCTATTGGCTTAGAGAAAATTAAGCTTTATTTAAAACTCTATCATGGGAGGAGCTGCCCCGTGCCCAGGGTTAGGGCGGTGGCCGAGAGGAGCTGTACCACGTCCAGGAGGCGGTGGCTGCTTGGGCACCGGAGGGCCGAGAGGAGCTGCTCCACATTCAAAGCAGGAGGGGCAGCCTTGAGGAGATACCCCTCATCCAAGGTAAGGTACAGCGGCTGCACCTTGCTGGAGCAGCTGGGAAGAGATACTCCATGACCAAGTGGAATATAAAAATCCAGTGTTCTGGGGAGGAAGGAAGAAGATGGCGGAGGGATAAGACGGCGAGACCACTTTCTCCCCCACAAATTCATCAAAAGAACATTTGAACGCGGAGTAAAGGCCACAAAACAACTTCTGAATACTGGCAGAGGTCATCAGGCTCCCAGAAAAGCAGCCCATTGTCTTCTAAAGGAGAGAGAAGAAATCCAGCTCCACCCACCAGAACACCGACACATGCTTCCCTAATCAGGGAACCCGGACAAGTCACCCGTCCAACCCCACACACAGCGAAGAAACTACATAATAAAGAGAACTCCACAAACTGCAAGAAGAGGGAAAGGCCACCCCAAGCAAAGCAATATAAGCAAGATGAAGAGGCAGAGAAATACCCAGCAAGTAAAGGAACAAGATAATTTCCCACCAACACAAACAAAAGAAGAAGATATAGGGAATTTACCTGATAAAGAATTTCAAATTTTGATGGTGAAAATGATTCAAAATCTTGAAAGCAAAATGGAGTTACAGATAAATAACCTGGAGAAAAGGATTGAGAAGATGGAAGAAAGATTTAATAAGGACTTAGAAGAAATAAAAAAGAGTCAATATACAATGAATAATGCAATAGATGAGATCAGAAACACTCTGGAGGGAACAAACAGTAGAATAACAGAGGCAGAAGACAGGATTAGCGAACTAGAAGATAGAATTGTAGAAATAAATGAAACAGACAGGAAAAAAGAAAAACGAATTAAAAGAAATGAGGACAATATTAGAGACCTCTGGGACAATGTTAAACGCTCCAACATTCGAATCATAGGAGTCCCAGAAGAAGAAGACAAAGAGAAAGACCATGAGAGAATACTTGAGGAGATAATAGTTGAAAACTTCCCTAAAATAGGGAAAGAAATAATCACCCAAGTCCAAGAAACCCAGAGAGTCCCCAACAGGATAAACCCAAGGCGAAATACTCCAAGACACATATTAATTAAATTAACAAAGATCAAACACAAAGAACAAATCTTAAAAGCAGCAAGGGAAAAGCAGCAAATAACACATAAGGGGATTCCCATAAGGACAACAGCTGATCTTTCAACAGAAACTCTTCAGGCCAGAAGGGAGTGGCAAGACATACTTAAAGTGATGAAAGAAAATACCCTACAGCCCAGATTACTATACCCAGCAAGGATCTCATTCAAATATGAAGGAGAAATCAAAAGCTTTACAGACAAGCAAAAGCTGAGGGAATTCAGCATCACCAAACCAGCTCTCCAACAAATGCTAAAGGATCTTCTATAGACAGGAAACACAGAAAGAGTGTATAAACTTGAACCCAAAGCAATAAAGAAAATGGCTATGGGATCATACTTATCAATAATTACTTTAAACGTAAATGGGTTGAAATTTTCAAAAAGGCTAGGAAACAATTCTCATAGCCATCAATAGTTCAGTGTTGAGTTCATGAATAGTTTTTAAAGTTTGGGACAAACTGTAGTATTTGCTATTTGAAGTACTATTTGTAACTGGCATATTACGATGTAACATTGGTCTTCATTTCCAACTTAAAACGCCTAAAAATGCCTAACAGGTCTTTAGATTTGTGAATTTTAGTTGATATGTATTTTATGATGTTACTGAACCTGCAGAAATATTGAAATATTTCAGAGAACTTATTCACTGTACATTTAATTTATTTTATTTATAAAAGTTATGAACTGAAGAAAGTTTTACTTGTTGGGTCAAATGCTTGTTGCTTCAAATGCTTGTTGCATTTGAAGTGCTAGTTACAAGAAAATCAAATACCTTCAATGTATAAATGCTATTAAGTTTTTAAAGGACTCTGGAGTATAAGTAAGTTTGTTTAAAGAAATTTAGTCTATTCAACCTGAATCAGCTCTGTCAAACATTAATTAAAAGCCTCATTTAAAATAAATAAATAATGGTGGTGGGAGGGAGGGTTGGGAAGCTGGCTGGAGGTGGAGGTGGTGAAGTTTATTAATCTAATTAAAAATGAAGTTGCATTTCCATTTTCCAAAACCACCCATTCACCAGTGTACTGTGTCACTAGACATTATGTACGATTTTTCTTTGCAACAGAAACCATTACATTTAAAAATTCATTACAGCAAGGTTAGTTAGACACATGATGGATGCAGCTTTAATCCTGCCATGTATTATTACAGTTAAAATGTAAATGATGAAAAATATTTTGTGCTTATCAGCATTTATGTGGAAATGTGTTTTACAGTGATATATGGTGTTATATTTCTATTATTGTGATGAAAAAGAAAGCAATACAAAAAGACGAAGTGTTTATTGAAACATGAAAAAAAAAAAAGAAATAAATGGTTTTGCAGCACTGAAGAGATTATAGAAAGTAAATAAGCTAGATCAGACCTGTTTTATGTAGTAATTTTATCGTTTATTTTAATTATTTCAGTTGTAAAATATTGTTATACTGCTCATTAGTTCTGATTGTTCATATTAAACTATTGTAATGCAAATAAATAAATAATTAGAGGAAAAAAAAATAAAAAATGCCATTAGGATTCAAAAAAAGAAATAATAATAAAACTCTATCATGTTAAACCCTGAGTAACATCTCCCATTATTGAATTATTTTCTCATTTTTACTTCTTAAACAACTGTTTTTCTTTTTTCCTGCCTTTCTTTCATTTCTTCCATCATTTCTGTTAGTATTTCTTAAATAAATCCCTTTGAAACAAAATAAATCTATCTGGCATATTATAAAAGACTGAAATTTTTACGTATGTATGTGCATGCAAACTCACAAAGCACATACTTGTGCTTCTGGTCATAACACAAGCAAATGTTTTATAACAGTACCTTAAAATCCTAAGTTTAGATTGTAATATGGCATTGGTAGGCTGGTTAAACTTGCTTTTAAACAATTTCTTAATTTTTCACCTGACAGGGCCAATGCAAAAAGTTTGGAAATCATAGGTCATTTTGGTTTCATACAGCAAGTGATTTTTAGTCAAACTAAATATCTCTGTTTGTGATTACATTCTTTCTGTGAATCAGCATTTAATAAGAACACTCTCACAAAAGCTTGCCTGAAAATCCAGTCTGACTAATTTGACCTCTGTGTGTAGCTTAAAGTAAAACCTATTGTGTCCATAGACATCTTGACCCTGGAGGAGACAGTCTGCCAGAATATTGTAGTATAGCCCCACGCTTTCATAAATGCCTCCCGGGCTGATGGAAAACGAACCAAGCATCAATGAAACATTTGTGGTCTAATGATTCTCTGAGGTGGTGGTTTTAGGATCCACTTTTGTCAGTGAAATCTGTCCTTTGTTGATATGAAAGGATGTGAAACTTTGAAACTCAGCTTGCATTTAAATGAGGATGTAAAAACAATTAAGCACTGGGCTCTATCATTTCACACCCGCTTCTCCTGAGTGGCTAAAAATTGAACATCTTGAACTGCGTGGTGCCTGGAGTTGGGCCATTGAGCTTGGAAACAGTCAGCAAGTCTGGGACTTGCCAATTACTCTTTCCTCCACATTGTGTCCCAGCAATTCTGCTTCCTCCTAGGGAAGGATATTCTTGCTCAGGACATGATCATCCATAAAGTATAAGAATCGGGATGCTCTCGACCACTCGAGACAAGGCTCACAAACACTTTTGAAGGACATATCATGCTGGTCCTCAAAGGGCAAGATACACAGATGGGAAACAGATGTGCAAATAATAAAAGTGTAAATATTGAGATAGTACTCACAGGAAACAGCTGCACTACCAGTTTCTAGGACTTGCTGAGCATCACCTTGTGCCAGGCAGGGGGACAATATTCCTTTTTTCTACTTAATCATCATGGTGACCCCTTGATATAGACACCATCATCCCTGTTCTCATCAAAAGACAAAAGCAATTATAGATGTCTGTAAAAGGAACAGTGAAAATGGTGGGCTTGGAGAAAGATCGACAAACAGGAAAGAGGAATTTGTCATCTAGGACATGCTTGAAAGGTGGCACTAGAGGTAAAGAACCCACCTGCAAATGCAGGAGATGTGAGAGATGCAGGTTCAATTCCTGGGTCGGGAAGATCCCTTGGAGGAGGAAATGGTACCCCACTCCAGTATTCTTGCCTGGAAAATCCCACAGACAGGGAAACCTGTTGGGCTATGGTCCATGGGGCCACAGAGAGTTGGACACGACTGAGTGACTGCACACACAGCATAGCACACCCATTTCCACAGGGCCTCTGCTCAGACTAGATTCATTCTCATGAAGGGTCTTGTTCCTGTTTTACGGATTTAAGACTGAGGTGTATGGAGACTACTGACTGTCCCAAACACATAGAGTCTAAATACCTGGATTCAAATTCTAAAGTTCTGATGCAGAATCCTGCTGGCTTTCCTTCATCTGTGTTCTCTCCTGAGCCACCTCATTGTAAACCCTTGGTCTGCAAGTTTCTTAAAAGGTTTCATTTTGCAAAATAAGAGAGTATCCCTGACTCAGAGAAAAGATCTGCTTGCTTTGTCGGAGCTTACTAAGAGCATGGCACTGGAGACAATGAAGGACATCTACTTGCCTTTATCTCTGAAAATCCCCTGGATGTTTCAAACCCTAATTTCAGAAATCAGTTACTCTCAATCTCTCCTCTTCTCTGCCTATATAGTTTCCATGAATAGACTGAGGGTATTTTTTAGGTATGTGGGATCTTTGTTCTCTGACCAGGGATCAACTCTGCATCCCCTGCATTGGGAACACAGAGTCCCAACCACTGGACCATCAGGGAAGTCCTTGAAAGGGATACTCCCGAAAATAAAGATATTGGGATGAAATTGTAGCAATAAACCAATTGGCTATAAAATTTTAAATGGTTAGGCCTGACACATAATAAAATAAGATGAGAAAAGAGAGAGAGAGGAAGGGAAGGAAGGTACTGGTCTAGACTGATTTAACTCAACACAGAAACTACTATCAGTATTTCTTATGAAGGGAAAAATTACCAGGAGGAAAATCCTTCAAACTCTGTAGAAATTTCCTAGAGGGAATGTCACCTTCAAATTCCGAGTGTGACTAAAAGAAATATGCTCCGAGAGAAAAAAGGGTTCTTGCTTGAAATTCTATGTTGTTCATATTCATAGGTGCATTCACACCATTATTAGAAGTTCAGTTTCCGAATAAGATGTACTCTTCCAGTAACCTTCGATTTGAGGCTTCTCTATTCATTAGCTCCTCGCTGTCTGTATTGGAAATGCGCTTCCAACCATCTGGCAGCGTAATTCACACCCTAACCTCTTTGGCAGGCCCCAGCCGACTTCTACGTGGGGTTTGTACCGGGGGCCAGATGCTATCAAAGTTTCAAATGGGAACCACCATCAGAAGTGTCAAAGGGGATCATTATCAGTAGCCATTATTTAAATACAAAAAGAGTTGAGAGTATATTAGCAAAGACTCTTTTCAAAATGCAAAATCATTCCTTAGAGTGGATTATGAACCAGGGTTGCAAGTAGAGAAGTAAGAGATTATTAGTAACCTGAGATGGCGAGTGATACAAATGTTATAATGGTTAAAACTTTGTTTAAAAAATAGTGAAAAATTCTGCTCAAAATTATCTGATATAGTAAGGTCGAGAAGATCCCCTGGAGAAGGGAATGGCAACTCACTCCAGTATTCTTTTGTGGAGAATTCCATGGACAGAGGAGTCTGATGGGCTATACACAGCCTAGGGGATCGCAAAGAGTCAGACACAACTGAGTGACTAAGATTATAATATGTGCTATTTATATGGAAATGGCTGCACATGTGCCCATGTGTATGTCCGTGTATACATACATATGTGTATATATATATGTTGTATATGTGATTATGAATATGCACACGTGTATGTGTGTATTCCATCACAGTGGAAGAGTAATCAGAACATCCTTAACAACACTGGACCTACGTGTGTTTGCAGTACAGTTCATACCTACTGAAGAATAAGAGTATAAGCAAGTATGCTATAAAAAAGAATATTAGAAAGAATATACTTGAAGACTATTTACTGAAGAATATAGTTGACCTATTAATTGAAATGAAGTTACAATCACATGCAATTTCCCAACAAATGTTTTGATATTAAACAATTAATTTCTAATATTACCTCTACAAAAGCTTAAAAAGCCACATTATTTCACTGTCACCTGGAATGTGGTCTTATTGCAAAGCTCAGCCAGTTGTTAAGCTGCCATTCAGGACTTGAAATAGAACCAGTACTCATAAATATTTCATATTCATTAGGAAAATATGCACAGTCTGCATTTGTGATGATTTCTTACTTATATTCGGTTGGCCAAGTTTGCTTATGTTATTGTTTAAAACATCTGCGTTCTCTTTGAATGTGTCCCTCTGAAGCAGAGCAGGGCCCTATGGTCCTTGCCACCACCCAGCGTGCCTTCTGCCTGCCTTTTGTCTGTGGAAAACTTTAGCCAAAGAATAAGTTTAATCAGAGAAGTGAAAACATGCAGAAACAAAGGAAAACATCCAAAGGAGACCAAGTAATAATAATGCAGTCATTAAGCATAGTCAAGGAACTTTCTTTCCTTTCCACGGGCTATAGATAATATTCTGAACCACCTCCTGTGAGCTGTCTTGTAGATGCTGAAACTCTCACCAGTGGAGGAAGTTTCCTACACGATGGCTAGAGTATAGCCATGACATGAGTTGCTACCGTACTGAGAACCGGCTTCTAGGAAAAGGAAACAAAGCGACCCCAGGATGGCAGATGGACTGTACCTAAAGTAAAAGATGCTGCTGGTCAGAACACTGAATGACCAGCTTGAAGATGACTCTGTAGCCCCCTCCCTCTGTCTACAAAAGCTCTTGCCCTCTGATTGTTGGAGGGAGGCAGTTAGACTTTGGAGAGATGTCTACCTTCCCCTACGCCTCATTGCTGGCATCCAAAATAAAGTGAACTTTCCATTCCACCAGGCTGGCTTCTTTATTGGCATTTGAGTGGCAAACGACAGAACCCCAGCTTTGGTAACATCTCCGCTGGTTATGTCCATCTGAAGATGTGTTGATATCTCTAAGTGTGATTTTGAAGTGGTTTGGTTTTGCTTGTAATTCTATCAATTTTGAGACTATATGATTAGAAGAATACAATATTCAAATTGTTTTATATTCCTGGTGAAGTTGGGTCTTTTGTCATCATGTAGAGATGAGCTTTTGTGTCCAGTTATTCTTTTTGCCTCAAAGCCTACTTTATCAGACAGTGGCGTATCTACACTAACTTTCTTGCTCAATATTTTCTTGGTAATGACTTATTTTGTTGTTTGACTTTTAGTCTTTTTATATTCTTTTGTTTTAGATAGATCTCTTATAAATAATTTATAGTTGAATTTTTTCAGCCTGACTATACTGCTTGCTCTGTACATCTTTTCTCTGTCTTCCCTTGCCATCTTTTAAATATCAAAAAGTTACTATGCTTATGACTCAGTAGTACAGAATGTGCCTGCCAATACAGGAGATGCAGGAGACACAGTTTCTATCCCTGGATCAAGAAGATCCCCTGAAGGAGGAAATGGCTACCCACTCAAGTAATCTTGCCTGGAGAATCTCTTGGACAGAGGGGGTTTGTGGGTTACAGGCCATGGGGGCGCAAAGAGTCGGACACAACTGAGCATCCATGCTTAATTCAGAAGTTACACACTCTTGTTTCTATCATATAAATCATAGACAGCTTTTTAATATATCAAAATTTAATATTAATCAATACCTGTCCACTCCCCCAGAACAGCACAAGAAACTGAGAGCACTAATCCCATTTAACTTTTCCTGACTTTATTGGTACAACTGGTGAAATATTTATATTTAATTCGACATTTTCGCATGTGTTGGTGTAGGGCATATATGGGAAATCCTTGCACTTTCTCTCAATTTTGTTGCGAACCTAAAACTGCTCTAAAAAAGAAAGTATTGAACAAATGCAATTTTTACATAATGTTGCCCTATTCTTCTCTAACATTTTGCTACTCATCTCATATAATCCAACACAAGGGTATATGTAACAATAAGAAACTCATATTTTCATGCACTAGCAGAGGGAAAAAGCAAATATGGTCTTTACATGTTAAAAAGTCCTCATGTTGACAGGTTTTAAACTGCAGGACGCTTTTTTCATAAAAGACCTCTTATTTGCTCAGAAACGGTTGCCTTTTCCAAATGAATCCACTACGGAATTTGAGAAAACCCAGGAAGGCATAAACTTCCTTATTAAGGAGTAAAATTAGTTCAGCTGTATATGGAGTAATCCTTACTTAATTCACTTATTTTTTTGTTTTAGTCACTAAGTAGTCTCTGACTCTTTGTGATCCCATGGAATGTCTATAGGATTTCTAGACTCCTCGGTCCATGGGATTCTCCAGGAAAGAATACTGGAGTGGATTGCCATTTCCTTCTCCAGGAGATCTTTCCAACCCAGGAATCGAACCCAAATAACCTGCAATGACAGAGGGCTTCTTTACCACTGAGTTACCAAGGAAGCCATTTAATTCACTAGGCTATTGTTATGAATTAAATAAAACTTAGGTAAAAATGCATTGTAAGCTACAGGGTGATGATCGTAATTTCACGGTCGATTTCTTGGTTATAGCTATTATTGGGGGATAAGTAAATAAAACTATTCTTACCAAAAGAAAAGTTAAGGACATAGTGTTAAGTTTTTATCTGTGCAGACTTTCTACATGCATCAGGCCCCTGGGGATATTAGCCTATTGTTGAAAATTGCCGCTCATATACCCATGCGCTCTCAACTGCAATAAGGAGGAAAACATTACAACTTTATGAAAAAATAAGCACAATCAAATGTCCTTCTCATTAAATAGTCAATCAAGTGTGTTAAAACTGCCAGCAGTGATGGATGAGAAACATACCAAATCACCACAGGCTTTATTGGAAGAGTCACTGAATTTAGCTCTAGAGCAAAATGAAACTTTTTAGTGCTGAAGGAAAATACGTTGTATTACTACTCATAATGTTTATAAACATTGTGGTGTTGGAGAGGAGTCTTGGGAGTCCCTTGAACAGCAAGGAGATCATACCTAAAGAGTCAATCCTAAAGGAAATCAACCGTGAAAATTCACTGGAAGGACTGATGCTGAAGCTGAAGTTCCAATATTTTGGTCACCTGATACAAAGAGCTGACTCATTGGAAAAGACCCTGATGCTGGGAAAGATTGAAGGTGGGAGGAGAAGGGGACAACAGAGAATGAGATGGTTGGATGGCATCACTGACTTGAGTTTGAGCAAACTCTGGGAGTTGGTGAAGGGCAGGGAAGCCATGGGGTTTCAAATGGTCAGACACGACTGAGTGACTGAACAACAACAAAATGCAGTACAACATTTTGCAACTAATGTCACACACCCAACGCAGGATAAACGCAAGGATAAGACGTGATGGATTTATAACTGATAGCTCCATAATTGGGAGTGTCCCAGTTAGTTAGTTAGTTCAGTCGCTCAGTCGTGTCCGACTCTTTGCGACCCCATGAATCACAGCACGCCAGGCCTCCCTGTCCATCACCAACTCCCGGAGTTCACTCAAACTCATGTCCATCAAGTCGGTGATGCCATCCAGCCATCTCATTCTCTGTTGTCCCTGTCTCCTCCCTCCCCCAGTCCCTCCTAGCATCAGAGTCTTTTCCAGTGAGTCAACTTGTCGCATGAGGGGGCCAAAGTACTGGAGTTTCAGCTTTAGCATCAGTCCTTCCAAGGAACACCCAGGATTGATCTCCTTTAGAATGGACTGGCTGGATCTCCTTGCAGTCCAAGGGACTCTCAAGAGTCTTCTCCAGCACCACAGTTCAAAAGCATCAATTCTTCGGCGCTCAACTTTCTTCACAGTCCAACTCTCACATCCATACATGACCACGGGAAAAACCATAGCCTTGACTAGACAGACCTTGGTTGGCAAAGTAATGTCTCTGCTTTATAATATGCTATCTAAGTTGGTCATAACTTTCTTCCAAGGAGTAAGCGTCTTTTAATTTCATGGCTGCAATCAGCATCTGCAGTGATTTTGGAGCCCAAAAAATAGGGTGGCCAAATTTAGTCAGTGCAAGCGTGTGATACTAAATTAATTCAAATTTCAGAAAAAAACTTTAGATGTGTGTCTAAATATTGCAAATATAGCTCATGCAATGTTTGGGTTATAGTTCTACTAAAAACTTATTTATATGTGTATCTGAAATTCAAATTTAACTGGGTCTCCTTTATCTAATAACCCTAAACCCCAGTGAATTCAAGTATGTAGTTGAATATATACATAGTTCCACTCTAAGAAGAAATAGATGGTTCACTGAATGAGGAAAGCTTGGACCATTTGGTCAAATGATCACAAAGCAGCCAAAGCAAAATGTCATAAAATTCACTATCCACTGACATAGATGAGCATGGAACATAGTCCAGTTTTAGGAGAGACTATCAGTCCAGCATTGAAGGTTTATGTTTTGTGCTCCACCACTCACTAAGGGGATAATATGGGACAATTGCATTATCTTTCTTAGCTTGTTGTATCATCATTAATGTGGGGAATATAATAATAATTTAATACTTTGTCATTGTTATTACCATGCTGCTGCTGCTGCTAAGTCTCTTCAGTCGTGTCCGACTCTGTGAGACCCCATAGACGGCAGCCCACCAGGCTTCCCCGTCCCTGGGATTCTCAAGGCAAGAACAATGGAGTGGGTTGCCATTTCCTTCTCCAATACATGAAAGTGAAAAGTGAAAGTGAAGTCGCTCAGTCGTGTCTGACTAGTAGCGACCCCATGGATTATAGCCTACCAGGCTCCTCTGTCCATGGGATTTTCCAGGCAAGAGAACTGGAGTGGCTTGCCATTGCCTTCTCCGTGTTATTACCATAAAATTGTTCAAATGCAATAGGTATGATATAAGTTATTGTTCTATTTCTTTTATTTTCATCTTGGTGACAGCAGGAAGGCTTTGCTTATTCCAAAATATGTCTATTACTAAATTTCATTTAAATTTATGTCACTAGAAACGTTACTGCCTATAGAAGCCTTACTCCTTTTGAAAATGGAAGTAGTCAATGCAACCTGATAACCCTTGGAGTTGTCTACACTTCTTTTTTTTTTTTTTTTTTGGCCACACCTCAAGCAGCATGCACAACTTCCCCAACCAGGGATCAAACCCATGCCCTCTGTGGTGGAAGCACAAAGTCTTAGCCACTGAACCACCAGGGAAGTCCCTGTCTACATTTTAGTGGAGAAGAAACTTGCAAGACAGTTCAGGCTGTACTAGGAAAAGTCATCATTTTATGGAATCCTTAGGCAAGAAGGGGAGCCCAGATGGAGAGAGATGACTGGAGAAAGACAAGGTTAGGTGATCTTTCAGTTCCCACCTGATCCACTCTTTCTGGGACCATTAAGGTGTCTGCCTAGACAGCAAAGTGACTTCTCAGCACAATTTTCTTCTGTGAAAGCAGCAACCCATTTGAAGCAAGACTCACTTCTGTCTGGTCCAGGTGAGGGGCCTGAGTTTTAAAACCAGGTGACGTGGTGACCTGAACCTTTACAGCAATTCCAAGGCAGCCTAAGATTTCCTTCCATCTTATCAGAACTCTATACAATTCTGGGGCTGAGTGTCTAGCAAAGTTTTTAGGATTTGTGGTATATTAACATGCTGAGCAGCTCTTGTGACCAGGAGAACTGGGAAAACAAGGAAAGACTTTTAAGAAATAAAGGTCCAGGTTACAAAATGGGTCACCTGTAATTTTCTTTCCGAGATATACATAAAATATTGTGACTCTTCTTAATACTTCTGGTGTGTGTGTGTGAGTGTGTGTGTGAATGGGATTCTTAACAATATGGGGCCAATGTTTCCAAGTATAGAGTTATATCTGAAAGTGCAACAGTCCTGCAACATAAAAAGATTTTGTTCAGACAGTATTAAGCAGCCAGAACTAGGAAAGAAAAAGGCTAAGGCATATAAATTTTTTTTTTTCTAAAGCCTAAGAACCTAACATAAGACCCTAAAGTGTTATGTTCTATGTGCTGTGCTATGCTTAGTCTCATAGTCATGTCCAACTCTTTGTGACCCCATGGACTCTAGTTCGCCAGGCTCCTCTGTCCATGGGATTCTCCAGGCAAGAATACTGGAGAGGGTTGCCATGCCCTCCTCCAGGGGATCTCCCCAACCCAGGGATCAAACCCAGGTCTCCCATGTTGCAGGCACATTCTTTACTGTCTGAGACACCAGGGAGGCCCATGGATATGGGAGTGGGTAGCATATCCCTTCTTCAGGGGATTCCTTACCCAGGAATTGAACTCAAGTCTCTTGCACCTCAGGAGGATTCTTTACCAGCTGAGCTACAAGGGAAGCCCAATTACATTCTACAGGTAACATATAATGAGTGTAACATTCACTTGTTGGTCTTTAAGGCATGTGAGTTTTAAAAATACCTTTTCTAACCAATATCTATCTTCATGCAACTTTGGAGAAAAGATATTAAATATGTATTTTCTAGATATAAGTTGTATTGGTTTGAATGTTTTGATAGGGTGTATTAATTAGCTTTGCTGTGGTAATGATTTCATAACTTCAAAACGTTATGGTGTATATCTTAAATACATACAATTCAAATTTGTCAATTACACCTCAATAAAGCTGGGAAAAAATAAATATACTGGATTTTGAGAAGCAATTTGAATTTAAATAAATCTAACTGTGGTGCTGGAGAAGACTCTTGAGAGTCCCTTGGTCTGCAAGGAGGTCCAACCAGTCCATTCTAAAGGAGATCAATCCTGGGTGTTCATTGGAAGGACTGATGCTAAAGCTGAAACTCCAATACTTTGGCCACCTCATGCGACGAGTTGACTCACTGGAAAAGACTCTGATGCTGGGAGGGATTGGGGGTGGGAGGAGAAGGGGACGACAGAGAATGAGATGGCTGGATGGCATCACTGACTCGATGGACATGAGTTTGAGTGAACTCCGGGAGTTGGTGATGGACAGGGAGGCCTGGCGTGCTGTGATTCATGGGGTCGCAAAGAGTCGGACACGACTGAGCGACTGAACTGAACTGAATGGGGTCACAAAGAGTCGAACATGACTTAGCAACTACACAATGACATTAAATATTGGCATGACAACAGTTTGTAAGAAATGTTTTTCTAGGTATGAAATACTTCAGTAACTTGTTATGTAAAATATAAAATATATGTAATCTGTTGTCATCTTGTTTATTCTAATTAGAGGGTAAGAATCACACAGAACAGGACACTTAGCACATTCCTGTGTTCACAGTGGGATATTTAAGGATTCATTTAATCTTTAGATAATTATTCCTTTGACTTTTGAAGTAACTAGGTAAAATTTTAGCAACATACACTTTTCATTTTAAAGGCAAACAATTATGGATTCCAACTGGGATTCGCTTTGAAAGTAAATTGTGTCTACAAGATAACTTGAATGTATGCTGTATGAGACAGAAAATCTTCAACAGTGTGTTTACGGGAAAATTACTGGAGCGTATCGCAGGTAGGCATATCCATAGTTATTCTTTTATTAAAAATGCTCTTTATGGCTTTAAAAAACTAGCAAATGAGAGATGAATATTTCTTTACAAAGACATAATTTTTAAAGTAGTGTAAAAGTAGAGGGTGTTATTTTATATCTCGTGGGAAAATCAACGTGGAATTTGCAGATTTTTGTCCCTTTCCATAAGAAATAGGACAGTTAGGATATTTCCTGCAGAAATCACACCTTTATTAGAGCATCCAGTTGATAGCTATTTGAGCTCGCTGCAAATAGAAACATACATCAAGGCTGGAAAGTGACTGCCTTTTGATTGACAATTCATACCGAATTTCTGTCTGCTTCCTATTTTGAAAGTAGAGTGGTATTGTCTTTTTCCCCATTTCCATCCCATTCTGACCCATTTATTACTAAATTATTTCTGAGAAATTCAATTTCCTTTTTTTTTTTTTATCTGCTTAGATAGCCTTGGTTAGTAAGGTTAAATAAAAACTGCTTCTTTTTTTTCCCCCTCCCCCAGCAAAGGGCTCTGCTGTAGTAGACTATATGGCAGCTGACAACTCATGTCAATGGGAAGCACTTTGCTATACCATGGTTGTATTTTTCAATAAACTTTACAGCAAAAAAATACATTTCCAAGTATAGGACTGTAACCTCGTGACTCTTTCATTTTTTACTTTATTTCAATAAATTTTTGTTTTAAATTCAAGTTATACATGACTATATAAATTAAAAAGAAATCATCCAAAAGTAGATAAGATTTTGAAAACCTTATCACAAAATCCTAAATATACTTTATATTTAGTAGAAAATATTTAATAACAGTTTGAAAGTGTGAAAGCGTTAGTCACTCAGTTGTGTCCAGCTTTTTGCAACCCCATGGATGATGGACTGCCAGACTCCTCTGTCCATGGAATTCTCCAGGCAAGAATACTGGAGTGGGTAGCCATTCCTTTCTTCTGGGGATCTTCCCAATGCCCAGGGATAGAACCTGCATCTCTTGCACTGCAGGTAGACTCTTTACCATCTGAGCCACCAGGGAAGCCTTAATATACCCTAGTTTAAACCATTTTTTGTGTTTGTGAATAGCTAACATCCCAAATTGATGGAAGTGAAGCTGCTCAGTCGTCTCTGACTCTTTGCGACCACATGGACTGTATCCCACCAGGCTCCTCCATCCATGGGATTTTCCAGGCAAGAGTACTGGAGTGGATTGCCATTTCCTTCTCCAGGGGATCTTCCCAACCCAGGGATCGAACCCAGGTCTTCTGCATTGCAGGCAGACACTTTACCGTCTGAGCAACCTGATAATTGAACGTTACTACTTTTCTTTATTTTTAATGAATGTGAGCAATTTTATTTTTTATTTTTTTTAAGTAATTAATTTATTTTTTATTGGAGGCAAATTATTTTACAATATTATATTGGTTGATTTTGCCATATATTGACATGAATTCGCCCCGGGTTTACATAAGTTCCCCCTCCTGAACCCCCCTCCCACCTCCCTCCTCCCTTTATCCTCCCTCTGGGTCATCCCCGCACACCAGCCCCGAGCATCCTATAACATGCATCGACCCTGAATTAGTGATTCGTTTCACATATGACAACATACGTGTTACAATGCCATTCTCCCAAATCATCCCACCCTCACCCTCTCCCACAGAGTCCCAGAGACTGTTCTATACATCTGTGTCTCTTTTGCTGTCTCATATACAGGGTTATCATTTGCATTTTTCTAAATTCCATATATATGCGTTAGTATACTGTATTGGTGTTTTTCTTTCTGGCTTACTTCACTCTGTATAATAGGCTCCAGTTTCGAATCCGCCTGCAATGCGGGAGACCTGGGTTCGATCCCTGGGTTGGGAAGATATCCTGGAGAAGGGAAAGGCTGCCCACTCCAGTATTCTGGCCCGGAGAATTCCGTGGACTATACAGTCCAAAGGGTCGCAAAGAGTCGGGCACGACTGAGCGACTTTCACTTCACTTCACTTCACTTCATCCACCTCATTAGAACTGATTCAAATGTATTCTTTTTAATGGCTGAATAATACTCCATTGTGTATATGTACCAAAGCTTTCTTATCCATTCGTCTGCAGATGGATATCTAGGTTGCTTCCATGTCCTGGCTATTATAAACAGTGCTGCAATGAACATTGGAGTACATGTGTCTCTTTCAGTTCTGGTTTCCTCGGTGTGTATGCCCAGGAGTGCGATTGCTGGATCATATGGCAGTTCTATTTCCAGTTTTTTGAGGAATCTCCACACTGTTCTCCATAGTGGCTGTACTAGTTTGCATTCCCACCAACAGTGTAAGAGGGTTCCTTTCTCTCCACATCCTCTCCAGCATTTATGAGCAATTTTATTTTTAAATTTTTTTTTATTCCTATTGGAATTTAGTTGCTTTACAATGCTGTATTAGTTTCAGGTGTACAGAAAAATGATTCGTATATATTATATGTATACATACATATATCTATTCTTTTTCAGATTCTTTCCCCATTTAGGTTATTGCAGAATATTGTATGGAGCTCCTTGGGCTCTAGAGTAGAACCTTGATGATTATCTATTTGATATATAGTGGTTTAGTTGGTTTAGTTGCTCAGTGGTGTCTGACTCTTTCGAACCCATGGACTGTAGCCCAACAGGCTCCTCTGTCCATGGGCTTTCCCAGGCAAGAATACTGGTGTGGGCTGCCATTTCCTTCTCCAGGAGATCTTCCTGACCCAGGGGTCAAACCTAGATCTCCTGCATTGGCAGGGAGATTTTTACCACTGAGCCACAGTATATGCTAATCTCAAAGTCCTGGTTTATCCCTCATGACACTTTCCCTTCAGTAATCATCCGTTGTTTTTGCATCCTGTGAGTCTGTTTCTGTTTTGCATCTGCTCTGTATCTGTATGTATGCATTTGTGTCATTATTTTTAGATTCCACATATAAGTGATATTATAAGACATTGTCTTTTTCTGGTTTACTTCACTTAGTATGATAATCTCTACAAATGACATTATTTTGTTTTTATGGCTGAGTAATAGTCCATTGTATATTTGTTATTACATTTCTAATCCTCCATTTCAGAGAACTAAAATGGACGGGAATGATTGAGTTTAACTTGCATGACCATTATATAGCATATTAAAAAGCAGAGACAATACTTTGCCAACAAAAGTTCATCTAGTCAAAGATACGGTTTTTCCAGTAGTCATGTATGGATGTGAGAGTTGGACAACAGAGAATGAGATGGTTGGATGGCATCACTGACTCAATGGACATGAGTTCGAGTAGACTCCAGGAGTTGGTGATGGACAGGGAGGCATGGCATGCTGCAGTCCATGGGGTCACAAAGAGTTAGACACGACTGAGTGACTGAACTGAACTGAACTGAATCCTGCATTACAGTCTCTGTTCTCTAGTACTCTTGAAACATGTGCAACATCTCAGGGAAATAACCATCAGTGGGCTATTTAGCCAGGATTTCACATTGTCCAGTCTCACTCCTCATTGGACAGCAACTGAAAATGGGAAATAAGTGGCTAAATTTTTACTCATGATGGTGATGTTGGTTCAGATGCCTGGGCTGAGGCTGAAACTCAGAAACACACTCTTATCCAAATACACATAGACTTGATTAAGGGCTTTTCGGCATCTGCACAATATCTGTCACACAATAGAGTTAGTATCTATGAACGATGAATGAATTTCTTAATAAATATGACAAAATACAAATACTTATATGTTTTACATTGAAAATCCAGGATATTAATTATTAATGAATCATCAAATGAACTTGCATTGAATTCTGACTTTGTGCAAATCATTGTCCTTGGCAACAAAACATTTATATTCTATCAGGTAACACACACTGCTTCAGAAACTGTGTGGAATCTGACTCACTTATTTTTCAATTTAAGAAATTTAGTGTAGATGTGCAAAACTGTTGATAAATGAGACTGAATGATTTTACTTTGAGTGAGTTGCAATTCCTGACATTTTTTCCTTCTGTGTTTTTCTCTAAGCCTTCCTGGGGCTTCCCAGGTGGCTCAGTGGTAAAGAATCTGCTGCCAATGCAGGGACCATGGGTTCGATCCCTGGGTCAGGAAGATACCTTGGAGGAGGGAATGACAACTTGCTCCAGTATTCTTGCCTGGAAAATCCCATGCACAGAGGCGCCCACCAGGCTACAGCTCATAAGATCGCAGAGAGTCAAACAAGACTGATGACAAAGCACACAAAATTGGACATTACTAAAGTCAAATCAGAGAATGGATTTGACTTGATTAGAATAAAATTGGAAGTTTGGGGTGGGAACAGTTCTTCTTCCCTTTAGTGTGCCCACTGTAAGTTTATAGAGAGGCAGAAAGGAACCAGGAAGTAATCTCAGGTGGAGACATTGTCTGTGTGTTTGCACTCCCCCAAGTCTTCTGTCAATCTCAGAAGTATCAGAGACACTTCTGATACTTAGAATGCGCATTTACCACAAGATTTAAAATTGTCATCATTATTTTTCCAATAAAATTAAGTTATAACCTGGAGAGGACAGTCATTTAAAATGTAAACTATATTAATTCAGTTCAGTTCAGTCACTTAGTCGTGTCCGACTCTTTGCGACCCCATGAACCACAGCACGCCAGTCCTCCCTGTCCATCACCAACTCCCGGAGTTCACTCAAACTCATGTCCATCGAGTCGGTGATGCCATTTAGCCATCTCATTCTCTGTCGTCCCCGTCTCCTCCTACCCCCAATCCCTCCCAGCATCAGAATCTTTTCCAGTGAGTCAACTTGTCGCATGAGGTGGCCAAAGTATTGGAGTTTCAGCTTTAGCATCAGTCCTTCCAATGAACACCCAGGATTGATCTCCTTTAGAATGGACTGGTTGGATTTCCTTGCAGACCAAGGGACTCTCAAGAATCTTCTCCAGCACCACAGTTCAAAAGCATCAATTCTTCGACGATCAGCTTTCAAACTATATTAATAATTGACACCAACAAAAATTAGAAATAATGATTATGTTTATTTACATAACTATTTAGGTTGTGTCTTAATAGTTAATTATGCCATAATTATGCATTATTCATTTTATTCATAATAATGTCACCTTAATTCTGAACCTCACAAATCCTAATGTATAGTTTAACGAAGTGCAAAATGCATTTTTTTATCTTTCAGATGGTTGACCCAGGTTTGATCCCTGGGTTGGGAAGATTCTGTGGAGAAGGCAATGGCAGCCCACTCCAGTATTCTTGCCTTGGAAATCCTGTGGACAGTGGAGCGTGGTGGGCTACAGTCCATGGGGTTGCAAAGAGCTGGATGCAACTGAGTGACAAAACCACCACCATTACCACCACCAGAATAGAAGAAACAGGCTATGAAACAAAGTTATTCAAAAGGTTAAAAATAATAATGCACAAATTATAATATGATAAATTATCTAACATCCTCAGCTAACTAGATAAAAATTCATTTCCACCGTGAGACACAGTTTTTATGAGTAAATGCACTAAGCTCTGACTTGGATTACTTAGGCTACATGGTTCGGTTATAGCTCGGGTGCGTCTATGAAAGGAAAATGCAGTGGAATGCTTCTGTAGCCAATATGTCCAGTTAAAAGTTTGGATCATCTGGATAAATGTAATTTTGTAAAAAACGAGTAAAAGTACATTAGTTTCAAGAAGATGGATTTCGTCTGTGTCACTTCTACATTTACCTTGATTTTTTCATTTACTCTACTCTCTATAGAGCACAAAATTCCATCCTAAAGTTTGTCAACTCAATGCCTATGATTCACGGACTTGGAAAAATGACAGAATTCAACGTGATTTATCTGATGTTTGGCTCTTAAAAATACACAGCCTTGAAACCCTGTTTCTGCCAAGGATATACAAAGACAGAGAGTTTCTTACCCTTACAGTTTCTTATCCTAACTGTAAGAAATGATCGTATTTCTTGATCCTATCAGAAAGCTGAAGGAGAGCAACCAGGTCACCTGAATTCCCGGGGAGACAGCCCCCTGCGATGAGAGAGAGGACTCATGAGCGAGAGGACTGGTGAACCCGAGCACATGTGCATCGGTGCTTGGGAGCAGGAGGGGAGAACCCACAGTGTGAAAGGACCGCCTGAATTTGAATGAACTGGTACAGGCTGAGTGTAGGATAGTCACAGCGGAGAGATGGCGGAAAGCCCAGACATGAGGCGGGATTCCCACTCTCCCTCAGAGCGCACGGATGCGGCGGGTCCCTGTGGACAGAGGGGCCGAGTGGACAGGGCATCCTGTGCCCGGGCAGGGACCGGGAGCGGGCGCCACACGCGCGAGCAGAGCCCTGGAGGTGCGGATGCAGGCGGCACAGATCCTCCACCCCGACAGGAGGTGGGCAGCCGCCGAGGAGGACGGAGTGGGGGGCGCGGAGCCCTGCCGACTTCCTGACCTCGTCTTTTTCCAAGTGGGGGTGGGGAGCGGGCAGAGCCTCTCTCCCAGAGACCACAGGCTTTGACTGGAGGCAGAACGCGCCTTTCTCCACCTTGGGGGGGAGCCGGCAACTGCCTTGTGGCTGGAGTAGGATAAACAAAACACAAACAAACCCCCCAAGCTGCAGGAGGGCCAGAAGCACTCCGGTTCCTGGGATTCTGGCAGCAGGAGGAGGTGATGACCACGGGTAGCAGGGAGGATGCGCTGCCCTTGGTAGAGACCCAGCGGAGTCCCTACCATTTGGCCTCCGCAGCAAGGAGAGGCAGGGGAGAGGAGAAAGACGCACGCACACACACACACACACACACACACACACACACACACACACACACCCCACAGAGCCCGTCTTAAATCCCTGATCCACAGCACAGTCAGGACAATAGCGAACTCCCAAACACCCCCACCACCAGCCTGGAAGTCTACAGATGGGAGATAGATGAGAACTTGGAGAAAAGAAACCACTCCTTACTGGGGCCATGCCGAAATGCTAAAGGCTGCAGGGAGAAGAGAAACACTTAGACAAATCCTTAGGGCCACAGCCTCCTCGCTAAACAGAGCAGAGAAGCAGCGACCTGAGAGAGGACTTGGAAGATTCTGATGCCAGGAGCCTAACGGAGCAACCGTAAACCTCTGAACTAGCCCAGATCCTGACCACCTTCAATGTGAATAGAAGGCATGCTCATTTCTAGGCATAAACACTATTTATCTCCATCTCTGGTATTCTTCATATGACATTCAATATTCAGTCAGAAATTGGGAGATACAACAAAGAAGCAGAAACAACCCATTGTCAAAACAAAACAGTGAACAGGTGTAGAAATGGCCCAGATGTTGAAACTCTCAGACTGAGAAGTTAAAATTAATGTGACAAATATATTGTCTCATCTAGCGAAGTAGATGGACATCATAGAGGAACAGATGGCAGATTTCAGCAGAGGAGCAGACATAAGTAAAGTGGAAGGCAAATGCTTGAGATGACGCAGTCCTTTGACAGCTTCATCAGCAAACCTGCCCAGCTGAGATAAGAGTCAGTGAACTTGCAACTAAATCAAGAAAAAAAAAACAAACCCAAACTAAAACCCGAAGAGGAACAAAAAGCACAATGAAGAATAGGGGAAGAGTGGCAGGACACTAAAGAAAGATAAGTTTAGGTTCCGGAATGAGAAGAGGGCGAGAGAATGGGCAGAAAAAAATAGTGAAGAGATAATGGCAGAGAAACTTCATACATGATGAAAAATGTCAAGCCACATATCAAAAGTAGCTCAGAGACCTCCTCAAGCAGGGTAAATACCGCACGAATAGATAAATAAAAAGATAAATAAAAGCTAAGAATCCAAGATAAAAAAGATAATGAAAAAAGTCTTTTGATTTTGTTTCTCTGGAGAACCCTGACAACATAACACTTAAATTCGAAACAATTCAAGTCTCAAAGCATATTTTTGGAATGACTAGAAAATATGAAATATCCAGTGCCTTAGGTATTTAGACATTCAGTTTTTTAGTGAGTATATAGGAACTGGCATTAGTCTTAGCTTGTGAGATGCAGAATATCATAGTTGATAGATATGTGGACTCTGAAAACAGATGTCCTGCCTTTAATCACAGCTCCAAAATGTCCACTAAATGTATTCATGAGCAAGTTTTACGATTTATCTGTACCTCATTTTCTTCTGAGAAATGGGATAATATGAGAACTCATCTCATACGGTTGTTATATTGAATGACTGCAAATATAAAGTCCTTCAAGTAGTGCCTGGCACATAGAAAACACTAAAAATTGTTAACTATAATACGTATTACTTATTATCACATACATTGATATTTGTTTAGCAGGTATCCTTGAGTTTCCTTTTCCTTTATTTAAATGAATTTTCCTTAATTAGCATACTTCAGGGGATTATTATATAATATTATAATAATATATAATGTTATGTAATATTTGATCAATACCAAACAGTACCTTTAGGAAAACTGATGCTCCAGTTTGTAGCAGCTTCTGATATCAGGGGAAAACATACATTTAGAAAATAAACCTGCTCTCTGAGTATTTGTATCTTCCTGCAGATATTTTACTGACCCATAATGTAATCTGAGCATAAAGTCATAACGGTGACTCTTACACTCTCTTCCAACTTTGAGTTTTGTTTTGTTTATTAACCTTGAAAGTAAGTACTTTCAACAATTACTCTAATTTGATTCTATCTCACCTACAATGTTCCAGGGTCATTGTGTACAATTCTAATTTTATAGTGCTTTATAAGAGTTGTGAGAAATGCACTTCATCCTGGAAAATTGCTGAGTTCTTTAAAAGGGCGCACGCTTACAATTGCAAATGCAACAATGCAGGAGGGTCTTCAAAGAATAATTCTGCAAGAACTGTGAGGTATGAACGATGATCTGGATGAAATGCGAGATGACCTCCAGATCCTGGCATCTGCACCTGGATCTCATATATCCAGCTACCTGTCCTTCCATGAGTCCACTCCTTTATTCCCATGTTCTAATTATGTAAGAAGACTTTGCTAATTTTCGCAAATTTCTTCTTTCCAGCATCATGAGGGTCCAAAGCACTTCAGGGCATTTTACACCACTTACAAACTATGCTTCAAAGACAATACCTTAAAACAAAGAAGCATTTATTTCTGATGTGGTTTAGGCTTTTACGATGATGGGAAAATTCCAGATGGCATAGCCGTCTTTAAGCAAAGAACTGAGGGCTTGTTCATTTTAAGGCATCCCAGAATTTCAAGTTTAGGAGTTATTTCAATAAAGCGGAAGTTCCAAAGGTGCCGGTTCTGAAGTTCTTACTTTGTCTTCAGAAAGAAACCTGATAGGTTTAGCCCCAGTTGGGATATGAAAAGCTCTAAATCCATTTATTTTTACCAGTAAGTGGTAGCTCCATTTGGGGAAGTTTCAGAAGTAGCTTGTGCTGGGTATGTTCTCTGATTTGGATCCCTGCCTTCACGTGTTCTGTGCTGGGTAACAGGAAGGGAGAGAGACTGATCACAGAGTTGTAATTCAATCTGTAGATTGTGGTAATGTTTATGATATTATCAGTACCTCAAGATTAAATTGCAGTTTGCAATCTTTCTCCCTTCTTTTGCTCATTTGTTTTCCTAATATAGGAGATTAAAGCTCAAAGTTTTGTGAGCACACAGTAAAATGAATTGTGTCCTAAAGTTTCCGAATGATGTAGCATTGTCACGGGTAATTAAGCCACTTTTTCTTTAAGGAAACAAACAGATAAATTATTGGAACATAAAATAAAAACACTAGAGCTATCATGAGAGTGATTTACTCTCATTAAAATTTTAAGCTCTGTTGGAACTGTGCGAAAACATGGAGCAATGATGACTTTTAACAGCTCAGAGTAGCTTTCTCTGCACAAATGTGTGTGTGTGTGTGTGTGTGTGTGTGTGTGTGTGTGTGTGTGTACTAGGCTGCTTCAGTTGTGTCTGAGTCTTTGAGACCCCCATGGACTGTAGCCCGCCAGGCTCCTCTGTCCATGGGATTTTTCCGGTGAGAATATTGGAGTGGTTTGCCATTTCCTTCTCCAGGAGATCTTCCTGAGCTCAGGATTAAACCCTCATCTCTGTGTCTCCTTCTTTGACAGGTAGGTTCCTTACCACTAGCACCACCTGGGAAGCACAAGTGTAACTGGTGGCTCGGACAGTAAAGAATCCGCCTGCAATTCAGGAGACCTAGATTCGATCCCTGGGTTGGGAAGATCCCCTGGAGAAGGGCACAGCAACCCACTCCAGTATTCTGGCCTGGAGAATCCCCGTGGATAGAGGAGTCTGGCTAGCGACAGTCCATAGGGTCATAAAGAGTCAGGCACGACTAAGCACGGAACAACAATACTTCACAGTCTCTGTAAATGTGAGGCTCTTCATTTGCACCCTGAGCATCTAGAATCCCAGAGGCTCTGTGGGGCTGTCCTTGCTCCTTGGCTGCTCACTTGCATATGAAGAAGCTGAGAACAAGAACTCTTGATGAGATTGTACCAGGTGGTCTTAAATCTCCCAGCTGTTTTGTTACTATGTGTAGAGACTAACCTGACTGATTTCTATTTAATAGTCTTGGGTAGAATATTCCTCAAAATTTAATGTGCCTAAGAATTGACAGAAGTCCTTTTTCAAATTATACCCCACCTCAGGAGAGGGGCTCAGGTGTCTACATATTCAACCAGCATATTAACAAGTGACTCCAACATACACATTTAGACAAACATGAGCGTAGATGTATAGCATTTAATCAAAATATCACAAATGAAGGATTGAATTAGTTCTCAAATCTCTCCCCATTAGTAACCGGAAAAATATGATAGAGGATGATAAAAATCTATGCCTTCTGATTCTAGATATTGTTTTTGAAGTACTCAGTGCTATTTCTAAAGATGAAAACTTATTTCTTTGTTGAATCAAATACATCTAAATGAATTGACTTGTTTCCCACACTCTTTGGAAATGTTTCTGCATATTCTTTTGGTATTATGACTGCTTTAATATGTGTCTTTATTTGAATTTCTTTTTATCTTTTTAAATAAAAATATTGAACCATCTGTATATCCTCATATTTATCACATATATTTGTGTGTATGTTAGTTGCTCAGTCGTGTACTATGCTTTGTCTGACCCCCATAGACTGTACCTTGCCAGGCAACTCTGTTCATGGAATTCTCCAGGCAAGAACACTTGGGTGAGTTGCCATTTCCTACCTTACTACTAATAGAGTCTGAAAATGAAAGACACTCAGTTGTGTCCAACCCTTTGCAACCCCATGGACTATACAGTCCATGGAATTCTCCAGGCCAGAACACTTGAATGAGCCACTGTTTCCTTCTCCAGGGGATCTTCCCAACCCAAGGATAGAACCCAGGTCTCCCACCTTGTAGGCATATTCTTTATCAGTTGAGCCATCAGGGAAGCCAATAGAGTTTGGCTTCATTTAAAATTATTTGTCAATTGGTAACTTTCTATCAGGCTGACTTAAACTGGTTTCTAAGTGAACTCTCAAAAACATGTATATCGAGTGTGATTATGTTTAAGTCTCTGTGTTAAATTCTGTGGGTCGGCCCCAAAAATAAATGTAAAAAAAATGTGTATCTGACCTTGCCTCAATTTACCTAGAAAGTAGAGAAAGTGTAAACTATAGACAGATCTGAAAAAGCAAGACTAAGATACAGAAACATGGACCCTGGAAATTAATATAGAAGATAAACTAATATTTTTTGAAAGGCCCCTTTCAGCCCTAGACTTATGACTTGTCAGGTGAGTCTCAGCAAAAAATGAATGGCACATCCAAAGGTTTAAATAAAAATCGTTACAATAAAGGGAACCAACCAAGGCCATGATTCACTAGCATCAGGGAAATCATCTCTCACACCTCCCCACCATATACACACCAGGACTGAAGGCATAGGGAGAACACATATTTCTGGAGGAAACCTCAGGGAGATAACACAGCAACCAGCCTCTGACACACAGAGCAAGATCTCAAGGGACAGAGAAAGAGTCTGGGCACGGATGCGAATGGATAGTCAGCAGAAGTTCTCGGACTTCATTTGGCAGAGTATGTGGCCACTTAAATTAGTTAGTGATCCCCTCAAGGGGGAATATATTTAGTCATTTTTGCAAACCCAGGGTCTACCCCAAAGCTTGGCAAATGAGAAGCATCATGAATCTACCTATATAGATGACCAGCCCTGGCAGGAAGCACTATTTACACCAAGTATAATGACTGGAAGGCAGAATAGGTGCCGTCTAAAATTTTGTACATTCATGATAGGATATCAGGTATGTGGTATATGAAATGGGAATGCCAAGGAAGGATATTTACTGCACCTGTGAGGATTACTGATGGTTCTCGTCGGTACACCAGGAAAGGTGTCTGAATGCATGGCTGAATGAATAGTTGTGCTATAAACTCCTGCAGTTGTTAGGAAAATCTCCAGTCCAATCTGGGCTGGCTCATTTGATCTGCTTAAGGAACGCTCTGCATTTTCTTATGAGGACTATTTTCAGAGCACAGAGAGGCATTATGCAGGTACAGTTCTTAGAGACTCAGACTTTGAGGATCTTAGTGAAATAAAATGAAACAGGCGAGCCCCGTGAAAGGTGTAAGCTCTCATCATGCAATGCCTTCACTGCAGAAATAATTTAGCTCTATTTCCAGGCAGCATCTCCTTCCAGTTGGATCAGTGAAGCAATATGTGTTCTGTAGGTTTATAGGGAGAGAATGTTAATATAAGATACCTTACATAGAATTGGAGTGGAAAATGGCATGTGAGGGGGAGTTTACAGGGAAATGAGTTAGAAAATTGGTCAAACGTTTGAAAGGAAGAAAGAAGGCAGCACTTTCACTTACTTCACTGAATCAAAACCACAACCAAACCAAAGTCCTTAGAGGGACTCAGCCTTGACCCCTTAGCCCACAGTGTTCCAGAGAAGGGTGAAAGAATAGAAGCGTTTAAAGGTGGCAGCTCCCTTTCCATCAATGGAGGGAGTTCATCATGATGAGTCCAGGAAAACCAGAGGGGAGAGTGCAGAAGAACCCCAACCCTCAGTCATTTCCTAGGAGCTCCTAAGTCTGTGAAAGAACACCCGAGGAGCCCTCTCACTCCCTTCCTGTGATCAGGCCATTCGTTCAGTGAGCAAACATGCGCTGATACCAGCCGGATGCTGAGCACCCTGTGAAGTGGGGAGAGTGAAACAGATGCCCAGCTACTACTCTGAAGGACTTTTAGTCTGTGAATGAGAGACATTCAGTTCAGTTTAGTCACTCAGTCATGTCTGACTCTTTCAGATCTTGTGGACCACAGCACTTCAGGCCTCCCTGTCCATCACCAACACTGGAAGCTTGCTCACACTCATGTCCATTGCACCGGTGAGGCCATCCAACCATCTCATCCTCTGTCTTCCTCTTCTCCTCCTGCCTTCAGTCTTTCCCAGCATCAGGTCTTTTCCAGTGAGTCAGTTCGCATTAGGTGGCCAAAGCACTGGAGTTTCAGCTTCAGCATCAGTCCTTCCAATGAATATTCAGGACTGATTTCCTTTAGGATTGACTGGTTGGATCTCCTTGCAGTCCAAGCGGCTCTCAAGAGTCTTCTCCAATACCACAGTTCAAAAGCATCAATTCTTCAGCACTCAGCTTTCTTTATAGTCCAACTCTCACATCCATACGTGACTACTGGAAAAACCATAGCTTTGACTAGACAGATCTTTGTCAGCAAAGTAATGTCTCAGATTTTTAATATGCTGTCTAGTTTGGTCATAACTTTTCTTTCAAGGAGCAAGTGTCTTTTAATTTCTTGGCTGCAGTCGCCATCTGCAGTGATTTTGGAGCCCAAGAAGATAAAGTCTGCCACTATTTCCATTGTTTCCCCATCTGTTTTCCAAGAAATGATGGGACCAGATGCCATGATCTTAGCTTTTTGAATGTTGAGTTTTAACCCAGCTTTTTCACTCTCCTCTTTCACTTTCATCAAGAGGTTCTTAGTTCTTCTTCACTTTCTGCCATAAGGGTGGTGCCATCTGCATAGCTGAGGTTACTGATATGTCTCCCAGCAATCTTGATTCTAGTTTGTGCTTCATCCAGCCCAGCACTTTGCATGATGTACTCTGCATATAAGATAAATAAGCAGGGTGACAATACTCAGCCTTTCCCAATTTGGAACTGGTCCATTCTTCCATGACCGGTTCTAACTGTTGCTTCTTGACCTGCACACAGATTTCTCAGGAGGTGGATTAGGTGGTCTGGTATTCCCGTCTCTTTAAGAATTTTCCACAGAAATTCTAGTCTGTGAATGAAAGAGATTCAGTTCAGTTCAGTTCAGTCGCTCAGTCGTGTCCGACTCTCCGAGACTCCATGAATCACAGCATGCCAGGCCTCCCTGTCCATCACCAACTCCCGGAGTTCACTCAAACTCATGTCCACCAATCAATTTACATGTTGTGATAACATCTTCAGGGTGAAAGAGAAACAGAGGGGCCTTGCTCAGCTTCCAGAAGCCTGCCTATGCTTCTCAGAAGAGGTGCGCCTCAAGGAGAGATGGAGAATGCAACCGGTAGAGAAATTAGCAGGAGGAAAACAAAGAGAGACAAAGGGGCGTGGTGTGTCGGGGCAGCACAAACAGGTGTGTAAGGCTGGGTTTAGGGGCATGGTTCTGGGTGGAGCCTGACTGTGACAGGGGGTGTCGCTATGGTGGGTGGGCAAGGCCATGGAGAAAAGCCTTCTGCTTGGATGAAAGAGTGTAAGGATACCAGTAGAGCATTTGTGTGTGTGTGTGTGACTGTGTGTGTGTGTGTGCACACACCCGCGCTCAGTCATGTCTGACTCTTTTGTGACGCCATGGACTGTAGCCCACCAGGCTCCTCTGTCCATGGAATTCTCTAGGCAAGAACACTGGAGTGGATTGTCACTGTCTACTCCAGATCTTCCGGAGCCAGGGTTCCAGCCCACATCTCTTGCGTCTCCTGCATCTCCAGCAGATTCTTTACCAGGAGCACCACCTGGGATGTGAACCATGCAACAGAATATATGAAATAGATCCATGTCTGGCTGAAGAGGTGAAACCATTTGGGTTGAGACTAAGAAGTCTTATGGTAGAGGACTCTCCAGTCACAGTTTAACAGATGAAACAGAGAAGAATTGGAGGGAAGGAGAGAAATTGGGAAGCTACTGAATAATCAGAAAAGGAATGTAACAGCCTAAACTGAAACAGTAGCAGTGGGAAAGGAGGGTAGATGCTGGATCTTCTGAAAGATGTAACTTCAGGGAGCAGAGTCATTTAAGGTCGCTTCGCGGCCACAGCTGCTGCTGGGTCACGTCTCAAGAGTACCATTTCTGGAATCTTTAGCTCCATTAAGCTATCTCCTGCATACTCAAACTCTCTCCCGTTACAGCTTCGGTGTGGCTTCATCAAGACCACCGCCCCCTCTGCTGTTTCTTCAAACCCCTCTCTTCTGCGGTTCACTGACTTCTGCCTCCATTGGTTTGCACCCGTGGGTCTCTCTTTAGCACCTCCCAGCTGAGGCCTTGAAGTATTCCAATGGACTCACCGGCCTTCTCTCTTAAACACCAAATGTGATGCTCTTTGTTGGAGAGAATTGTTGTGATACTTGTCTCCTGACTTCTACGGTTTGCCCCTGAAAATATCTCCTGGGCACCTCACCTCCAATGCCCTGTGTCCTGAAATTAACTCAGTCCTTCCATCAACACCCATGCCAAGCCTGGCTGTCACCTTGGTGAACAGCCAGCTGCCCGCTGTCAGGAGGCCAGGAACCAAGGTCACTTCTTCCTTTTCCCTCATCTCCTGTCCTTGCTTGGTGACTCGCTTCAAGTCCTGTTGAAGAGTGGACATTAAAGGAATGGGTGCTGTACTTTTTCTTCGATTTTTCTATGAAAGTAGAATTCAAGATCAACTTCTAGGAGAAGGGAAACAGGATTAATGTAATTGGGCAGTTCATTTAAGTTCAAAAGATCATTCTTTAGCTATAAAACAAGAGGATGGAAGTGAAATAATCTCTAAGGTTCCCTTCAGGTTAGATATGTTACAATTAGTGATCCCTGAGTGCAATCACTTCAAACATATATTTTCAGGTGCATTTTCCAAAACTGCATCTCTTCAGAGTTTTACACCACAGATACCTCATTACTGAAAGCTCTCCACACTTAAAATTCAATCCTATTGTCCATCATGAAGAAATTATGTTTGGATAAAAGTTTCCAAGTCCATAAATATAAATAAAAAAATGCAGAAGAGCACAAATATAAATCTAAACACCCAAGCTAAATATGCCAAAATAAAAAGTACTTAATCATGTGAATAAAGGGAACAAAGCAAAAGTGAACTGACTGGAATTAAAACAAATGTATGAGAATCCATGTATTTGCATAAAATAAAATACAGTAACACAAAATCTTCCAAAAGTTATTTTTTAACTTAAATAGAATGAAGCAGATAAACTCTTGCACAATGAGTTCTCAATGATGGAATTGTTCTAAAATGTGATTCTACACTGAAGAGTTTAAAGGTTAATTAGAAATCCTTGTTATATCCTATTCAGTGATTTCTTGGATTTCAATTATTTGTTCTTTAAATAATTTCCTTTTTTTGACAAAGATATTCAAATACACATGCTTTATGTATTTTTAAAAAATCCATCTCTTCAAAACCAAAATACAATTACCTTCAGATGTATATATATACAGGAATATCTTTAATGAAAAAGCACCTGATGAAAATAAAGCTCCTCAATACAGTCTTATTTCTCCTTACCATTTCTTACACGTTCAGCTCAGTTCAGTTCAGTCGCTCAGTTGTGTCCGACTCTCCACGACCCCAAGAATCATAGCACGCCAGGCCTCCCTGTCCATCACTAACTCCTGGAGTTCACTCAAACTCATGTCCACAGATTCGGTGATGCCATCTAGCCATCTCATTCTCTGTCGTCCCCTTCTCCTCCCGCCCCCAAACTTTCCCAGCATCAGAGTCTTTTCCAGTGAGTCAACTCGTCGCATGAGGTGGCCATAGTATTGGAGTTTCAGCTTTATCATCAGTCCTTCGAATGAACACCCAGGATCGATCTCCCTTAGAATGGACTGGTTGGATCTCCTTGCAAACCAAGGGACTCTCAAGAGTCTTCTCCAGCACCACAGTTCAAAAGCATCAATTCTTCGGCGATCAGCTTTCTTCACAGTCCAACTCTCACATCCATACATGACCACGGGAAAAAATATAGCCTTGACTAGACGGACCTTTGTTGGCAAAGTAATGTCTCTGCTTTTTAATATATTATCAAGGTTGGTCATAACTTTCCTTCCAAGGAGTAAGCGCCTTTTAATTTCATGGCTGCAATCAGCATCTACAGTGATTTTGGAGCCCCCAAAAATAAAGTCTGACACTGTTTCCACTGTTTTTCCATCTATTTCCCATGAAGAGATGGGACCAGAGGCCATGATCTTTGTTTTCTGAATGTTGAGCTTCAAGCCAACCTTTTCACTCTCCTCTTTCACTTTCATCAAGAGGCTTTTGAGTTCCTCTTCACTTTCTGCCATGAGAGTAGTGTCATCTGCATATCTGAGATTATTATATTTCTCCCAGCAATCTTGATTACAGCTTGTGCTTCTTCCAGCCCAGCGTTCCTCATGATGTACTCTACATAGAAGTTAAATAAGCAGGGTGACAATATACAGCCTTGACACACTCCTTTTCCTATTTGGAACCAGTCTGTTGTTCCATGTTCAGTTCTGACTGTTGCTTCCTGACCTGCATACAGGTTTCTTAAGAGGCAGGTCAGGTGGTCTGGTATTCCCATCTCTTTCAGAATGTTCCACAGTTTATTGTGATCCACACAGTCAAAGGCTTTGGCATAGTCAATGAAGCAGAAATGGATGCTCTTCTGGAACTCTCTTGCTTTCTCCATGATCCAGCGGATGTTGGCAATTTGATCTCTGGTTCCTCTGCTTTTTCTCAAACCTGCTTGAACATCTGGAAGTTCACGGTTCACATACTGCTGAAGCCTGGCTTGGAGAATTTTGAGCTTGACTTTACTAGCGTGTGAGATGAGTGCAATTGTGCGGTAGTTTGAGCATTCTTTGGCATTCCCTTTCTTTGCGATTGGAATGAAGACTGACCTTTTCCAGTCCTGTGGCCACTGCTGAGTTTTCCAAAGTTTCTGGCATATTGAGTGCAGCACTTTCACAGCATCATCTTTCAGGATTTGAAATAGCTCAACTGGAATTCCATCACCACCACTAGCTTTGTTCGTAGTGATGCCTTCTAAGGCCCACTTGACTTCACATTCCAAGATGTCTGGCTCTAGGTCAATGATCACGTTATCGTGACTATCTTGGTCTTGAAGATCTTTTTTGTACAGTTCTTCTGTGTATTCTTGCCACCTCTTCTTAATATCTTCTGCTTCTGTGAGGTCCATACCATTTCTGTCCTTCATCGAGCCCATCTTTGCATGAAATGTTCCCTTGGAATCTCTAATTTTCTTGAAGAGATCTCTTGTTTTTCCTATTCTGTTGTTTTCCTCTATTTCTTTGCATTGATTACTGAGGAAGGCTTTCTTATCTCTCCTTGCTATTCTTTGGAACTCTGCATTCAGATGTTTATATCTTTCCTTTTCTCCTTTGCTTTTTGCTTCTCTTCTTTTCACAGCTATTTGTAAGGCCTCCTCAGACAGCCATTTTGCTTTTTTGCATTTCTTTTCCATGGGGATGGTCTTGGTCACTGTCTCCTTTACAATGTCATGAACTCCATCCAGAGTTCATCAGGCACTCTATCTATCAGATCTAGTCCCTTAAATCTATTCCTCACTTCCACTGTATAAGCATAAGGGATTTGATTTAGGTCATATCTGAATGGTCTAGTGGTTTTCCATACTTTCTTCTATTTAAGTCTGAATTTGGCAATAAGGAGTTCATGATCTGAGCCACAGTCAGCTCCTGGTCTTGTTTTTGCTAACTGTATAGAGCTTCTCCATCTTTGGCTGCAAATAATATAATAAATCTGATTTCGGTGTTGACCATCTGGTGATGTCCATGTGTAGAGTCTTCTCTTGTGTTGTTGGAAGAGGGTGTTTGCTATGACCAGTGCATTCTCTTGGCAAAACTCTATTAGCCTTTGCCCTGCTTCATTCCGTGCTCCAAGGCCAAATTTGCCTGTTACTCCAGGTGTTTCTTGACTTCCTACTTTTGCATTCCAGTCCTCTAGAATGAAAAGGACATCATTTTTGGTTGTTAGTTCTAAAAGGTCTTGTAGGTCTTCATAGAACCGTTCAAATTCCGCTTCTTCAGCGTTACTGGTTGGGGCATAGGCCTTGATTACTGTAATATTGAATGGTTTGCCTTGGAAACGAACAGAAATCTCAAAAACGACAGAATGATCTCTGTTCGTTTCTAAGGCGAACCATTCACTATTACAGTAACCCAAGTCTATGCCCCAACCAGTAACGCTGAAGAAGCTGAAGTTGAACGTTTCTATGAAGACCTACAAGACCTTTTAGAACTAACACCCAAAAATGATGTCCTTTTCATTCTAGGGGACTGGAATGCAAAAGTAGGAAGTCAAGAAACACCTGGAGTAACAGGCAAATTTGGCCTTGGAGCACGGAATGAAGCAGGGCAAAGGCTAATAGAGTTTTGCCAAGAGAATGCACTGGTCATAGCAAACACCCTCTTCCAACAACACAAGAGAAGACTCTACACATGGACATCACCAGATGGTCAACACCAAAATCAGATTGATTATATTTTGCAGCCAAAGATGAAGAAGCTCTATACAGTTAGCAAAAACAAGACCAGGAGCTGACTGTGGCTCAGATCATGAACTCCTTATTGCCAAATTCAGACTTAAATAGAAGAAAGTATGGAAAACCACTAGACCATTCAGATATGACCTAAATCAAATCCCTTATGCTTATACAGTGGAAGTGAGGAATAGATTTAAGGGACTAGATCTGATAGATAGAGTGCCTGATGAACTCTGGATGGAGGTTCATGACATTGTAAAGGAGACAGTGACCAAGACCATCCCCATGGAAAAGAAATGCAAAAAAGCAAAATGGCTGTCTGAGGAGGCCTTACAAATAGCTGTGAAAAGAAGAGAAGCAAAAAGCAAAGGAGAAAAGGAAAGATATAAACATCTGAATGCAGAGTTCCAAAGAATAGCAAGGAGAGATAAGAAAGCCTTCCTCAGTGATCAATGCAAAGAAATAGAGGAAAACAACAGAATAGGAAAAACAAGAGATCTCTTCAAGAAAATTAGAGATTCCAAGGGAACATTTCATGCAAAGACGGGCTCGATGAAGGACAGAAATGGTATGGACCTCACAGAAGCAGAAGATATTAAGAAGAGGTGGCAAGAATACACAGAAGAACTGTACAAAAAAGATCTTCATGACCAAGATAGTCACGATAACGTGATCACTGACGTAGAGCCCGACATCTTGGAATGTGAAGTCAAGTGGGCCTTAGAAAGCATCACTACGAACAAAGCTAGTGGAGGTGATGGAATTCCAGTTGAGCTATTTCAAATCTTGAAAGATGATGCTGTGAAAGTGCTGCACTCAATATGCCAGCAAATTTGGAAAACTCAGCATTGCCCACAGGACTGGAAAATGTCAGTCTTCATTCCAATCGCAAAGAAAGGGAATGCCAAATAATGCTCAAACTACCGCACAATTGCACTCATCTCACACGCTAGTAAAGTCATGCTCAAAATTCTCCAAGCCAGGCTTCAGCAATATGTGAACCGTGAACTTCCAGATGTTCAAGCAGGTTTGAGAAAAGGCAGAGGCACCAGAGATCAAATTGCCAACATCCGCTGGATCATGGAGAAAGCAAGAGAGTTCCAGAAGAGCATCTATTTCTGCTTCATTGACTATGCCAAAGCCTTTGACTGTGTGGATCACAATAAACTGTGGAACATTCTGAAAGAGATGGGAATACCAGACCACCTGACCTGCCTCTTGAGAAACCTGTATGCAGGTCAGGAAGCAACAGTCAGAACTGGACATAGAACAACAGACTGGTTCCAAATAGGAAAAGGAGTACGTCAAGGCTGTATATTGTCACCTTGCTTATTTAACTTCTATGCAGAGTACATCATGAGGAATGCTGGGCTGGAAGAAGCACAAGCTGGAATTAAGATTACCGGGAGAAATATCAATAACCTCAGATATGCAGATGACACTACCCTTATGGCAGAAAGTGAAGAGGAACTCAAAAGCCTCTCGATGAAAGTGAAAGAGGAGAGTGAAAAGGTTGGCTTGAAGCTCAACATTCAGAAAACAAAGATCATGGCATCTGGTCCCATCACTTCATGGGAAATAGATGGGGAAACAGTGGAGACAGTGTCAGACTTTATTTTTTGGGCTCCAAAATCACTCCAGATGCTGATTGCAGCCATGAAATTAAAAGACGCTTACTCCTTGGAAGGAAAGTTATGACCAACCTAGATAGTATATTAAAAAGCAGAGACATTACTTTGCCAACCAAGGTCCGTCTAGTCAAGGCTATGGTTTATCCCGTGGTCATGTATGGATGTGAGAGTTGGACTGTGAAGAAGGCTGATCGCCGAGGAATTGATGCCTTTGAACTGTGGTGTTGGAGAAGACTCTTGAGAGTCCCTTGGACTGCAAGGAGATCCAACCAGTCCATTCTAAAGGAGATCAATCCTGGGTGTTCTTTGGAAGGACTGATGCTAAAGCTGAAACTGCAATACTTTGGCCACTTCATGCGACGGGTTGACTCACTGGAAAAGACTCTGATGCTGGGAAAAGTTGGGGGCAGGAGCAGAAGGGGACAACAGAGAATGAGGTCGCTTGATGGCATCACTGACTCTGCGGACATGAGTTTGAGTGAACTCCGGGAATTGGTGATGGACAGGAAGGCCTGGTGAGCTGTGATTCATGGGGTCGCAGAGAGTTGGACACGACTGAGTGACTGAACTGAACTGAAGCTTCTGCAGTGTTACAGGAAGGAAAAGTAGAATGCTGAGCAAGACAGACATGAATCCTGTTCTCAGGGGAAGTACCATCTCCTCGGGAAGAACAGCTTCACAAATCACTGCAAGTGTGTTGAATGTGTAATAGAAAATGTTATGGGTATTTTGGGAGGATATCACAGACAAACCTCACTTTCTTTAAGGTCTCAGCCTTGTCATCTAATGTGTATGAGTCAGGTTGAATTATTTACGCTTTCTAATGTTTAATTTTCTAATCTATAATTGAGATTAATGTTTTATAGTGTCCTAATGAGAGGTAAGTCACATATTCTGTGAAATCACCCATCTATGACTTGATGCTGCTGCTGCTGCTAAGTCACTTCAGTCGTGTCGGACTCTGTGTGACCCCACAGACGGAAGCCCACCAGGCTCCCCCGTCCCTGGGATTCTCCAGGCAAGAACACTGGAGTGGGTTGCCATTTCCTTTTCCAATGTGTGAAAGTGAAAGTGAAGTCGCTCAGTCGTGTCCGACCCTTAGCGACCCCACAGACTGCAGCCTACCACGCTCCTCCATCCATGAGATTTTCTAGGCAATTGCCTTCTCCGTCTTTACCACTAGTACCATATATTTTAACAAAACAGTGTGTACAGATAAATGTATGGGTCATGTTTCTAGGAGCATTTCTCATCTTTATGATGCTGATGTCTTCTGTTACTTCAGATATTAACAAGAGTGCCTCAGAAAGTACCTTCCCTGACCAAACTCTAAATCAGCACTCCAAGTCACCATGACCCCCTTACCAGCTTCATTTTTCATCATAGCACTTTCACACCCTAACATTATATTATTTGTTTATTGATTCATAATCTCTCCAACTTCAATATAAGCTCACTTAGGGCGGAGACCTTGCCGTTTTGTTTACTGTTAAATTCTAGCCCCTAGAAAACTTCATTGTAAGTGTCCATAAACTATTCACTGGATAAATAACCATATAAGCACAACACAATGAACATTAAAAGGCATCTCTTCCTAAAATTCTGGGTTTTCGGCTTGAGTGTGTATGTATATGTGTTGGTGTGTAGCTCTCATCAGAAGCAAACTGGCACAATTTGAAAACTACAGTATCTACAGCTCTAAGACCAAATCCCTCAGTGCGCATTCTACTGTAAATATATAAAAGTAGTGGAGCTGGGTCGCACCCAAGAAGATGTTCTAGCAGGAAATCAAAGGTCTTTGAACAACCACTCAGTGCCCCCCCCCTCCACTGAACCTTCTAATTTTGCCAGTACCAGTAAGGAAGATATTTGACTTTGTGTTCCTAATGAACATTAGATAAATTCTTTCCCTGAGTATATTAAAATTACCTCTTTTACCTGGCAGATTTTTTTTCTCTGACAGTGTAATCAGTGGATATTAAATATATGATAAAGCTCATCAGTAGGGTGTGATATTTGTTAATATATACATTGTCATATGGGGTACTGCACCTAGTAGTAAATGCAAAAATTCAGTACAAGCTTACCTGTCATTGCGAAAGATCTTCGGTAGATACGTTCTGGGGAACCACATGGCCAAAGCACACATCAGGACCCAAAGGATTGCAAGTTCATCTAGCATCTGACCCAGGAAACTAAGGGTTGCATGGAAGTAGACAGATCCAATTCCCACTATGACTTGATAGACGGTAATAAAAATAACTAACATTGATTAAGTGAGCACTATATATCTGGCATAATTTTATATGTATTGAGTCATTTAATCCACAAAACAACACTCTAGTTTGGGTTACATACTGTCCTTTTCCCCTTCTTTAAGTCTACAAATTTACAGATGAGCGATCTTAGACCCAGAGAGTTAAGATGTTTATCTGAGTCCTCAGATAGAGCAAGTGGCAGACGTGGGAATCATCGGTAGGCAGCCCGACTCCCACCCATGCTGACCACCCTGCTCTCTATCACCAGCGGCATTTGAATTCTCAGGGAGGCCAACTGCCACCCCCAGGGCAGCTCTACTCAAGAAGCTGAACAGACCCAGTGATGATCAAGGTCAGTGTTGGTCCTCAAGGGGTCCCCAGCTGTCCAGGAGCAAGCAGTGTGCTGGCTTAGTCGCCTGTCTGTCAAAGACGCTCATTGAGACGGAGGGTTTTGGTCCCTTAATTCCTGGAAGCTGAGACAGTAAGTTTACGACTTTCTCTAGTGGGTTTCTTTGTCTGCTCTTCAGGTGGCTCTCACTGTGGAAATGAGAATCTGTTTAAGCTGTAGACATGTTTTCATTCTGGGAGTGATATTCAAGATGAGGCTGAAATAGTACAAAGGCAAACATTTCAGCCTGAGGTGGTGTTTGGACTGGACAAAGAAGAGCTATCACTGACCGTCTTTGATTGGCAAGTAAGGGCAGGAAGCCGGGCTGCTTCCACGCTTAAGAACACTTTGGGCTGAAACTTTCATGGGACAGGTAAGAGCTTGTGTATGGGCATCCTCTTATGGCAGAATCACTGGCCCTATGGGATGCAGACTGCTTTGTGGGCACTGTGTGTGGGCAGGAGCGCTGCCAAGTGGACTTGCTCCAGGGATGGAACGCTCTCCATCTGTGCTGTTTACTGTGTAACTGCTTGTCAGATGTGCCCACTGAGCAGCTGAAACGTGGCCAGTGGGATCAAAGAACTGGTGACTTAAGCTGTATGTGTTTGTTAATTTAAATAGACACATGTAGTAAGTGACTCCTGAATCATACAATGCAGTTCTAGACCAGAGGTTCCCAAGTTTCAAACTTTTCTGTGCTGGGAGACAGATGAAGAGAAGAGGATTGAGGAAGAACACCCTGGTCCCAGGAGCTGGAACCCAGCATCTGAAGGTGAAACAACATCAAGGCCAGCCTTCTCAAGCTTGCTCAGCTACAGTGTCCTTGGCATCTTGGTTTTTGTTTTTGTGTTTTTGTTTTCACTGCAGCCCTAAGCCAAGACAAGTCCTAACCATCACACAGTTAGGTCCAAACAGTGCAGTTATGTTCACAGGATACTCAACAAATGTCCCTGTGCTTCCTTCAAATATGTATACTCTGCCCAGGTGCCCTGGAGAGTGCGTTGTAATGCCTGGAGAGAACCGTGAAGCTGGGCCGGGAGATCCCCGAGCAAATGTTAACAGTTTCACAGAAAATGAACATCGGATCCATTCACTCAGGACCGTGTTGGGACAAAACTAAACCCAGGACACCCTGCTCCCATCCAAAGTGAACGAGCATCTCTCCGCCACGACTGTACAAGCGCTACTTCCTTGACACTGCCACTCACTGCTCATGTGCAAGCTCATTCAGTCACTCAGTCGTGTCTGACTCTGTGCGACCCCGTGGACTGTAGCCACCAGGCTCCTCTGGCCACAGGGGCTCTCCCAGCAAGAAGACTGAAGTGGGTTGCCATGCCCTCCCACAGGGAATCTTCCCGACCCAGGGATCAAATCTGGGTCTCCTGCATCTCCAGCATTAGCAGGTGGGTTCTTTACCATTAGTGCCTCTTCTTCCTACGTAAAAACTGTTAAGACGCTCAACCATCAGATCACCCGTGCTTTCTAGCAGCATCCAATCCAAAATTAAATTAATTTCCTGACATTCTCCCCCGAAATCAAAGCTTCAAACCAAATGACAAACCACCCCCACATGCTTATTGCGCCACCTGGTGGTTGCTCGTGGTGTGGGGGCAAGTTAACAGACCTAACTCTGGCTGCAAGTGTATTCCTGGTTGTCTCTGGACATGGATATATCAAGATGGGTTCCAAAATTTCATGTCACATGACAGTGTGGCCCACCTTGCCATGCAATGCAGTGGTGTCCTGCAGACTATAAGGATAAGTAGGAAGCCCTAGACATCATTCGAGGCATTAACCATTCGCTCTACCCCCATGCGATCCTGATTGAGTCTCCAAGGAGAGAGGATGGAGCAAATGCAACAAGGAATTAATCTAAGGGTGATTTAACTCAGGAAATTATGGAGAATACAAAAGGATTTGATGCTATAGAATGAGAGTCTTCTCAGTTTGTAAAATTGCAACCTTGTGAAGTGGGTTATCATTTCACTTTATGGTTTCAATTAAATAAAAGAAGTTTTCCTCTTTTGGATTCTGCTGGTCCCCAGTGATGTGTACCATTCTTATTTACACGTGCTGGCTGAGTTTCAGAACCTTGGCACTAGCGGGTTTCTAGATCCCAGTTTTAAAAGAGATTGAACCACAAATAGAATGTCAAATCGTATGCTTTTGAACTTATTTTGGATAGAATAACTTCCTTTTCCTCCCTTTTCTCCCCTTAGGGAAGATTCTCTTTGCAATGCCCCGTTTTTACATACGTTAAGGAAGAGGGTTTGGGGAAGAATGGATACATGCGTATGTATGGCTGAGTCCCTTCACTCTTCGCCTAGAAGTACCACAGCACTGTTAGTTGGCTATATCCCAATACAAAATAAAAAGTTTAAAGTTTGAAATTAAAAAAAAAAAGAAAGGATATTCTGAGTATTCTTTCTAGAAGGCCAGAACTTTTTCACAAATAGAGTTAGGGTGAAACTGTTGTCTGAAGGAAGCAAATGGAACAGTAAACCTGGCTCATTAAAATGTGAAAAATTCTATCTAAATGGGCAGCAGGAAAGAAATACAGACCATATGAACAGATAAGCCATAACTATAAAGAGAGAAAGTGATGTTTTGCCTGCATTGGTGTACTGCAAATTCAAATTGATTAGCCATATCCTGTCAAGAAAATGGACTGAAGAGATCAATAAATTTTATGCATAGAATTGACTCAACTGGCATCATAGTGAAGGCACAATTTGTTACAGAAACTTGCAAATGCCTGGGCCTCACAACAGAAGAGTCAGGCGAACCCTAGATCATGTCTTAGTCACTCAGTCATGTCCAACTCTTTGCGACCCCATGGACTGCAGCCCACCAGGCTCCTCTGTCCATGGGATTCTCCAGGCAAGAATACTGGAGTGGATTGCCTTTCCCTTCTCCAGGGGATCTTCCCAACTCAGGGTTTGAACCCAGGTCTCCCACATTGCAGGCAGATACTTTACCAGCTGAGCCACCAGGGAAGCCTACATCCACTTATAATTCTCTCTTGTCACAGGAATCTTTTGCTAAAACTGTATCAGAAAAGTAGAATTCACTTCAGGCTAAAGAGAAGTTACCTGTCATTCCATTAAGACAAACCCAAATTAATTAGGAAAAAAAAAATCACTTTCAACATTATAGTCATTGAAACCACCAAAACAAAAGGAACTATATGCTTAGTCAAACAAAAAGTCATTCCTGACTGAATTCTCCAGAGTAGCTGACCATTCCTTCCACTGCCCCTGAGTCACAGAGATCATGTGGTGGTCTCTCATCTAGCTGCTGCTGCTGCTGCTGCTAAGTCACTTCAGTCGTGTCCGACTCTGTGTGACCCCATAGACGGAAGCCCACCAGGCTCCCCCGTCCCTGGGATTCTCCAGGCAAGAACACTGGAGAGGGTTGCCATTTCCTTCTCCAATGTGTGAAAGTGAAAAGTGAAAGTGAAGTCGCTCACTCGTGTCCGACTCTTAGCGACCTCACGGACTGCAGCCTACCAGGCTGCTCCATCCATGGGATTTTCTAGGCAAGAGTACTGGAGTGGCATGCCATTTTCTTCTCCTCTCATCTAGCTAAAGATGCTGAAAAGCTCAAATAACACTTTGAGTCCCAGGTGGACACATTTCTAAAGGGATTTAGAAGAAGGCACGTGTTACTAGTTAAGGCCCATAGGGATTCATGCTCAGCTAGAGAACTGAGTCTACAGAGCTTCAGCCATGCCTTTGGGTGAAGGGGAAGCTCGATTTGAGGACGGAACACGAGGTAGTTTCCTCCAGGACACACCTTTGACTGGTTTTCCTTGGACTCCTCTAATGGAGCCTTGGTGAAGAACAAGCAACGCTTCATTCAGCTATCTCTGCCTCAGGGCTCACATTTTTTAATGCATACACTAAAAGCCTGCTGTGCTGCAGTCCGTGGGGTGGCAAAGGGTCGGACATGACTGAGCGACTGAACTGGACTGAATAAGTGATGGGCCTCCCTGCTGGTAAAGATTCTGCCTGGCAAAGCAAGAGACATGGGTTCAATCCCTGGGTGGGGAAGATCCCCTGGAGAAGGAAAAGGCAACCCATTCCAGTATTCTTGACTGGGAAATCCCATGGACAGAGGAGCCTGGTGGTCTACAGTCCATGGGGTCACAAAGAGTAGGTTAGCAACTAAACAACAGAGAAGTCAAGGTGAGTCTATTTTTCCCCAGGTACAATAGCCAACCTTCTTATTTGCAATTTACTATACACAAACAGAAGCTTCCTAATTTAAAAAAAATTAACTCTGTTAAAATGTTTTGGAAAGTGATAAGAAAAATTGTATGACCATTGCTGGAAATTAATTCAAAGAAAATAATTAATAATCAGAAATGTCTTTCTCTCAACATTCCAGAAATGCCCCACAGATACAAGGAGGACAGCAGTCTTTGTCCCATCTCAGGAGTCAGTTCAGTTCAGTTCAGTTCAGTCGCTCAGTCGTGTCCGACTCTCCGCGACCCCATGAATCACAGCACGCCAGGCCTCCCTGTCCATCACCAACTCCCGGAGTACACTCAAACTCATGTCCACAGAGTCGGTGATGCCATCCAGCCATCTCACTCTCGGTTGTCCCCTTCTCCTCCCGCCCGCAACCTTTCCCAGCATCAGAGTCTTTTCCAGTGAGTCAACTCGTCGCATGAGGTGGCCAAAGTATTACAGTTTCAGCTTTAGCATCAGTCCTTCCAATGAACACCCAGGATTGATCTCCCTTAGAATGGACTGGTTGGATCTCCTGGCGGTACAAGGGACTCTCGAGTCTTCTCCAACACCACAGTTCAAAAGCATCAATTCTTCGGTGATCAGCTTTCTTCACAGTCCAACTCTCACATCCATACATGACCATGGGAAAAACCATAGCCTTGACTAGACGGACCTTTGTTGGCAAAGTAATGTCTCTGCTTTTCAATATATTATCAAGGCTGGTCATAACTTTCCTTCCAAGGAGTAAGCGTCTTTTAATTTCATGGCTGCAATCAGCATCTGCAGTGATTTTGGAGCCCAAAAAATAAAGTCTGACACTGTTTCCACTGTTTCCCCATCTATTTCCCATGAAGTGATGGGACCAGATGCCATGATCTTTGTTTTCTGAATGTTGAGCTTCAAGCCAACCTTTTCACTCTCCTCTTTCACTTTCAACAAGAGGCTTTTGAGTTCCTCTTCACTTTCTGACATAAGGGTAGTGTCATCTGCATATCTGAGATTATTGATATTTCTCCCAGCAATCTTGATTCGAGCTTGTGCTTCTTCCAGCCCAGCGTTCCTCATGATGTACTCTGCATAGAAGTTAAATAAGCAAGGTGACAATATACAGCCTTGACGCACTCCTTTTCCTATTTGGAACCAGTCTGTTGTTCCATGTCCAGTTCTGACTGTTGCTTCCTGACCTGCATACAGGTTTCTCAAGAGGCAGGTCAGGTGGTCTGGGATTCCCATCTCTTTAAGAATGTTCCACAGTTTATTGTGATCGACACAGTCAAAGGCTTTAGCATAGTCAATGAAGCAGAAATAGATGCTTTTCTGGAACTCTCTTGCTTTCTCCATGATCCAGCGGATGTTGGCAATTTGATCTCTGGTGCCTCTACCTTTTCTAAAACCTGCTTGAACTTCTGGGAGTTCACGGTTTACATACTGCTGAAGCCTGGCTTGGAGAATTTTGAGCATGACTTTACTAGCATGTGAGATGAGTGCAATTGTGCGGTAGTTTGAGCATTCTTTGACATTCCCTTTCTTTGGGATTGGAATGAAGACTGACCTTTTCCAGTCCTGTGGCCACTGCTGAGTTTTCCAAACTTGCTGGCATGGGTTATAATGAATGTTCAGTTCAGTTCAGTTCAGTTCAGTCGCTCAGTCGTGTCCGACACTTTGTGACCCCATGAATCACAGCACGCCAGGCCTCCCTGTCCATCACCAACTCCCAGAGTTCACTCAACCTCATGTCCATCGAGTCGGTGATGCCATCCAGCCTTCTCATTCTCTGTTGTCCCCTTCTCTTCCCGTCCCCAATCCTTCCCAGCATCAGAGTCTTTTCCAGTGAGTCAACTCATCGCATGAGGTGGCCAAAGTATTGGAGTTTCAGCTTTAGCATCAGTCCTTCCAATGAATGTTACTTGTACTTAAGTTATTTATTTGGGAGGCAGGAACATAGATGAAGTATAAACAAAGTAAACTATTTGAAGAGACTCTTTAAACAATGTTACGAAGACAGGCTGGTTAAAGAAAAGTCTCACATACTGACCAAAATAAGCCAGAAAATGATTCAGCAAGTTTGATGCCAAGACTGTAAGTGACTTTATATAATTTAATGAAATTTAAAATACAGTGGAAGGGTAAAGCTTTGTTACTCAACTGCCTATTTCAACGTTTTAAAGTATTGAGAAAAAAAAAAAAAAGTCCACAATGACCTTGATTAGGTGTTAATCTTGAGTTTCCTATTAAATTAATGGGTGACTATTATTTATTTGTATTTGTAAAACAAATCCAACTCTGGAAAAGATCTGGCATCTTCAAATCTTCCTCAGTGAAAATGAAGAAAAACTACATATGGTAATCATATGACTGATTCTCCTCAATCTAAATACTGTAGTCTATTCTCTTCTCTCCTTTCTCCTTCTCAAAGTCTGCCTATGTGAAGAGAGTGAGGGAACCAATGAACTGTATTCTTTAAAAATAATCATGGTGCTTCCCAGATGGCACAATGGTAAACTGTGCAGGAGACTAGGGTTTGATTTCTGGGTAGAGAAGATCCCCTGGAGAAAGAAATGGCAACCCACTTCAGTATTCTTACCTGGAAAATCCCATGGACAGAGGAGTCCAGCAGGCTACAGTCCATGGGGTCAAAAAGAGTTAGACACAATTTAACTACTGAGTGCCAGCACATTAAAAAAAAAATAATAATAGTATGGACTTCCCTAATGGTCCAGTGGCTGAGACTGCCTGGTCCCCATACAGGAGTTCGATCCCTCTTCGGGGAACTGATGCTGCATGCCACAACTAAGGCCTGGTATAGCCAGACAAACCACACGGGCAAGAACTTCCTTCCCCAAGCACCTTGGCTGGTGGGCTGTCCCTGGAGGGAACTGGGGAGGGGAAAGAGACATCATAAAAAGAGGTTATTTTAAAACATTTATTCAACTAATATGTTAGGTTTTTACTAAGTCATGTGTTTATTGTTTAAAAAATAAAATTTAGATAGACAAAGAGAAAAAGAGAAGGAAGAAAGAGGAAGCCACTCAGCAGCCATCCACCCAGAGAAAATCACTTCCATATGTGAAGATTTTTAAACTCTGTCATTCTTTTTAGTGACTTATATTTCTATTTAACAGTATGTTGTGACTACCTTGGGCTTCCCAGGTGACGCTACTGGTAAAGAACATGCCTGCCAATGCAGAAGATGTAAGACACACAGGTTTGATCTCTGGATCGGGAAGATCTCCTGGAGAAGGGCATGGCAACCCACTCCAGGATTCTTGCCTGGAGAATCCCATGGACCAAGGAGCCTGGAAGGCTATAGTCCATGTGGTCACAGAGTCAGACATGATGGAAGCGACTTAGCAAGCATGCATGTGAGTATCTTGCCAAGTCAGAAAATTTATTTCTATCTTTGTATGTTAATGAGCACATGATACAACTAGGCCATGATTTCTTCAACTCTCCATCCACTGTTAAGCCCTTAGATTGTTTCCATTTGGGGCAAAGACTGCATTGCTTGCTCTGTAGCTGCTTTATTATATGAACATGCTCAGTTGTTTCCTTGGGAGAGTTTCCTAAAAGTAAAGCTTCTGAGTTGAGGGGTAGAGTCTTTTGATGAATATTGACAAATGGCTTTCAGAAAATTTATGCAAATTTATATACCTACCAGGAGCATGGAGGTTTCCTGTATCTCCATAGGCTGGTTGACATGTTTAGTATTCTTATTAATCTTCTCCATTTTGCAGGTAAAATTCATCTCTTACATTTCGTTTGCATTTCTTAAAGGTCAGTTGGAACAATTGCATGTATTTATTAGCCACTGAGTTTAAAAGAATCCTACAGCATCTATCTGGTGACTGTCCTCTGCTGCTGCTGCTGCTGCTGCTAAGTCACTTCAGTCGTGTCTGACTCTGTGCGACCCCATAGATGGCAGCCGACCAGGCTCCGCTGTCCATGGGATTCTCCAGGCAAGAACACTGGAGTGAGTTGCCACCTCCTTCTCCAATGCGTGAAAGCAAAAAGTGAAAGTGAAGTCGCTCAGTCGTGTCCGACTAGTAGCAACCCCATGGACTGCAGCCCACCAGGCTCCTCTGTCCATGTGAGTTTCTAGGCAAGAGTTCTGGAGTGGCTTGCCATTGCCTTCTCCGGACTGCCCTCTAATTGCAGGTAAACACACTAGTTCAGTTGGTAAAGACTCTACTGCAGTGCAGAAGACTCAGGTTCCTCTGGAGAAGGAAATGGCAACACACTCCAATAATCTCGCCTGGATAATCCCATGAACAGAGGAGATGGCAGGCTACAGTCCATGGGATCGCAGGAGTCGGACATGATTTAGCGACTAAACCTCCACCACCACCTGCACACTGAGGGTAATCTATTTCCCACCAAAGAATAAGAGAATAAAGAGTCTACCAATTTATTTGGATTCCCTGTTGCTCAGATGGTAAAGAGTTTGTCCACAGTATGGGAGACATGGGTTGGAAAGAACCCTTGGAGAAGGGAATGACTACCCACTCCAGTGTTCTTGTCTGGAGAATCCCATGGAGAGAGGAGCCTGGCAGTCTACACCCCACAGTATTACAGAATTGTACATGACTGAGTGACTAACACCAGTTTATTAGGTGACAAAATGATATTTGATTTTGGCAACAGAAACATAGAACCCTGCACAAATGTTTAGCAGTTTAAAGGGTATATGAACAGTTGAGAAAAATACAATTATTCTCTTGTATATATGTACCACATCTTCTATATATGTTGATGGACGTTTAAGTTGCTTCCATGTCTTGGCTATTGCAAACTGTGCTGCAGTGAACACTGGGGTGCTTTTATCTTTTGGAATTATGGTTTTCTCAGGGTATATGCCCAGGAGTGGCACTGCTGCATCATGTGGTAGTTCTGATGCTGAAGCGCCAATCCTTTGGCCACGTGAGGTGAGGAGCCAGCTCGTTGGAAAAGACTGAAGGCAAAGTGAGAGGGGCGGCAGAGGATGAAATGGTTGGATGGTCACCAACTCAATGGAAATGAATTTCAGCAAACTCCGGAAGATAGTGGAGGTCAGAGGAGCCTGGAGTGTTGCTGACCATGGGGTCACAAAGAGGCAGACACAACTTAGCGACTGAACAACAGCCAGGGAATTTCTGTTTAGTTTTTTAAGGAATCACCATACTGTTCTCCATAGAGGCTGTTTCAATATGCACAGCAGAAACTATCTCAACGTTGTAAAACAACTCCACCCAAATTATTTTTAAAAATACAGTCATTCTCCCTATTAAATGGGCTTACAAATTGAAAGTCAGTGAAATGCTGATCCAACCAGGAGAGTAGCTGACAGACTGGGTTTTTCCAGCCTAGTGATCCTCCCAGTGCACCTGCTGGATATCTGGAGAAGCTGAATTGTTCTCTCGGGCTTCCCCCGTGGCTCAGTGGGAACCGGCACCTCCTTGTAGGATTCTTAACCAGTTCTTAACCAAGCAAGGAAGATTAAGAGCAAAATACCACATCCTCTGTGTTACGGAGACTGGAATGTGGGTGCCACTTGCAGGGCTCGGGGCCTGACATGCCTGAGTCCCGAGGGAGCTAAGCAGAGAGAAAGGCCTGGCTGGGGAAGGCTCACCCCAGCAGGTCCTGCATAAAGAGCTTCAAGGCCACCCCAGTCCCTAGAGGTGCGGGACGTGCAGGGGCTGGCCAGCTGGGTGAAATCAGATGACTAGAAAAAAATAAAACAGACCAAATAAATTGTCCCCCAAATAAAAAGGGGGATAATTCATAATTGTTCCTTTAAAATTTGTTTAATTAGTAACGGGTTTGACCTATAGAATTTTTATACATCTAGAGATTAGTCAACTGGACAAAAATAAACACATTCTTTCTTAAGCATCTCCTAGCACAGAGTCAGACACGACTGAAGCAACTTAGCAGCAGCAGCAGATGTTTGGTCTTTCTAGGTGGTGCTAGAGGTAAAGAACCCGCCTGCCAATGCAAGAGACGTATGAGACACAGGTTCAATCCCTGGGTCAGGAAGATTCCCCTGGAGGAGGGCATGGCAATCCACTTCAGTAATCTTTCCTAGAGGATCCCATGGACAGAGGAGCCTGGTGGGCTACAGTCCATGGGGCCACAAAGAGTTGGACACAACCGAAGTGACTTAGCATTCACACATGCAGCAGATGTTTGTCATCCTTGTATTTAGCGAAATTATAACAACCGTGAAGAGAAAGATGATACATGAAAATAAATCTATGCTCTGGCCTGAATTTCGGGTGCACAGTCCCACAGGGTGATCACAAAAGGGCCAGGTTGCCTTCGTGGGTCTGCTTGCCTTGGTTTAAATTGTCAGCAGCACAAGTATCCAGGAGGTCCTTTTGATCACTCTCTGGGTTCCCCCAGGACACAAAGATGGAAGGTTTCCCGTATCAAGAAGCTTTAAAAATGTTGAGCTTGAGTGGAGCTAAATCTGATTCTCTGATAGCTTGGAAATCTATGGACTTTTGAAAAGGATGGTAGCTTACACTTTTATAACACTGTAATGACACAAATACTTTCACATGCATGAATTGCTGGAGGTACTGAGCTTTATGATTGGAGAAATGTTGAGTCATGGTGTTGCTACAAGATTCAGCAAAGACAAGGATTCATGGAAGACTGAGGACTCAAACTTATGCATTTTGATTCCTGCAGTCCAATTTTATTTTCTTTACATGTTAGCCAATTCACACTCAAGTTGAAATACATTGTGTAATAACTTTCAGTGTTTTTTCCCTTACCCTCTCCTCCTATCCTCAACCATTTTAAAAACCTATCAGGGTGTTTGTTGAACACCCTAATTTTCTGACTCCTTCAGTTCAGTTCAGTCGCTCAGTCATGTCCGACTCTTTGCGACCCCATGAACCACAGCACGCCAGGCCTCCCTGTCCATCACCAACTCCGGGAGTTCATTCAAACTCATGTCCATCGAGTTGGTGATGCCATCCAGCCATCTCATTCTCTGTCGTCCCCGTCTCCTACCTCCAATCCCTTGCAGCATCAGACTCTTTTCCAGTGAGTCAACTCATCGCATGAGGTGGCCAAAGTATTGGAGTTTCAGCTTTAGCATCAGTCCTTCCAATGAACACCCAGGACTGATCTCCTTTAGAATGGACTGGTTGGATCTCCTTGCAGTATAAGGGACTCTCAAGAGTCTTCTCCAGCACCACAGTTCAAAAATATCAATCCTTCGGTGATAGCTTTCTTCACAGTCCAACTCTCACATCCATACATGACCACGGGAAAAACCATAGCCTTGACTAGACGGACCTTGGTTGGCAAAGTAATGTCTCTGCTTTTTAATATGCTATCTAGGCTGGTCATAACTTTCCTTCCAAGGAGTAAGCGTCTTTTAATTTCATGGCTGCAATCAGCATCTGCAGTGATTTTGGAGCCCCCCAAAATAAAGTCTGACACTGTTTCCACTAGGCAACAATTTGCTTTTATCTAACCCCATTGTTTGGAGGCAAAGAAATGAAATTTGACCTTCAGGAATTTTCTAAGATGACAATTATAAAAGCTCCAAACTGCTATCTTTTTTCCTTTCCTTTTTTTTGGCATCCTTCTCAGAAGTAAGGGAGTAGATGCAAAATTACTGTGACTGTTGGCTATGTCAGGTGGCTAATGGAAGGAATCAATTTCCAAGTAAGATTTACCTTATTGATGAATTCCAAAGATAAGAACATAGTCTTTATGATTAATATTTGCTGGGCACAATGTGTCATTTTTTGAATAACATACATTGCATTTGACTGGACTAAAATGAAATCCCTATCAATTAGCATCTCAGTAAAACATAAGGACAGCCAGATTTGGAGAAGGAGAGATTTTATTTCTGTTTTAATAGAAATAGAATTCAATTTCTACTTTATAGACATCTCCTGGGACTTCATAAGAATGTAATAGTTGCTATGAATCAATCTGAGACAAACTTTTTAACTAAGACAATTTGATGGTTGATGAATAAGGGAACAATTTTGGAGGGTTTTTTTGGACTTGGTGATGGACAGGGAAGCCTGGTGTGCTACAGTCCGTAGGGTCACAACGAGTTGGACATGACTGAGTGAATGAATTGAATATTGTTGGTAATATTATGAAGTCAGTTTTAGGATGGGGATGATTCTAGAACATTAATGGGGAATTCTACATAGGTATTGAAAATACTGATCCAGCATTCAAAATAAAGATTTCAGAACTTCTCTGGCAGTCCAGTGGTTAAGACTCCAGGCTTCCAATGCAGGGAGCGTGTTTTCGAACCCTGGTCTGGGAACTAAGATCCCACATAAGCATAGTGTGGCAAAAAAAATAAATAAATAAATAAATAAGAAAGAAAGAAATCTCAAGAGGAGATTTCTCATTGAGGTGATAGATGAATATGAGATTTCCTAAGAATAGGGTAAAATAAGAAAAGGTAGCCGAGACTAGAATCTGGAAAAACATCAATGCTTAGAGACTGGAGGAAGACACACCACCTGGTAATCAGGGAGAGGGAGGGAGAACGCGTTGGGAGCAGTCCCAAAAGCCGAGGAAGAAGGAAGCGCTCCCGGGCATTGAAGACGGCGGAACGCAGTGAGTGAGCCCCGCCCACCGGCCTGGGGGAAGGCGGTATCACCGGTCCCGAGACAAGTCAGGATCCGCTGCGCAGTGGGGCAGAGCCTGAGAGCTGACATCGGAGAGAGTGGGAAGCAAGGAAAGTTAGCTGCTGTAGAAAGCTGCTTCTTCCCAAAAGTTTAGCTATGATTAGATGGAGATGAGGTGATCGTATGACATCCAGGAAGAGTTATTTCTGTTTCATTTCGCTTTTAAAATAGAGCCTAAGCCACACTTCGATACTGATGGGAGGATCAAGAAGGGAGAGGAAAAAAGCTGAAAACAGGAAGGAAAGATATTCAACAAGGTAAGTTTATCTAAAAAGCATGAAGAAAGTCATTCCTAGAGCAAGGATTGGCCTCTTACCATCTACCATGGAAGAGAGAAAAATGAATGCTGGGACCTCCCTGCTGGTCTAGTGGTTTAAGACTCTGCACTTCCAATGTAGGGGGCGCAGGTTTGATCCCTGGTCAGGGAACTTAGATCCCACATGCTGCGTGGCATGACCAAAAAAAAAAAAAAAAATTATTTAAAGAGGAATGCCAAAAGATTTATATTTATCTCTAGATACAGGAAAGCTGATGAAGTTCTTCTGATAACTTCTATTCACAAGGTTAAATAGCAAGAATGGTTATCTGCTGAGAGTCCGGAGTAAAATAAGGAGACTTGGAGTAGAGTTTGTAAAATTTGAAATGACTATTTCAGAGAGGGGGAGAAGGCAGGCCAACCCAGAGGAGACAGGAGAAAGGCCAGGCAGTTCTGAGAGGATCCCTTGAGTTTAGTGGCTAATGAGTCACAGTAGTGTCAATTTGCAAAACAGTGTAAATATAAACCCAATGTTCCCTAAGTGAAGGATTTTGATTACTAAGGAATGTAGAAGTTAGCAAGAGTTCACGACATGCTGTTCGAGGAGGGATTTCTAAATTTGACAACGCTGGCCAAAAGAAAAAAAAAAAAAAAAACCAGAACACCTGACAAATTGCAAGAGGTTCAAAGTTAGCTCATTTTTGCATTGCTGACAAAATAATATAAATAAAAATAAGTGCCAGTGCTCACGTTTCAAGAGGCCTCAGGAACAAAAGAAAACAGTACTTCCTAATACCACAGGGGACCCAGTTCAAATGATGGCATGAAAGCAGAACCCTCGGTACATAGACAGGTTGTTGTGGCTTAGTTGCTAAGTCGTGTCTGACACTTTCGACCCTATGAACTGTAGGCTCCTCTGTCCATGGGCTTTCCCAGGCAAGAATATTGGAGTGGGTTGCCATTCCCTTCTCCAGGGAATCTTCCCAACACAGGGATCAAACCCGAGTCTCCTGGATTGCAGATGGATTCTTTTCCATCTGAGCCATATAAGGAATGTCTACGTAGACTGGTAGAAATAGAAAAAAAGACTTCTCTCTCCAAATGCAAGTGGGGCCATATACTTCTCCTCCACTTCACACTAACCTGGATTCTATCTCCATTACCTGATTTCTCCAGGTTATGACCTTTAAGAGCTCTGGCTGGGTAGGTGTGCAAAGCTATCTGCACAGTTCTGCTGTCCCACAAAATATACTCCCCCTACACTACTCTGCTGCTCCCCCCAGTTACTTTGAACATAATTTTAGACAACATATCATTTCACCCTTAAATACTATAGCTTTATCTCCAAAAGTTGACTCCAAAATAACTATAAGATTATTATCTTCTTATAATTAATATTAACTACCTCCATACTATCCTTAAATATCTATGCAGTATTCAAATTTTCCCAACTGCAAAAAAAAAAAAAAAAAGAATTTATATGGTTTCAGTTCATTGTTTGATATGTCTACTTTCAGTCTATGTTATTCCCTTCTTGTTTGTGCTGGTTTATTACGTTTGGTTTTGTTTTTGTTTGCAAATTCTTGTTGAAGATGCCAGATTGCTTGTTTTATAGAATTTCCTTCAGCCAAATTCTCTAGAATTTTTATCACTGTGGTTTTATTTAACATATCCCTCTACTCTGTGTTTCCATTATATTGGTAGATTAGGACAGGCAATTGGCCAGACTGGGTTTGATTTGGGGTGGGGGAGCAGTAATACTTCATAGGGGGCTTCTCAGGTGGCTCAGTGGTAAAGAATCCACCTGCAATGCAGGAGCCACAGGAGACATGCTCAATCCCTGGGTCAGGAAGCTCCCGTGGGAGAGGAAAGGGAAACCCACTCCAGTATTCTTGCCTGGAGAGTCCCATGGAGAGAGGAGCCTGGAGGGCTACAGTCCATGGGGTCACAGAGTCAGACACGGCTGAGCACACATGCACATACACACACGCACGCCATAGACAATGTAGAATATCCTCTTTGGGGGTCACAAAATGTCTGGTTGTTTTGCTTTTCATGAGATTTATAGCTATTTACCATCATTACGTAGCTTCATTTCTTCTGAGTTGAGTTGGAAAAGCGTGATATTCTACGTCTGTCATTTCTTCTTCTTTTATTATGTAAATTCCATAAAAAAGAAAGCTTTGCTCATCAACCAACTATTGGCTTGCTCTGAAAATCAGTTCATCTAGAAAAGAACACATTTAATGTTCTTCAATCCACTGCAATAATCATCTTTACTGTTGGTCACTTCCAGTTGACACGAGTCTGGTAGCATTTGATAACCACCTTGACTTCTGATATAACAAGTTGTTCAGCCTCATTGTTGTTTGGACTTAGAATCTGTCAATTTTCTCAGAACTTCTCCCTTTAAATTGAGGATGACAGTGGCGACCACGTGGGTGTTAGGAGTTAATAAACCTTTGACCACTGCTCTAACTTAATCGATTCCTCTCTTTTTTTTAATTGATTCTTTTCTAAACATTTCAGCCACATTTGATTTGTTTCCGCTTCTTTTAGCCCTTGCTTGGGACAGTACGATAGCTCTTCCCAAAGTACACAGACATCCCCTTCCCATCGAGAACAAGCGATGCAGTCAGGCTGATCCTTCTGAGAAGGTCCGGGAAAAACACTCAAGACAGGGAGCAGTGACACAGCTTCTCAGAATAAACTTCTCCAGCTCTTCTCAAGAGTACATCATCCTTTTCAGTGCAGATGAAGTTGGGGGTTACATCTTGGTATCTAGTTAAACTATTGTTTTACTCATGCCTCTCACCCACCTCTTTATGAAACTGTAGTCTCATCTGCAAACCACCAGGAAGCCCCACTGTGAAACTCTGTTCCACAGCCCCCATGGGAGCCCTGGGGCCCAGTTGCTTAATGACATAGAAAAGAATCAGCCAATCAAGAATTCTAAAATAAGTTAAAAGGATTTGACTTGCTGTTCCTTAGGCTGCGTTTGTCTACATCTAAACGTTTTGTTGTGACTTGTGTGAGACTCTGAATGTGCTAGGAAAACTAGAAATACTTTCACTCTCTAAAGAAATGCTTTCACTTTCTAAAGGCTTGCATGGACACAGAAGACAACACATAGGCTTAAAATAATAGCAACTGTGTTTTAAAGGAGCAGTGATGACAGTCCATCCCCTTTGGATCAATGAAAACAAGGCTCCCTTACCTGAGTTATTTCCTGCAGGTTCTCTCATTCTTCTGATGAGTATGTTTCCTGACACTAGGTTAGGACAGAAGTTTGTTTGAGAGATAAATGGGTGATTGAGTTCTGAGAGTTATTTTCTTGTTTAAATATAACTTTAAAAGTTTTAATTAGAAGACAGCCTTATCAAGAACCTATTTCTCAATCATTAAAACCTGCAGAGATCTTATGTCTCTATTGAAACTTTCTCTGATCACTTCTGACATACAAATTCCCCATCCGCTGGGAATCACCACTTGGTCTTTATTTTGCTCACCTTCTGTGTCACTTTTAAACTTTCACCCTTCCTGAAGGTCCTTTAGAATTATCAGCACCGCAGTTTCCTGAGTTTCTTTGTCCATCACCTACATAACAGTCTCCTCCGCTTTGGTCCCCATGTCTGCCCTTCGAGCGGTTCGTGCTCACTCAGGTCTCCATCTCGGTCTCTCTCCTTCATCTTGCAGTTTGTGGGTCCTTTTTGACCCACACTGCTCTCCTTCCTCATTCCGTGTATCACCGAGTGACGCCCAATGTACCAAGCTGTTCACCCAGGAAGTAGTAGTCTCCTGGATCTCTCCCTCTCCATAAAAGTCCCTTTAGCACGCGTTTTCACCTTTACTTCCACAGCCGTTGGCCGAGAGCATCCTCTGGGGCTGGCCTGCTGCAGCAGCTTCTTTCTTAGCTTTTCACGCTCTTGGCCCAACAACCTCCAACTCAACACTGCCCAATTGAGCGACCACAAGTCACTTTATGCTCTAATTAAATAAAATTTAAAATTCAGCTCCTCACACACCCTGGCCACAGGTGACAAATGGTTCCTGCATTAGATAGCACTTATGTAAGATATTTCCATTAACAGAGAACTTCCTGTTAGATGGAAGTTATGCTGTTTCAGTTATCCAGCAGGTACATGCTCCATGGATCACTAAACCATACGCTCCTCCAGTCACCTAACACAAAGCGATCTCAATATCCAGGAAGTTTTTTTCTAAACCTCAGAGGGCATATGGGATGCTCCATCTCTGAGCATTTGTGACAGTCTGGGCTTCTTTTGATTACAAAGAGCAATAATTGTGTGTTTTCTTCCCCTGGGATGTAGCCCTGAGGACAGGAATTAAGTCTGTATCTGAAGATGATGATGGGTGCACCAAATTATTCATGCAGTAAGTGGAGCTAGTGGTAAAGAACAAACCTGCCAACGCAGGAGATGTAAGAGATGCAGGTTTAATCCCTGGGTCAAAAAGGTCCCCTGGAGAAGGAAATGCCAACACACTTCAATATCCTTGCTTAGAGAATTCCATGGACTGAGGAGCTTGGGAGGCTGCAGTCCACAGGGTTGCACAGAATCAGACATGACTGAAGCGACTTAGTACCCACACACTAGGGACTTTACAAAACAATTTAAAACATTTTAATATATTTATACTCTAGGTGTTCAAAAAGTGTTTGTTGACTGAATAAGCAACCTTGACTGTGATCCTAGATGATGGGTACTGTATAAATCAACTGATGCCTTTCATTGGTACAGTATATTTGGCATTACTATTGTAAATAGACCACTGGATTATACAAAGGGCTTCCCTGATAGCTCAACTGGTAAAGGATCCACCTGCTATGCAGGAGAACCTGGTTCAATTCCTGGGTCGGGAAGTTCCCCTGGAGAAGGAATAGGCTACCGACTCCAGTATTCTTGGGCTTCCCTGCAGCTCAGTGGGTAAAGAATCCACCTGAAATATGGGAAACCTGGGTTTGATCCCTGGGTCAGGAAGAGCCTCTGGAGGATGGCAACCCACTCCAGTATTCTTGCCCAGAGAATCTCCATGAACAGAGAAGCCTGGTGGGCTACAGTCCGTGGGGTCACATAGAGTCAGACACAAGTGAGCAAGTGAACAATAACGACAAAAGTTATACAAAGAGTTCACCAGATAAAGATGTTTTTGTTTTCATTCTATGAAAGAACGGATTTTAGGAGGAGACTGTAATCTTCACAGGAGCATAATTTCTCTCTTTTGCTCAAAATTTTATCTTACACCTAGCCAAAAATATAGCAAGTCCTCACTAGATATTTGTTGGGTAAATGTTGAGTCAACACAGGTATCAATTAGTTTCTTGACCTCTTATCAAAAATATTCTTGAAAGATCCTCCCCTAAAACAAGCCAAGTATCTTAAAAGGTCTGTTTTGGGAGTTAAATCATTTTTAAATATTCTAAAAACACAAGAAACTTTTGGAAAAAGTTAAAAGAGAAGTTGCATAATAGCAAAGTCAAAATAAAATGCAAATTTTATTTGTTAAATATTTTAGAACCACTATGCTGGAAAAAGTGCCAACTACATTATCCATTTCATTAAGTTGTGTAGTTTTCACCATAAGATTCCTCTTTTGTTATGTGTCCCTAGAGAGGAGAACAAATTATGATAATGTAGCTATTATAATAGTGTGGTGAAGATGATGAAACAGTCAGAACTGTATAACGCCTATTCCGAGAACAATTTGAGGAATATATATACACTGCCATCAATTGAAGTTTTCAAGGGATAAAACTATGATAGAAGATTATGGACCACGTGTCTCACACCATTGCTCTAAGTATCAATTCTCATAAAACAGTTGAAAGCATATGCTTGAAATGGAAAAGCATCACTGGCCACCACCAGCAATATTAAACTGAATATATTGTTTGAACGTCAGAGCTAGTTCACGGAGACATATAAAACTCAGTTTTTGCTGTGGAGCTTACCAACTTCAAGTTGTTATATAATTTAAAGTAATCTAAAAACAAATGTTCTCTCGTTTGATATATTATTCACTTCAATTCAGTTCAATTGTTCAGTCATATCCAACTCTTTGCGACCCCATGGATGGCAATATGCCAGGCCTCCCTGTCCATCACCAACTCCCAGAGTTTACTCAAACTCATATCCATTGAGTCGGTGATGCCATCCAACCATCTCATCCTCTGTTGACCCCTTCTCCTCCTGCCTTCAATCTTTCCCAGCATCAGGGTCTTTTCAAATAAGTCAGCTCTTCGCATCAGGTGGCCAAAGTATTGGAGTTTCAGCTTCAGCATCAGTCCTTCTATTGAATATTCAGGATTGATTTCCTTTAGGATTGACTGGTTGGATCTCCTTGAAGTCCAAGGGACTCTCAAGAATCTTTTTCAACACCACAGTTCAAAAGCATCAATTCTTCAGCACTCAGCTTTTTTTATGGTCCAACTCTGACATCCATACATGACTACTGGCAAAACCATAGCCTTGACTGGACTGACTTTGTTGGCAAAGTAATGTCTCTGCTTTTTAATATGTTATCTAGGTTTGTCATACCTTTTCTTCCAAGAAGCAAGTGTCTTTTAATTTCATGACTGAACTTACCATCTGCAATAATTTTGGAGCCCAGAAAATCATGAGCAAAACAAGTTGTTGGCAAGGGACTGATATGGCAAACTCAAAATATTAGTGAGATATGATAGCCTAAGTTACTGAGATTGATCTGCAGTCTCTATATGGCCTCAACTATTCTTTTTCTATACTGTGTTGATTTCAAATGATCCAACTCATCTACTTTCTATCATTGTTCAGTATTTAAACCAATCATATTTCCTTGGCAACTTTCACGATGTTTTGAAATCCCTAAAATAGGTGAGTCAACAAGAATACGACAAATTTATCACTATTTGGCCTTTATCCAAACCCTTCTAGTCTGTTCTGCTTAAGTCCAGCCTGCTGTATTAGCAGATCATGAACTCAAAAAACACTTTCACGTATGCATATGGCTTCCATTAACTCAGTTCCTAAATGGCGTCTTTATAGTTATCTTAAAATAAAAAAGCTATTACAGATATAAGCCCAGTAAAATTTCCTTCTTTAAATTAAATAAAGCAAAATTAAAAGGAAAAGAATCTGTTAAAATATTCGGTTCTATATATGGTCATCAAATAGAGAAGGAAATGGCAATGCCCTCCAGTATTCTTGCCTGGAGGATTCCATGGACAGAGGAGCCTGGCAGGCTGCAGTCCATGGAGTCACAAAGAGTTGGACATGACTGAGCGATTTTCAATCACGATCAACAAAATCTATGGTCATTTTTCTTTTAGTTAAATTTACATATAGATATAGATATAGAGGCGGAGAAGGCAATGGCAAGCCACTCCAGTACTCTTGCCTGGAAAATCCCATGGATGGAGGAGCCTGGTGGGCTGCAGTCGGTGGGGTCGCTAAGGGTCGGACACGAGTGAGCGACTTCACTTTCACTTTTCACTTTCACACATTGGAGAAGGAAATGGCAACCCACTCCAGTGTTCTTGCCTGGAGAATCCCAGGGACGGGGGAGCCTGGTGGACTTCCGTCTATGGGGTCACACAGAGTCGGACAAGACTGAAGTGACTTAGCAGCAGCAGCAGCATAGATATAGAGGCAGGTAAATGCGCGCACACACACATTCTGATCAATGTTTAAGATATTAGGAACATCAAAATATATTTGTGTCTGCTTCTGTAAGCTTCCTATCATATCACCTTGGATGTGCAGTTCATCATTCCATATTATACAAATTAATGCACTATTTATATTACCGCAAAGTTATTATGGAATAAAATACAAATTTTACACACACTTCCTACCACTCAGAAATACTCTAAAAAAATTTTAAGGAGTTGACTAATAAATGAATTAGGCTTTAAGGTCAAGTATTTTGAACTTGTTGCTGCAAGCCAGGTTCTTTCTTTGATATCCAGACATTCATTCTCATCTGTCTTTAAAAATGCTTTAATATGAGAGGTTCACCTATCAAATGATATGGCACAAAACTAAAATCCAACATAACAGAATGATAATCATTCATGTATATCATCAGAATTACAAATGTAAAGATGATTATATCACAGGAAGATCAGCACCTCATTACCGACAAACCAAATTACTCTCAAACTAACCCAAATAAGTGGCTAGAAGTATAAATATAACTCAAGTAAATGTATTACATAAAAGAAAAATATGACACAGCCAAGTAAAATGAAGACTCAGTGTTCGGTATAAGGGAATGAATTATTAATGATAATTCTCACGCTCAGAATTCTCCAAGCCAGGCTTCAGCAATATGTGAACCGTGAACTTACAGATGTTCAAGCAGGTTTTAGAAAAGGCAGAGGCACCAGAGATCAAATTGCCAACATCCACTGGATCATGGAGAAAGCAAGAGAGTTCCAGAAAAACATCTATTTCTGCTTCATTAACTATGCCAAAGCCTTTGACTGTGTGGATCACAATAAACTGTGGAACATTCTGAAAGAGATGGGAATCCCAGACCACCTGACCTGCCTCTTGAGAAACCTGTATGCAGGTCAGGAAGCAACAGTTAGAACTGGACATGGAACAAAAGACTGGTTCCAAATAGGAAAAAGAGTATGTCAAGGTTATATATTGTCACCCTGCTTATTTAACTTCTATGCAGAATACATCATGAGGAATGCTGGGCTGGAAGAAGCACAACCTGGAATCAAGATTGCCGGGAGAAATATCAATAACCTCAGATATGCAGATGACACCACTCTTATGGCAGAAAGTGAAGAGGAACTAAAAAGCCTCTTGATGAAAGTGAAAGAAAAGAGTGAAAAGGTTGGCTTGAAGCTCAACATTCAGAAAACGAAGATCATGGCATCTGGTCCCATCACTTCACGGGAAATAGATGGGGAAACAGTGGAAACAGTGTCAGACCTTATTTTTTTGGGCTTCAAAATCACTGCAGATGCTGACTGAAGCCAAGATAGGTCAGTTACTACTAAACTACTTGCCAGAATTTAATAACTAACTTTTGTATAGTGATCACCATGTGTTAGCCCTCGTCTAACCACTTTGCATCTATCAACTTACTTCAGCCTCATGTTAATCCTTTCACTTACCTACCATTATTATCCCATTTTTCAGAAAAGAGAAACTGGGTCCAAAATGTAGAGTGACCTTTGTAAAGATCTACAGCTGAGCTGGGCTATAAATTCAGTAAGTGTCGGACCAGAATCTGGGTCCTAATCTTTATACTATTCATCCTCTCTCTGCATCCGCAAGAAAAATCTACCGACATAATAAAATATACTGTTAACCCAGTTGCGTGTCAGAGATATTTGTTTAAGTTATTTTAATAATTACCCTCACATTGAGATTCTTCTTAATGTCTTACACATGGTGTTATGTTTATCTGTGTGCTAACCCTTTATTAAACAGAGCCACACATTAATAGTGATTTATGATTCAACTTCTATAGTTAAGGAAGCAAAGAGACAAACACAACTGTATGACCTGACTAAGGTCATTATGAAATGGCATTAGGAACAGGACTCAAATCTCTTGGTAAGCAATCCATATGTCCGCATGATTTTTCTCTGCGAACAGGTACCAGAGACCTTCAGTGTCCTTCTGCTATTCCACTGGCTGATTTAGGAGCGTCTTATTTGTCCCACAAGATTTGTCATAAATAAATTGAAAAGATACATGTGTGGGTATAAAAGCTCACAATGTAGCTGTGAGGAGCATCATTGTTTTCATTATTGTTGTTAAGAAAGAAAGCAGGGCAGTTTACAAAAAGGGAGAGTCTGTCTCTTACCTTGCTAATTTGCAGTGATGCTGCAGTGCAAGGAACAGGGTTATTTTCCTGAGCATTTCAATATGAGAAAATAGTGTTAACAGCCCACACAAGTGTTTTGGCTTAGTGCCTTCAAGTCCCTCTTCCAGCTCAGCAGTAATTGATGCATACATACCAGTACATCCTGATACACTCCTTTCAATATACCTCAACATTGTTAAACAATTGTTTTATGTTTTTGTAAATATCCTTAATTCCGCCTATCTGATCTAAGGTGAAACTTAGGGAAGTGTCAGCTGTGTCAGTTCTTCTTGCTGTGAGAAATGACACTGGCTCAAAGGAAACCACAAAGCCATTTGGGATAGGATGTCAGCTGCATCTTCTTGGAAAATGGATAAATCAACACGGATGTTTTACTCATCACTGGGTGCTTCTATAGGCCTTCCCAGGTGGCTCAGTGGTAAAGAATCTGCCTTCCAATGCAGGAGATGCTGGTTCGATCCCTGAGTTGGTAAGATCCCCTGGAGAAGAAAATGGCAACCCACTCCAGTATTCTTGCCTGAGAAATCCCATGGGCAGAGGAGCCTGGCAGGCTACAGTCCATGTGGCCTCAAAAGAGTCAGACATGACTTAGCGACCAAACACCACCACCACCAATTCTACATCTAGTCTCAACGAGAGATTTACTAGGGAAAACATTAATAAAATTATATACATATTTGCTGAAGTCTTGCACCATTCATCGAATTCAAAAAGGAAATAAATGCAACCACATCTTATCTCCAGGAGATAATTATCCACTATTTGTGATATTCCTGTTCACTTTTCTTGTGGCTTATCTTCCTGTCTGTCTCCTCCATTGGCCAGATGTCAAGTTGCTGCTCCTTCACGTGAGTCAGACTTCCTTTGCTGGTTTGTGTCTGATGGAGTTTTTCTTTGCTCACTTCACGCCCACTGTACACATGAACAGACGCGCCTGCAGAGAGTCTGCACTCAGTCAGGGACTGCTGCAGGGACTTAGCTGGCGCAGCTGAACCTCGGAAGTGCTGCATAAACCTGACAAAGTAAGAGTGAGACACTTGCTTTGGAGACTGAAACACGAAAATGAATCTCATGGCAATATAGAAAAAAAAACTTTAATTCATTTATCATCAATTACTAATTGTCACTACAATTCAATGAATAAAAATGTTCACTTCTAGATGAATGCTTAACAGTTGGATATGTGCAAGTAAGACTTCCCTGGTGGTGCAGTGGTAAGGAATCCACCTGCCAGTGCAGGAGGCTCAAGAGACAGGTTCAATCCCTAGGTTGCGAAAATCCCCTGGAGAAGGGCACCACAACCCACTCCAATATTCTTGCTTAGGAATTCCAACAGTCAGAGGGGCCTAGTGGGTTACAGTCCTTGGGGTCACAAAGAGTTGGACATGACTGAGATCTCAACACACACACACTCACACTTGCATGCTCAAACACTATTCATTTGACTATTACATATTTTTAATGCTATATACTTGCACAGAATATAAATGATTTAATATATATCAGGAGCTTCACTTTATTCATTTTAAGTACTAGGCAGCTAAGATGTTTTCACATGTGCTTCTCAGAGTCTACCTAGCTCCACTGCTCCCCAAACACACCGTTTTTTCTAGATGTGGCTGCCACATTCTCAGGACACATCACAAATCAACTTGATTCTTGTCAACCAATTAGCAAATGATTCTTGCCAACCAATTGGGAATCCTCCCATCTCCTGATCAAGTCCAGGCAATGAGAAGGACACTTGCATCTGTGAAGGGAACTCAAAACAGATTTCACTAAATCTATCATGAATATGCAGAGACATCTGGAAAATGGAATGGAAAATGGAATACTTTCCTCTACAGCTTAACGGTCTGCCATTACACACAAGTACAGTGCTTTCTGTGAGATTTAATATCAAGCCAAACATGTTTAAATTCAAGAGTGATAGCACATAGGCCAGAAACATTGAAGCTAACTTTCCCTTCTTGTAACTCTAATAGATGCCTCAGAAGAAGAGGATTCACTTTACAGTGTTGAATTAGTAGATTCATGCTAATTGCTTTTATTGAGCCATTGGAGCGCTGACTTCAGAATATTAAAAAAAAAAAAAAAAACTCTCCACCTATTTGAGTAATATAAAGTTTGTTATTGGTATTCATTTAACAACTCTATGTAGGAAAGAGTGAGGTTGAAGTAAATTTATGAAATAATGTAATGGAGGAATTAATGGGATTTATTATTCCATAGGAATTTTTAATTGAAATATAATTGATTTTTATTGAAATATAGTTGATTTACAATGCTATGTGAGTTTCTGCTGTACTGCAAAATGGTTCAGTTATAACTACACCTATCTATCTATCATCTATATGGGCTTTCCAGGTGGCACTAGTGTTCAGCTGCCAACGCAGGAGTCATGAGAGACTCGGGTTCAATCCCTGAGTCAGGAAGATCCTCTGGAGCAGGGCATGGCAGCCCACTCCAGTATTCTAACCTGTAGAACTCCATTGACAGAGGAACCTGGAGGGTTATGATCCATAGGATCACAAAGAGTCAGACATGACTGAAGCAACTTAGCACAACACACACACATGTATTTACATATTCTTTATTTATATTCTTTTTCTTTATGGCTTAGCATAAGATTTGGAATCTAGTTCCCTGTACTATATGTATAACCTTGCTGTTTACCCATCCAACGTGTCATAGTTTGCATCTCCTAACCCCAAGCTCCCAATCCACCCCATTCCCTCCTTCCCTGTGCTTGGGCAACTACAAGTCTGTTCTCCAGGACTTCTGCAGGAATTTTTTGATGCATATATCAGAGGATTATTTTTAGCTTGGCTTATAAACACTGTAACATAAAAAAAAAAAAAAACATGCAGACATGGTGTTGATTCTTTCACAAGGTAAATATGGCAGGCAAACAAGTCTATGAATCATCCTGGAAATCTTGCAAAAAGAGACTTCCTTTTTCTTTAAATATCTGAGCTGACTTGCAGTTCATTTTCAGAAAGCATGTAAAAACTTCTGAATTGTGTTCCCCTCACAAGTACAAATTTTGAAATACAGGCCAATTAACTGCACGCTTCCATTGCAACTTGATAATGAGAGGCCAGGAGGAAAACGGAGGTCAGAGAAGGATTCACCGGAAGTAGCCTATTTTACCAAAATGGTGCACTTCCCAGCCAGCGCTAGTGGTAAAGCACCCTCTGCCAATGCAGGAGACAAAAGAGATGCAGGCTGGATCCCTGGGTTGGGAAGATCCCCTGGAGAAGGAAATGGCTGCCCACTCCAGTATTCTTGCCTGGAGAACCCCACATACAGAGGAGCCTGGTGGGCTACAGTCCATGGGGTCACAAAGAGTCAGACATGACTTAGCACACACACCACAATGGTATATCTCCTTTCCCCTAAGGAAAGGGCACCAGCTTTCACAAACAGTTAATTTTCCTCAACTGTGAGTATCTATATGGAAAGAAAAGGAAGATTAAAAGTTGGTTAGTACCTGAAATCTACTAGCTCTGTATTACCAGGCTTGTGATCTTTCCCCAAGCACTTTGCAATCGACAGTACTGTGAACACTCTTGCTGTTGGTGGTACTATTATTATTATTGTCGGCATTATTTCCTTTTTTTAGACAGCAAATCAAAGTGATGACAGAGAATTTTAAACCCTCAAACTCTGAAAATGTACTTAATTGTTCTCATCGTATTGAATTCATTCCCCAAAGGAGATATAGACCTAAAACAGCAATGGTAACCAACAAAAAACAAAAATAAATAATCAAGGGAAAATGTGTTTGTTAACAGGGGTGCATTCACAGCCTTGTTTATGCTCCTGCTGAGTGTGAGATCAAATTGCACTCATGTTTACTGACCTTGAGGTCTCTGGGATGGGGAAACGGGACCTGAACGGAACAGAATCCCACAGAGGAAGGAAGCCTGCAGACCATCGTGACTCACAAAATTGGATACGGTGGGAAGGAGAATTAGCAAGGCCTGTGATGACAAAAGTGAATGCTGATGCAAGGAAATGCAGACAGCCATTGAGTCCTAAAATTAAGTCTAGAAGAGCTTCATTAGTTCTTAATAAGATGTGACAGAAGGGAACATTATCCATATACATTAATGAAGTAAAGTTTGAGAGTTGAATAAATGTGTGCAGAAGCTGGAAATCACTGGAAGTTTTTACTCTTAGAGACTCAAAGTGAAAGCATTATCCAAAAGGATTCTGAAATATTTGCAGTAACATAGCTAAGGTTGATACATTTGTCAACCGATTCAGAGAATAACTTCATGATAAGGCTGCCGAACCACTCAAAATCGTTGAAAATTCTCCTCCATAGAGTTTGCAAGGATGTGAAACTTGGCTACCCATAACAAATAGAGGGGGAGTGTCTGGCTTCCTTGGTCTCTGAGTCAGGAGGAAGGGATATCAGCCTTGAAGAGGTTCCGTTGCTTGGTGTCAGGCCCTGTGTTTCATTTAGTGATATACTTCAAAACAAAATAGCATATGTCCTCAAAGAGCTTCCCGGATGACGCTAGTGGTAAAGAACCTGCCTGCCAATGCTGGAGACGCAGAAAACAGAGGTTCGATCCCTGGGTTGGGGAGATTGCCTTGAGGAGGAAATGGCAACCCTCTCCAGTATTCTTCCCTGGAGAATACCATGGACGGAGGAACCTGGTGGGCTATAGTCCTTGGGGTCGCAGAGTCGGACATGACTGAGCGCACGTGCACACACACATTCACACACACAAGGGAAAATAGTGTGATAGGGTTAACTGGGAAAACATCCACCTGTAAGGTGGCTACAAGAGCCCAGAAATGCTAAGCCAACACCCAGTGTGACTAGAGATCAGGGGTCTGTGTGTGGCCTTCCGCTTCCAGGCCCTTGTCCGGTGAGGACATGCGTCTGTGACTCAGTCCTAACTGAAGGGCCCTAAGGTGGTCTCAGCAGAAATGTAAGTGAATAAGGAAGAAAACACCCCTCTTCTTCATAGAATGTCACCCTGTCTGCCCAGAGGGCTGCATCTGTCTTGAGCCAAACCAGAGACTGAGGGGTCAGTGTGGCAGAGACACAAAGACAAGGTCAAACCACAGAAGCCCTGAGACCTCAGTGAGGTTGCTGAGCTGTTGCTCTGACTCTGTACCACCCTGTTTCAGGGCCATGGAGAATAGAGAAATCATGTCAGTGTTGATGAAGCCCCTGATGGATCCAGGGACTGGCCATGGGACCCAGAGGCCAGCTCAGTCCATGCCCTGGAGCCAGGAGGACGGAGCGTTGGCCTCACAGTCGGCCAGGATGTAAAATCCACCCAGCAGGCAAGGCCCTATCAGAACCCTCCTGGAGCAACAGGAGCTTGTAAGGCTCCCACAGGTGGTCGAATCCAAGTGAACCCCAACAATTCACAGCACCCAGTGTGTGTCATCCAGCTGGAGTGAGAGAGTTGGCCTGGGGTGAATTTGAACACAAAAAAATGCAGAATATTTATCATTTAATGTTTATATCATGACTTTGCTTCTAACATCTCAAGGGCAAGTTATGGAAATCTATATTTGAGGATGATGTTAATACGGTAAATCCTATGGGGCTGTAAAAGAGACACATGATGAAAGATAACTATGTGTGTGCTCAATCTCTCAGTTGTGTCTGACTCTTTGTGACCCCAAAATTTGGAAAACTCAGCAGTGGCCACAGGACTGGAAAAGGTCAGTCTCCATTCCAATCCCAAACAAAGGCAATGCCAAAGAATGCTCAAACTGCAGCACAATTGCACTCATCTCACACACTAATAAAGTCATGCTCAAAATTCTCCAAGCCAGGCTTCAGCAATACATGAACTGTGAACTTCCAGACGTTCCAGCTGGTTTTAGAAAAGGCAGAGGAACCAGAGATCAAATTGCCAACATCTGCTGGATCATGGAAAAAGCAAGAGAGTTCCAGAAAAACATCTATTTCTGCTTTATTGACTATGCCAAAGCCTTTGACTGTGTGGATCACAATATACTGTAGAAAATTCTTTAAGAGATGGGAATCCCAGACCACCTGACCTGTCCCTTGAGAAACCTATATACAGGTCGGGAACCAACTGTTAGAACTGGACATGGAACAACAGACTTGTTCCAAATAGGAAAAGGACTACGTCAAGGCTATTTATTGTCACCCTGCTTATTTAACTTCTATGCAGAGTACATCATGAGGAACGCTGGGCTGGAAGAAGCACAAGCTGGAATCAAGACTGTCAGGAGAAATAACAATAACCTCAGATATGCAGATGACACCACCCTTATGGCAGAAAGTGATGAAGAGGAACTCAAAAGCCTCTTGATGAAAGTGAAAGAGGAGAATGAAAAAAATTGGCTTAAAGCTAAGATCATGGCATCTGGTCCCATCACTTCATGGGAAATAGATGAGGAAACAGTGGAAACAGTGTCAGACTTTATTTTTTGGGCTCCAAAATCACTGCGGATGCCGATTTCAGCCATGAAATTAAAAGACGCTTACTCATTGGAAGTAAAGTTATGACCAACCTCGATAGCATATTAAAAAGCAGAGACATTACTTTGCCAACCAAGGTCCGTCTAGTCAAGGCTATGGTTTTTCCCGTGGTCATGTATGGATGTGAGAGTTGGACTGTGAAGAAAGCTGATCGCCGAAGAATTGATGCTTTTGAACTGTGGTGCTGGAAAAGACTCTTGAGAGTCCCTTGGACTGCAAGGAGATCCAACCAGTCCATTCTAGAGGAGATCAGTCCTGGGTGTTCATTGGAAGGACTGATGTTGAAGCTGAAACTCCAATACTTTGGCCACCTCAGGTGAAAAGTTGACTCACTGGAAAAGAGTCTGATGCTGGGAGGGATTGGGGACAGGAGGAGAATGGGACGACAGAAAATGAGATGGCTGGATGAGATCACCGACTTGATGGACATGAGTTTGAGTGAACTCCGGGAGTTGGTAATGGACAGGGAGGCCTGGTGTGCTGTGGTTCATGGGGTCGCAAAGAATCGGACAGGACTGCTCGACTGGACTGAACTGAACTGGACTGTAGCCTGCCAGGCTCCTCTGTCCATGGGATTCTCCAGGCACGAATACAGGAGTGGGCTGCCATTTCCTCCTCCAGGGGATCTTCCCGAATCAGGGATCTGCATACAACTGATTCACTTCGCGGTACATCAGAAACTAACACAACATTGAAAAGCAACTGTACCTCAATAAAAAAAAAAAAAAAAAAAGAAATCTTATTCACAGCTGGGAAAAATAATACATAACACCTATTTCTATATGTAAGCAGTATTATAAGCTCATCACATTTATTAATACCTCTGAGCGTATATTATTATTATTTTATTCTGATTTATAGATGTTAAAACTGAGTGACAGAGAGGTTAAATAACTTGACCAAGGTCACACAGCTAGTAATAGACCAAGTGGAATTTCAAATTCAGGTCATCTGGATCCAGAGTATGTATGATTAAGTGCTCTGCCATCTCTCCTAAAAATTTTTCAAACAATAAAAGAACAAGGATATGATTGAACAGCAAAATTAATATTCTAGAAAAAATGATTGACTTAAACTCTCTCTTTCCGAACATCTGTAAATGACCAAGTGCCATATGGTTTTTGGATATATGATAGTGACCGGATAAGGCAGAAACATGCCTGAGTATAATTATGATGAGAAGTGCAATGGACAACACCAAAGGGAATTCCTTGCATTCGTGAAAGGTGCTGTCTAAATTCAGCGTGTAAGGAAAGCATCTCCTACTGACATCCTCACACAGAGAAGAGCGCTGCCTCCCATGGAACATCCTTAGCAGGCACAAGGCTCTGAGCTGGATGGAGCTGGAACTTGCCATGCTTGCTGTCATGCAGACGTTGTCTCAGTAAGGATTCTGAAGAATGCACTTTTGAATTTAGGATTCCAAAGGAACACTGAAGCCACTGAAGGGTCAGTCGTCAACTTGTTTGGAAAATACGCTGAAAACGGCAGCTGGGAATGCTCATCTGTCAGAGCCCAGGGCTGGTCATCCAGGAGAACCGAGCGGAGCCACCCAGACTGTGACTGCACTTGCTATAGACCCAATGTCTTGTTATTGTGGGGTCTCTGCCACTTACAGCATCAAACTCTGAATCTGAATGATGACAGAATCCCACTTTCTTTTCAAACACTCTTAGGCTATGAAAGGGGCTTCCCAGGTGATGCTAGTAGTAAAGAAACTGCCTGCCAATCCAAGAGACGTAAGAGACACAAGTTCCATCCCTAGGTCAGGAAGGTCCCCTGGAGGAGAGCATGGCAACCCACTCCAGTATTCTTGCCTGGAGAATTCCATGGACAGAGGAGCCTGGTGGACTATAGTTCATAAGGTCTCATAGAGTTGGACACACGACTGAAGTGACTTAGCACAGAAGTGACTTAGCACACAAGCTCATGTAGGCTATGTAAAGAATAAACTATAAAAATGCAGTCAAACTATCCTGAATTTAAACAATTCTTTAGACTTTTAGATACACATTCATGATCATTGTTCATTCATTTATTGGAGACACACTTAACTGAACTCCTTGCAGCTGCTACACACTGTTTGAAACTCAACAGCAGTGGCCACAACAGACAAAACCCTTAACCTCAAAGGAGCTTAGTTCTAGCAGGAGTCAGACAGACGACAACCATCAGTGGGACTGTGGGCGATGCAATTGCCTGGGACCATGGGTTACTGGACTCATGGTTACATGAGTCATGGAGTTACACGACCGTGGACTAAGAGACCGTGAGTTACTGCCTTGAATGGGACGGGGGGAGAGACTCCTCCAGTTCCTACAATCACGGATCATTCAAGACGGTATCTGAGTTGAGATTTGGAGGATGAAAAAGCATGTCAGGTAGAGGAAAGAGCAAATGTGGAGTGTAGTCACAGCAACAGGTGTGGGGGGACAGCTGGGGGAGGGGCCCAGCTATAGACAGAATGAGCACTCTGTAGACTGGGGAAGGGCCAGTATCAAGAAATTACATTGAAGAGGTTGGAAAGGAACCAGATTACATAGGTAGACAGGGAACAGATCAGCATTTTTTTTTTAAATTTATCTACTTTTAATTGATCTAGTCCCGACTAGATCTGATAGATAGATTGTCTGATGAACTCTGGACGGAGGTTCGTCACATTGTACAGGAGACAGGGACCAAGACCATCCCCATGGAAAAGAAATGCATAAAAGCAAAATGGCTGTCTGAGGAGGCCTTACAAATTGCTGTGAAAAGAAGAGAAGCGAAAAGCAAAGGAGAAAAGGAAAGATATAAGCATCTGAATGCAGAGTTTCAAAGAATAGCAAGGAGAGATAAGAAAGCCTTCCTCAGTGATCAATGTAAAGAAATAGAGGAAAACAACAGACTAGGAAAAACAAGAGATCTCTTCAAGAAAATTAGAGATTCCAAGGGAACATTTCATGCAAAGATGGGCTAGATAAAGGACAGAAATGGTATGGACCTAAAAGAAGCAGAAGATATTAAGAAGAGGTGGCAAGAATACACAGAAGAACTGTACAAAAAAGATCTTCACGACCAAGATAGTCACGATGACGTGATCACTGACCTAGAGACAGACATCTTGGAATGTGAAGTCAAGTGGGCCTTAGAAAGCATCACTACGAACAAAGCTAGTGGAGGTGATGGAATTCCAGTTGAGCTATTTCAAATCTTGAAAGATGATGCTGTGAAAGTGCTGCACTCAATATGCCAGCAAATTTGGAAAACTCAGCAGTGGCCACAGGACTGGAAAAGGTCAGTCTTCATTCCAATCCCAAAGAAAGGGAATGCCAAAGAATGCTCAAACTACCGCACAATTGCACTCATCTCACATGCTAGTAAAGTCATGCTCAAAATTCTCCAAGCCAGTCTTCAGCAATATGTGAACCGTGAACTTCCAGATGTTCAAGCAGGTTTGAGAAAAGGCAGAGGCACCAGAGATCAAGTTGCCAACATATGCTGGATCATGGAGAAAGCAAGAGAGTTCCAGAAGAGCATCTATTTCTGCTTCATTGACTATGCCAAAGCCTTTGACTGTGTGGATCACAATAAACTGTGGAACATCCTTTAAGAGATGGGAATCCCAGACCACCTGACCTGCCTCTTGAGAAACCTGTATGCAGGTCAGGAAGCAACAGTCAGAACTGTAAATGGAACAACAGACTGGTTCCAAATAGGTAAAGGACTACGTCAAGGCTGTATATTGTCATCTTGTTTATTTAACTTCTATGCAGAGTACATCATGAGGAACGCTGGCCTGGAAGAAGCACAAGCTGGAATCAAGATTGCTGGGAGAAATATCAATAATCTCAGATATGCAGATGACACTACCCTTATGGCAGAAAATGAAGAGGAACTAAAAAGCCTCTTGATGAAAGTGAAAGAGGAGAGTGAAAAGGTTGGCTTGAAACTCAACATTCAGAAAACAAAGATCATGGCATCTGGTCCCATCACTTCATGGGAAATAGATGGAAAAACAGTGGAAACAGTGTCAGACTTTATTTTTTTGGGCTCCAAAATCACTGCAGATGCTGATTGCAGCCATGAAATTAAAAGACGCTTACTCCTTGGAAGGAAAGTTATGACCAACCTTGATACTATATTAAAAAGCAGAGACATTACTCTGCCAACAAAGGTCTGTCTAGTCAAGGCTATGGTTTTTCCTGTGGTCATGTATGGATGTGAGAGTTGGACTGTGAAGAAAGCTGATAGCCGAAGAATTGATGCTTTTGAACTGTGGTGTTGGAGAAGACTCTTGAGAGTCCCTTGGACTGCAAGGAGATCCAACCAGCCCATTCTAAGGGAGATCGATCCTGGGTGTTCATTGGAGGGACTGATGCTGAAGCGGAAACTGCAATACATTGGTCACCTCATAAACGAGTTGACTCACTGGAAAAGACTCTGATGCTGGGAAAGGTTGGGGGCGGGAGGTGAAGGGGACGACCGAGAATGAGATGGCTGGACGGCATCACCGACTCTGGACATGAGTTTGAGTGAACTCTGGGAGTTGGTGACAGACAGGGAGGCCTGGCATGCTGTGATTCATGGGGTCGCGGAGAGTCGGACACGACAGAGCGACTGAACTGACTGAACTGAACTTTTAATTGAAGGATTGCTACTTTACGATATTGTGTTGGTTTCTTCTGATGCTGGAGTGGATAGCCATTCCATTCTTCAGGGGATCTTCCCAACCCAGGGATCAAACCCAGGTGTCCCGCATTGCAGGTGGATTCTTTATCAGCTGAGCCTCCAGGGAAGCCCAAGAATACTGGATTGGGTAGTCTATCTCTTCTCCAGTGGATCTTCCCGACCCAGGAATCGAACCGGGGTCTCCTGCACTGCAGGCAGATTCTTTACCAGCTGAGCCATCAGGGAAGCCCAAAGGATAAGTGTTTTGCCATATTGTGCTGGTTTGGGCCAAACATCAGCATGAATCAGTCACAGGCGTACGTGTGGCCCCTCCCTCTTGAAACCCCCTCCCACCTCCCATCCCATTGTACCCCCGAGGTTGTCACAGAGCCTGGGTCTGAGGTTCCAGAGTCAAACAGTGACTTTCCACCGGCTACCTGTTTTTCATACGGTTGTGTATACACATCCGGGCTACTCTGCCCATTCGTCCCACACTCTCCTTCCCACCCTGTGTCCAAAATCTGTTCTCTCTGTCTGCATCGCCACTGTGGGGCATCCGACTTTATTCCAAGTAAAATGACAAGACATCAAAGGCCCTCAAGCAGGAGAGTTAAATGAACTGATTCAAAATTTAAAGTATCATTTTTGCATCGCATTTTCATAATTTTTGTTCTCATCAGAACTGCAGGAGAAAATTCATTGCTGCCTCTATTCGACACAGGAGGAAACTAAGGCTCAGAGAGGGTTGTGTCTTGTCTGTGAAATTCAACCAGTCAGAGTGAGAGAACTGAGTCTGAGTCCTCTCATCCTGCGTTTCTCCATACTTTCTCTCCACCAGGGTTGCCTCCTCCATGTTCGCCTATAACTAATGCACAACAAAATCAAATATCAAATAGGAATGTTTTCTTTAAGTGTCCACATATCTTAAATTATTTCAGACTATATTTGTGGCATTAGGTGGAGCAGATGAGAAATAAAAGCATGGCCAAAATGCCCTTAAAGCTTTGCTCTGCAATAAGAATAAAGAAATGGTTTGAAATAAAAAGATTTAATCAAATTGACTGAAATAAATTGCATGAGACCAGGCTCACGAGGCTATATTTAAACACTTCGCTGTAAACTGTTGCTCCCGGATGAAGACATCTGTCTGAGCACCCACCCCCACCGCCTGCAGCCTCCTTCCTGGGGCCACTTCTGGTCCAGGGCGGCCACGCCACCCATTACGCCCCTCTTATCTTCCTCATATTACCTCCAGCATCTACCACAGTCCCTAACACAAAGAAAAACATGCAGTAAGTATTTTATAATCAATGTCATCTCTCTAAACGCACAAAAAATACAAGGATCTAAGCAGAGATAGCAATGGGTAGGATATTGTCTAGAAGAAAAGAAATAATTGAGGAAATGAAAATTAGAGAAGGATTCCCTGTTGGTTCAGTGGTTAAGACTGCGCTGCCACTGCAGGGGCCACAGGTTCAATCCCTGTTTGAGGAACTATGATTCAGAATGCCACACAGCATGGCCAGAAAGGAAATTAGAGAAGAACTTAATAAATATTCAGAATTAAGATTTTAAGAGTGTAAGGGATCTTACGATTAAGAAAGGAAGAAACCTTTATTTCCAGTAGCGTGGCTATCTAGATATACCTTGACCACCCTTTGGTTAAAAACCAAGTCAGAACACCTAGAAAAAGTGAGAGTAGGACTCCGTGGAGGTAGACACAGCCTAGAAACCCAGCTTTCCCTTGAAGATATCCACAGCACTGAGTACCTTGAAACTTTGTGTTCGGCAGCTGGGGGGTTGTGGGGTCGGGGACAAACCAAGGTTTGTTTGGGGTAGGGGGTGATAGAAGATCTCTCTGCAAGTAAACCGAAGTCTGAAGGGGTCAGTCTTGACTGCAAGAAGACTGTAAGAACAAAGGTCTCTCTTGAACCTTGACGGAGTGGAAACTAGAGACTCAAAATATTATGTGTCCGATACAAGAGACTGCAAACCAAGTCCAACAATGTATGAAAAGGATAAAACAGCAGGGAAGTTTCAATAGAAAAATTAATAGTCAAATCAATTAAGGACACATATATATCTTACTATGTATAACATAGACAACTAATGAGAATCTCCTGGATAGCACAGGGATCTGCACTCAATGATCTGTGGTAACAGAAGGAGGATATATGTATATGTACATGTATAACTGATTCACTTCACTGTACAGCAGAAACGAACACGTCATTGTTAAGCAACTAAACTCCAATAAATTTAAAAAAAAAAAGAGAGAGACCCAAACAGTCCCACAATCACTATCAGATCCTTTTCAAGGATTTTCCTCCAAAAAACACCAAGAGATCACCACAAATTTCATCAAATATTCAAGGATCAAATGACTCATGCATATACCATTTCAGTTCCAGAAAAAGACTCCACAAGTGTGGTCAGTATGGCATTAGAATACTGATCCCAACAGGCTCAATGCAAGAAAGAAAATGTAAGGCCAGCCTCACTCGTGAACACCGATACAAGAGACTGCAAACCAAGTCCAACAATGTATGAAAAGGATAAAACAGCAGGGAAGTTTTAATAGAAAAGTTAATAGTCAAATCAATTAAGGAATTCTATCACATGAATATATCAAAGGAGTTATATTCCATGATCATCTCATTAGATGCAGAAAAAGTGTTTGATAAAATTTAATAGTCTTTCATAGTGAAAATTTATACAAAATCAGAAGAGAAAAAAATGACTCTCAAGGTACTAATCCTCCAACAAAAATGTATAGCAGGTTTCTTGCTTAATGATTCAGTGACTATGATCAGGAACAAGTCAGGAATCTCCTCCTGACAGCAGCGTATTCATCCTTGTCCTGAAGCATATTGCCAGCGTGGTGAGATAAGAAAAAAAGGAAAATATAAATAATTGAAAGAAAAACTATCACTATTACATATTATAGATTATTAGAATTAATATTAGATGCTAGCTATATAATTGTTATTTAGCCTTTATGCAAAATCTAATTTTTAAATTGTAAATAGACAATCATTTGAAACAGTTTTGTGGGTGTGCATGCCTGATCAGTCACAAAGTCGTGTTCGACTCTTTGCAACCCCATGGACTGTAGCCCTCCAGGCTCCTCTCTGCACATGGGATTCTCCAGGCAAGAATACTGGAGTGGGGTGCCATTTCTTCCTCCAGGGGATCTTCTCAACCCAGGGGTCAAGCCCAAGTCTCTTGTGCCTGCTGCATTGGCAGGCGAGTTCTTTACCATTGGGCCACCAGGGAAGCCCACACATATTAATAGCTTCTCTTTTATTTAATCCAAATAACAAAAGTCTGGCAAATCACCATGTTTGTTCCCATTATTACAAATGCTGCAGCTCTCGAGTCCCCAGGGACCAGGACTGGAAGAGGAACCTGCTCAGATACTCTGGCTTCAAGGCTTCTGCTGGTGGGCAGCCCCTCTGAGGGCCCTGGATGTGAACAGAGTACACAGCTCACCCAGTACTGAAGCACAACAGTGAAAGCAAACTAGTGCCATGCTTCATCGGAGTCCATGTTCTTTTCATTTGAACCTGTTCTATCCCAGACAATGTTAACCGGGGGGAAGCAGAGAGAAATTTCCAGTGTCTTGATTGTTTTTTGAAACACACCTGGATGGCTGATTTAGTTCATCCACAAAAGGGAATATAATTGGCCTTCCTTCTCTGGCTAGAAAGACATCATCAACAGAGATGTGTCGAGAGACTGGGGAAGAAAATACATATACCTGCAGCAAAGATATAAAATGTTCAAAGATTCAACAAATGAAGTAAATCATCTCTGAATATCCAGTATTCCAAATAGATTGTATAATTTGCTTTGCTCAATCAGACCTTTAAGCTAAGTCTCTTTAAAATGGCTTAATGCCGCATCCTCCACCCCAACATCACCAGCCTCGCGTCCTCCGATTTTGCTCGTCTCTTCAATAAGCATCAGGTCATTGTTCCTTCTCTTCGGAGGACGTTCTTGTCTCATCACGGAGTAAGCACTCTTTCAGAGCTAATTACTCTATTTGTCAATAGCTCAGGAAGTATGACCTTAAACTATTACTTTAGGTAACTGTTTCTGAAAATCCATAAGCCAATAAACAGAGTCTTAAGAAAAGCTTAAGAAAGTCTGTGCTTTTTGAGGCAGTATTCTAACCATCCTGGTTTATCTGTTTGAAAAGCCTGACTGGGACCGGAGGCCCCTGCTGGGGGGCTCTCAGAGCTTGCCAACGCCTCTTCAGCAAGGTCACATGAGTCACGAAACAGGCAGGCTCTGTTTCGCCCCAACAGTCCTGATCGTCAGGGGAAGACACTCAATTTAGAATCAGAAAACCTGGAAAAGCAATCTCCTCTTGCTTATGAGCTTAAAAAATTACCCAGAATTTCTGTTTCATATGTGTAAGCGTGGGGATCAAAATATCTACCTAACAAGGTTTCCTGAGATTTAAGTGATGTATTTCACCTGAGTACCCGCTGAAATGGAAAAGCTATCTAGGAAATGTTAATATAAGGCATCACCAGGGCAACACGGTAGCCCAGATGAGTGGAAGGGAAAACAGAAAGGCATTACCATTGACCTATATGGTGGTCATGTGTGCTAAGTCGCTTCAGTTCTGTCTGACTCTTTGGTACCCCGTGGACTGTAGCCCACCAGGCTCCTCTGTCCATGGGATTCTCCAGGTAAGAATACTGGAGTGGGTTGCCATTTCCTCCCCCAGAGGATCTTCCTGACCCAGGGATCAAAACTTAATCTTCCATGTCTCCTGCATTGGCAGGCGGGTTCTTTTTTTTTTTACCACTGAGCCACCTGGGAAGCCCATGCAGTGGTCAAGAAACTGTAAAAGCAATGAAAACAAAAGCTGAAGTTTCAAATATGGCTCATCAAGAAATTGTAGCCCTGTTTAATTACAGATGTGTAGGATTTGCAAGGGTGTTCCAGTGAGTAAGAAAATCCAGGCTCCACCTGTCAACTTCAGCCAAGAGAAATCAGGCAGGCTCAGTGTGATCCTGACAAAAATAACCAAGTAGGAACCCCAGTTTGCCAAGCTACATTCAGTTTTGTACAGCAGAGGCGGTAGTGGTTTAGATAAGAGGTTATTTCAAAAACAATCTCAGAATAATAATACTAGGCTGATTTGGATCCACATTAAATGTGCATTTTAAAAAATTATAAGCAATTGAAAATCTCCGGATTTCACAGCAGCAGAGAGAACTGACCCTGTGCCGTAGCTGTTGGTAAGTGGCAAGGCCCTTTTCTGTATCCAGAGGAAGCAAGCAAGCAGGTGACTGCCACTGTGATCCCTAACTTGTGTGCAATACAGGCTTAGATTTTGATGGAGAACAAAACGACAACCTCTCTATTTCCTCAGGTGCTGAGAAGGAAATGAACTTCTTTTAATTGAAAATTTTATTGAGATGATTATGTGTTTAAATGCAGTAAAAGAAATGAAACATTCTGTCTACAGTTTATGCATTTCCCCCAATCTCAACATTTTGCTAAAAAGAAAAAAATAAGCTAGACTACTGTTAAAACTAAGATATTTACATTGATACAATTTGCCACTTCTATTCAGATTTCCCTAGTTTACTTAAACGTATAGTGTGGGGATGTGTGTGTGTTTAGTTTTGTTCAATTTTAACATCTGTTCAGATATCTGTACTTACCATCAGAATCAAGATACAAAATATTTTGTTACTCCAAGGATCTCTTCTATTGTTTTTTTTATAACCACACCGATCACCCACCTTCAGTCTAATCCTTGGTAACTACTAATTTTACCATCATTTCTAAAATTTTATCATCTCAAGAATGTGATTTATTTAAGTGGAATGTAACCTTTGGGACTGAATTTTCACACAGCACAATTACCCGAAGGTTCATCCAAGTTGTTGCTATCATTTTTGGAGGTGGGGTGGTAATAGCCATTTTAGCAGGTGATATTTGTGAGGTGATATCTCATGGTGGCTTTGAATTGCATTTCTTTGATGATTAATGATGTTGAGCACCATTTTGCATACTGTTGGCCATCTGTATGTTTTCTTTGGTGAATATCTATTCAGATTCCCTGCCCCTTTTGATTGGATTGCTTTTTTATTTTGCTGTTGAGTTTTATGAATTTCTTATATGCTTTGGCTCTTAACCCCTTAACAGATAAATAATTTGCAAATATTTTCTCCCTTCTCCCAGGTTGTCTTCTCATTTTGTTGATTATTTCCTTGTGGTATTGTATTTTTAATTTTGATTTTCATGTGTTTAGTGCTAATATATAGAAATATGATTAATTTTTGTCTCTTGACTTATACCTTGTAACCTTAATAACTCCCTTACTAATTCCAAGGTTTCATTTTTATAGAATCCTTGGAATTTTCTACATAGACAGTCATGTTCTATGTAAATAAAGATTTTTCTCTCTGAAGTATTTGGTTATGTGAAATTAGATGAAAAAAGAAAAAGTGGAAAACTATACTGAGTATAGACTGATGAGATGACAGAATAAGAAAAAACCAACAGTTTTCATGAATAGCTGTTCTGTGAAATGCTAGAATTTTTATGTGCCTAAAATTAACAACCGAGGGGAGGATTTTTATAATTTTAACATCACACTGTATCTCTAAGTGACTTAAGACAAGACCCAGGATTTAATTCTTGTACATGGAGTTACATGCTACTGATGATAATAGCTATAGCATCTTAATAGTTTCCAAATAGCACCTATTAAGGTTTTTCCAGTGGTCATGTTTGGATGTGAGAGTTGGAGTGTGAAGAAAGCTGATCGCTGAAGAATTGATGCTTTTGAACTGTGGTGCCGGAAAAGAATCTTGAGAGTCCCTTGGACTGCAAGGAGATCCAACCAGTCCATTCTAAAGGAGATTGATCCTGGGTGTTCATTGGAAGGACTGATGCTAAAGCTGAAACTGCAATACTTTGGCCCCCTCATGCGACGAATTGACTCACTGGAAAAGACTCTGATGCTGGGAGGGATTGGGGGCAGGAGGAGAAGGGGACGACAGAGAATGAGATGGCTGGATGGCATCACCGACTTGATGGACATGAGTTTGAGTGAACTCCGGGAGTTGGTGATGGACAGGGAGGCCTGGCGTGCTGTGATTCATGGGGTCGCAAGGAGTCAGACACGACTGAGTGACTGAACTGAACTGATAAGCCAAGAGGGGTTTGATCCCTGGGTATTGTTACCTGGAGAATCCCATGGACAGAGGAGCCTGGTGGGCTATGGTCCATGGAGTTGCAAAGAGCCAAACGAAACTAAGGGAATAAGCACTTCACTCTACACATGCCAAAAGCTCATAAGCACAACTCGGTCAATTTTCATTAAAATTCTGATCATATTTGTTGTCTCTAATCCTTATGTTTCTTTCTTTTTAAAAATGAAGTGTAACTGATTTATAGTATTTTGTTATTAATCGTTTCACGTGTATAGCTAAGTGATACATACATACATACACATACATATATGTGTGTATATACATTTATTCCTTTTCAGACTCTTTTCCGTTGCAGGTTTTTATTAACAAAGGTGTTCTGCCGTAAGTCCCTGTTGCTCATCAATCCTCACTGTCCTCCTTACTGGGCTCTGCCTTTCGCCCTTGCCACACCACTGGGGTAACTCGGGCAGTAGTTAGCAGTGATGTGCGAGTATAAAATCCAAGGCCCATTGTTCTCTGCAGTGCCCCTCTTCTCTACTGGTATTGATGTCTTTCTGAATGTTCTCCCTCCCTTGGCTCCTGGTCTCCTCCTAGCCGGTGTCTATACCCTGGTCTCCTGGCAGGTTCTTCGAAGGTGCTTGCTGCTTTGCCAGCGGTGTTTCTCAGGGCCCTGCTGTTTCCCCACTACCTCTGTCTATGCTCCAGACTCCGTGGACGATGCTATGTTAGCCTCATGGGTTCATCCTCGTTGCTGGTGTGGGCCTGCGATGTGACCAAGTTCCGTCTCCTCCAACTGCTGTTGGTTCAAAATGCAGTCCCCTCCCTTTGTCTAATCATGTACCCTCCTCTAAACTCAAACCTGAAAGCAACTCAATATTGTCATCAGGATTAACTGTGACGTCTTTGTGACAATCATTGCTTTGACTTTATTTCTCCATTGTCCATGCTCTGGACCATGTTCTGGCTGCTGAAAAGTGACTTCCAGAAGAACAGAACTGACTAATGAAAAATGCATTGCTGAGAAGCAGAAATACCTTGAATAGAAAATTACATTGCTTCCCAATGTGGACAAAAGAAGCTTAATAGTCTCTGAAAACACCAAATAAAGAGGAAAATAATTGCTTCATCTTGTTGAGGGTAGTGAGCTCTGAAATTGGATAAAATAAAACAAAGGAATCAGCTTGTTTTACCATCATTGTCATGCTGAAAATTAGCAAGAGAACAATGACAAAGGAATGGGACACTCATAAGCCAAGGAAGTCAACCTATTCATTTCAGACATAAATATTCTTTGTACCTTCATTGATTAAAAATAATATTTTAAGAAGTCAAATTAATTCTAATATATCTTTAAACTAACATATTACACTGAATTATTGATTATAGCATAACTAGGAGAACATATGAATTCATAATCATATGAGCAAACAAAAATGAGAACAACATTTTGTGAATATTGCCTTAATAATTGCAATTACATCCACAGAAATTAACAGATTTAATTAGAGTGAACATGAGGTAAATTATTTGAAATATTACATTTAAACTGCGGGTCTTCTTGAAAGCAGATCAGTTTACTGCTGACACTGACAAAGAAAAAATGCTTTATTTATACAGTTTGAGATAGTTTTGAAACTTTAATATCAGTAGTTAGTATACTTACAAACAGTGAAAGTAAAGAAACTGGAAGAAATGACAGGCAATTTAAAATAATAATAATAATATAAATGACTTCCAAATCTCTACAGAGTAACAAGAAAAATCGGTCAACTCATTATTACAGGATTAATATTTCATTGACTAAACATCATGTTCTTTTCTTAAAGCAGAAGAAGTTCAAATTGCATTATTTTCATTTGTTTTACATCCTCGTCTTTCAAACAAGCTTAAAAGCACTTTCTGAGAAGGAAGTATGTCTCCTCTTTATTTTTATAGCCCAATCAAATTCCCCACAATAATATCTAGTGCAACACTTCAGGCACTGAATATCTCACTCAGTAGTAAAAGCTGAAATTACAGTTTGCTTTGTATTTTGTGAGTTTGATACCCAGGAAAACCTCCTGAGTTTAGCTCAAATAAACCCTTAAAAATTTTAATGAGAGCAAATTAGTTTTACAAATGCACATACAGATTGAACATAAAATCAACTGTCTCTGGGGACATCATTTCCACAGACACATAATTAATTACAAACATGAAATACAATATAAATAATGCACATTCACATTTTTCACATTTTGAAATGAAAGTACAGACATATTTGACTCATTCTACCTGACAAGCCAGCGCCATCCAAATCAAATTGAAACTTATTTTATTACGGAGCAATCAAGTCTCTAATTAGGACTGGCATTTCACCCGTCATTCTCCTATCAAAACCACTGCAGTTTGTGCTTCTGACAGCCTGAAATAAGCTGGATGGGAAAAATAACAGGGATAAAAATGACTTAAGAAAAAAAAAAAAAAGAACGGTGGCAGGAATTTGATTAAAAGAAAAAGGTCTAAAAATTAAATATATTTCAAGAGACAAACATATACGGTTAACTATAAACAATTTGAATTTTTTAAAAGAGAATTTTCCTATGTCCCTTAACCCAACGCAATAGTCACAGCCAGCAATCTGCTTTAATTATTATTTTATGAAATAACAGCCCAATTTTTATTTCCCAGACTCATCCTCTCTTCCACACTTTGCCTGGCTCTGCCCATTTACCCCCAAACCTCTTCATTTATGTGGTTTGGTGTGTGTGTTTGTGTGTGTGCCTGAATTCAGCATGCCGACACTGAGATTATTCTGCCCCCTATTTACAACAGCCAGGACATGGAAGCAGCTAAAAGTTCATTAACAAAGGGGTGGGTAAAGGAGATGTGGCACGTGTATATAACGGGATATTAGTCAAACAAGAGAAGGAAATAATACCATTTGCAGCAACATGGATGAACCTAGAGATTATCATACGTGGAATCTAAAAAAGCAGGGTACAAATGAATTTATTTACAAAACAGAAGTAGAGTCACAGATGTAGAAAACAAATTTATGGTTACCAGGGGATAAGGGAGGGGTAAATTGGGAAACCAGGATGGACATATACACACTGCTTTATGTAAAATAGATAACTAACAATAACCTACGGTATATCACAGGGAACTCCACTTAATACTCTGCAATGGCCTATATGGGAAAAGCATCTACAGAAGAGGAGACGTGGCTGATTCACTTACTGTACAGCAGAAATTAGCACAACGTTCTAAATCAACTATACGCCAGTAGTTTTATTTTAAAGTTAGTATTGCTAATGCAGATTTACATTTGGGTAATTATATTTGCTATGTGTGTGTGTGTTAGTCTCTCAGTTGTGTCCAACTCTTTATGACTCAATGGACTCTAGTTCACCAGGCTCCTCTGTCCATGGGATTCTCCAGGCAGGAACACTGGAGTGGGTTGCCACTGAGACCGTAAACTCTCCTGTAATCCATCCACTCAGTTGCCAGCCTGGGGATATTTCACCCCTGTATTCTCCTCTAGCCACGTGTGCTGATACCACCCTGCTCCGTGTCCGTGTCACTAGTCCCTGGACTGGCAATGGCTCCCTACCAAGGGCAGACCCACCTCCACCTCACCTTTCTCAGTGGAAAGACTCAATGAGTTCCTCTCTCAATACTGTTGATTCTTCCTTGTGCCCTGAGGAAGCGCTTCCACGCTGTGCAGAAAACCAAGCTAAGAGGTTTCATGAAAAGTAAAGGAGGGGTGGGTTCTGGGGCCATGTATTTCAGGAGGCTGTCATAACAGATAGTCCACTTTATTGCAGACTTTTAGAATTTTTAATGTGAGAATGAGCCCTGGCAGTCGCCCAGGAGGAAAAAGTAATACTCAACGTTCCCTAAACTTTATAGGACCACCAAATCCTTTCCTTTTTTTTTTTGAATACACTAACTAGTGTCTAGAGGAATACAGTTGGGATATGTTGGTTTAAAAGATTCACTCTAAAGTTTCTTAATTTAAAAATTTTCTCTTGAGTCTCATGTGACTAGAATTTGAGGTGAGTTGAGAAGAAAAGAAGAATTTCAACAGAAAAAGTCAGGGGAAGAAGTGTTACAGAGATAAAGTAAGGACTTAGACCTGGAGAAGTGTAGCTGCTAGAAAGATATATTGATTGTCAGAAAGGGGCATTCAGGGCCTTTGTGCCTACTTTTTAGATTATAGATTGTTTTCTTTTTTTTGATCACAGAAAATTGGAACAGGTAAATAAGGCCAAATCTTCCAAGCTGACTTGTGGGCATCTACTCCTTTGAAGTAGTTCTTCATTAATAGTTAAAGTACACACTTGGAAATAGTTCAAGCAAACATGGGATTTCAGCCTTAGAATGACTTGGAAACTTATTTCATAACATGAAATAAGAATACATTGCCAACCACTTCTATATGTCAAAATACCAAGCGGTGGGCAGAACTGGCACAACCACCCCCGCCTTCACTCTGAGCCTTGTCTGTCTTCCTCCCATCCTGACCCCAGCCCCAGGAGTGTGCAGGATGCTGGAGGTCACGTAAGGCTGAGAATGCTTCCCACAGGACTCAGTACAAGAGAGAGCTAAACTAGTCAAATTCACAGAAACAGAGTAGAATGGTGGTTGCCAGGGGCTCAGGGGAGGGGATATGGGGAGTTTCTACAACTGTGGTCCTGATACACAAGATGACTAGGCTTCAGAGTCCACCCTATCGCATAGCACCTGTAGCCAGCGGTGCTGGACTGTGTAATTAACATTTGGTGCAGAGGGCAGATCTCATGGCAAGTGTTCCAGCTACAATAAAATGGCATAACATTTAAAAGTTGGAGGCATTTTTGTATTGAATATTTTGTCTCCATCCAAATGACATCAAATTCACTGTCTCAAAGCAGTGGTTTCAGGATGCTGGTGACTCTGTTCTCGCATCTCCAGCTTCATCCTGGGAGATGAAGGAGACTACCACGTGCTAGGCAGTCTTGCTAGCTCATTCCTGTATTACCTCATTTAATCTTCTCAACGACTTTATCACACCACTGAGGACTGAAGCAGAGGGTTTTGTAGCTTGCCTGGGGTCTTGTACGATGCCAATGGTGTCATTGAGACTGAACCAAGCTGGCTGAGGGCGGAGCTCACACCCTTCATCGCGTAGAGATAATATTTTCTATCTGTGCCCCATGGAAGAGTTAAGTGAATTATTCCACATATCTGAGCCTCATTTTCCATCAATAAAATAAGACTCATTTTTCCCACACAGGACATCATTTTTATAAACGCTTTCAGGATGCTCTCAGTGCAAATAGTAGTAATAATGACAGATAGAAACAGACAGTCAGGAACTACCACCCTTGGTGACGTGGCTACGGATCGGCATCATTTGGACCCCTGCTCATGCCTGTGGACATGTATCCAATGAGCTGAAGACCATGGCAGCAGCCGATCCAGCTTATTCATTCTTCCACAAGTTCCTAAGAGGTAGAATTGTCTAACTGGATTCCCACAGCAGCTGATTAGTTCTACTTCTGGAAAAACAGAAACAGAATCGATATCTTTGCCTCTAACATAGAGACTCGTTTAATGTAGCCATTCTCTGTGCCCTTCATCACTCTTTGTGTTTCTGGCTGAACAGCTGCTGGACATCATGGTCTCAAACCTGTTAAATTCGATTTAATTAGAGTAAAAGAAACACTTGAAGCAGAGAGGAATCAACGAGGATGGCAGGAGAAAATTCCCTGCCGTGCAGGACTCAGGAATTAAATTCCTGAGTCAAGTGCAGCCTTTAGAGTGAGAGGAGGCTTCTAATTTCAACAATTCAATTGGCAATGCTTTGACTTTGTTGGGGGAAAGGAACACGGGGTCCTAGCTCACCTGACTGTCAAGGTCTCAGATATTTCAGGACATCACTCTGAGGGGACACTCCTTGTAAAGACCTGTCTCTCCATTATATTTTTTCCTCCCTCCAAACCATAAAAGTTAACCTAAACTCTGAGAGAGGTAAATAATGTGTTTGCCTACATGGCAGATACATATCTGCGTATTTAGACTGTTCCTGTTTTTGTTGTTTCATCACTAAGTCATACCCAGCTCTTTCGCAACCCCATGGACTATAGCCCACCAGGCTCCTCTGTCCATGGGATTCTCCAGGCAAGAATACTGGAGTGGGTTGCCATTTCCTTCTCCAGGGGACCTTCCCGACCCAGGGATTGAACCCACATCTCCTGCATTAGCAGCCAGATTCTTTACCACTGAGCCACCAGGGAAGCCCTTAGAGTGTTGTCCTTGCTCATAAATGTTTGGAGAATTAAAGGAAAGCAAACATTTAGGGTAATAGCTAGAGTAAAACGAGACACACATCCAAACAAGGTCAACGCAGTCGTATCTCAACCAGGCCCTTTGTTTAATGGCCGAGTGATGGCTGAGGAAGCTCTCGGCTTGCCTTTCTTTCCTGTCCGCAGGGACAGTTTGGCTTCAGCATCTCACCACCACTTCCAGATGCCTGGTGGTGTTTACAGAACGTCTAAGAGTCATCAGCGAGGAAAACCCCGGGATACCACGGCAGGGGCTGTGACAGCACTCAGCTGTAAACCACAGTGCTGTTACCCTGCCAGTGGCTCCAATGAGGCTGCCGCAAACCTAGCAAGGGCTGACATTCATGCCTACCAAGTCCCCGGACGCCTGAGCTTTTAACCTTGCTTATTCAAAGGGCCAAATGTCTTTTGATGAGGTGGTAAGGGAATAGTCTTGATTTCATTTAGCCATGATTAAGGCCTTTGGCAAAATGCACACATTAGCACCCAGAGTGCTGATGGGGAAGATGGAATTACATGATTTCCTCATGGCTGTTATAGTTTCAAACGCCTGATAGTATCTGTTTTTCTCCATAAGCCTTTGTAAGATTCATTACTTTAGTCGCTTTATTATTGTCTGGCATACAAGACTAAATGTAGTTTTCTGGGACTCACTTAGTCTTATCCTAAACACCCTCCCACTAGAAGGCATGCATTTCTGTTATGCAGTCACGTTTACCCACTAGAGTTAAACTGTAGGTTCTACTTGAAATAATTAGACAAATAGAATGAAAACTAAAAATAAACCACAACACTGATATCTTTGTTTGGGTTTCTATAACAAAATAACTTAGACTGGATGGCTTATAAACAGCAGACAGTTATTATTTCCTATAGTTCTGGAGTCTGGAAGTCTAAGATTTGAGGGTGGGCTCAGTCAAGTTCTGATGAGAACCCTTGCCGGTTGCAGATTGCCATCCCCTCCTCATGTCTTCACCTGCTGGAGGGCCAAGAGAGGAAGTGAGCTCTCTAGAAACTGTTGTAAGGGCATGAAATTCCATTCAGGAGGCCTCCACCCTCACAGCCACATGCAACCCTACTGCCTCACCTCCTAACAGCACTCCATCTGAGGACAGGGTCCCAACATACGAATTTGATATGGACATAAACATTTAGTCCACAACACTCATACAATAGGTATTCATACAAGTCTATAACAACCAAATAATTTGGTGTTCATACAAGTCCATAACAATCATACAACATGGTGCTCATAGAAGTCTGTAACAATCATGTGTGTTCACACAAGTCTGTAACAACCATACTAAATCTGGGATTGCCAGATATAATCATAACAGACATCAAGATACCCTGTAGAGTGATTTCATTCTCTTATTTACAGGATGCTCAGGGCAGGTGGACAGAATCTGATTCAGGTACAAGCCATGTGGTGAGGAGGGGAGGAAGTGCACTGATTGCAGAAAGCCTGAAATGAGGGATTGAGCTGACTAAAATCCTTCTGCTTTTAAGTTCACCATGAACTGGCGATTCTAAACAAGGTCAGTGATAAAATATACATCCCTGGAGAAAAGGGGGAGGAGAGTTGGACTATGAAGAAAGCTGATAGCCGAAGAATTGATGCTTTTGAACTGTGGTGCTGGAGAAGACTCTTGAGAGTCCCTTGGACTGCAAGGAGATCCAACCAGTCCATTCTAAAGGAGATCAATCCTGGGTGTTCATTGGAAGGATTGATGCTAAAGCTGAAACTCCAATACTTTGGCCACCTCATGCGACGAGTTGACTCACTGGAAGAAACTCTGATGCTGGGAGGGATTGGGGGAGGGAGGAGAAGGGGACAACAGAGAATGAGGTGGCTGGATGGCATCACCGACTCTATGAACATGAGTTTGAGTGAACTCCGGGAATTGGTGATGGACAGCGAGGACTGGCGTGCTGTGATTCATGGGGTCGCAAAGAGTCGGACACGACTGAGCGACTGAACTGAACTGAACTGAAGTTATCAGTTGTTGCTGTGGTTACTAGAGAGTTTTAATGACATATACGCAAGCTACAAATTTACACATGTGTACTCCTCTTCTTTAATAAACATCACGGTCTCCATGAAAGTTAAACGGAGGAATTCCCCATCTCACAGTCTTCCTGTGAGACTGGCAGAATCAGAGTAATACAGTTTTCTTTGGACTCTGTTCATGTGTTCTCTGTGCTTGTTCTACATAATGTGACAAAAAGCAGTTCCAAAAAGCAAACACAGTAGCACAGTGATGCTGGCCTGAGCGACTGAATAGAGTTACTTCCACTTTCTCATCCTATGTGGCCACTTAGAGAGCTTCATTTGTGTTTAAATTTTTAGTGCTGTGAAATAGAGTTTTCAGTATGAAGTGTAATATTTTTGTTTCACAAGTGCAAATTTTAGTACAAGCATAAAACATTCAGAAAACATGTCACTGGATTTAAATATTGTCTTTATCACCAAAAGTGAGTCTCCTTTTATAGCTGTTCATCTTTGTTTTTTTTTTTTTTTTTTACAGAAGTATGAACCAAGAAAATGAGATGATTCATTAATGGCAAGATTTAGCAGCTATGCAAATTGTTGTGTAGAGAAATACCTGTTAGGAATCTGTTCAGGGTGTCAAGTGCACGAGGAATGTCATTGTCTTCAACGTTTTTCAAAATATTGAGTTTGACAAGGTGAATTTCTTTCACTACAGGGAAATCCTTAGGCTCCATTCTAGGTAAGACTGGTCATGATAAATTAACCTAAAGGTGTGGGGAGGCTTTGTGCTAATGAAATTTGACCCCACATATCCAAACTGATTTCTGCAAACACAATGTGTCTCTGAGGCAGGAAGCCCTCTTGGCAATGAGGCCATGTGTGGGATCTGGGAAGTGGATATCTTGCCTCTTGCCTTCTATCTAAAACACTCTTGGAATCCAGCACCTGCTGGGCTCAATTAAGCACCACAGGAGCTCAGTAAAGGTGACCAGTGATGCATGGAACTTTCTAGGCCATGTGAAAACTGCTTAATTTCCCAGCTTCCTGATCTCTGTATGTAAAATGGGGGAGACTGTTTGTCACTGCCATGCTTACAACTGCAGTAAGGTTTCGTAAAGATATTTCTCTAAAATGATTTCGGACCCTTAAAACTAGATGTGTATTTGCCCAAGTCTCAGACTGCATGGCTAAAGAAAAATAGTTTCTCAGGCAAGTGTGAATGTCAAAAAAAGAGGATTCCTCACTCTCTTGGTTTCCCAGATAATTTGGATGACTTGCATGTAGTACAAGAAGATTTTATTTCTGCAGAGATGAGAGTTGAAATGAATTTTTCATCTCAAAAGATGAAAACACACGAAATACATTTCACCCTTGATCTCCTGTTCATCTAGTGGCACACACTCTTTCTAAGGAGTAGTCTCGTTGCTTCAGCTGCCAACTGCTTGCTGATGCCTTAAATCTTTATCTCAAATCCTGACCCATCCCTCGAATTTTCAATGTACACACATACCCACGCACAGACACACACAGAGACACACACACACATACACACACACAGAGGTCTGTAGAACAACTCTTCCTGGCTATCTATGGGCACTCAAATCAGCCTAAGCTGTTTTCTTGCTTTCCTCTGTATTTACTTTCCAAGCATTTTGGTCCTGGGTTTCTAAAACCAGCCAAGCATCCCCCAGGACAGGCTCCAGAAGTGACACTGGAGAAATTTTTCTCCTTCCCTTGCAAGTCTTACAATTTTCAAGCGTCAGGATGAGATATCTCCAGGTCCTTTCACTCCTCCCCCTGGCCTCAGTCCACATTCAGTAATATCTCACCTGGATTACTGCAGTGGCTCAGTATCAGTCTTCTCCCCTTATATCCTGGGCTCCTCAAATTCAAGTCAAGAAGACTCTAGGGGGTTTCCCTGGTGGTACAGTGTTAAGATTCTGTGCTTCCACTGCAGGGGATGTGGGTTCCATCCCTGATCGGGGAAGTTCCACAGGCCACGTGATGCTGTTGGGGGAAAAAAGACTCTAGAACTGAAATCTAATTGTGACATTCTCCTGATTCACACTGTCACTATTCATTCTCCAAAGTGATGTTTCTAGGGAAAGGCCTACTGCTTGTATGGAAACGTGCATGTGGATTGTGGGTTGTCACAAGGAGGGGGGCAGAAGGTGACGATACTTAGCAATGAAGCCAGAGGTTCCAGACGTTTTGCTCCACATGAGATATTTTGCCCAGAAACACAAAATACTTGTATGGTTTACTATATGCGGATTTTTCCCGGAATGCATCTACCTTACACTTTGCTTTATTCTGAAACATAGCAAATGTTATTTAACATTTTAGAAAATCACATCACTGCAATGTCTCCTGGTGTTTGAGTCATCAACATGATACTTATATTTGTCTCCATTCAGAGCTGTCACGCGTACCACCATTTTATGTTTAATTTAAGCATCTCACAGCATCATCATGCTTCCTATTGAGAGTATATGTAAATGTTTACATACTTAAATATATGGTGTATATGTGCTCAGTTGTGTCTGACACTTTACGACCTCATAGACTGTAGCCTTCCAGGCTCCTCTGTCCATTGAGTTTTCCAGGAAAGAATACTGGAGGGGGTTGCCATTCCCTTCTCCAGGGGATCTTCCTGACCCAAGGATCGAACCAGCATCTCCAGCACTGGCAGGCAGATTCTTTACCACTGAATCACCTGGGAAGCCCATGTAAATATTTATTATTATATTATAAATAAGTTTTCTTTTGTATTTATTTCATATTATAGTAAAAGCATTATCTTGATTTTTTTAAATTAACATTGTAGAAAGGTTACAGGATCTTCAGATTTCAAGACAGCAAAAAAAACATCATTAAACACCTGCTGTAAGTAGCGGGCAGTGTGACTGGTAGGAATAAGAGGCTCTGTCTTACTTAGGAAGGCACACACAGACCCCATGACCAGCCAGCTTCCTACGTCTCTAGGTTCATCTCCCACCAACACCAGCCTGTCTTGCTTGCTTCATTGTTAAGTCTGGTAATCCTAGCTGCTAATAATTCTCCAGTCCACAATATTATCTCTCCCCACATGCCTTCACAGATGCTTTCTGCTGCCTACAGAACTCTTCTCCATTGTTCCACTGGGCTGCCTTCACTCCACTCTTGAGACATGTTCCATTTGGAGCCTGTGCACGGGGAGGTGACCGTGCATCATCAGAGGACCAAGTTGTACGTGCTTCTCTCCCCAAGATACTGTGAGCCCGTTGAGAGCAGTGTATCTGTGCTGTTCATCCTAGGATCACGGGTGCCCACAGAGTGACACAGATCGCAGCCTTCCATGTGCTGAACACATGAATGGACATGCACAGGCATGCAGGAGTAAATAAGTGAGGACATGTGAGCTGCTGTGAAGGAAACGTGATGGCAATGAAGAGTCTCTCTCATGACCACAGGCTGCATGCAGCCATCTCCGTGGTGGTCCAACTGGCAAGGCCCAGCTCCATCCTTCCAGAAGCAAGCATGAAAGAAGCCAGCAAGGACAAGGTGCAGATTCAGAGCAAGTGGAAGACCCAAGCAGGAACCCTCCCTTCAGCTTTCTATTTGTTCTGAGGCCTGAAACTACTGAAATAAAACATTTATGTCTGCAAACCATCCCATCGCCATCATCTAAGCCGTACTTGACAACGAGTGCCAAGACAAACGCACTCAAGCCAGGCTTGTGAAATGAATGGGCTGTGTTAGCACTGAAGTGAGACTCTCGCCGGAGCTGGAAGACTGTTCTGCTTAAGATGTGCATCACCGTGACTCTGCACTGTACGCAAGATGAACAGCCAAGGAAAGAGCCAAGAAGAGAAAGGACAGAGACCCTGAGAGTGAAGAGTAGCACAGGTGACTGTGAGGCCCTGGATACAAGCCGTGCGAGCATCCTCCCTCGCACAGTGATAAGAACCGAGATCGCTCTCTCTCCTGTTCTCACGTGCAAAACTTGGTGCAAGTTGGTAGCCATTAACTGCACACATGACATTCAATGTTCACCAGCTCAGACAGTTAATAAAAACCTATGTACATCGTTGCCCTTTGGATGTTATTTCACATTTAGAGCATCACCCCTAAAAAGCCAAAATTTAACTCCAATGGTCAGTTACCTACAAGTTCATCCACAAACAACAGCAACAACAAAAATCAACCCTTGACTCAAAGAAGCAATATAGAAATCTGAGTACTGATTAGGGAAAAAAAAAAATAGAAGGTTGCCACTACCAAGAAAACACCTAAGAATAGATTTTTCTTCCCCAATAGTGGATAAATAATATTAACTTCATAATGAAAAAATCTAGTTGAGTGTTGTACTGAGTGTCACATAGATCCGACCATACTACCCACAGGCAGAAGTTTCTCCTTTTAACTTAGCATTTACACATAGACTAGGGAATGGGAATTACATGTATTAACTGCTAGTTAATCTCTAGACTAGTACGGATTATACATCATGCATCAAACTTCCTGTTACATAGTATAAATACACATGTAGCAAGAGAAATCACTATTTTTGGTGTAAGATTAAATTAGTAAATATTGACCTTGCTGCTGCTGCGTCACTTCAGTTGTCTCCGACTCTGTGTGACCCCATAGATGGCAGCCCACCAGGCTTCCCCGTCCCTGGGATTCTCCAGGCAAGAACACTGGAATGGGTTGCCATTTCCTTCTCCAATGCATGAAAGTGAAAAGTGAAAGTGAAGTCGCTCAGTCGTGTCTGACTCTTAGCGACCCCGTGGACTGTAGTCCACCAGGCTCCTCCATCCATGGGATTTTCCAGGCAAGAGTACTGAAGTGGGGTGCCATTGCCTTAATTTCCTATAAAAAACAGGTATGAAAGAAAGGACAAAATATTTGACCAAGGAAACAAAGACAAGGTAAGAGTCATTTGGCTTCAAATTAATTCAAATATAAGGTTGTAAAGAAGAAGTTTTCTAATTTATAGCAAGTTTTGAAAATTAAAATTAACCAGTCCAAAAAGCTTCTGAAATACTCTTAAAACCCAATGCCAAAAAAAAAAAAAATTCAAGCAGAGCTAAATTATCTTTTCAGTATTTTGAAATTGAATGTAGGAATACTGTCATTATATACTTTAAAGCATTCCAAATAAGAAAGAACTGCGTTTTTTTTTTTTTTAAGGGAATTTTTCTAATAAACTATAGTCAGGTTGATGTGGATAACATGTTTCCAAGATAGACAGTAACCAGAATGAGAGAGGAGAAAAAATAGAGGAAGAGCCAGAAAATCCACCAGAATTCTCACAGTGACCATAGTGCCTGCTAAGCTCCCTGCTTCACCGGTGTCAGAGCCCGAGGGCTAAGGAAAGATGGAGATGAAAAGTTGGACATCCTCTCGTGAGTACCTAGAATTATGAGCCAAATTGTATCCTCCAAATTCATACGTTGAAGTTGTAACCCAATTCCTCCCAGTTCCTGAGAATATCATTGTATTTGGAGACATCGCCTTTAAAAAGGAAATGAAGATACAAGTAGGTCATTAAGATAGGCCCTGAACTAACAAGACTGGTGTTTTTTTTTTTTTTTTTTTAAAGAGGCTTTGAGGGACTCCCTGGTGGTCCAGTGGTTAAGACTCCCTGCTGCCAGTGCTGGGGGCACAGGTTAACCCCTGGATGGGGAATTAAGATCCTGCATGTGGCACAGCCAAGAGATTAAACAAACAAAAGAAAACAATTTTTTAATTTAATGAATAGATAAATAAGAGGCTTTAAAAATACAGACACACTTGCATGCAGACTCCAGACCATGTGAGAACACAGAGAGAAGTCAAAAATCCACAATTTCTCCAAGAGGATAAGCCTCAGGAGACATCACCTCTGTCAACACCTGGGTTCTGGAACCCCAGCCCCCAGAACTGGAAGAAAATACATTTCTGTTGTCTAAGACCCTTGGTCTATGGTATTTGTTATTGCAGTACTAGCTGAATAATATACTGAGTTTGACAAAAGTTCACCCTGTTCACATATTAACAAAACTCATGATTCACTGCTTCCTTTCGACTCCTGGTACTCAGAGTGGCATGGGCAGGGTAAAGGTGTGAATTTGAATCATCAGGGAGGAATGTGTACAAATAATGTAATCTCTTTCCATTGTTAAATGATTTAGTATTGTTAAAACTAGCATAATACTCAGGTTTTATTATAAAGCAACGTATATAAATTGGCATAATGTGCAATATTATTAACTGTGACTCAGAACATTTATAGCATGATGATTCATTTCTAAAATTTCTAGAAATGCCAGAACCTCAAGAAGGCATGAAAATTTTACATCCACATCTTTCTCTTCATACATATTCACTTCCAGATTCTCTCTGCTCTCTGAAACCTACTCCACAATGTCAGAATTCTAACAGATCCTTGCCCAGCTCAGGGATAAAATGTCCAAGGATCAGGGCTGGCCCAGAGAAAAGCAGGACCATAATTATTATCATGCCGCAGACAAGAAAAGGCACCTCATGTTTGCTCTGATTTACAACAACCCCTCAAAGAAAACATAGACCCCAACACACAAAGGTTGAAATGTTACTATTTTGTAGGTATGGCCTTAAAAACAAGATAACATTGCTAAACTTTATTTCACTCGTTTCTTTCTTTTTAATTTATTTACACAGGGCTGATGTTGAAAATTGGTTTTCAGATGCTGGTTGATGGAGAGGTGATTCGTCAGGAAGGGAGAAGAGTGGAGTTATGGAAGAATGAAGATTTTTATGAGTCTTAAATCAGAAAATGAAGGCGGAAAGGAAAAGGAGGTGGCCTATCAGAAGAGCATGGAAAGCTTCCTGGGGAAGTTGCCTGAGAACGGAGAGGGCCAGGCGTCCTGGAGATGAGTGACTGGATGCAGCAGAGGGGCCTCGAGAGGGTGGTGTTGGCTAACCAGGTCCTCAGACAGCACCCGGCATTCAGCTGGTCGAAACCCGCCTCAGCGGCCCTTGGGATTACCCTGTGGTATTTTCTACTGACATCTCGTGGGGCTTCCCTGGTGGCTCAGGGATGAAAAACCCGCCTGCCAGTGCAGGAGACTCGTGTTTGATCCCTGAGTCGGGAAGATCCTCTGGAGAAGGACATGGCAACCCACTCCACTATTCTTGCCTGGAGAATCCTATGGACAGAGGAGCCTGGTGGGCTACAGCCCATGCGGTTGCAAAGAGTCTGACACAACTTAGCCACTAAACAATGTGCAGGTGTACATGCTAAGTTGCTTTAGTCATGGGGACTTAACTCTCAGCCCAAAACGGATCCACTCTTTACTGCCCAGCCGAGGGGAGACTTTTATTGCAAAACGTGGCCCCGTCTTCCCACATCCTGATGTCACTGTCTTATGAAAAAAGGCGATGACATCCTGGGTACCCATTAGGTTCACTGTGGGAAGTTAGCCACACGTGCCCTGGGGGAAGGTGAGAACTGAGAAAGTCAGTAGTCCCTTGGTGAAACGGGTAATGGCATTGGCTTTATAATCTTGCAGCTACAATTCATTCATGCCATGGGTGTGTCAACATAATTTCCAGTTTGCCAGACATAAGAGCGGTTCCTTTCAGGAGCAACCTCCAAAGCCCAGAGAGCAGATGCTTCTGTCAGTTCTCTATTGGACCACTGCTGAAACATCAGAGACACAACCCCAAAGTCACAGTCGCTTCGAAGGTGAACCTGCTTGTCCCCCATTCTGCTTCTCTCGCTCTCTTCCAGGGCCAGTCACTGCCCTGGATGCTGCCTCATATTTTTATTCCTTCTGACACTCAGCGTAATGCCCACTGCATCAGTGATGCTCCATAAATGTTTGATGAATCTAGTCGTCAAGTAGACAAACCCAATTTCAAAATGCTGACCTTGCACAAGGTTCCAATCAACAGATACAATGCGAGTATGAACGCAGATCAGGAGCCCAAAGCAAATGTCTGACGCTTTAAACCGAGAGGCCATTTTAGCCTTGCAGAAAACTGCTTTGAGTCCCTATACCAGTGTATCTTTTGCAGGGAACTCTCTCTGTTTTTTACTGCAAAAACTAGCTGTCAGTCTAGCGGATACTTGCCTAACTAACTGAGCTACAGTATCCCCACGTTAACCTTATTTAGGACAGCAGACAGTTAAATCTGCATGTGGATTCTGAGCTACAGAACACGGTATTTCAAACTTGGCACTATTTAAATTTGGGATCGAATAATTCTTGACTGGGGAAACTTTCCAGTGCACTGTAGGGTGTTGAACAACATCCGTGACCTGACGTCTATCCACTAAATACCAGCAGTGGTACTTACCACCCCAAATGTTGACAGTCCAAGATGCCTCCAGACATGGCCAAATGTACCCTGGGTAATGAAATTGCCCCCTAATTGAGAACCATTGGGCTTCCCAGGTGGCGCTATTGGTAAAGAAACCACCTGTCAATACAGGAGATTCAAGAGACATGGGTTTGATCCCGGGGTCGGGAAGATTCCCCCTGGAGGAGGGCATGGTAACCCACTCCCATATACTTACCTGGAGAATCCCATGGACAGAGGAGCCTGGCAGGCTACAGTCCAGGGTCACAAAGAGTCAGATACAACTGAAGTGACTCAGCATGCATGCATGCAGTAGAGAAAGATAAGGTATAAAAAGAAGGTATTTCCTCGCAACGTGATCAGAAAAAATTGTCATGAAGTTCACTAAGAAGGGACACTGTCATACAGATATTGTACTCTGTAAAATAACTCAATCAAAGCAAATTATAAGACTGGAAAAGTAGTGGCATCATATGTATGGGTGGGGCAGTCCAGCAGTCGGTGACTTTGACCCACTCTGGAGCGAAGTACGGAGTGAAGTTGAACGTCCCAGAAAGTGATGACTCACTTGGCCTCACTAAGAGTCCCTGTGCTTCAGGAAAAAAAAAAAAAAAAGAGCTAACACTCAAGCACTTTGAAATCAGCATAAAATTGGATTAGCACACAGCCACGCTTTGTGATTTAAAAACACGTCAAGTTTTAAAGACTTAAACTGCACAGCCGATTTATTTATAGTACTTTATTTATAGAACGGAAACCAAAACATTGCAAATTCTGCTTCTAATTCCTGATTTTAAATCAATCCCAAAGTTTCAAAACCGGGACAAAAATCTCAGGTTACCCCTGCCAGAGTTCAGAAAGCTTTTGTACGCTCTGTGGACACCTTTTTGTGGTACACATTGCCTCACTTTCTTTTTGGAACTGCTGGAACAGTTCCAGGACAACATTCCCCCGCCTTCCTACCAGTTGAACCACTGCTTGGGGACCTGGCCTTGCCAACTGGAAAATCTTTCTTCATCCTTGTCCCCCACGCACTGTTGTTGTTCAATCACCAGGTCGTGTCTGACTCTTTGTGACCCCATGGACTGGAGCTCACAGGCTCCTCTGTCCGTGGAATTCTCCAGGCAAGAATACTGGAGTGGGTTGCCATGGCCTCCTCCAGGGAATCTTCCCGACCCAGGGAATCGAACCCAGGTGTCTCGCATTGCAGGCACATTCTTTACCATCTGAGCCACCAGGGAAGCCCAGTCAGCCCTTACCTGTCTTCTAATGACAGACACTTAAGGGGGCCCCACGAACTCCACCCTTGTGTAATACCCTCCCCTTTGAGACTAGTGACTTGCTTCTCACCAACAGAAAATACAAGTGTGACAGGGAATGTGTGACTTGCATCCAACCAGGAGATTCTCTCTCTTGCTGGATGTGTTGGGGGATCCACAGAGCAAGAACCCGAGGGCAGCTTCTAGGGGCTGAAAGGGGTTCCAGCCAACACCGGTTAAGAAACTGGGGTGCTCAGTCATTAGCTGGCAGAGAACAAGATGCTGCCAACACTCTGCTACAAAACAGGATTAAGCACGTGTCATTTTCTGCTAAGGTAATTTCCCCAGCTGAGCCTCAGATGAGAACACCCCTCTCTGGTCCACACCTTGACTGCATTTCTGTGAGATCTGCAAGCAGAAGCCCCAGTCAAGCCGTGCCTGGACCCCTGACCCACAACATACTGCTTCAAGTCACTCGTTTTGTGGTAAAATGTGATACTGTGATAGAAAACTTCAGATTGTTTCTTTTCTTTAAATATTGGTATGTCTCAAGGTTCCGTGAGAAGCTCGTTGTCTTTTTTCACTCTATACAACCTTCCTTGACTGGCTCATTTGATTGTATTTCATCTATCCAAAAGTTCGTGATTTCTGGATTTTTATTTCTAGCCAAAAATCTCCCCCTTGGGCATCAGACGGATGTAGCTATCTGATACACACCCCAGAGGCAGCTCAGCTTCAATGTGCCAAGACCATGCTCATCACCGGCCCCTCCCAGCTCCTGTCTTCCATAGCTCAGTAGGTGACCTTATGATAAAACTCAAGGAGAGAACCAGGACTCACTCTGGTCCTTTCCCACTCTTTCCCTCAGTCATCAGTTCAGTTCAGTTCAGTCGCTCAGTAGTGTCCGACTCTTTGCAACCCCATGAACCGCAGCACGCCAGGCCTCCCTGTCTAATGCCAACTCCCAGAGTCCACCCAAACCCATGTCCATTGAGTCGGTGAGGCCATCTAACCATCTCATCCTCTGTCATCCCCTTCTCCTCCTGCCCTAAATCTTTCCCAGCATCAGGGGCTTTTCCAAAGATTCAGTTCTTCCCATCAGGTGGCCAAAGTATTGGAGTTTCAGCTTCAACATCAGTCCTTCCAATGAACACCCAGGATTGATCTCCTTTAGAATGGACTGGTTGGATCTGCTTACAGTCCAAGGGACTCTCAAGAGTCTTCTCCAACACCTCAGTTCAAAAGCATCAATTCTTCGGCGATCAGCTTTCTTCACAGTCCAACTCTCATCCATACATGACCACTGGAGAAACCATAGCTTTGACTAGACGTACCTTTGTTGACAAAGTGATGTCTCTGCTTTTTAATATGCTGTCTAGGTTTGTCATAACTTTCCTTCCAAGGAGTGTCTTTTAATTTCATGGCTGCAATCACCATCTGCAATGATTTTGGAACCCAGAAAAATAAAGTCAGCCACTGTTTCCACTGTTTTCCCATCTATTTGCCATGAAATTATGGGACCAGATGCCATGATATTAGTTTTCTGAATGTTGCACTTTAAGCCAACTTTTTCACATTCCACTTTCATCAAGAGGCTCTTTAGTTCTTCTTCACTTTCTGCCATAAGGGTGGTGTCATCTGCATATCTGAGATTATTGACATTTCTCCTGGCAATCTTGATTCCAGCTTGTGCTTCCTCACCCAGCATGTCTCATGATGTACTCTGCATATAAGTTAAATAAGCAGGGTGAAAATATACAGCCTTGATGTACTCCTTTTCTTATTTGGAACCAGTCTGTTGTTCCATGCCCAGTTCTAACTGTTGTTTCCTGACCTGAATTCAGGTTTCTCAAGAGGCAGGTCAGGTGGTCTGGTATTCCTATCTCTTTCAGAATTTTCCACAATTTATTGTGATCCACACAGTCAAAGTCTTTGGCATAGTCAATAAAGCAGAAGTAGATGTTTTTCTGGAACTCTCTTTTCTTTTCGATGATCCAGCAGATGTTGGCAATTTGATCTCTGGTGCCTCTGCCTTTCCTAAAACCAGTTTGAACATCTGGAAGTTCATGGTTGATGTATTGTTGAAGCCTGACTTGGAGAATTTTAAGCATCACCTTACTAGCGTGTGAGATGAGTGCAATTGTGCAGTAGTTTGAGCATTCTTTGGCATTCCTTTTCTTTGAGATTGGAATGAAAACTGACCTTTTCTAGCCCTGTGGCCACTGCTGAGCTTTCCAAATTTGCTGACATATTGAGTGCGGCACTTTCACAGCATCATCTTTTAAGATTTGAAATAGCTCAACTGGAATTCCATCACCTCCACTAGCTTTGTTTGTAGTGATGCTTCCTAAGGCCCACTTGATTTCACATTCCTAGATGTCTGACTCTAGGTGAATGATCACACCATCGTGATTATCTGGGTCGTGAAGATCTTTTTTGTAAAGTTCTTCTGTGTATTCTTTCCCCCTCTTCTTAATATCTTCTGCTTCTGTTAGGTCCCTTCCATTTCTGTCCTTTATTGAGCCCATCTTTGCATGAAATGTCCCCTTGGTATCTCTAATTTTCTTGAAGAGATCTCTAGTTTTTCGCATTCTATTGTTTTCCTCTATTTCTTTGCCCTGATCACCAAGGAAGGCTTTCTAATCTCTCCTTGTTATTCTTTAGAACTCTGCATTCAAATGGGTATATCTTTCCTTTTCTCCTTTGCTTTTCACTTCCTTTCCCTCAGTCATAGTTCTTGCCAATCTTCCCAGTTAGGATTTTCCAACTCTCTTCCCCTCATTTCCACTCCCACCATCCATTTTAAAAAATAATTTAGTTTAAATTGAAGGATAACCGCTTTACAATGTTGTGCTGGTCTCTGCCATGCATCAGCATGAATCAGCCATGGGTACACACATGCCCCCTCCCTCTTGATCTCCCCTCCCACCTCCCACCCCATCCCACACCTCCAGGTTATCACAGAGCCCCAGTGTGAGCCCCCTTAGTCATAGGGTGTAGTGGCTTTACAATGTCGTGCTGGTTTCTGCTGTACGACAACGTGAATCACCCATAAGTGTATGCGTATCTCCTCTCTCTTGAACAGCCCTCCCATTCCCTCTGCCCATCCTCCAGGACAGCACGGAGCACCGAGCTGAGCGCCCTGTGCTGCCCCGCCGCTCCCCACTAGCAGTCTGTTTCACACCTGGAGTGTACAGGTCAGTGCTACTCTCCCAACGCACTGCAACCCCCTCGCCTTCCCCCGTGGTGTCAATGGACACTTGACGTGTTTTCATATAATGCTTCTCTGCAGTGAACATGGGAGAACAGAGAGCTTTTGAGATTATAATTTTGTTTCCCTTGGATACACATTCAGGTGGGATTTTTGGATCATATGGTAGTTCTATTTTCAACTTTTTGAGGAACTTTAATATTTTCCATGGTGATTTTACTAATTTCCATTACCATCAACAGTGCATTGGACTCCCTTTTCTCCTTACCCTTGAGAATACTTGTTATTGCTTGTTTTTTCCTAATAGCCATTCTAACAGGTGTGAGATAATATCTCCTTATGGTTAGGAAGCACTATTTTTCACTGAAATTAAAGTTTTTATGTGCATTAATAAGCGTATTCTGGGTCTCTTTAGGTTGTTTTGATTCCATTTTTTAGATGGTTACAAATAGAGCATTAAATTTCTTGCCAGACACTGTCAAGGAATTGCAAGAGGAAATTATAATAGATGAAAAACCTTACAGCATGAAAGCGTTCACGGTCTTAATGGTATTTGCTCATTTTTTTCTAGTCCAAGTGAGCAAAAAGCTATTTTACTGAAGGAAATTATAAAATGAATTTCCTATCATTGTCCAATATTTGATCACTTTTGATCATCACACATAAAAATACCTTCTAGTAATAAGAGAAGGATAAAAGTAAAAACGGTCTCATGGAAAGGACAATTGCTCTTCTAAGCTTTTCCTGAAGAATCGCAGTGCTTCCATTTCTTTCACCTCTCCATTGAAGTGTTAGAATATAAAGCAGGACAATGAACAAGTAACTCTTCCCTGCCTTTCAAGTCTCCTCTGCACTTCCTCTGTCACTCTTCGTAGAATGACCGGACACACTCTGGAGACCACGGATGATGACAAAGCGGGAAAATTAGAAAAAGAGTAAAGCTAATACTTCGGTCTGAAACAGCAGCATGAAAGCCAGTGCAATTTAGATGCAAAATTGTTCAGAATCTAAACACACTCTTCTGGAAATTAAAGAAATTGTAAGGAGTATACACTCTTAAGTGTTAGTTCAATGAATTCACTTTTGAAAATCATTTTCAAAACCTTTATAAGTTCTGCTTAAATGGGTTTTGAAGTGTTATATTATGGACCCGAGGAACACTTTATGAATTCAGTTTCACAAATCAACCCCTAGAAAATTAAGAACGGGTTTAAGGAATAAATTTAAACCTCTCAGAAATGTACAGACTCTAGCTTCAGGACAAAGGAAAGCCAGTATAATGGACATGATTTCTATGGGAAAAACTCTAAGAAATAAATATTTTAAGAGACAGTTTTGTCCTTTAGCTTTTGTGTCTGTAGGAGGCAAAATTCATACTGGACCCAAGCAGGTGGGTAGCAAATTTGGTCTATGGCTTATATGAAAAGTAGCAGAAAACAATTCTAGGAAAAAAATATTTTGTTGGCCAGATTTTTAACACTGTAAAAAAGGAATAAAGGCAGAAGCCCAGAAAAACTTAAGTTAAATCCCTTCTAACTCTGTATATATATGTGTGTATGCTGAATCGCTTCAGTCGTGTCCAACTCTGTGCGATCCTATGGACTACAGCCCATCAGGCCCTTCTGTCCATGGGACTCTTCAGGCAAGAATACTAGAGTGGGTTGCTATTTCCTTCTCATATATATATATCTATATCTTATATATATGAAGATATATACATGTCTTCAGCTTAGGAATAACATATCAAGATAGATTAACACTGTGTCTAATTTTGTTTGTGTAATTTTATTTCACCAAAGCTGATTCTAGATGTCACTTTATTTTTACAGGTAACAGCATCAATATATTGTGTTCTTTGATGTCTACAAAATTTTATTTCCGTCACTTTCTTTAATTAAAGCTTTTTGTTATTATTCATTATCACACTATATCAAGCAGGAATTCCTTTTTTTGCTTGTTTGTTTGAAACTGATTACTCTTTTGCTGTTGAGAGAAACCCTATTTTAGGAGGTTTCGGCTTCAAAGTATAACAGATGGACATCCAGGGTGAGGTAGAGTTACGTATGTGAAAGGAGTTGTGTATGAGTGTAGGTGGGTGTATGCATGTGTGTTTCAGCACCTAAACACACCCTCCTTTCCTGTCCTAAGATGAGCTCATCTTTTCTGGTTATTTCCTCCTTACTCACAATGGCAAGCCACTCCAGTACTATTGCCTAGAAAATCCCATGGATGGAGGAGCCTGGTTGCCTGTAGTCCGTGGGGTCGCTAACGGTCAGACACAACTGAGCGACTTCACTTTCACTTTTCACTTTCACACATTGGAGAAGGAAATGGCAACCCACTCCAGTGTTCTTGCCTGGAGAATCCCAGGGACGGGGGAGCCTGGTGGGCTTCCGTCTATGGGGTCGCACAGAGTCGGACACGACTGAAGTGACTTAGCAGCAGCAGCAGCAGCACAAGCAGCCTGCTTGCTCTCTCATCTGGCAGTAACTGGCGATAATGCAGAAGCCAGCAATGAGACCCACTGAGACATTTCATGTGACTCCC